>NC_132933.1:58362152-60762152 GCF_047675955.1 Chlorocebus sabaeus
ACCAGCAGTGTATGTGTTCCCTTTTCTTCATAACCTCACTCACATCTGTTATTTTTTACTTTTTAATAACAGCCATTCTGACTCTTGTGACATGGCATCTCATTGTGGTTTGATTTGCATTTCTCAAATGATTAGTGATGTTGAACATTTTGTCATCTGCTTGATGGTCAGATAAAATTTATTTTTGAAAAGTATCTGTTCATGCCCTTTACCTATTTTTTAACAGGGTTACTTGTTTTTGCTTGTTAAAGTTCCTTTTTCTTTTTCTTTGTTTTTGTTTGTTTGTTTTTTTGTTTTTTTGAGACTGAGTCTCACTCTGTCACCCCCAGGCTAGAGTGTAGCTGGCAATCTCGGCTCACTGCAACCTCCACCTTCCAGGTTCAAGCAATTCTCGTGTCTCAGCTCCCCAAGTAGCTGGAATTACATGTGTGCACCACCGCACCTGGCAAAATTTTTTATTTTTAGTAGACATGGGATTTCACCATGACGGCCAGGCTGGTCTCAAACTCCTGACCTCAAGTGATCCACCAGCCTCAGCCTCTCAAAGTGCTGAGATTATAGGGGTGAGACACTGTGCCCGGCCTTGCTTGTTAAATTTCCTTATGGATTCTGGATATTAGAACTTTCTTGGAGGAATAATTTGCAAATATATTCTCCCATTGTGTAGAGTATTTACTCTGTTGATAGTTTATTTTGCTGTGCAGAAGCTATTTAATTTAACTAGATACCATTTGTCACTTTTGTTTTTGTTGCAACTGCATTTGGCATTCTCATAATACACTTTTTGTCCGGTCTTATGTCTACAGTGGTATTTTCTAGGTTATCTTCCACCGTTTTTTGTTTTTGTTTTGTTTTGTTTTGTTTTGAGATGGAGTTTTGTTCTTGTTGTCCAGGCTGGAGTGCAATGGTGCGATCTCGGCTTACTGCAACCTCTGCCTCCCAGGTTCAAGCGATTCTCCTTCCTCAGCCTCCTGAGCAGCTGGGATTACAGGTGCACACCACCACGCTCAGTTAATTTTGTATTTGTAGTAGAGACAGAGTTTCTCCATGTTGGTCAGGCTGATCTCGAACTCCTGACCTCAGGTGATCTGCCTGCCTCAGCCTCCCAAAGTGCTGGGATTACAGGCGTGAGCCACCGCACCCAGCCCACAGTTTTAATAGTTGTGGGTTTTACATTTAAGTGTTTAATCCATCTTGAGTTGACTTTTGTATAAGGTGTAAAGAGGAGGTCCAGTATTGATTTTCTACAGATGGCTAGCCAGTTATCCCAGTAACATTTATTCAATAGTGAGTCATTTCCTCATTGCTCATTCTTATTGACTTTTACAAAGATCAGATGGATGTTGGTGTATGCCTTTATTTCTGTGCTCTCTATTTTGTTCCATTTGTCTAAGTGTCTGTTTTTGTACCAGTACCATGCTGTTTTAGTTACTATAGCCTTCTAGTGTAGTTTGAAGTCAGGCAAAGTGATGCCTCCAGTTTTGTTCTTTTAGCTTAAGATTGCTTTGTCTATTTGGGCTCTTTATTGGTTCCACATGAATTTTAGAATGGTTTCCTCTAAATCTGTGAAAAATTTCATTGGTAGTTTGATAGAAGTAACATTGACTCTGGATTGCTTTGAGCAGCATGGTCGTTTTAACAATATTGATTGTTCCTACCTATAATATGAAATGTTGTTTCCATTTGTGACATCTGATTTTTTTTTTCAGCAGTGTTTTGTAATTATTATTGTGGAGATCTTTACCTCCCTCATTACCTGTATTCCTACTGTGTGTGTGTGTGTGTCTATTGTGAATGCGATTGCATTTTTGATGTGGCTCTCAGCTTGGATTTTGTTGGTATATAGAAATGCTATTGAGATTTGTATATTGATTTTGTATCCTGAAACTTTACTGAAGTCGTTTATCAGATTTAAGAGCTTTTGAACAGAGACTATGGAGTTTTCTAGGTATAAAGTCATATCATCTGCAAACAGAGATAGTTTGACTTTCTCTCTTCCTATTTGGATGCCTTTTCTTTCTCTTGCCTGACTGCTCTGGCCAGGACTTCCAGTATTATGTTGAATAGGAGTGATGAGAGTGGGCATCCTTGTCCTGTTCTGATTCTCAAGAACAATGGTTCCAGCTTTTACCCATTCAGGATTATATTGACTGTGGGTTTGGCATAGACAGCTGTTATTATTTTGAGATGTGTTCCTTCAATGCCTAATTGGTTGAGGGCTTTTACCCTGAAGGATTGTTGGATTCCATTATAAGACTTTATGCATCTATTGAGATTTGTGGTCACTTTTTGACTATGTGCCTTGTGCAGATGAGTAGAATGTATTTTCCCTTGGTTTTGGATGAGGAGTTCTGTAGATGTCTGTTAAGCACATTTGGTCAATCGGTTGACCAAATATTGATTTTTGGTTTTAGCTCTATTTAAGTGAAGAATAACATTTATTAATATTCTATGGTGCACAAACCTTGCATCCCAGGAATAAAGCCTACTTGAATGTAGTTGATTAGCTTTTTGATGTGCTGCTGGATATGGTTTGCTACTATTTTGTTAAGCATTTTTGCATGTATGTTCATCAATATTATTGAACACTTCTTTTTTTTTCTTATGTTTCTGCTAGGTTTTCATATCAGAATTATGCTTGCCTTATAACATTAGTTTGGGTGGAGTCTCTACCCCTGAAATTTTTGAAATATTTTTAGTAGAAATGGTACCAGCTCTTCTTTATATGTCTGAAAGAATTCAGCTGTGAATCCATCTGTTGCAGGGTTTTTTCCTGATTGGTAGACTTTTTGTTACTAATTCAATTTTGGAACTTGTTATTAGTCTGTTTAGAGTTTCAATTACTTCCTTGTTCAAACTTGGGAGATTGTGTATTTCTAGGAATTTATCCAGTTTTGAAGATTTTTCCAGTTTGTGTGCATAGAGGTATTTAGAGTAGTCTCTGAGGGTTTCTGTATTTCTGAGGGGTTTATGGTAATGCCACCTTTCTCATTTCTGATTTTATTTTGATTTTTTTAATGAGTCTAGTTAGTAATCTATCCATCTTACTTACTCTTTCAGTGATCCAACCTCTAGTTTTGTTGCTTGTTTGTAGGGTTTTTCGACTCTCAATTACAGTAGTTTTTGTTATGTCTCGTCTTCTGCTAACTGCAGGGTTGGTTTGCTGGGTTTTCTTGTTCGTTTTTCCTCTAGTGTAATGCTTGATGATTAATTTGACTTCTAACTATTTTATTTTGGCATTTAGCTCTATAAACTTTCCTCTTAATACAGCTTTAGCTGTGTCCCATTGATTCAGGTTTTAGCTTTTTTCTCATGAGTTTCCAAAAATTACTTGATTCCTGCCTTAATTTCATTGTTTACCCAAAAGTCATTCAGGACCAGGTTATTTAATTTCCATGTTTTTATACAGTTTTCATCACTCTTTTTAGAATTGATTTCCAGTTTTGGGGTGCAGTTATCCAAGAGTGTGTTTAGTATAATTTTGGTTGTTTTTTATTTGCTGAGGATGTGTTTTATGCCCAAATGTGTTGATTGTGTACCAGTTTTTGACTATGTGCCATGGGCAGATGAGTAGAATCTATATTCTATTGCTTTTGAATGAGGAGTTCTGTAGATATCTGTTAGGTACATTTGGTTATGAGTAAAGTTCAGGTTCCAAATATTGTTGTTAGTTTTTTGCCTTGATAATCTTTTTCTTAAAATCTCCCACCATTATTGTGTGTTTATCTAGGTTTCTTCATAGGTCTCTAGAAACTTGTTTATGAATCTAGATACTCCTGGGTTGGGTCCATATATATTTAAAATAGTTAGGTCTTCTTTTTGAATTCAACCTGTTACCATTTTGCAATCCCCTTGTCAATTATGCTCAAAGTCAAGGGAGGAGATGACATCTAACGTGACAATAATGGAAGCAAGAGTTGGGGAGGGTAATCGTCACACACCCTTAAACAGGCAGATCTCACAAAATCTCACTGTAACACAAGTAGCACCAAGGGAATAGTACTAAGCCATTTATGAGAAATCTATCCCCATAACCCAGTCATCCCCCACCAGGTCTCACCTGCAACATTGGTGACTACATTTCAACTTAAGATTTAGGGGGACGAATAGTCAAATTATATCAAATGTCTTTGCAATTTTGGTAGAGATTGCATTGAATTGGTCAGATACTTTTGGTAATATTGACATTTTAACTTTTTTTTCAATTCATCGACGCAAGTTATCTTTCCATTTATTTATATTTTCTTCAATTTCTTTCATCAATATTTTATGTATTTCAATGTACACATCTTTCACTCTCTTGATTAAATTTCATCCAGAGAGTTTTATTATTTTCAAATGCTTTGCAAATAAAATTATTTTCTTATTCTTTTCAGATAGATTTTCTTTAAGTTATAGAAAGACAACTAGTTCTTGAACATTGATTTTGTTTCTTATAACTATACTTTTTTTCACTTATTACGTGTGTGTGTTTGTGTGTGTGTGGGGGGGGGGGTTTAGGGTTTACTCTCTATAAGATTGTGTTATCCTCAGAGACAATTTTACATTTTATTTCCAATTTGAATGTCTTTTCTTTTTTTTTCTAATTCTTCTGGCTATGACTTCCAGTACTCTGAATAAAAGTGGCAAGAGTGGACATATTTGTCCCTAATCTTTAAAAAAAAAGCTTCCAACTTTTCAATGTTGAGTATGATGTTATGTTTGGGCTTGTCATATATGGTCTTTATTATGTTGAGGTACATTCCTTCTATAACAAATATGTTGAGTGTTTCTATCATGGAAGAATGCTAAATTTTCAAATGCTTTTATTTCATCTATTAAGAATATAGTATGATTTATTATTTCTTAAACCTTATTCTGTTAATGTCGTGTTCACATTCATTGATTTACATATGTTGAATTATCTTTGCATCACAGGGATAAATCCCATGTGGCCATTTTGTATCATTTTTAATATGCTTTTGAATTTAGTTTGTTAGTACTTTGTTGAATATACGTACACGCATTTTCATCAAATACATAGGTCTGTTAATTTTCCTTCTTATATTGTCCTTGTCTGGCTTTGTTATCAGGGTAATTCTTGCCATGCAAAATTATTTTAGTAGGGTTATTCCTTTCCATTTTTGGAAGAGTTTTAGAAGTACTAACATTAATTCTACTGTACATGTTTGATAGAATTATCAAGTGAAGCCATATGGTTCTTGGCTTTTGTTTTGACTGTTGTTGTTGGAAGCTATGATTTGTTGATTCAATCTCCCTACACATTTTTGGTCTGTTCAGACAAAAGTTTAGAATGCTGAGCACCCACATTGAGAAAAGAACGGTTTTCTCAAATAAACTATCTAACTATACATTTCAAGAAAGTAGAGAAAAAAGGTAAACTAAGCCTAAGGTTAGAAGAAGAAAACAAATAATAAAGTAACCATAAAAAGGAATGAATTAATGACATTTACAGCGACCTGGATGAGATTGGAAAATATTATTCTAAGTGAAGTATCTCAGGAATGGAAAACAAAACATCGTATGTTATCACTGACATGTGGGAGCTAAGCTATGAGAACGCAAAGGCGTAAGAATGATACAAAGGACTTTGGGGACTTGCAGGGAAGAATGCGAGGGGGATGAGGGAAAAAAGACTACAAATAGGTTGCAGTGCATACTGCTTGGGTGATGGGTGCACCAAAATCTCACAAATCACCGCTAAAGAACTCATTCATGTAACCAAATACTACCTGTACCCCAATAATCTATGGGAAAATAATTTTTAAAAAGATCAGAGTATAAATGTATTAAATAGATACTATAAGATATAGAAAAGGTAAACAAAACCATGAGTTGTTATTTTAAAGATAAACAAAAGTAACCAAACTTTAAACAAACAAAAAAAAATTGAGAGAGGACTCAAGTAAACAAAATTAGAAACAGAAGAGGAGACATTAAAATTGATACCATAGAAATACAAGAAAAAATAAGAGACTGTGAGCAATTAGATGCAAAGAAGTTGTATAACTGAGAAAAAACTTATGAATTTTAAAAATTTATATAGACATACAGCCTTCAAGACAGAATTGATAATACTTTAAATGAGAATGTTGTAAATACTCTAATTAAAAGAAAGAGATTGACAAAGTATACCAAATAACGAAGAAAGACTCAGATAGGTTAAAAGTACAGTAATGAAGAGAGATATACCATGAGAGCACCAGTAAAAAGAAAGCTGGAGTGTCTACATTAATTTCAGTAAAAGTAGATTTCAGAATAAGGAAGGTTACTAAGATAGAGAGAGGCATTAAATAATCATAAAGGAATCATTCCCCAAGAAGATATTTTAATGTATTCTCCCAATAATAAAGCATCAAAACTAACAGAACTGCAAGATTAGATATAAAAACATATTTTATTGGCCAGACGCTGTGACTCACACCTATAATCCCAGCACTTTGGGAGGCCAAGGGGGGTGGATCACCTAAGGTCAGGAGTTCAAGACCAGCCTGGCCAACATGGTGAAATCCAGTATCTACGAATAAATACAAAAATTAGTTGGGTGTGGTGGCAAGTTCCTGTAATCCCAGCTACTTGGGAGGCTGAAGTAGGAGACTCGCTTGAACCCAGGAGAAGGAGATTGCAGTGAGCTGAGATCACACCACTGCATTCCAGCCTAGGCATCAGAGCAAGACTCCATCTAAATAAATAAATAAATAAATAATTATTATTGGTGCATTAGTTTGTTAGATCTGTTATAATAAAATACCACAGATCAGGTTATTTAAATGACAAAAATTTATTTTTTTCAAAGCTCTCTGTGCTAGAAGTAAAAGATCAGGGATTGACTTTTGTTAAGTAGCCAGAAGAAAATACATGGTTTATTATAGGTATTGGCTTACAAAATTATGGAGGCTGAGAAGTTCCACCATCAACTGCAAGATGAGACCCAGGAAACTTGTGGTGGAGTTCAAAGGCCTAAAAGCTTGAGAGCCAATGGTTTGTAAACCAAATAGCATCTGAGACATGTCTCAACCGGTTTATAAATTTATTTTGCCAAGGTTAAAGACGTGCTCAGAAAAAATTTGTGCCTTTTTTTTTTTTTTTTTTGAAACAGCGTCTCACAGTCTATGCCCCAGGATGGAGTGCAGTGGCGCAATCTTGGCTCATTGCAACCTCTGCCTCCTAGGTTCAAGTGAGTCTCATGCCCCAAGCTCCTGAGTAGCTGGGATTAGAGGCACCCACCACCACACCCAGCTAAATAAATTTTTGTATTTTTAGTAGAGACGGGGTTAGGCTGGTCTCAAACTCCTGACCTCAAGTGATCTGCCCACCTCGGGCTCGCAAAGTGCTGGGATTACAGGCCTGAGTCATCATGCCCCATGGCGGTTTTTCAAAGATAAATTTAAGTGCTTCCGCATTAAAGAGGAAACATAGCCTGGAGAGAAAAGAGGGAGGGTATGGTAATCCACATGTTGCAAGAGAAAAAAAGCAGTTAGGTATTTATCTCATGTTAGTAAATCAGCACTTTGCATAAGATGAGGTGAACATAGAGTAGCTACTTGTGGAAGTGCTTAGCCTTTTATTCATAGCTATCTGATTAGAAACAAAAGAAAGACCATTTGCTTGTATGATTCAGCTTTTGACTTAATTTTTTTTTCCTTTTAGCATTGTGAATTGGGGTCCTGATGTCACAGGTAGGAGGTCGTGACTGCAAGTTGTCCAGGTTCTTGGCATTTTGAACAAAGAATTGAACAAAATGCCCAGCAAAGCACGGAAAGAATGAAGCAGCAAAAGAACAAATGCAGGGATATATTGAAAATGAAAGTACATTCCACAGTGTGGGAGCGGACCCGAGCAGTGGCTCAAGGGCCCAAATACAGAATTTTCTTGGGTCCAAATACCCTCTAGAAGTTTCCCATTGGCTAGGTAAACTAATTAAAAATTAAAAATTAATTAATTAGGTAAATGTAATAGAATAAATGCTTATAAACTTGCAATATAAATTAGGACCTAATATATTATATTAAATTATTAAATAAAATAATAGACATTTATCAAATGTCTGGGTCATTTTCAATTTGTTTGTTAAAATTATATTATAGCAAAACATTTTTATAAATAAGTATTCTTATAAAAAGGAAATATTTTTGTCTAATGCAAAGGTTACTTAAAGATTATTACTCTTTTTAAAATAACCAATCTTTTTATTTTAGGACAAACATTGACATACAAGATTTTTTCTCACATAAAATTATTTTCTTTTAACCATTCTTAATGAAGTAACTTCTTTATAACTTCCTTTACATCTCTCTTGTTTTATTTACTAATTCATTTTATATTGTTTTTATAAATTATCTTTTCCACACCTGGTTACTGATTCTCACTTGCAGCACAGCTCAGAGCAAACTTTCACATATTTCAGGTAACTTAAACTTTCTTTTCTAGTGCTATATTATTCCCTTCCCCTATTCAACTGGCTATGGGCAAAGGAAACCCACCCATCCTCTAGTTCCTATCATTAAAATTCATGGAACAGGAAGCATGGGAAAGCATGGCCTTATCAAATTATAAGGATTCTGAAAGTCAGGGATTACACCCAGGTACCAAAGAAAAACTCATAGCAGGCTCAGGAGGGAACACATGCAAAGTGGCACTGGTGCCCACCCAAGTAAGGCCAGAGATGTCTGGAACTCTAACATTGGAACCCACAGGAAGATGCTCCATGGGTCCTGCAGACCTCAACCTGCCAAAGAGGATGCCCTTGGCAGAGGTTCTGACATCTAGGATTAAACCGTCCTTAGAATTTTCTCTTGCAGTGACAATGCTGCTTGGGGCTACGTTTATAGTTTTATAACACTCATGCCAAATCCTGACACCTTATAATATTTAGCAGAAATAAATATACAACTGCTTGACCAACAAATCTAAACAATAGTGTATGTTGACAATACTGTAGTCCTTTATAATTTTATTTTACCAATAATTTAAAAGCCAGATTATTTATTAAAGATTTAATGAAGTCACATGAACTTAAAAATTATTTGCTTATTTACTTTATTTATGAGTACTGCTTTATTTTTGGCCAATATGGTACCTTGTGGTCACAACAAATAATAAAAACATGTACATACACATAAACATATCTAAGAATACATACACATTCATAAAAAGATTATGTAGATTTTATTTTGGAACTCTTGCCATGAAGTATCAATATAAACTCCCCAGTTTAAAACAAAAACAGGTGGATGCCAATAGTGCTCTTTATCTCAAAATTAGAAGAAAGGTCCTCAACTAGAAAAAAAATTTACATTGTTGTAAGAAAAAAACACATCCTTATGTTTCTTTTTTTTTTTTTTTTTTTTTTTGAGACAGAGTCTCATTCTGTCACCCAGGCTGGAGTGCAGCCTTATGTTTCTTTATAAATCTCACTGCATCTTCCATGTGGTTTGGCTGTGCCCTCACCCAAATCTCAACTTGAATTTTATCTCCCAGAATTCACATGTGTTGTGAGGGGGACCCAGTGAATGGTAATTGAATCATGGGGGCTGGTCTTTCCCATGCTATCCTCCTGATAGTGGATAAGTCTCATGAGATCTAGTGGGTTTATCAGGGGTTTCTGCTTTTGCTTCCTCCTCATTCTCTCTTGCCACCACCATGTAAGAAGTGCCTTTCACCCTCTGCCTTCATTGTGAGACCTTTCCCAGCCATGTGGAACTATAAATCCAATTTATCCTCTTTTTTTTGTATACTGCCCAGTCTCAGGTATGTCTTTATCAGCAGTGTAAAAATGGACTAATACAGTAAATTGGTATGAGAAGTGGGGTGTTGCTGAAAAGATAACTGAAAATGTGAATGCGACTTTGGAACTGGTTAATAGGCAAAGGTTGGAACAGTTTGTAGGGCTCAAAAGAAGAGAGGAAAATGTGGGAAAGTTTGGAACTTCCTAGAGACTTGTTGAATGTCTTTGCCCAAAATGATGATAATGATATGGACAATAAAGTCCAGGATGAAGTGGTCTCAGATGAAAATGAGAAACTTGTTGGGAGCGAGAGCAAAGGTGACTTGTTATGTTTTAGCAAAGAGAGTGGTGGCATTTTGCCTAGGCCTTAGAGATTTGTAGAACTTCGAACTTGTGAGAGATGACTAAGGGTATCTGGCTGAAGAAATTTCTAAGCTGCAAAGCATTCAAGAAGTGACTTGGGTGCTGTTAAAGGCATTCCATTTTATAAGGGAAGCAGAGGATAAAAGTTTGGAAAATTTGCAGCCTGACAATGTGATGGAAAAGAAAATCCCATTTTCTGAAAAGAAATTTAAACTAGCTGCAGAACTTTGCATAAGTAACAAGGAGCTGGATGTTAATTTCCAAGACAATGGGGAAAATGTTCCCAGGGCACTTCAGCGGTCTTCATGGCAGCCCTTCTCATCATAGGCCTAGAGGCATAAGAGGAAGAAATGGTTTTGTGGGCCAGGCCCAGGGTCCCTGTGCTGTGTGCAGCCTAGGGACTTGGTGTCCTGTGTCTCAGCCACTCCAGCTATGACTAAAAGGGGCCAAGGTACAGCTCAGACCCTGGCTTCAAAGGGTGCAAACCCCAAACCTTGGCAGGGTCCATATGGTGTTGAACCTGTGGGTGCACAGAAGTCAAGAACTGATGTTTGGGAACCTCAGACTAGATTTCAGAACATGTATGAAAACGCCTGGATGCCCATTCAAAAGTTTGCTGAAGAGACTGGGCCCTCATGGAGAACCTCTGCTAGAGCAGTGCTGAAGGGAAATGTGTGGTCAGAGACCCCACACAGAGTCCCTACTGGGGCACTGCGTAGTGGAGCTGTGAGAAGAGGGCCACCATCCTCCAGATCCCAGAATGGTAGATTCACCAACAACTTGCACTGTGTGCCTGGAAAAGCTGCAGACACTCCATGCCAGCCCATGAAAGCTGCTGGTAGGGTGGTTGTACCTTGCAAAGCCACAGGGATGGAGCTGCCCAAGACCATAGGAACCCACCTCTTGCATCAGTGTGACATGGAGTCAAAGGAGGTCATTTTGGAACTTTAAGACTTGACTTCCTTGCTGGATTTTGGACTTGCGTGGGGCCTGTAGCCCCTTTGTTTTGGCTATTTTTTTTTTTTTTTTCATTTGGAAAAGCTGTATTTACCCAATGTCTGTACCTCCATTGTATCTAGGAAGTATCTAACTTGCCTTTGATTTTACAGGCTCATAGCCTGAAGGGACATATCTTTTCTCAGATGAGATGTTGGACTCTGACTTTTGAGGATATAGTCCATTAAAATATCTTCAATCTTGCTAAAGAGGTTGACATGTAAAGTCAACAAATACAAAAAACCCCTGCAAGATTTTGTACAACCAAATCACGCCCCCCCAGGCATATAGTCATCAGACTGATCAAGGTCAAAGTGAGAGAAAAACTCTTAAAGGCAGCTACATAGAAGGATCAGGTCACATAAAAAGACAACCCCATCAGGCTAGCAGTGGATATCTCAGAAGAAATCTTACAGGCCAGAAGAAATTAAGGGCCTATTTTCACCATCCCTAAAAACAGAAATTCCAACCAAGAATTTCGTATCCTGACAAATAAAGCTTCATGATTGCAAGAGACCTAAAATCCTTTTGAGGGAATCAAATGCTAAGGAAATTAGACCAGCCTTACAAGAGGTCCTTAAGGGAGTGCTAAACATGTAAACAAAATAACATCTGCTACCACAGAGACACACTTAAGCACGTAATCTAAAGACACTAAACAACTACAGAATAAAGTCTACAAAACAACCAGCTAACAACACAAAGACAGGATAAAAATTTTACATGACAATGCTGACTTTGATTGTAGATCATCTAAATGTCCCACTTAAAAGACATAGAATGGCAGGTTGAATAAGATGGCAAGCCTCAACTCTTTATTGCCTTCAAAAGACTCATCTCACATGTAATGACACCCACAGTCTCAAGGTAAAACAGATGGAGAAAAATCTATCATGCAAATGAAAAACAAAAAGGAGCAAGAGTTGCTATTCTTGTATCAGAAAAAATAGGCTTTGAAAACAAAATAATTAAAAAAGGAGGAAAACGGAAATTACATAATGGTAAAGTGTTCAATTCTTCAAGAAGAGTTAACTATTCTAAATATATACTCACCCAATATTGGGGCACACAGATTCATTTAAAGAAAAAACTTCTTTTTGACCTATGAAAATATTTAGACAGATGCACTATAATAGTGGGAAATTTCAACACCCTACTGACAGCATTAGACAGAATATTAAGACAGAAAACTAACAAAGATATTCTAGATTTACTCTAGATCTTTGACCATTTGTATATAATAGACATCTAGAGTATTACATCCAAAAACCACAGAAAATAGATTCTTCTCATTAGCACCTGGAACTTATAGTCAGATTTAACATAGGCTTGATCATAAAGCAAGTTTCAGTAAACTAAAAAATGTAAGTTATACCAAGCAGTCTTGGACTACAATGTAACAAAAACAGAAAAAAAAAAAATCAAGATATCTCAAAACTACATAAATACATAAAATTTAAACAACTTCCTCCTGAATAAACTGCTAAGTGAATGATGAAATTAAGGCATGAAGAATAAAAGTTAAAATTAATGAAAATAGGAACACAGCTTACCAAAATGTGTGGGTTGCAGCTAAAGCAATATTAACAGGAAAGTTTATAGCACTGAATGGCTGAATCAGGAAGTTAGAAAAATCTCAAATTAGCAATTTAACATTGAACATAGAGGAATTGAGAAAAAAAGAAGTAACAAACCCCAAAGCTAGCAGAAGAAAATAAATGTAAACCACAAATAAAATTCTAAGACATATCAGACATATCAACCATCTGAATGGACCCCTCCTCTTATCCAAGGGCATTCCAGAGTCAACCTAAAAATCAAGTTCAGGCCATGATGGAAGAGATGGAGTTGGACATGCCTCATTATTCCCTACTGCCTTTTGAAACTCAGGAAAAGCTGATCAGCATTAACGTCAACACAGACCTTAAGTCTGATAAGAAGCATTTATAATCTATTGTCTCTGAAACTTGCTATTTGGAGGCTTCATCTGCATCATAAAATTATCTCCAAAAACCCTCATTTTAACCTAGACATTCCTTTCTATTGATAATAACTCTTTTAACCAATTGCCAATCAGAAAAGTTTTAAATCTGTTTGTGACCTGGAAGCCCCCACTTTGAGTTGTTCCACACTTCCAGATCAAGCCAATGTAAACCTTACATGTATTGAATGATGCATTTTATCTCCCTAAAATGTACAAAAAGCTAGCTGTACCCTGACCCCACTGGGTACATGTCATCAGGACCTCCTAAGGCTGTTTCACACGCATGTCTTTAACTTTGGCAAAATAAGCTTTCTAAATTGATTAAGAACAGCCTCAAAAAAATATATATATAATATATATAGATATATATAGACAAATATATATATATATATAGACAGAGTCTTGATCTCTTGATCTATCACCCAGGCTTGAGGGCAGTGGCATGATCTCGGCTCACTGCAACATCTGCCTTCAAGCTCAAGCGATCTTCCTGCCTCAGCCTCCCACGTAGCTGAAACTATAGGCACATGCTACCATACCTGGCTAATTTTTGTATTTTTTTGTAGAGACAGGGTCTCACTCTGTTGCCCAAGCTGGTCTCAAACTCCTAAGCTCAAGCAATTTACCTGCTTGACCTTCCAAAGTTCTGGGATTACAGATGTGAGCCATCATGCCTGATCTATCTCAGATATTTTAGGTTCACAAATTGGAAACCATGAAAGGATTCTGAGTGGAGGTGCCCCTGACTTTAGACAAATCTCCTATCAGTGCTTCATGTTAGCTTTAGTTATTTTTGTAGCTCAAACTAATAGGACAATTTGCAGACACCTGGGTGCTCCCCCTCACTACTCCAGAGAATCCCTGATCTCCCAAAATTTGGTTGAGATAGAAAGTTTATTTTGTTGTACACCTTCTTTTCTGGACACACAGGAAACAGATTAAGAATGACTCCCTCACACACGTGTTTTGTTTTACGTGCCTCTCCTTGCAAGCGGATGTGTAAATGAAAGAACATGTCACATCTTCTAATATTCGAGTTTAGTTAAACATTACGTCTGTTCTTGTGCAAATTTTAAACTAACAGGCAAATTACGTCAAGAAAAATTCAGAGCCAAAAAGTTGACCTGCAACTATAAAGTTTCTAAGTTCTCTGTCAATCTCTCTGTTTTCTTCCTGCTTTTTAAGTCTACTATTAATTTTTTACTGAGATAAAATCCACTGTTTAAATCCAAATGTTCCTTTTCATTATTTGCTTCTGCAAACCAGTGAATTTGTATTAATATTTTATGACTAGAGTTCTGAAGTAAAAGCTGTAAGATTTTTGTTTGTATGAGTGTGTATGTGTGTATTTATGTGTACATACTATGTTAGTCCATTTTCACACTGCTGATAAATTACCCGAAACTGGGTAATTTACAAAATAAAGAGGTTTAATACACACATGTAGAACATGACTGGGAAGACCTAACAATCATGGTGGAAAGCAAGGAGGAACAAGTCACATGTTACGTGGATGATGGCAGGCAAAGAGAGAGAGCTTGTGCAGGGAAACTCCCACTTATAAAACCACCAGATCTTGTGAGACTTATTCACTATCATGAGAACAGCACAGAAAAGACCTCTTGATTCAATTACCTCCCACCAAGTTCCTTTAACAACACATGGGAGTTCAAGATGAGATTTCAGTGCAGACACAGCCAAATCATATTATTCTGTCCCTTGCCCCTCCCAAATCTCGTTTCCTCACATATCAAAATCAATCATTTTTCCCCAACAGTCCCCTAAAGTCTCAACTCATTTCAGCATTACTCACTTCAGCATTAGCTCAAAAGCCCACAGTTCAATGTCACATTTGAGACAAGGCAAATCACTACTGCCTATGAACCTGTAAAATCAAAAGCAAATTAGCTACTTCCTAGACACAATGGGGGTGTAGGCATTGGTTAAATACAGCCATTTCAAATTAAAGAAATTAGCCAAAACAAAAAGGCTACAGGTGCCATGGAAGTCTGAAATCCAGCAGGTCAGTTAAATCTTAAGGCTCTGAAATGATCTCCTTTGACTCCAGGTCTCATATCCAGGTCACACAGATGCAAGATGTGGGTCCCCATTGTCTTGGGCAGCTCTGCCTATGTGGCTTTGCAAGGTGCAGTCTCCCTTCTGGTTGACTTCACAGGCTGTCATTGAGTGTCTGTGGCTTTTTCAGGTGCACAGTGCAAGCCATCAGTTAATCTAACATTCTGAGCTCTGCAGGGCTGGAGGATGATAACTCTCTTCTCACAGATCCACTAGGTGGTGCCCCAGTGGGGACTCTGTGTGGGGGTTCCAACCCCACATTTCTATTCTGCACTGCCCTAGCAGAGGTTCTCCATGGGGTCCCTGACCCTGCAGCAAACTTCTGCCTGGACATCCTGGCATTTCCATACATCTTCTGAAATCCATGTAGAATCCCCAAACCCCACTTCTTGACTTGTGTACACTCACAGGCTCAACACCACATGGAAACTGCCAAGGCTTGGTGCTTGCACCCTCTGAAGCCATGGCCTGAGCTCTAGTTTGGCCCCTTTTAGCATTGCTGGAGTGGCTGAGACCTAGGGCACCAAGTCAATGGATTGCACACAGCATGGGGATCCTGGGCCCAGTCCACAAAACCACTTTTTCCTGCTAGGCCTCCAGGCCTGTAACAGAAGGGTCTGCATGAACACCTCTGACATGCCCTGGAGATGTTTTTCCCACTGTCTTGGGGATTAACATTTGCCTCTTCATTACTTATGCAAATTTCTGCAGCTGACTTGAATTTCTCCTCAAAAAATGGGATTTTCTTTTCTATTGTATTGTCAGGCTGAAAATTTTCTGAATTTTATGCTCTGCTTCCCTTATAAAACTGAATGCCTTTAACAGCACCCAATTCACCTCTTGAATGCTTTACTGCTTAGACATTTCTTATACCAGATACCCTACATCATCTCTCTCAAGTCTGAAGTTCCACAAATGTTTAGGGCAGGGTCAAAATGCCACCATTCTCTTTGCTAAAACATAACAAGAGTCACCTTTGCTTCAGTTCCCAACAAGTTTCTTATTTCTACCTGAGACCACCTCAGCCTGGACTTTAATGCCCATATCACTAACAACATTTTGGCCAAAGCCGTTCAACAAGTCTCTAGGAAGTTCCAAACTTTCCCACATTTTCTTGTCTTCTGAGCCCCACAAACTGTTCTAATATCTGCCTGTTACCCAGTTCCAAAGTTGCTTTGCCATTTTCAGGTGTCTTTTCAGCAGCGCACCCTCTACTAGTACCAATTTACTGTATTAGTGCATTTTCACACAGCTGATAAAGCCATACTCGAGATTGGGCAATTTACAAAAGAAAGAGGTTTAATGGACTTACAGTTTCACATGGCTGGGGAGGCCTCACAATTATGATGGAAGACAAGGAGGAGCAAGTTACATCTTATGTGGACGGCAGCAGGCAAAAAGAGAGAGTTTGTGCAGGGAAACTCCCTGTTATAAAATCCTCAGATCTCTTGAGTCTTATTCACTATCATGAGAACAACACAGGAAAGTCTTTCTCCCATGATTCAATTACCTCCTTCCCAGTCCCTCCAACAACATGTGGGAATTCAAGATGAGATTTAGGTGGGGACACAGCCAAACCATATCACGTATGCCTATTTTGTTATGTTTTTTTTGACCACAAGGTACCATATTGACTTAAAGAGTACTCATAAATTAAATAAAAATCAAACTGCTTTTCAAGTTCATGTGACTTAAGTAAACTCTTTAATAACTTAACTGGTTTTAAAATCATTGGTAAAGTAATATTAGAAATGTTTCGAGAATTGTCAGCCTACATTTGTTTGCATTATTGATCAAGTGATTTTATACTTATCCCTGACAAATACTATAAGGTGTCAAAATTTGCCATAAGGGTTAAAAACTATAAACCCAGCCAAAAACAGAATTTTTGCTTGTATAATTTTTTGATAAATAAAACATTAATATTGTTGGTTTAATTGAAACAGCTAAAGTTTGAATTATTGGTAAAGTAACCATCTATTTAATGTTAAGATTCTTATGTAAAAACCTGAAATTTGCAGGTCTTAAAAATGGTTGACAGGTAAATAACTTTAAATGATGACTATCACATTTTTTATAAATAATCTAGGTAAACTATCAAATAAAATAATTAGGTAACTGTAATGGAATGGATATATGCAAACTAAGTTTTCATAATTAAGAATTTAAAGTTATATTAAATGAATAATAAATATTTCATTAAATGTCTAAATATTTCACAATTTTAAAAAATTACAGAAAAACATCCTTTCTAAAAAAAAGTGCTCTTACTAAAAAGCAAATAGTTTTTGTGTAATTTAAAGCTCATTTACAGGTTATGTGTAAAACAAGGTAAAAAGAACCAGAAAATAAAATACATGTAAAGAAAGTTATAAAATCAAGAGTTATTTTTAGTTAGAAAGTTTAAAGAAGTAATTTTATATTAAAAGTAATTGTATGGTGAATTTTCAGCTTAAAATAAAATTAGTTTCTTAAGAAATTCTGAATTTCTTTCTTTTCTTTTGAGGATGTCTTGGATGGTAACTTTCTCATTCAACTTTTGGTGGCTTCTGTAATTTTGTAACTAACAGTCTAAAATAAGGGGGATAAATTTTGAAAACAGGCAAATAAATAATCTTTTGGATCTGCGTTTGTCTGCCCATCTGTTACATGTATATGTTTATATGTGTCATGTGGAAGTGATGTTTTACTTCTAAACTATATGAAAGAACTCTAAGCATTTGTGTTAAAGAAAATTAAGGGCTTACTAAACAGACAGAAGGTAGCTCAGATTCCTTTCAATTCACATGATCTTGGTAAAATTAATTTGGTAAATTTATTCTCAAAATTCTGTTTAGTAGTTTAAAAGCTTAAAGTAATATTATGTTAAATTAAGTAACTTTTTTTTCTGGGAATTAAGACTACTAAGAGATAAAATAGTAGGAGTGTAAAAGGTGTTTTTGGTTAATAAAAACACAAGGATGTGGTTTTTGCCAATAAAAAATGTATTTTTTTTGTGATGCAAATATATGTCATTCAAATACTCAGGAGGTTATTAACAACCAGCCTAGTAAAGCCGAGACTTGCCCGTGTAGGGTCTATTTACTCTGAGAATTGGACTGCCCAACTCTCCCTATAAAATACCAAATGGAATACCCCAGATGAACCAGTTGATATGCTTTAAAAGACTAGTTAAGAGTCACTTTAAAATAAAGAAAGAGTTATATTAAATGGATAAAGAGAAAAATTAAGCCAAGACAAAATGTTACCTCTGAGATCTGTGGTTACCAAGAAAATAGTCAATGTGGGGAAGAGCAAAACTAAGTAACTATTGTAATCAGAAGGGATAATGTAAAGAAATTGTTTCATTTTCTAGATTAGTATCATCAGTTTCCTATGAAACATTTACTGTAACGGATTGTAGAAATAACTACTTTAAGGACAGAATCCTTCATCTAAAATGCTACAGAATAAACGAGCTTGTATGGTTTAATGCAGGACCAGCAGATTACTTTTAAACAATTGCTGATAAATATATGTGATTCAAACGCACAGGAGATTATTCCTGAGAGAACAACCAGTCTAGTGAACCAGATAAATGCTGCTGTAAGGTCTATTTACCCTGAGAATGAGGCTTTCCTACTCTCCCTATAAAATACCTACCACGTGGAGGACCCCACATGAAACAGTTGCTATGCTACATGTGCAAGCCGGTTGGGACTGGCTTTATAATAACCAGGATATTCTCCCACTGAATATGCCTGTTACCCAGTTCATGGTAAATTTTTCTTAAGGGACCCCTTTTACATGAGTGCCCTAGATGACATTACTCGCACAGATTCATATGACTGTTTGAGAAGCCTTATCAAATTTGCTGTCCCTCATGGGTCTTACAGTTGCTTAATAAAATATTGGAGATAATTAACAAATTAAATGGGAATAGAAAAAGGGATTCAAACGTTTTGCCCCAGAAGTGTGATAGAAAATTGTGGATGGTTATTATGAAATAAAATAAGTAAAGTGAAAATTGAGGAGTTACAACAAAGATCTTTCAAACACTATGTGCCCCCGATTGGAAAATTTAAGAAAAATCAAAAGGCAAAGGTTGCAATGAGAAAGCTGATATTGCCTGGACAATGATGAGGCAAATTAAAAAGACTTACAAAACAGCCTGAGTCTCTTGTCCCAACACTATGTTCAGGACCCAAATCATTTTTATATAGAATCTTGCTACCTGGACCATATAAGAAGAATACGCATAAGCAGAGAGTCTTTCTTTTCCCTAGGAGTGATTCTAACTATTTGAGGAACTGCTAGATTCCATAGTGCCTGATAGACTGCTCTCATCTCACAAGAGCTGTTTGGCTTGAGGGAAGCAGTTTCAAAGTGAACAAACAACATCCTGTTTGAAAGCTGCTCCTCTGGCAAAAGAAGAGTCAAGGAAATCTAGTGAAGTATGTTTTTGTGAGCAAATTCACTTTTCTCTTTGAGTTCTCCAAAGTTCAGAAACTGTTCATGAGTATTCTGTTTTATGGCAATATAGTTATTTGCATAAATTTAGTGAGTCTTTTCTTTTAAAACAGAACAATTGCAGACACTGGTTATTTTACCAAAGCTTTGAGTAGAATAACATATTTTTAGGTAAAATTCCAGCAAAACTAACTTAAGAAAAGCCTATATAGTGAATCAATTGTTGTTGTACTTTATGTGACTATTCACATATTTGTCAAGTATAATACGACAAAGACTTATTTGGCACACATACCCTAAATTATCTCTCTCAAGTTCAAAGTTCCACAAATCCCTAGGGAAGGGGCAAAATGCCACCAGTCTCCTTGGCAAAACATAACAAGAGTCACTTCTGCTTCAGTTCCCATCAAGTTTCTCATCTCCATCAGAGACCTCCTCTGCCTGAATCTTATTGTCCATATCGCTATTAACATTTTAGGCAAAGCCATTCAACAAGTCACTAGGAAGTTTCAAACTTTCTCACATTTTCCTGTCCTCTTCTGAGCCTCCCAAACTGCTCCAATCTCTGCCTGTTACCCAGTTCCAAAGTCCCTTTCACATTTTTGGATATCTTTTAAGCAACACCCCGTTCTACTGGTACCAACTTACTGTATTAGTCTATATTCACGCTGCTGATAAAGACATACCCGAGACTGGGAAGAAAAAATAGATTTAATTAGACTTACAATTCCACATGGCTGGGGAGGCCTCAGAATCATGGCAGGGGGTCAAAGGCACTTCTTACTTGGTGGTGGTAAGAGAGGATGAGGAAGAAGTAAAAGTGGAAACCCCGATAAACCCATCAAATATCATGAGATTTATTCACTATCACAAAAACAGAATGGAAAAGAACGGTTTCCGTGATTCAATTACCTCCCCCTGGGTCCCTCCCACAACACCTGGGAATTCTGGGACATACAACTCAAGTTCAGATTTGGGTGGGGACACAGACAAACCATATCAACTTGTTACTAGACTTTAGCCCTTATTTTCATTTTTTGAGGGCATATTGAATTGTAAATTATTTTTTGGCTGCAATAATCCTCTAATGAGTATAAGATTATCATTTTTCTCTATATTTTTAGTTTGTGCTCCAATGGAATATGTTCCCTTTTCTGTTCTGACCCACAAATACTCTTTTGATTTTCAAAATATTAATGTTATTTATCTCTCTTTGTTTTATTTCTAAAGAAACTAGAATCATAATATTCTAAAGAACAGAAATGCAAATCTCCCTCATTTGGCATCCACTAGACCCAATCTAGTTTTTCACTATAAATGCCCTGCTGCTAAGGCTATACAAGCATCCTCCCTCTAAGCCCAGAGAATGCCACAATAGAGGTGGGTGCATGAGATTGCAAGGGCCAATTTTGAAGGATAAAATCAGCTCAGACCCTCCAAATCAAGGACGGGTACACTTATTCACTATCACGAAAATATCTCCTGATAAAACAGGAGACTGCTTTCTGAACTATTACACGGCACCTTTTTATTCATCTCAACCATAATGAATTTCGTGCTTCCTGTAAAATTAGAAGAAAATAATAACTGAGAGGATAAAGGTACCTTGTGACAAATCCTCCTGGGCATAATACTCTCAGTTATGAGTTGTACAAATATATATATATATTTATATATAATATATATATTTTTTTTAAAAATTCAGAGCAATGCTTATGTTTTGCAATGCTAATTGCTATACGTTTGTATCTAAAATCAAGATTAGAGTAGCTCAATGCACAGAAGTTAAAAGTAAGTCAGTTTTGTGACCTTGCCTTTGGTTTTTTGTTTTTTGGCTTTTTACAAAAAAAAAAAAAAAAAAAAAAGGTAATAAATGCCTGTTCACGTTTACTCCTGTTTGGTGTAGAATATTTAATTAGAGTTTTTTGGCTCTAATCTCTTGACAGCAAAGTGTCCCAGTGAGAGACAGGATAAACTTGGGGCAGACAGCCATGCCAGCCTAACAATGCTATGGAACCAAATAAAAATTTTCCGGCCACTGATATTGCCCCTGGCAAATCTTGGGCAGAAGGGGGATAATGTAAACTAAAAATAAAAATCTAAGGCCTTTCAACCATCTAAATGAACCCTTCCTGTTGTCTAAGGGCATTCCAGAGTTAACACAAATGCTAGTTAAGGTCATGATAAAGAGGTGGTCGGACATGCCTTATTGTACCCTCCTCTCTTTTGGAATTCAGGGAAAGTTGACCAGCATTAACATCAACATAGACCTTAAGTCTGATAGGAGAGATTTACAATCTATCCTCTCTGAAACTTGCTACTTGGAGGCTTCATCTGCATGATAAAACATTGGTCTCCATGATCCCTTATGGTAACCTTGACATTCCTTTCTATTGCTAATAACTTTCAACCAATTTTCGAAAATTTTTAAATCTACCTATGGCCTGAATGTTCCTACTTTGAGTTGTTCTGCCCTTTCAGATCCAATCGGTGTAAATCTTACATGTACTGATTGATGTATTATGTCTCCCTAAAATGTATAAGAGCAAGCTATGCCTCAACTGCTTAGGGCATATGTTGTCCAGACACCCTGAGTCTGTGTCAAGGTGTATCCTTAACCTTGGCAAAAAAAACATTCTAAATTGATTGAGACCTGTCTTAGAGACTTTTAGGTTCACAGACATAACTAAATTAGAAGGGAACTGTGTGAAATTGGGATGGAATATTTCATAGAAAACATCAATGAAACAAAGAGGTGGTTCTTCAAAAAAATAAAATAAAATAAAATAAAAAAGCATAGACCACAAGGTATATTAGCAAAAAAGTAAAGAGAACATTCAAAAACTACAATTAGAAACAACAAAGATGATATTACAACTGATTACGCAGAAATACAAAAGATCCTCAAAGACTATTATGAACAACTCTATGCATACTAATTAGAAAACCTAGAAGAAATGGATAAATCCCTGGAAACACACAATCTCTCAAAATTGAACCAGGACAAAAGTGAAAACTTGAAAATATCAATAACAAGTTATAAGATTGAATTAGTAATAAAAACCCACCAACCAAAAAGAGCACTGGACCAGATGGAGTCATAGATTAATGCTACCAGGTATACAAATAGCTGGTATTAATTCTAATGAAGCTATTCAAAAAAATTAAAAAGAGAATCCTCCTTAACTCATTCTATAAAGCCAGCATAAGCCTAATGTAAAATATGGCAGAGAGACGGTGAACAAATAAAACTTCAGGTCAATATTCTTGATGAATGTAGATGCAAAAATTATCAACAAAATACTGCCAAACTGAATTCAGAAGCACATCAAAAAGTAGGCTTTATTCCTGAATTGCAAGCCTGATTCAACATATGCAAATAAATAAATGCAACTTACCAAATAAGCAATTAAAAGCAAAAGCAATATGATCATCTCAGTAGATGCAAAAAAAAAACCCAAAAAATAAACGAAATAAAGCTTTTGATAAAACATCCTTCATGGTAAAAACTCTCAACAGACTACCCATCAAAATAACAAATCCCAAAATAATAAGAGCCATGTATGACAAACACACAGCCAACATTACACTGAATGTGACAATGCCAAAACCACCTCTTGAGAACTGGAAACTAATAAGGTTGTCCACTCTCATCATGCCTTTTAAACATAGCACTAGAATTCCTAGACAGAGAAACCAGCCTAGACATTTTTTTTAATAAAAGAAAATTCAAATAGGAAAAGAAGTCAAGCTATCTCTTTCTGTTTATAATATAATTCTATGCCTAGAAAATCCTGAAGATTCTGCCAGAAGGATCCTAGAACTTGTAAGCAACCTCAGTAAAGTTTCAAAATACAAAATTATTGTACAAAAATTAGTAGTATTTCTGTACATCAATAACATTCAATCTGAGAGTAAAATAAAGAATAGAGAATAAAATTAAACATTGTTCATTCAAAAAAATGAAATACCTGGGAATAAAGCTAACCAATCATGTAAAATATCTCTACCAGGAGAACTACACAACACTGCAGAAATATATTAGAGGTAACAAAAATAAATGGAAAGGCATTTCATCCTCATGGATTGGAAGAATCAGTATTGTCAAAACTGCCATACTGCTTAAAGCAATCTATAGAATAAATGCTGTTCTTATCAGAATACAAATGTTATTTTTTACAGAATTACTAAAAAAAAAAAAAAAAAAAAAAACTCCTCTAAAGTTCATATGTAACCAAAAGAGACTGAATAGTCAAAGCCATCCTAAGCAAAAAGAAGAAAGTCAGAGGCTCCACCCTACCTGACTTCTAAGTATAATATAACACTACGGTAACCAAAACAGCATGGTATTAGTACAAAATCAGACCGATACGCCATTGAAACACAATAGAAAACCCACAAATAAAGTCTCACATCTACAAACATTGGATCATCAACAAAATCATCAGAAAAAAAAAAAAAAGAGTGGGGGAGATGATTTTTATTTAATAAATGGTGCTGTGATAACTGGCTATTTTTCTATGGATGGAAGAATAAACCTGGACCCCTACATTTCATTATATACACAAATTAACTCAAGAAAGGTCAAATAATTTAATGTAACACCTCAAACACTAAAAATCCTAGAAAACAAGCCAGAAAATACCTTTTTGATGTCAGCCTTGGTAATAAATAGTTGGCCAAGTCCCCAAAAGCAACTGTAACAAAAACAAAAACTAACAATTGGGATCTAATAAACCGAAAAGCTTTCACACAACAAAAGAAACTATCAACAAAGTAAACAAACAACCTACACAATGGAAGAAAATGTTTGCAAACTCCTCATTGTACAAAGATTTAATATCCAGAATCTATAAGAAACTTAACAAATCAACAAACAAAAAAAATAAAGTAATATAAAGTAATAAAAATGGGGAAAGGACATGGAATAGACAATTCTCAAAAGAAGACATACAAACAGCCAATTAACATAAAAATGTTCTTTATTTCTAATAATCAGAAAAATGCAAATCAAAGCTACAGTGAGATACGACTTTGTATTAGTCTGTCCATGCACTACTATAAAAGAATACCTAAAATTGGGCAATTTATAAAGAAAAGAGAGTTACTTCTTTCACAGTTGCACAGGTTATGTAGGAAGCATGACTAGGGAGAACTCAGAAAATTTTTAATCATAGCAGAAGGTGAAGGAAAAGTAGACACATCTTACATGGCCAGAGCAGGAGGAGAGAAAAGAGGGAAATGCTACACACTTTTTAACAATTAGATCTCATGAGAACTCACCCACTATCACAAGAACAGCAAGAGGAAAATTTGCCCCCATGATCCAATTACCACCCACCAGGCTCCTCCTCCAACATGGGGGATTACAATTTGACATGATATTTGGACAGAGACACAAATCCAAACCATATCACAACTCATGCCAGTCAGAATGACTATTATTAAAAAACCAAAAAGTAACAGATGCTGGTGAGGCTGCAGAAAAAAGAGAATGCTTATGCACTATTGGTAGGAATGTAAATTAGTTCAATCACTGTGAAAAGGAGTTTGAAGTTTTCTTAAATAACATAAAACACAGCTACTATTTGACCCAGTAAACTCAATACTGGGTATTTATCCAAACGGATATAAATTATTCTAATAAAGAGACACATGCACTAGTATTTTTATTGCAGAGCTATGCACAATAGCAAAGACATAAAATCAACCTATGCATCCATCAGTGATGGAAAGTGTAAGGAAAATATTGCGTATATACACCATGGAGGACTACACAATCATAACACAGTGGAATTATGTCCTTTGTAGCAAAATGGATGCATCCAGCAGCCATTATCTTAAGATAATTAACACAGGAACAGAAGACCAAATAGTGCATGTTCTCACTTATGAGTGGAAGCTAAACATTGAGTATACCTAAAAATTAAGATGACAGCAATAAACACTGTAGACTACTAGAGGGAGGAGGGAGAAAGACAGGTATGCATTTAAAATCTATCTATTGCTGTGGGGTGTGGTGGATCATGTCCGTAATCCCAGCACTTTCAGAGGCCAAGGTGGGAAGATCACTTGAGCTCAGGAGTTTGAGACCAGCCTGGGAAATGTGGTAAAACCCCATCTCTACCAAAAATGCAAAAAAAAAAAACCCCAAAAAAACAAAAAAACAAAAAATTGCTAAGCATCGTGGTGCAGGCCTGCAGTTTCAGTTACTCAGGAGGCTGAGGTGGGAGGATGATTTGAGCTTCGGAGGTGGAGGTTGCAGTGAGCTGAGATTATGCCACTGGTCTTCAGCCTGTGTAGTGAACTTTAAAGGGTGTCTAGGACAGGAAAACTGCAATTCTTAAAAAAGTCCTGATGCTATGCTGGGCTTAGAACTAGTGGACTGGGGTAGTGTGTGACCTAGTGAGATACAAGACAGAACCACTGGGTGAGTGCTTGAGCCACTACTACCCCAACCTCAGACAATGCAGTTAACACTAATGAAAATGACTCTATTTCTGCTTCAAGAATGGAGAGAAATGAATAAAGATGACTTTGCTTTGCATCTTAGATACCGGTTGAGCCAACTGTAAGAGCCTTGATGCTCCCATTCCAGGCCCTAACTCCCAAATAACATTTTTAGACACACCCTGGGGCAAAACAGAACCTACTGCCATAAAAAAAAGGACCCAGTCCTGGCAATTTGCATCACCTGCTAACTGAAAAGCCCTTGGGCCCTTAATTACCAGCAGCAATATCCAGGTAGTACACCATGAGCTTTGGGTGAAACCTTGAGACATGTTGGTGTCAGGTACCAGCTCACCCGCAGTAGGATAGAGCACCAAGTGGGCTCTTAAAGTCCCTGAGTTCAGGATTAGCCTCTTGGATGGCATTTATGGACCTGCCAGGGGCCAGAGGGGAGATCACTGCCTTGAAAAGTGAGTCTCAAGCCTAGGAGCATTCAATACAAGCTGACTGAAGAGCCCTTGGACCATAATTGAACATTGGCAGTGGTGGGGCGGAACTTTCTCTGGGACAGTGTTGGTGAGGGCCATAGGGAGAGGCTCATCTACCTGTGGAGGGAGAAAAGGAGCAGGCAAGGCTTTGTCTTGTGTTTGAGTGCCAGCACAGCTGCGGTGGAATGGAATACTAAGATGTTTTATTTCAGTCCCTTGCTTGCAGACAGCATCTCTGCACCTGCTTGGGGCCAGAATAAACTTAGTACCCTGAAGGGAAAAACACAACAGGGCAGACTTTACCAACTAATGATTGTAGAGCCCTGGGGCCTTGAGCAAACATAGATGGTAGCCAGGTAGTGGTTACAGTGGACCTTGGGTGAGACTCAGTGATGTGCTGTCTTCAGGTTTGACCCAATTCAATTCCAGTGGTGGTGGCCACGGGATTGCTTTCATCACATCACCCTCAGCACCAGGCAGCTCAGCAAAAAGAGAGACTTTGTTTGGGAAAGAAATAAAGAAAACAAAGAAGAGTTCCTGCCAAATAATTCGTTTTTTGTTTTGTTTTGTTTTTTTCTTATCCAAGAACATCAAGGTGGTACCTCTAGGAGTCTGCAAGCAACACAACATCACTGTGCTTGGTTTCCAAGTTTCTTCAAATACCTGGAAAACCTACCCAGGAAAGACAGGCACAGATTGCAAAATCCAGATTTCAAAGACTACAGTGAATTTTGAACTCTTCAATACCCAGACACTGATGAACACATACAAGCATCAAGAGCAGATAGAAAAACCTCACTTCACCAAACGAACTAAATATGGAACCGGGAGCCAATTATGTAGAAAGAGAGATATGTTACTCTTCAGACAAAGAGCTCAAAATAGGTATATGGAGGAAAGTCAACAAAATTTAAGAAAATGCAGAGAAGGAATTCAGCATTCTATCAGAAAAATGTAGCAAATGGATTAAAATAATCAAAAAGAATCCAGCAAATATTCTAGAATTGAGAAATAAAGCTGACACACAAAGGAATGCAGCAGAGTCTCTTAATAGCAGAAGTAGCAGAACTGATCTAGCAAAGGAAATAATTAGTGAACTTGAAGAAAATGTATTTGAAAATACACAGAAAAGACAAAAATTAAAAATTAAAAAAGAATGAGGCATGCATACAAGATCTACAAAATAGCCTCAAAAGAATAAGTTTAAGAGTTATTGGCCTTAAAGAGGATGTAAAGAAAGAGATAGCAGAAGAAAGCTTATAAAAAGAAATAATATCAGAGAATTTTTCAAACCTAGAGGAAAATATCAATACCCAAGTACAAAGAGGTTATAGAACAATGAGTAGATTTAACTAAAACAAAACTACCTAAAGTCATTTAATAATTGATATAGTCTAGCTCTGTGTCCCCACCCAAACCTCATCTTAAATTGTAATCTTCAGGTGTTGGGGGAGGTGCCTCGTGGGAGTTGATTAGATCATGAGGACAGTTATCCCATGTTGTTTTCATGACAGTGAGTTCTCATGAGACCTGATAATTTTATAACAGGGTTATGGTATATCTACCAACAACTTTTACTGTGCACCTGGAAAAGCTGCAGACAATCATGGACAACCCATGAAAGCAGCTGGGAGGGGGCTGTACCCTGCAAAGACACTGTGGCAGAGTTATGCAAAGCTGTGGAGCCCATCTCTTTCATCAGTGTAATGTGGATGTGAGACATGGAGCCAAAGGAGATTATTTCAGAGCTTTAAGATTTATTTACTGCCTCGTTGAATTTTGGAATTGCATGAGACCTGTAGCCCCTTTGTTTTGGCCAATTCATCCCATTTGGAATGGGAATTCCACATTGGGAATTGTATTTACCCAATTCTTGTACCTCTGTTGCCTCTAGGAAGTAACTAACTGGCTTTTGATTTTACAGGCTCGTTGGTGGAAGGCACTTGCCTTGTCTCAGATGAGACTACAGACTTGGACTTTTAAGTTAATTCTGAAACGAGTTAAGACTTTGGGGAACTGTGTGGAAGGCATAATTGTGCTTTGATATGTGAGAAAAATGAGATCTGACAGGGGCCAGTGGCAGAATGATATGGTCTGGCTCATGGCAATTCCCCCATGCTATTTTCATATTAATGAGTGAGTTCTCATAAGATCTGATGGTTTTGTAGTGGGCTTTCCTCTCTTTCACACTCCACTCCACTCTCCTGACACCATATGAAGAGAAACATGTTTGCTTTCCCTTTTGTCATAATTGTACATTTCCTGAGGCCTCCCTAGTCATGCAGAACTGTTAGTCAATTAAACTTCTTTCCTTTTTAAATTACCCAGTTTGGGGTATTTCTTCATAGCAGTGTGAAAATGAACTAATACAATAAGCAAACTCCCAAAAGTAAAAGGTTCCTAAAAGCAGTAAGAGAGAAGGAACAAATAACATACAATGGAACTCCAGTACATCCCTCAGCAGACTTTTCAGTGGAAACCTTACAGGCCAGGAAAGAGTGATATATTTAAATTGCTGAAGAAAAAAACAACTGTCACCCTCAAATAGTATATTTGGTGAAAATATCCTTCAAACATGAAGGAGAAGTAAAGACGTTCCAAGACAAACAAAAGCTGAAAGACTTTATCAACATCAGACCTGTCCTACAAGAAATGCTAAAGGAACTTCTTCATTCTGAAAGAAAAGGATTTTAATGAGCAGTAAGAAACCATCTGAAAGTACAAGACTCATTGCTAATAGTATGAACCCAGAAAAACACAGACTATTATAACACTGTAATAGTGGGTATACACCATGCTAATCTTAAGTAGAACAGCTAAATGATGAACCGATCAAAATAATAATTAAAAAACTTTTCAGAACATGGTACAATGACACATAAAACTGAACAACTAGAAGTTAAAAAGTGAGGGGATAAAGTAATGTGAAGAGTTTTTATTAGTTTATGTTTTGCTTATCTATGCTATCATGTTAAATTGTTATCGGGTTTAAAATAGTCAGTTAGTAGATAATATTTTCAAGTCCTATGGTAACCTCAAATCAAAAAACATACAACAGATATGCAAAAAATGCAAAGCAAGAAATAAGTCATATCATCAGTGAAAATTACTTTCACTAAAAAAATGCACAACAAATAATTATTAGCTGGGCGTGGTGGCATGTGCCTGTAGTCCCAGCTACTCGGGAGGCTGAGGGGACAATTGTTTGAACCCAGGAGGCAGAGGTTGCAGTGAGCCAAGATCATGCCATTGCACTCCAGTCTGGGTACAGAGCAACACTCCATCTCAAATAATAATAATAATAATAGTAATAATTAGAAAACAAAT
This sequence comes from Chlorocebus sabaeus, assembly GCF_047675955.1. Lineage (NCBI taxonomy): Eukaryota > Metazoa > Chordata > Mammalia > Primates > Cercopithecidae > Chlorocebus > Chlorocebus sabaeus. Next base: position 58,392,013 of record NC_132933.1, read on the forward strand.
AACCACATAGGACCCAGTGGATTTACTGCGGAATTTCACCAAGCACTTAGCAAAAAATGATACAAATTCTACTTAATATATTTCAAAAATTAGAGGAGGAGAGAATATTTCCAAACTCATTCTAAAACGCAGTTTTACCCTGATCCCAAAGCCAAATTAAAAAAATAATAAAATAAAAGTTACAGGGCAAGATCTTTCATTAATATAATGCAAAAGTCTTCAACAAAATACTAGAAAACTGAATTCAACAATACATTCAAAAGGCCATTTGTGTTGATAATGTGGAATTTATCACTGGGATGTGATATGGCTTGGCTCTGTGTCTCCACCCAAATCTCATCTCAAATTATAATCCTCTCATGTCAGGAACCTGGTGGGAGGTGATTGGATGATGGGAGCAGTTTCCCCCATGTGGTTCTCATGATAGTGATAGTGAGTAAATTTTCAAGAGATCTGATGGCTTAAAAGTGTAGCATCTCCCCCTTTGCTTGCTTTTTCTCTCCTGCCGTACCGTAAGATGTGCCTTGCTTCCCCCTCCCCTTCCACCATAATTGTGAGTTTCCTGAGGCCTCCTCAGCCATGAGGAACTGTGAGTCAATTAAACCTATTTTCTTTATAAATTACTCAGTCTCAGGTAGTTATTTATAGCCTGTGAAAATTGACTGATACAGAAAATTGGTACGAGAGAAGTGGGGCAGTGCCATAAAGATACTCAAAAATGTGGAAAGGACCTTGGAACTTGCTAACAGGCAAAGGGTGAAACAGTTTGGAGGCCTCAGAAGAAGACAGGAAGATGCAGAAAAGTTTGGAAATTCTGAAAAACTTGTTGAATGATTTTGATCAAAATGTTCACAGTGATATGGATAGTGAAGCCCAGGCTCAGGTGGTCTCAGATGGAGATGAGAAACTTATTAGGAACTGGAGTAAAGGTCACTTTTGCTATGCTTTAAGAAAGAGACTGTCAGCATTTTGCTCCTACCCTAAAAATGTGTGTAATTTTGAACTTGGGAGAGATGATTTAAGATATCTAGTGGGAAAAATTTCTAAGCAGTAGAGCATCTAAGAGGTGACCTGACTGTTTCTGAAAGTGCACTTCCCTATGTGTAAAAAAAGAGATTCTGAAACTGAAACTTAAATTTAAAAGGGAAGCCGAGCAGAAATGTTTGGAAAATTTGCAGCCCGACCATGTGGTAGAAAAAAGAAACTAATTTTATTGGAAGAAATTCAAGCTGGCTGCAGAAATTTGCACAAGTAATGAGAAGCCAAATGTTAATAGCCAAGACAATCAGGAAAATACTCCCAGGGCATTTCAGAGATCTTTGTGGCAGCCACTTCAATCACAGGCCTGAAGGCCAAGGAGGGAACATGATTTCATGGGCCCTACTGCTCTGAGCAGCCTTGGAACTTGGTGCCCTGAATCCCAGCCACTTCAGCTCTAGTCATGGTCAAAAGGGGCCAAGGGATACCTTAGGCCATTGCCTCAGACGGTGCAATTCCCAAGCCTTGGTAGCTTCCACATGGTATTGGGCCTGTGGGTGCACAGAAGGCAAGAATTGAGGTTTGGAAGCCTCTGTCTAGATTTAAGAGGGTGTATGGAAATGCCTGGGTGTCCATGCAGAAGTCTGCTGCAAGAGCAGAGCCCTCATGAAGAATCTCTACTAGAGCACTGCAGAGGGATAATGTGAGGTTGGAGCCCAAATACTGAGTCACCACTGGGGCACTGCTTATTGGAGCTGTGAGAAGTGGGCCATCGTCATCCAGACCAGAGAATAGTAGATCTACCAACAGCTTGCATTGTGCACCTGGAAAAGCCAAGGTACTTAATGCCAGGTTGTGAAAGCAACCATGGTATCTGTATCTGGCATAGTCACAGTGGTAGAGCTTCCCAAGGCCTTGGAACCCCACCCCTTGCATCTGTGTGACTTGGAGGTGAGATATGGAATTAAAGGAAGTTTTGGAGTTTTAAGATTTAATGGCTGCCCTGCTGGGTTTTGGTCTTGCATGGGGCTTGTACCTTTTTTGTTTTGGCCAATTTCTGCCTTTAAAAATGGGAGCATTTACCCAATGCCTGTACCCCGTCATATCTTGGAAATAACTACGTTGTTTTTGTTTTGTTTTATTTTATTTTATTTTATTTTAGTTCCAAGATACATGTGCAGGTTTGTTACGTAGGTACATGTGTGCCATGGTGGTTTGCTGCACCTGTCAACCCATCACCTAGGTGTTAAGCCCAGCATATATTAGCTCTATTCCCTAATGCTCTCCCCAACCTCCTTCCCCAGACAGGCCTCAGTTTGTGTTGTTCCCTCCCTGTGTACATGAATTCTAATTCTTCAGCTCCCATGGGTGAAGATGGAAGCCATTATCCTCAGCAAACTAACACAGATCAGAAAACTAACTTGTTTTTATTTCACAGGTTTATAGGTGGAAGGGACTTCCCTTGTCTTAGATGAGACTTTGAACTTGAACTTTTGAGTTAATACTGCAATGAGTTAAGAGTTTGGGAAACTGTTGGGAAGGCATGCTTGGTTTCGAAATGTCAGAAGAACATGAGATTTGGGAAGGGCCAGGGACAGAATGATATAGTTTGGCTCTGTGTCTCCATCCCAACCTCATCTAAATTGTAATCCCCATGTGTCAGGGGAGGGTCCTAGTTGGAGATGATTGGATCATGGGGGCAGCTTTCCCACAGTGACTGAGTTATCACGAGATTTGATGGTTTAAAAGTCCAGCAAATCCCCCCTTCACTTGCTCTCTCCTACCACCATGTAAGAGGTTCTTTGCTGCCCCTTTGCCTTCTGCCATGATTGTAAGTTAACTGAGGCCTCCCCAGCTATGCCAAACTGTAAGTAAATTAAACCTATTTTCTTTATAAATTATCCAGTCTCAGATAGTTATTTATAGCAGTGTGAAAATGGACTAATATAGGATGCAAAGATGGTTAAATGTACAGAAATCAATAAATGTGATGCATTATATAAACAGAACAAAGGACAAAAACCATATGATTATTCAACTGATGCTGAAAAAGCATTTGGTAAAATTCTATATTCCATCATGATAAAAATCTTTAACAAACTGGGTAGAGAAAAAAACTCTTCAACATAACAAAAACATATACAACACACCCAAAGCTAGTATCATAATGAATGGGGACATAGTGAAAGTCTTTATTCTAAGATCTGGAACATGACAAAGATGCCAACTTTTACCATTGGTATTAGTACTGGAAGTCTGAGCTAGAGCAATCAGACAAGAAAAAAGAAAAAGACATCAAAATTGCAAAGAAAGAAAGTAGTTTTTTTGTTTATATATAATATAATCTTATATATGGAAAAATCTAAAGAATCCACAAGAAAACTGTTAGAACTGATAAGCAAATCTGGTCAATTTTCAGGATACAAAGACAATATAAAAAAATGAGCAGCATTTCTAAATGCCTACAGTGAACTATCTGAAAAAAAAAAATAAAAAATAAGCCCACAATAGCCACTAGGAAAATTAAATGCCTAGGAATTAGCCAAATGTATGAAAGATATCCACAATGAAAACAGTAAAGCACCAATAAAAAATTGAAGAGAACACCAAATAATGAAAATATATTTCATTTTTTGGATTGGAAGAATCAATACTGTTAAAATGTCCATACTATCAAAAGCAATCTACAGATTGAATTCAATTCTGATCAAAATATCAATGACATTCTTTACAGAAAAAAAAATTCTACAATTTATTTGCAACTACAGAAGACCCAGAGTAGACAACCTATCCTGAGGGGGAGAAAACAACAACCAAAAAAAAAAAAAAAAAAAAAAAAAAAAAAAGAAAGAAAGAAAAGAAAAGAAAAGAAAAAAACAAAGGAAACAAATTACCTGACTTCAAACTACACTACAGAACTATAGTGACCAAAACAGTATGGTACTGGCGTAAGTCCAGACACATAGACCAATGGAACAGAATAAGCATTTTACAAACAAATCCATACACCTACAGTGAACTCATTTTAAACAAACGTGCCAAAAACATACATTGGCCAAAAAAACCAGTCTCTTCAATAAATAATTTGAGAAAAACTGTGCATCTATATGCAGAAGAATATGAAACTAGACATCTGTCTCACATCTTATAAAAATAAAAGCAAAATGGATTAAATACTTAAATTTATGACCTCAATCAATAAAACTCCTAAAAGAAAACATTGCAAAAACTTTGACTGGACAAACATTTCTTGAATTTAACCCCACAAGCATAGGCAACAAAAACAAAAATGGAGAAACTGAATCTCATCAAGTTAAAAAGCTTCTACACAGCAGGAAAAAAAAAAAAAAAGATCAACAAAGTGAAGGACAACCATTGAAAGGGAGAAAATATTTGCAAACTACCCATCTGAGTAGGAATTAATAACTGAAATACATAAAGAGTTCAAACAACTCTGTAGAAGAAAATCTAACTATATGATCAAAAAATAGGTGAAAGGTTCAAAGACATTTTTCAAAAGAAGACATACAAGTGGCGAACGGTCATATGAAAAGGTGTTGAACATAATTGATCATCAGAGAAATGCAAATAATAGCTACAATGAGATATTGTCTCACCCCAGTTAAAGTGGCTTATATCCAAAACAAAGGTAATAACTAAAATTAAAACAATTGACCTTCTAGAGATAGTGGAAGGATGTTTACCAGAGGCTGAAAAGAGTAGTGAGGGTGTGGGCAATTTCTGGATGGTTAATGAGTACAAAAGCTGATTAGAAGAATAAATAAGACCTCGTATTTGATAACACAGGAGGGTGACTATAATCAATAATAATTTGGTTGCACATTTTTAAGTAACTAAGAGAGTCTAATTGGATTGTTTGTAACACAAAGGAGAAATGCTCAAGGGTATAGATACTCCATTCTCCATGATGTGACTTTAACACATTGCATGCCTGTATCAAAGCATCTCATGTACTTCATAGATACATACATATAATATGTGCCCACCAAAATTACAAATTAAAAAAATAAGTTGGATTTAATTAAAATTGAAAACATTTATTTTTTTGTGAATGACCATGTTGAAAAATTTAAGACAAGCTACAGACTGTGAGAAATTTTTTTCAAAAAATGTACCTGATAAAAGGTTCATGTTCAACTTATACACAGAGTTCTTAAAAATGAATATCTAAAACAGCAAACCAATTGAAAATAGGCAAAATATCTGAAAAGACACAACAAACAATACATACAGAAAATTATATAAGCAAACAGAAATATTCTACCATCATTTTTATTTCATTGTAGTTTATTATTATTATTATCATTATTATTACTTTTAAGATGGGGTTTTGTTCTGTGACCCAGGCTAGAAAGCAGCAATACAATCACAGCTCACTGCAACTTCAACCTCTTGGACTCGAGCAATCCTCCTACCTGCCTGAGCTTTTTGATTAGCTAAGACTATAAGCATACATTACCACACCTGGATAATTTATTTATTTTTTATGTTTTTTTTTAGAGACAGCATCTCCCTATATTTTCCAGGTGGGGTTTAACTCCTATGCTCAAGCAATCCACTCACCTTGGCCTCCCATACTGCTGGGATTACAGGTGTGAGCCACCACATCTGGCCATTTGTCTTTAGAGAGTGACAAATTAATAGCACAAGAAGATACCACTATGTAAATATTAGAATGACTAATATCTATAAATCTGATAACACCAATTCCTCATGAGTATATGTAACAACAGGAATTTTCAATCTTTGGTGGTAGTAATCAAAATGACACAGCTATTGTGGAAGACATTTTTAATTTCTTATTAACATAACTTTACTGTACCATCTAGCAAATGTAACTTTTAAGTGTTTACACAACTAATTTGAGAATTTATGTCTGCACAAAATTTGCATGTGAATGTTTGTGATGACTTTATTCATATTTGCCCAAACCTAGAAGGAATCCATATATCCATCAATAGATGAATGAATAAATAAATGGTTACATTCATGCAATGCAAAGTTATTCAGCATTAAAAAATATGAAGCTACAAAAAGACATAAGGAAACTTAAGTACATGTTGCAATTTAAAAAATACTTGTGAATGACTATATACTCCATGATTCTAGTAATATAACATTCTGGAAATGACAAAGCTGTAGGTATGGCAAAAAGAAGTCAAACGTAAGGAAATTTTTAGGAACATAAAATGATTATGTGACAATATAATTGTGGATAATACTAGGCATTTGTCAAAACCCACAGAACTTTACAGCATAAAGAGTGAACTTTAATGTCTGTAAATTGGTCAGGATAGAATGAAAAATAGAATAAAGATTGTGAGAAAACAATCTAACTGTATTACAAATGCATAATACTTCCTCAGGGAAGAGGGTTCAGGGAATAGATTCTTTCCTAAGTAATTTTGAAAATGAATGCAGTGAGACTAAAAAAAACCTGTATATAATTACTCTACTCTGATTGATAAAATTGTTTCCCATGATGGCATAGGTTAACAATTCCAATGCTGGTATACATGTGTACTAGAATTGAAGAATGGAAGGCAGGGGTATCTGGTTTTCTCACTGTTAGAATGGGAGGCTACAAATAAGTAAGGGTAGGAGGCTAGAAAAATCTATGATTAGGAATCATTAGTATAAACCCATGTATTGTCTAATATAGATAACCAATTATACATACACATGCACACACACACACACACACACACACACCACACAGATTCTTAGTTGAAAGGGTCGCAAAGCAAGGGCACTACAGATGCACTAAGCACATCTTGGTTTCTAATACCATTCTCCAATAAAAGGAACCAAGATTACTTGGAGAAATGGCTGATTTTATGACTGGGTCTGAACAAAAAGAACCTGGAGCATATTGCAGTGCCAGAAAATAATGAAGTGTTCACACACACCTATGCCCTTTCCACGCCCTCTCATTCACACAATGCACACATGCAGAAGCACACTAATTGATGAGGCATAGATGTGTCAAAGAGACACAGGCACCAACAGAAAGAGGTCCCAATGGCCAAATCTGGAACAATTGGAGCAACATAATAAAGTAGTACTAGATTATAGCACAAAATGTAAAATAAATAACAATGAGTCAATAATGACATAAACAAACAATAAATAACAAAATAGATTTCTCTGTGTGTGTGGAGATAGAGAAATAAATCTGCCATGCAAAAGAATTCTAAACAGTTTGCATTTATACTGCATCCTCAAAGTATTGGGACATAACTTCCCATTTTTTAAATACAGAATGTTCATTGTAACTTCCTTTTAAAGAGTATAGTACAGTGGGGAAATCGAACAAATGCTATTTCAATCAGGTAATCAAAATCACCATCAGTGATAAGCAATGTGTAGAGTATGCTTCCCCTGATTTGTTGTGTTAAAAATGACAGTTTGTGTTCCATTGTATTCCCCTTTAAATCACAAAACCTCAGCCTATGATACACCACTAGACAATCTCCAACTAATGGACATTTGAATTAGTCAATGTTCTCCAGCGAGATCAAACCAATAAAAAGAGATACATGAAATATAGACACACGTATAAATATACATAGATATATAAGTGGGAATTTATTGGAGAATTGGTTTATATGATTATGGAGGCTAAGTCCTTGAACATTCTCTCTGCAAACTAGAGACCCTGGGATGAGGCTCGCTAGCATGGCTCAGTCCAGGTCTGAAAGCCTCAGAACCAAAACAGCCAAAAGGGTAATTCTCAGTCCAAGCCTGAAGGCCTGAGAAACTGGGCGGTATGGGTGGCAGTGTTACTGGTGTAAGTCTTAAAGTCCCAAGGTTGAGTTCTTATGTCAAAAGCAGAAGGAGGAATGTCTCACATCAAAGAGAGAAAATCTTTTTCCCTTACTTTTATTTTTTCTATTTGGAATCTCAGATGATTGGATGATGCCCACTCACATTGAGGGCAAAGCGTCCCCATTCAGTTCTCTGATTAGCAGGCCAGTCGCCTCTGGAAACACCCTTATAGACACACACAGAAGAAGTGTTTTACCAATTCTCCAAGTATTAGTTAATCCGGTCAAGATGATACCTAAAAATCACCATGAAGACATTCCACAGAATAACTGAGCAGAATTCTGCAAATCTCAGAAGGCCATCAAGATAGGGAAAGTTTGAGAAACTATCACAATGTAAATGTACCTGTGGAGACATGGTGAAGAAAGGCAATGTGGTATCATAAAGAGAATCCTGGAACAGAGAAAAAAAGACTAAGTAAAAACTCAAAAAAGATAAATTATGGATTTTCATTAATAATAATATTGGTTTATTAATTGCAACAAATGGGCCATATTTATGTGAATTATTATTTATAGGAAGAAATTAGTTGCGGTGTATGGAGAAACTTAGTACTATATTCACAAATTTTCTTTAAAAATATAACATTTAGAAGCATACTATTTATTTAAAGTCAGTGAAATAAAAGATATACAAGCAAACAAAAATAACAAAAAAGCAAAATGTTTCTTTTTTTAAAAAAAATAATATTAAAGCCTCAACTAAACTGAAAAGGCAAAAAAAAAAAAAAAATAAAACACAAACTACTAAGATCAAAATTCAGTGAGGGCATCACTGTAGATCCTAAAGATTTTAAAAGGAAAGTAAGCACAATATAAAAAAATGCTTGAATGATGTTAACAACATAGATACCATGAACAAAAATTTGGTAAGATAGTATAGCAAATTCATTCAAAAATAAATTTTTAAAAACTGAAAAGCCCTGAAAATATTAATAAAATTTAATTCATAATTATAAACTTTCTCTGAAGAAAATATTGCAGTAGGTAATTTCACTAGTAAATTCTATCAAGCATTTAAGAAAGAAACACCACCATATTACATAAACAGTTTACAAAAATAGAAGAGTAAGCACATCTCAATTTATTTATGACGGCAAAATACTTCTGATAACAAAATTTAACAAAGATATAACAGGAAAGTAAAATTATATCTTAATGTCTTTTATGTATGTAGATACACAATTCCTAAACATAATATTAACAAACTGAATCTAGCAACATTTATAAGTCAATATTGTACTAAATATTCTAGTCAGGGTAATAAGACCCAACAAATCATATGGGAATAAGGTTTGGAAAGAAATAAGAAAAACTGTATCCTTATAGGTGACAATATTGTCTACATGGAAAATACTAAGCAGTTTTCAAAAATATTGCTAGAATTAATATTCTTTTATCAAGTTCCCAGGATGCAAGATCAGTATACAAAAAACAATTGTGTTTCTAAAATTTTGCAAAACAAATTAAGAAATAATTTTAAGAGGTATTTAAACAGCATGGAAATCAATGAAATGCAAAATATAATTTCAGTGAATGATCCATACAATTTCTATACTTATAACAACAAAAATTTGCTGAGACAAATTGAAGAACACCTAAATAAATGGAAACATATACCTTGTATACAGATTGAAATATTTAATATTGTTACGATGTTAAGTTTTTCAAAATAATTTCTAAATTTAATGCAGTCCTAATTAAAATTCTAGTACGTTTTTGTAGAAATTGACAAATTGTTTCTAAAATTTACAAAATATACAGAAGAGATAGAATGGCCAAAATTACTTCAAACATAGAAATAAATTGAGAACATGTACTTCCTAATTTTGAGGCTTATTATAGAATTATAGTTTTCAAGACAGTATGGTATTAGAATAAACATTATCAAATTAAAAATAAAATAAAATATAGAAGTTCTTCAAATTTATATGTATAGTCAGTTTATTTTTGAATTTTTACTCTTACCTCAAACTGCAGACTAAATTAATTACATGTGGATTATACCACTCAAAAAATAGTTGTAACTATAAATTTCTAGAAGAAAATATTTAAAAATTTTTATAATATTAAGGTAGGCAAATATTTTACAAAAAATACAAACATAGAAGACAGGTGATGAATTGTACTTTATCAAAATTCCAACTTGCACCTTTCAACACACAGCACTAAGATTATGAAAAGAAAGTGATGTGGAGTTTTCCAACATAAAGGAAACAAAATAACAAGTAAACCATTATATGTTGATGGGACTGACTGACAGAGTATGCTGAAGAGCAGCAGAAGTGTGGTGAAATCCTTGTGGGGCGTAAATTAGATATAATAGCCCATTGATTAAATGGTGTTATGTAAATCTTTCAATCCACTACTGTGAAAGTTTAAAGTTGAAATTATAAAAATCAGTAATAAAACAGCAACTATAATTAGTTGCTAAGAAACATACAATAAAGAAACAAATTAAAGCAACAAAAATATAAATTGTGGAGAAAGAGAAAATGTGTAGAATATTTTTATGTGGCCAAAGTTACTATCAGCTTAAAATAGTCTATTACAACTCAAAGACTCTTTATTCTAGCCCCATGGTAACCACATAGAAAAAATTACATCAGATACATTAATAAAAATGAGAAAAAAATCAAAGCTTAGAACCACAGAAAACCACTAAATCAAAGAGGTAAATAACAGGAAAGGAAGAAAAGAGCTAAGATTCTACAACACAACCAGAAAAATGATGAAAAAAACGACAAGAGTAAGTCCTTATGTATCAATAATAGCCTTGAATATCAATGAATTAAATTATCCAATTAAAGGATATAGAGTAGATTAATAGACAAGAAGGAGAAAACCTAATTATATGCTGACTACAAGAGTTGTGCCTCACCATTAAAGACAAACATAGACTGAATGTGAAGGGATGGAAAAAGGTATTCCATGCAAATGGAAAACAAAAGCAAGCAGAAATAGTCATATTCTTATCAGATGTAATTGACTTTCAGTCCAAAACTGAAAAGAAATATGTCATTGTTTAATGGTAAAGGGAACCATTCAACAAGAGAATATAACAATTGTAAATATGCATATGCACTATATAGGAGTGACCAGATACATAAATCAAATATTATTAGACCTAAAGAAAGAGAGAGACTGAAATGCAATACCACCTTACTCCTGCAAGAATGGCCATAATCCATTGCATATATATACAACGGAATACTATTCAGTCATAAAAAAGAATGAAATAATGGCATTTGCAGCAACCTGGATGAGAATGGGGACTACTATTTTAAGTGAAGTAACTCAGGAATGGAAAACCAAACATTGCATATTCTCACTCGTATGTGGGAGCTAAGTCATGAGGATGCAAAGGCGTAAGAATAATACGATGGACTTAGGGGCTTCAGCGGGGGGAAGGGTGAGAGGGGGTGGACGGATAAAAGACTACAAATAGGGTGCAGTGCACACTGCTCAGGTGATGGGTACACCAAAATCTCACAAATCACCACTAAAGAACTTATTCATGTAACCAAACACTGCCTGTATTCCAATAACCTATAGAAAAATGAAAAAAAAAAAATTAAAAGAAATTGCCAACTCTAATTAATGCAGAAACTAAAACAGAAAATCACAAAATAAACATAAACTGAAAGTCATAATGGTATAATCCTTCTATATATACATACATACATATGTGTATACATATACATAATATAGCAAAAATAAAATATTATAGCTTAAAAATGAAAGTGATTTTTTATGCTACATGTTATAAAATTTTAAATTAGCACTTAAACTTTTAAAAATATATTTTATTGTATTATTAATGATGGTATCATTAAAGATTGTGAGAATACTTAATTATTTGCTTTTTATTTTGTAATTGAGTTTAAGGTATAATTTATTACTTTCCCTTTTATTAAAAACACAAGCAAAGTTTTTATTAATCTTGCTTATTTTGGAGGTATAGTCTACTTGTTACAATATGAGTATGTAACAGAGTTCCCCATTTAAATTTTTGTTTTGTTTTGTTTTGTTTTTGGCTTTGATCTTAATAATGTAATAACCTCTGCTCTTTTTACCACAAAACACTCCCTTGCATAACATTTTCCCATATCTAATCATGTGCTTACTTGAAAGTTCTAGGGTCTAAATCTTGAAACAATTCATGCAGCTACTGAATTTACACTCACCTGAAGATTACTTTAAGGCAGTAGTTAATTTACAACCCAGCCATACCTCAGATGGCATGAGCCAAACCTCAGAGGGGCCAATAATCCAAGATATTCACTAGAATAAGTCAGATATACCAGTGTCTCCTTGCTACTCCTCATACCAAAAATTTTCCTATTAATCCCCTGCACTCAGCCCAGAATAAAAAATGGTTTCTTTAAGGCATAAGCTTGGCTATTTCCCCACTTTTGGCTTTTGGATTAAAGTCAATTTCCTTTCACAGCATCTCATCCTTGTTCATTTAGCTTTACAAGTGGCAAGCAGCTGAGCTTGAACTCAGTTACAAGTAGTTTTCAATAGAAATAGTATATTTAAGAGAATAATGACAAAAAAGACTAATATACTTGATCAAAAGCCAGGTCTAAAACATGTGTTTATAATGGTACATACATCATTAACCTTTATTGCTTTAAGTATAATTTTAAAATGTCTATAAATCTTCCAACTGTTTAATTTGAATGTAACTTTCAGTAAAAAATATTGTTTTGACCCTATTCCTGTAGCCACTGCTACCTACATCACTTTCTGTAGTCATTTCATACATATGAAAAGTGATATGAGATTTGTTCAGCTGATAAATAGGCTTATAAAGAGGTCACAACTTTTAAGTTACCAGAACCATTTGTCCTGTTTAGAAGTCACTGTCTTAAAGTTAGACAAATGAAGAACTTCATATGGTTTTACCAATTTGATTCTTGACATATCTTTAGTTTTAAATTGGAACACATTATTTTTTCACTTACTAATAAAATATATTACATTAAACCTGAATTACATTTGTCTTTTTAAGAATACAATTGTCTTTCAAAAGTATTATTCATATTGACTATTAAAAGACAGTATATCTCGCAGGATATATGAAGTTAGACATGATAGCGTAATTGGTCTAGCCTGACAAGTTATGCACAGGTAAATTTCAAATTAAATAGTGGCACAATAATTCTTGAGACCAATATTTGATGATTTTTTTTTATAGGATTCCACGGATTTCAGATCATTATTATATTGCTCTTGTTTCCTCTTCTAACAGTATTTGACATCATTTTCCATTTAATTACTGAATGGATTTTTTCTTTTTTATTTTCCAGGGTTTTCTGAAACCAGAAAATTGGTAGATCTTTACAGTGAATTAATTTGTATTGAAGGCCTACCATGTTCCAGGCACTAATCTAGGATGCAAGCTTGACAGTTCCTGTTCATGTTGGCAGAGTAGCTCATCAAACTTAAGATGAAGTAGTTGGCCTGTATAGTGCCAAAACTAGAAAAGTAACTTTCATCTTATTAAAGCTTTAATATGGAATTTTATAGTATAATATCTTTAGCTTGTTTCAGAAGCAATAATATTTAAATATAGGAGGAAGAGAAAATAAATTTCATTTCTCTAAAGTAACATTTCTGGAATTGCCTGGCAAAATCTTTAAATAATTTTAATATTAGCAGAAATCTAAATGTTTGCAGATTTCTGTGTAGTTAATATCTTAATATTCTCTGTATTACACTCTTTTGCTTTTTCTTCTGTCATTGCAAATTTATAATATAGCAATTATAGTTTTTATGATATAAAGTATTTAAAATGTATTACCTATAATTTATAAAGTAAATGAGATATTTGAAGACCTTGCCAGTTAAAACACACACTCAGATTCATGGAGAAGAGAGTATGAGTATTTTAATTTAAGGTGTGGAATAACTTTAGAGTTACAAATTCACTCAAATTTCTGCTCATATTTAAAAACATTCAATGAACTATCATTTTTAGGAGCATAGAGACCACTGTTAAAGAGTAACAAAAACTAGGTACTAAATATTAAAAGCAGATTTTATTCAGGAAATATTGTAGTAGGTGGAAAGTGTCCTCAACTACAAATTCAATAAGAAAATTTATGGTCTGTAGCCAAAAAATGGATAAAAAATTACTAAGAGAGAACATCAGGGGCAAGGGGAGATCCTGGTTAAACTGACACCACAGGATTCTTGCTAAAGGTAGAACAGGGTTACCAGGTATCACCTGAGAGAAAATGAGGATAAATAATTTGATCATATATCAATAAGATCACGAATTATCTCTGTTAAAATAAGGAATCGGGAGGTTATTAGGCTGAGAGGGCTCCAGTGCCTTGAGTTTCCATGTAAGCAAACTGAAACCTGACTTAATATAAACAATAAAACAAAACTTAAGCTTAACCAATCAGCAACCACTAACTAACCTCTAACTAGAGATTTTACCAATTAGAAATTGACAACTAACCTCTCGCTAGGGACTTTACACTTTAATCAATTAAATATATTTTATTTGTCTCACTTTCACAAACACCTTATAAACATTTTCCTCTTGCATCTTTTTGGTACAGCCCTGAACCATTTGCAATCTAGCACTGCGTGATTCATGAATAATTGTTTCTCAAATAAACTCTTTAAAATTTTAATGTGCTTAAGTTTATCTTTTAACATCACTAAACTGAGTTACCAGGATATTTCCTAAAACTGGGTTACAGAGGTCTGGCAAGTAAAAATTGATTCAGAAGAGCATGATGCAGAACTCAGGTGAGAAAGGCCCACCTGTGTCCTGGTTGAGGGTCTTCAGTGTTCTTTGGGGCCCGAGGATTCCTGAAATCATGGATCACCCACTTATGCTTTGAGACATGCTTTAATTTTTTTTTTTTTTGAAGCCCTGCGACTTCCCTAAAAATTGAATGAATTATAGAACAGACCTATGGTGCCAATGGGTCATGACTGGTTAGAAGGTGATAATCTACATAATTCTACAGATTCCAGGTACTATGAACCTATTCCATATGGATTAATAAGAGGATGAATCTTCTTTAAGATTTGGCCTCTGAGTGATTTTGGATTTTTGTGTGCAAGCCCTAATGGCCACAGATTTTTCTGATGATTAGGAAGCATTTATTCTTTTGACTTTATTATTGTATCCTTTTCATGTGAATTTATTACTCCCGTTGAAACCATGTACTTACCAATAAACTATCTGCTATTCAAAAACAAAAGAAGATTAGTCAGGGAAATAATCTTTATCACCGCATTCATTTGAATTCCAGTTCTTGCTCTCTCCCAATTAGTTGGGGGAATCTTGATAAATGCACTGAACCTCTATCTGAGCATAAGAAAGTATGAGAATAAATATGATACAGTGATTACAATCCCACTGTTTGTGAGAATTTGTTCCATAGTAAGATTTTGATAAATGATGAGCTACTACTATTATTATAATTACCTGTGGAAATTATATATCATCACAATTTATTCAAGGGTCATGAGAAGCATAATATGATAGCAATAAAGAGTTCAGGATCTAGAGTCAAACATCCTCAGGTAAATCTCACCTATAGAACCTCTTAGTTTTATAATCTTACTAAGTAAACTGACCACTATGAGTGTTATTTTCCTGAGCCACAACATTTAAAAAAAAATAGCATTTAATTTATAGGGCAGTTGTAAGAACCAAGTGAGACTATATTTGTCTGTTCTCATGCTGCAATGAATAAATAAATTAAACTGGGTAATATATAAAGAAAAGAGGTTTAATTGATTCACAGTTCTGCATGGCTAGGGAGGCCTCAGGAAACTTACAATAATGAGCAAGGACACCTTTTCACAGGGCAGTGTGAGAGAGGATGAGTGCTGTGCAGAGGAGGAAGCCCCTTATAAAAAACCATCAGTTCTCATGATAACTCACTGTCATGAGAATAGCATGGGGGAAACTGTCCCCCATAATTCAGTTATCTCCACCTGGTACCGCCCTTGACATGTGGAGATTATTACAATTCAAGGTGAGATTTGGGTAGAGATAAAGCCAAACCATATTATTCCACTACTGGCCCATCCCAAATCTCATGTCCTCACATTTTAAAACACAATTATACCTTTGCAACAGTTCTACAAAATTTCATCTGAGACAAGGCAAGTCCCTTCTGCCTATGAACCTATAAAATCAAAAGGAATTTAGTTACTCACTACATACAATGAGGGTACAGGCATTGGGTAAATACACCCATTCCAAATGGGAGAAATTGGCCAAAACAAAGAGGCTGTAGGCCCCTTGCAAGTCCAAAATCAAATAGGGCATTCATTAAACTTTAAAGTACCAAAATGATCTCCTTCAACACCATGCCTCACATCCAGGTTATGTTGATGCAAAAGGTGGTCTCTCATGGCCTCAGGCAGCTCTGCCCCTGTGGTTTTGCAGGGTATAGCCCCCTCCCAATTGCTTTCATGGGCTGATGTTGAGTGTCTGCAGCTTTTCTAGATGAATGGTGCAAGCTGTTTGTTGATCTACCATTCTGGGGTCTGTTGAATAGTGGCCCTCTACTCACAGCTTCACTTGGCAGTGCCTTAGTGGTGACTTTGTTTGGGGGCTCCCACCCCACATTTTCCTTCCACACTGCCCTAGCAGAAGTTCTCAATGAGGGCTCCTCCTCTGCAACAAACTTCTCCCTGGACACCCAGGCCTTTTCATACATCCTCTGAAATCTAGGTGAAGGTTTGTAAACCTCAATTATTGACTTCTCTGCATCCACAGGCTCAACACCGTGTGGAGGTCACCAAGGCTTGGGGCCTGCACCCTCTGAAGCAATGGCCAAGCTTTACCTTTGTTCCTTTCAGCCACAGCTGAAGCTGAAGCAGCTGGGATGCAGGGCACCATGTCCCAAGGCTGCATAGAGAAGGGGGGCCCTGGGCCCTGTCCACAAAACCATTTTTCCCTGTTAGAACTCTGGGCCTGCCATGGAAGGGGCTGCTGTGAAGGTCTCTGGCATGCCATAGAGATGTTTTTCCCATTTTACTGTTGATTAACATTCAGCTCCTCATTACTTACGTAAACTTCTATAGTGGGCTTGGATTACCCACCAAAAATAAGTTTTTCTTTTCTATTGCATCATCATGCAGTAAATTTTCCAAACTTTCATGCTCTGCTTCCTCTTGAATGCTTTGCTGTTTAGAAATTTCTTCCACCAGATACCCTAAATCATCTCTCTCAAGTTCAAAGTTCCACAGATCTCTAGGGCAGGAACAAAATGTTGCCAGTCTCTTTACTAAAGCACATCAATAGTCACCTTTGCTCCAGTCCCCAACAAGTTTCTCATCTCCATCTGAGACCACCTCAGCCTGGACTTCACTGTCCACATCACTATCAGCATTTTGGTCAAAACTATTCAATAGGCCTCTAGGAAGTTCCAAACTTTCCCATATCTTCCTCTCTTCTTCTGAGCCCTCCAAATTGGCCCAACTTTTGTCTGTTACCAATTCCAAAGTCACTTCCACATTTGTGGGTATCTTTATAGCAGTACCCCACTCTCTGCATTGGCAATTTCATACTATGAGGAAATACCCTAGACTGGCTAACTTATAAAGAGAGAGATTTAGTTGAATTACAGTTAGACATGTCTGGGGAGGCCTCAGGACACTTACAACCATGGTGGAAGGCACCTCTTTACAGGGTAGCAGGAGAGAGAATGAGTACCAAGCAAAGTGGGGAGCCCCTTATAAAACCATCACATCTCATGATAGCTCACTCACTATCACAAGAACAGCATAGGGGAAACTACACCCATGATTCAGTCATTTCCACCTGGTCCTGCCCTTATCGTGAGCCATAATCATGACACTGCACTCTGGCCTGGGTGACAAAGTAAGACCCTGTCTCAAAAACAGATATATATATATATATATATGGCTCATGATATATGTTCAATAAAATTATTATTAGTAATAGTAGAAGACACAATTAGAACAGTATAATGCTATCCTACTTTTCTCTAGGCCTACTTTTCTCTAGGGCTTACTTGTGGAACAAGAGGCTCCCAGTGGAGCATAAAAGAAAACGGAAAGTATTTTCTTTCAAATGGTAGACCCTCTATCAATGTTAATTTGTTTGTTTTTCTCACAAACAGCATGCCTTCTGCCTTCTGTCATGAAGATCTTGTTGCAAATGTGCCCTGTGAGGCCACATTATTTAGTCATGATTCTATTTTTGCTCATCACTTCTGACTTCTCAGAAAAAAGGCAGCATGAGAATTTATGTTGCTTCTTTTTCTTTCCATCTGTTTATTTTGCTTTATTAGTAGCAGTCTTCAATTCACTCACGAGATTATAAACTCAACTATGAACGTGACTTTCTATTTTTATTCAATCACAAGCATTGAAGAAAGGAAATATTTAAACACTCTCACTTGAAAAGCTATTTGATGTATACATTGTTTCCCCGAAAATGTCATTTTAAATGTGTTTACTACAAGGTTTCCTATTATTATAAGTAAACAATCTCACAGTCTTGAATACTTTTATTTGAATGTTTCAGAGAGTTAGAATTTATGATTTTACTTTGCATTGAAATGATATATATGAACCAGAAAACTTTTGTTGTTATTAATTGTTCTCTGATGATATTTATGTTAGGTTACTACAATTCTAGAACATGTGAGGAAAAGGTAAATACTCCTGCTTAATTTGGGGATACTGAAGTGATTTACCATAAATTGGCCACATTTTTATATGGGAAAAAGCATAAATATAGACTAGTTCCTTGTGAATATAAACTGTATTTGTTTTCTTATTTGCATTTCTAATATGCATAGAGTGTATTTCTGAAGTGAGAAAAAGGAAAATTTTAGAATCATCCTATTTTTAACAGTCAATTTTATGAATTATACAAAGACAAATTTGAGGATTGTTTTCCTTTAAAACACTTTCATTTCTTATTTTTCTTCTTAAACTCAATGAAACAGAAAAGCCTACTACAAAATTTAACACAATGTTAAAACTATTTAGAATATATTCCCTCTTATTTCCCAACAGAAATCAGAAAATATTTTAAAGTATTTTTAAAATTCCTGCTTCTGAAAACTCAGTTGTTTTTATATTGTAAGAGTAAACTGAAATATATTCAAGAGGTGAATGAACGAGCATGCAAAATTTTACTCAAAAATATGTCTTCCTAGTATAAAGAATATTTTGAATTAAAAAAACCTTAGAAATCAACAGGCCCTGGAAGATACTCTGTTCCTATCTATATAAAGATTAGACTGACCCACTGAGAAAATACATATTTTTTTTTCTCCTCCCTATTATCTCATTATCTGTTGCAGGAAAGAAGACCAAGAATGTAATCAGACCTGGCCCAAAATTTTTACAAAGTAATATGTCTTTCAGACTTATTCAGTTTTTGAGAACTATTTTGTAAGTCAACTTATGTTCATTGCATCTATTCATTCTTTCAGTATCTATTCATTCTTTTTAGTAACCATTTATTGCCCCTCGACATAATTACCTATATTTTCCAACTTTTCTTCCCCTCTGAAACAACAGTGAATTCCTATGTTAGCAACAGCGAATTCCTATGGGTCTGCAGCAACCTCAATTCTTGCCTCCTCAGAAGAAAGAATTTAACTAGGGGCATGAGGCAGAGTGAGAGACTGAGGCAAGTTTTTAGAGCAGGGGTAAAAGTTTATTTTAAAAGTTTCGAGCAGGAAGAAAAGGAAATAAAGTACACTTGGAAGAAGAACAAGTGGACGACTTGAGAGATAAAGTGCACAGTTTGACACTTGACTTGGGGTCTTATATGTTGACATTCTTCATGTGCAGTGGCCTGCCAACACTTGGGAGGAACTGTATGTGCAGTGTGTTTACTGGAGTTGTACGCATGGTCACCCGAGACATTTTTCCTTTATCAGTTGAGTGTTCCTATAAGGTCAGATACCAGTTAAACTCTGGAATTTAGCCTCTTAGTTTGCATGTTTGAGCCTACTCACCTAACTCCTGAGAGCTTCTTGAGAAGCTGATCACTAGTTTCAGGTTTTTCTATCAGGAAACTGTCTTTCCCTGGTGCTGGCTATGACTAGTTATTATTTTAGAGAGACAGCTTAACAACTGCCACATCACCTGATGGTCAGCTGACATTCCTAGTTGGGGGAGGTTCATCTTCTGCTCTGCTTATGTCTGACTAGCTACCTACTATAACATTCTTTCCCCTCAAGAGTTCAAGGCTCAAATTCTATGGGAAAAATGGATGAAGGTCAGTGTTTTGTAACTTCTTCCTGTTGACAAGAGGGGCTCTGGTAGTGATTCCGTGAGTTTTGAACTCTTGCTAGCTCTCATGGCAGGGCGGCTCCCTGAGTTGGTGAAAGCAGTATCCAGCTAGGTACAAGGGTGACAGGGGCAGGATCTTACTTTTGTCATGTCCCACCGATGGGCAGTCTAGGACTACTCTGTAGTAGGATGACTCTTGAATATTAATAGGACTGTATTTCTCATTGAGGATTATCTGAAACTTGATGGTCCATCCCTCTGGTTTCTTTTAAGTTGAGGTCAGGAATTATTGATTGGTTTACAGAAACAAGCAGGGTTAGTCTAAATTGTAGAAAAACTCAAAAGCAACTGATGAGACCAGAATCCAATAACAGGTGTACCATAATTATTAAAACATAATTTTTCTCTCTTCAGTCCTCATTTTTAATAAAAACAAATTATGATAGGACTGATTTGTTTGCAAAATAAGTTTTAGTCTTATTATACTTAGCCTTATTGTTTGCATTAGGCACAGCAACAATAATTATTTTTCATATAGGCTTCTTTTTAAATTGGTTTTGATGAAACTTTGTTCCATAAGGATCTTAGTTAAGACACTGTCTAAAAATCTTTGAATCCAGTCATGGATTTGTGCCACTGAAAACCTGTATAAGTTGGGTGAATTACTCTCCTCTTGAGGTTCCAAGATAATGAGGCTGCTGGGCCTGTCAGAAACTGACATTCTTTTCTTACCACAGGTCAGGAACCATGTAAAGGGCCTATGTAAACAAGGTTGTAAAGGGCCTATGTAAACAAGGTATGAGGCCAGTTTACCCAAGGGGTTTTTATTGGCCCTATAAACATGCATTCCTTAAATGGAAGCACATCATTCCTATTAAAGCCTTGATAAAATAAACAGTTTCTCCAATTGTGTCCTGTTGCAAAATAAAACAAATTCTTATTGCATTTAGGCAAATAACTATATAACTATTAGTTAGGAATACTCACAAATAATTTCCAAATTTTGGAGAAATCAGGTAGGGAGAAATATGCTCCAAATTTTGCTTATAGGAGTTATATTTTATTCAATTGTTAAAATAAATAGCTTTAATTTTTTGGGCTGTGAAAAACAAACAAATAATCAGCAACATTTTAAGCAAAAATCATAAAAGGATTATTTCAGTCTTCTGTTAGTTCAGTCCATGTAGTTAACTCCTATTCTGCTTGATCATTATGAACATTTTCACTCTCAGAGTCCAGAATTTTTTTTTCTTTATTCTAATGTCATAATCTCTAAAGTTACCAGAAACCTGCCTTCAAAAGCAGACACATGGACCACTGTAACAAAATAGAGAAGCTGGAAACAAATCCATACACCTACAGTGAAATCATTTTTGGCAAACGTACCAAGAATAAAAACTGGGTAAAACACAGTCTCTTCAGTAAATAATGGTGGGAAAACTGGGTATGCATATGCAGAAAAATGGAAGTAGATCTTTTTCTCTTGCTATATACAAAAATCAAACAAGATAGATTACAGACTTAAATTGAAGACCTCAAACTATAAATCTACTCAAAGAAAACATTAAGAAAAAACTCTGTGACATTGTTCTGGGCAAAGATTTCTTGAACAATACCCCATAAGCACAGGCAACCAAAGCAAAAATGAACAAATTGGATCATATCAAGTGAAAATGCTTCTGTGCAGCAAAGGGAAACCATCAACAAAGTGAAGAGACAACCCATAGAATGGGATAAGATATTCACAAATTATACATTTGACAATAGTTTAATAACCAGAATATATAAGGAGCTCAAACTACTCTATAAGAAAAAAATCTAATAATCCAATCATAAATTGGGCAAAATATTTGAATAGACATTTCTCAAAAGAAGACATACAAATGACAAACAGGTACATGAAAAGGTGCTTAACATTATTGAACATAAGATAAAAGCAAATTAAAACTATAATGAGATAGCATCTCACCCCAGTTAAAATGGTTTATATCCAATAGGCAGGCAATAGATAGCAAATGTGGATAAGGATGTGTAGAAAAGACAATCCTTTTACCCTGCTGGTGGGAATGTACCTTACTGCTACCACTATAGACAACAGTGTGGAGGTTCTTCAACAAACTAAAAATTGAGCTACCATATGATCCAGCAATCTCACTGCTGAGTATATACCTAAGATTGGAGGCAACTTAAGTGTTTATTGACAGATTTCTGTATAAAGAAAATGTGGTACATATATACAACAGAGTACCATTTAGCCATAAAAATGAGATACAGTCATTTGCAACAACATGGATGAAACTAGAGATTATTATATGAAGTGAAATAAGACTGACACAGAAGACAAATATCACATGTTCTAGCTTATTTGTGAAATCTAAAAATCAAAATAATTAAACTTATGGACATAGAGAATAGAATGGTGATTTCCATAGGCTTGGAAGGGTAGGAGGCAACTGTGTGGAAAGTGGGGATGGCTAATGGGTACAAATGAAATAGTTCAAAAGCCTGAATAAGACCTATTAATTGATAGCACAACAAGGTGATTATAGTCAATAACTTAATTGTACATTTTAAAATAATGCAAAAAGTGTAATTGGATTGTTTGTAACTCAAAGTATAACTGTTTGAGAGGGTAGATACTCAGCTTTTCATGATATGTTTATTTCACATTGCACATCTGTATCAAAAAATCTTATACCCCATTCAACTGTACACATCTACTACGTACCCACAAACATAACACAATTAAAAAATGAATTAAATATTAAACATACATCTACCATTTGAAATCGCCATTGAGAAAATGAAAAGTGTATATGCCCATACAAAGACTTATACACAGATATTCATAGCAGTTTTTTTGTAATACCCCCAAACTGGAAACGACCCAAATATTCATAAACAGTTGAATGAATAAATAAAATGTGGTATATCAATACAATAAAATACTATTCAGCAGTAACTACTGAATATTAAATACATGCAATATTAAATACATAAAACATGGAGGATGGAAAAATGAGGAATTGTTCAATAAAGTTTCAGTTACACAAGATGAATACATTCTAGAG
This sequence comes from Chlorocebus sabaeus, assembly GCF_047675955.1. Lineage (NCBI taxonomy): Eukaryota > Metazoa > Chordata > Mammalia > Primates > Cercopithecidae > Chlorocebus > Chlorocebus sabaeus. Next base: position 58,415,177 of record NC_132933.1, read on the forward strand.
ACTTGCTATAGGACATGGTGCCTATACTTAACAAGAGAGTATTGTGCCCTTCAACGTTTGCTGAGGGTACATTTCATGTTCTCATGTTACGTGTTCTTACCACAAAAAAAGAAAGGAACACAGGAAAGGTGCTGGATATGTCTATTACTTTGATAGTAATAATGATGTCACAGGTGTTTGCATATGTCCAAACTCATCAACTTGTATACATTAAATATGGACAGTTTTGTATATTAATTATACCTCATGAAGCTATTAAAAATAATACATAGAATTTTATTCCCAAAACAGATGACTTCAAAAAACTTTTCACAAGATAGTCACTCTAATCTACATCAAGTGAAATGAGCCAGTTACAGAAGATCAGATATAGCATGACTACACTTATGTGAGGTATCTAAAATAATCAGAGTCATACAAACGGAGATAGGAATGGTGGGACTGCAGAAAGGAAAAAATGAAGAGTTGTTTCTTAATTGGTATAAAGTTTCAATTATTCAAGATGAATGTGATCTAGAGATTTGCTGTACAACCTAGTACCTTATTTAACAATATTTTATTGTGCACTTAAAATTATCTTAAAAAGGTAGACCTCATATTAAGTGTTCTTACCAAAAAAAGGAGACACAACAAAACTTTGAAGGTGATGAGTATGTCTATAACCTTGATTCTGGTGATCATTTCACAGATAGGATGAAATCCACAACATTGCATACTAAATATACTAATTTGTGTATCAATTGAACTTTAGTAAATCTTTTAAAGTTAATTGAAAATAAGTGAAGGTTTATTTATGAACTTTATCTTATTCCACTGGTCTATATTTCTTTCTTTCTTTTAGCATCATGCTATTTTTATTTCTGTCAGTTTGTTGCAATTTTTAAAATCAGAAAATGTCAGCCCTTTGAGTTTTTTTCAAGACTGTTTTGGACATCTAGAGTCCCTTGATTTTCCAAATGAATTTTAGGATGGATTTTTCCGTTTCTGCCAAAATAAATGTCATGAGTATTTTTATACAGATTATATTGCACTTATAGATCATTTTGAAAAATTTGTCATTTAAATAATATTATTTCTCTAATTCCTTAAAACAGGATTAATGCAATGTGGTACATCAATGTAATAGATTACTATTACTCAGCGGTAAAACATCATTAATTTATTATATGCTACCACATAAATGAATCTTGAAAACATCATAATAAATGAAATGAGCCAGGCACAAAAGGACAGATATTACATGATTCCAATTATATAAATTATCTAGTATAGAAAAATTCATATAGAGTGAAAATAAAATGGAAGTTATCAGCGACTCAGGGTAGATATAAATGGGGAGTTACTGTTTAGTAGGTATAATGTTCTATTGAGATGACAAAAAAGTTCTCAAAATTCATAGTGATGATGGTTGCACAACATTGCAAATGTACTTAATGCCACCAAAAATGTACACTAAAAATTGTTAAATTGTAAATAATGTTATGTATATTTACCACAATAAAAGTATCTTGCCAGAAAAAAACATTGTATGTATTAAAAGGCTATTTCAAACATGTGATATGAGTAATAATGGCAAACATAAAAAGGAAATTTCTATTTCTGGAAGTAAATGGGAATTAATGGAATTAGAAGACATAGTAATTTACCTACACCTATAGTTAAAATTTTTAAAGATTTGATGTAGAAGAATAAAATCTATTTGGAATAGGTGGAAATGCTACATATCATACATGCAGAAACAAATTAGCAGTGGCAGAAGTTCACCTTCCTTTCAAATGGTGTAATACTTCCTTTTGATATTTAAAATCCTAGGGTGCTCCAAACCTAGACCATATGCATATGAGCAATTTTATTTTCCACTGAATTCAAGAGCTTCACTTGGCTGCAATCATTCCTTTACCTCCATTACCTCCCTGTCTCTTATTTTTTTACTACCTATATAATCTATACATTCTTCATGGTTTCTAATAGCTGCACTTTTTGTACTGGCTTCCCTTTAATGGTTTCTACTGGTTCTATAACTTCCCTAGCTACTGAAGTTTCCTTCTCTCCCATTATTTCCATCTCTATTATCTTGTTTACAGCTTTTACCTCTTCTATCTCTGCCATAACTTGGCCTAATCACAAGGTCAAAATAATAAAATAAAGTCACCCAACAAAAACACATTTGAATTTTAGTAAATGAAACACAGTTACTATTCATCTTATACCTATCTACCATGTCTAGTCACATTTTTATCTGAGAGATTAGACAAGAAAATAAATGTATCTAAATTAAAAGGGAAGCAATAAGATCTCTGTAGATCACATGAACTGATATTCCAGAGAAAAAAGATTCCACATGAAAAACATCTGTTAAACCTAATAAATGAAGTCAGCAAAGTTTTAGGATAAAAATTAAAACTCAAAGTTATGATATTTCTATAAACAATAAACAATAAGAAAAATAAATTAAGAAAATAATTACATTTGTAATAGCATCAAAATGCATAAGATATTTAGGGATAAACTTAACCAACGAGGCAAAAGACCTGTGCACTGAAAACTACAAAACATTACTGAAATAAAGGAGATATAGATAAAATGGAAAGACACCTATGTTTATAAATTGAAGTCAATATTGTTAAAATATCCATATGACCCAAAGTGATCTACAAGTTCAATATAATCTCTGAAAAATCCCAACAACCTTCTTATCAATGACAGAAAAACCCATTCTAAAATGTATTGGTAAATTCAAGGGATGTCAAACAGCCCGTAGAGTTGTACAAAAGAGCAACTCACATTTTCTGATTTCAAAACTTATTGCAAAGCTACAGTAACCAAAGCAGCATGGTACCTTCATGAAGGTAGACATATGGATGAATGGAATAAAAGAGAAAGTTCAGAAATAAACCCTCACATATATGGTCAATTACTTTTTGACAAGGGTTCCATGACCATGAAATGTGGAAAGAAGAATCTTTTCAACCAACGGTGCTGTGAAAACTGGATATCCACATGCAAAAGAATGAAGCTGGACCCTTACATTAAAACATTTATAAAGATTAAAAAGTGGATTCAAGACCTAAATATAAAAGATAAAATTGTAAAACTCTCTCTTAGAAAAAAACATTCAAAAATGCTTCATGACACTGGATTTGACTATGATTTCATCTATATGAGACAAAAAGCACAGACAAAAAAAGAAAGAAAAATACGCTGGACTTCATTAAGAATAAAAAAATATATGTATCATAGAGACCTACAAACTGAGTAAAAATGCAGCCCACAGAATGGAAGAAAATATTTTTAAATTAAATATATTATAAAGGATTGATATCTAGAATATATAAAAAAACTTTTACAACTTGACAAGAATAAAAAACCCAATTAATAATAGACAAATAACTTGAATATCAACTTTTCTCCAAAGAAAATATACAAATGGATAATAAGCACATAAAAAGACACTTACCATCACTAGCCATTAGGATAATGCAAATCGAAAACATAATGAGATACCTTGGGCACATTAGAATGACTATTATTAAAATAACAGAAAATTCTAAATATTGGAAAGGATATATATATATATATATATATATATATATATATATAAAAATAAAACTGATGTGCACTGTTGAAATATTCTATCTGCTATGGAAAATAGTATGGTGATCCCAGTAATTCTATTTTTGGGTATGTACTTCAAATTATTGAAATCAGAGATTCTAACAGATATTTGAATACTGATGGTAAGAGCAGAATTATCCATAATAGCCAAAAGGTGTAAATAACTCAAATATCTGTCAACCAACGAATGGATAAACAAAACATGGTGCAATGGGCTGGATGTTTGTGTTACCCCCAAATTTATGTGTTGAATCTCTAATCCCAAATGTGATGTTCTTTCTTAGAAGGTGGGACTTCTGGGAGATAATTAGGTCATGAGGGTAGAGCTCTCATAAATTGAATTAGTGATCTTATAAAAGTAACCAAAAAGAGCTCTCTAGTCCTCTTAGCTTCACATAAAGATAGAGCTAGAAATTGGTTGCCTGCAACATAAAAGCGGGCTCTCACTAGAACCTGATTATATTGGCACCTTAATGCCAAGTTTCTAGCATCTGGAACTATAAGAAATATATTTCTGATTTTTATAATACATCCAATATATACTAATTTGTTATAGCAACATTATCAAAGACAGAATTTTGTACTAAGAAATAATAGTGCTGCTGCAACAAATATCAAAAAATATGAAAGTGGCTTTGGAAATGGGTAAGTGGTAGAGGCTTAAAGAGTTTAAGGTACATGGTAGAGAAAGCCTAGATTGCTGGTGAACAAAGTTTTGAAGGTAATTTTAATGAGAGCTCAGAAAGAAAAGAAGAAATATGTAGAGAAGTTTCTATTTTCTGAGAGAATGCCTAAGTGATCATGAACAGAATGCTAGGAAAAATATGAACACTAAGGGCTATTTTGATGAGGTCTGTCATAAATGAGAAACATATTATTGGAAACTGGAGGAAAAGTAATAGTTGTTATGAAGTGGCAAATAACTTTGCTGAATTACATTTGTATTCTAGTATTTTGTGAAAGATAATACTTGTGAGTGATGATATTGGTTGTTTAGCTGAGGTGATATCTAAGCAAAGTTTCAAAGAAGTGGTTTGGTTCCTCCTGACTACTTATAGTAAAATGTGAGGAAAGAGAAAGGAAGATGGAATTGTTAAGCAAAAAGAAACCAGAACTTAAAGATTTGGAAAATTCTCAGCCTATTTGTACTGGAAAAAAAAAAAAAGAGAGAGAAAGAGAGAAAGAATATATGGAAAGGAACACTAAGATGTTGTCAAGCAACTGTTTGAAAAAATATATATATATATACACACACACAGTATATATATATATCTACCATATATATATATACACTGTAGACTTAATTCATCACCTCAACAAAACCTAGGAATAATAATGGGATTATACCAGCAGAAATCAGCAGAAATACTTTTAGTGAAGACTAAAGGGAACAGAGAAAATTGGACAAAATGAAGGAAGACCTTCAGACTTCTTAGACCCTGTAGGATTGGACTAAAAAGCTATTTGTCTATAAGCACATGTTATTCTTTATGACAAGAGAAAGACCTGAAGAGCATTCAGGGATCATCAGGGCTGCCACTCCCACTGTACGCTAAGAGTGCACAATCCTTGCAAGGAGGGGAAGGGCTGCCTCCACCTTGATTTCAAAGTGTAAGACCAACACTCAGCAGAGTCATAGAGATGGGGCCACTTGGTGTTGCCCTGATAGTATAACCCCTATCCCAATAGAGGACTACAGCGTGGGTGGGTCCAAAACAAAGAACACCAAATTAGAGACAGCTCTCTATCAATCTATGTGAGTGGCATGGTTATCCAGTGGGTTCAGAAGGCAGGACTGTTGCTCCACAGGGTCTGGAAAGTAAAGTATTGAGCCAGAGAGGATTATTTTTGAGACTTAATATCTTACGGAGTTTGCCTTACTAAATGTTGGACTTGCTTGGAATCTGTCAGCCCTTCCTTCTTCCCTATTTCTCATTTTTGGAATGGGAATGACTCATCAATGCCTATTGCACCATTGTATTTTGGAAGCATATAACTTGCTTGTTTCCATGGCTGCAGAGGAATTTTACCTCAGGATGAATCATATCTTAAATCATAGCCATATCTGATCTAAATATTTTGATGAGACTTTGAACTTTGATGAGACTTTTGGGCTTTAGAGTTGACACTGTAATGCATTAATACTTGAGACTTTTGGGAAGGAATAAATGTATTTTGCATGTGAGAAAGGCATGTATTTGTGAACAGGAGGCAGAGGTTGGGGTGCAATACACTGAAACGTATATGTTAAAATTCTAACCCTCAATGTAATGGTATCATTTCAGCTATGGTGGAGCCATTAGGTCATGATGCTAGAGTCCTCACAAATGGGATTAGTTCCCTCAAAACAGGAATTCCAGATGACAGTCTAGCCCTCTTTCTACCATGTGAAAATGCAATGAGAAGTTGACTGTCTGCAACCTGGAAGAGTGTCCTCACTACAACTCAACTATGGTGACACCCTGATCTGGAACTTACAGACTTCTGAACTGTAGGAAATAACCTTCTATTGTTTATAAATGACCTAGTTTATGGTGATTTTATAGAAGCCCAAACTCACCAAGACATGTGGTTTACACATACAATGAAATATTATTCAACCTTAAAAAAGAAATAAAATGTCAGTGTATGCTACAATAGCAATTAACCTTAAAATATTGTGCTAAGTGAAAAAAGCTAGACATGAAATTGCAAACATTGTATAATTCTATGTATATGAGGTAGCTGTAAAAGTCAAATGCATAGAAACAGAAAGTCGAATAGTGGTATACAAGAGTGGTAAACAAGGGAGGAGAGAATGGAGAGTTATTGTTCAATAGGCAGAATTTCAGTTTAAAATACAGTTCTTGGATGTATAGTGGTGATGGTTGCACAATATGAATGTACTTAATGTCACTAATTTTACATTTGAAAATTATCAAAATGGTGAATGTTATGTATATTTTACTATAATAAAAATTTAAAAAGTTTGAACAGACAAAACTTATCTAAGGCAAAAATAAAAACAAGAACAAGAAAGAAACAGATTGGTTTCCTGGAGGGTGGTGAAATTGACCAGGAAGGGGCATGTGGCAAATTTGTGGGTTGACGGAAATATTTCATTTCATTATAGGCATTTACACTATTAAAAGGTTTATCAAAATTTTTTCTGTCATTATGCATTTGTCAAAATTTATGGAATGTACAACACGAAGAGTTAACCCTAATGTAAAAAGTGGACTTTAGCTAATAATAATATATCAAAATTGTTTCATGGATTGTAAAAATCAAACTATACCAATTCAAGTTGCTAATATTAATAATAAGATAAACTGTAATAGGAGGGTATATAGAAACCTTCCTTAAATTCTTCTCAAATGTTCTAAAAACTTAAATTGCCCCTGAAATGAATGAAAATATAATAATGTAAAACAAATCTACAAAACCTCTTTAAATTGTATCATTGACACATGTGCATATTTTCATAGGTAAATGCTTCCTCAAATAAATAAATAAATAAATATTAAATTATGTTAAATATATGAATGTTGAGATAGTTGGGAGAGGAGTGTACTGATATGTGCAACTTACTTTAAAATGCATAAAATAGAACATGAACTAATGGATAGAGACAGATGGAGAGATGGAGTGATATGATTAAAGCCAAAAGGGCAAATGTTAAATTGGAGAATCTAGGTGATGGATATCTGGATATTCACTGTATATTTTGTCAATCTTTCTGTATTGCTGAGTATTTTCCTAAAAAAATTGTGTGAGGGGGAATATTAATGTAAAAAATGTTTATATAGAAAGGCACTTGAATACTAAAGAAGATTACAGTTGAAAGACTAACACTACCCTATTTAAAGACTTCATATAAAGCTACAGTAATCAAGACAATGTGTTACTGGCAACATAATGGAAAAAATATCAATCAACTAGAATAGAAACTCGGGAAATGGAGTCACATAAATATAGTCAACTGATTTTTGACAAAGAAATTGAAGAAATTTAATAGAGAAAGAATAGATAGTATTTGTAACAAATTGTGCTGGGACAACCAAACACTGAATATCCAACCCGGCCCCCCACCACAAAACAAGTAATCTAGATACTTACCTTAAGCTTTTCACAAACATTAACTCTAATGGATTATGTACCTAAATGTAAAATAAAAATCTATGTAACTTCTGGAAGATAATATAGGGAAAATCTAGATGACCTTGAATTCAGCAATAATTTTTAGATTCAATTCCAAAAGCATAATCCCTGAAAGAAACATTTGATAAGCAATTCATTTCCAGCTGTGAAACCAGTACACCTAAGAATCGAACTTTAACTGGTAAAATTGCTTCCCACAGAGACATAGGTTAAAAATTCTGACACTCCTCTCCGACAATAAAAAACATGGCCCCACCATCTGTCGTTCATTTATTTAATTGCTTATTTCCAAGACACATAAATATGCTTTTATCTGTTAGCCCAGTCAGAGATTGCCTCAGCTCCAGAGAGCCTCCTGTGCGTTCAACTCAACTCCATCTCAGAGTCTGTTTCCCAGGGAAACAAACCTGTAATAAAGGCTTACCATTAAAATGGTCATTATCATTAATGTAAAATATCATTGAATTATTTTTTCTTCATCTTTGTGGGTTTCTTTTATTATTTAAAAATAATTCTTGTTATTTTTGACCAGGCTTAAGTAGTGACAGGATTATTCTACTAAACTCTGAGGTGCAGGCAATATACCTTGGCTATTTTCATATTAAGTGGGATTTCTGGTGACGATGATAAAAAATGATGTATATATTGGATTACTTTGCATGTCTACACTAAAACCCAGCTATAAGAGTGGCAGAATATTGTCTTAGAAAATGTCACAGTAGGTTATCTCAATGAGGATGCAACCTATAACTATTTTGTGTAGCAGACTGCAGGTAAAATCATGTGTGTATCGTCTGTGAGGACATTCTCTTGTTTTTACACATCAGTGACATGTTTTTCTCACATAGGATCAAACCATCTGAGAGTTTAGGGCATTTTCTGACTAATCAACTACAGAATAGAGGGTGATTTTGAAATCAGAAAATCCATATCTTCCTTCAGATACAACCTGGTTACATTGAGGTATGCCAAGATACCTTCTATTAAAAAAGAATTGTTTCTTGAATAAGAAATTGATTTGGAAAAATTTAACAAGTGCAATAAGGCAAAGCACAATAAAATGAGGTATATCTGGAGCCTTGATGTTCAAAATGTCTGCTAGATGAATCTAAAGACATAATAGCAGAAATGACTATAGGTACAAATTTTGCTGGCAAATGGCTATTTAAGTAGAAGGAAACTGGAAGTAGGAGCCACTGATGTATTTTGATAGTCTGCATGTGTATCATATAAATTGGGCATAAAAATTAATGAAGTTAATCTATTCTGTTGAAGGAAGATTTATTCATTATATTCTTTATTTCATCATGAGTTGATTTCTACAAAAATACTTAAAGGTCAGGAGTTCTAGTTCTTTCTATGCCTTTCTTTATCCAGGACAAAAACAAATTGAGCTGATGGGGATTTTGAAAATCTGACATTTGAATTGTCTTATCTGAATTACCTGTTAATCTCTTATTAATTCTCTGGTCTAATCACTCTGTGATCCAGTTGTGATGGTTGACTTACTAATTGTTATTGGATGACTGCATAATGTGGTATAATAATTGATAGCTTGATAACCCAACTACAAAATGCTTTACCAAGTGGCCTCCAAAGTCGTGGTATACATTTTGTAAATTTTGGTCATGTGATATGTAGATTGTTAGTAAAGCGAACTTATGATTAAAATAAATGAAAGGATTAATTTTCTAAAAATTAAATTTGCTTGTGTTTATAAGCATAGTGCTTCTAATCATACTTTCATTACTCAACACTAAATGATAGAGGATCTATGGTGCTATATAAAATTGTATATCTCTATTTGGTGCAGTTTTTTAAATGTCAGTATTTATTGTTTTAATAAAATATTATTCCAGTAAGTAGTAAAATAAGTCATTTGTTTTCTTAGTTTTCTATTCTTAAAATAAGCCTTGTTATTTCTTAATAAGAATTTATTATTGAAAGTTACTTGTATGTTTTCCTAAAAGAATGCTTATTTCTCATCATCATTATTAGAACTGAACAATTTAGGGGCCCTTACTGTGGAAATGAATTAGTTCTAATTGTAATTAGTGAACAAAAAAATTCAAAATTCCGTTTTGAAAGAAGAAAAATAATTCTGATGACTACTGCTGAATGTCTTCTAATTAAGTGCCTTAGATATGTTTAATTTAATGTGGCTGAAATGTTTCTGAATGGGAAGTAGCAACAGTTAAACTATTCACTGATATTCATGAAAATTCATCTGAGGACATTCTGTACCTAATAAATGAACAAACACAAAGTTGCCACATTTTCAGAGTGCTAACTGCGTAAATTTTCAAAAATAATACTTATTTTTTAGAAAACATTATTCAACAAGCTCACCATTTAGAGATACCTTTTTTTCCATAAATAGATTTATGTTTCATAAAATGAGATTATAATACACATTGTTTGCAGAAGTGTTCATTTATTATCACATATATATTTTTATGTTATTAAATATTCTACCTCACCATTTGAATGGCTATATGGTAGCTTATTGCATAGCTGTACATAAATTTATTTATATATCTTTTTACATATTTAACTATTTTCTATTTAAAAAATTATAGTATTATAAACAACATTGCAATATACATTCTTGAAGATAGAGCCATGATGAGTTCAATGTGATAAATTTCTAGAATCGGATTGCTCACTTGAAAAGGTGTATGTGATTTTAATATTATACAGAGACGCATACACATACAATTAATAGCCAAATCTCCAGGGAGGTTGTTAGCATTGCACTCCCTTTAGATAATGAGAATGTCTAATGTCTCGCTTCCTCACATCACCAGGTTTTAACATTCTCCTTAATCTTTACCAATTAGCTATTTTTAATTTTTCACTATTTTAATTGTAATTTTTTTGGTTATTTAGAGTTAGTCTTTTTCGTGCTTATCAGTCATTTTTATTTATCTTTTTGTGAGTTAACAGTGAACACCCATTTCCAATTTTTTCTACTAAAATATTTACCATTTGAGTTGTTTCTCATTGAAATATTTAATCTAGAATGCATTTTTATATAAGCGACATAACAGAAACTTAATTTGTCTCAAACTCATGACAAGTAATCTTCAATATTCACCTAAGATGTTTGCCTTAGTGAATAAGAAACAAAAGACTTTATGTCAATATGGATATTTAAATAATATGAAATATGAAATGCAATTTATTAAAGTGCCATTTTAGTGAATATATAGTAAGGCCCATATCCACCACTGCTTTTAAAATATCTTCCTATAATATCCCATCAACACTTTTAAATGACTGATATTATGCAGTTAATTCAATTTAAACTTGTCTAACCCAAATAGGAATTTATCATGTTACTGGCATGGCAATTTTTCTGTACTAGGACTTTGCTAGTATTGCAAAATTAACCCTGGAATTATATTTGCTTTGTACCTCCAAAAATCATACAGTTTCAATATTAATGCTGTAGTCATTATGCCAAACAAAAAGAATAAAAAAATTTAGTTTCTGAAAAGTTTCCACTGACATGCAAGCTTTCCAGAACTAGATTGCTAATTTCAGTAACCTAATTCTGATGATTTTATCTTTTTTTTTTTTTTTTTTTTTTTGAGATGGAGTCTCGCTCTCACTCTGTCACCCAGGCTGGAGTTCAGTGGTGTGATCTCTGCTCACTGCAACCTCCACCTCCCAGGTTCAAGTGTTTCTCCTGCCTCAACCTCTGGAGTAGCTGGGACTATAGGCGCGTGCCACCACATTGGCAAATTTTGTGTGTGTGTGTGTGTGTTTAGTAGAGACGGGGTTTCACCATGTTAGCTAGTACGGTCTTGATCTCCTGACCTCCTGATCTGCCCGCTTCAGCCTCCCAAAATGATGGGATTAAAGGTTGAGCCAGTTCTAATGAATTTGTCTTAATAAAGTAAATGGCATGTCTTTGATTATGATACTTTACAAAAACTCCAAATGAATTAAATGGGATAGAAATTTGTGAAAAAGTTAGCTTTTGTTAGTATACTGCATGGTCTTGAATAGGATAGGATTTTAGCAAAATTGTCAAATTATTGGATAGACGATGCTTGCACTTTTTATTTTATTCTTTTACTACCATGAAGGCTGATTTTGTAACAAATTGTGCAAAGCATACTCTTCCTGCAAAGCCATAAGGAAGAGATCTACCAAGTATAGTACTTACTTTTGAGATAAAAATAATACTAATATCAATAACAATGTTGTTGATTAAAAAATACTTGTAGAACCAACCATGTATTTCAAGAGTTAGAGGTGCTATAATAATATTTGTAGTATACAATTTGAATAAAAAACTAAAAATGGTTGCCAGGGTGCTAATTAACAAGTAGCTTATGGTTTCTTCACAAAAGATAGAGCCTAAGGGGTAAAAGATTGTCAGAGGGTAAATATGTTCTATTGAATCAACTAGTTAGTAAAAGAGCTACGGTAACTCTTTTAAACTGGAGACGTTTTCTGATCCAAGTATCTTTAAATCATGCATATCTCCAACGTGCCATATATGCATAATGTTAAAATTCAGTTTCCTTTGAAACTCGGGAGATAGTCAGGATTTTACATAAAATCAATTATATTCGCCATGCAGAGAAAGTCATTTATTCCCCCAGTGCTGTTTTTCTCTAGTCAATGAAAATATTTGCATATAGAATGAAACAATGCATTCGAGTTTAAATGTGTGTTTGATGTTGCACTTTGAGAGAAGTTACAGCTTAATCCAATTGCATATGTGAATTTGGGTTTACAGATGCAAATTCTAAAGAAAAAGTCTTTAAAAAACATCCAACATTTCTAGTTATCTTAAACATGTAGGTGAATGTGACAAGCAAACATTAAGGTGGGCCTATTGAGCTCCAGCTCCTTATGTCCACATTCTAATATAACTTTTTGTTTGTTAGCAAGACCTGTGACTTTCACCTAACAAATAGAAAATGGTGAGGTGACGATATGTCATGCCTGTGATTGTATCACATTTTGTAATTCTCTGAGTTGCTAGCAGACTGGCTTTCTCCCTGTGTTGCTGCTTTTCAAGAAGCAAGTTGCCATGAATTCTAAAATTGCAAGGAAGTGAATTTTTGCAATAATATGAGGTAGGTTGGAAGCAGTTCTTTCCCCAGTCAAGGCTCTGATAAATACTCATCCTGGGCTGACACCATGATTTCCAGCCTTGTGAGACCCTAATGAGACATCCCAGATAAGCCATGTCCGAGTGACTAGACCACAAAAAGTATGCAATAATAAATGTGCCTTGTCTTAAGTTTCTTAGTTTATGATAATTTGTTACACAGCATAGAAAACTAATACTGTGGGTCTGGTGCTTGTTAGCTAGCATATATTGAATATATAGATGACTATGACAAATAATAGAGTATTATTGGGGGAATAAAGGTATTTTGGCTAAAAGTGCTTTCTAAAAGGAATAGTTGTCTTGTGAAAAAAATATTTCCTAATTGATCACTTACAATTTTTAATTGACAGAATTTATTTATTTTCTTTTCTGCATAGCAGGAAAACAAAGTTTTAACACCTACCTACAGCATAATTTTAACTTCTTAAAATTATTTTGATAAATATTGCCTTTCAGAGATCATCATACCTTCACAAGATATTTTCAAAGATTATTATCAACAATTTAAATGTAAACTCCAGTGGCTTTTGTAAGAATCACACAGCATTTTAAAATATAGATAAATGTAGGACACAGATGATTGTATATATTTTTCAAGACTATAAGAAGGTGAGTTTTAAGAATATTCAAGTTACATGCTTCATGAATAAAAACTTCAAAAAACAAAAACAAACTATACTCTGTAAAATTATAAAATAATGAGTTTACTATTAATAGCTTTGTAAAACACACCGCACATTCAATTACATGTTGTCATGATTTTGAAATATTTTCAGAGGCAATATATGAGTCACATAAGACATCACTTTTCATACTTAAACCTTATTTTTATTCAGCAATGGTGCTATCCAGCTTATCAGTTTCTATTCTTTCTCTATTTCAATTCTTCCTTCTCTATTTCTGACACCCTCACTGTTAAAAAAAAATTGTATATAATCTACGAAGGAAAAAGTTTGTCATCATTAAAAGAAGTATAATGATGTTGGAAGACAACTGCAACAAAAGAGAGATTCCTTTAATACTGTAAATATCATCAAAATAATTGTATTAATGAAGTACACTGCTCATGTGTTTTAACATTAAGTTTAAAGTTATATTAAATTTTTCACATTTTTATCTCATGTAATATTTTAGTATCTCCATGAAGTAGTTCTAGTACTATCCCCATTGTATACTTGAGAAAAACCTAAACATATCTGATTGAAATGTTGGTGTTCAAAATGCCTTTAAAGAATTACATCCACAATATCACAACCACCTCTAAATTTATTTCTTTATAACTGGCAAAATTATCTTAAGTGGAGAGTTAGTTGGTTTCAGTTTAATTTAACTTAAATCTCAGCTAGCTCATTTACTGACTGTGTGACTTTGAGTAAAAGCAATAACAGCAACAAAAATGTTTGCAGAGTACTTCCAGGCACTGTTCTAAGTGCTTTACATATGTTAACTCAGTTAGTCTTCACAACAAATACATAAAATACCATATATATTTTTCATCAACTTCATTTTGTAGATGAGAAACTGATGCACAGTGGAGTTAAGTAATTTGTTCAATGTGATAAATCCAATAAAGAACAGAAATTTGACTTCTGTCTAACTCCAAAAGCTATTATAATTTAAGATTATACTTTATCACTGTGGACCTTAATTATCTCAACTATAAGATTTGGATAACAATTCCCTATAAACTATTTGAGGATAGGGACTATATCTTCAAAATAGTAGTTTGAACAGTGATAGTAATTTTACTTGACCTTAAAATAATAAGTGTTGCCCTTCAGAGAGGAAAAAGATAGAGGACAGAGAAGCTTCAAGAGGGTACAGGAAGCAACTCCTCATGATTAGGGGCAGAAAGCTTAATCACCACATGCTAAAGATCTGATGGCAGATATATTGCCTAGAGAGAAATTCTGAGATGGAGAGAGATGTAAAAATGTTGACTTATCAATGCTTAACTGAACCTGCTACATCTTCTGGCAATTAACAATTTCCATTTTCCTTTCTGGGGGTGATTTGGTTGGTGAGTAGGATATCAACAAAGTATTCTGCAGTACAAAAGAAGAGCATAGTGCTTCAGAAATCCTAATGTAAAAATATGCCTTCTCTCATCTTTTAAAAAAATTATTATTTTGTGTTCCTCTCAGCCAAAAAAGCAGTCTTTCTGCTGGATTTCTTAGTAGAATGTTCATAAGAGCTCCATAAAATACTTGATTGAAGAATTATCTGAAAGATGACTTTTTACCCATTGTAAATATGGGAAAATATTTTTAAAAATTGAGATTTCTGCCTTTCTTCCTAGTATGGTCACAACCCTGAGCCCACTCAGGATAATGACAACAACAGAGGTATTGAACATTGGAAAAAAAGTGTATGAGGATAAAACAACACATGTCTGTGAATTGTAGATAGTCCAGGACAAATCCTCCTACAGTCCAAGGACCAGATTATAGCTGGAAACGCAGCATAATTTTTACTTCTTAAACTTATGCAGCTAGAAACAATTGACAAATTAGATCCCATTTGTCAATTTTGGCTTTTGTTGCCATTTCTTTTGGTGTTTTAGTCATGGAGTTTTTGCCCACGCCTATGCCCTAAATGGTATTGTCGACGTTTTCTCCTAGGGTTTTTATGATTTTGGGTCTTACATTTAAGTCTTTAATCCATCTTGAGTTAATTTTTGTATAAGGTGTAAGGAAGGGATCCAGTTTCAGTTATCTGTATATGGCTAGCCAGTTTTCACAACACCATTTATTAAATAGGGAATCCTTTCCCCATTGCTTGTCTTTGTCAGGTTTGTCAAAGATCAGTTGGTTGTAGATGTGTGGCATTATTTCTGAGGCTTTCTTTCTGTTCCATTGGTCTGTATATCTGTTTTGGTATCAGTACCATGCTGTTTTGGTTACTGTAACCTTGTAGTATAGTTTGAAGTCAGGTAGCATGATGCCTCCAGCTTTGTTCTTTTTGCTTAGGAACGTCTTGGCTATGTGGGCTCTTTTTCAGTTCCATATTAAATTTAAAGTAGTTTTTTCCAATTCTATGAAGAAAGTCAATGGTAGATTGATGGAGATAGCATTGAATCTTTAAATTATTTTAGGCAGCATGGCGATTTTCATGATATTGATTCTTCCTATCCATGAGCATGGAAAGTTTTTCCATTTTTTTGTGTCCTCTCTTATTTCCTTGAGCAGTGGTTTGCAGTTCCCCTTGAAGAGGTCCTTAATATCTCTGGTAAGTTCCATTCCTTGGTATTTTATTGTCTTTGTAGCAATGATGAATAGGAGTTCACTCCTGATTTGCCTCTCTGTTTGTATATTATTGGTTTATAGGAATGCTTGTGATATTTGCACATTGATCTTGTATCCTTAGACTTGGCTGTAAGTTGCTTATCAGCTTAAGGAGATTTTGGGCTGAGACGATGGGGTTTTCTAAATATACAATCATGTCATCTGCAAAGAGAGACAATTTGACTTCCTCTCTTTCTGTTTGAATACTTTTATTTCTTTCTCTTGCCTGATTGCCCTGGTCAGAACTTCCAATACTATGTTGAATAGGAGTGGTGAAAGAGGGTATCTTTGTCTTGTGGTGTTTTTAAAGGGAATGCATCCAGCTTTTGCCTGTTCATTATGATATTGACTTTGGGTTTGTCATAAATAGCTCTTATTATTTTGAGATACATTCCATCAATACCAAGTTTCTTGAGAATTTTAGTATGAAGGGGTGTTGAATGTTATGGATCTTTTGATATAATTATGTGGTTTTTGTCATTGGCTTTGTTTATGTGATGGATTACGTTCATTGCTTTGTATATGTTGCATAAGCCTTGCATCTCAGGGATGAAGCCGACTTGATGGTGGTGTATAAGCTTTTCGAAGTGCCACTGGATTTGGTTTGACAGTATTTTATTGAGGATTTTCACATCAATGTTCATCAGGGATATTGGCTTGAATTTTTCTTTATTTGTTGTGTCTCTGCAAGGTTTTTGGTATCAGGATGATGCTGGCCTCATAAAATGAGTTTGGGAGGAGTCTCTCTTTTTCTATTATTTGGAATAGTTTCAGAAGGAATGGTACTAGCTCCTCTTTGTGCCTCTGGTAGAATTCAGTAGTGAATCTGTCTGGTCCTGGGCTTTTTTTGGTTGGTAGGCTGTTAATTACTGCCTCAATTTCAGAACTTGTTACTGGTCTATTTAAGGATTTAACTTCTTCCTGGCTTAGTCTTGGGAGGGTGTATATGTCTAGGAATTTACCTATTTCTTCTAGATTTTCTAGTTTATTTGTGTAGAGGTGTTTATAGTATTCTCTGATGATAGTTTGTATTTCTGTGGGATCACTGGTGATATCCCCTTTATCATTTTTTATTGGGTCTATTTTATTCTCACAGTGGAGATGTTTTTCAAGGATGATGCCAATAATGACCCATAGCTGACTGAGGAATAGCTAACTGTTGCAAAATTTTGCTTCACTGGACTTGCTATAGGCCAAACGAAGTAGATATCATGAATCATACTATACAGGTTTTTTTTTTTTTTTTTTTTTTTTTTTTTTTTTTAATACTGTTTAAATACTGGAGAAATCCTGGTTGCCCCAGAACTGTACACTGGTTGGAATGAAGACTACATTTGGTGTTTATGTAACCATCCAATAAGTTTTTCTTGCTGGTATTATTGATAATGATTTTTGGGACGTCTGGCCATCAGGAGATTGAAGTCAACAGAAAGACAAATGGTTGTATTGGGACCTCAAGGAAGTAAATCTTGAAGGGCTCCAAATGGTAAAAAAAAATTGAGTGGGTTGCAGAGAGAATTGTCACTTTAAAAAAATCAGGAAGGCCTATGGAAATTTGGGAATTCCATGTGAACTTTGAGTAACATCCACACATAATGGACCAGATGAAACTCTGAAGAGTAAAGCTGAGTTTGAAGGGAATAGCATTTATATTGTATTTGTGGTAGTGGCAAGTGGAAAAAATGGTTTGGGACCAGTAATGTATGGCAGCTCTATGTGTCCAGTCATTAGTTGTGTTCTTCTTAAACCTATATGGAGAACTCAGGATGTGTGATCTTCTCTTCAGCTACCCAGTGGTCTTGACTGTTCAACCATATTTTCTCCAGAAGGATCAGCTCAGATTGCTGCTCAGATATTTGGAATAAATAAGCATTAGACATGGAGAAAACTGCAAGGAATCATTTTGAACACATGAATTCTCTTGAAGCAGGCCCACAAGAAAACCAGAGAATGAAATTTATAAGAAAGAACCTCACTGTATTTCTTATAGAGAAAGTATAAATTTTGAATTTAGCTGCAAAAAAGTCAAGCAAGATTAAAAGGTGATTTTAAATTAGAGAACACAAATGAAATGTATTAGTGAATTAATGCTTCTCTAGATCCATATTAATAAATATGAACACCTAATTCCTAAAAAAAGAAAATATTCTATATGGGCATTTCATTTATCACAGTGTCTGTATTAGTCCATTCTCATGCTGCTATCAGGAACTGCTGGGGACTGCGTAATTTATAAAGGAAAGAGGTTTAATTAACTCATAATTTCACATGGATGGGGAGGCCTCAGGAAACTTACAATCATGGTGGAAAGAGAGGCAAACATGTCTTCTTTACATGATGGCAGAATGGAGAAGTGTACAGCAAAAGGGGGAGAAGTCTATTATAAAACCACCAGATCTTTTGAGAACTCACTCATTCTCACGAGAACAGCATGAGGGTAACTGCACCAATAATTCAGTTACATTCCACTGGGTCCCTCCCACAACACATAGGGGTTACAGGATTATAATTTAAGATGAGACTTTGGTGTGGACGCAGCCAAACCAAATCATTCTGCCCCTGGCTCCTCCCAAATCTCATGTTCTCACATTTTAAAACACAATCATGTCTTTCCATCAGTTCCCCAAAGTCTTAACTCATTCCAGCACTAACCCAAAAGTTTAAGTCCAAGATCTCATCTAAGACAAGGCAAGTCCCTTCCACCTATGAGCCTTTAAAATGAAAAGAAAGTTAGTTACTTCCTACATACGATGGGGGTACAGGCATTGGGTAAATATACCCATTCCAAACAGTAGTAATTAGCAAAAACAGAAGGGGTTATAAGCCCCATGCAAGTCCTAAATCCGGTAGGGCAATTATTAAAACTTCAAGTTCCAAAATGATCTCCTTCAACTTTATGTCTCACATCCAGGTCACTCTGATGTAGGAGGTGGGCTCCCAAGGCCTTGGGCAGCTTCGCCCTGTGGCTTTTCAGGGTACAGGCCCCTCCTGGAAGCTTTCATGGGCTGGCATTGAGAGTCTGCAGCTTTTCCAGATGCATGGTACAATCTTTTGGTGTGTTTACAATTCTGAGGTCTGGAGGACAGTGGTCCAGTTGGGACACTGTATGGGAACTCCAACCCCACATTCCCCTTCCACATTGCCTTACCAGAGGTTCTCCATGAGGGTTCCACCTCAGCAGCAAACTTCTGCCTGGACATCGAGGAATTTCCATACATGCTCTGAAATCTAGGTGGAGGTTCCCAAACCTCAATTTTTGACTTCTGTGCACCCACAGGCCCAATATCATGTGTAAGCTGCCAAGGCGTTAGGCTTACACACATAGAAGAAACAGCCAGAGCTGTATGTAGGCCCCTTTTAGCCATGGCTGAGATGCAGGGCACCAAGTACCAAGACTGCACAAAGCATCAAGGTCCTGGGCCAGGCCCATAAAACTATTTTTTCCTCTTAGGCCTCTGGGCCTGTGATAGATGGGGCTTCTGTGAAGATCTCTGACATGCCCAGGATACATTATCCCTATCATTTTGGCAATTAATATTTGACCTTTTGTTACTTATGCAAATTTCTGCAGCCAGCTTGAGTTTCTCCTCAGAAAATTGGAGAAAATTTTTTCCTTTTTTTCACATCACCAGGCTGCAAATTTTCCAAATTTTTATGCTCTGCTTCCCTATTAAACATAAGTTCCAATTCCAAACCATATCTTTGTGAATACATAAAACTGAAAGCTTTTAACAGCACTCAAATGACCCCTTGAATGTATTGCTATTTAGAAGTTTTTCCTCCCAGATATCCTAAATCATCTGTCTCAAGTTCAAAGTTCCACAGATATCTAGGGCAGGGGCAAAATGCCACCAGTCTCTTTGCTAAAGCATAGCAAAAGTCACCTTTATTCTAGCTGCCAACACATTCTTCCCTCTGAGACCACCTCAGCTTGGACTTCATTGTCCATATCACTGTCAGTATTTTGGTCAAAGCCATTCAACAAGTCTCTAGGAAGTTCCAAACTTCCCCACATCTTCTTGTCTTCTTCTGCACCCTCCAAACTCTTCCAACCCCTGCCTGTTACCCAGTTCCAAAGTTGTTTTCACATTTTCTGGTATCCTTATAGCAGTGCCCCACTACGTTGTCGTCACAATTTACTGTATTTATCTGTTCTCATGCTGCTATAAAGTACTGCCTGGGACTGGGTAATTTATAAGGAAAAGAGGTCTAATTGACTCATGGTTTGGCATGGCTGAGGAGGTCTCAGGAAACTTACAATTATGGCAAAAGAGGAAGCAATCATATTCTTCTTTACATGATGGCTGGAAGAAGAGGTGCCCAGTAAAAGTTGAAAAAGTCCCTTATAAAACCATTCTATCTCACGAGAAGTCACTCACTATCATAAGAACAGGATGAGGGTAACCACCCCCATGATTCAATTACCTCCTCCTGTGTCCCTCCCATGACATGTGGGGATTATGGGAACTACAATTCATGATGAGATTCGGAAGGGCACACAGGCAAACCATATCTGTATCTAAACAATAAAAACCACCCTGCAAAATCAGTTTGACCAAAAATTCATTTCTAACATGTGTTCAGATCACACATATTTATATTACTTCCTCCTGAAGATTAAACATTAAATTTATAGGTGGCTTAGAATCTTTGTTTCCAGAAAAAAAAAACTTTAATAATATAATTTCTTTTGATAAAATAACACCAATAAGGTATAATCAATTATGGTGTAATAATCCTTTCTATAATGCTAAAAAAGTAATTTAATATTACAGTAGACGTCAATATACTGTATCTCAAAAGCACAAGCCATATTTCAAACTCAACACAAAATTGTATCTATATCAATTTTTGCTAAAAAAAAAAATGAAACTTTGGTAAATACAGATTCTATTTTCCTTTATTTAAATATATGTTAGTTAACGTATCCAGGATATAGATTGACAGGTAAGACAGATGATAAATATAAATACAGATGTGGGTCTCTCTCAGATGTGGGTTTCTCTCTCTCTCTCTCTCTCGATACATATGTATATATGTATTTACATTTTAAATATGTATTTTTTAAATATGTATTCTTTTTAAATATGTATTCTAAATAGAGTTTTATTTTAAAGACAAAGAAGGCTTTGTTTCTACCAGTAAAATCATTTTTGCAATAGCTTTTTGCAAATTTGGAAGTGAAAAAGAAGACTGAGATAATTCATAATCACCTTTAGATGGAGCTGTTTCTCCTTAGAAATAATGGCTCAGACGCATTTTATTTGACTAATCAGAAAAATAAGAATATTTTATATAATGCTATAAAGCAGTAATGGATTTTTTTTTAAACATTAATTCTCAACACAGCTAAAAGAGAAAATAATAAAAAAATGTACTTCAAACTTGCTCATGTTCTCACCAGACTCTAAAGAAATTTAGTCTAAATTGAAACCAACTCACAGTGCTGTTTGGTACATACACAAGTCAGTTTCAGGGATGATACAATTCTGACGATTCTGAAGTTTATATAGAGTAAATGGTAGAAAGTGCTGTAAAGTGTCATGGTTGACATCTAGAAGTTAATAAAGTTATTTATTTCGATTTCTTAGTTTGAAAGAGCACTCAAGAAATAATGACATAATTTTAAAGAGACAAAACAAATCTCAGTGATTGCTTTTAAAAAGCACAAGTACACATTTAGGAAATAACATAATTGTTGGCAAACTGATTATTAGGTGAGGAAGAGAAAACTTATAACTCAATGAGGAAGAAAAATGTGGAAACAAACATGGGCAAATTGTGAGCTGTTATTAAAGGCTTAAAGCTAATTATGTGTTAATTACTTTGAGTCATTTTAGAAAGACTGACATTCCTGAAGAGGCTACATTAGGAAGAGTATTGTGAATATTTGCTTATTTTGTTTCCCTACCGTACAAATGGTAAAAGAAGCAAGTACAATAAATTATTATAGCAGTTTTGTATTTGAGATGTTTTTCTATGTAAAATAGAAGTGTTTTCCAAGCAAAGCATGATGAAGTTTTCTAAATATATTTTAATCTATTTCTTTCCCTGAGGATATAAAATAGACATACATGTATGCATGTGCATATACATACATGGAAGCAGCAAGGGTCAGGAAAGATTTATTGAATATTGTTGAGCAATATGATCTGACCTCTCTTTAGATGAAAACCCTGGTGGCGCTGTACAGTTTAACCAGACTGAAGAAATGCTATAAACAGCAAAATAACTTCAGATATTGTTGTAAATGAGAAGTCATGAACATCTGATTTAGTGAATAGTGAATACAAATGTAAAAAAGAGAGAGAGAGAAAGAAGCATAAGAGGCATTATTGAGGTAAGAACTGTTATGCATACACTGAGTTGGTAATAGATCACCTGTGAGTAGAATTAATAGTGACAAACATAAGGAGTTACTCGTATGGTTTGAGCTAAGTAATACATCAAAGAATACATTGCAGAAAGATAAATTTTGAAGAAAATCATTTTATATTAATAATGTAAGGGTCTGAGTGCAAACAGAAATATCTTATATTATGTTGTTTATTATAGGTTTCTAACACAATTGAATACAACTAGAACCAAACAAGCTGTTTCTGCGATATTCACAGTTAAGGCCAAAACCAGAAGCATTTGAATTTGACATAGAGAAAATTTCTTATTCAAAGAAGCCTCAGCATTTTCATAAAAAATTAAATAAATACGAAATAAAAATTAACAAGCTTTAAGTAACTGTCCTGCTATTTCTATGTTTCTCATATTTCTTAGCAACCTACTCCTTTATATATATATACAAATGTGTAATGATAAAATCACCTGATTCCAATGGTTATTAAACTTTATATGCTAATAATTTTTCAGTTTCAATGCTCTTCTGTTTGCCTTTTATTTCTAAACCTACTTTAAAATTAGACATACATCATTGTTGACTTATTTCACCCAGAATGAACATATTTAATATTAACAGCTCAGTGTAAAGATATTCATAAAATCATATATTATCAAATACTACTTTAGAGTAAGATAAGTTTTATTTTACACACCACCAATCATTCTGTTGAATTTGTATTATAAAATGCATACATTTTTTAAACTGAAGGTTTTCTCATACAAATTTTAGTCTCCAGTCACATGATATTACATTATTCAGATAATAGGGTGAAATATAAATCAGTGATCTATATGTTATGTATTCATCTTGTTAGCTCCGAAAATCTGGGTTAAATTTGTGAGAGTATTAAGATGTAATTACAGTCATAACAAAATAAGGTGTGCTTAAATCATTCTGCTTTTCTGGGAACTTTTAAAACACATATACATAAATACAGCATAAAGCCAGTAAAAAACAAGGCCTGTTAATAGAAAAACCAAACTCTGTAATATATTTAAAGAGGTTTATTCCTAGCTAATATGACTGACCATAGCTCAGGGAATAGTCTCAAGAGGCCCTGAGAAAGTGTGCCCAAAGCAGTTTGTTTAGAATTTGGTTTCATACAATTTAGGAAGATGGGAATTGTAGGTAAAATTAGAAAATTAATACATGGGAACTATACACTGGTACAACCTAAACAGCATATTTTGAAGCTGAAGGGGGTTGTTTATGGGTCACAGGTGTATTCAAAGATGTTCCAATTGTCAATTGGTTGAGAAAGTTAAGTTTTGTCTAAGGACTTGAAGTAATTAGAAAGAAATACTTGAGTTAAGATAAGGGAGATTGTGGAGGCTAAACTTTTATCATGTAGATGAGGTCTCATAGGTACCAGGCTTCATAGGGAATAGTTGGTAACTGTCTCTTCTCAGAATTTAAGGGTGTCAGACTCTCGTTTGTTTACTCTCTCCTAGATCTGGGAAAGGCCTAGAAAGGAAAGGCTTTCCTGCATTAATGGAGATTCTCTATGGATGCAAATTTCACTCACAAAAATGGCTTTATAAGGCCATTTCAAAATACATCAAAGAAATGTATTTTGGGGTACATTATTTTCATTTTCTTCAGGATACGTTATCTCCAAAATGATTCTGGATCAGCCTCAGGTCAGAAATTGGTATCTTATTGCCACAAAAAAATCTGTTTTGTTAATGCTATGATCTCTGTTTTAATGATAACGCTTGTCAGTTGAACCAAAAGTCCAAAAGGGAGGAGGTATAATAAGGTGTGCCCAACCTCCTTCCGAATATGGCTTACAATTCAATTTTTCAGATTTCTCTGAGGTTCACTTGGCTCAGAGGGGTCTGCTTAGTCAGTTGGGGAGACTAAGATTTTATTTTTGGCTTACAGATTCATTTTCATTCTTATCTAGGGCACTCCTAAATACTACCTATCACACACTCCAGTGCAGCTTAGGCTTAAAATTCAATAGGCGTTCTATTCTACTTCCTTGTAAGTCTAAATCTAAAGCTTGAACTCCTGATATTTTCTGGATAACCATATTTTGCAGGGACACAAAACAATAATTAGCACACTTAGGCTGGGATAGGTAGAAAAAGATAAATTGATTGATTGATTGAGTGCAGGTCCTATTGACAGAAGGTCCTGCCTGGGTTGGTTTAAATATAATGACTTTCCTCATTTGTAAACACAGTCCAATCATGGTCCATTTCAATGTGTATTATTTCCTTTTGAGGAGGAGACACTTTTTTTTTCATTTTAGTAACTAATAATCTGAAAAAATATATAAACAGAGCATCTGGGTTTTCAACTGTCGCCTAAGAGGTTTGGGACCTTGGAAAGAAAGCAGAAAGGCTAAAGTTGCATCAGCAGGTTTGGGAGACGGAAGATGACCGGGAATCATTTATAATAGGACCTGGTTTGAGGAAAACAAATGCTAGTCAACTAGGACTGGTTACAAAAATAACTCAATTTAAATTAGAAATAAATTTCAAAGAATTACAATTTTCATATGCCTACAAAGCCTAAGGTTAAACATATCAAAAGATGTACTTACATCATATGTCATCAGGGTCATTCAAATGAAAATAACCATGAGGTACTACTACATACCTATTAGAATGGCTAAAACCTAAAACTCTGGAAATATTAATATATAGTGTAGTTTATATTTGAACATAGGTTCAGCTTAAAAGTAAAAACTGAACTTTTTCCAATTTGCAATATTGTTTCTTATAAAGTTGTTCATTATTTCTGAGGCCAAAACTGCATATGATTTTCATAAAAATCCCTTTTTGAAATTAATTTTTATGCCCCCATATGTTCTGATACAGAATGTCTTTGGATACGCTAAGACATCATGAGTGACTATCTGGTTCTATTATGATTTTGTTGCTTCAGAACTATTTTTTATTCTGTTGTCCATCACTTGGAAATATATATACTTATTAATTAATATTAAATAATTTTGAGTGACTAAACATTATATACTCTGTAAAGTTCACTTTAACTATAAATAAAGTACTTTTTAAAATCATCAGTATCAAGCAGAAAAATTTTTTTCCTCTACCTCTTATGTTCTGTAACTGGAGGACAGTGAATTAAACTGACAAATAGAGATTAATGGAAGAAAAAGGTTTATATGCATGTGTACAGAAGTCAACCAAGAAGTAGGTGGCTCATTAAATAATTTAACATAGAAGCTTGTATACCTAACTTAGCTGAAAAGGGGAGGGTGCAAGAAAGGTTCTTACAGGAAGAACATGGATTCCTTTGGGGAAAAATGGGATTTTAGGAGAATAAATGAAACAACACTCTTCTATACATAAATGAGTGGACTTTCCATATTCTTCAGGGTTATAAATCTCTTTAAATAAGGGTTTGTGCAGATTTATCGTTATTCTTTCTATTGGGAGTAGGCTCTTCTTAAAGAGACTATATGGAAGCCTCATTTTCCAGAAGTTGAAGTTTTAGTCCTATAAGGGAAGCTCAAAAAGGGCTTCCTTTTGTATTTGTTGAATCTCAAATTTCTGCAGCTTAAAATAATTTTTATACCAACCCTGGGGTCCTGAGTGGGTCCACACATTAGTATTAGGTGCCATTGGGATATAAAAAAATTAATTGTAGATTCTGATTTTAAAAATATATATAGCCTAAAAATATTTCTTTAATTTTGTAAACACAATGTGTTCTCCTTACTATATGTCAGATACTGTTTGAATAATAATGTCACTATAATTTAATTATACTAAATTTTTATACGTTTAATATATTTTATACAATTAATTATAAATATAATTAATGCAGCTACTTTGGATTTAGTAACATAGCATTTTCCCAGAAAAATCTTACACAGTAGCAACTTCTAGTATCTGTAGTTGACAAATAAGGATACTGGAATATAGAAACAAAGGTAATTTGCTAATGATCACATAACTAGCAAGTGTAGAGTAGGAATCAAAATGTTATGGTTTGAATGCTCCCTCCAAAACTCATGTGGAAATTTAATTGTTAATGTAACTGAATTCAATGGTGGGGCCTTGAAAAGGTGCCCAGGGCAGGCAGATTCATGCCATTATTGCAGGAGTGGGTTAGTTATTACAGTCGTTCAGGTTCTTTTTCCTCACTTTGTCTCATGTGTTGCCTATTTCTCTCTTAATTTTCAGCATGGAATGCCCCTCAGCAGATGCCAATACTATGCTCTTGGACTTCCCAGTTTCCAGAAGTTTGAGTAAAAATAGCTTATTTTACTTACAAATTACCCAGTCTGTAGTATTCTGTTATAGTAGCAGAAAATGTTGTAAGACACAAACCCAGGAAGTTTGAATTGATAGTTGTGTCATACAGTTTAATCAGTTGTGTTAAGCTCTAATGCCTATGATGTTACACAGTGGCAACAGAAAGTATGTGCAAATTTTTAAAATACTACAAACTTAGTAGTATTATTACTACATAATTATTATGTAGCTATAATCAAAAGTAGCCATCAGGACTGGTTTTAAGTCTCCAAAAAGTTAACAAAAACTGTAGCAGAGTAGTGCTCGGGAAATTTAATTTAAAACAAAATCTTCTCCCAACACAGAAAACCTTTCCAAAAAGGTAATAGAGAAGGAAAAGAGTTTTTTGTTTGTTTGTTTGTTTGTTTTTTGAGACAGAGTCTCGCTCTGTTGCCCTGGCTGGAATGCAGTGGCGCGATCTCGGCTCACTGCAAGCTCCGCCTCCCGGGTTCACGCCATTCTCCTGGCTCAGCCTCCGGAGTAGCTGGGACTACAGGCGCCCGCCACCTCTCCCGGCTAGTTTTTTTTTGTATTTTTTAGTAGAGACGGGGTTTCACCGTGTTAGCCAGGATGGTCTCGATCTCCTGACCTCATGATCCGCCCGTCTCGGCCTCCCAAAGTGCTGGGATTACAGGCTTGAGCCACCGCGCCCGGCCGGAAAAGAGTTTTCTTATTGAATAAGCATTAAAGCAGGATATGATGTCTATCGCAGGCAATCTGTTAAGAAATTTTTAAGACAGAAAGGAATCTCACCCCCTTATGCAGCCAAGCAGACACAACCCACTATATACATGTTTTTCAGATAAATAATAATGTTTTCAAATAAGAGGACTTAACATCTTTTATTAAACATTGTTTGTCTTAACTTTATCATGGTAATTGGAGGGACCCCTGTGTTGGCTTTACCCTGAGAAGAAATAAACTTATTGCAAATTGGAGCAAAATACCCACTGAAGTTAGGCTCTTGTCCCCCCAGAGAAAGTGGGAAATGTAAGCACTATGTCCCTTGATGTTTGCATTTCAGTTCAGAATGATGGATACAAGTTCCTTGTGGAAACATTCCTTAGTTGTGAGACTGGGAAGAGGCTAAAATATTTCAGAACATTGGATACAAGTTCTTTGAGGAAATATTCCCGAATTGTGAGACTGGGAAGAGTCTAACATATTCATTATAAAATTCACAAATATTTGAGAAGGACAGAGAAAAAAATTCTGACACAAAGGTTTGGGAAGAAGCATCTGCCCTTATTTTTATGAGGGAGCATTCAACCTGTTATTCTTAAATTTTTGTCCAGCATTGTACTGAAAATAATGTTTTTCTTTTTTTCTTTTTTTCTTTTTTTTTTTTTGAGACGGAGTCTCACTCTTTCGCCCAGGCTATAGCTGGAACTACAGGTGCCTGCCACCACGTCTGGCTAATTGTTGTATTTTTAGTAGAGACAGGGTTTCACCATATTAGCCAGGATGGTCTTAATCTCCTGACCTCGTGATCCGCCCGCCTTGGCCTCCCGAAGTGCTGGAATTACAGGTAGGAGCCACCACACCCAACCGAGAGTCTAACATATTCATTATAAAATTCACAAATATTTGAGAAGGACAGAGAAAGAAGTTCTGAAACAAAAGTTTGGGAAGAAGCATCTGCCCTTATTTTCATGAGGGAGCATTCAACCTCTTATTCTTAAATTTTTGTCCAGCATTATACTGAATAATTTTCTAAGGCAACTAATCAATGCCTGTTCTTTTCTTCTAAAAGTCAGTGAATCAGGGATAGCCTCATTCTGACAAACATGTCTTGAAGTGTCAATAAAAAAATAACAGTTTCATCTAAGTAACAAAGTTTCTACAGATGATGGCAATCTAATCACACCGCTGATTTCCAATTAATCCTTGTACTCCATACTTCTTAAAAGCTATCCAAGATTAGCTATCTGCTCTGCTGAGAGAGATGGTGTCTGATAAGCAGATCACTCCCTTACTGTAGGAACTGTAAACTCCACTTTGTTATGTTTTCAGTGGTAGTTCTGTCCTCCTTTGACATACAGTGTAGAAAGTAGAAATGATGAGAAACAATCTTTATTTTTATTTATTTTTTTCAAAGTGACTCAACTGAATCAGCAGATCCAAGATAAATTATTCCCATAGTGGTACTACAGAGTATCAAGATCCAGTGTAAATCATGCAAAGAAAATAGCAATAGTCATATCCTCATAATTCTCAGACACTAACTAGAATGAGAAAGAAAACAAAGAAATAAGAGTATTATAGTTCTTAATATATATCAGGCATATTGTTACATGTTTCACACTTAATCCTCACTATCCTCTCTGCAACCTTCTATGAAGCTTTCTGTTTTACTTTACGCACACACACATCCACACACAAGCACACACACACAAGTCTTGAGCTGTATGATATTTTGATCAATGATGGATTGCGTTATGACGGTGGTCACATAAGATTATAATAGAACCGAAGCTGAAAAATTGCCATCACCTAGTGTGGTGGTGCTGGTATAAACAAACCTATTGCACTGCCAGTCAAGAATAGCACATACATTTATGTATGGTGTATGGTACATAATACTTGATAATAAACGACTGTGTTACTGGTATATGTATTTACAATACTATACTTCTTTTTTCATTTGTTTTCTTTGGCGGAGTTTCGCTCTTGTTGCCAAGGCTGGAGTGCAATGGCATGATCTCGGCTCACTGCAGCCTCAGCCTTCCGGGTTCAAGCAACTCTCTTGCCTCAGCCTTGTGAGTAGCTGGGATTGCAGGTGCCTGGAACCACACCCAGCTAATTTTGTGTATTTTTAGTAGACATGGGGTTTCACTATGTTGGGCAGGCTGGTCTCGAGCTCCTGACCTGGGCGATCCACCCACCTTGGACTCCAAAAGTGCTGGGATTACAGCTGTGAACCACCACGCCGGCCAATACTGTACTTTTAATGGTTATTTTAGAGTATACTTCTTCTACTTGTAAAAAAAAATATATTAACTATAAAACATCCTCAGGCAGGTCCATCAGGAGGTATTCCAGAGAAAAGCATTGTTATCATAGATGACAGATCTATGAATATTATTGCTCATGTAGTCCTTCCAGTGGGACAAGATGTGGAGTCAGAAGACAGTAATATTGATTATCTTGACCCTGTGTAGGCCGAGGCTAATGTGTGAGTTTCTGTCTTCATTTTTAACAAAAATATTTCTAAAAGTTCAAAAAATTTTAAAAGCTTATAAAATAAGGATCTAAAGAAAAAAATCTTTTAAATACAGTTTTACAGTACGTTTGTGTTTTAAGCAAAGTGTTTATAAGTGTCTTTTTTTTTTTTTTTTTTTTTTTTTTTTTTATCTTCCAGCCGAACGTGGTGGCTCATGCCTGTAATCCCAGTACTTTGGGAGACCAAGGTGGGTGGATCACCTAAGGTCAGGAGTTCGAGACCAGCCTGACCAACATGGTGAAACCCCATCTCTACTAAATACAAAAAAATTAGTAGGGCGTGGTCGTGGTGGTGCATGCCTGTAATCCCAGCTACTTAGGAGGCTGAGGCAGGAGAATCACTTGAACTCGAGAAGTGGAGGTTGCAGTGAGTTAAGATTATACCATTGCACTCCAACCTGGGCAACAAGAGTGAAACTCTGTCTCTAAAAACAACAGCAACAACAACTTTCTAAAGCAAGAAACTTATGTAAGCTGAGGTTAATTTATTGTGGAACAAAAATAAAATTTAAATAAAGTTAGTACAGTCTAAGTGTACATAAAGTCTACAAGAGAATACAGTAGTGTCCAAGGCCTTCACATTCACTTAATTAACTCATTTATTGACTCACCTAGAGCAGCTTGTTATTCTGCAAGCTTCATTCATAGTAAGTGCCCTATACAGGTGCAACATTTTTTAATCTTTTTTTTTTTTTTTTTTTTTTTTTTTTTGAGACGGAGTCTCGCTCTGTCACCCAGGCTGGAGTGCAGTGGCTGGATCTCAGCTCACTGCAAGCTCCGCCTCCCAGGTTCACGCCATTCTCCTGCCTCAGCCTCCCGAGTAGCTGGGACTACAGGCGCCCGCCACCTCGCCCGGCTAGTTTTTTGTATTTTTAGTAGAGATGGCGTTTCACCATGTTAGCCAGGATGGTCTCGATCTCCTGACCTCGTGATCCGCCCGTCTCGGCCTCCCAAAGTGCTGGGATTACAGGCTTGAGCCACCGTGCCCGGCCAACATTTTTTTAATCTTTATACCATCTTTTTTACTATACTTTCCCTGTTTTTAGATACACAACACTGAGCATTATGTTATAATGACCTATTGTATTCAGTACAGTAACATGCTGTACAAGTTTGAAGCATAGGAGAAATAGGGCTATACAGCATTGCTTAGGTGTGTAGTAGGCTGTACCACCTAGGTTTGTGTAAATACACTCTGATTTTCACACAACGACAAAATCACCTAAGGAAGCATTTCTCCAAAAGTATCCCTGTTTTTTACCTATATAACACTGTATATATATATAAAATATATATGTTATATACATATAAATCATCTATTATCTCACTAGTCAGATACTGAGCCAGTATTACATACCAGGTTTGTCTGAGCTAGAGTTCAATACACAACATTGCTTCAACAGTCATATAAAAATAGCCTGGTAATATTATTGAGGGAGGAAAAAAGGAAAACTTAGTTGGACAGACAGTGAAGAGCTGCTTTTTGGCAAAACTCCTTTAAACAGAGAAACAACATGAAAAATCAGGCTGCAGGCACAGATAGGGTAATTTGCACCAATCCTCAGTTCAGTCAGATAAAGGAACAAGGCCCAACATAGAAATGCCTTCGTCCTCCGTATAACCCATGGGTTTCCAGGAAATAGTCTTTTCTCATTTTGTGGGCATGTACACTGTGGGCTCCTGTGGACTCTGGTGGGCACTTTCGTTTTCTTTTCTGGAAATGCTTTGGACTGTGGGCGGAGCCACTACGAATCATCACTTCAGCTAATGATTGGTCCCAGGCCAAGGTACAGGCCAGACTTTCACTTCAACTCCTGATTGGTCCCAGGCCAAGGTCCTGGACTAAGTTTTTACTTCAGCTACTGATTGGTCCCATGCCAAGGCCCCAAGCCACGCTGAGTAGGCTTCCTTTAAGACCAGTCAGTATTTCCTTCCCTTCCCAGTCCATAAAAATCCCAGGCCCTGACTTAGAGTGGACAACCTTCTTCCTGGCCTACTGTCCTTGGTGGAGAACTTTCTTCTTTTGTTTATTAAACTTTCACACCAACCTCATTCTTTGTGTCCACCCTCCTTAATTCTCTTGGTCATGAGACAAATAACTGTCAGTGATACCTCACAAAGACAGACTGCTACATCTTGGTGCACTGGCAAAACTGTAACATTATTTAACCCTAAACTTGAACTTTATCAATTTTCTGACATAATTGTCAAATAAGAAAAAGATTATTTATCTTAAGATTCACTAAGAGAAGTGTTGTAATAAAAGGAAATTAGCAAATCTTTAAAAATATTTAGTTGGTAGATCTTTTTAAGTTTTCTGTGTCCTCAATATGCTACACATTCCAACATGATAAAATATGCAAATGTTTCATCTGATAACTGTAAATGCTATATGTAGTAGGGTAAAAGATACCCATGGATCTTCATTTAATGAAATTTATTGGTATATTTTTCTTTCTTTAGACTATTTTTGTTAATACAAAAGTATAGTAAATGAAGAAATTTTAGAAATTAAAATGTTTTAAGTTTTGAAACAGTTAAAAATAGCATTATGTGAGTTAATAAATGAATTTTTAATTTTTTTTGCTACTCATTTATTTATCACTATTATTTTTCTTCATGTGAAAAGTTGTTCAGTAATAATTGTTGGTTCATCCTCTAGCCAATTTCCTTTAGTTATTTTATTTTATTTATTTTATTTTCTTATGTTCCTGGGTACATGTGCAGGATATGCAGGTTTGTTACATAGGTAAATGG
The DNA here is from genome assembly GCF_047675955.1 of Chlorocebus sabaeus. NCBI lineage: Eukaryota > Metazoa > Chordata > Mammalia > Primates > Cercopithecidae > Chlorocebus > Chlorocebus sabaeus. Next base: position 58,447,994 of record NC_132933.1, read on the forward strand.
GTGCCATCGTGGTTTGCTGCACTTATCGACCCATCATCTAGATACTAAGCCCAATACGCATTAGCTCTTTTCCCTAATGCTCTCCCTGCCATACCCTCCCCCAACAGGCCCCCAGTCTATGTTTTTCCCCTTTCTGTGTCCATGTGTTCTCACTGTTCAGGCCTCACTTATTATTAAAAACAGGGTGCATTTGGTTTTCTGTTCCTGTGTTAGTTTGCTGAGGATAATGGCTTTCAGCTTTATCCATATTCCTGCAAAGAAAATGATCTCATCCCTTTTTATGGCTGCACAGTATTCCATCATGTATATGTTCCACATTTTCTTTATCCAGTCTATCACTGATGGGCATTTGGGTTGATTTCATGGCTTTGTTATTGTGAATAGTTTCTCTTTTTAAACTTGTTGTAATTTAGATGTAGCAGATAGCAATGTCTTTAATACTTCTATTGGTACTTGATATGGTTTGGCTGTGTCCCCATTCAAATCTAAACTTGAATTGTATCTCCCAGAATTTCCATGTGTAGTGGGAGGGACTCGGGAGGGACCCAGGGGGAGGTAATTGAATCATTGGGCTGATCTGTCCCATGCTATTCTAGTGATAGTGAGTAAGTCTCAAAAGATCTTATTGAGTTTATCAGGGATTTCTGCTTTTGCTTCTTTCTCATTTTCTCTCGCTGATGCAACGTAAGAAGTGCCTTTAACCTTCGACCATGATTCTGAGGCCCTCTCAGCTATGTGAAATGGTAAGTCTAGTTATACCTCTTTTTCTTCCCAATCTCAGATATGTCTTTATCCGGAGTATGAAAGTGGACTAATACAGTAAATTGGTACCAGAAGTAGGGTGTTGATGAAAAGATACCTAAAAATATGGAAGCGACTTTGGAACTGGGTAACAGGCAGAAGTTGGAACACATTGGAGGGCTCAGAAGAACACAGGAAAATGTGGGAAAGTTTGGAACCTCCTAGAGATTTGTTGAATGGCTTTGACAAAAATGCTGATAGTAATATGAATGATTAGGTTCAAGCTGAGGTGGTCTCAGATGAAGATGAGAAACTTGTTGGGAACTGAAGCAAAGGTGACTCTTGTTATGTTTTAGCAAAGGGACTAGCATTATGTCCCTGCCCTAGAGATTTGTGGAACTTGAACTTGAGAGGGATGATTTTGGGTATCTGACAGAAGAAATTTCTAAGTAGAAAAGCATTCAAGAGGTGACTTGGGTACTGTTTAAAGCATTCTGTTTCAAAATGGAAACAGCATAAAGTTTGGAAAATTTGCATCCTGATGTTGGAGGAGAAAAGAAAAACCCATTTTTTGAGGAATAATTCAAGCAGGTTGCAGAAATTTGCATAAAGAGCAAGGAGCCTAATGTTAATCCCCAAGGCCATGGCAAAAATGTCTCTAGGCCATTTCAGGGACCTTCACAGCAGCCCCTTCCATCACAGGCCCAGAGGCCCTGCAGGAAAAAGTGATTTTGTGGGCCCGGTCCAGGGTCCCCATGCTATGTGCAGCCTAGGGACTTGGTGCCCTGTGTCCCAGCTGCTGCAGCTATAAGTGAAAGGGGCCAGTGTACAGCTTGGGCTGTGGTTTCAGAGGGTGGAAGCCCCAAGCATTGGCAGCTTCCACGTGGTGTTGAGCCTGCAGGTGCACAGAAGTCAAGAACTGAGGTTTGGGAACCTCTGCCTAGATTTCAGTGGATGTATGGAAACACCTGGATGCCCAGGCAAAAGTTTGCTGCAGGGGCGGGGTCCTTATGGAGAACCTCTGCTAAGGCTGTGCAGAAGGGAAATGTGGAGTAAGAGCTCCCACACAAAGTCCCTACTGGGGCACTGTCTAGTGGAGCTGTGAGAAGACGGCTACTGTCCTCCATACCCCACAATGGTATATTCACTGACTGCTTGCACACTGCACCTGGAAAAGCCACAGACACCCAACACCAGACCGTGAAAGCAGCCAGGAGGGAGGCTGTACCCTGCAAAGCCATTGGGGCAGAGCTGCCTAAGACAATGGGAACTCACCTCTTGCATCGGTGTGACCTGGATATGAGACCTGGAGTCAAAAGAGATCATTTTGGAGCTTTAAAACTTGACTGTCCTTCTGGATTTTAGACTTGCATGAAGCCTGTAGTCCCTTTGTTTGGGCCAATATCTCCCATTTGAAACTGCTGTGTTTACCCAATACCTGTAACCACATTGTATCTAGGAAGTAACTAACTTGTTTTTGATTTTACAGACTCATAGGCAGAAGGGACTTGACTTTTCCCAGATGAGACTTTGGACTATGGACTTTTGGGTTAATGTTGAAATGATTTAAGACTTTGGGGAACTGTTGGGAAAGCATGATTGGTTTTGAAATGTGAGGACATGAGATTTGGAGTGGTCAGGGCAGAATAATATGGTTTGTCTGTGTTCCCATTCAAATCTGATCTTGAATTATATCTCCCAGAATTCCCACGTGATGTGGGAGGAACCCAGGGGGAGATAATTGAATCATAGGTTCTGGTCTTTTCCATGCTATTATCATGATAGTGGTCATGAGATCTGATGGGTTTATCAGGGGTTTCCACTTTTGCTTTTTCCTCATTTTCTCTTGCTGCCATGATGTAAGAAGTGCCTTTTGCCTTCTACCATGATTCTGAGGCCTCCCCAGCCATGTAGAACTGCAAGTCCAATTAAACCTCTTTTTATTCCAAGTCTCAGATATGTCTTTATCAGCAGTGTGAAAATGAACTAATACAGTACTAATGTGAAATAGAGAAACAAATTTCAAAGTGAAAAAAGGCACTTTGAATTAAGAGATTCTCAGGAAAACTATGTGGTTCTAAACATGGGTTCAGGCATTTTGATTAATAGCATTTTTTTTTCTGTTATCATATCAATATGCAGACACTAATCAAACAATTAAAAGTTAAATTTGATTTTTCAGCTAATGATATTCCAAGTTATTATATATTGGAGCTAATGTGGCAGCACTGACAACTTGAATTACTATTTTCTAGGATTTTATTGTTATAAAACACACTCTAATTGATTCATTGAAAAATATAATGAACCCATTATGAGCCTGATTAACACAATATAAGAGCTAAACATGTAAGTAAACACCAAAAAAGAGTAACAACACATTTACATGAAAAGATGAAAAAATAAGAAAATACCATATGCTACTATGCACAAGTAAATCAAAAATATAGAGAAAACAGGCTACTTTTTATCAAAATGTAACCTTTCAAAATTGTCCTTGGAGATGTAAAACATTTATTTAGATACATTATAATAAAATAAATTGTTGGCCAGGTGCGGTGGCTCAAGCCTGTAATTCCAGCACTTTGGGAGGCCGAGATGGGCGGATCACGAGGTCAGGAGATCGAGACCATCCTGGCTAACACTGTGAAACCCCGTCTCTACTAAAAAATATAAAAAACTAGCCGGGCGAGGTAGCAGGCGCCTGTAGTCCCAGCTACTTGGGAGGCTGAGGCAGGAGAATGGCATGAACCCAGGAGGCGTAGCTTGCAGTGAGCCAAGATCTGGCCACTGCACTCCAGCCTGGGTGACAGAGCAAGACTCCATCTCAAAAAAAAAAAAATAAATAAAATAAAATAAAATAAAATAAATTGTTAAAAACTTTGAGTATCTGCCATTAAGTAATACATCAAGGTAAGATATATTCCATATATACTTCTACCTAAAATTTACAAAGAAAATAATTCAAATATTATTAAAAAATTTATGACAAGCTATCAAAAAATAAAGTAGTATGAAGCAAAAATAACATTAATAATAACACACTGAAATAATTTAAAAACTTGAAGATTCTCTTATTTATGAATGTAGAAAAAATTATATATAAAATGCATGAAATAGACTCCCACAGTATATTAAACTAAAAATTTACTAAGATCAAGTAGGCCTCCCCTTCCCTCCTCTGAGCATAGATGGGTTGTTCAAAATTAAGACATTAGAAAATCATAATATTATGGGACCCACCTATCATATATGCAGTCTATTGTTGACTGACTTTCATTATGCAGTTCATGAGTATACAGTCAAAAAGAATCCAAAAGTTAAAAAAAGGAAACATTTTATAAAGCAAGTTTTAATAAACTGAAATTAATTATGTAAAAGAAATTTCTTTTTATAAATTTACTGCAGCCTAAGTGTACAGTGTTTATAATGTTTACAAGAGTGTACAGTAATATCCTAGGCCTTTACATTCACTTACCACTCACTCACTGACTCACACAGAGCAAATTTCAATGCTGTAAGCTACATTCATGGCACTTGCCCTATATAGGTATACCATATTTTATCATTTACATAATATTTTACTGTACATTTTATTGTTTAGATGTTTACATACACAAATTCTGACCATTTTTCTACAATTTCCTACAGTATTGAGTACACTAACATTCTCTAAAGGTTTGTAGCTTAGGAGAAATATTCTATTACATATAGTCCCCATGTATGGTATATCAATTAGGTTTGTGTTAAGTACACTCTATGATGTATGCACAACAAAATTGCCTAGTGATGCATTTCTCAGAACATATTCATGTCCCTAATTAATGCATGACTATACACACACACACACACACACACATAGTATTTCATCAATATTGTTTAAAGCTGTATGAAATAATACAATAGCCATTTCTAACAACTCTAAGCAAAATAAGAACAGAAGTTAAAGTATTTAATTATAACATGAGTACTAGCACAGATGCAAAGCTTGTCAGCATCATTTAGCATTGTAGTGAAGCTTCTAGTAGATATATAATATTCAAATACATTCTAGATTGAATGTGTGTCAAAATATTATTACTAATAATTAATACATATTTACAATGTAGCAGAGATGCTGGGGTGATTTTTTGATCAATACTAGAATTCAGAACCTTCAAAAATATTTAAAAAATCAAAATCAGATATATTTGAGTATACGAAAAAATTAAAACTGCTATACATAAAATGTTACCATAATGTTAATAAACAATCTTTGGATTCTGAAGGATATACTTATAATGTTGATAGAAAATGTGTCTTATTCATTAAAAAAAAGTTGTTAAGAGATTTACTAGGAACATTTTATAGAATAGAACAACGAACAAATTATATAAATGAGAATTTTAGTGATGAAAAAACTAAATGGATAAACACATGAAAATGTTATATTTATATTGTTAATATTATACAGTTATTAAAAAGTATCAATTAGAATTTTACCTTTGGAGTGAGGTTAATGTAGATTGATAAAGAGGAGTCACAGAAAACAGAAAAGAAAATAAAGCAAACAAATAAAACATAGACTGTTATAAAAGAAAAAGGGCATATATATAATAATTATATTAAGTGTTCTGTAAATTATACATGTATAAATAAATATAAATATTAAAAATTTCAAAGAGGACATTATATCAGTTTTTTTTGTTACAACCTAATAAATTACCACAAACTTAGTTAAAACATTACATTTATTAACCCACTGTTTCCTTGGATCAGGAATGGTGAAATTGCTTAGCTGAGTCCTCTGCTCAAGGTCTCACAGGGCTGTAATTATGGTGTGTTAGTTAGGCTGTGTTTCTTGTACTAGTGGCCCTCTACTAAGCTCCTTCAGATTAGTGAAAGTATTCAATTTCATTGGGTTGTAGTACTGAGATTCCAATTTTCTCATTGAATGTGAGCTGAGGGCTGCTGTCAGCTCTTACAGGTGTTCACAGGCCTTTTAGCAACACAGCAGATAACTTCTTTAAAGCCAGCGGGACAATCTCTCATTCTAGTCTGTTAAGATAGATTCGTGCATCACTATAACTAGTAATGTGGGTTCCCTTTCTGTCTCCACCCAAATCAGTATTGATTTGTAATTCCCAATGTCAGGGGAGACATCTGGTGGGAGATGATTGGTTCATGGGGGCCTGTTTACCTCATGCTGTTTTCCTGATAGTGACTGACTTCTCACAAGATCTGATGCTTTTACAAGGCAGTTTTCCCTGCTCTTGCTCACTTTATCTCTCACCTGATGCCATGTACAACGTGGTTGCTTTCCCTTCTGCCATAATTATAAGTTTCCTGAGGCCTCCACAGCCATACAGAACTGTGAGTTAATTAAACCTCCTTTGTGTATAAATTACCCAGTCTTGGGTAGTATCATAGCAGTGTGAGAATGAAGTAATACAGGAAATCGGTACCACAGAGAGTGGGGTACTGCTATAAGGATACCCAAAAGTGTGGAAGCAACTATGGAACTGGGAAACAGGCAGAAGTTGAAACAGTTTAGAGGGCTGAGAAGACAACAAGAAGATGTGGGGAAGTTTGGAACTTCCTAGAGACTTGTTGAATGGTTTTAATCAAAATGCTAATAGTAATATGGACAATGAAGTCCAGGCTGAGGTGGTCTCAGATGGAGATGGGGAACTTGTTGAACAATGGAGTGAGGGTCACTCTTGTTATGCTTTATCAAAGAGACTGGTGGCATTTTGTCCCTACCCTAGAAATCTGTGGAACTTTGAACTTCAGAGAAATGATTTGAAATTGGAATTTATATTTAAAAGGGAAGCAGAGCATAAGAGTTTGGAAAATTTTCAGCCTGATGATGCAATAGAAAAGAAAACCCAATTTTCTGGAGAGAAATTCAAGTCTGTTGCATGAATTTGCATAAGTAACAAGTAGCCAAATGTTAATCACCAAGACAATGGGAAAAATGTCTCCAGGGCATGTCAGAGACCTTGGCAACAGCCTCTGTAATCAGAGGCCCAGTGGCCTAGGAGGGAAAAATGGTTATATGGCCCAGGCCCAGGCGTCCCTGCTCTGTGCAGCCTTGGGACTTGGTGCCCTGTGTCCCAGCTACTCCAGCTCCAGTCCTGGCTAAAAGGGGCCAAGGTACAGCTTAGGCCATTGCTTCAGAGGGTGCAAGCCTCAAGTCTTAGTGGCTTCCACATGGCATTGGGTCTGCAGATGCACAGAAGTCAAGAATTGAGGTTTGGGAACATCTACCTAGATATCAGAAGATGTATGAAAAGGACTGAATGACCAGGCAGAAGTCTGCTGCAGGGGCAAGTCCCTCATGGGGAACCTCTGCTAGGGCAGTGCAAAGGGTAAATGTGGGATTGTAGCTTCCACACACCATCTCCACTGGGGCCTAGTGGAGTTGTGAGAAGAGGGCCACTGCCCTCCAGACCCCAGAATGGTAGATCCACTGACAGCTTGCACTGTGTACCTGGAAAAGCCACAGACACTCAATACCAGCCATGAAAGCAGCCAGGGCAGAAAGCTGTATTCCGCAAAGCTACAAGGGCAGAGCTGTCCAAGGCCACAGTAGCCCACCTTTTGCATCAGTGTTCTCTGGGTGTGAGACATGGAGTCAAACGAAATTATTTTGGAGCTTTAAGATTTAATGTCTGCCCCACTTGGTTTCAGACTTGTATGGGGCCTGTAGCCCCTTTGTTTTGGCCAATAACTCCTATTTGGAATGGGAACATTTTTCCAATGTCTATACCCTCATTGTATCTTGGAAGTAACTAACTTTCTTTTTATTTCATAAGCTCCTTGGTGGAAGAGACTTGTCTTAACTCATTCCAGCATTAACCCAAAATTCCACAGTCCAAAGATTAGACTTCAGGAAACTGAGGGGAAGGCATAAGTGTATTTTGGAATGTGAGGATTTGTGATCTGTGAAGGGCCAGAGGTAGAATAATATGGCTTGGCCCTATGTACCCTCCCAAAACTCTTCTTGAATTGTAATCTTCATAATCCCCACATGTCAAAGAAGGGACCAGTTGGGAAGTGATTGGATCATGGGGGTGATTTCCCCCATGCTGCTCTCATAATTGTAAGTGAGTTCTCACAAGATCTGATGGTTTTCTAAGACAGTTTTCCCCGCTTTTGTTTGCTCTCTCTCACCTGCCGCCATGTAATATGTGCCTGTTTCCCCTTCTGTCACAATTGTAACTTTCCTGAGGCCTCATAGCCGTGTGGAACTGTGAGTCAATTATACCTTCTTTGCTTATAAATTACCCAGTCTCAGGCAGTTTCTTTATAGTAGTGTGTGAACGAACAAATACATCCAGTAAAGGTACTACCTAGGTAACTATTGAAATAAGTATCTTTGCCATGTGGTTTCTCTTCTTTTTCTATATACTAAAAAAATTCAACAAGCAATAACTATACATGTATAATAATAACCATGCAATATATAAAGTTGAAATTTGTGATACCAATAATGTAAACTAGAAGAAAGCAAACTGTATTAAACTAAAGTGTTTGTATACTGTTTAATATAAATGGGTATAACTTCAAATTAGTTTACTGTAAATTTAACATGCCAATGGTTATCTTCACCAAGAAAACAACTAAAAAATATAGAGAAAACAAGATGAGGAGGAAATAATAATAAAAAAAGACACACTAGAAAGAAACATCAATCAAACATCAAACACACAAAAAAGTGTCATTTGATGAATTGAGGGCAAAAAATATGGAAAACACTTAAAAACCATACAGAAAAATGCCATAAATCTCTTCCTTTCACCTTACTTTAAATGAAAATTGAATAACTTCAAATATTAGAAGACAGAGACTAGGGGAATTGATAAAAGGGGAAGATCCAATAATATGCTGCCTACAGAGACACATTTTAGAAACAAAGACACAAATATATTGAAAATAAAAAATAGAAAAAATAATATTCTATGTAAAGAGTAACCGAAAGAGACCTGCTAGGAGGTGAAATAGATGATGGAATATAAGGCTTCACTAACTTTTCCTTCTGCAAGGACACTAAGTTAACAAGTATCTATACATAAAAAACACCTTCGTGAGAACCTAAAGGTGACTACTCATGGTACCTGGTTTTAGTTTTATATTGCTGAAAGAAGAACTGAAGAAATAAAAAAAAGTCCCTAATCATGAATGCCACCTCTTCTTCACTCTCTGGCAGCAGCGGTGTGGTGTGGAGAGCATCTCTGGGCACTGAGGGAGAGAGAACACAACATATGAGACATTGAACTCAGTGCTGTTCTGTTAGAGCAGAAAGAAAAACCAGACCAAGCTCAGCTAATGGAGGGAGCATTTAAACCAGCCCTAGCAGATGGGAATTGCCAGTTCCAACAGCCTAAACTTGAATGCCTGAAAACCACACCACCTAGGACTACAGTACTGTTTGTTTGCAAGTAAACTTAAAAAACAGTTTGGGCCATGAAAATTGTAACCATTCTGTGAGTCCTAGTGCTGTACTAGGCCCAGAGACAGACTGGGGGACATACAACATACTGACACAATTGCTGAATCAACCAAGAGAGTGCTGGAATCACCTTTCCCCTAACCTCAGGCTGTGCAGCTCATGGCTCCAAAAGCAACCCCTTTTTTTCCACTTGAGGAGAGGAGACGGAAGAGTTGGAAGGACTTTGCTTTGCATTTAGGATACCAGCTCAGCCACAGCAAAATCGGGCACTGATTGGATTCATTAGGCCTCTGTTCTAGTCTCTAGCTCGCAGACAACATTTCTAGATACATCCTGGGCCAAAGGGAACCTGCTTCCTTGAAGGAAAAGACTCAGTCCTCGCAGTATTATCTCCCATTAACCGAAGAGCTCTAAGGCTCTGAATAACTCACAGTGATACCCATGTACTATGTTAAAAGTCTTAGGTAAGCCTCTGATACTTGATGGCTTCAGATGAGGCTCAGCACATTACCACCAGTGGCAAAACTCTTTCTGTTTGTGGAAAGCAAAGGTAAAAAGTAAAAGGGACTTTGTTTTGCCCCTTAGGTACCAGCACAACTACAAGGGGCTAGAGCACCAAGCAAGCTCTTGGGGTTCCAAATTCCATAACCTAATTCTTGAAAAGCATTTCTGGACTTACACTGGACCAGAAGCTCACTACATGAAGGGTGAGTCCCAAGCCAGGCAGCATTTATGACAATCTGACTTAAGAGACCTTGGGCCCTAAGAAAACCTCAGTGATAATCTGGCAGTACTCCTTATGGCCTGGGGTGACAGTGACTATGGTATGGTTCTCCTCTGCCTTTGGAAAAGAGAGGGAAGAGTGAAAAGGACTTCATGTTGTAGTTGAGTGCCAACTCAGCTACAATATAATAGAACATCAGGGAGAATTATAAGGTTTTTACTCTAGTCTCTGACTCCCAGCACCTCTGGACCTACCAAGGACCTAGGAAATCCTGCCACCCTAATGAGAAGTACAGAGCCCATTCTGGCTTTGCCACCTGCTAATTGCAGAACCCCTGAGCCTTGAGCAAACATAAGCAGTAGCCAGGTAGTGGTTACAGTAGACCATGGGTGAGACCCAGTGCTGTGCAGGCTTCAGGTCTCACCCAGCACAGTTACAGCAGTGGAGGCTACATGATTGCTTGTGTCACTTCAACTGTAGCTTCAGATGGCTCAGAATAGAAAGAGAGAGACTCTGTTTTGGAGAAAGTAAGGAAAGAGAACAAGAGTCATGCTCCAGTAATTCAGAGAATTCTTCCCAGTCTTGTCCAAGACCATCAAGGTGGTACTTCTATGAGTCTGCAAGAACCACAGCATTACTGGGATTGGAGTGACCCCTAAAGTAGATTCAGCTTAAATTACAGCACTCAAGTCCTTTCAAATATCTGGAAACCATTTCCAAGAAGAATAACTACAAATAAGCCCATACAGTGAATACTAAAATAAATACCTAACTCCACAATGCTCAGACACTGAAGAAAAATTTACTAGCATCAATACCATTCAGAAAAACATGACCTCACCCAATGCACCAAATAAAGCACCAGGGATCAATCCTGGATATAAGAAAAAAATATGTACAGAATATTGAAAATAGTGGTGTTGAGGAAACTAAGGAAATTCAAAGTAACACAAAGATGGTATTCAGAATCCCGTCAGATAAATTTAACAAATAAATCATAATAATTAAAAAGAATGAAGCAGCAATACTTGAGCTATAAGATGCAATGGCATACAGAAGAATGCATGAGTCCTTTAATAGCAGAATTGATCAACCAGAAGAAAGAATTAGAAAGCTTGAAAGCAAGCTATTTAAAAATACATAGTAAAAGGAGACAAAAACAAAAAGAATAAAAAACAATGAAGTACACCTACAAGATCTAGAAAACAACCACAAAATGGCAAATCTAAAAGTTATTGTCCTTAAAAGGGAGGTAGTGATAAACATAGGGGTAGAAAGCTTATTCAAAGGGATAATAACACAAAACTTGCCAAATCTAGAAAAAGATGTTAATATCAAAGTGTAAGAAGGTTATAGAACACCAAGCAGAATTAATCAAAAGAAGAGTACCTCAAAACTGTTAATTAAATTCCTAAATGTTAAGGATAAAGAAAGAGTTCTAAATGCACCAAAAGAAAATAAACGAATAGCATACAATGGAGCTCCAGTAAGTTGGGCAGTAGACTTTTCAGCGGAAACTTTACAAGCCTGGAGAGAAAGCCACAACATATTTAAAGTGGTGAAGGAATAAAAATCTGTTACCATAGAATAGTATATCTGGTGAAAATGTTTTTTTAAACATGAATGAGAAATACTTTCCTCGACAAAGAAAAGCTGAGAGATTTTATTAATACCAGATCGGTATTACAAGAAATTCTAAAGGGAGTACTTCAATCAGAAAACCAGAATATTAATGAGCAATAAGTAATTACCTGAAGGTACATAACTCCCTGGTAAAGCAACTACAAAAAATACAGAACATTATAACACTGGAACTGTAGTGTATAAACATGTCTTATCCTAAGTAGAAAGACTAAAGAATAAACCAATAAAAAATAAAATAACTACAACTTTTCAAGGCACAGTCAATACAATAAGATATAAGTAGAAACAACAAAAAGTTAAAAAGCAAGGGGACAAAGTTAAGGTATAGAGTTTTTGTAGTTTCTTTTTAGAATTTTTTTTTAATGCAAAAAGTGTTGTTACCAGGTAAAAATAGTGGGATGTAGGGTAGTGTTTGTAAGCCACATGGTAACTTTAAATGAAAAAAACATATAATAGATACATAAAAAACAAAAAGCAATAAGCCAATTCATATCACCAGAAAAATAATCTGTACTAGGGGAAGACAGAAAGAATAAAAAGTAGGAAGAGAAGACCACAAAACAATCAGAAAACAAAGAAGAAAATGGAAAGAGTAAGTCCATACTTATCAATCATAACATGAAATGTAAATGAACTAAACTCTCCAATAAAATTCACAGACTGGCTAAATAGATAAAAGAACAAGAATCATTGATTTGCTGTCTAAAAGAAACACACTTTGGGCCAGGTGTGGTGGCTCAAGCCTGTAATCCCAGCACTTTGGGAGGCTGAGGTGGGTAGATCACGAGGTGAGGAGATCAATACCATCCTGGCTAACACGGTGAAACCCTCTCTCTACTAAAAATACAAAAAAAAAAAAAAAAAAAATTAGCCAGGTGTGGTGATAGGCACCTGTAGTCCTAGCTACTCGGGAGGCTGAGGCAGGAGAATGGCATGAACCCAGGAGGCGGAACTTGCAGTGAGCCGAGATGGCACCACTGCACTACAGCTTGGGCGACAGAGTGAGATTCCATCTCAAGGAAAAAAAAAAAGAAACACACTTTGACTATAAAGACTTACGTAGACTGCAAATAAAGGGATGAAAAAAGATATTTCATGCCAATGGAAACAAACAAACAAAAAAACAGGAGTTGCTATACTTATCTCACTCAAGCTATATTGCAAGACAAAAACTATAAGAGACCAAGACGGTCATCGTCTAATGACACAAGGGTCAACGAAGCAAGAGAATATAGCAATTTTACATGCATATGCATTCAACACTGGATTCTCAGATATATAAAGCAAATATTATTAGAGCTAAAGGGAGTGATAGGCTCCAACACAATAATAGCTAAATATTTCAACACCATATTTTCATCACTGAACAGATCTTTCATAAAGAAAACCAAAAAAGAATAATAAGACTTCATCTTCACTATCAACCAAATGAATATAATAGATATTTACAGAAAATTTTATGCAATAGCTGTGGAATACACTTTATTTTCCTCAACACATGGATCATTCTCATGGGTAGACCACAAGTAACAAACAAGTCCTAAAACATTAAAAGCATTGAAATAATATTGGGCATACTCTCTGACCACAATGGTATAAAACTACTAATTTTAAACGAGAGGAATTTTGGAAACCATATAAATACATAAAAATCAAAAGTATGCTACTGAATGACAAGTAGAAAAAAAAGAAATTAAGAAGAAAATTGAACAATTTCTAGAAACAAATAACAATTATAACAACATACCAAAACCTATGGAATACAACAAAGCCAGTAGTATTAAGAAGGAAGTTTATTGTTGTAAGTGCCTACATTAAACAAGAGGAAAAACTTCAAATGAACTATCCAAAAATACATCTTAAAAAATTATAAAAGCAAGAGGAAACCAAACTCAAAAATACTAGAAGAAAAAATAATAAATAACAGCAGAAAAATGAAATTAAAACAAAAATACGAAAGACCAATAAAAAATAGTTGATTTTTTGAAAAGTTAAAAAAAATGGCAAACCTTTAGACAGACTAACAACAACAACAGCAAAAAAACAGAAAGGAACTAATAAAATCAGAAATAAAAAGAAGATGTTATAATTGATATTGCAGAAATTCAAAGGGTTATTAGTGGCTACTATGAGCAACTATATTTCAATAAATTGGAAAATCTAAAAGAAATCAACAAATTCCTAAATAAATACAACCGATCAAGGATGAACAATGAAAAAATCTAAAATTTGACAAAATTGATGTCAAGTAATGAGATTAAAGCCCTATTAAAATGCCTCCCACTAGCAGAAAGCCCAAGACCTGATGGCTTCAATGCTAAATTCTACCAAACATTTAAAGAAGCACTAATACCAACCCTACTAAGGCTATTCTGAGAAATAGATGAGGAGGGAATATTTCCAAACTTTTTATTTGAGGCCAGTATTACCCTGATACCAAAACCAGATGAAGACACTTAACAACAACAAAATGCTAAAGGCCAAAATCTCTGATTAATATTTATGTAAAAATTTTAAATGAAATACTATCTAAACAAATTAAACAGTATATCAGAAATATCATTCATGATGGTCAAGTGTAATTTATGCCTGGAATGTAAGAATGGTTCAAAATATGAAATCAATCAATTTGATACATTATATAAACAGAATATAGGATAATAGCCATAAGACCATTTCAATTGATGCTAACAAAGCATTTGATACTATCCAACACTTTTTCATGATAAAAACATTAAAAAAAACTGGGGATAGAAAGAACAACCCTCAACATAATAAAAGCCTTATATAAGAAATCCACAGCTAGAATTATACTTGATGACAAAAACTGAAAGCCTTTCCTCTAAGATCTGAAACATCACAAGGTTTCCCAATGTCACCACTGTTATTCAACACAGCATTGGAAGTTCTAGTTAGAGTAATCAAACAAGAGAACAATGTTAAGGGCATGCAATTAGAAAAGGAAAAAGTCAAATTACCCTTGGTTGCAGATGATATAATTTTATATTTGGAAAAGCCTGAAGACTCAACAAGAAAATACTGCAAATTCAGTAAAGTTGCAGAATACAAAAGCAATATATAAAAGTCAGGAGCACTTTTATATGCCAACAGTGAACAATATAAAAAAGAAGTGAAAAAAAAAAAGTAACCCCACTTACAATAGCCACACATTATATTAACTATTTAGGGATTACCCAAAAAAGTGGAAAAAAATCTCTGTAATGAAAACTGTGAAACACTAGTAAAAAAAAATTGAAGAGGACACCAAAAAGCAGAAAAATATTGTCTGTTCATTGGAAAAATTAATATTGTTAAAATGTTAGCACTGCCCACGGCTATCTACAGATTCAATTCAATTCCTGCTAAAATACCTATTATATGCTTCACAGAAATAGAAAAAAAAAATAAAAACTAAAATAGAACCACAAAACACTGAGAATAGACAATGCTATCCTAAGGAAAAAGAACAAAACCGGAGGTATTATATTGCCTTACTTAAAATTATACTATGGAACTATACTAAGCAAAACAGCATGCTATTTTCAAAAAAAAAAAAAAACAAAAAACAAAAAACAGAAACATAGGCCAATGTAACTGAACAGAAAACCCAGAAATAAATCCATACACCTACAGTGTACTTGTTTTTGACAAAAGTGCCAAGAACATACACTGGGAAAAGGACAGTCTCTTTAATAAACAGTGTTGGGAAAACTAGATATCCATATGCAGAAGACAAACTCAATCGCTATCTATCTCCATATAGAAAAATCAAATAAAAAAGGAATTAAATATTTAAATCTAAGACCCCAAACAATGAAACCACTACAAGAAAACATGAGGGAAAATCTCCAAGACACCGCTATGGGCAAAAGTTTCTTGAGCAATACCCCATAAATACAGGTAACCAAACAAAAATAGACAATTGGTATCACATCGAGTGAAAAGTTTCCACATAGTAAAGGATACAATCAACAAAGTGAGGAGGCAATCCACAGAATGGGAGAAAATATGATAAACTACCCATCTAATAACGAATAAGTATCCAGAATATATAAGGAGCTCCAATAACGCTATAGGAAACAATCGAATAATGTGATCAAATATGGGCAAAATATTTCAATGGACATTTCTTAAAAGAAGACATACAAATGACAAACAGGCATATGAAAAGGTGAGCAACATCATTGATCATCAGAGAGATGCAAATCAAAACTAAAATAAAATATTTTCTTATCCCAGTTAAAAAGGCTTATATCTAAAAATCAGGCAATAACAAATGCTGATGAGGATGTGGAGAAAAAAAAAAATCCCTTCTACACCGTTGGTGGGAAGGTAAATTAATAAAACTACTATGGAGAAAAGTTTGGAGGTTACTCAAAGAACTAAAAATTGTGCTAGTATATAATCCAGCAATCCCATGGCTGTACTCTCAAACAAGAAAATCAGTGTATCAAAGAGATACCTGCACTTCTATGTTTGTTGCAAGACTGCTTACGATAGCGAAGATTTGCAAGTAATGTATGTGTTCATCAAAATAAAACAAGGTGAATGGATAAATAAAATGTGGTAAAGATTCACAATAGAGTACTATTTAATTACAAATAAGAATGAGATTCAGTCATTTGCAACAATATAAATGGAACTGGAGATCATAATGTTAAATGAAATAAGAGTGGAAGTATTTTGGAGAATTAACTACAAATTTAATATCTCTTGTAAATATAGTGCTATTCACTTTATCTATTTCTTCTTGATTTGCCTTGTTAGTTTGTGTCTTTCAAATAATCTGCCTATTTCATGTAAGTTGTCATTTTTGGCAGAAATGTGTTCATCATATTATCTTATATTTTTAATATTTTTATTTTCTTGCTATCTTCTCACTCCCGGATATTGGTAAATTATATCATATGTATTTTTTCTCTGATCAGTCTTGCTATAATTTGATCAGATTTATTGATCTTAAAAATAGCTTTTGGTTTCATTGATTTTCTATACCATTTTTTCATGTTTTCTATTTTATTGGTTACTATAATGATCCATATTATTTCATTTCTTCTATTTACTATGCGTTTAATTTGTACTCTTTCTACTAGTTTAAGGTTGAAGTTTCACATATTTATAATTTTTGAATTTTAATATTTCAGATGAGTGGAGTACACATTTAAAATCCCATCACTGACAAAAGTTTCCACTACAATTATGTTCTCTACTTGCGCAGGTATTTTACTTAACATTACAGAATCCCTTATATTCTGTCTAAATTTTTCTTGCAACATTCCTGTTTGGGGTAGTTTAGTCAATTAAACCAATTTGATAATTCAAATTTGGCAGGTAACTTTTTTCTACTTCAGAAATTTCATGAGATTTTAAAAATTCTTGGCATTTGAGAGATATGGCATATTATCACCTCTACATGACTGTGCTTTCCTTAGGAAAAAATTGCATTTTTGCCAGAATATTTTTGAAAATGGCATAGTCTTTGAATATGAAAAGTTATATCAATATATATTTATTAGAAAATTATTTTTACTGTAGACTTCAGCAAAAATATTGTGTCTCATAGTAGAGCTGTTGAATAAATTTGTATTTAATTATGAAGACTAGATGTTGCCAGTTTTGGTTAGTGTGTAAACTTCACGAACCCTCTTTTTAAATTATGTTTCCATTCCCTTCATTTCTACTTTCATATTACTAGGAACTCACAATCTGAAATCGGCTATTTCAGTTTGGCACTTTACTCTTGCTATTTCAATTTGGCACCTTACTTCAATCAAGGAAAACAATTTGCTATATTTTAAGCACAATTGTGAATTGCATGTATTTCAAGGAGGATGTGCAATCCTAATTGCAAATTTGACAGGCGTTTTCCATAAGTGTTTTCACTGTTATGATTTTTGGAATGCCTTTTTCATTACCGAATTTATTCTGTGTAGTATCAAACACTAATTTATGTATATTCCAGGGAACAGTCAGTTTTATTTCAGAGTACAGTTTGATGGTGTTTGTCAATTATATGCCTCATCATTCTGTCACTTTTGACAGCTCAAAGGAGTGAAATCAAAAGCTTTGTATTTTCATTAGCTCTTGAATTGGGTAGGAATAATTTTCTCTTGAACATAGTACTTTTTAGGAACCTCTTTTAAAGAATAGAAAAAATGATTAATTCATTTTAATTAGATAAGTGTTCAGTTCTATATATAAACTAGGTAAGCTTGACAGAAGAATATACTGGATGCCTTTTAAATCTTTTATTGCCTAATTACTCTGTTTAGGACTTCCAGTACTATAATGAATGCAAGTGTTGAAAGTGAATATTCCTGTCTTAGTCTTTACCTTACAGGAAAAGGTTTCACTTATTTATCATTATATATGATGTTAGCCATATGTTTTTCATATATGATTTTTATTATGTTGAGGTAATTACTTCCTTTTATTTTGAATTTGTTTAAATAGCTTACCATGCAAAGTGTAGAATTATGTCAAATGATTTTTCTGCATCAATTAGATAATTATGGGGTTTTTTTTTTCTCTTTTACTCTGTTAATGTGTTATTACAGTGAATTAGTTTTGAATATTGAGCCTTCCCTGCATTCCGGAAATAAATTCCACTTGGCCTTGATGTTTAATTCTTTTAATATGCTGATAATTCATTTAGCAAGTGCTTTAGTCATGATTTTACACTAATATTCATAAGGGGATGGGTCTGTAGTTTTCTTTTCTTCTAGTGTTTTTGTCTGGCTTTGTTATCTGGGTAATGTTGGCCTAATAGAATGAGTTAGAAAGTTTTTCTTTTCTTACTTTTTTTGGAAGAGTTTGAGAATTTCCATTAAACATTTTGTAAAAGTTTGTTAAAATTTATCAATGAAACCATTTTGTTTTTAACTTTCCATTGTGGGAATTTTTTATTGTTAATTCACTTTATATTTAATAACTCCTGATGTTGTCCTTATTAATTACAGTTCTATTCAAAATTTCAATTTCTTTATAACAGATTCTTGATATGTTGTATGTTGTACGTTTCTATAAATTCATCTATTTCATTTAGATTATCTAGTTCGCTGGTGTACAATTGTTCATAGTACACCCTTATAATCCTTTTTATTTTTGTCAAAAGGTAGTTGTGTCCTATTTTTCATTTTTTGTTTCGGTTGAGCCTTGTCTCTTTTTTTCTTAATCAATTCTGCTAGAAATTTGTAAATTCTGCTCATTTTTTGAAGAATTAGCTCTTCATTTCATTGATTTTCTTTACTGATTTTGTATTCTCTATGCTATTTACCACTACTCTAATCTTTTTTAATTTCCTTCTGTGGACTTTAAGGTTACTTTTTTCATTCTACATTCTTAAGGTATAGAATTAGATTTTTAATTTGAGGACTTTTTTGCCTTTTATTGTAATTATTTGGAGTTATTAATTTTCTGTTTTGCTTTGCTTTTGCTAAATCCCATGGGTTTCGATATGTCATGTTTTCATGGTCTTTTGTCTCAAGATATTTCCAATTTCTCTTATTTGTATTAATTCATTGGTTATTTAAGAGTGTATTGTTTAGTTTCTATATATTTGGGTATTTTACAGTTTTCCATCTGCTATTGATTTATTGTTTGGTTCCACTGTCATATGTTGTATGATTTCAGTCTTTTTAATTTATCAAGACTAGTTTGTGTACTAACATGTTCTGTGTTTATTTCAGAAAAAAAATTATTCTGCTGTTGTTATGTGGGGTATTCTATATATGTACATTAGTCTATAGTGTTGTTCTAATTCTGTTTTATTTTATTTTATTTTTAAGCCAATTCTTAAAATCATTCAAAAACACTTGCATTTTATAATTGTCCAAAAATGCATTTATGTAATAAAGTATACAACGAATTTAGAAATAAAAAGTCTCACACTATATTCCAAGTACCAAAATAAGAAGAAATTTGCAAATTAAGAAATTATCAATGTTGCTCAGAAACATGCCTTACTTTTACTCTGAAATTCACTTTAACTGCTTGACATATAATTTAATACTTAAAAATTGTATAGCTAAGTTGTTTAATAGTATTTCTAGAATGTTACTTTTCTGGGTAGATATGTTTCACGTAACAGTTTTCAATTAATGAGAGAATTCATTTGATAATTTTAGTCATAATTTATGATTCACTGATTAACGGATTAATAATTTATTCTGTAATTTAGATGCCATAAGAGCCATTGAAAGGAATAATCTGATAGTTGCTCATTGCACAATCCTGCCCATTAGTAATACTAAGCCAAGAATCTGATAGCTATCCCACTCTGTTGAATTACATGTTTCCATTTGTGTGATTTTGGTCAACAACAAAATATCCATACACAATGTCATGCCTTTTCCTTTCCTTTTTTTTTTTTTTTTTTTTTTTAAACAAGCAGCTCCATGATTTGAGAGGTTGGTTAGTACAATACAGAGAACATAGGGAGAACGTATAAAATGGCATTTAATACCAATGCCAATACTTATTTCATTATGTTTATAACTAAGGGTATTATTAATTTTTGTGTTGTTTTTCTTTAGAACATAAATCAAAGCCATTAACTTGAACTTGAGGTATATACACATTACACACACAACCTTAAGTAAAATACTTTTCATAAGCAACATTACATTTTAAAATATTGGAAACTGAATATCTGTGCTGATTTGTATTTTGACTTAATGGAACAAGAAGAAAACAACATTCAACTACTGATAACAAAGCTCTTAAAATTCAAAATGTCTTCCTCGCCCTTTGTACTTACCACAGGTTCTACAACATCCTGAGAAGATTCATTATGAGAAAAACGTCAGTCACAGCTTTAATTCCTTACTTTGGAAAAAAACTAATGAGAAAGCACATTGGAAGGTGAGACTTCATTTTTGTTTCCAAATAAGTGTTCCTAATTTTTCTTCTTACAGCAAATGTTTAAATCAGTTCATTATAATATATCTAAACCCTTAACTTTTGCAGCTTTCAGGTAAAGTCCAGCATTTTATTTATACAAAGTCCATGAGAAGAGGTCAGTAGAGATCATCTAATCTTAAGTCGTGACATCATCTATTCAAGTCCTTGCCACAATCCCTCGCCAGTTAGAGCACAGCATGCCTGGATATGCCACTGGTGATCTTTAATAGAAGTTAGCTTCAAAAACTGAGAGAATTATCCTACAGTCATGCATTCTTTAACATCTTGTTTATTAGCAAAAGTCAGCAATCCAGCTTTTCTTAGGCCCTCATGTGCTAACATTCTGTAGAGTTCTTCTCTATTTACAGAAATCCTCTGTCTGTACTGTCCACAGCAACTATTACAAAAATTGGTAAAGGATGGTAGTTTTCTCTGAATTACCCAGCCCAACAATGAGAACTTTGTGCTCCTGATTGAACAGTCTCCATATTCTGGTGAAGAGAATTCCCATTCTCGGGCAGCGGATCCCCCTCCAGACAACCGGGCTGCCTGGCCTACCCTGGCTCAGGCTGAGCGGGGAGGAGAGAGACGCGCTGGAGCCTCCGCCTCTGCTGCTGCTCCCGCACTGGCGGCAGGACGGCTTGCAGGGAACCGGAAGGGGGCCGAAGCCCAGGCCGCCCTGCCACGCGCGAGGCCCCGCCTCTTCCGCCGCGGCAGTGGCCTGGCTCGCGGACATCGCTGCCGCGTTGTCTGAGGGGAGCCTCGCAGGTCACCCTCCTTCCCCAGCTCCTCTCTCTCTTTTCTTTTTTTCTTTTTTTTTTTTTTGAATTGAAGTCACACATCACAAAGCAGATTCTCAGAAAGCTTCTTTCCAGTTTTTAAAATTTTTTTTTATTTTTTATTATTATTATACTTTAAGTTCTAGGGTACATGTGCATAACGTGCAGGTTTGTTACATATGTATACTTGTGCCATGTTGCTGTGCTGCACCCATCAACTCGTCAGCACCCATCAACTCGTCATTTACATCAGGTATAACTCCCAATGCAATCCCTCCCCCCTCCCCATGATAGGCCCTGGTGTGTGATTAAACTTCTGTTTGGTTGTTCTATTCATTATTGAAAGTGGAGTACTGAGGTCTCGTATTATTATAGAACTGTCTACTTCTCATTCTAATTCTGTCACTGGTTGCTTCACGTATTTAGGGTTAAATTTTTGGTGCATACATGTTTATAATTATTAAATCTTTTTAGCGAACTATTTTATCATTATGTTATGTCTTTCTTTGTCTCTTGTTACAGCTTTTAATGTAAATCCCGTTTTGTCTGATATTACTGTAGCCACCTCTCCTCTCATTTGGTTAGTATTTTCATAGAATATCTTTTTCCATCCTGTTATTTTCAAACTATGAGTGTGATTATATATAAAGCGAGCTTCTTGTAGACAGCATATAGTTCAATCTTTTTGTTTTGTTTTTATCCTTTTGGTTTATCTATTTTTTTTATTTGGGGAATTTAGCCCATTTATATATAAAGTAATTATTGATAGGAAAGTACTTCTGCCATTTTGTTTTCTGTATGCCTTATATTTATTTCTTCCTCATTTTTTTCCATTACTGCCTTTATGTTTGATTTTTTGTAATGATACATTATGATTACCTTCTCACTTAAAAAATATTCTATATTGGGCCGGGTGCGGTGACTCACACCTGTAATCCCAGCACTTTGGGAGGCCGAGGTGGGTGGATCACGAGGTCGGGAGATTGAGACCATCCTGGCTAAAACGGTGAAACCCCATCTCTACTAAAAATTAGCCGGGGGTGGTGGCGGGTGCCTGTAGTCACAGCTACTCGGGAGGCTGAAGCAGGAGAATAGCATGAACCCAAGAGGTGGAGTTTGCAGTGAGCCCAGATCGCTTCACTGCACTCCAGCCTGGGCGACAGAGCGAGACTCCATCTCAAAACAAAAACAAAAACAAAAAACAAACAAACAAACATTCTATATTGGTTGGACACGGTAGCTCACGCCTGTAATCCCAGCACTTTGGGAGGCCTAGGCAGGCGGATCATGAGGTCAGGAGATGGAGACCATCCTGGTTAACATGCTGACACCCCGTCTCTACTAAAAATACAAACAAACAAACAAACAAACACAAAAAATTAGCCAGGCGTGGTAGCAGGCGCCTGTGGTCCCAGCTACTTGGGAGGCTGAGGCAGGAGAATGGCGTGAACCCAGGAGGAGGAGCTTGCAGTGAGCTGAGATGGCGCCACTGCACTCCAGCCTGGGTGACAGAGTGAGATTCCGTCTCAAAAAAAAAAAAAAAAAAAAAATCTATATATATTTTTTGTGGTTACCATAAGGATTGCATATAACATGTTATAGTTATAATGGCCCATTTTAAATTGATATCAACTTTACTTCAAATGCATTTGAGAACTCTAATCCTTTGGGTTTTTTTTTTTTTTTTTTTGGTATCGATTCATTATATTTATGTTAAATCAGTGTTTATGTTACTGATGTCACAAATTACATCTTTGTACACTGGGTACCCATTAACATAGATATATAATAATTTTTGTACTTTTGTCTTTAAAATTGTGTAGAGGAATAAAAAGTGGAGTTATAAATAATTACACGATACTTATTTTTATATTTTTCTATGTATTTACCTCTACTGGAGAACTCTTTTTTTTTTTTTTTTTAATGCCTTTGGGTTACTGTCTAGTGTTTCTTATTTGATATGTAATCTGGTAGAATTAGAGTCATTATAGGAATGGACACCAGAGTGCTTTCTGTTTTTCTCTTTCTGTCCCTCCCTCCCTTATTTCCTCTCCCCTTTTTTTGCCCTAAGAAAAGCCATGTGAACACACAGCAAGAAGGCGACGATCTGCAACAAAAGCGGGGAACCTTCACCAGACACCAACCCTGCTAGTACCTTAATCTGGGACTCCTCAGCCTCCATAAAATGAGAAAACCAGTTTCTGTTTTCTAAGCCACACGGTCTGTGGTATTTTGTTACAACAGCCCAAGAAAATGGTCTCAGACATAAAGTTTCTTACTATTTTAAAGACAGCTTTTAGAGCCAAGGAGCATTTGCTTGATTGCTATAGTTCTTTCATAGCTTATCAGGGCACTTACAAAGATATTTTATGCACCTCTTGTTCTTTATTTAATATTTCTGCAAGGAATGAATGTCTGGGGTTTCCTAGATTACTTTCTTGCTAAATTTTGATATAAAATGTTGCCGGACACATTAAAAAATGTAAAGTGGTTATCCCTTTCTCTCTTGTTCGTAGTTATTTTTTATGTTGTATTGGTAATTTCTCTTTTTTAAAATACTCAGGAGAGTTTACTTTCACAGCTATGTTGGACTAGGGTATTCTTTATGAGAAGATGTGTTACTGTTAACTTTTTTTATTTTGACCAATATTGTGCCTATTTCAAGGAGGATATGTACTACAATTAAATCCTTGTAGTATTCAAGTTGAGTCACCAGATGTTGTTATTTTAGATTTGATTTTTGTCTCTCTAGTTCAAACACATACATAGTTATATTCAAACATATTTTTGTTAAGAATATATTTTGAATTAGCAGCATCATTCTACTTCACCCCTAAACAGTTCAAATTTTGTCTACTTTTAGTAGACATTTTTAATAAACATTTTTCTACATAACCTCAATATTATTATACATATGAAAATTAAAAATAATTACATGTTATGCAAAATACTCTGATTCATGAAAATATGCAAATTTATACACGTTAATCTCAAGAGATTGCAGCTTTTTAATGTTTGTTACATTATAATTCTATAAAATTTTACCCATTTTATTTGTGTCTTTTTAGTTTCTGTTGAAGTAGAATGATTTCTTTTTCTTGTGTGTGTGGTGTGTGTGTGTTTAGTGTGTGTGTGTGTGTCTGTTTCATTGAAATAATTTTTGCTATACCCAGGCTTTTTTAATTTATAGAAACTGCATATACTGGACTGACATAAATATTTACTTTTTTGTTGTAAATTTTTTTTTATTTACAACTCCTAGGTGACGGAGTTTCACGTTTGTCACCTAGGCTGGAGTGCAATGGCACAATCTTAGCTCACTCTGGAGGTTTCACTCTGTCTCCTGGGTTCAAGCGATTCTCCTGCCTCAGCCTCCCAAGTAGCTGGGATTACAGTCACCTGCCACTACAGCCAGCTAGTTTTTGTATTTTTAGTAGAGACAGGGTTTCACCATGTTGGCCAGGCTGGTCTCGAACTCCTGACCTCAGGTGATCCACCTGCCTCTGCCTCCCAAAGTGCTGGGATTACAGGTGTGAGCCATGGCACCCGGCCAAATATTTACTTCTAAGGGTGCTTATGATTCATATTTGGGGTCAAATATATTACATGTATCATGTGTCAGTACCCCTCTTGCAACACAGCAGGAGGCACATAATGTCAGATCTCCTACTATAAAAATATTAACGAGACTAACCAGATGCCTTGTTATACAGGCACCTTTTCTTCTTTGAGCTTTTGAACCATGAATAATTTAAAGTGTATTGTTAAAGTGTATTGTTTAATTTTTAGGTATTTGAAATTTATACTTCTGTAGAGGAAAAGTTGAATATTAAATTTGAACTCAGTTGAACATGGACACAAACAATGGTCACCAAGTCCTGGAACAGGTTGTGTGAGCCCCTTGAGGCGTTCATCCAGCACCGTTTCAGAGAAATCTCTATTTCAATCTGTTCGTGTATGTTAGTTATTGAAAAACAACAGACAATCTCAAAAGCAATTTAACTTTTTTGTGTTCCTTATGCCCAGTCATGAAGGGCCCTTGTGACTGGGCCTCACGCCAAACAACTCATGACACAAAGAGGAGCTAGGGTCCCAGACCGCACCAAAGCTTCGCGAGACCTCTCCTCATCTGTGCAAGGACAGGTGACCAACTCTGGAGCCCAGGCTGTTGCTTCCCAGTATAGTGATGAATCCTCCACAGTCTGGTGAGTGGAGAGGCTGACTCTGGAGCCCAGGCTGTTCCTTCTCGGTCTGGTGATGAATCTTCAATCATGTGGTGAGTGTACAAAAAAAAAATATATAGATATATATGTGTGTGTGTGTGTATATATATGTGTGTGTGTGTATATATATATAATTTTTCCCTTCTCCCCTTCTCATTGCAATTTGCTTATTATATGATTTGTATATTATATGATTTGCTTATTATATCTGTATTGCCATATACTTGGGATAAAGACTGCTTACCCTTAAAAGTATTGTGTGTGTCTTTTCCTTTCCTCTTGCTCATTTCCTGCACAGAACAACTTCTTAGAAATATTATTGTCATTGATTTCTAATTCAATACAATTATTGCAAGAGAACATAGTCAATATGATTACAGTTAATTTAAAATGTACTAAAACTTGTTTAAGGCCTAGCTTATGATCCATTTTTGGTGTACTTGCCATATGCACTTAATAGAAGTTTATTCTTCAGTTGTTGAGTGCAGCCTTACTATGAATGCAGGTAAAATTTCCCTGCATACTCATGGAATTACATACTTCTATCTTTATTTCTGTTAAGTGTTGCTTTATGTATTTGGAATGTCATTTATAATGCACATGCATATTTACAATTGCTACATCTCACTGATAAATTTTCATATTTGCCATAAAATCATGAAATGTCTCTGTTTATGTTAATACTCCTACACTTCAAGTTTAACTTATCTGATTATAGTATAGTGACTCCAGTCTTTTTGTTCTTACTTAAGATGCTATTTTTTATATATATCCATCTATTTTTCTTCAACCTATCACAACATAAAGTTGGCTGCAGCTTTTTAATGAGTTTTATTCATCTCAACTTTTATATTGGAGTATGTATTCCGTTAATATTTAAATGTCATTATTGATATTGATATGTTTGGATTCACATTTACAATTACTCATTTGTTTTCAACTTGTTCCCTTTGTTTTTGTCTATTTCTGCTTATTTTCCTCTTTATGACTGAATTAAATATTTTTTCAAATACTCTTTCATCTGTTTTTCATGCCTAAATATTTGCATTTTTTAGCTTTTTCTCTGGCCTTCGTAATACTTATTGTTAATTTCCAATGTCTATATAGGGTTATCACTGTTTTTCTTCACATAAAATATAAGACTTTTCCACATTATTTTATTTGCTATTATTTAGCTTATCTTTACAGTAGTCATCTGTTTATATATGCATATTTATTGACTCATACACATATATGCACACATATATACCTATTTATAAATTCATATGAATGTATAAATTGAAAGCAAGAAGTTATATATAATACATATATAGTATTAGATGTATAATACTCAAATATAATATCTTGTCTTCAATTTATATGTACAATGAATCTAATTAATACATCCAATCGATTGATATATAAGTTATATAAATGTATATATAATATATATATATTCTTAAAAAGCTGGTTTTATTTGTTTTCTATAGAAGTGAGTTTCCATGTTGTATCATTTTTCCTCAGCTTGGTGTACTTCCTGTTTTCTGCATTTTTTTAAATGGGAAAATGTAGAGTCCTCCAACTTTATTATTGTTCAAGACTGTTTTGGCTATTCATGTTCTCTTGAAATTCTATATTAGTTGTAAGGTGAGCTTGTCATTTCTTCAAAAAAGGCAGTTGAAACTTTGATAGCTATTGCATGGAATCTCTACACCAATGTGTGCTGTATTGCTATCTTAACAATATTGTTTTTCAGTGCATGAATATGGGATATCTTTTCACTTATTTATCTACTCCTTAATTTCTCTCAACCTTGTTCTACAGTTTTAAGTATACAAGAGTTGTATCTCCTTAGCTAAATTTATTTCTAAGTGTTTTATTCTTTTTGATGTTATTACAAATACAATTGTTTTCTTTTTTTTTTTGAGACGGAGTCTCGCTCTGTCACCCAGGCTGGAGTGCAGTGGCCGGATCTCAGCTCACTGCAAGCTCCGCCTCCCGGGTTCACGCCATTCTCCTGCCTCAGCCTCCCGAGTAGCTGGGACTACAGGCGCCCGCCACCTCGCCCGGCTAGTTTTTTGTATTTTTTAGTAGAGACGGGGTTTCACCATGTTAACCAGGATGGTCTCGATCTCCTGACCTCGTGATCCGCCCGTCTCGGCCTCCCAAAGTGCTGGGATTACAGGCTTGAGCCACCGCGCCCGGCCTACAATTGTTTTCTTAATTTCACTTTAAGACTGCTAATGCATAAAAATACAGCTGATTTTGTATGTTGATGTATGCTGCAACTTTTCTGAATTAATTTCTTAAATATAATAGTTTTTATGGATTACTTGTGGTATTCTATATATAAGATCATGTCATCTATGAATAAAGAGAATTCTAATCTTTATTCCCCAATCTGGATACTTTTTACTTTTATTGTTGCCTAATTTCTCTGGCCATGACTTCTAGTACAATATTGAAGAGAAGTGGAAAAAAATCCTTTTTTTGTTTTGATCTTACAGAAAAATTTTTAGTCTTTCACCATAAGTATGATGTTAGCTGTATATTTTTCTTACATGCCTTTTATTAAGTTGAAGAAATTTTCTTCGATTCCTAGTTTGTTGAATATTTTATTTCAGAAAAGGATGATAAGCTTTGTCAAATGCTTTTTTTGCATCAATTGTAATAGTTATGTGCTCCCCCTCTTCATTCTATTAATGCAGTGTGTTAAATTTATTTTGTTTGTGTTGAATCATTCTTGTATTCCATTAATAAATCCTACGTTTTCATGATGTATATTCTTTTTAAAATGTGCTCTTGGATTTGTGATATTGGTCTGCAGTTTTCCTTTCTTGTTATCTTATTACCTCATTTTGGAATCAGTTATATTAGCTTCACAGAATTAGATAGGAAATGTTATGTAGATTTTATGCATTGAAAAGGTGGAGAATTCTTTATTCAAATATGTTTGAAGATTAATTCTTCCCTCAGATAACTACTGTTCATAATCTCTTTGAAGTTCTGCAATACTTTACACTCTTGTATCCTGATACTTTTCAGTTATTTTATACTACATATACATAAATTTTATCAGATATATACATATATACATGTATATGTATATGTGTGTGTGTCTATGTATATGTGAGAGTGTGAGAGAGTGTGTGTGTGTGTGTGTGTTCAGGATACTTATTCACATCTTATAAAATAAAATGAGTGTTCCTTGAAATGCACTTTAAAAGTCTGCTCCTTATTTGTGAGCATTATGAACATTTTAGATTCTACTCTACAGTATCTATCTCGTAGAAAGAAAGTATTTGAGAACCATTAGAATGTCTCTGTATTGTAGCACACAGGTGGTTCTATATCTTAGCTCCATTTTGCATACCCTTAGTTTCAGAAGAGAATAACTGTATTTTTTACTTTTGGTTATCATTATGTCTGTGCACTTCTTCCTTTATATCACTAACAGATGTAGCCATCATAGTTTAGGATGATTCTTAGAAGTATTGCATTTCAGTGTGGTAAGAAAATAATAATGTGATATAGTAGATATATTGAGGAGAGTAAAATTTGTGTTTGTTTTTGAAAAAATAAACTAATAAGTGCATATAGTTGTAATCAGTGTAAACCATACAATATTTAATTAGTGAGAAATTATACAAAATGATGCTTTGGACAGAAGAGCTAAGAATAACAGCTTCATTTGCTTGAAATATTTTAGTATTTAAATATTCCCACAAATTGACAGAAGAACAAGAGAAAGTTCAATTATCTTGCAGTTTAATTTCATCTCACTTTTATTTCTCAATAAACAATACAATATTTAACCATACATTATTTAAATATTCTCTCAAACTGACAGGAGAACAGAGGAAACTTCAATTATCTTTCAGTTTCATTTCATCTCACTTTTATTTCCCAGTTGGTCACTCAGGTAACAAGAAATCAGAAAATGTTGAACTGCTAAATATTCTAGCTCAATCTTAGATTTAGAATTGAGAAAAGAAAGCTGGTGAACTGAAAGTTTTTAAACTGTATAACTTTTGCTGATGTATCCATATTGACAGGGGAAAAGAGGAGGTAAAATATGGCTTACCATGATTTGTTTTGGAAATGCTGTACGGCATACAGAATGACAGTTTGACCAACATGACATGAAAAATCTATGATTTTAATAAATAATGCTACTTTACTCACAGACTTTTAACTTATTAAACTTCATAAATGGGAAAAATCAATGCTTATTATACATTTACTTAAATATATATGTATGTGTGTATACACACACTTATATATACATATATATAATGTTTAAAGAAAGATGCTAACAGTGCTGAATCTTTTTAGTTTTTAATTTTGAAGTAATTTTAAATTCACATTCAGTAGAAAGAAACAACACAGATAAATTTCATGTAAAATTACCACCCAGTTTCAGTGATAACCAATGATAACATTTTTCGTATAGTACGGTGTCAATTAACATTTATACAATTCACCAAACTTATTCAGGTTTTACCAGTTTTACGTGCACTATTTTGTGTGCATATATTTAGTTCTATGCAATTTCATAACATTTGCTGATTTGTATGATCATTATCAATGTGGAGATATAGAACAGTTCTATCACAAGTATCTATTGTGCTACCAACTTAAGACCAGAGCCATCTTTCTACTTCTCCCCCATAAGCTCTGGCAACCACAAATCTGTTCTCCATCTCTTTAATTTTCTCTCTTCACAATTGTTCTGAAAATGGGATCATACTTTATGTTACCTTTCGAGATGAGTTCTTTCATACAGCATAATGCCCTTGTGATTAGTTTTGTGTCCATCACTAGTCCATTGGTAAGCAGTATTCTATGAAATGGATGGTTTAGCTCATCACATATCTTATAACAGCTGAGTCATTTCCAATTTTAAATATTATAAATAAAACTGCTTGAGCATTAGTGTATAATTTTTTGTAAACAAAAATATAGCCATTCTCTGGGATAAAGGTCAAAAAGTTCAATCATTGTGCCATATGGTAATCAAATTTTTAGTTCATAAGAAATTGTCAAACTGTTTTATAGTGTTCAATTTTACATTCCCATCAGCAATACATATAGGATGCAGTTTCTCTGCATCCTTGCCACTTGTCACATGTTTTTGTTTTAGTCATTTTAATAAGTTTTTAGTAATATTTAATTCTAGTTTTAATGTGTATTTTCCTAATGGCTAATGATGTTGAAAATTACTCCTATTTATCAGGCTTCCCTGTCTTTTTTTCAGTGACATGTTCCATCAAACATTTTGCCCATTTTAATTGGATTTTTTTTTTGCTTATGTTTACTATGTTTTTATAAAGATGCCTTTATATAGTCTAGATATAAGTTTCTTATCAGATATTTAGGTTGCAAATATTTTATCTCTTCATTGCTTGTATTTTCATCCTCCTTATGAGGACTTTCACACAGCAAATACTTTCAATTTTGATTTCCAATTTATCATTTTGTTTTTCATTTTATGGGTTATGTTTTTGGTGTCAAGTCTACGAACCACTTGCCTAGCCCTAGATCTTAACAATTTTCCTCTAAGTTTTTTTTTTTCTAAAAATTGCATAGTTTTATATCTTATAGTTAAGTTTACAATCCACTTTGGGTTAAGTATTATATAAGACGTGAGAGTGATGTCAAAGTTTACCTTTTTTTCTGGTTAATGTGTACCCAGTTGCTTTAATATCATTTGTTTAGAAGGGTGTCTTTTTTCCTATTTAATTGCTTTTTCATCTTCGTCAAAAATCAGTCCAGCACATTTGTGTGAATCTGTATTTGTTTTCTCTGTTTTTTTTTTTTTAATTTTTCCATTGATCTATGTGTCTATTCGTCTAACAATATTACATTGTCTTCAATAGTATAGCTATATAGTGAGATTCAATATCAGTTACAGTGATTCCTCCTACTTAATTCATATGTTTTAAGATTGTTTTTCCTCTTCTAGGGCCTATACCTTTCTCATATGGGCATCTGCTTAAAGAAGCAGTCTGGCCATGCCTTTGCAGAGCACCTGTGCTGTGCTGGGGAACTGCTTATGCACTGGTTGGCTTGACCTTTCCAAAGCCCACAGGCTGGAATGGCTAAGTTGCCCAAACAGCAAAGATAGCAGCCCTCCCCTCCCTCTGAGAGGTTCCCTTGGTTCCATGTCGCTCCTGGGTGGGCTGTCATCTTGCTTTATTTTTCTCCATTCTCTGTGGGTCAAGTTGTTTCCTTGATTAGTCCCAGTGAGAGTACCTGGATGTTTCTGTTGAAGCTGCTGTATTTACTTGCCCCTTCCATTCCTCTCTGTGAAAGCCACACATCTAAGCTGCTTCTAGTTTTGGTGGGGTGTTAGGGGAATTATACTAAGTGGAAAAAATGCAAATCTGCAAATGTTTCATACCATAGGATTCTATGTATACAGCATTCTTAAAAAGACAAAATAATATTAATGAAGAACAGATTCATGGTTTCCAGGGTTTGCGAAGGTCTAGGGAGAAGGACGTGAATGTGGTTATGAGAATACAACATGAGAGATTCTTGCGGTGATTAAATTATCCTATATTCTGACTGTGGCAGTGGTCACATGAATCTACATGTGACATGTGATAAAATTTCACAGTATGAAATAAACACACAGACACTCAATGACTGTGTGTAACACTGGTGAAACATAAATAGATAGAGTGTATCAATTTCTATTTTTTGTCATGACAACATAAAATAGTTATGCAAAATGTTACCATTGGGGGAAACTAGGTAAAACATGTATAGGATTTCTCTGATTATTTATTGTCTCTACATGTAATTCAATAACTACCTCAAAGTAGAATGTTAATAAAAGGAATGAAGATATTATTTTTTAGCTGATATGGAGTGAATTACAGGATATAATGTAAATGCTAAAAAAGTGAGAAAACAAGATGCTAATTAAAATATTGATTATACATTTGGTGGATAGGTACAGAGTGATGGAGTAAAATTGAAGCAAGACTACTACTTTTCACTTAATATTGAGTTTTGAACTTGTAAATACTTTAAATACTCAAAAAAAATTAAATTAAACACAAAAAGATTAAAGAAATACTCTGAAGATGTGGATGAACCCACATTAAAATAAGAATACATACTCTGATTCTACACACTTAGTGAAATACATTCTAATAAGAAATGTTAGTACAACAAAATCTCAACTTTTACTTTTGATTTTGGTAGAAGTACTTGTGTGGTAACTTTGAAGTTATTTTATGTTTACTCAAAGATAGAGGAATGTCATGAAATATTGATATTGTTGGAAACTTGAGTTCTCAGTAGGAAAGAAAAAAGATAAAATACAAAATAAAATAAAGCATCCTGTGGTACTGAATTTGAATTAGAGGTTACAGTATGAACTCATGATTTCACTAAAAATATATTTTCTGACTCTGACTACCAAAATGTGCTCAGAAAATATAGTGCTATTTCCTGTGATTGTCATAACAAATTATCACAAATTCAGTGACTTAAAACAATCAAAATTGACTTGCAGTTCTGAAGGCTAGGATCCAAAATAAGTACTGCTGGGCCAAAATCAAGATGTCAGCAGGGGCCTACTACTTCCCAATGTATCTAGGGGAATAATCTATTCCTTTTGAAAAGTCTCTTATTTTTAAATTTCATCTTATTTTCACATATTCTGTTTCTCGGAGCATATTAATCATACATGTTTTATATTACTTGTTCAGTAACTCCAGTTATAAAGGATTATGATGTCTGTGCTGTCTTTTGTGTTTAGTGTTTGTAATTCATCGTAACTTTTTTGTTAATTTTGTCGTTTTTGAATGTAAGATAACATGGTATTTGTTTTTGGAAAATCATTACAGCAGTCTTTTCTTCAAAGAGGGTTTGTGCTTACTTCTTTCAGGAAATACTTTTAAAATTATTCCTGCATTAAGCTGAAAGTCATGTATCTTTACTTACATAAGTCAGAATTACTGTGAAAGTCATATATCTTTATTTACATAAATCAAAACTTACAGGTGGCTTATTGTGCTTATTATTTAATAAACACATAAGATATTACTAATGTGTTACCATTTGGGGGGTTAAACGTATTGATAAACACATTTTATTTCAATATTTTTCTTTCAGATCAGCTCAGTTATGTGAAAAAAAATCATTAGGTGAAGCTCCACATATATCTTGACAATTCTGTCCTAACCACAGATATCTTGCCATTGCAATGTTCTATCTCTAAACTTTCACCCCTACAATATTTACGATAAAGTCATCTGACAAATTTCAGAGTAGTGATATCATTTCTGTTTAACATAACTTAATTTCATTTAGAAACTTTCTGTGTTTTAACTCATTAGAGTATTTAGTTAGCCATTAATCCATTTTATGCAGGCATTTGTATTGTGTTCATGTTTAGTAATAGCTTCATACTAGCTTAACCATGTTATTTAAATTTTAATTTAACTGCACAATAAAGCTAATATTGGTATATATTTACAAATAAGAAACAACTTTTATTCTTTCTTAAGTTTGTTAGTTTTTTAATAAGATGTGTTTTACTTTGAGTGACCCACGTATCTAATAGGAATCATTAGACATTTCTAGATGATTTTGTATTTGGTTTTGTTTTTCAAAAATAATTCTAGTGTATATAAGTAGGATTTATCTGATGTTCTACTTATTCATATCATGTTTTTCTTAATTGTACAGCATTGACTTTTTATAGTTTAAATACAAATACTTTAACATATAGGACTAATCATGTTCATAATAATATTAATCATCATAATAATTGTCATAATTAGTAATTTCCTTAAGAAAAAATGCTTATTCTATATATCCTTTTCAGTTTCTCATCCTTTAAGTCAAATATTAGGTTATAAAATATTCTCAAAAAAATCATATTTGCTAGTACTGGAGAATGAGAATGACAGTGCTATGTGAGTATGTTTATAATACAGATAAAAAATGAACTAAGGCCGAGTGCGGTGGCTCACGCCTATAATCCCAGCACTTTGAGAGGCCAAGGCTGGTGGATCACGCGAAGTCAGGATTTTGAGACCAGCTTGGCCCAACAATGTGAAACCCCGTCTCTACAAAAATACAAAAATTAGCCCGGTATGGGGTCACATGCCTCCAGTCCTAGCTACTCAGGAGACTGAGGTAGGAGAATCGCTTGAACCCGGGAGGCGGAGGTTGCAGTGAACCGAGATCGTGCCACTGCACTCCAGCTTGGGTGACAGATGGAGACTCCGTCTCCAAAAAAAAATGAACTAAGATGACAATATTTTCTGTACAATGACATTTTCCTCAATAAAATGAATAGAAAAGAAAAAAACAAATAGATTAAAATTGTGAACACTAGGTTAAAGGAGAACTTAAATATTTAATAATCACCAGTAAAAGCTGATATTCAATAGATCTAGAAATTACACTGAGAAGCTGTATGCAAAACTTTAAGCCATTTTTGTAATAGTTCCTTATCACATGATGCCAGCTCATTTGTCATTGAAAAGATATTCAAAATTATCCACATTACATAAAGGAAAGAAATAATTTATTCATGAATATAAACATACTCATTTCTTGTGTTGTCCTAATCGATACTTTCTCCTATCAGTAACAGCAAGCATGTATAGGTTTTACTTCGCTCATCACTCAAAATGAATGCAATCCAAAGCAGTTACTTTGCCAGTGAGAATTAACCTTCAGAGACCTCTTCAAGAGTAGAAATGTTTTAGGACAGCTATAGCTTTACCATTGACCTTTTTCTTTTTCTTTTTCCCTTTAGTTTTTAATTATCTGTCATCTGTCACCTGTGAATTTGACCTAGGAAAGAAGATAGGTAGCTAACATACCCAGAGAAATGCAATATTATTCCCACTTAAAGATATTCTGATAACAACATCACAAAAATATGCCTGAAGGCTACATAAATTCAGCATCTATGAATAACGAAATAATCTTTCATTTTTCATATTGGTTTTGTTTCAATTTATGACAAAGGACTAACAACAGCAGCTGCAAAACAGTGGTCACACATAATGTGATCTGTAAGCAAATGTTTATTCACGAAGTACCCATTTCTCTTCCAGTGCTCTCCAGCTGACTTGTTGCTCAGCATGTAATGTAATAATCACCACATGGTACACAAACAGGCATGCAGCAACCAGCAATAAGGCATCTGCTATGCATTCAAAAACAAATATCAAATGTAATTCTCCAGAAATTTCTTATGGATTTTATGTAGACTAGAGACTATTTGTATCTTTTGGGAGACATCTTTCTTAGAAAAAGGTATATACATTTTTATTATTTTGGTGCATGAACTTTTTCAAAGATGCTTGCAAACACACACATGCACAAATAAATCCTGATCTTTCACAAAATTTGAAAGGCTCAGTGTCCTGTATATAAGGAGGCTTTGCTATTTTGATTGGCTCTCACAGTATAAACTCATCATATACATATGAGCGTGCATTTTTCTTTACATAGCTAACAGAAATAAAAGTTTTATGAAACTTGCAAGTGTTATCTGATATTTTTATCCTTTCTCTTTTCTTTTCAATTTCATTAAAAAACCCTCTGATTGTGACTCACTAAATTGGTCTAATTAAACATTGTCATGACCATTTATTTCAAAATTACTCCTACAGCATGTACAACATATACATGTATTGAAACATCACACTGTTCCCCATAAACATGTATAATTATTATGTGACAGTTATAAACAAAACAAAAAGGCTTTCTATAAATGTTATACCACAATATTGAGTGTCAATATTTGTATTTACTTCCAACTAAATGGAATCATTCTTGTATTACTTCGGAATTGTTTATAGAGACTTTACTAAATTTGAAAAATGTGTACTTCTATTAATACTCTTAATTTTTGCAAATTCTATGGAAACTTTGAAGTATACAGTACTATTTTAGTTCCTGAATATCATTGTATATACTTAAAATCATTAAAATGTGGACAAATTTATTAGGAAATTATTCTTATCAATAACTCTAATCACTAAAAATTACTTAATCTTTGATATTGGAAAATCATAAAGTTTATTTCTGTGTGAAGTTTATTTCTGTAGAGCACCACCTGTATGCTTCTCCGTGGTTATTTTCCCCAAACTATGTAAGAGATAGAATGATATTAGTACACCTGATTTATTGCAGCTCCATTTTCTTTCTATCTTTACATTCACCAGGTCAGATCTAAGGGGCTAATTGAGAAAACATTTTCTTCCAGTAAAGTGTAATTTGGAAGAGATTCCCAGAGAGAACAAATCTAATCTGAATGTCCATAGACAGAAAGATCATCAAAGAGAGACAAAGATACAGTAATTGTTGTGTACAAGAGTTCTGTCTATAACTTCAAAAGCAAAACATTTAGTGAATCTAACACAGAAGAATGAAGTTAGGATCTCTCAATTTCCTCAGCCCTCTGTATTAATAATGTTTATTGTTTATTTAGGATTTTTTACCATTGTAAATGTTACTGTGCTGTGTTACATTTACTGTATCATCATCATTTAGGACTTTTTTTTTTTTTTTTTTTTTTAACTTAAGTAACTGTTCTAAAGAGTGACATGCTTCAAGTTCTGGATGAATTACTGAAAGATTTTCCGAAAAAGTAATACTGGTATGCAGTTCCACATTAGTGCATAACCATATCTAATATACTGCTTCATTGCCAAAATACATATTATCTTGTAATTTAAATAAAAAATATTTGCCCATATGGCTTACAGAAACAATACAAAAGGGATCATAATAAAAAGCAATAATCCTGCCTCACTCTTCTCCACGAGTCCTACTTCTGAGCAAAAAAGAAAAAAAGCCATCTTTAATTGTTTCAGGTTTTAACTTTTCTGATATGATATGCTATAAACTCAAATTATGTTAATATATTAAATATGTTAAAATATTAGCATATTTTTGAGTTTATAACATATTGGAAATGTTTATCATTTTAAACATCCATTTGAATCCCATTATCATGGATGAAGATTTAGTTCATATACATATCTTCAAATTTCCTCACATTCTCCCTGTCCAAGAAAACGAAATCATTAATATTATTTAACTTATCTATAGCAATTATGACTTATATAACTTAATTATACCTCTATTTCTAGACTCTGCACTTTGTAAAAAAGTTTTTAGCAACCCTACTCTTTTCCTTTTCTTTCTACCTGCCAGTTTCTTATCTATTTCAATTTTGTAAATTGCTAATAATAGCAAAAAAAGGATACTGTATAACAATTTTTTCCTGTTGTGCTGAAATTATGACTATGGGTAAAATTGAGTACAAAATGCGTTAAATGTCTCACATTCTAAGTTCAAAATTATGCTACAGTGGTATCATATTAGCTGAAAATGCAGTTTAAGACCAGTTTCTTCCCATGGGGCTTACTGGGAGTTCCATAACTAGCCTACATTCTCCCGTTACCTTTTCCCACCTCATGCCCAGAAATCATGAGGGAAAAGAATGGATGCATTATAGTCTTTGAAAGCTGGTGAGGGTGACAATTCAAGGGAACCATTCATAAAGATTAGAAATGCCTGCAGGAAATGTGCATTAGCATTCTGTTACCCATCTGGAAGTCTGTTGTACTCCTGATGGTGCTATGTGGTCTCCCTTCTAACCTCAGTATTAATTGTCAGGTAAGAGGTATTTGGCAGTCTAGAATTTGAAGATAGAAGGGTGAGAACATTGTGAGAGAAAAAAATGTGTTTTATAATGCACAAATCACTTCCTTGCCATTATAAGTCACTTGAAGTTCAGACCAGACGACGTTGTCTTAGGTTGGGTGGTAGTGTCAGAGGCATGTGAACCAGAGAAACTCCATCTTGAATAGGGGCTGGAAAAAATGAGGCTGAGACCAGCTGGGGTGCACTCCCAGATGATTAAGGCATTCTAAATCACAGGTTGAGATAGCAAGTTGGCACAAGATACAGGTCATAAAGATCTTGTTGATAAAACAGTTTGCAGTAAAGAAGCTGGCTAAAACTCACTAAAACCAAGATAGCCACGAGAGTGACCTCTGGTCTACCTCACTGTTACACTCCCACCAGTGCCACGGCAGTTTGCAAATGCCATGACAACATCAGGAAATTACCGTATATGGTCTAAAAGTGGGAAGCATGAATAATCCACCATTTGTTTA
The DNA here is from genome assembly GCF_047675955.1 of Chlorocebus sabaeus. Classification (NCBI taxonomy): domain Eukaryota; kingdom Metazoa; phylum Chordata; class Mammalia; order Primates; family Cercopithecidae; genus Chlorocebus; species Chlorocebus sabaeus. Next base: position 58,486,588 of record NC_132933.1, read on the forward strand.
TCTTATCGAGAGACAACCATCTAGATGAGCACCCAGCAGCCCTCAGGGCTGCTCTATCTATGGAGTAGCCATTCTTTTATTCCTTTACTTTACTAAGAAGCTTGCTTTCACTTTACTCCATGGGCTCACCCTGAATTATTTATTGCTCAAGATCCAAGAACCCTCTCTTGGAATCTGGATCGGGAACCCTTTCCTGTAACAGTAGGATAAATACTTTGAAGCAAGTTTGATATTATAGCTTTAAAATGAGCAAAACTGAAATGTTAATACCAACAAGAGAATATTTAAGCAGCTTAAAGTAAAAGAAAATTATAGAATCTACCCAAGATGTTATTAGGATATATGATGCACAGCAGAATAGTGAGGTTTGATAGTGAGGTACATTTGAAAGACAATGCAGGAGCAGTCATCAGGGAAAAATATAAAATCTCATTTTGTGTTTATGTGTTAACAAGTTGAGCAAGTTGAGACTCCTCAAAAACCTGGTTACATTTGTGTTACAGTCTATAGCCATACATTTTGTGTGCTTTGTCTACAGGTTGAACCCCCAAAATTGGAAATTGACAGTTAATATAATCATAGCAAATTCTGCTTTGTGGCCATATTGTCTGTTCCATTTCATTTTCTCTTTTGCACACTTTTATCTTTGCAGGAATATCTACTAGTATTTCTAGTTTTTTATATATTTTTAGATTTTATCTTATTAGAAAATTCTTCTAATGTGTCAAGCATATTATCTTTTCTATGAGATCTCCTTTTATCATGGATAACTTCCTTCTGGAGCTCCTTGTCTGCCTTCTCCATATTGAACTAGTTGGTCTCTGAGCATACAGTGCTCTCCTGGATTAGATCTATTCATTTCTGAATTCTATATGTTCTCCTAACTGGGTTTACTTCCTGGGGCTGCAAAAATATCAAGTCTCTTTTCAATAAGGAGCTTATAAAAGGCAAGTGTTCTGAGTTCTGATATGGCTTTTATTTGATTTTATTTAGTATAATATTGTAAGATAAAAATCATTTTTCCTCAGATCTTTAAAGAAACTTTTCTACTTTCTTCTAGAATCCAGAATTGTTTATGAGAAGTCAAAAAACAGGACAGAAAACAGATGTATCTTTTTTTCTCTGTTTCTCTTTCTCTCTTTCCTCTGAAATTTCACAATTATATGTCTAGCTATGAATATTGTTTTCCATTAGTGCACTCTTTTAATTTTCAGAATTATATTTTATTTCATTGGTGGAAAGTTCCTTGTATTCTTAGTTTCATTATTTCCTCTACTTTATTTTTAATATTTTAATTTTCTATGAGTTTTACAGGTAAAATATTATGGAGAAGTAAGTGAAGGGCAATGAGAAGATAAATATTAAAAAGTTGAATTGCTAGAGAAAAGGAATATGTATTTTAGCTTGTTTACTAAAAAGGCATACCTCCATGAAATAAAACCAAACAACAGCTTGATCCCTCTCACATTATTTCTTTCAAACACACTGAGTCCAATCTCTCTTTTTTGCTTCTTAATGACAACCTGGAAAGGTAGGTCACATAGCTTTTTAGGTCACTTTCAAATCTTAACAGTGTAATTTTCAAATTTAAAAAAATATAGTAGAACATGAGATCAAATCTTTTATCTTTTACATAATTAATAGTCTAATTCCACCAGTCCCTCTGACTTAATGCTCAGAGTTTAGAATGTAGGATGGAGGAGGCATTTTTCTGTTCTTTCATTCATTTACTCCTTTTTCTCACTAATTCTGCTTTGATATTGGGGAGAGTTAATGGGTAAAAGAGCAAGAGCATTTTGATTTATCTAGTATAACTTGAATTTTTTTCTTGCCTTCCACTGCTAATGGTTCCCAAATGTTTACTCTCTTTTTTCTTGAGGTTATTTGTTCAGGTTTTATAGAGATACATTTGACAAAAGACTTCATATTTTACCGTTCCTTGGTACAGAATATTATTTGACTAAATGTTTGACTTAATATTTGATGGGTTGTATTACCTGGTATGAATCCCTTACCTGCACCTGCCACGTGCAGGAATGCCACCAAGTACCATAAACATATATCAAAGAAACATTTCTCATACCTGAAAATGACCTTCTGGGAACTAGGATACCTTTCTTTTGTGGTAAAATGATATGTTAGATCTCAACATTCTACAATAGTTTGGTGAGTTTTTTAACATTTTATTTTGCAAAGATTAACACTTCTTATAAATATTTAATAGTCATTGGCCAATGTATAATGAGAATTAAGAAGCTTTAATCTCATACTTAATATTTAGATGCTGCTACTTCTGCTGAAATAAAGTCTTACACACACAAACACACACAGCTTAACTATGAAACTGGAGAATGTAAAATCTATCAACACTATATAAAAGATAAGTGCATTTAAATTAATGAGTCTAATTAGAAGAGGTAATAGAACAATGCAGTGATATAAAACAGGAATGAGTAAGCTATAGCCTGAGTGTCAAATAGTTCATTTTCTGTTTTTGTATCTAAAGTTTTGTTGAAACACAACAACATTTATGTATTTGCTCATTGCCTTTGGTTTCTTTTGTGCTACAGAATCAGATTTAAGTGGCTGTGACAGAGACCTCACAGGCTACAAAACCCAATATATTTACTATCTGACCCTTTCCAGAAAAAGTTTCATACCCCTGATCTAGAAGAATAAGCAAATGTTTCACTTCCTAAGATATATGCATTGCTGGATGAAAATATTCAGGCATAGCAGAATGCATTATAAGTTCAGTAGTGGTAGCAATCCTGTGTCTGACAGCAGGAATAGACTGTAGTATTATCAGAAATAATTTTATTTTCTCCACATCCTCATCACCTGCATTTGTTATTGCCTGTTTTTTGGAAATATGAGCCATTTTAACTGTGACTAGATGATATTTCATTGCAGTTTTGATTTGCATTTCTTTCATGATAAGTGATGTTGACCACCTTTTCATATGCTTTGTTTGCCATTTGTATGTCTTCATTTGAGAAATGTTTATTCAAATATTTTGTCCATATTTAGATCAAATTATTATATATTTTTCCTGTAGAGTTTGTTTGAGCTCTCTATATATTCTGGTTATTAATCCCTTGTCAGATGGGTAGTTTGCAAACATAATCTTTCAGTCTGTGGGTTGTGTCTTTGTTCAGTGTTTTCTTTGCAGTGCAGAAACTTTTAGAGTTGATGCAATCCCATTTCTCCATTTTTGCTTTGGTTGCCTGTGCTTGTGAGTTATTGCTCAAGAAATTTTTGCCCAGGCCAATGTTCTGGAGAGTTTCCCCAATGTTTTCTTTTAGTAGCTTCATAGTTTCAGGTCTTAGATTTAAATGTTTAATCTACCATTATTTGATTTTTGTATAGGACAAGAGATAGGAGTCTAGTTTCTCTTGGATGTGATATTCAGTTTTCCCAGCACCATTTATTGAAGAGACTGTCCCTAATGTATATTCATGGGATTTTTTAAGAATGAGTTCACTGAAGACATATGGATTTGTCTCTTAAGACTCTATAATGTTCCACTGAACTATGCATTTTTTTTTTTTTTTTTTTTTTGCAGTAGCATATCATTTTAATTACTATAGCTCCACAGTATAATTTAAGGGCAGGTAATGTGTTTCCTCCAATTTTGTTCTTTTTACTTAAAATATCTTCGTTCATTCTGGGTCTTTTGTTGTTCTATGTAAATTTTAGAATTTTTTAAATTTCTGTGAAGATTGTCATTGGTATTTTGATAGGGATTGCATTGAATCTGTAAATATCTTTGGGTAGTATGAACATTTTAACAATATTGGTTCTTCTTATCCATGAACATGGAATATCTTTCTATTTTTTGTGTCTTCTCCAATTGCTTGAACTGATGTTTCATAGTTTTCGCTGTAGAGATCTTTTACTTCTTTGGTTAATTCCTAGGTTTTTTTTTTTTTTTTTTTTTTTTTGTAGCAATTGTACATAGGATTACTTTCTTGACTTGTTTTTTAGAGTGTTTACTGTTGGCATATAGAAGTGCTACTGAGTTTTGTATGTTAATGATTTTTCCAACTTTAATTAATTTGTTTATCAGTTCTAATCTTTTTTTTTGGTGGAGTCTTTAGGCTTTTCAAAATATAAAATTATATTATCTGCAAATAAGAATAATTTGACCTATTTTCTTCCAGTTTGGATATGCTTTATTTCTTCTTTTTGTCTGATTGCTCTTGTTAGGACTTACAGTACTATGTTAGTCACAGTTAGTGAAAGTGGACATTCTTGTCATGTTACCAAATTTAGAGGAAACATGACAAGAAACATTTCCACATTCAGTATTATACTAGCTTTGTGACTGTCATTTATGGCCATTGTTATATTGAGGTATGTTTCTTTCATATCCAGTTTTTTTGAGGGTTTTTCTCATGAGGGAGTGTTTAATTTTATAAAATGCTTTTCTATCATCACTTGAAATGACCACATGGTTTTGCCCTTCATTCTGTTGACATGATGTATCACATTAATAGATTGGACAATGTTGAACCATTCTTTCATCCGTGGGATAAATAAAGATGAATTATCATTTTAATGTATTTTTTTATTTGGTTTGCTAGTATTTTGTTAAGGATGATTGCATCAATGCTTATCAGTGATATTGGGCTGTAGTTTTCTTTTTTTGATGTGTCTTGTCTGGTTTTGGTATCCAGCTAATCCTAGACTCATAGAAAGAGTTTGTAAGTATTCACTCCTCCTCTATTTTATGAAATAATTTGAATAGAATTGGTATTAGTTCTTATTTTAATGCTTGGTAGAATTCAGGAGTGAAGGCATTGGGTCCCAGGCTTTTTTTTTTTTTTTTTTTGCCAGGACACTTTTTATTATGGCTTTGATATCATTATTTCTTATTAATTCATTCAGGTTTTGGATTTCTTCTTGGTTCAATCTTTGTATGTGTGAAGAAATTTGTTCCTTTCCTCTAGAATTTCCACTTTGTTGGCATGCAGTTGCTCATAGTATCCACTAATGATCCTTTTAAATTCTGTAGTATCAGCTGTAATGTCTCATTTTTCATCTCGGAATTTATTTATTTGAGTCTTCTCTCTTTTTTCTCAGTTAAAGGTTTGTCAATTTTGTTTATCTTTTCAAAAGACCAAATTTTTGTTTCATTGATTTTTTGTATTGTTTTCTTCATTTTAAATTCATTTATTTCTGCTCTGATCTTTATTATTCCTTTTCATCTACTAATTTAGGCTTTCGCTTGCTCTTGCTTTTCTAGTTCTTCAACACAATGATTTATATTCCTTTTGGTGTATACCCAATAATGGGATTGCTGGGACAAATGGTATTTCTGCCTTTAGGTCTTTGAGGAATCACCACGCTGTCTTTCAAAATAGTTGAACTAGTTTACATTCTCACCAAGAGTGTATAAGTGTTCCATTTTCTCCACAATCTCACAAGCATTTGGCATTTTTTTGACTTTTTAATAATAGCCATGCTGATCGGTATTAGGTAGTATCTCATTGTTGTTTTGATTTGCATTTGTCCAACTATCAATGATGCTAAGCTTTTTTTCTTATATGACTGCAGTCCACACGTATGTCTTCTTTTGAAAAGTGTGTTCATGTCCTTTGCCCAATTTTTAAGGGTTTTTTTTTTCTTATAAATTTGATTAAGTTCTTCATAGGTTGCTGTATATTAGACCTTTATTTCTAATAATATTTGTTTTCTACGTCTAGGTGGTCCAGCGTCGGGTGCATATATATTTAAAATTGATATAACCTCTTGCAGAATTGACCTAATAAAGGAGTCAATTCTTACAGTTTTTGTGTGAAATCTAATTTGTCTGATATAAATATAGCTACTACTGCTCTTTTTTGTTTTTTGTTAGCATTGATTATCTTTTTCCATTCATTTATTTTCAGTCTATGTATGTCTTTATAGTGAAATGTGTTTTTTGTAGGCTACAGATTATTGGGACTTGTTTTTTCTTTAATCTATTCAGCCACTCAGTGTCTAATGATTGGAGTTTTTAGTCATTTATATTTAATGGTATTATAGATAAGAAAAGACTTACTTTTTTCATTTCCTTAATTATTATTATTATTTTTTTGAGATGGAGTTTCATGCTTGTCACCCAGGCTAGAGTGTAGTGGCACAATCTCAGCTCACTGCAACCTCCACTTTCCATGTTCAAGCAATTCTTCTGCCTCAGTCTTCTGAATAGCTGGGATTATAGACATGTGCCACCAAGCCAAGTTAATTTTATATTTTTAATAGAGACAGGGTTTCACCACGTTCGCCAGGCTGGCCTTGAACTCTTGACCTCAGGTGATCCACCTGCTGTGGCCTCCCAAAGTGCTGGAATTACAAGGGTGAGCCACCATGCCCTGCCTGTTGTCTTCAATTTCTTCTTTTCTTCCTTTTTATCCTCCATTTAGTGATGGTCATTTTTTCTGGTGGTATGTTCAATTTTTTGCTTTACAATCATTGTATATCTATTGTATAATTTTTTTGATTTGAGGTTACCGTGAGACTTACAAATAGTATCTTAGAACCCATAATTTTAAGCTAATAACAATACTGTTTTCATGAACAAACAAGCAGAAAGAAAGCTAAGGAAAGCTTATGCCTTACTTATCTTCCTCTACTTTTTACATTTTTATTTCTGTTTGTGACTTATTGTAGTGTATATGTCTTGAATATTTGTTGTAGTTATTACTTTTGATTAGATCATCATTTAATATTTCTCATTTATGTGAGTAATTTACACACCACAATTACAGTGTTGTAATAGTCTTCATTTTTCTGTGTACATACTATTACCAGTGAGTTTTGTACATTCCGATACTATCTTTTTGATCATTAACATCTTTTTCTTCTATTGAAGTACTCCCTTTAGAATTTCTTGTAGAATGTATCTGATGTTAATGAAATTCCTCAGGGTTTTTTTTTTTTTTTTTTTTTTTTGACTGTATGTCTGAAGTCTTTAGTTCTCCTCCATGCTCGAAGGATATTTTCACTGGATATACTATTTTAGGGTAAATGTTTCTTTTTTTTTCCTCTTAGTATTTTAAATATGTCATGACACACTCTCCTGGCCTGTAAGGTTTCCACTGAAATGTCTGCTGCGTGATGCATTAGAGCTCCATTGTACGTTACTTGTTTCTTTTATGTTGCTGTCTTTATTATTCTTTCTTTATCCTTTTTCATTTAGAAGTTTGGTTATTAAATGCCTTGAGGTAGTCTTCTGTGGGTTAAATCTGCTTGGTGTTCTATAACTTTCTTGAACTCGTATATTGATACCTTTCTCTATGATTGGAATGTTTTATTTTATTATCCATCTGAATAAATTTTCCATTTATTTCTCTTTCCCTACCTCTTCTTTAAGGCCAAAAACTCTTAAATTTGGTCTATTGAGTCTATTTTTTTAGAATTTGTAGACATGCTCTATTTTTTAAATTTGTTTTGCTTTTGTCTTTTCTGTGTATTTTCAAATAGCTTGTTTTCAAGCTCACTAGTTCTGCTTGAGCAATTCTGCTATTATAGGACTCTGATGCATTCTTCAGTATGCCAGTTGCATTTTACAACTCCAATATTGCTGCTTGATTTTTAAAATTTATTTCAATGTATTTGTTAAATTCATCTGATAGAATTTCAAATTTCTTCTTTGTGTTATCTTGAATTTCTTGGAGTTTCCTCAAGACAGTTATTTTGATTTCTCTGTCTGAAAGGCCACATATTTCTAGTTCTCTAGGACAATTGTGCTTAGTTTATGTGGGGAGGTCATATTTTCCTGGATGGTCCTTATATTTCTGGGTGTTCATCTGTGCCTGAGCATTGAAAAGTTACATATTTATTATAGTATTTTCACCCTGTGCTTCTTTGTGATCATTTTTCTTTCCAAAACTTTGTAAGTATTCAAAAGGACTTCGGTGTTGTGTTTTAAGTCGTACCTGCATTAGTGGGCACCCCAAGCCCACTGGTGCTGTGGTTCTTGTAGACTCATAAAGGTATTGCCTTGTATGGTCTTGTAAAAGATCCAGAAGAATTGTGTGGATTACCAGGCAGAGACTATTTTTCTCTTTCCTTACTTTCTAACAAGCAAATAGAATCTATCTCTCTGTACTAAGCTGACTGGAGTTGCAGACAGGCTGACACAATAACCCCTGTGGCCACCACTACTGAGACTCCACTAGGTCAGACCTGAAGTCAGCACAGCACTGACACTCATCCAAGGCCTGCTTTAACCACTCCCTGGCTACTGCTTATTTTCATCAGGGCCTGGAGCACTACAATTAGCAGGTGTGAAGCCAACCAGGCTCATCTCTTTCCCTTTAGGGCAGTGAGCTTCCCCAAGCCCCTGGCAAGTCCAGTGGTGCCATTGGGAGCCAGAGGGTGACGTCAAATTCTCATAATTTTATCTGGTATTCCATTGTACTGCAGCTGAGTTGGCACTCAAACCACAAGATGCAGTCATTCTCACTTATTTCTCCCCTTTGCATAGACAGAGGAGCCTCACCTCCTGGCCACCTCCACCACCAGCCCATGCCAGAGTTCCCTTAAGGTCCAAGTGGGTTTCAGTCAGCTTGCGATGATTATTGCCTTTCCTGGGACATACACTTCAGGGCAGTGGGTTCCCCTCTGGCCCAAGACGCTTCCAGAAATGCCATTCAAGAGCCAAATTTCTGGAATTTGGCAATCCCAGGAGCCCACTTGGTGCTCTACTTACCTCCTGCAGAGCCGATACCTAAAGGTGTTGGAACCTAGTTTTTAGATTCCTTCCTGGGCAGGGGTCGCCGTGAGAGACCACTCGACACGGAAGTCACAGCAGAGAGATTTATTGCTAGCGCGCTAGGGTCCTATGTCCGAAGTTGGCCACAGGACCCCGAATGCCTAGTACAGACAGTTTATAAAGGCAAAAACCACAGAAACTCACAAAGCTTGAGGCGCAAGATGATTGGAGCAGGTTATGGCCTGAGCAGGGTGTCTTACTCTGATTAGTTGGTTTGAACCCGCGCGGGGTATTTCTCGGACTCGTTTTTCTGTTTGAGTTCCAGGAATTTTGGGTGGGTGTTTTGGATAGCCACATGGACGTTGGGCGGGTGCTTTAGATGGCTACCTGGTCATTGGGCGGGTGCTTTAGATGGCCACCTGGTCATTGGGTGGGTGCTTTAGATGGCCACCTGGTCATTGGGCGGGTGCTTTAGAGCCTGGTGTGGCTTTTCTAAGCTTTCTAAGTTTCTAAGTCTCTAAGTCTCTAAGTTTCTAAGTCTCTAAGTTTCTAAGTCTCTAAGTTTCTAAGTTTTTATGGCCTATTTTCAAAGGCAGCAAGTATCCAAGTCTCATCCAAGGCCCATGGTGTGCTACCTGGATATCACTGCTGGTTATTCAGGGCTCAAGTGCTCTTCAGTTAGCAGGTGATGGATCCTGCTGGGATTGAGTCTTTTTCTTCAAGCCAGTGATTTTCCTTCTGTCCCAGGTGTGTCTAGAAAGGTTATCTTGGACCTACCTCTTGGAAAGTGGGCCTCATGCCTTTGACTAGCGCCCTGTGCTACTCTGGCTAAGCTGGTATACAAGATGCAAGACAGAGTCTTTTAAAATTTTCCTCTCCTCTCCACAAGTGGAAGAGAGGGGTCACTTTTGTGGCTGAGAGATGTGCAGCCTGGGTTTGAGGGAGGGATTGTGCAAACGCTCCCTTAGCTGCCCACCTGGTGTTTCAGCAGGTCACATGCCTCCCAAGTTCACTGGCTCTAAGCCCATTTCAGCAGTAGAATTTGCCTAAGTTTTTCAGTCCTTCTGGCCTGGATTGCATTTCAAGTTTCTTGGGCACCAGTACGCTTTAGCCCACAGTGGCTTGGCTTGCTAGAAATCTGCTTCTGCCTGCTTAGATGGGTGATTCCTCTCTGGCTAGGGCTGTCTTAAATACTCTCTCCATGGGGGAGCATCAGCTGAGTTTAGCCTGGTTTTGCTTTTTTCTGTGACAGGGCAGTATTGAGTTCAATGCAATGTCTCACAACTGTTGCACTCTCCTTCTTCGAAGATCACAGATTTTCTATCTCTGCCACACAGTTGCTGCTGGGCATTAGGGAGGTGTAGTGTCAGCAATTCATGACTGTCTTTTTTAACCTTTTCAGTGCCTCTTTCAGTAATATGAAGTTAAACCAACATACTGTGATTATTCATCTGATTCTTTGTTCTTACGAAGATGCTTGCTTTGTTCAGATATTTGTTAAATTGTTTTTCTTGGTGAAGAAATTTTGGGGGGGCCATCTATTCACCCATCTTTCTCTGCCTTTCTCCAGCCAATACCTTTTCAAAGAAATTTCTTTGACATACCACATACCACATATTGGATAGATACTGTACCTGTAGGTTTTTATAGTATCTTACAGTTACCTATATTATGGCACTTATCAAATTGCCTTGTAAACATTTTATGTCCCCCATGTAGGTTTTGGTTTCTTTCAGATATAGAAGTGAATCTTGTTTTTCATGTGTTAAACATAGTGTCTAAATATAATAGGCAATTATATGTATATAATTGAATGAATGAATGATTAAATGAACAAATCAACAGTATGCTAAAGAATTACAGATAAATGAATGTATACCAAAAGTAAGCATAGATATGTTTATGGAGAATGTAATATTGAATTAAGTCACTAGGGGAGGAGTAGAGTAGTATATGCAAAAGTACAGAGGCATGCATTAGCAAGTTGCATACAATTGTGGAAGGGATATAGGATATGTATTTTGGAATGGTGAAAAACTAAGAAAATGGTCTGCCTGGGGGCAGATCATCAGGGCTTTACATAGCATGCTAAAAAGTTTGGACTTTATTTTTTTTTTTTTTTTTTTTTGAGACGGAGTCTGGCTCTGTCACCCAGGCTGGAGTGCAGTGGCCGGATCTCTGCTCACCGCAAGCTCCTCCTCCCGGGTTTACGCCATTCTCCGGCCTCAGCCTCCAGAGTAGCTGGGACTACAGGCGCCCGCCACCTCGCCCGGCTAGTTTTTTGTACTTTTCAGTAGAGACGGGGTTTCACCGTGTTAGCCAGGATGGTCTCGATCTCCTGACCTCGTGATCCGCCCGTCTCGGCCTCCCAAAGTGCTGGGATTACAGGCTTGAGCCACCGCGCCCGGCCCTTTATCTTAAAAGCTATAAGAGACATTGAACATTTTTAAGCAAGTTGGTTACAAGAGCAGATTTCCATTCAGTGAGATTACTCTGGAGATAGACTGGAGGATGGAATGGGAAAGGAGAAAAAAATGGAGGCAGAGAAATTACTTAGAAAGCTTTTTCAGTAATCAAGGTACTAGATGATGGTGAGTTGAATAAAACCAGTAGTACTTCCAGGTGGAAATAAAATGACAAATTTAAGATATACTTATTAAGTCAAACTGACAGGAATCAAAGTATGAATTGGAGATTTTTTTAAAAAGAACCAGTGAGGATGATTCTCAAGTTTCTTTATTGGATATAAAATGAATATTTTCCTCATTAAATGAGATGGGAATTAGAGGCTAAGGAGTTAGTATGGGAGAATAGAATATGTTGAATCTGGATTTGGTCATGATGTTTGAGATTCTGTAAGATATTCAAGTAGATATGTGCAGGATATCATTTGAAATAGTTATTTGGGGCTTGTTAAAAATATTTACCTTTTCATTTGTCTGCTGGTATTCCTAACTGCCAACCTATCTCCTTAACCACCTTTCAATTGCCTAATAAATTATATTCTGTCTTGTCTGAAATGAAAACAGTGTTGTCTCAGAATTTGCTTTTATATCCTTCCAGTTTCAATCACTGGAATAGTGTAATGACCCAATTTTAACAATAATACTTTGATTCTCCCTTCTGCTTTCAGTTAAAAACTATCCCATTAGCTCCACACTTTTAATGTTTTCTGTCCTTACTACTTAGTTTCAAAATTTGAAGTCCATAGGACAGTCAAGGCACTATCTGCTACCACAGATTTGCTTTAAATGGTGGAAAAGCCAGAGATAAGCCCTTTGCCCATTAGCCATTGACTATACTGACCCTGACTACCGTGCTGTATTTTCAGCACTACCCATAGAATTGTATGGATTATTTTCCCTATCCCCCAGGATATTTGGAAGGCCTTACTGTTACAAGACTCTGAAAGTTTCAAGGTCATAATTATGCCAATAAAATCTCCATAGCTTCCACTGCCTAAGTTCTTCATATAACTCTATTTTGACCTAAAAGCTTCAAGTTTATTATTTATCTGCATTATTTTAAAGTGTGTGGGGTGGAGGTTCTTATTTATGCACAGAATTCTCAGAGAATGAAGACACTTTTTTTTTTTTTTTGAGACGGAGTTTCTCTCTTGTCACCCAGGTTGGAGTGTTGTGGCGCCATCTCAGCTCACTGGAACCTCTGACTCTGGAGTTCAAGTGGTTCTCCTGCCTCAGACTATTGAGTAGCTGGGATTACAGATGCCTGCCACCATGCCTGGCTAATATTTTGTATTTTTAGTAGAGACAGGAGTTCGCCATGTTGGGCAGGCTGGTCTGGAGCTCCTGACCTCAGGTGATCTGCCCGCCTCAGCCTCCCAAGATGCTGGGATTACAGGTGTGAGCCTACGGGTTCGCTGAAGACACTTTATTGTGAAGTTTATCTGGATTTAAGATATTTTAGAAGAAAATAACGTTGGTCTCAATGAGGTCTTATTTCTCATTTTCCTTATTTTCCAGTCCCATCACACTCTTCTGCCTAACACAAACCTATATATGGGTTAAACATTGCATGCTTCCAGTAATGCCAATTTAAACAATTATGCCAGTGGACCATAACATATTCGTGATATAACAGCATCCTGGAACTACAGAAATATCAAGGCAAAGTTGAGAAATTGCATGAAAGATTATGTGTATCATCACTCATTTAATACAGGAACAGATGGATAAAGCGATTTCTCTTATCTTCCATTTATTTATCACTGGTATTTTTGCAGCTGCCTAACTATAAACTTGCTAAGGAAGTCAGTAAAGTTGTCTTTTAAAAACTGTGTCAACAAAATGAAAGATGTAGAAAAGTTTTACTTTCATATACTTACAGGCAATGGCAGATGCAAAATAATCCCACCTTTGACAGATGATACAAATTACAGATATCACAAACACCAAAAAATGTTCATTGTGTTCTCTGCTATAGTGTCACTTAAAGTAAAAGGAAGCAATATCAAGCAGTTTGATGCAACTGAAATCCAAACAACTATAAGTGCAAATAATATTTCTGTTAAGCTTAGTGATCAGATTTAAGAAGTGTGTGTTTCTTCTCTTCCTACCTGAAAGCAAATGTCAGTGTATTCGAAGGATATAGAATAACTTGTACGGTCTTCCTAAAATTTAAAATTAAACTATTGTTATTGTATTTCACTAATAGGCACAAATAGCTTTTCTATTTGTTTGTTTCTTAGTTGTTGTTGATATTCATTGTATAAGCGCCAATTTCTTTACTAATATATTTCTGACTGCTGGATTCAAGTCAAACTGTTGGAGGTCAACTTCTCACTTCTTACATGTGTGTTTCTGTAAACTAGAATCCCACTAACAGAAATTTATTCCATAATACGAAAATACCAATATCAAGCATGTTATTAAAAGTAAATGAAATTATATGTTTTTACATGTATTTCTTTTATAAAAGCACAACAGCAAAGATACAGGATATATATTCTCTAGGAGAATGTTTACTTTAATAAAATTGTTGGGGATTTCTTTAGAAAAGTGACTTTTTAAGGTTTGTAAATGATACGCAACACTACAAACTAAAAATGAAAGCTAAAAATGAGCCCTCTAGTACAACAAGAATATACCTCAGGTAAGCCCCACTCTGCCAGGCTGAACGCTGGAAGAACATGAAACAAACCTGAACCTGGTAATCAGTTCAGGTTTGAACCAAAGCTCCCTTAGCTGACCCATCATCCCATCAGTGAAAAATTAATGTTGGTAAATCACTGAGCTTTGAGGTTTTTATGCAGCTTTATCTCACGCAAGCACGCTAATGGACCAAAGTTAAGTCACTGAATCGCAGAAATTACAGACAATAAATCTCAATCCACTCGAGAAAAGCACAAAACATTTAAAGAAACAAAAGATACACTTACAACAATAGGCAAGCACGGGAAATTAACAGGAATTAACACACACATTTTGGGAGAAAATTTACAACATATGGAAAATCTATATATGGAAAATGTAATTGTTAACCAAAAATCAAAGTCAGTGGAAGAACTTAACAACATATTAGACACAATTTAAGTGATAATGAAGTAGGAGACTCTGTGGAAAAAATTACCCAATATGGAACACAGAGACTAAAAGATGGACAATATGAACGATATCATAAAAGAAAATGAAGATAGAATGATAAGTCTAGTCATTTAATATGTATCCAACTAAAGGTTCAGATGTAGAGAATGAAGAGGAGAAATTGTAAGTAATTATTTGAAAAATACCAAACATATAAAACTAAATATAAATCCAAGAAGGAACAATATATACCAAGCAGTATATAATTGTTTTTAAAAATCCACTTTGACACGTTGTAGTAAATTTGAGGAAAGACACATAAAAAGTTCTATTTGCAGTTACATAAAGAGAGGTCACACGCAAAGAACTCGCAATCAGAATATTAGAACTTATTTCAGAATAAAATTGGATTCATCTGCTTTTATTAGGACTTATTGTTTGAGAAATTAAGTCTCCTCTCTCAAAGAATAAAAGCTTTTGCCTTTTTAAAAATATCTTTGAGTTATCAATTTGGCTAAATTAGTGACTTATTTTACAGTGACCTGTGATCCTATTTAGTGATATTAAGTGTTTTAAACTTTTTACATTTGACAAACTTTCCAAAGTCAAGTTCTAACTTTGGTCCTCATTAATTTTTTAATATTAGTCTCTTGAAGTCCAAAAGAGATATATTCAGCTTATTTGATATAAGGAAATCATACAGGAAGAATTGTCAAATATAAAATATGTGACAAAATTTTGTCAAACTAAATTAGGTGTTTAACCTTCTTTGGATTGTATTTATATAAATGTGTTATTAGTGTGTGTTCCAGAATTGTATACAGTTCTTGTTATTCGGATATGTTTTAGCATATGTTATCAGTAGTAATTATAATTATTATGTAAAATAATATGCCACAGAAGTAACCAAATTTTCTTGTCAATTGTGTCTTTATGACTGTTTTAAGACTTTCGTCGTCCACAGTTGTTTTACTTTTATCTTTTTCAAAAGGTGGTTTTATAATCAGCATAGGACTCTGATGGGTGCTGTGAAATGCAGTTTTGGAGATTGAGACATAGATTAGGGAAAAAAAAAAAATCCCAAGACTCCCATGGAGAGCTAAAATGTTCATGAATGTCAAGCATAATGGGAGGTAACAACATGGACTGAACTAACAGAAGACTGAAATAATCCTGTAATGACATTTTGCTTAAAATGTTGCTATCCTTTTCTTTGTTTTTCACAGTCAAAAGAAAAGTTTCTTTTGAGCTATTTACAGTTTTTAACAATTGAATAAAATATTTTCCTATAAAAAAATTGGAGCATATTTCTCTCTATCTAATTTCTCCATAATTTAGAAACGAGTTTTGAATACATAAGGTCGGCCAAGAGAGAAAGGACGAGAGAAAGAGACCCAAGTTCAGGCAAGCCTTTATTAACCTGCCGACCGCCCTCTTAACAGTCAGAGAGAGCAGTCCCTAGCTTACAGGATGAGGGGTTGGGTAAAACATCTTAACAGGTATTTCTCGAAAGAAGATATACATTTTCCCATCAACCTCAGGATTGGAGGACGTCTTAGCATGTCTCTCCCACTTGAAAAAAAAAAGTAACGTGTAGAGAGAGACTGTGGACATATATTTTCCAATAAGCAACACAGTAACTAAGCAGGAAAACTTCAGAAAACCACAGACCCTTTGAAAAAAGTGGTTGGCTGAAGCCTACAATGTAAATCAGGCAGAAAACTGTGAGTTCCCGAAGTGTGAGAGGGGGAGACCATGCCTCTGGCATATATACACTTTTACTGGGGAACCTGTCAATCACAGGCCATGGGGGAATGCTTTAATCCTACCCAGCACCTAAGCTGATTTAGTAAGCGGTGGAGAGTATATGACAAGGATCAACATTGCAGGTGCTTTGTGTGCAGTCCTAGCTTCCACTGGGGATGGAGGCAAGCCAATTCTGATCTTACTTCACAAGGGACCTTGTGGAAGTCAGCCAGCTAACTCAGGCAGGCGTCACAGATTGAGAGAAGCTACCAACTGAGATTCACAATATAATCCTGAATGGGAATGGACCCACTTGGCCAGAAATGAGAAGTGAGTGGAAAGTGTGATATAGCCTTGGGCACAGAAACTTGATGCCCCTGCTTTGCAGAAGGACTTGGAGGAGTCTGGCCTGAAAACTCCATTACACCAGGAGGTTTCTTTCTTAGCAGGGAAGCTTTATTGCTGGGGACAGTTTTGAGTCCTGAGTGCAGACTACCTGGAACCCAGCTAGCTGCTGCTAGTGGGACACTGTGGCTCACCAAGTGCATGGGAACTGGGTAGGGCTCATTGCCAGCTGCTACTCCCCATTCTCTTTGTGTATTTTTCTATGCAGCATAGTCAGTTGTGCTTCCCTCTGAAATATCACCACAGCAGTCAGAGAACGGCTCCCTGATCCCCACTGGGGCCTCTGCTTGTACCTGCATGTGCAGATCCAGAGCAAGGACATGCCTGACCACAGTACAATTCATCCATGCAACCAAAAACCACTTGTACCCTTAAAGCTACTGAAATAAAACACACATATATACACAGAGAGACACACAAAGAAGGCATACAAATGGCAACCAGGTGTAACAAAGAGTGTTCAAAATCATTAATTATCAGATAAATGCAAATCAAAACTACAATGAGTTATCTCACCCAGTTTAAATAGCTTTCATCCAAGTGACAGGCAATAGCAATGGCTGGTGAGGATGGGAAGAAAGGGAAACTCTTGGACACTGTTGGTAGGAATGTAAATTAGTATCACCTCTGTGGAGAACACTTTGTAGCTTCCTCAACAAATTAAAAGTAGAACTGTCAATCCTCACTGATATTGCTGGATTATATGATACCCCAAAACAAGAAAACCAGCATAGCAAAAATATATCTTCCTTCTCAGATATGGAAGAAAATGTTTCTTTCATATCTGAGAAAATAAAAGTTTATATTCTCATGAAATAAGAACATGCAATAGTGAAAGGAACACTCAGAGAAGAAAAGAAGAACTCTTGACTTTTTTTTAAATTTTAAAATCTTTCCTGTAGGTAAGCAATAAAACAAAGAGATAAATAATAAAACAAAGGTTATAAAATTAGAGTTCCAGTAGAAGTTCTACATGAGAAAGTAATTAGAAAGAAAAAGAGAATTTTTAAAAAGCTGAATGGAAGAAACAATTCACAAATTTTCTCCTAAATGGAAGGCTACAGATTTTCAGGCAAGCATTACTGAGGACCCAGCAAATGGATAGAAATGGACCCACATAAAAACAAATCATTGCAAAGTTTCAGAACACTAGGAAAAATGAGATTGTATAAACTTCCAAAAAGAGAATAAGGGAAAAATAAATGCACATGATCTTATTTATTTTTAGCAAGAATCTGAATGATTTCAGATATCTTAACACAACAGAGGAAGGTAGTCGACAAAGGAGTTCTTTCTTGAAAATGTGAAGGCAAATGATTTCCAAACTGGACTTCCATATCCAGCCAAATTAGCAATCAAGTATGAAGGTAATATAAATACATTTGTAGCAAACTGAGTTCATAGGAATTTTCCTTCTTCATAAATTAATACATTTCAGAAATTAATATTATTCCCAGGATATCAATTATTATTATTATGACTACTATTACAGTTGCTGACAATGAAGATTGCATTTTACAGTGGGTATTGCTTATATTTACATTTTCCGGGGTACAGTAATAATTTTTGAATTGAGTTTCACAATATTTTGTATAAAAAAATTTAAGAGACAGTTTAAATGAAAAAACAACAAGGTTGTTGTATATTTTAATGTGAGTTTTCAGACCAGCAAAATAAGATTATTTCCTACTGTAAATTATTAAATTCATTCAATTTATGATTTTTTCAGTACCAACATTTTAATTCAATAGGGCATCAGCATCTCCACAACAAGGTCATACTTTTTATTTCTTAAGTTTCTAAAAATGTTTCTATCAGATGTTAGGAGGGCTTGTACTTTCTAAGAATAAGCACTGACATTTTAATATTTAGTATAAGGAGAAAAATAAAGAGCTAAACTAAATAAATCTAAAACTCACAATAGAGAAAAATGTGAAACTTTTTTAAAGAAAATAGTACAGCAAAAAATTAAATGTATGCTATATTTATTAGCTATTAATATCACTAATATATTTATCCAGTTATAAACACTGAATACTTATTCAACCATAATTGTAATACAAATATGTTGAGAAGATGACAGAGAAAATAAGTTTATGCATCTGTGATTTGGCATGGTAGGGGAGGCTAGGTGTGAAAAACAACTAAATCCTCATCTTCTGTAATTAAAAATTAATAGCTAAATTCTAAATGTGAAATATAAAGTGATAAAATCCATGTATATTTTTAAAATATATCGCATTACATAGCCAAAGTTTTACAAAAGAGGATTTCTAGGTAGTAGGAAATTTAGGAGTGAGGATAGTACTGTTGTTTTTCTTAACAAGCCTTTTGCATCTCTTGAATTTTAAAGCTATGTGCACCTGTAACATATTAAAAAATTTTTTTAAGTTAGAGATATAAAAGTAATGTATGCTTATAGTAAATAACTGTGAGAAAATACAATAATATATTTTTATTACCCATAAATTAGCATAATGAAATTTGGAAACATATATCCAGGAGTCATTTAATTAATAGATGCAGTTAAAAACTACTGAGTTATATGATTTGGCTATGTCCTCACCCAAATCTCATCTTAAATTGAAATCCCCATAATTCCAACATGTCAATGGAGGTGCTTGGTGGGAGGTAATTGGCTCATGGGGGCAGTTTCCCTCGTGATGTTCTAATGATAATGAGTGAATTCTCACGAGAGCTGATGGTTTTAAAGTGTGGCACTTCCTCATTCTTGCTCTCACTCTCTCTCTCTCTCACCTGGCACCTTGTAAGACGTGCCTGCTTCCCCTTCCACCATGATTGTAAGTTTCCTGAGGCCTCACCAGCCATGCAAATCTGTGAGTCAAACCTTTTTCCTTTATAAATTACTAAGTCTCGGGACGTTTTTTTAATAGCAGTGTGAAAACGTACTAATACACTGAGATAGCCAGATATAAATATTTTTAAATTAAGTCATAATTATGAAGTTGTATTTTTCCAAAAACACTTCATCTATTTTATTAAAAAACCCTAAAGCCTAATAAATGATGTGAAACTGAATGATTTGACTAGTTGAAGATAAGCGCTTTTTATCATGACATATACTATTTCCTAAAAGGCCCCTCTAAAGTTAAGAAAAATTATGGATAAGAGTAAAATGTTGGAGTTTTATATCATCTTTCAAATTACTTATTTTAAGTTTAGAAACAGTTGACAACCAACTCTGAAAAGGGTAGAAATAATATAACAGCCACTACTTTTTTCACTGCTTTTATTATCTCTAAATTTATTTATTTTTACTAACTGAGGCTTTTGAAAATAACAATTTAATCTTGAAAGTATTTTTCTTTGTCCCAAAACAAGCACAGACATTGTTGACTGCACAAAGACTTTTAAAAAGCACTTGACACTAGGATTATATATTTTAGAAATCAGTGAATAACACATTGTTTAAATGACAATTTTGGAGGAGTAATAAATTACAGCATAATTGAGCTTTAAAGATCATTTATTCTTTTTCTGTAATATCTCCATTATAAGTTCTTGTGAATATGGTTTTTAAAATGAAGCATTTTTAAGAATAAGTTCTGCCTGGCATCACTGTGCTGCCTATCAAATTGACATAATGTTTCTATCATTTCAGTTAATAGTCAATTGTTATTTAGTCATTCAGTGACCCCAATTATATTATCATAACAACCAGCTTAAAAAAAAATTCCATGTAGAGCTATTTGAAGTTGCTTGTTCTTATTTACCCAGAAGTTCTTAAGCTAGATAATGACTAATACTGATTTATTTTTTTCTTGCATAGCATTTTCTCACACTTTACTGAGATCTTAAGCCTGCCACAAATGAACGTTAGACTGTGAAGTGTTACTCTCTCCCAATACTGCCCAAAGTATACTTCCAGAAATGCTAGTGTTTTGGATGTTAACATCAGTAACATTCAAAGAGGTTCTATAATCAGATAACTTGGAAGAGTAGATAGTTTACACAATTTCCTTTATTTCTCATCTTCAAATAAATTTTAACACCCTAATGTACATTTTAAACCTCCAAGGTATGGATATATTATTCCATATTCCAATTTTATTTGACTCTAAATCATGCCCTCCAATTTCAGAGAGCATTTTAAAAAAATTGTTCCTCTAAACGTATTTTAAGAAATGCTTATACAGCCTATCCTAAATACAAATGATAAAGTTAGAAATTTTGTCAAATGTGTTATTTTTAATTTTGAAATTTAAATTTGGTAACCACATGATCAGAATTCATTGAAAATATATTTTCCATTTGCATTGGCATGAAGCTTTCTTTTTAAAATTTTATTTCCCAGATGATGGTATAATACATATTGTTATTCTTAATAATAAATTCAAATTATTTTTAAAGATTTATCATTTAAAATATAACTGATAACACATTAATGGAATCATTGGAAATAAATGACCTGTAATTGATACATATTCCATAAACTTTCCTCTGAATAGAATTACTAATCTAACTAATAATTGTTGAACACCTACTCCATTCAAATAACTACCATGCCCAGGGGATATAACAGAGTATAAACAGGAAAATAGCCCTGCCCTCACAAAGTATATCTTTAAGTGAGTCAGGGTTGTCTAGAGGGACAGGATGAGTTTATTAAAGAGTATTAAACTCATACGATCACAAGATGCCACAATAGGCCATCTGCAAGCTGAGGAGCAAGGAAGACAGTCCAAGTCCCAAAAGCTGGAGAACTTGGAGTCTGATGTTTGAGGGCTGGAAGTATCCATCACAGGAGAAAGAGGTAGGCTGGGAGGCTAGGCCAATCTAGTCTTTTCATATCCTTCTGCCTGCTTTTTATTCTGGCTGTGCTGACAGCTGATTAGATTGTGTTCATCCAGATTAAGGGTGAGTCTGCCTTTCCCAGCCTACTGACTCAAATGTTAGTCTCTTTTGGCAACATCCTCACTAACACACCCAAGATAAATACTTGGCATCCATCAATTCAATCAAATTGACAATATTAACCATCAAAAGTCCACCCCTTGTAGACTTGAACCCATACACGTCTCCTGAGATCATATATAATCCTCAAATAAAGACAATAATAATGTCATAATTATGCCTAACATATTACAATTATCCTATGTATAACTGGAAACACACCAATCCCCAACCCAAATGCTATTACATAAAGTTAACAACAATTAAATGCTCATATAAAGTCAATAAATATTATGTCACCTAATATAGAAAAAAAATAAAGTGAAGGTATTTTCTTAGTACAAGTGTATACATTCACAAATGTGTTTTTAACAAAAGGAGGAGAAAGTACTCATGACAATTACAGTCCTCATTTCTGCCATCACTATTGCTTCAAACATTGCAGGGTTTATCTCCCCAAACAAAGATGGAAAGGCTGATGGCAGTGTGGGTCTGGGAGGGGATGTTGTCACTAATGGAGATAGGTAAGCTTTTTCTTCTGGCAAAAAAGGTTCATCAGAGTTTACAGCCTCAGTGTACCCAGCTTCTTCAGGGTCCTCTCACACATCCCCATTTCAAGTTGCATGGTTCCATTGTTTTCAAATAAATGTCCTCACTTTAACAGTAGACACCTGGCAAGGCTGTGCATGTACCTTTCACTGCAGGTCAGCCACTTGCATGATAAGAGCTTGTGTCTGATTTTCCACAATTTTAGCTCTTTCTCTAAAGCAGATAAGACTCTCAGTCAGGACAATCTTAGCAGATTTGAGGCTCAGTATCTGCTTCTGAAGCCAGGAGTTGGAATACCTGTGTTTATCATTTTCTTTCATGACTTTGTTCAGTGAACTTAGGAGCAACCAACCAACTTCATTATGTTCCTAGTTCTCCATATATAGTCAAAGGTGTTATGTAAATCGTCACTAAACTCCTTGCCTCTCATGAGCAGTGAATCAGGAATGCCAGATGCATGTATTTTGCATAATTTTCTAAACAGTTCATGACAAGAACAGTGTTCTCCGTACTATTAGAAGTAGAGTTCTTAGCATTTTTGGATCTAATCATCTTAAGCAGCCAACTCCAGAAACCTCAAAACCAGTTAAAGAACTCCATCCTTAATATTCTATTCTTCTAGAACCACTCCTGGTACCAAAATCTGATTTTTTTTTTCTCTTTGAGGAAGAGTCTTGCTCTGTTGCCCAGGCTGGAGTGTAGTGGCTTGATCTCAGCTCACTGCAACCTCCACTTCCCAGATTTAAGCAATTCTCCTGCCTCAGCCTCCTGAGTAGCTGGAATTACAGGCATGCACTGCCACACCCAGTTGATTTTTATATTTTTAGTAGAAACGGGTTTTCACCATGTTGGTCACGCTAATCTGGAACTCGTCACCTCGTGCATCCACCTGCCTCAGCTTCCCAATGTACTGGGATTAAAGGTGTGAGCCGCCATGCTGGGCCCACCAAAATCTGTGTTATTCAGGGTTCTCTAGAGGGACAGAACTAATAGCATATATATAAAGGGGAGTTTGTTAAGGAGTATTAAACTCACACGATTACAAGGTCTCACAATAGACCATCTGCAAGCTGAGGAGTAAGGAAGCCAGTCTGAGTCCAAAAGCTGAAGAACATGGAGTCCAGTGTTTGAGGACAGGAACCATCAAGCATGGGAAAAAGATGTAGGCTGAGAGAGTAGGCCAGTGTAGTCTTTTCATGTTCTTCTGCCTGTTTTTATCCTAGCCATCCTGGCAGCTGATTAGATTTTGCCCACCCTGATTAAGGGTGGGTCTGCCTTTCCCAGTCCACTGACTCAAATGTTACTCTTCTTTGGCAACACCTTCACAGACAAACCCAGAATCAATACTTTGCATCCTTCAATCCAAATCAAGTTGATACTCAGTATTAATTATCACAAGTAGCTAGACTTTACTGAGTATTCTCCTAAATGCCTGTTACATATTAATTTAATTTTTCCTCAACCACGTAATATAATAGGTACCAATATTATCCCACTTTGCAGATGAGGAACTTAAAGGTAAACTATTCTTAATATTACATGTTTATTTACTAGAAAAGGTAGGATTTTAACCCATACAGTTACGCTCTTAAACGTATTGTCTTTACCATTAATACCATCACATTTAATTTTGTATTTGAATATATGCCATCTTTTTATTTCAATTATTTTGGCCGTCAAATTATCTTTATGGGTCTTTAAACTCTTAAACATTGTTTATGCAAGATGGCATTATTCTAACCTTGTAATATAAGCAAATATTTAGAAATAATAAGGACTTAATTGTTCAGTCATTTCCAGTCAACATTCTAAAAGCCTTCAAATACTGCTGGTTCCATTGAGGAATTCCTACAATTGAGAATATTTGGCTGCTTCTTCATCTAATATATCACTTAGTTTTCCAATATGGCATATCATATTAAATTCCATCTGCAACAGCAATACTTTTAGAATTATTGGTTTTTTCAACTAAAGTTGCTCACCAGACTGGAGTTATAAAAGTACATACATTCAACTGGCTATTGAAAATTTGATAACTTGGGTCTAGAAAGATTCTCTACAAAAACAGTAAAGAATGTATCACAGAAGTATAGAAAAGAGAGGGAGCAACCCAAATAGAAGGAAATGTGTCAGAGAAACAGGGAAATGGTCAGAGAAACAGGGATCTAGAAAAGGTTTGTTGTGGTTAGAGAGACAGCAGAAATAATATGTTCAACATATATGGGAAAGCAGAAAAATATCAAATTCCACTAGGAATTTTTCTAAAATTAGAATATTTGGCTTATTAGTTTCATAATAGCATGCAAAATATAATTGAGCTCACAGAAAATAATTTACATATAATTCTCGGCAGCATGCATACAAATAATTTATACACTATAAATATATATTTGTAATGTAAACTGTCATTTTATTGTTCAACTTTAAGTCTCTATCCTGTCTTTGAATTATAGATACTGAGATAAGTTAATGATTAAAAAAATTCATAAAAGGAAGCTCGACTTCAGAGATGCTCTGCAAATATTCCAGTTTCATGTTTTGTTGACACACTTGTTAATTGCAACAGCAATTCCCTTAAATCTAAGAATGTTAAAGATGAACAAAACCCCAGAAGGCATGTCATTCAGATGTGAGGTAACATGGCATACACTGGTATGGTTCAGGATATGCTACAGCAAATGTATTTAAGCTGAAGAAATTTGAGAAAACTCACAGAAGCAGCAAGGTTATTCTCTCACCCTTTTCTGTGCTTCTGCCCTGAAGAAGGTCGTAAAACCTAGGAAAAATTTTCTGACGTTTCTCTGAAGCAGATCATAGTGAGAGTTGCTGTCTCCATACTCAGAGAAATAGAACATTATTATTTCTGAAAATGAAGAGACACAGATAAAAATCTGAACAAAATGGGTCTTGTTATATTTCCTCCAGTTTGTTGTCACTTTATCTTACTTTTTTATTCAGTTATACTTCTCCACTATTGCTACCAGTTGAGGATAATTGTCCATGTTCTTGGCATTTTGAACAAAGAATTGGACGAAATACACAAACAAAGCAAGAAAGCAAAAGAAGAGAATTATTTTTAAAGAAAGTACACTCCACAGGGTGGGAGCAGGCTGGAGCCAGCGACTTAAGAGCATTAGTTACAGAATTTTCTGCGGTTTAAATATCCTCTGGTGATTTCCTGTTGATTCATTGTATGCAAATAAAATAGTGGCCCATAGTGACCAGTCTGACTGGTTGTGGGAGGGGACCAATTAGAGTGAAGAGTAGGCCTACAACCAGTCTGATTGGTTGTGGGAGGGGACCTATCAAAGGTACTTTCATTTTTCAACTGCCATGCAGAAAAAGAAGGGGTTGCAGCTGCCACATAGCAACTGCCATGCAGAAAAAGCAGAAAAAGGAGAGGTTGAAAATGAAGTGGCTTCCAACATTCAGTTAGCATTAATCAGTCTTCTTTGTTCCCTGCCTCCAGACCCTATTCTCCTGCCTGGCTACTGTCAAATTTATCAAACCTAGTGAAAGGAGTTGTTTAGCTTGCCTTAGGTACATAGCAAGGGAAGGTTCCCTGGAAAGTCCCTGGCCCATGGGTCAGTGCCTCATTCCCACATAACATAAAAAGCAGCCTGAGAAAAAATTTAGGCAGCAAGCACTGATAAGGCAACTAACACAGGGTGTTGTACATAGAAAAATGACAATGTCTAAGTTGATAGAAAAATCTTTGGCCCATTTGAATAAAAACTTGCACAAACCTCCAGCTCACTCAGTTAAGGGAACAAGACCTGGCATAACAACGACTTTGTCTTTTGTATAGTCAGCAGGCTCCTCGGAAAACATTTAATCTCCTTTTTGTGGGAATGGGCATGGTGGGCTCCAGTGGGTTCCAGTGGGCACTCTATTTTCCTTTATTTGGACTGTAAGTCGGGCTTCTATGAATCATCACTTCAGCCCCTGATTGGTCCCAGGCCAACTTTCACGTCAGCTTCTGATAGGTCCTGGGCCTAGATAAGAAGCAGCTGTGAATCATCATTTCAGCTCCTGATTGGTCCTGGGCCAAGGTCCCAGGCCAAGCTTGCTGATTGGTCCTGGGCCAGGGTCCCAGGCCAACCTGAATCACATGTTCTCCAAGACAGCCTGCAGACTAAGCACATTCCTTGGGCTTTCCCGTCCGTAGAAACCTCAAAAGAGACCTTATAGGAGGTACCACTGTTCGGGACTCCCTCTCTGCTGGCAAAGAGCTTTCTTTGTTTTTTTAAACTTTTGCTTCAACCTCACCTTTGTGTCCATACTTCTTAATTTTTTTGGAGGTAAGACAAAAAATTCTGGGCATAATCTCAGACAATGAGAGACTGTTACATTTTGGTGCATTGGTAAGACTGCAATACTAGTATAAAAAATACACAGGCTTACACATTTTGGAGGTCTTGGTTTCCTGATGAAGGCTCTTGTGTTACCTAAAACTTGTATTAAATAAATGTGTATACTTTTCTCTTGTTAGTCTGTCTTCTATTATAAGGGCCTCAGCCATAAACCTAGGATTGGTAATGACACATTTACTCCCTGCAATTGCGGAGAACTTAGATATGAAATGCCATAACAACTTAACAAAATATTCAGTGTATTTTTTACTTGTTCCTGAAAGTAACATTATTCTAGATAATGGTAACCCTGAAGCATGCTTAATTTATATTTGAGATCTAATAACATAGTTAAATGGGGTTGGGTGTCAGAAGACTGAAGTATTTCAGTTCTAGGTTTTTTAATCCACTCTGTGCTCTTAGGCAAGTGAATTTATTTCTATATATTTTTGTTTCTTTACAAAAGTAGAATATATTTAATGTTTAGGTTCTTACAGAAAAACAGTAGTAATAATAAATAGGTCATGTCTTTGAGCACTTAGTATATCCAAGCAGTGTCTTAATTGTTTAATAATATACATTAGTTCATATAAGCAAAACAACACTGAGGTGAGCAGCAATTTTTTTTATCTTAAAAATAGGATTAACTGATGCAAGATTGGTATACTTGCTTATTCTGGCCACATAGGTGGTAAGCTGCAGATCAGACTCAAATCTAGTTATGTCTGACAAGAAAATTCATGTGTTTAATCTCTTTTCTCCCCAGAAATGTGGCTTCCTTATTAGAGAGGTTGCGATCACATATAGAGAGTTTTAAGCTTTCCAGGCTATTAGGCTTTTTTGATGTTGCTAAATGCATTATATATCAAATTTAGAGTGTCTTCACCAGTTAAAGATGATTTTATTCTCACTATAAATCGCATCGAGAAACATGAATGGAGAGAAAATAGGTTTTTCTCGGGCAAAGGTCCACAGTTTTCAATATGTAAGCTTTTTCTTTTTTTTCTCTTAATTGAAGCAATTGAACAGCTATTGTTCAAACCTTTCAAGCACAACAACCACATCTTTCATGTAAATGAAAGGATAATCTACAAACAGTTAAGCAAGCTATGTGTGAAAAGAAACACTATATTTGTGTTGAATAATCTAGTTCATGATTGTTCAGGTGATTATGAAAAAGGAAGTATTTAAAAGCAAATTAATGGCTAAATTCTGATTAGGAACCTTTACATTTGGGGCCTATAATAACGGGCAGATCTCATGACTTCAGAAAAGAGGAGAAAATATATTGCTGTCTATTTAAGATCTGTTATGTGTCGCACATTTTGTGGTCAGAACTTGAATAAAGTATTTGACTTAATGCTTCTAGCATTTCTACTGCATAGGTAATATAGTCTTTAACTTATAGGTGAGGAAGCTAACGGTCATAGAGTTTAAATAACTAACTTAGATTTATATATCTAGTAAGTAATAGAGCTGAGATTCGCATCTTGGTCATTTTCTTTAATCACAAATAAATAAACTTTTCATTATATTTAACTATTCCTCAAGAAAATAAATTGGTGTGATTGTAATAACTCTCACATATTACAAGTATATGTTAATGGAAAATTAACAAGTATATGTTAGTTAGCATATAAGCAAGTATATGTTAATGGAAATTAAGAAAATTAGTATGGATTTTCTTTACAATGAAATTGTAAAAACAAATAGATTTAGACATAGAAGTTTTTTCATTGCTTAACAGGGCAGTGGATAAATTTCACCTTCAGTATTATTACCTTCAATATATCAGTGAATATATTGTTTGTTAAACCTAGGCTAGCAATATCCTTGTCCCAATATTCTTGGCTAAACTCAAAATCTGTAGAATGAAACATAACTTCCACACATATATGAAAATGTCTACCATGAACTAGCTGAAAATGTCTTTCTCCTTCAGCTTCTTCACTCAGTTCAACAAACATACTGTATTGTTAGCGTGTGTAAAGCAGGGTACTGCACAAAGATCAAGAGGAGTGAAGTCATAATGAATAGTCACAAGAAGCAAAATAATTACCTAAAGAAAATATCATTCAATGGAGATTAACTTTTTAAAAAAAATTTAGTTTTTCAAGAATCAAAATAAGTACCTAAGTAAAGTATAATTAAATAAAGACTGAGAATAAGAAATAAAATAAAATAAACTGTAAGAGTGATGTAATCTAAGTATTCTGAAACTTTGGTAAATAAAAAATTTATCTTTGGCTGGGAAAACCAAGGAAGGATTCATGAAAAAATTAGCATACGGGCTAGACTTTAACAGGTTGATAGTTCCTTATATGTAACCTTATTTTTTGTTTGCTTTTCTCAGCTTTTTACCTTTTTAGTTTAAAAATATTTTAATGGCCGGGCGATTTGGCTCATGCCTGTAATCTCAGCACTTTGGGAGCCCGAGGCGGGCGGATCACGAGGTCAGGAGATGGAGACCATGCTGGCTAACACAGTGAAATCCCGTCTCTACTAAAAATACAAAAAAATTAGCCGGGTGTGGCAGCAGGCACCTGTAGTCCCAGCTACTCAGGAGGCTGAGGCAGGAGAATTGCGTGAACCCAGGAAGTGGAGCTTGCAGTGAGCCGAGATCTTGCCACTACACTCCAGCCTGGGCAACAGAGCGAGACTCTGTCTCGGAAAAAAAAAAAAAAAAAGGTTTTAATGTACAGGTGAAAGGGTCATACAGTAGTTGAAAAGAGAGTAGAAAGGATAATACAATGAATAACTGAATATCCTTGCCCAAAAGCAGAATCATCAGTTAACTTTTAGCTACATTGGTGCTTGTGTGCTTCTCTTCTCTGTCTCTCTGTCTTACTCTCCTTATATCAATTAATGACTTGAATAAATGTATAAATGATTGATAGAATTTTGACAAACTTAAGTGTGGAAAGCTTATTACAGATTTCAAATACAATGTGAAGAGAGGAAGAGTTTGGAATGAAAAGGAACAATTTAGGGAAGAGCATAAAGTCTAATGTAGTTGGAACAAAGGATAAACGTAAAGAAAGCAAGGAAATTTACTTGAGGTAAAATTTTGAAAGACCATAATGCTAGACTAAAAGCTGAGAATTTTATTATGTAGGCAACAAAAAGCACATATTTTGATACTTTCAAGTTTTGATTTTACTTATCTGCTACTGTTGCACTTAGATACAGTTGACTAATTCCTCATTCAATTTCCCACATTTATTCGCTCCCAGGATATCTCTTTTCTTAGTTCTCTTTTAACTTACTTTGTCACTCCTTCGTACTGCTTTATGGGTACCTTTTTCTCTAGCTGACCTGCAAATGATACTATTACCCATGGCCCCATAATCAATGTTCTGGATTTTTAGCTTCTCTCTTTCCCTGAAGAATCACAACTGCCTTTATGGTTTCAATTATTTCAATAAATTGAAGGCTTCTAAAGCTTAGCTCAAACTCTGATGTCTTGTCATCTTTAGACTCATGTTCAATTCAATGTATGTCTTTACATGCATGTCCCATAGCTTTCTAAAGCTCCTTATCTACAAAATTCAAATCACCCAATTTCTATCTTTTTCTAACTGTTCTCCTTCTTCTATACTCGCTATATTACTGGCACCTTCCTAGTTGCTAAAACCCCAAAGAAGGGTTTTATTTCTGCCTTTTTCTTCTCCTTTTCCTCGTTACCAAATCCTGTGGCTTTGTCCTTATTGGCACTATAATACAACTTTTCTTTCTATTTTTATTTTAACGAAACATGCTATTACTACTTCCTTCTTATGCTCAATGTTTTCAATATTTTAATACAGAGCTAAGGTATTATTTTCCTTGATAACCTTCTCTGTCACTGCGTATCTGAGTTAATGGTTTTCTCTGGGTGCCCTCACAGAATTCCTTGTTTACCTTTGTCACACCCTTTCAGAATGTGCTGTATTTGTTTACATACCTTTCTTCTTCTTTATACAAAGTAATCCTTGAAGTTAGAAAATACATCTTTTATCATATTTTTTCATTGCCAACAACATGTACAAAGTAGCCAACATATATTTGTTGAATGAAGATTTAATGGATGAATAGGTTGAAGATTGTACAGAATGACATAAAATGTTCACAAGACATGCTACATACAGCTCTTTGACAAGTATAGTCTTGACAAACTTTAGATGTAAAGTGCTTAAAGTGACTGAAAAATCTGAGCTCTTAGAGCACTATATATATGTAGTCATTGTATCACTTTTGTCTTAGTCTGTTTTGTGCTGTTATACCCTGTTATAGCACAGACTGGGTAATTTATAGGAAATCATTCATTATTCTCAATTCTGAAGACTGGGGAGTCCAAGATTAAGCCACCATTACCTGGTGAGGCATCTCTCTGCCTCCAAGACGGTACCTTATTGCTACATTCTCTGAAGGAAACTAACCCTGTGTCCTCACATGGCAGAAGAACAAAAGAGAGTTAACCCACTCTCACAAACCCTTCTCATAGTGGCCTTCATCCATTCATGAGAACAGAACCCTAATAACCTAAAAACCTCCCATTAGTCTCTCCTTCCCAACATTGTTGCATTGGGGATTAAGTTTTCAACACATGTATTTTAGAAGACACCTTTATACCATGGTGGTATAACCTGGTATTGTAATATTTGTTATTATGATTATATACTTTACCAGACCTTATACCCCCATGTCTATGCATGATTCATTCCTGTCTTTTATACCAGTACCAATATTTAATACTTATTAGAAATTTCAATGCTGTCTGATGAAATAAAATTAAAATTTAGAAGAGGTTGACGAGAGAGAAAAGTGTATATTATGAAAGAGCTGAGGTATGGAGAGCAGAACCAAGAGGCTTTAAGAATCTATATGAATACTAGAGATGAATGTGTATCATTATTAGATTTGGATTCTTAAGATTATGATAACAAATACATGTGATAATAAAAAGATGTCTGGTATTGTTAGAGGCAAAAGTGACTTGGGTGGAAATTTCAAATTATGTTTCAAATGTACAGGAAAATAAAGGCTTTGATTATTGATTTGAAGTTCAAGGCACTAGGAAGAAGAGATGATGTTTAGAGTTAAGATTACAATATAAATGGCAAAACAGTAAAGTACTGGTTGCTAGGGTGTTAGAGGAAAGAGGAAACAAGTGGGAAACCAAAGATTACTGTGTATAAAAAAGAAGAAAGGCAAACAGGCAAAGTATCTCTGTTTCCTCTTTCCCCTAACACCCTGGCAACCATTACTTTACTTTCTGTTATTTAATACTTGCCTATTCTGGATATTCCACATAAATTATATCATACAATGCCTGGCAATCTGTATCTTGTCTAGTTTCTTACACAGCATAATGTTTCAAATACTTATTCATGTTGTAGCATGTGTTAGCACTTCATTATTTCTTTTTGAGGTATGATGTAGCTATTCTGCAATTAGTAGTGATGATTGCACAGTATTGTGAATACATTATAAACCACTCAATTGTATAATTGTAAAAGGTGGAATTTTATCATATGCAATTTATATCTCAATATAAAAATAAAAGAACACTCAATAATTTTGATCTACTATAATCATTTCACTGTATGACTTGTAGATGCATTAATCTAGTTAAGTTTTAAAAAACGAGAAGTTAAAAACATATTTAAAATGTGATTATGTAGAATGAAAACATGTATGTTTGAAAGTCTGGATACTATTTATATAAAATAGTAATCAAAAAGAAATTGATGACTGATTCTAACTGAATTTCTATTATTGTTTTTCTGGTTAACTTTTACTTATCATATTTATTATTACTACGTATAGATAAAACACCTCAACTTCTAGGAAAGCTCAATGGCTCCCACCAAGCCATTAGGAGAAAGGGTTTGCCGTCTGTGAAAGGCTAAGGAATGTAGTGTAAAAATTTGTAAGGGACTTTTGAATGAGGAGAAAAGGAATAATAATTTTGCTTTCTGAGTTGCCTCTCTTTTCAATTCCTGTCTAGTAAAATATTTTGTTTTAAATTTCAGTAAATGAAACAAGTGGGGAAAAAAAGGCCAAAGGGAGCCACTGCTACTTTCTGAAGGCTTTGCATAACCCTTTGATAGATTTTATGCCAAAGAAATAGACTGAGTCCTTGAGATTAGAGTTTAGCTTACTAGGGCAGTGGACATTTGCCTGGAATATCATCTGTAGATACATCCCTTGAAAACCTTATGAGATCAGCAATATATTTAAGCAGCTGCTCAGTATTTGCATATCTTTGATACATTTAATATGATTGACTTTACTGGCTAATATGGAATTAATTCATTCTTTCTCACCATACTTTCCAGAAAATAGTAATAGATTTCCTTTCTTTTTTTCCTCTTTTCCTGCCCTTCCTTCCTTCCTTCCTTCCTTCCTTCCTTCCTTCCTTCCTTCCTTCCTTCCTTCCCTCTCTCCCTCCCTCCCTCCCTCCCTTCCTTCCTTCCCTCCTTCCCTCCTCTTCTTTCTTTTTTCTGTTCTTAGAAAGAAACACAGATGTGCCTTATGAACAGAAGCCATATCTGTGTTCAGATACTGGCCAGAGAAGATGGTGGGTCCTCACAGATGATTTTCTTAGTATCTGAAAATCTTTTCTTTTGGATGAAATATAGTAAGTTCCACAAGATTGGTAACAATAGTATGTATGAAGAATTACAACCTCTATGTGTGCATGTGTTTATGTATTTCTGTGTGTGTGTTGGTGTATTAAAAGTTGAGAGATTTCTATATTTTCAATGCTCAAAGTCTCTCCTGTGAAGAAATCAGAATAAGAAGTAGCACTTCACTTTCCATTTCAAGTCAATTAATGCTGAGTTTTTGAGTCAAACAACTTTTCTGAAGTTTGGAGCCTAATTTTACTTTAATTTTATCAAGCACATTAGGCAAAGCATTCTTAGTAACATTTTATCTTTATAGCAAGTCATCCCCAATCAAAAGAGGTAAACCAAAAGTATGTATTACCAGTTAAGCAATCTAAATATAATTTTACTCAAGTGATGGCAGTTTTAAATATCTTTCAGAAAGACTGAATAATACAAAACCCTTGAGGCTAGAAACAGCTATTAAACTTTTATCTTCCATTCAGACCTCAAATAATTTTCCATAAAATGAGGTCCCAGAGGAAAGGGAACATAGCCAGAAGGATTAGAAGATGAAAAAAAGTGTTGGGAAGTTCTAGAGCACAGGTGGATTGGTGCAGAAATGGTAAAGCTAGGTACATTTACTGCAAGCACCATGATAATACTGGATTCACGGGAAATAAAAAAGGGAATATCAAACATAGAAAATCTACTTTTTACTAGGGTTCTTCTTGGCTTACAGATTTGTCTGTATTTTATTATTAGATACTCAAGTATAGTTTCTGGGAAATGTGAATAAGAATAACATTTAGAAAATTAGAAGCAACTTTTATAATCAGGATACTTACTTGTTTTATAAGGATTAGTTTATTTTAATCTTGATTTTAACATGCTTCATATGTGTGAGGTCTGCCATTGTGATTAATATTTTTGCCTGACAAAATATACAGCAATTTCTATATTTGATAACAGGCTGTTTCTTTCTATCTAATTAATACATCATTCATAACCTACAATATGTTTTATTTGTGTTGGCACAGTTCTTTCCAATATTTTCCTGTCAATCATTTTCTATTCATAAGAAAAAGGAAACAAGTAAACATGTACATTTGTTACAGATTATCATGGTAAAAAACATTACAATGTAACAGTAGAAAATGAATGTTATGAATGCATTTAAAGGAGTATAACATTGTAAAAAGAAAGTAGAGGCTAGGGCTTCAGGGAAATTGAACTAATATAATTCCATTGCACTGATTTGTTACCATACATATTATTTTAACACATTTGTCTACTTGAATATTTATAGTTTTTTTAAATGTACTTTCAGAAAGAGCAAAACCATTCCAAAATCTTATTATAGGTCTTTCTAAAGTAAACATGAAGATTAAGCTTAATCCTCTGAAGTTTAAAATATCAGATTTCAAACATTAGATTTCAGAGAAAATGTATAATGAATTTTACAAGTGGCGCTGGTTAAAAACTAACAACAATCTCAATGCAGCACCTTATGCATATTATTCGTTCTATTTTTAAATATTATAAAATACTCCCAATCTTTTCACCAATGCTTCTAACACTGAAGTGATTTCTGAAAATTAAAAAAAAAAAAAATACAAACAAATAATGAACTCATACTTTTAATTGTTTCCAGTGATGTTCTTCCTTGTGGGTAAGAAAATAACAGGACTCACAAATTTCCACCAACCCCATGCTGTCTTTCTAATGAGATGTTGCATTATTTTCTAGATAAGCTTGTCATGATAAAAAGAATAGACTGGGGCTTTTATCAAGACTGTAGCATTAACAGCCTGATTGATGTCAGTGGGTTCAAAAATAAAACTCTTGGAGAAGGAGAACAAAGAAAAGAGATGAATAAACATAGATAAATAGAATATAACAGAGCAAGATAAAATCATAGTAGTGAAACATTGATCACATATTTATGCTAATCCTCCTCAGACACTCTAAGTTATTGCTTTGCTAAAAGCAAACAGAGCAAAACTTTTTAAAATTCACTTTTAATGTTCATAGTTCAAACAAACCATATTAGACAGCCTTAGATTTCAAGTAAAAATACATTTATTCATTTGAGAATTGATGTCTTTGTTGTTTAACTCAAGTTTACACAATGTAATCAGTAAATTAGTTAAAAACTTCTGCTCGAGACGTAAAATAAATATTCTTTTAAAGTTATATTTCTTGCTACGTATATGAGAGAATATCATTCATGTGTGACCGTGTTAGTCAAGTCTTCGCTAAAGTCTGAGATTGTTTTTGAATTCATGAATTCGTCCTCAAAGTCTAATATTTGGAAAGATTATAACTCTTAGAATACATGCTATTTTCTCAGAATGACAGAACATGACTACTTCCATTTTATATTTAGGCAATAAACACTTCTTGAAAATTAACGTTTTAAAAAAGATTTATGTAAGTGAATTGCACTGTATACTGCAGTATAGGAATTTCAAATTAAGTAGTTATTAGAAGCCAAAGAAAATCTAAAGTATTACATACACACAATTCTGTAGTCATGCTTGTGTGTGTGTAATAGTAGAAGTGAAACACATTATATACTACATAGTATTGAGTTTTATTGTTTTAACAGTTTTCATTCATACTTACTTTACTTTTCTTTCTATGATTCACAAAATATGTGATTTATTAAGTGAATCATGTCAAAAAACAAAGTTTCTATTTCTCTTTCAAATTTTGCCATGCAAGTGCTGGTTTAGTCATTTTTATCATAAATGTTCAATATTTATTTGATATACTAGACGTACATATTTCACTAACATAATATTAATGCATGGAGTTAGTGAATGAACATGTAAAAAAAAAGCTTATATTTTTATGATTTGATTTAAATTCCTGCCCTAATATTGTCACATGAATTTCTACCTAGAAATTTTATTGCCGATCCATAGAATATGTGCATGTTCAATTTTACTGGCTGAGGCTGAACTATTGTATAACATTTTTGCACCAATTTATACTCCCATCAGCATTGTCCAAGGGTTTTCTTTTATTCACATCCTCTCCGAATGCTTTGTATTATTTAATTTCTTCATGTACGCAAATATAATTGGCATACATTGTATATCATTATACTCATTTTGCTTCTCTTTTGTCAATAAGTTTGAATTTGGTATGTTAATTTGCAATTGATATTTCTTTTTGGATGAGACATCTATTTATGTCGTTTATACGTGAAATAAAGTGACTTTTTGACAGTGATCTGTAGTGGAATTTTTGTATTGTTTTCTATATATTCTGGAAAAGATTTATTTTTGTTTGTTTACACTGTGACAAATATCTTCTGTCTGTATTCTGGTCATCTTTTCACTTTTTAGGCTTCCTTTGGATAAACAAAACCTTTAAATTATAAAGCGCCCCAATATTTTCTCATTCTTTTAAATTAGTGATTTCTATTTGCTTAAGGAATTCTCCCTATCCTTATAGTTTAAAAATATTTCTTTATATCTTATTTTCAAAAGTTTACAACCTTTCTTTCACATTTAGCTCCTTAACCTTTCTCAAACTGATGGTGTGAAATAGATATTCATCTCTATCTTTTCCATATAGATGACCAAGCTTCTTAGCATAATTCTCTAACTAGTCCCTTCTTTTTTCTCTGTTCTTCAATGCAACTTCTTTCATATAGAACGATCCATAAGTACATAAGCATATTGTGTTTTATTTTTCCTTTTCTATTTTTAAATATGTCTACTCCTATATAAGTAACATTCTGACAATTACTGTGACTTTATAATAAATCTTGGTATCTAGTAGGGCATATCACTTTTTTTTTATGTTGTATTTTTAATGAACAAATAATAATTGTATATATTTAGTGGGTGCAATGATTTTTATAATTTTTTGATATAGATTGTGAAATTATTAAATCATATAAATTAACATAGCTATCACAACACCTACTTCTTTTTTGTACTGAGAACATTTTAAATCTATTTTTTAAGCAATTTTTAATCATACAGTACATCATTGTTAATGAAATTCATCATGCCATGCAATAGAGCATTGAAATTTATTCCTGCTGTCTAACTGAAACTTTGAACCCTTTGACTCATGTCTCCCCTTTTCTCATTTTCTTTCCCCTAGTCTTTGGTAACCACCATTCTACTCTCTACTTCTATGAGTTCAGGATTTTTAGATTTCACATGTAGGTGAGATCATGCAGTGTTCTGAGCCTGGCTCATTTCATTTAGCATAATGAACTCCACATTCATTCATGTTGTCCCAAATGACAGACTTGTTTTTCTTTTTTAAAGATATGTAGTATTCTGTTGTATATATATACCATATTTTATATTTCCATTCATCTGTTGATGGATACTTAGGTTGTTTCTTTATCTTGGCTATTGTGAATAGTGCTGCAATAAACAAGGGTGTGAAGATGTCTCTTTGATATGCTGATTTCTTTTGGATATACACCCCATAGTGGATTATAGCGTTTATATTTTTAGTGTTTTGAGAAAGCTTCATATTGTTTGTCATGATGAATACACTATTTTGTATTCCCAACAACAGTATCCCAGTGTTTACCTTTCTCTTGCAAACATTTTTTTTTTAATTTTTGACAATATCATTGTAATTGGGGTGAAATAATATTTCATTGTGGTTTTGATTTGCATTTCCCTGATGATTAGTGATGTTGAGCATTTTTTCATATATTTGTTGGTCACGTGTATGTCCTTTTTTTTTTGAGAAATGTCTGTTCTGATTCTTTACCCATTTTTGAATTGGGTTGCATGTTTTATTGCCATTGTATTTAGTTCTTTATATATTACTTATATTAGCCCCTCATCAGATATATGGTTTGCAAATATTTTGTCTCAGTCTGTGGGTTGCCTCTTTATTCTGTTGTTTCCTATGCTGTGCAGAAGCATTTTAGTTTGATGTATCCCATTTGTCTATTTTTGCTTATATTGCCCATATTTGGTTCACATCCATGAAATCATTGTCAGATCAATGTTGTGGAGCTTTTCCTCTGTGCTTTCTTCCAGTAGTTTTAGAGTTACAGATCTTATGTGTAAGTTTTTAATAAATTATGAGTTGACTTTTCTATGCAGTTTGAGATAAGGGTCCAATTTTATCTGTTTGCATGTGGATATATGGTTTTCCCATTAAAATTTTTGAACAAAAGCATCCTTTTCACATTGTGTATTTTTGGCAGCTATGTCAAAAATCAACTGATTATAAATGCATGCATTTATTTCTGGACATTATATCCTGAACAACATATTTCTTTTTATGCAAGTGTCATGCTGTTTTGATTATAATATTTTTGTAATATATTTTGAAATAAGATAGTGTGATATCTCTAGCTTTGTCATTTTCCTCAAGATTGCTTTAGCTATTTGAGCTCTGTTTTGGTTCTATATGAATTTCAGGTATTTTTTTTCCTATTGATGTGAAATATAATTTGAATTTGATAGGGATTGCATTTAATCTGTACATATCTTTGGGGGAAATGGAACATTTTAACAATATTAATAATTCCTATTCATAAACATACTATGTCTTATCACTTGTGTTATTCTCAATTTCTTTCATCAGTGTTTTAGAGGTTGTAATATATACATGGTTTACCATCTTGGTTAAATTTACTTTTTGGTATTTTATATTTCTAATACTAGTATGAATAAGATTGTTTTCTTAAATTATTTTCTTTGGAATAATTTGTTGTTGGTGTATAGTAACTCTACTGACTTTTGCACATTGAATTTGTATTTTACAACCTTGCTGAATTCAGTAATCAGTAATCACAGTTATTGGTAGAGTCTTTAGGTTTTTTTTATATAAAATTATGCTCTCCAAAAGCAGAGAATTTAACTTCTTCCTCTCTAATTTGGATCTCTTTCTTTCTTTCTATCTATTCCACAAATGCTCTGGCAGTACTATGTTGAACAGAAGTGGCAAGGGTGGAAATTCTTGTGTTATTCCTGATGTTAATGAAAAATCTTTCAGTTTTTGACTGTGAAGAATAATGTGTGATGTGGGCCTGTCATACATGGTCTTGATTGTTCAAGGTATATTCCCTCTATCTTAACTTGTTGAGAGTTTTT
Organism: Chlorocebus sabaeus; assembly: GCF_047675955.1. Lineage (NCBI taxonomy): Eukaryota > Metazoa > Chordata > Mammalia > Primates > Cercopithecidae > Chlorocebus > Chlorocebus sabaeus. The sequence continues at coordinate 58,525,483 of NC_132933.1, forward strand.
ATCATGAAAAGATGTGGGATTTTTTTCCAATGCTTTTTTGCATCTATTGAGATGATAATGTGGCTTTTGTCTTTTATTTTGTTAATATGATGCATTCTATTCATTGATTTGTGTATATTGAATGTCCTTGCATCCCAGAGATAAATCTCACTTGATAATGGAGAATGATCCTTTTAATGTTATTTTGCATTTTCTTTGTTAGAATTTAGTTGAGACTTTTTGCATCAGAATTCATCAGAGATATCTGCTTATATATATATATTTTCTTTTAATAGCATCCTTGTCTGGTTTTGGTATCAGGGTAATGCTGGCCTTGTAAAATAAGTTTTAAAGTATTCTCTCATCTTCATTTTTTTGAATGAGTTTGAGAAGCATTGACATTCAATCTTTTTAAAATATCTGGTAAAATTCAGCCATGAAGCTGTTAGGTCTTAAGCTGTTTTTTAAGGGAAGACTTTTTATTATCAATGCCATCTTTTACTCAGTATTAATCTGTTGGGAGCAGGCCCCCCAAAATCTGGCCATAAACTGGCCCCAAAACTGGCCATAAACAAAATCTCTGCAGCACTGTGACATGTTCATAATGGCCCTAATGCCCAAGCTGGAAGGTTGTGGGTTTACAGGAATGAGGGCAAGGAACACCTGGCCTGCGCAGGGCGGAAAAGCGCTTAAAGGCATTCTTAAGCCACAAACAATAGCAGGAGTGATCTGTGCCTTAGGGACATGCTCCTGCTGCAGTTAACTAGCCCAACCTATTCCTTTAATTCAGCCCACCCTTTCATTTCCCATAAGGGATACTTTTGGTTAATTTAACATCTTTAGAAACAATGCTAATGACTGGTTTGCTGTTAAAAAACATGTGGGTAAATCTCTGTTCAGGGCTCTGAAGGCTCAGAGACCCCTGATCTCCCACTTCACACCTCTATATTTCTGTGTGTGTGTCTTTAATTCCTCTAGTGCAGTTGGGTTAGGGCCCTCCCCCACAGAGGTGCTCTCGGCAAGTGGTTTCCATCGTGGGGGCTTGAATCCAGGTCAAAGGGTCACCAGAGTGATGGTTGGAATGGAAAACTAACTGGAGGACACCCGTGTACTCTTAAAGCAATCCCCATGGTGAGTAAGAAGGGGAGCTCGGAAGTGTCAGGGTAACAATGGGAAGGTGTGGGGTCTGGTTCGTTCCACCTTGGAACTTTTTCACACTGATAATGAGGAGGAATGAGACTATAGAAAAATAACAGAAGAGGTTACAGAACATGTTTATTTACCAGCTAAAACTAAAGCGGCAAAGGAAGGAGAGGTTCATCCCTACCCTTCTGCTCCCCCTCATTATTATTTTGAAGAAAAAGACCCTCCAGATCTTTCTTTTCTGGAGGACACTGGGCAAAAAGTAGTTGCCCCAGTGACTGTTTGAGCAGCACCTCAAATGACTGCTCTTAGTTCTATTCAGGCAGGAATTCAGCAAGCTAGACGACAGGGTGATTTACAGGCTTGGCAGTTCCCTGTTAGAATACAAGGTTTGGTAAATATAGGAGCAGACATTTTAATCATTTCTCTATAGCACTGGCCGTCCACGTGAGCAATTCAACCTGCTCAATTTAACATAGTTGGAGTTGGTAAAGCCTCTGAAGTATACCAAAATAGTTATATTTTGCATTGTGAAGAGCCCGATGGACAACCTGGGAGTATTCAATCAATTATAACTTCTGTAACTATATATTTATGGGGGAGAGATTTATTACAACAATGGAGACCACAAGTTGTAATTCCAGAACAATTATATAGCCCTCAAATTCAACATATGATGCATGAAATGGTGTATGTCCCTGGTATGGGACTAGAAAAAAAATTGCAAGATTTGAAAGAACCGTTTCAAGTGGAAAAATAAAGTTTCCACCAAAGATTAGGATATCATTTTTGATGGTGGTCATCATTAAGCCTCCAGAACCTATACCTTTAAAATTGTTAACAGATAAGCCAATTTGGATAGAACAATGGCCGCTAAATAAGAGAGATTAGTTAACGCCTGAGGCATTAGAGAGATTAGTTACTGAACAGTTAGAAAATAGGCACATAGCTCCAACATTTTCCCCTTGGAATTCTCCAGTTTTCATAATTAAAAAAAAATTGGGTAGATGGAGATTGTTAACTGACTTAGGAGCCATCAATTCAGTTATACAACCTATGGGAGCAATACAGCCAGGATTACCTTCTCCTGCTATAATTCCAAAAAATTGGTCTTTAATAATCATAGATTTAAAAAACTGTTTCTTTACTATCCCTTTAGCTGAGCAAGACAGTGAATGGTTTGCATTTACAATTCCTGCAGTAAACAACATGCAGCCTGCTAAGCGTTTTCCTTGTTTCACGGGTTTAGTAATGGTAATGCTTCTTATTCTGGCTTGAAAAGTAAAGTTTTCCAGACACCCTATACTTCAGCTCAAAAAGCAGAGCTTGCAGCTGTAATTGAGGTATTGAATACTTTTGATATGACTATTAATGTGATTTCTGATTCTTCATACGTGGTTCATTCCACACAGTTAATTGAAAATGTTCAGTTATGATTTCATACAGATGAACAACTGATGACTTTATTTTTCCAATTGCAAGCAGCAGTTAGGAGTAGAATGCACCCTTTTTACATCACTCATATTAGGGCTCATACACCTCTTCCAGGACCTTTGACTGAAGGGAATCAAATGGCTGATCACCTAGTTGCTACTGCAATATCTAATGCTAGACACTTTCACAATTTAATCCATATTAGTGCCTCTGGTCTCAAACACAGATACAGCATTACCTGGAAAGAAGCTAAAACTACTATCCAGCGATGCCCAACTTGCCAAATGGTACATTCTTCATCTTTTTACAGGAGGAGTTAATCCTGGAGGATTGGAACCTAACTCTCTTTGGCAAATGGATGTCACACATGATCCCTCGTTTAGGAGACTAGCTTATGTACACATATGTGTGAACACCTTTTCTCACTTTGTCTGGGTGACATGCCAATCAAGAGAGTCTTCTGCCTGTGTTAAATGTCACCTTTTGCAGTGTTTTGCGGTAATGAACATTCCAGCTTCTATTAAAATAGATAATGCCCCAGGTTATGCTAGCCAAGCTTTAGCTACATTTTTCTCTATGTGGAATATTAAACACATTACTGGTATCCCATACAATTATCAAGAAGAAGCCGTAGTGGAAAGAATGAATCTCTCCCTAAAACAGCAGTTGCAAAAGCAGAAAGGGAGAGACAGACAATATGGAACACCGCAGATACAACTGAATCTAGCATAATTAACTTAAAATTTTTTGAGCCTGCCCAAAGGCCAGATGTTATCAGCAGCTGAACAGCATCTACAGAAACCAGCTGCAAAGACAGAAGCAGAACAACTGATTTGGTGGAGAGATCCAATAATAAAAAGTTGGGAAATAGGTAAAATAATAACTTGGGGTAGAGATTATGCTTGTGTTTCTCCAGGACCAAATCAACAGCCAATTTGGATACCATCAAGACACCTGAAACCTTATCATGAGCCAGAGGCTGAGGAAGAGACTCTGGGAGGATCCCGAGGACCCCCCGGTTGCAGCCATGTAGAGACTGACGCTGAGGGGAGGAACAACACCTGTCGAACACAGCCACCCACCTGGGGACAGATCAAGAAGCTGTCACAGATGGTGGAAGAAAACCGAGGAAAGCGGGACAACCAGTCACAACGAGTAATTTAATGATAGCTGTGATAGCAGTTATCACCAGTGCCATGAGTATTCCTTCAATAAGGCTGATACAGAGAACAATTATACTTATTGGGCATATTTATCAATCTTGGCTGGCCATAATGCCTGAATGCAATCACATCCTTTCTGTCACTCATGTCTTTTGACTTAAAAATAATTTATTTATATTCTAATTAATTATTTATAGGCAAGAACCTACTAGTGCCATTTTCTTAATTGTTTTCCAGTTCATTTTTACACCCTCTGTCTGTTCCTTTCCTTCTCTCTTGTATCTCCCATTGTGATTTGATGACTTACTGTAGTGTTACACTTTGAAACTTTTCATGTTTTGTGTATCTACTATAGGTCTTTGTTGATGACTATCATGAGGCTTACATAAAACATCATATGCTTGTAACAGGCTATTCTAAGTTTATAATAACTTAAATTTAATTACATGCATAAACTTAACACTTCACTTCTTCCAATTTGTGTTTTTGATGTCTTAACATGTATTTTTATAATTTGTATCTGTTAACACACTATTGTAACTACGATTATTATTAATTGTTTTGTCTTTTAATCTTTATACCAGAGGTATAACTGATCTACAATCCATCATCACAGTATGAGTATTCTTAGTCTAAATGTGTATTTATTTTAACATATATTTTAATATGTTGTTATGTTACTGGCTAGGGTTCTGCCTCTTAAGCTTTAAGAACTCACTTTAACATTTATTATAAGGGAGCTCTAGTGGTGATAATCATCCTCAGCATTTGTTTGTATGTGAAAGTGGTATGGTTTCATTCTGTCCCTACCCAAATCTCATCTTGAATTGTAGTTCCCATAATCTCCACATGTCATGGAAGGGACCTGGTGGAAGGTAATTGAGTCATAGGGGTGGTTACCCTCATACTATTCTAGGGATAGTGAGTGAGTTCTTACAAGACTTGAGGGTTTTATAAGGGCTTTCCCTGCTCTTCACTAATTATTCTTCCTGCTGCCATGTGAAGAAGAATGTGTTTGCTTCCACTTCCACCATGATTGTAAGTTTCCTGAGGCCTCCCCAATCCTGTGAAATTTTGAGTCAATTCAACCTCTTTTTTTTGTAATTTGTCCATTCATGGGATCTTTATGGCAGCAAAAGAACAGACTAATACAGAAAGGTTTTCCCTCTCATTTATTTTTATGTTTTTATTTTTATTTATATGACTTTTGACTAAAAACTTGCTAATTTTGTTTTAATTTTTAAGTCCCTTGCCTCAAACATTTATCCTTTCAGTTATAAAAAATCTAATTACAATCTTTAAGTCATTTTAAAATGCACAATTAAGTAATTATTGACTATAGTCACCTTGTTGTGCTAACAAATGTAAGTTTATTCATTCTTTCTATTTCTTTAGTAGAGATTAACCATCTCCACCTTCCTCCAAACCCACAATACCCATCCCAGCCACTGGTAATCATTCTTTCACTCTCTATGTCCATGAGTTCAATTGCTTTGATTTTTAGATCCCATAAATAATTGAGAACATGTGACGTATGTTTTTCTGTATGTGGCTTATTTCACTTAATATAAAGATCTCCAGTTCCATCCATGTTGTTGCAAATGACTGGATCTCGTTTTCTTATTGCTGAATGATACTACCTTGTGTTTATTTACCAACTTTTCTTTATCCACTTATCTGTTTATGGAGGCTTACATTGTTTCCAAATCATAGCTGTTGTGAAGAGTGCTGCATCAACAACAACAAAAAAGGAGTGCAGATAACGTTTTGATATACTGATTTCTTTTCTTTGGGGTATATAATCAGCAGTGGGATTGCTGAATCACATGATAGCTCAATTTCTGAGGCTTTTGAGGAACCTCCAAGCTGTTGGAGCTGTTGAGAGTTTGGTTATTAAATGACTTGAGGTAGTCTTCTTTCTATTAAATTTGCTTGCTATACTATAACTTTCTTGTACTTGGATATTGATATATTTCCCTAGGTTTGTGAAGTTCTCTGTTATTATCTCTTTGAGTAAATATTCTACTCATCTCTTTTTGTCTATATCCTCTTAAATCCTGATAACTCTTTTTTTTCTCTTTATTTCTTGTAAAAGTTAAAAAAAAAAAAAAAGCGAAATACATGTGCAGAATGTGCAGACGTGTTACATAGATATACTTGTGCCATGCTGGTTTACTGCACCTATTGAACTGTCCTCTAACTTCCCTAGCCTCACCCCCCACTCCTCAACAGGTCCTGGTGTTTGTTGTTCCCATCTCTGTGTCCATGTGTTCTCAATGTTCAGCTCCCACTTATGAGTGAGAACATGTGGTGTTGGGTTTTATGTTCCTGTGTTAGTTTGCTGAGGATGATGACTTCCAGCTTCATCCATGTCCCTGTAAATAACATGATCTCATTCTTTTTTTATGGGTGCATAGCATTCCATGATGTATATGTACCACATTTTCTTTATCAAGTCTATCATTTTTGGGCATTTGGGTTAGTTCCATGTCATTGCTATTGTAAATAGTGCTGCAATAAACATACATGTGCATGTGTCTTTATAGTAGAATGATTTATATTCCTTTAGGTGTATACCCAGTAATGGGATTGCTGGGTCAAATGGTATTTTTGGTTCTAGATCCGTGGGGAATTGCCATACCATCTTCCACAATTCCTGAACTTATTGGCATTCCCAACAACTGTCTAAAAGCATTCCTATTTCTCCACAGCCTTGTGAGCATCTATTGTTTCCAGACTTTTTAATAATTGCCATTCTGACTGGCATGAGATGGGATCTCACTGTGGTTTTGATGTGCATTTCTCTATGATCAGTTATGTTGAGCTTCTTTTTATCTATGTTTGTTGACTGCTTGAAAGTCTTCTTTTGAGAAGTGTCTGTTCATATCATTTGCCCACTTTTTAATGGGGTTGTTTGTTTTCTTGTAAATATGCTTAAGTTTCTTATAAATTCTGCATATGATACCTTTGTCAGATGGGTAGATTGCAAAAATTTTCTCCCATTCTGTAGGTTGTCTGCTAACCTGACAATAGTTTATTTTGCTCTGCAGAAGCTCCTTCTTTTAATTATATTACATTTGTCAATTTTGACTTTTATTGTGAAGATCAGATGGTTGTAGATGTGCAGTGTTGTTTCTGAGGTCTCTGTTCTGCTCCATTAGTCTATATGTCTGTTTTGGTACCAGTACCATACTGTTTTGGTTACTTTAGCCTTGTAGTGTAGTTTGAAGTCAGGTAGCATGATGCCTTCAGCTTTGTTCTTTTTGCTTAGGATTGTCTTGTCTATATGGGGTTTTCTGTAATTCCATATGAAATTTAAAAGTTTTTTTCTAATTCTGTGAAGAATGCCAACAGTAGTTTGATGGAAACAGCATTGAATCTATAAATTACTTTGGGCAGTATGGCCATTTTTATGTTATTGATTCTTCCTATCCATGAGGATGCGATGTTTTTCCATTTTTGTCCTCTCTTATTTCCTTGAGCAGTGGTTTGTAGTTCTCCTTGAAGAGGTCCTTCACATCCCTTGTTAATGGTATTCAAGGTATTTTATTTTCTTTGCAGTGATTGTGAATGGGAGTTCATTCATGATTTGGCTCTCTGCTTGCCTATTGTTAGTATAAAGGAATGCTTATAATTTTTGCACATTGATTTTGTGTCCTGAGACTTTGCCAAAGTTATTTATCAGTTCAAGAGGTTTTTTGGGCTGAGATGATAGGGTTTTTTAAATATAAAGTCATGTCATCTGCAAACAGAGACAATTTGACTTTACCTCTTCCTACTTTAATACGTTTTATTTATTTATCTTGTTTGATTGCCCTGGCCAGCACTTCCAATACTATAATGAATAGGAGTGGTGAGAGAGGACATCCTCATCTTGTACTAGTTTTCAAAGGGAATGCTTTCAGCTTTTGCCCCTTCAATATGATACTGGCTGTTGGTTTGCCATAAATAGCTCTTTCTATTTTGAGATATGTTCCATCAATATCAAGTTCACTGAGTTTTTAACATGAAGGGATGTTGAATTTGATCAAAGGCCTTTTCTGCATTTATTGAGATAATCATGTGGATTTTATCTTTGGTCCTGTGTATGTGGTGGTTTACGTTTATTGATTTGCATATGTTGAACCAGTCTTGCATTCCAGGGATGATGCCAACTTGATCGTGGTGGATAAGCTTTTTGATGTGTTGCTGGTTTCAGATTGCCAGTATTTTAACAAGGATTTTTGTATCAATGTACATCAGGGATATTGTCCTGAAGTTTTCTTTTTTGTTGTTGTGTCTTCCCGGTTTCAGGATCAGGATAATGCTGGCTTCATAAAATGAGTTAGGAAGGAGTCTCTCCTTTTCAATTGTTTGGAATAGTTTCAGAAGGAATGATACCAGCTTCTCTTTGTATTTCTGGTAGAATTCAGCTGTGAATCTTCCTGGTTCTGAGCATTTTTTGGTTGATAGACTATTAATTACCACCATTGGTCTATTCAGAAATTTGACTTCTTCCTGGCTTAGTCTTTGTAGGGTGTATGCATCCAGGAATTTATCCATTTCTTCTGGATTTTCTAGTTTATTTGTGTTGAGGTGTTTATAGTATTCTCTGATGGTAGTTTGTATTTCTGTGGGGTCAGTGGTGATATTTCATTTATCAATTTTCTATTGTGCCTATTTGATTCTTCACATTTTTCTTCATTATTAGTCTAGCTAGGAGTCTATCTATTTTCTTAATTTTTTCAAAAAACCATCTCCTGGATTCATTGATTTTTTTCAACTTTTTTTTTTTTTTTAATCTCTACCTCTTTCAATTCTGCTCTGATCTTAGTTATTTCTTATCTTCTTTTGGAGTAGTTTGCTCTTGCTTCTCTAGCTCTTTTCATTGTGATGTTAGGGTGTCCATTTGATATCTTTCTAACTTTCTGATGTGGACATTTAGTGCTATAAATTTCCATCTTAATACTGCTTTAACTGTGTCTCAGAGATTCTGGTACATTTTTTCTTTATTCACATTGGTTTCAAAGAACTTCTTGATTTCTACCTTAATTTCATTATTTACCTAGTAGTCATTCAGGAGCAGGTTGTTCAATTTCCATGTAATTGTGTGGTGGTGAGTGAGTTTCTTAATCCTGAGTTCTAATTTGATTGCACTCTGGTCTGAGAGACTGTTCATTATGATGTCAGTTCTTTAGCATTTGCTGGGGAGTGTTTTACTTCCAATTATGTGGTCAATTTTATAAGTGTCATGTGGCACTGAGACAAATGTATATTCTGTTGATTTGAAATAAAGACTTCATAGATGTCTATTAGGTACACTTGATCCAGAGCTGAGATCAAGTCCTGAATATCCTTGTTCATTTTCTGTCTCATTTATCTGTCTACTACTGACAGTGGGGTGTTAAAGTCTCACACTATTATTGTGTGGGAGACTAAGTCTCTCTGTCAGTCTCTAAGAACTTGTTTTATGAATCTGGGTACTCTTGTATTGGGTGCATAGATATTCAGAATATTTCACTTTTCTTGTTAAATTGCTCACTTCACCGTTAGGTAATGCCCTTCTTTGTCTTTTTTGATCTTTGTTGGTTTAAAGTCTGCTTTGTCAGAGAGTAGGATTGCAACCCCTGCTTTTTTTTTTTTCTTTTCAATTTCTTTTTAAATTTTCTTTCATCCCTTTACTTTGATCCTGTGTGTGTCTTTGCACATAAAATGGGCCTCTTGAATACAGCACACTGATGAATGTTGACTCCCTATCCAATTTGCCAGTGTGTGTTTTTTAATTGGGGTATTTAGTCCATTTACATACAAGGTTAGTATTATTACGTGTGAAATTGATCCTGTCATCATGATGCTGTCTGGTTATTTTGCACACTAGTTGATGCAGTTTCTTCACAGTATCATTGGTCTTTATATTTTGGTTTGTTTTTGCAGTGGCTGGTACCGGTTTTACCCTTCCATATTTAGTGCTTCTTTCAGCAGTTCTTGCAGGGCAGGCATGTTGGTAACAAAATTTCTCAGCATTTGCTTGTCTGGAAAGGATTTTATTTATCCTTCACTTATAAAGCTTAGATTGGCTGGATATGAAATTCTGGGTTGAAAAATTCTTTTCTTAAAGGATGTTGAATATTGGCCCCCAATCTCTTCTGGCTTGTAGGGTTTCTGCTGAGAGGTCCACTTGTAGTCTGATGGGCTTCCCTTTGCATATGACCTGGCCTTACTTTCTGGCTGCCCTTAACATTGTTTTCTTCATTTTGACCTTGGCGAATCTGACGATTATGAGTCTTGGGGTTGATCTTTTTGTGGCGTATCTTAGAGGTGTTCTCTGTATTTCCTGAATTTGCATGTTGGCTTGTCTTGCTAGGTTGGGGAAGTTCTCCTTGATAATATCCTGAACTGTGTTTTTCAGCTTGTTTCCATTCTCCCTGTCTCCTTCTGGTACTCCACTCAACCGCAGATTCGTTTTTTTTTGTTTGTTTTTTTTGTTTTTTTTTTTTTATGAAGTTCCATATTTCTTGGAGGATTTGTTCATTCCTTTTTATTCTTTTTTCTATAATATTGTCTGCATATCTTATTTCAGTAAGGTGGTCTTCAAACTCTGATATCCTTTTTCCCACTTGGTCAATTCAGCTGTCAATACTTGTGTATGTTCCGTGAAGTTCTCATGCTGTGTTTTTCAGCTCCATCAGGCCACTTATGTTCCTCTGTAAACTGGTTATTCTAATTAGTAATTTCTCCAACCTTTTATCCAGGTCCTTAGCTTCTTTGCATTGGGTTAAAACATGCTCCTTAACTCATTATAGTTTTTTATTACCCATCTTCTGGAGCCTACTTCTGTCAATTTGTCTATCTGGTCCTCCATCCAGTTCTATTCCCTTGATGGAGAGATGTTGTCATTTGGAGGAGAAAAGGCACTCTGGTCTTTTAGGTTTTCAGCATTTATTCCTGATTCTTTCTCATCTTCGTGAGTTTGTCTAGTTTCGGTATTTGATGCTGCCGACCCTTTGATGAGGTTTCTGTTGGGGCATTTTTGTTGTTCTTGTTCATGCTGTTGTTATCACTTTCTTCTTGTTTTTCTTTCAATAGTCAGGTCCCTCTTCTGTAGGGCTGCTGCAGTTTGCTGGGGGTTCATTTAAGGCCTTATTCACCTGATTTGCCCCTGTACCTGGAGATGTCACTCAAGGAGGCTGGAGAGCAGCAAAGATGGGTGCCTGCTCTTTCTTCTGGGACTTCTGACGTCAAGGGGCACCAACCTGATGCCAGTAGGATTGCTTCTGTATAGGATGCCTGACAACTCCTGTTGGAGGGTCTCACCCAGTTGAGTGGCACAGGAAGCAGGGCTTGTTTAATGAAGCACTTTGTCCTTTGGTGGAGAGGCTGTGTTTTGCTGGGAGGGAAATCCATTCATCTGGGCAGCCCAGATTCCTCAGAACTACCAGGAATAGAGGCTAAGTCTGCTGGTCTGCAGAGATTTCAGCCACCCTTCCTCCTAGGGGCTCAGGCCCAGGGAGATCCAAATTCTGTTCCTGAGACTCTTGCTGGAATTATTGGAGATCCTGCAGGGAAGCACCACCCACTGAGGAAGGATGGGTCAGGGTTAGACCTGAAAAGGCACTCTGGCTGCAGACTCCCACAACTGGTGTGTTGGGCTGTGGGAGCAAGTCTTGGGACCAAGCTGTCCAACCTGCCTGGCTCCAGCAGGGAAAAAGTGTAGTCTGGAGCTATAGAAATTGGTGCCACCCTTCTCTTGCCCAGGGAGCTTAGCATGTTAGGCAGTTGCAAGTTCCAGCACTGGCTGCTGCCCCTCCCCTAAGGGACTCAAATGGCTTAGACAGTAAGCAGCCACAGACAGTGCTGGTCACCTCCCAACCCAGGAGTTTGGTAGGCTTAAGCAGATTCCAGCTGAGAGGCTGTAAGAATCTGCACGTTCCAGGATTGGGATGCTAGGCCCCGATTGCATGCATTTATGAGTGGGATCTCCCGATCCATGGGTTGCACAGTTCCAGGGAAACATCAGTTTTCTTGGGTGAGTAGCATGCTTACTCACCACCTCCTTTGGGTGGGGGAAGGGTGTTCCCCTTCCCCATCTTGCTCTCAGGTGGGCTTCCACACCACAATGCTCTTCCTTCTCTCCATGGGTCATGCCAGCCTTCTAGTCAATTTTGATGATATAACCTGGATACCTTGGTTTCCAGTGAAGGATTCACATGCTTATTATGCTTTTTCCTATGCAAGCCTCCAAACAGCACTACTTCTAGTCAGCCGTCTTGATCCCACCCCTACTCCAATACCTCAGAATTGCTCTTTTGAGGATATTTTCTAGATCCTGTATGTGTGCTTTGTTTTTTTATTATTCTTTTTCTTTTTGTCTCCTCTGACTGTGTATTTTCAAATAGCCTGCCTTCAAGCTCACTCATTCTTTCTTCTGATTGATTGATTCTGCTATTAAAGGAATCTAATGCATTCTTCAGTATGCCAGTTGCATTTTTCATCTCTAGAATTTTTGTTTAATTTATTTTAATTGTTGTTATATATTTGTTATATTTATCTGATAGAATTCTGACCTTTTCCCTTTGGTATCTTAAATTTCTTCAAGTTTCCTCAAGACAGCTATTTTGAATTGTCTCTCTGAAAGGTCACATATTTCTCTTTCTCCAAGATTGGACACTGGTGCCTTATTTAGTTTATTTGATAAGATCACCTTCTCCTGGCTGCTATTGATGCTAGTAGATGTTTTTTAATGTCTGGGTATTGAAGAGTTAGATATTAATTGTAGGATTTGCTGTGTGGGATTATTTATACCTGTCTTTCTTAGAAAGACTTTCCTAATATATAAAAGAACTTGGGTTTTGTAATCTAAACTCTATTTGCCATAGGGGGCACCCCAAGCTTAGTAACATTGTGATTCTTTTAGACTCATACAGGTATCACCTTGATGGTCTCAGACAAGATCTGGGAGAATTCTCTGGATGATCAGGCAGAGGCTTTCATTCTCATCCCTTACTTTCTTCTAAACAAAGTTTCTCGCTTTGTTCTGAGCCACCTGAAGTTGAGGGTGGAGTGACATAAGCACTCCTTTGTCCAGCACCACTATGAGTGCACTGGGTCAGACCTGAAGCCAGCACAGTACTTGGTCTTGCCCAACCTCTCTCTGGCTGCTGCCTGTGTTTGCTCAAGGCCTTGGGACTCTACAGTCAACCAGTGGCAAACTCAGTCCGTCTGTTTCTTCCCTTCAGCATGGTGAGATTCCCCCAGGCCCTAGGTGGGACCAGAGATGCCATCTGAGAGTCACGGATTAGAGGCAAAGCCTCAGACTTTGACCTGATCAAAGGCAAAGGAGCCTCACCTTGAGCCACCCACCACCCTAGGCCATGAGGAGTACTGTCATACTACCAGCCAATGTTCTTTTATGTCTTGAAGGCTCTTAAGATAGCTTGTGGTCAATGCTGTCCAGCCTGGGATTTACCCTTCATGGCAGTGGGCTCCCTTGTGACCCAGGGGATGTCCAAAAATAGCAAGTAAAATGTCAAGTTCTGGAATCGAAGACCCCAAAAGCCTGCTTGGTCTTCTACCCTCTGTGGCACCTAAACTGCAAAACATAAACAAAAATCTTTTTCACTTTTCTCTCTGCTTCTCTAAAGCAGAAGGAGTTTTGCCCTGTAGCCACCACAGTTGACAGTGTGCTTAGTCACACCTGAGACCTGCAAGTCTCAGAGGCTCACCCAAGCCTTTCAATGTAGTACTTGAGTATCACTGCTGGTTAATCAGGGCCCAAGGGCTTTTCAAGCACCAGATGATGAATGCTGACTGCACTATTTTCCTTCGAGGCAGTGGGTTCACTTCTCAACCATGGTGTATCAGAAATGTCATCGAGGAGCTAGGTTCTGAAACAGGGGCCTCATGACTCTGACTGATGCCCTATTCTGCTATGGCTGTGCTGGTATGCAAGTTGCAAGACAAGCCCTCCCCACTCTTTCCTCTTCTATCATCAAGTGCAAGAAAGAGGTCTTTTTTGGAGCCATGAACTGTGCAGCCCAGCGTTAGGGGCGTGGGTGATTCCAGCATTACCTTAGCCACCCAAGGTGGTGTCTCTCTAGGTTGCATTCCCCTCCACTCCAATGTCTCTGAACTCCTTTCAGCACTAAGACTCACCCAAGAGTTGTAGTCCTATGGCCTAGATTACCATTCAGATTTGTTTACAGCACAGAGCACTTTGGCCCTCAGTGATAAGGTTTGTGGAAACTCAAGTTTGGACTAATGGTATCAGTGATTTTCTTCTCTTTGGGTCTGGTTTAAATGTTCCCTTCATGGGCAGGCATCGGCTTATTTTGGTCCAGTTTTCCTTTCTACTCTAACATGCTCGCACTTAGTTTAATGCCTCAGAATTGCTGTGTTCTCCAGTACCCAGAGTGTCTAGCCGCACTACATACCTGCTGCCGGTGTTGATAGAAGGGTGACATCAGCTTTTCAAGACTGCTTTTTTCTGTCCTTTCAGTGCCAGTTTCAGTGATATGAAGTAAAAAACAGGTACTATGACTGCTCACCTGATTTTTGGTCCTCATAAAGGCATTTTTTTTCCCCATGTAGACAGTTGTTAAATTGGTGTCCTTTTTGGGGGGATGATAAGTGAAGCTTTCTATTCCTCCATCTTACTCTGCCTAGTCATATCTCCTATATTTTTAGAGAACAGGATTGTTCAGTGTAGTGTTCTTGGTTGACAGTATTTTTCTTTCTTTCTTTTAAAATATATGATTGTTCTGTATCATTATTGTTCTCCAGTAGTTTTAGGACAATTTTTGGCTCTTTGAACTTCCACATGTATTGTATAATCATCTCTTGAAATTCCAGAAAATTTACATAGTTATTTTGATTGAAATTTCATTGAATCTTCAAATTGAATTGGGTGTCTGTGACTAATTCAATCTTTTTATCCCCAAAAATGGCATTTATCTCTACTTACTTAGATATCATTGAGCATCAGCTCAGAAACTACTAGAAAACTCTTTATTTTATACATATATTATTTTATTATCAGGGAAAGCAAAAATTTTGATAAATTTTTTCCTAAGTAATCTATAATTTAAAAATAGATTTTATAATTTTGGCTACTTTTTGCAACTGATCTTTGAATTTTATATTGATAAATCTTAATTCTAATTAATTTGTTTTAAAATTACAATAAATTTAGTGTATTTTCCTATTCTGACCACATTAATTAGGCCCTCTAATTCAATGGTAAATAATAGTGATAATAGTGGATGCCTTGTCACTTTACTAATTAAAAAAAAAAAAAGTGATATGATTTGGCTGTGTCCCCACCCAAATCTCATCTTGAAATGTAGTTCCCATAATCCCCACATGTTTTGAAAGGGATGCAGTGGTTGATAATTGAATCATGAGACCTGTTTTTTCTAATGCTGTTCTTGTGACCATGAATAAGTCTCACAAGATCTGATTGTTTTATAAAGGAGAATTCCCCTGCACAAGTCTTCTTGCCTGCTGCCAGGGAAGATGTATCTTGCTTCCCTTTCACCTTTTGCTGTGATTGTGAGGCCTCCCCAGCCATGTGGAACTGTGAGTCTATTAACTCTCTTTTTAAATAAATTAACCAATATTTGGTATGTCTTCATTAGCAGCATGAGAACAGAGTAATATAGTAAATTGTCACCAGTAGAGTGGGGTGCTGCTGTAAAGTTACCCAAAAATGTGGGGGCGACTTTGGAACTGGGTAACAGGCAGATGTTGGAGCAGTGTGTACTATTCAGAAAAAGACAGGAAAATGTGGCAAAGTGTAAAACTTCGTAGAGACTTGTTGAATGGTTTTTATCAAAATGCTGATAGTGATGGACGATGAAGTCTAGCCTGGGATGGTCTCAGATGGAGATGAGAAACTTGTTGGGAACTGGAATAAAGGTGATCCTTGCTATGCTATAGCAAAGAGACTCACAGCATTTTTTCCCTGCCCTAGAGATCTGTTGAACTTTGAACCTGAGAGAAATGATTCAGGGTATCCTGCAGAAGAATTTTTTTCCCTTTCACTTGGTTCTCATTCTCTCTTGCCTGCTGCCATGTAAGACATGACTTTCACCTTCCACCATGATTGTGAGGCCTCCTCAGCCACGTGGAACTGTGAGTTCATTAAACTCCTCTATCCTTAATAAATTACCCAGTCTTGGGTATGCCTTTATTAGCAGCATGAGAAAAAACTAATACATTATATATCTGATGAAGAGCTAATATTTAAAATATATAGATCAATGACACAACTCAATAGAAATAATATAAATAGTGCCATTACAAATGAACAACGGAATTGAATAGAAATTTTTTCCAAAGAGATATAAAAATGGTCAACGAGTATATGAAAAGATGTTCAAAATGACTAATTTTCAAGGAAATGCAAATCAAAATCACAATGAGATGTTGCTTCACACTTATTAGAATGTCTATTATCAAAAAGACAAGAGATAAGTATTGGGGAGGATATGGGAAAAAGAAAATTCTTGGATACTGTTGGACAAAATGTAAAATGGTACAGCCATTATAAAAACAGCATGTTGGTGATTTTTATGTTCATTTTCCTCAAAAAAATTTAAAGAGAACTACCATAAGATCCAACAACCTCTCTACTGGATATATAGTCAAAGAAAATAAAATATGGGCTTTGTAGAGACATGTGAACTTCCATGTTCGTTGCAACATTAAGCTCAATAGCCAAGATACTAGGATCAAGGGAATTGCTCACGGAAAGGTAAATATTTAAATAAATTGTAATATACGTACACAATACTATGCTACTAACTTTAAAAAAAGAGATAATGCCATTTGTGACAAATTGGTGAACATGGAGGATATTATGTTATTTAAAATAAGCCAGGCATAGAAAGAAAAATACTGCAGGATTTCAATTATATTTCAATCTAAATAAAATTTAAATATATAGAAATAGAGAGTTTAATAGTGATTAGTAGAAACAGGGATGGACAAAAATTGGAAAAAAATAGGTCAAATGACACATACTGGCGGTTATGTATAGTAAATGTCTAGATATCTAATGTATAGAATGAGAACTATAGTTAATAACATTGTACGGTATACTAAAAATTTGCTGAGAGTAAATTTTAGGTGCTCTTACCACACACAGATGAAAGTGTCAATATGGAAGGTAAGGAATATGTTAATTTACTTAAGTATAATAATTATTTTACTATCTATATCACATTATCATGCTGTATACCTTAAATATACACAATAAAATACATTTTAAAATAAAGTAATGCAAAAGTTTTGGACTTTAAAATAGTGGAGCAAAATTATGAGAAAGTAGAAGATGATCATTTAAAGCAATTTAAAAAAATAATAAAATAATATTTCTACCATGCTAATAATGTCTAGGAACTGGATTCAGAAAAATATTCAATCCTACCGAACCCAGGAAAGAAAGAAATAAAATAAAAGTCCAATATAACAAACAGAAAACCCATAGCAAGATGGCACATTAAACCAAAACATATCCATAACTACAACAAATATACATGGTTTAAACACTCCACTAAATACATTAAATATCAATTCACCAATTGATTAAAAGAAAAGGGATGAAAATGGTTTACCATGCAAGCACTAATCAAAAGAAAGGTGGAGTGACTGTATTAATATTAGACCAAACAGACTTTAGAATAAGTAATGTAGCCATGGATAAAGAGGAAAATTTCATAAAGGTAAAGCAGTACATTCTTTACCAAGACATAGTAATTCTAAATACATGTGTACATGATAACAGAACTTCAAAATAAATGAAGCCAAAACTGACATATCCAAAAAAAGTAAACAGATACCCAGTTATATTTCAAATGTTCAACGGCCTTTTTTTAACTGAAAAAAATTCATCGACACATAAATGAGTGTTTGACGACATAATATAGAAAATGTAGACATTTAGAAAGAAAGATTAAGAAAAGAGTTTGACTGTGTTTGTGAAAACTCATAGACATATACTTATAGCTCTTTATTTCCAGCAATCTATACTTAAAAAAATATATGGCAGAACCATGATGTCAGCAATAAACGGCAGAGTGAACCCTTCCAAAAACTCTCTTCTCCATAAAGGCAATGAGAAACCTGGAAAAAAAAATTTCAGACATCACCATTTTAGAACACTGGAAGTTAATCAAAGGATTACAGTAATCCAGAAAAAAACAATTTGAGAAAAATAGCTGCATATCTGTAAGAACACTGAGCTTTGTGGCATTTTTAACTTGCTCTAGTCTCATGTTCCACTCTCCAACTCTATGGTAACCATAAAATTTAGTAGCTTTCATTTGCAGTGACAATCAGCATCTTAGAAATCACTAGAGAGAACAGAATCAGATGGACCTTTTTGAAAGTCTTATATCAAAATAAATATTATTATGTAATCTTTTGGGTTATTCTCTGAAACACCACACTTGCTAGGCTGTCTATATTTTATATTTGTTTGGAACTGAGGCAGGCTAAAAAGCATTTATCGTAAAAACTACAGTAACTTGTGGCTACCTGAGGTAAGGGTGAACAATTTAAGCAAGCAGTACTTTTTTTTTTTTTTAAGGTTAAAAAGGAAAAGCTGGGGAATTAAATGTTCACAGAGACTTTGAAAAATGCCAACATATTCCTTGGAATCTGGAGGCCATGAGAATGCATAGAACTGTGTGCTTGCCAAAAACTATTTACATGCTCAGAAAAAAACCTGAGAAGGTGCTAAACTTTCACCTGTTGCTGACTTTGATGCTTTGCACAAGCAGTAAGAAGTTTAAGTAAGTGTTGTTAGCATGCCTGAATGAGTGTTTATGTATGTTCAAACACATTCAGAACATCTCCATAAAGATTAGGAGATATTGTTTTCAGGTGGTTAAGAAAATTTCCATCCAAATATTTTCCTACCACTAAGCATACAGGATATATTGTGTGGCCACACATGAGAAAGAATGAAGACATAACAACAATAGTTCAGCAAAATCACCAAACAGAGAACAACGATGACAAACTCTGAGAAGAAGGAAAATATGATTTCTTTGGAACACTCCACTCAACAATAGAACACAAATTATTCTCAAGTACACACAGAATATTCTTGAGGTTAGACCATAAAACGTTTTTCCAAAAGTAATATACAAATTGTCAGTAGGCACATAACAAGATGTTCATCATTCACCTTTAGGAAAATGTAACTCAAAGTCACAATGAAAAATCACTTTAAAACCACTAGGATGTATAAGAAAAAAATCACATAAAAGAAGCCAGTTCAAAAGGTCACATATTTTATAATTTCATTTATATCAAATGCCCAAGATAGCCAAACTATTAGAGAAGAAGAGCAATTATTTGTTCTCAGAGCATGGGAGAGTACTGAGAATCTTGTGTATGCGGGAAAATATGCTAAAAGCCCAGAATTGCATGCTTCAGAATGGTGAGCTAATTGTATGTCAGTTATATATCAGTTAAAAAGTATGAATTCTATTTATCCTTCTAAAAATTAATAAGCATTTTCAATAGAAGAAAATATATTTGATTTAACATTTATTCATAATAACAGTCTGTCAAAAACAGAAGTAGAAAACATAATATTAAAAGAACATTTAACAAAATCATGTAACAAAAAGTATTCTCAATAATAAAATGATGAAGCATTTTGTATTAGTCTGTTCTCACACTGCTAATAAAGACACACCCAAGACTAGGTAATTTATTAAAAAGAAAAAAAAAAGGTTTAATGGACTCACAATTCCACATGGCTGGAGAGGCCTCACAATTACGGCAGAAGGTGAAAAGAAAGCAAGACACATCTTACATGGCAGCAGGTTAGAGGCTTGGGGCAGGGGAACTCTCCTTTATAAAACCATCAGATCTCATGAGACTTATTCACAATCATGAGAACAGCACAGGAAAGACACATCCCCATGATTTAATTCCCTCCCACCAGGTTCCTCCTATGACACTTGAGGATTATGAGAACTACAATTCAAGATGAGATTTGCATGGAGACACAGTCAAACCATATTATTCCACCATTGGCCCCTCCCAAATCTCATGTCTTCACACATTTCAAAACACAATTATGCCCCTCCAACAGTCTCCCAAAGTCTTAATTCATTCCAGCATTAACTCAAAAGTCCAAGTCCAAAGTCTAATGTGAGACAAGGGAAGTTTCTTCAGCCTATGGGCCCGTAAAATCAAAAGCAAGTTAGTTAACTCCTAGATACAATGGGAGTACAAGTATTGGGTACATACGCCCATTCCAAATGGGAGAAATTGGTCAAAATGAAAGAGATACAGGCCCCATGCAAGTCCAAAATCCAACAGGGCAACCATTAAAGTTCCAAAATGTTATTTGATTCCATGTCTTACATCTAGGACATGCTGATGCAAAAGGTGAGCTTCATGCCCTTGGGCAGCTCCAGCCCTATGGCTTAGCAGGATACAGCCCTGCTCCCAGTTGCTTTCATGGGCTGGCATTGAGTGTCTGCAGCTTTTCCATGCACATGGTGTAAGCTGCTCCTTGATCTACCATTCTGGGATATGGAGGACTGTGGCCCTCTTCTCACAGCTCCACTAGGCTGTGCCCCAGTGGGAACTCTGTGTGGGAGCTCCAACCCCACATTTTCCTTCCACACTGCCCTAGCAGAGGTTCTCCATGAGGGACCTGCCCCTGCAGCAAACGTCTGCCTGGACCCCTAGGCATTTGCATACATCCTCCAAAATCTAGGTAGGGGTTCCCAACCCTTAATTCTGAACTTCTTTGCACCAACACTCTCAATATCACATGTTTACACTATCATTGGTTTCAAAAATTTTTTTAAATTTTCTTCTTAATTTCTTCATTGACCCACTGGTTATTCAGGAGCATCTTGTTTAATTTACATGTATTTGCATAGATTCTAAAATTCCTCTTGTTATTAATTTGTAGTATTATCCCATTATGGTCAGAGAAGATGCTTGATATTATTTTAATATTTTTGAATATTTTAAGATTTGTTTTGCAACTTAACATTCTCATAGATTATTCCCAAAGATAGAATGATCCATGTGCTGAAGTAAAGAATATATATTTCACAGCTCTTGGATAAAATGTTCTGTAAATATTTATCATATCCATTTGGTGTAAAGTAAATCTGATGTTTCTTTGTTTATTTTCTGTCTGGAAGATCTGTCCAATTCTGAAAGTGGGGTCTTGAGTCTCCATCTAATATTGTATTGGGGCCTATCTCTCTACTCAAACAGTATTTCTTTTATATATCTGGGTACTCCAGTATTAGGTACATATATATTTTAAATTGTTATATTCTCTTGCTGAATTGACTCCTTTGTTATTATATAGTGACTTTTTTGTCTCTTTCTAACAATTTTGTCTTGAAATCTATTTTGTCTAAGTATAACAATTTTAGCCTTTTTTTGGTATCCATTGGAATAGAATATATTTTTCCATACCTTGATTTTCAGGCTATGTGTGTCTTTATATTTGAAATGTGTTTCTTGTAGGCAACAGATAAATGGGATTTGTGCCTTTATTTATTTAGCCAGTTTATATGTCTTTTGATTGGACAGTTTAGTCCATTTACATTTAACATTATTATTAATAAGTAAAAAGTTACCACTGGTTTTTTGTTGTTGTTGTTTTCTAGTTATTTTGTTTCTTTTCTTCCTTATTTTCTTCCTTTCTTCCTCTAATAAAAGTGATTTTCTCTGGTGATATAATTTAGTTTATTGCTTTATATTTTTTGTGTCTCCATTGTATATTTTTTGGTTTGATATTACCGTTAGGCTTGCAAATAATATGTTATAACCCATTATTTTAACATGATAACAACTTAACACTATTTGCATGAACAAAGAAACTAGAAGAAAACTAATAAAAATTCTACACTTTAATTATATTTTAGTTCCCTACTTTTAAACTTTTTGTCATTTCTATTTCTGTCTTATTTTATTGGCTATGTCTTAAAAAGCAGTTGTAGTTATTATTTTTCATTGGTTCATTATTTTGTGTTTCTAACTAGGATAAGAGTAGTTTACACACCACCAGTACAGTGTTATAATATTCTGTGTTCTTCTGTGTACTTAATATTACCAGTCACTTATGTACCTTCAGGTGATAATTTATGCTCATTAATGTCTTTTCTTTCTCATTGAAGTACTCCTTTTAACATTTATTTTATGATAGGTCTGGTGTTAATAAAGTCCCACAGTTTTAGTTATTTTGGGGGAAGTCTTCGTTTCTTCTTCATGCTGGAGATATATTTTTGATGGATATACTATTTTAGGGAAAAAGGTCTTTCCTTCAGCACTTTAATTATTTCGTGCTACTCTCTCCTGGCCTGTAAGTTTTCCACTGAATAGTCTGTGACCAGATGCACCTCCATTGTATGTTATTTGTTTCTTTTCTCTTGCTTCTTTTAGAATTCTTTGTCTGTGAAGTTTTGAAGTTTTATTATTAGATGCCTTGAGATAGTGTTATTGCAATTAAACTTGCTTGTTATTCTAAAGCCTTTTAATACTTGGATATTAACATCTTTCTCTAGGTTTCAAATGTTCTCTATTATTATCCCAGTGAATAAACTTTCTATGTATACCTCTATCTCTACCTCCTCTTTAAGAATAATTCCTGGATTTGCTCTTTCGAGGCTGTTTTCTAGATCTTGTAGGCATGCTTAATTGTGTTTTATTCTTTCGTCTTTTGTCTCTTCTGACTGCATGTTTTCTTTTTTAAAAATGTTTATTTTAAGTTCAGGGGTACAAATGAAGATTTGTTACATGAGTAAATTTGTTTCATGGGAGTTTCTTCTAAAGATTATTGCAAATTGTTGTGTTTTCAATTATCCTGTCTTCAAATTCACTCATTCTTTCTTCTGCTTGATTAATTCTGCTATTAAAAGACTTTGATGCATTCTTTAGTATGCCAATTGCATTTTTTTTTTAGCTCCAGAATTTCTACTAAATTCTTATTAATTATTTTAATCTCTTTGTTAAATTTATATGAGAGAATTCAGTTTCTTCTGTTTTTTTAAATTTTTTTAGTATCATCAACACAGCTATTTTGAATTCTGTCTGAAAGATCACATATCTGTTTCTCTCAAATAAGTCCCTTGTGCCTTATTTAGTTTATAGGGTGAGGTGATGTTTTCCTGGATGGTTTTGATGCTAATAGATATTCTTAGGTGTCTGGGCATTGAAGGGTTCAGCATTTATTATAATCTTCCATTGTCTGGGTCTATTCATAGCTGTTCTTGAGAAGGATTTCCAGGTATTTAAAATTACTTGGGTATTGTGATCTAAGCTGTATCTACATTAGGGGTCACCCTTATCCCAGTAACACTGTAGTCCTTGCAGACTCATAGAGGTACTGATGGTCTTGGACAAGTTTTGCAAAAATTGTCTGGATTACCAGGCAGAGACTCTTTTTCTTTTTTTTTTTTTTTTTTTTTTTTTTTTTTTTTTTTTTTTTTTTGAGACAGAGGCTCGCGCTGTTGCCCAGGCTGGAGTGCAGTGGCCGGATCTCAGCTCACTGCAATCTCCGCCTCCCGGGTTTGCGCCATTCTCCTGCCTCAGCCTCCCGAGTCGCAGGGACTACAGGCGCCCGCCACTTCGCCGGGCTATTTTTTGTATTTTTTAGTAGAGACGGGGTTTCACTGTGTTAGCCAGGATGGTCTCGATCTCCTGACCTCGTGATCCGCTCGTCTCGGCCTCCCAAAGTGCTGGGATTACAGGCTTGAGCCACCGCGCCCGGCCTCAGAGACTCTTTTTCTCTTCCCTTACTTTTTCTCAAACATACACAGTCACTTTCTCTGTTCTGAGCCACCCAAAGATGGTGGTGGAGTGACACAAGCACCCCTGTGGTCACCACCAATAAGTGGTAAAGCCAGTCAGGCATCAGTCCTTCCCTTCAGAGAAGTGAAGTTCCCTAGGTCTCAGATAGATTCAGAGTTGCCACCTGGGAGTCAGAGACTAGAGGCAAAATCCTTAAATGTCTACCTGTGTTCTAGTGTACTGTGGCTGAGCTGGCACTCAAACCACAAGATACATTTTTCCCCACTCTTACTTCCTCTTTCCAAAGGTAGATCAGCCTCACCCTGTAGTCACCACCACCCCAGATCACGAGGAGTACTGCCATACTAATACCGATGTTCCCTTAAGGCTCAAGGACTCTTAAGTCAGTTTGTGGTACATGCTGCCTTGCCTCTGACTCTCCCTTCAGGGAAATGGGCTTCCCTGTGGCCCAGGGCATGTCCAGAAATGCCATCCAAAAGTCCTCTCTTGGAATCAGGGATCCTGGGAGCCCACTTGTTGCTCTACCTACTGTGGCTGTACTGGTATCTAAGGTGCAAGAAAAAGTACCATTTACTTTTTCCTCTGCTTTTCTCAAGCAAAATGTATGTTGACCCATAGCCACAACAGCTGATTATATGCTGAATCTCACCTGAAGCCAGCAAGTCTCAGAAGTTTGCCCAAGGCCCTTGATTTAGTACCTGGGTATCATTGCTGGTTATTCAGGGCACGATGATTCTTCAGTTAGATGGTGATTAATTCTGCCAGGACTAGTCCTATCTTTTAAGGAAACAGGTACCCTTCTGACTTAAGCTGTGTTTAAAAATGACTTCTGGAAGCTGTGACCCGAAGGAACTATGAGGGATGGAGGCCTCATGACTCTGACAAGTGACCTGTCTTGCTGCGGTTGGGCTGGTATCCTAGATGCAAGACAAAGTCCTTTTCCCCTTTCCCGCTCCTCTCCTAAAATGGAAGGAAGGAGTCTCTTTTGGAGCCTGGAGCTGTGTGGCTTGGAGTTAGGGAAAGGGTGATGCCAGCACTCCCTTGATGCCCCAGCTGGAGTCTCAGTAGGTCACATTCTCCTCTCCCCCAACAGTCCACTTTCTCAGGTTTTAATTCAGCACTAGGAATCACTTAAGACTTGTAGTCCTTATGACCTAAAATGCCTTTCAGGGTTACTTGGAGACAGGCAGTGTTGTGGTTGTGGCGTTAAGGTTTGCAGGAAATCAATTTCAGACCGCTTGGATTGACAGTTTTCCTCTGGCTAAGGCTGGTTTAAGTGATCCCTCCATGGGCAGACATCAACTGAGTTTGGTTCTTTTTTTTTTTTTTTTTTTTTTTTTCCTGCCTAACCCAACAGCACTGAGTTCATCGTCTCACAATTGCTGTGTTCTCCCTCCCCCAGCACCAGAGTTGCTTTCTGTACCATGCTGCTGCCAGGGGTGGAAGAGGGGTGTCATCAGCAATTCAGGACTGTTTTTTCATGTCTTTAGTACCTCTTTCAGTGTTATGAAGTTAAAACCATGTATAATGAGGCTCTCCTAATTTTTATTTTTTATTAAAATGTTATTTCTGTGTCGATAGTTGTTAACCTGGTGTCCTTGTGGCTGGAGGATTGGTGGAACTTTCTATTTCACCACCATGCTTCACCCTCTGCGCAGGTATTCATAAACATATAATATGTATATATACAATATGTATGATTATAATACATATTTATTATATATTTTTATATTTATATATATTTATTATATATATTTATTATTGTATATATATATTAAAATCACTTCCACATTTATATATATATATATATATATATACTGATCTTTTGGATAAATAACCAGTAGTGAAATTCTTAGATTGTATGGTAGTTCTATTTTTAGTTTATTGAAAGTTGTCCATATTGTTTCCCAACGTGACCATACTCATTTGCATTTCCACCAGCATTGTATAATTTTCTTTGTGTCCTCACCAGCACCTCTTATTTTTTATATTTTAAAAAATAGTCATTCTAACTTGGGTAAGATAATATTTCATTGGAGTTTTGATTTTTATTTTCCTGATGATTAATGATGTTGACTTTTAAAAAATATACCTTTTGGCAATATGTATGTCTTTTATATGGTTTGGTTCTGTTTCCCTACCCAAATCTCATGTTGAATTGTAATCCCCAATGTTGAGGGAGGGACCTGGTGGGAGGTTATTAGATCATGGGGGTGGATTTCTTCCTTACTGTTCTCATAATAGTTTGTGAGTTCTCATGATATCTCTTTGTGTAAAAGCGTTTAACACCTCCCCCTTCATTCTCTCTATTGCAGGCTATGTGAAGATATGCTTTCTTCCCCTTCACTTCCATTATAAGTTTCCTGAGGCCTCCACAGTCATGCTTCCTGTACAGCCTGCACAATAATAAGCCAATTAAACCACTAAAAAAATAAAAAAAAAAAAAACAAGAAAACAAATTACCCAGTCTCAGGTAGCGATTTATAGCAATGTGATAATGGACTGATATAGAAAATTAGTAACTGAGAAGTGTGACATTGCAATAAAGATATCTGAAAATGTGTATATCTGCAATAAAGATATCCAAAGATAAAGACTTTGGAACTGGGTAATGGACAGTGGTTAGAAAGGTTTGGAGGGCTCAGGAGAAGAGAGAAATATAAGGGAGGGTTTGGAACTTCCTAGGGACTGGCTAAATCATTGTGATAAAAATGCTGATAGTGATATGAACAGTGAAGTCCAGGCTGAGATGATGTCAGATGAAAAAGAGGAACTTATTGAGAACTAGAGTAAATGTCACTCTTGCTATCCTTTAGCAAAGAGACTGGTGGCATTGTGCCCCTGCTCTAAGAATCTGTGAAACTTTGAACATGAGAGAGATGATTTAGAAAATCTTGCAGAAAAAAATTCTAAGCAGCAAAGGATTCAAGATGTGGCCTGGATACTCCTAACAGTGTACACTCAGATGAGGTCACATATAGATTTTCTGAAACTGAAACTTATATTTTAAAAGAAAGCAGAGCAGAACAGTTTGGAAGATTTGCAGCTTGATCATGTGGTAGAAAAAAAAATCTGGGGAATAATTTAAGGCTGCGTAAATTTGCATAAGTAAAAATAAGCCAAATGTTAATAGCCCACAACAATAGGGAAAATGCCTCCAGGGAATTTCAGAGACCTCTGTGGCAGCCGGTCCCATCACATACCTAAATGCCTAAAAGGGAAATCATTGTTTCGTGGACCAGGCCCAAGGCCCAGCTACACTGTGCATCCTCAAGACATAGTGCCCTGTGTCCCAACCACTCCAGCTTATTTTGTCACTAAAAGGTGCCAAAGTACAACTCAGGCCATTGCATCAGAGAGAGCATGCCCCAAGCCTTGTTGGCTTCCATGTGGTTTGGGGCTTGCAGGTGCAAAGAAGGCAAGAGTTGAATTTTGGAAGCCTCTGCCTAGATTTCAGAGGATGTATAAAAATGCCTGGATGTCCAGGCAGAAATCTTCTGCAGGGTTGGATACCTCATGGAGAACCTCTATTAGGGCAGTGTAGAGAGGAAATGAGGTCAATGCCCCCACACAGAGTCCCTATTTGGGCACTGCCTAGTGGACCTATGAGAAAAAGGCCACCATTCTGAAAACCCTGGAATGGTAACTGCAACAGCTTGCACTGTACACCTGGAAAAGCTGCAGGCACACAAAGTCAATCCATAATAGCAGTTGTGGGGGCAGTGCCCAGCAGACCCACAGGGGAGGAGCTGTTCAAGGACTTGGGGGACCAACCCTTGCATCAGTGTGGCCTGGATGTGAGACATGGAGTCAAAGGAGATTATTTTGAAGCTTTAAGATTGAATGACTACCCTGCTGGGTTTCAAACCTGCAGGAGGACTGTAGCCTCTTTGTTTTGGCCTATTCATCTATTTTGGAAAAGGAGCATTTACTCAATGCCTGTATCCCCATTGTGTCTGAAAGTAATTAACTTTTTTTTTTTTTTTTTTTTTTTTTTTTTTTTTTTTTTTTAACTTTACTGTCTCATGAACAGAAGGGACTTGCCTTGCCTCAGATGAGACTTTGGACTTGGACTTTTGGGTTAATGCTGGGATGGGTAAAAACTTTGGGGCATGATTGGCTTTGAAAAGTGAGAAAGACATGAGATTTTGGAGGGGTAGGAGTGGAATAATATGGTTTGGTTTTGTATCCCCACTTCAATATTATGTTTAATTGTTATCCCCAGTGTTGGGGGAAGGACCTGGTGGGAGGTAATTGGATTATGGGGATAGATTTCCCCTTTGCTATTCTCATGACAGTGAGTGAGTTCTGATAAAATCTGGTTGTTTAAAAGTGTGAAGCACTCTCCCCACCCCGCTGGTCATGTGAAGATGTGCTTGCTTCCCCTTTGCCTTCCACCATGGTTGTAAGTTTTCTGAGGCCTCCCCAGCCATGCTTCCTATACAGCCTGCATAACTGTGAGTCAATTGAACCTCTTTTCTTAATAAATTACTCAGTCTCATGTAGTTATTTTGAGCAATGTGAGGACAAACTAACACATTCTCCTTTTGAGAAATGTCTATTTAGATACTTTGCCGACTTCTTAATGAGAATTCTTGGTTTTGTTTTGTTTTGTTTTACTGTTAAGCTGTTTAAATTTTTGGTATATTCTGGATATTAATCCCTTGTCAGATTAACATTTTAAAAATGTATTCTACCATTTAATAGGTTTTCTGTTCACCCTGTTGATATTTTCCTTTGCCATACAGAAACTTTTTTGTTTAATATAGTCTCATTTTTCTATTTTTTTAATGCCTATGCCTTTGAGTTCTTAGTCATAAAATCTTTGCCTAGGCCAATTATTTATTTTGGTTTTATGTCTAAGTCTTTAATTAATTTTGAGTTGATCTTTGTATGTAGTGAAATGTGGGGATCTAGTTTCATTCTTCTGTATACAAATATTTCATTTTCACAGAACCATACATACACTGTCCTTCCTTCTGTGTATATTCTTTGCACCTTTACAAAAGATGGGTTGATTGTAAGTGCATTAATTTATTTCTGTGTTCACTATTATGTCCTATTTTTATATGTGGTGTTTTATAATGACACTACCATGCTGTTTTTGTTGCTGTTTTTGTGGCTTTGTGACATATGTTCAAGTCAGGTAGTATGATGCCTCCAGTTCTGTTTATTTTGCTTAAGATAGCTTTGGCTATTTAGGGTCTGTTCAGGTTCCATATAAATTTTTCAACTTCTTTTTCTATTTCTGTGAAAAAAATGACATTGGTATTTTGGTAGGAGTTGCATTGAATCTGTAGATTACTTTGGGTAGTATAGTTATTTTAACAATGTTAATTCATCCAATCCATGTGCCTGGAATGTCTTTCTGCTGATTTGTTTTCTCTTTAATTTCTTTCATCAGAGTTGTGTAGGTTTCCTTAGTGAGATTTTCTACCTTCTTGATTAAATGTATTCCTAGGTATTTCTTTTTGGTTAAAATTATTCCTAGGTTATTTATTTTATTTTATTTTATTTTATTTTATTATTTTATTTTATATTTTATTTTATAGCTGGTGTAGCCCTTGGATGACATACTTGGGTACTGGGGCTTGGGTAGACCTCAGCTTGGTAGACCTGACCTCAGGTTCCCCAGTGGTGCATGCTGGTGCTGGTTGTGGTAAGCCTGCCTGGGTCAGGTAATTTCCAGGCTCCTTGTAAAATGCTTAGGTGGGAGGAGCAGTGGTTGTGTTATGGCTCTGCTGCTGGGGAGGGCAAGGTTGATTTCAGTGACAGCATCTAAAAACAGGCAGCTGAGGAGTGCATGCTTGGACCCCTAGTGGCAGTTAAAAGCAAGGCAGCCTCTCCTCAGGGTGCTTTAAAATATGTGGTGGCCCTAATACCAGGAGTCATTACCAAGGGCTCATGCTTCAGCCCTGGAAGTAGCAGCCAGCATTCTCTCTCAGGTGATCTATTCAAATTGTGATGATCTACTTTTAGATATCTTCTTTGTAAAAGAGGCAAGTAATAGATGCTTCTAGTCACCCATCTTAAATCCTATGTCAAACTCATTTACATTAAAATTATTGATAAAGATTTACTATTGCCATTTTGTTATCTGTTTTTTGTTTGTCTTGTGATTGCTTTGTCCCTCGTAGCTTTTGTTTCTGTCTTATTTTGTGTTTTGGTGCTTTTCCTTTTGCATTACTAGGTTTTGATTCTTGTATTTTTTTCTTTGGGGTAATTACAGTAACTAGTTTATTTGTTTTTACCAAGGGGCTTACATAAATTATATTATGGTTATAAGTTAACTTTAAGCTGAAAACAACATAATTTTTCTTGCATTCAGACTTAGTTCTTTTACATCTATTTCACTTACAGTATGTTCTGTTTATGTCACAATTTTCAACCCTGTATAGTGTGTATACATTATCATAATTTAGTTACAGTTGTTTTAATATTTTTGTCTTTCAGTTTTTATAGTAGGGTTTCAGTAGATTCACTCACTACTTTTATAACACTAAATTTTTTTCATCAATATTTTTTCCTTTGCCAACCAGTGTCACACTTTCTTTTGCGCTCATGTTGCTGTTTTGTATCTTGTCATTTCAACTTGATGAACTTCATGTAGCACTTTTTGTAAGGCAGGTCTAGTGGTGATAAATTCCCTCAGCTGATGTCTGTGAAAGTTTTTCTCTCTCCTTAATTAATAAAGAACATGTTTGTTGGTAGAATATTCTTGGTTGCTAGGGTTGTTTTTCTTCTTTCAGCACTTTGAATATATTATGTCACTTTTTTCTAACCTGTATTATTTCTACTGAAAAATTTGCAGATCATATTGAGAGCAAGGACCCCCCAGTAACAATATTATGAATCTTCCCTTGTGTTTAATCACTTTTCTTTTACTACTTTCAGAATTATCTTTTTGACTTTAATTTCTCCCAATTTTGTTATAATGTGTCTTAGTATCAGTCACTTTGGATTCATCTTTGGATTCCTGGACCTGAATTTCTATTTTTTTTTTTCAGGTTTGGACTGTTTCCAGTCATAATTTATTTGAATAATTTTTCTTTTTTTTTCTCTTCTCTTCTTTTTCTGAGACTTGAAATTGCTTATATTAGTCTACTTGATGATGTCCCATAAGTCCCCTAGGCTTTCTTAACTTTTCAAATTTTTTGCTCTCAGATTAAATGATTTCTAATAACCTGTTTTTGAGTTCACTGTTCCTTTCTTCTACTTGATTTAATCTGATATGGAATTCCTCTATTTATTTTGAAGTTATGTTATTGCATTCTTCAGGTTTTTTTTTATATTTTCATATTACCTACTTCTTTACTGAAATTATTAGTTGGTTCATGCTTTGCTCTTCTGAGTTCAGTGAGCATAGCTATAAGACATTCTTTTGAATTATCTGTTGGGTAAATTATACCAGTAATGGTTAATATTGAGTGTCAACTTGACTGGATTGAAGGATGCAAAGTATTGATCCTGAATGTGTCTGTGAGGGTGTTGCCAAAAAACAATTAACATGTTAGTCAGTGGGCTGGGAAAGGCAGACCCACCCTTAATCTGGGTGGGCACCATCTAATCAACTGCCAGTGCAGCCAGAATATAAAGCAGGCAGAAAAACATGAAACAGATAGACTGGCCTAGCCTTACAACCTACATGTTTCTCCTGTGCTAGATGCTTCCTGCCCTCAAACATCGGACTCCAAGTTCTTCAGTTTTGGGACTCAGAATGGCTCTCCTTGCTCCTCAGCTTGCAGACAGCCTGTTGTGGGACGTAGTGATTGTGTGAATAATACTTAATAAAATCACACACACATATTATTTTATTAAGTATTACACAATCACTAGGTCCCACTCTCTCTCTATATATATACACACATTTATATATAATATATATAATTTTATGTGTATATACACATTTGTATATTATATATAATTATATATACATTTATATTACATATTTATATATTATATATATTATATACTATATATTATATTATAATATATTTATATATTATATACTATATATATATATATTTAGTTCTGTCCCTCTAGAGAACCCTAATACATTAACTGTCTTTATTTTATTATCTATCTTTATCATATTAGATTCAGTTTCTGGAGATGTATCTTGTTCTTTTATTTGGAACATATTAATCTTTCCCTGTTTCTTCATTTTCCTTGACTCTGTGTTGTTGTCTGTACATAAAATAATAAAACAATATCTTTTGCCTTGTCACACTGACTTTTGTAGGCAATGATCATCACAAACGAGCTTTCCAGAGATTCTGGGTGCTTCTTAAATTTTTATGCTTATCCCAACTGCTATCTTTTTCCAGTGACTCCCAGGATATTTGGTTGTGTGAAATTCTGTCATTATCCTAAGACAGGTGAGATAGAAGCCAGTATTTGGAGATGCCATTTGGAAAAATTGGGTTTTGGGAGGTATGGAGGTATGTTGTAATTCTTTCTTACTTACTTCCATTGTTTTTCAGACCACCCTCAAAGCCCAGGGAGATGACCACTGGAAGTGTTTGCACATCTATTTAAAACTCACCATTTTGGTCTTCATAATATAGGGAGACTTATGAATGCAGAGGCCCATCAACTCCCAGAACTAGGTGAATGAGGAGACAAGCCCTTATGTAGGAGCTTTATAGCTCCAACTTTTATAAGTTGGTCCATTCAATGTGTGCACAATCTCCTTTCAAGGAGACTTTGCATACTTGGATTTATTGAAGGTAAGTGGTGGAGCAATAGTCAAGAGAAGAGTGTCCACATTCTTGTTTAGGCTCCTAGAGGCCTATTGTTTATCTGCCTCATTGCACCCCAAAGTCAGTCTTGTTCAAAACTCCATTTTTGAGCAACGACTGGAAAAGTAGGCAGACAGACCCCTCCCAGGGTAAAAATGGGATATAGGCGTTTTAGCCCGATTTATCTGCACTGTTTTCAGGGGTATAGCTTTTGGAATTGCATACCCACCTAAAGCCACATTTTGTTTTCCGTGATCTAGGGGGACTCACAACTGATGAGATATTTTTACTTTCAGTGCTAGGTAATTTGAGAGCCAGACTCTCTAGTGGATGTTATAAAAGTTGGGGTGTCTGTGTGATTCACACTTTTTATGCCTCAAGGAGAACCTTGGAATTGTGAATTCCTTCCTCATTGTCAAGTGTTGTGCCTGGGATAGAGTTTGAGTAAAAATGTGGCTCAGCTTTTTCTACCCATTTTGATGTGGACATCTTCTCAGTTGGTCAGTATGCAGCAGTCTGTCAACTAGTATTTGAGTTTCTCTCAGAGGATATTTATCCATGTGTAGATGTTTATTCATTGTATACATGGAAGGAAGAATAGTTAAGAGTCTCTTATCCAGCTGTAATTTTGGTGGCCCAAGTCTGAAACTTAAAAAGAATATACTTCTATTTTCTGTTTCTATCCTTTATGTTGTTTTAGTCATACATTTTACATATACACTTTCTTATTATTTTTACTTCATAAGGCAATAATTTTTAATCAGAATTAAAAATAAAAAAACTAACATATTTACTAACATATTTATTGTATCTGAAATCCATATACCTTAATTTTATAGATCCAATTTTTTTTCTCTGGTATATGTTTTCTTTTAACTGTCTAAAAGAAATTCATTTTTACCACAGATTTATTCATGTATTTCTCTCAGCTTTTTTCAATTACAAAAAGTTTTATTTGACCTCTATTGTTAAACTTTATTGAAATAGAAATTGCATATTATATAATTCACAAATTTAATATGTGCAATTTTATTTACTATATTCATAAAATTATGCAATATTAATTATGATCTAATTTTAGAACATTTATATTTTCCCACAAAAACTTCCATACCTATTCGCAGTCATGTGTTACTCCTTACTCCACATAGCTCCTGAAAACTACTAGCTAAAATTATACAATATGTGTACTTTTGTGTCTAGATTATATCGTTTAACATCATGTTTTTAGGTTTATCTATGGTGCAGCATTAGTACTTTCTTCCCTTATAGATAAATAAACTCCCATTGTATGGACGTACCACATTTTGTTTACCCATTCAACAAATAATGGGCATTTGTGTTGTTTATACATTTTGGCTATGATGAATAATGCTGCTATGAACATTTAGGTACCAATTTTGTGTGAATACAGGTTTTTATATATCCTGGGTATATACCTAAAAGTGAAATTGCTTAATCATATAGTAACTCCATGTTCAACTTTCTGAGATACTGTCAAACCATTTCCAAAAGCAGCTATACTTTACCTTTCCTCTAGCCATATATGAGGGTTCCAATTTCTCCACAATTTTTGCCAATACTTGATATTGTTTGTCTTTTTCATTACAGTCAGCCTAGTATGGGAGATATAATATCTCATTGGGCTTTTAGCTTGAATTTCTCTGATAACTAAAGATAATGAACATGTATGTATGTGCTTATTGATCATTTGTATAGCTTCTTTAGGGATATATCTATTCAAATCCTCTAACAAATAAGTAATTTGGATATTTGTATTTTTATTGTCAAATTATACATTTTTATGTGTTCTGGATACTAGATGTTTTATTAGATACGTATTACATTCTGTTGGTTGCCTTTTTATTTTTTGATGGTGTGTCATTTGCAGCACAGATTTTTTTCTTAACTTAAAGAGCTTTAAAACTTTAGCTCTTACATGTAGGTCAATTATGTATTCTAAGTTAAGTTTTGCATATGTTGTGAAGTAGGTGACCCAATTTATTCTTTGGCATATGGATATCCAGTTTTCTCAACTTCATCTGCTGAAAAGCCAATATTTTATTGAACTCACTGAGTTGGGTTATCACCCTTCTTGAAAGTCAGTTTCCTGTCGGTGTAAGGTTATCACGAGATTCTTATTCCTCTTCTATTGATGTATATCTATGTATTTGTGTTAGTTTTACTTGCTTCTGAGTATCCCAACTTGTTTCTGAAAGAGAGTAATTTGACGATGCAAACACTGATTTTTTTTTTCCAAATTGTTTTGACTGTTTCACATCTCTCAATTTTCACATGAGTTATCAACTTGTTAATGTATGCAAAAGGCAGTTTGTATTTTGATAAGAGTTGTAGGACAATTTCAGGTTACTGACATCTTAAAAATATTATTTCAATTCAAAAATGTTATTTTAACATGAAATGTTTTCTTATTTATTTAAGCCTTCCATAAGTTATTTCGATGATGTTCTATAGTTTTTACTGAAAAAGTCTTGCATAATTTTGTGAAAACTATTTTCAAATAATTTTTTATTATGATGCTATTATAAATGTAATTATTTTCTTATTTTGGGAATATTTAATGCCATTGTATACTAAAAAAGTAATGTTTTTTTGTACCTTGAAAACATCCTGAACTTATTCGTTCGCTCTAATAGGGTGTATTTTTGTAAATTCCTTAGGATTACGTATATATAATATATATATAAGATGCCATTTAAAAATAGATAGTTGTAATTCTTTTCTAATCTGAATGATTTATATTTATTTTCCCTAATTTCCCTGAATAGAACATTCAATATGTTAAATAGAAGTAGCGAGATAAAGATCCTTGTCTTCTTCACCATGTTAGGGGAAAGCTGTCAGTATCCTACCATTAATTGTTTTCTGTGGGCTTTTTGTAGATGTCCTTTATCAGAACATGAACATTGTCTTGGATTTCTAGTCTGTTGAGTATTTTTTATCATGAAATGATGTTGGAATTGGTCTAATTTTTTGGTGTCTATGGAAAAGATTATGTGGTATTATACCTCATAATATTAATATGATGATTATACTATTTGATTTTCATATTGTTGAATCAACTTTGGATTCTTGAGATTCATCTGGCCTTAATATTGTTTGCAATCATTTTTCTATTTTGCTTAAATTGTTATTTGAGTGTTTAGTTGGGTATCTAGGCCTCAATAGTATAACAATGATTGGTCTATAGCTTTCATGTGATCTATTTGTCTGTTTTTAGTATTAGAGTAATACTGACCTCATAAGATGAGTTGAAGATTGTTACCTTTACTTTTTTGTTTTGGAACAGATTGTCAAGGAATGTGGATTTCTTCCTTAAATGTTTGGTAGAATTCACCCGTGAAACCATCTAGTCCTAGAATTTTCTTTGTGCAAAAACTTTGGTTCTAATTTATCGTCTTTATTTGTTGTAGGCTTATTCTGATTTTTAATTTCTTCTTGAGTTGGTTTCAATCATTTTTAACTTTAGTTTAGGAAATTTTACATGGGGGGGGTATTTTTATTACGTAGGTTACCTAATTTGTTAGCATACAATTGTTAAGGTATTTTATTATAATCCTTTTTACTTCTGTAAGGTTGGTGCTGATGCCACATCATTCCTTCCCGATTTTAATTAATTAATTATTTATTTATTTATTTTTACTGATCAGTCTAAGTTTTGCCAACCTTACTAATTTTTTCAAAAAACCAATTTTGGGCTTTGTTGATTTTCTCTATCACTTTCCATTTGTTATATTATTTATTTTCATTCCTTAATATTTCCTTCTTTCTGTTTTTCTTGAATTTATTTTTTGTTCTTCTCTTTGGAATTTCATAAGATAGAAGGTTAGATCACTTAAATTGAGATCTTTCTTCTTTTTAGTACAGGAGCTTACAACCATAAAATTTCCTTTAAGCACTGTTTTTACAATGTCTCATAAAATTTGGTTACTGTTTTACTTTTGTTTTCCTCAAAGTATTTCTATTTTTTTCTTATGATGTGTTCTTTGATATAGTGGTCTTATATGATGGTTAACATTAGGTATCAACTTGACTGGATTGAGGGATGCCTAGAGGTTGATGAAGCATTGTTCCTGGGTGCTTCTGTGAGAGTGTTGCCAGAGGAGATTGCCTTTTGAGTCAGTGGACTAGACAGGAAGTTCCACCCTCAGCTATAACAAAGCTGGTGGGAAAGCAGGAAATAAGTAACTTGTTCGCTGTGTCTACTCACTCTCTCTCTCTTCCCATGCCTGATACTTGCTTCCTCTCCTCCAGTTCTTTTAACATCAGACTCCCCGTTCTTTAGTCTTTGAACTCTGAGACTTGCAGCAGCAGCCTGTTGGAAGCCTTCAGGTCTTTGGCCTCAGACTGAGGGCTCCACTGTAGGCTTCCCTGGTTTTGAAGGTTTTGGACTTGTACTGAGCCACACTACTGGCTTACCTCTTTTTCCAGCTTTCAGATGGCCTAATAGGACTTTGCCTTGGAATCATGTGATCTAATTCTCCCTAATAAACTCCCTTTTATATATGCATATATCCCATAGGCTCTGTCCCTCAGGAGAGCCTTAATACATTATATAACAATGTGTTCTTTAACTGTCAAATATTTGTGAATTTCCCAAATTTTCTTTATTATAGATTTTTATTCCATTCCATTTTAGTGGGAGTACATAATTTGTATAATTTTAATCATTTAAATCAATGTAGACTTATTTTATGACCTAAAATAATGCTATGTTCTGTGAAAAGTTTCATGAGCATTTAATGGGAATTTTGATGTTATTGATGCATAGGTCTATAGATGTTAGATTAGCAAGGAAATAGAAGACATAAACTACATTGTATGTAGAATAGAGTTAACATCTATAGAAGTACAACGTAGTTCATGTCTTCTATTTCCTTGCTAATATTCTGTCTAGTCATTCTATTCATTGCTGAAACTGAAAAATTAAACTCTAAAAGTAATACTGTTAAATATTTATTTCTTACCTTAATTCTATCAGTTGTTTTTTGCGTGTTGTGTATTCTGTTACTAGGTGCATATATATTTATAATTGTTTTATCTTCTTGGTGAATTGACTCCTTTATCTTAATAAATGTTTTGCTTTTTTTTCTAAGACCATTTTTTGTCTTAACATTAAATTTGTCTGATATTTGTATAGCCAATCAAGCTTTCATTTTGTTTATATAATATTTATTTTTCTATCCTTTTATGTTCAACATATTTACATCATTTCCTTTTTTTTTTTTTTTTTTCTTGAGGAGTCTTGCTCTGTCCCCCAGGTTGGAGTGGAATGGTGCAATCTCAGCTCACTGCAACCTCCGCCTCCCGGGCTCAAGCGAGTCTCCTGCCCAAGTAACTGGGATTACAGGCACGTGCCACCGTGTCCAGCTAATTTTTGTATTTTTAGTAGAGATGAGGTTTCACCATGTTGGTCAGGCTGATCTTGAACTCCTGACCTCAGGTGATCCACCCACCTTGGCCTCCCAAAGTGCTGGGATTACAGATGTGAGCCACCATGCCCAGCCCATTTTCATTTCTTTAAGGTCACTCTGTGTATATGTTGTGGCACACCTTCAATGCTGAGGCAATGCTATAGACTTAATGTTTTTGTCCCCCAAAATTTACAAGTTGAAATCGTAGCACCCAATATGATGGTATTAGAAAGTCAGGCCTTTGGTTGGTGATCAGGTCATGGGGGCAGTGCCTTCCTAAATGAGATTAGTGGCCTTAGAAAAGAGACAGTAAAGAGCTCCTTCATACTTTCAGCATGTAAGGACACAGTAAGGTCATCATGGTAATATGAAGGCCATTTATGAACTAGGAAATGTATTCACTAAGCCTGCTGGCACCTTGAATTTATACATTTCAGTTTCTACAATTGTGGAAAATAAATTTCTGTCATTTATAGCCACCTAGTCAATGACAATTTTGTTAAAGAAGCCTAAACAAACTGTGAAAGGCAGGAAGTTTATAATTCTGCCTTTGTTTTGTGCTAACTCAACATCTAAGGGTCAGGCTGGTGTGATTGTTTAGGGTCTTATTAGATCTTTCCTGGGCATGGAAACAGCCCTTTGTATGTACTAGTCTTTAACATGTGCAGCACCTTTCACTTTCCAGGAACATATTAGAAGTGTTCAAAGCTACTAAATAAGCAGATTTGTTTTAATTTCAGTTTCTTATAATAGTCAGATATATTTATAAAATAGTAAAAATGTTTTATATAGTTTGTACCCCATGTTTTAGTTACTATTATATGATGAAGCCTTACCTATATGCTAAATATTTCTCTAAAGCAGGAATTTTAACTTCTGCATTACAATTATTACAGATGTTACATAATTTACTATGCTATTAAAAATTCCTACTAATGAATATAATTAATGATAGTATTATATGGAGAAGCCAAGGATTCTTGCTTGTATTGATATGTAGTTTTTGAAATTTTTATTTATTCACAGCAGGCTGTGACAGATTAGTTAAAAATAAATAAATGAATAAATAAATAAATAAATAAAACATCATCACCAAGTCAAATTTTTACCATCAAATTGTTTTAATCCTAGCTCCAAATTAAAAACAATGTAGACTCTGCCTTTTTCATAGCATATGAAAATGCAGTAAACATCTACTAGCCATAAATAAGATAAATCGCAGACAATAAAGACTCCAAGCTACTGCTGCCCTTTAGAAGTCTATGACACAAAGATTGCACCATGCTGCTGCCTAACATCACCTATACATGTGAGCCCTTCCTCTCCAATTCCTCTGTCCCCTGGGAATTTCCTGACCCTTCTAAGTGGTGAACCATGCTACAGCCTCTGTTGAGATTCCTACTGTGAGAAACTTCACCCACATGCAAACAAACATTTCAAGGCATTGCCCAATAAAATCTCTGTGTTCTACTGCCTATGAGTAGTCAGATCTTTCATCTTGATATGCTCCCAAATCCCTAAAACCCCTATACATACATCATTGTGGTCATCCCTGATTATATTATTGGATTAAGTTACTCTAAATAATATAGTGTTCCCAAAGTCATTGACCTTTCTAGTAACATTCACATTTTATACATTTGCAAAAATAAAACATATTAATTCCAAAAATTTTGAAAAACTACAACATATCAATGATTAAAATGTATGCATTCTTAAATATGATTGGAAATTTAGAAGAGAAGAATTCACACATTTCAAGTGACTCAGACAAAATTGTTTCTGGCAGTTTTTGCTCTTTATAGATATATATGTTATATATATATACACACACACACACACGTATTTTTAACTAAAATGTGACATATTTTACATACACTTTGAGGGTAAAATTTCTACTTAGTATCCTGCATTTATTGTGTAAATAAATATTCTACATTAATTTATAACTGTCTAGTATTTCATTGTGTGACTGCTTCATTATTTAATCAAGCCCCTAATTTCAAATATATACATCATTTCCTATACTTTGTTATTTTAAAATTGTGGTCTTTTAGAATAATGTTTTTGCAAATATTCTTGATCATTTACCTCAAGAAAACTTAAAAGTTACATTGCTGAATGAAAAAAGCATGCAGTGTTTTGTTTAGTTTTTGACTTTTCGTATACTTAGCACCATAAAGATAATCTCAACCTGAGCAAGATAGACAACTATGAAGTTTTAAGCTCTTTTTTCCCCCATGGAAACATTTAAAAAGTACCCAGAGTTGGCTAAAATAACTTTATAAGAACTCTACAAAACAGTTAAAGATGTAAAGAAACCAAGTAAATGCCCCATAAAGAAAAAGTCACATTTTTAAAAGTAGGAAACTTCGTGGCATATGGATTTGCCCTTGCCCTGCCTCCATAGGACAAAACACACTGTAGTCAGGAGGAAGCAACAGCTCAATTCCCAATGGCTACCCTTGAGAGAGTAGGGGAAGAGCAACACTTTATTTGCAATGTTCTATTCTGCCTGTGGAATGCCAGAAGGTCTTTGTTTTGTCTAACTCGGAACTCAAAAGGGGAAAGCAGTGTAGTTCAGCTCTCAGGTTAGGAAAAGACACTGTAAAGAGTAAGCAGTCTTCATAAAAGCTGAAGAGGACTACAAACATTCAGATACCTCAGAGCAAGAGATTACTTGGAGATAAATACAATAAAACATCTAAGGCCCCAAGAAGTAGCTGGAGTAAGCTGGTGAATTAAGACCTTGAAAAGCAGCCCTGTATAAGAGGAATAAAATAAACATGCACACACAAAAATACACATACATTAGGCAAGATGCGTGACCAGGTAAAACCTGAGAATTCCAAAAATCTTCACCTTGGGCTAATCCCAAGGATCAGAATAGGCCCTGATAATTACTGAAGGGCTTCTCCAGAAATAAGCCAGTCTATAAATACTAAGAGAAAGCTCTTTTTTTTTTTTTTTTTAATGCCCAATTTTCCAAAAAATGAAACAAGAAAATTTTTGAAACAGAAAAATGTGGTCCATTCAAAGAAAGAAAATTAAGTGGCAGAAATTGTCCATGGGAAAACAAAGGCATTTGTTATATAAGGCAAAGACGTGAAAACTGTTTTAAATATGTGCAAAGTGCTTAAGGTAAACATGGACAGAGAACCAAAGAAAGCTCAACAGAAAAATGACATGTGAATAAAAATGAGAGTATCAACAAATAAATAAAGGTGAAAAGTACAATAATTTAATTGAAAACATATCACTAGGCCGGGCGCCGTGGCTCACGCCTGTAATCCCAGCACTTTGGGAGGCCGAGGCGGGTGGATCACAAGGTCAGGAGATCGAGACCACAGTGAAAGACCCGTCTCTACTCAAAATACAAAAAATTAGCTGGGCGCGGTGGTGGGCACCTGTAGTCCCAGCTACTCGGGAGGCTGAGGCAGGAGAATGGCGTGAACCCGGGAGGCGGAGGCGTGAACCCAGGAGGCGGAGCCTGTAGTGAGCCGAGATTGCGCCACTGCACTCCAGCCTGGGCAACAGAGCGAGACTCCGTCTCAAAAAAAAAAAAAAAAAAAAGTATATCAGCATATCACTAGAGGGGTTCAAGAGCTGACTGAAGCAAACAGAGGACAATCCAGTAAAGCTGAAGATAGGATATTTCAAACTATTGAGTCTGGGGAGCAGAAAAAAAAATATTAACAGAGCCTAAGGGATTTGTGAGATATCATCAAACAGATAAGTAGACACATTACAGGGGTTCTAGTGAGAAAATGGCAAAAAAGATTATTTGAAAAAATAATGGCCATAACATTTTCTAAATCTTTAGAAAAAGGTGTGGATATACAAATCCAAGGTGCATGATGAGCTTTAGGTAGGATATACCCCAAGAGACCCACAATGAGACATATAATCAAACACCCAAAAGCCAAAAAACAGAAAATCTTGATGAACAGTAAGAGAGAAGTGACTCAAGTACAGTAGTCTCCCCTTATCTGTGGGGGATATATTCCAACACCCACAGTACACACCTGAAACCATGGATAGTACCATACCCAACGTATACTTTGAGTTTTCCTGTACACACATACCTATGATAAAGTTTAAGTTATAAATTAAGCACAGTAAGAGACCTGTTTTTGGCAGATATTTGGCTTCTCTTTGGCATATTCTAAACTTCCAGTGTCACTACTCTTGTGCTTTGAGGTCAGTATTAAGTAAATTAAGGGTTACTTGAGCACAAGGACTGCAATACCATGACAGTCAATCCGATAACTGAGATGGGCAAAAAGTGACTGAGTGGGTAGTGTATATAGCATGGATAATTTGGAAACACGAGTAGTTCACGTCCAGGGTGAGATTTCATCACACTACACAGAATGTCACATAATTCAAAACTTATAAATTGCTTGTTTCTGAAATTTTATATTTAATAATTTTTTACCATGGTTGACAATGGGTAACAGAAACAATGGAAAGTGAAAATGCAGGTAAAGGAAGACTACTGCACAGGAATTCCTAGCGAGATTACCAGTAGGTTCTTCAGTGAGGACCTTAGAGGCCAGAAGTACTGGGATGATAATTTAAAGTGCTAAAAGAAGAAAACTGTAAATCAAGAATTCTATATCTAGCAAACAAGAAAACTGTAAATCAAGAATACTATATATAGCATAACATTGGATGGACATCAAGGGTCTTTAAAAAATGAGGGAGAAATTAAAATATTTCTAGATCAATAAAAGTTCAGAATATTCATTACCTCTAGAGATTCCTAATTAAAAAAAAATGTTAAATTAAATACTTCAAGTTAAAATGAAAGGACATTAGACAAACACACAGCCATAGGAAAACATAAATATCTGCAGGAAAAGCAAATACATAGACAAATATAAAAATATTATTGTGACCGGGCGCAGTGGCTCACGACTGTAATCCCAACGCTTTGGGAGGCCAAGGCAGGCAGATCACGAGGTCAAGAGATTGAGACCATCCTGGCTAACACAGTGAAACCCCATCTCTACTAAAAATACAAAAAAATAGCCGGGCATGGTAGAGGCGCCTGTAGTCCCAGCTACTGGGGAGGCTGAGCCAGGAGAATGGCGTGAACCTGGGAGGCAGAGGTTGCAGTGAGCCGAGATTGCACCACTGCACTCCAGCCTGGGTGACGGAACGAGGAGATTCTGTCTCAAAAATATATATATATATATATATATGATTGTAAATTTTGTTAATAACTTTGCTTTTCCTTTATCACAGGATTTCTGACAAATGCAGAAGAGACAAATAAAGAAAATCAAAGAAAAATGCAGAAAATTTCATTGTAAATGTATGCTAAAGTGCACAAAACGTATGAAGATGTTATTTGTACATTAAAATAAAGTGAGGGTGGTGAGCTGTAAAAAATAGAGTTTTGTATACCCTTGAAGTTAGACCGTATCAATTAAAAATAGATGGTTTTTAACTTTAAGATGTTATATACAATCCACATAGTATCCACAAATAAAATACCTATAGAATATACTCAGAAGGAAATGAGAAGGGTATAAAAATTTGTCACTATGAAAAAATAACTAAAAGTAAAGGAAGGCAGTCATGGAGCAAATGAGGAGAAAAAACTGTACAGAAAACAAATAACAAAATGGCAAACATAAGTCTATTTCTGAATTGTAGAAGATTTTCATCTGAAAAGCAGAGAAAATATTTACAGTTGCAAGTTTTCTAAAGTAAATTCCCTAAGGAATGGTAAGTCAGGGGTTTACAGTCAGGTTTTGGCTGGAACAAAGACTAAATTATTTTGGTAGCATTGAGATTTTTCAGGTAGGCATTTTTAAGCAGCTACGGTCATCCTAGTAACATAGTCATGATAGAATTTGATCAACTCTCTTAATGTGTATGTGTGCTGAGGGGCTTGAATGGAGTCCTTGGTATCATGTTGTTGTTATTTACTTTTTTTATATTAATGTTTGTGTGTATGTGTGTTTATTAAACTTTACTTTTAGAACAGCTGTAGATTTGCTGCAGAATTGAGTGGAAGGTACGGAGATTTTCTATACAACCTCTGCCCTACACATGCATATCTTCCTGATTATCAACATTCCCCACCAGAATGGTACATATGTTAAAATCAAGGAACCAACATTGACAAGTCATTCTCCTCCAAAGTTCATAGTTTATTTTACAGTTCACTCTTGGTGATGTACATTACATGGATTTAGACAAATATGTAATGATGTGGATCCACTATTATAGCACCATAAACAGTAGCTTTACTGACTTAAATAATCCCCTGTCCTCTCCCTCCTTTCTCAAACCCCTGACAATGACTGATTTTTTACTGCCTTTGTAGTTTTGCCTTTTCCAGAATGCCATATATTTGGAGTCACACACTATGTAGCCCTTTCAATATGGCTTCTCTTAGTGATATCCTTTTAAGGTTCCTTCATGTCTTCTCATGACCTGATAGATTATTTATATTCAGCACTGAATAATATTTTATTTTCTGGATGTGCTACAGTACATGTATCCATAATTCACCTACTAAAGGGCATCTTGGTTGCTTCTGAGTTTTGGCAATTATAAATAAAATTGCTACTGAAAACGTCCCACAGATTTTTGTGTAGACACGTTTTCAACTTCTGTGAGTAAATAACAAGGAGTGTTATTGCTGGACAATATGGAAAGGATTTATTATTATTATTATTTTTTTTTTTTTGAGACAAAATCTTGCTCTGTTGCTCAGACTGGAGTGCAGTTGTGCAATCTAGGTTCACCGCAACCTCTGCCTTCCGGGTTCAAGCAATTCTCCCGCCTCAGCCTCCCTAGTGGCTGGAATTACAGGTGCATGCCACCATGCCAGGCTAATTATTGTATTTTTAGTAGAGACGGGTTTTTGT
Source organism: Chlorocebus sabaeus (assembly GCF_047675955.1). Taxonomy (NCBI): domain Eukaryota; kingdom Metazoa; phylum Chordata; class Mammalia; order Primates; family Cercopithecidae; genus Chlorocebus; species Chlorocebus sabaeus. The sequence goes on from NC_132933.1 coordinate 58,570,044, forward strand.
AATTTTGGCCAGGCTGGTCTCGAACTCCTGACCTCAGGTGATCTCCCATCTTGGCCTCCCAAAGTGCTGGGATTACAGGCATGAGCCCCCGCACCCAGCCGATTTGTTTAGTTTTGTAAGAAACCACCAAGCTGTCTTCCAAAGTGGCTGTATCATTTTGCATTCCCGCCAACAATGCATGAAAGTTTCTGTTGCTATACATCCTTATGAGCATTTGGTGTCAGTGTTCTCGATGTTGGTCATTCTAATGGGTGTGTGGTGTTACAGCATTTTTGTTTTAATTTGCATTTTCTTGACACATATGAGATCGAAAATCTTTTTATATGCTTATTTTTTATCTGTATATCTTCTTTGGTGATCTGTCTGTTAAGGCTGTTGCTCCATTTTTTAATTTGGTCTTTTGTTTACTATTCTTGAGTTCTTCATCTGTATTGGATAACAGTCCCTTATCAGATATATATATATATATATATATTTTTTTTTTTTTGGCAAATATTTCTCCCAGTCTGTGGCATGTCTTTTTATTCTATTGACAGTGCCTTTAGCAGAGAGGAGCTTTTAATTTTACAAAAAAGTTGGAAGAATAGTATAAAGAACTGTCATGAGCCCTTTATCCAGATTCATGATAGTTAAAAGTATTTTGTCCAATTCGCTTTATCGTTCTCTCTCTCTCACTTCCAGAATCTTTGAGAGTAAGTGGCAATCCTCATGCCCCTTTACTCCTGAAAAACTCAGCGTGTGTTTATTAAGAAAAGGAAATAGATAACTACAGTAAAATTATTTCATTCTGGGAATTTAATATTCATATAAAATTTAATCACAACCCATATTGTGTTTATTTTATTATATAATTAATATATTTTATTGATTATATAATTAATTTATTATTTATTATGAAATGAAAAAAATTCATATAAGGCAAGAATGAGCCAGAGGTGATGTGTTCATTTTGGTGCATTTTACCAAGATGAATGTGAATGTTGGTTTATATCAATGTTGGTGGTATTAACTTTGATCACCTAGCTAAGCAGTCCTACAAGATTTCTCCATTATAAAGATACTATGATTTTTATTGTAAATAATAAGTAATACTTGGGAGATACTGAGAGACTATTTAAATATATTTTTCCACATGAATCCCTCCACCCACTAGTGTTGACATTTATTTATAATTTTCTAACCATGTTATTCCTTCTGCATTTATTGGTTGTCATTAAATATAAGGAATATCTTCTCATCCCTCTTTCATATTTATGTATTTAATTATTTATATCAGTTTGAACTCACGGATTCTATAATATTCACAAAATTATAATCTATTAATATAATTATTTATTTATTTTTCTATTTTTTAATTGTTTAAACTTTTTTTGTTTTTTTTTTTTTTTTAATTTCTTTTAGAGATCGGGTATCACTATATTGACCAGGCTGGTCTCAAACTCCTAGCCTCAAGCATCTTTCCATCTTGGCCTTCCAAAGTGCTGAGATTACAGGCTTGAGCCATAATTCTCAGCCTACAATTATGAAATTTGATGTACTATCACCTTAGTTTCGACCAGTGGGGATTCATTCACACCACTTTCTGTGTCTCTTTGACATATCCCTATCATTCTTCAAGTAGTCTCTAAACTTCTAGCACAAGTTTTTTCCAGGCCCATCGTGTACTTTTTTGCTCCAGACCTGTAATTGGCTATTTCTCCAAGGAGCTCTGGAATCTTTTATTGGGTAATGGTATTAGTAAATGAAAATCTGATTGCTAGTCTTCCTCATTCCTACTGGGGAGTCATTGATATTAGCTCTTCTCAGTAGAAAATTATACTAACATGTCCAATAAAAATCTGATATTACAGGATTAATGGATGCGTTCTAGCTCAAATTGTTTTTTTTTCACTATTTATTATTTTCACCTCTAAAAGTGAGAATGCTGAATCTGTACTGAATATATTTACTTATTTGCTCAAGCCTAGCTACACAGGAAGTAGTTTCAGAAACACTAACCCATAACATTGTTAAAATAAAATTTAATAAAACATGTTCAATGTTTGTTTGCAGTTATTATTTTGTGAAGAAAATCCCTATAGAAGAAAATACAAAGGTATTAATTGTACAATTCAATAAATTTTGATACATATGTGTACCTGTGTAAGTATCACCCTAATTAGGATATAGGATCGTTCCACTACACCCAGAATTATTTTAGGTCTTCATCCTGTAAATTTCTACCCCATGACAGGCAAAGAACATTCTGAATTTGTCACCTAACTATCCATGCCTGTTCTTGTACCTAAATTATTTTAGCTATATCTCTTTGGATTATTTTTATAATGATTGCTAGTGATTACAATATATATTCTTAATTTATAATCAGGCAAAGTGTTCTTAGAGCTAGTATTTTACCACTTTACAGAAAATATAAAAATTTAGAATAGTATGATTACATTTACCTGCACAACTTTGTTGCTATTGTTGTCATATAGTTCACATCTTTAGGTATCAGAAAATCTACTATACATTTTTTGTTTTGCTGTAAACAATTTGTTTAAAGAAATTAAAATTGAGAAAAATGTATTTATATTTGCCTATGCACTTACTCTTTGTGTCACACTTCAGTCCTTTGTGTAGATATGATATGCAATCTGGTGATGTAATGCTTCATTCTGAAGATGTTTCTGTAACGTTACTTTAAGTGAAAGTTGGATAGTAATAAATTCTTCATTTTAATTTATGTAAAAATGTATTTTTCCTTAATATTTTAGGGATATTTTCACTAGTTATAAAATTAGGGATTGATCTCTTTTTTTTTTTATCTTCAGCATTTTAAAAGTAGTGTTCCATTGTGGTGTTTGTGTGTGTATACTTGATTATTTATTTATGATGAGAAGGAAGTCATTATTTCTATCACTATTTCTCTCAAGGTAATGATTAAGAACTCTGCCTGCTTTCAAGATTCACAATTTATTTTTTGTTTCGCTAGTTGGAGTATGATTTGCTGAGGTTATGGTTTGATTCCATGATGACTGAAATTCACTGAAATTCCTGGGTCTCTATGTCAATGTTTTGAACTAAATCTAGAAAAAACAAAAAATATTAAATTTTTTCACCCCTCTTTTTGGGAGATTCCGTTCCTTCTTTTTGATTAACTTCATTACTGGTGAAAGTGCAATTTTGTGTCTTTCAAGAAGAGTATATTCATGGGTTAGTTTTCTAGGGATTTATCATATTAGAATATGTTAGTTGTGTTTATACCTGAAAAAAAATCTACTTTTGCATAAAATTCTTGCTCACCTTTTTTTCCTTAATACTCTACAGAAAGGTAAATATTTGTCATTGAGGACATATGATGAAATGGATATGATGAAATAGCATGCTGAAATAGGTAGGTAACTTTCAAACCCTAAACCATAATTACCAGCTCTTGATGTTAGCAATGCTGCTGTTAATGGGAGTGAGTTCGGCACATAAATGATGAAAAGGTAGAAAAACATACGACTGTTTCATTCTGCTTTTTTTTTTTTTTTAATCAAGTAAGGTTGTACTGAAATGTGATGTCAATTCCCTTATATCCCATGTTTTTAGGTTATATAGTTTTCTCCTGTTGTATTTTTAAAAACTTAAATTTTCCTTTGTAATCTGAACACCTTTGCAGTTGCGTGTAGGTGTGGGTGTCACCTTATTCAATATGTAGCCCATCAGTCTGCATACAAATGAATTTTTTCAACATCGGGAAAAATCTACAGTTGTAGGGTTGAATATTTATTTACAATTGTTTTGATTTGTTGTCCAGAGATAACTGTAATTCCTTTTTAAAAATAATTTCAAGTTTTCTTTCTAATTCAGGGGATACATGTGCAGGTTTGTGACCTGGGTATGTTGTGTGACACTGAGATGTGAGGTATGAATGATCCCATCACCCAAGTACTAAGTAGGTAGTTTTTCAGACCTTGGCTCACTTCCTCTCTTCCTGCTTTTATAGTCTCCTGTGTCTATAGTTCCCATATTTATGTCTCTTTGTTCCTAATGATAAGGTATCACTTATAAGTGAGGACGTGTGGTATGATTTTCTGTTCCTGTATTAATTCACTTAGGATAATGGCCTCCAGCTACATCCATGTTCATGCAAATGACATGATTTGGTTATTTTTAATGGTTTCGTACTATTCAATGACGAATATATACCACATTTTTTATCCAATCCATCATTGATGGGCACTTGTGCTTTTACTCCATGTCTTCGCTATTGTGAATAGCATTGCAATGAACATGTGAGTATGTGTATGTTTTTGACAGAATATCTTTTCCTTTGGGTGTATACCTAGTGATAACATTGCTGGCTTGAATGCTAGTTCTGCTTTGAGTTCTTTGTGAAATTTCACAACTTCTTTCCGCAGTGGCTGAACTAATTTACATTCTCTTCAACAGTGCGTAAGTGCTCCCTATTCTCTGCAACCTTGCCAGTATCGGTTATTTTTTTTTCACTTTTTAATATAGTCATTCTGACTGGTGTGAGATGGTATCTCACTGTGGTTTTGATTTGCATTTCTCTGATAATTAGGGATATTGAGCATTTTTCACATGTTTGTTTGCTGCTTGTATGTCTTCTTTTGAAAGGTGGCAGTTCATATCCTTTGCCCTTTTTAATGGGGCTGTTTATGCATGTTAAATTGTTTAAGTTCATTATAGATTCTGAATAATAGATTTTTTTCTGATTAGTATTTTGTGAATATTTTCTCCTCTTCAATAGGTTGTATTTTTACTCTGTCGTTACTTTATTTTGCTGTGCAGAAGCTCCTTAGTTTAATTAGATTCCACTTGTTCATTTTTGTTTTTGCTGCAATTGCTTTTGAGAAATTAGTCCTAAGTTATTTGCCAGGAACAATGTACAAACTGGAAACTAGGAAACTAAGTTTTCTTCCAGGATTGTTATAGCTTGAGAGCTTACATTTGAATCTTTCATCGATCTTGAGTTAATTTTTGTATGTGTTGAAATGCAGGGTCTAGTGTTATTCTTCTGCATGTGGCTAACCAGTTACCCAAGCCCTCTTTGTTAAACAGGGAGTCCTTTCCCCATTGCTTATTTTTGTCAACTTTCTTGAAGATCAGATGGCTGTAGGTGTGCAGCTTTACCTGGGTTCTCTCTTACCTTCCACTGGTTTATGTGTCTGTTTTTGTGCCAGTATTGTGCTATTTTTTAAACTATAACCTTATAATATAGTATGAAGTCAGATAATGTGATTGCAGCAATAACACATTCAGACCAGATCCATGTCACCAAGTTGGTAACCCAGGAGAAACCACGGCTGCAGCAGCTTTCCTCCCACCCCAGACTTTTATGAGCTAGATGCCATTGCAGGGAGTGTTTGCCCACCTTCTACTTCCCAATATCTGGATTGCCCTTCACTGTTACATTGGATTCCCATTTTCCTGTTGAATGAAATCTCAAAGAGTTGATAATTATGCACTATTTTGCTATTTCCAAGTGGCAGGGGCATGCCCAAAGCCTCTAATCCACCATTGTTTTATTAGGAATTTTGGGCTGTTTTTTTTCTTTGCTTTCTTTCTTTCAGAAGATTTTGTTTTTGTTTTTTCTTAATCAGATGACTCCATCACAATTTCTGAAATGAAGCGATAGACAAATGAAAAGCCTTCCAATTTGATCCAAGTGTCTGTTGTTTAAGCACTTGCTAGCTCTTGGTAGCTCGTGCTAGTTTTCCTGTGTTCTCTGGAGGGAAGACCAGAAGGTGATGCTGGGAATCAGTCCCCGGTGCTCTCCTTATGTGGACTATTGTGAGGCACATACATACACTCACTGTCTCTGCTCTTAGAGGGGCAACCTTCAAAACAAAAGGGATGAGTGTGGGGGACATGTCTGTGGGAGTTCCCATGGCCACTGGCTGGGACACACATCTCAACCTAACAAAACACACCCCTTCGGGGAACTTAGAACCCTCTCAGGTGAGCACCACCTTGGATGTTTTTCTGGGATGCAGCCTCAAGTTGGTGCTGCTAAGTGCTGCTGCTGCCATTACTGCTGCAAAAGGATAAGGTGGGATAACTACAATTCTTAAGTTGAATATCCATTTTCTTGATCTGCATAGAAACTACTCACTCTTTTAATTTTTATTTTTTGGCAGCTTAAGGACTTTTATCTTACATTTATGACTTGCTTTTACTTTTTCATGGAGGGCATGTTTTCCAATGTCTCATTGGTAACACCAGTCAGATTTATTTTTAGTCATTATCCTTCTACGAATGAAATAATTTCAGGAGGATGTGTTAACCAAGACTTCAGAAGCAGGTTCATTTCCCTAGGCCCACCATATGTTTCAAAGAATCCTTGTAAGACCTTTTTGTTCCTGTTAAAGTATCCTAGAATCATAAGAGATATGTATGCAGTGTTTTCCATGAGATAATGTTGTTTGAATTGGCCCAAGTAATGCCATATAATTTCAATAGAAGTGGAAAATCAGAATTTTTCATTCGGTGAGTTTCATGATTGACAAGGAACATTTTACATGTTTTCATGGCACATTCTTTTTTCACAGATACAATGCTTAAATACTTGACTGCTCAGTAAGAAATACGAAGAGCTACCATGCTCACTCTTAGATACTGACTGTATTGGTATTTTTTCCCAAAACAACAGATGAACAAGGTTGATGTGACTATATTATATTTCAATTTCTAGTACATTAAAATTATTTATCTATGACAACTGTTTAAGCATTCTATAACACTCTAATCCTAGGGAGTTTCTGAAAATATCTTAAATTTTTAGCATAAACTCTAGATGGTCCATTGGTCAGTACCTACAAACCAATAGAGAATTCTTTTTTTGTCTACATACTTTTCTACAATTTCTAGTATGCAATATACTGCTACCATTATTCATTTGGATTCAAGCTGCATTAGGAATAGAGGGAGAGATAGTTGTTAGTATGGTTTCAATGTATGTGTCTCTCCAAATTTCATATGTTGAAACCTAATCCTTAAGATGATGATTTTAAGAAGTGGGTCTTTGGAAGATGATTAGGTCGTGAGTATGGAGTCCTCATGAATGGGATTTGTGCCCTTACCAAAAAGGCTTGAGGAAGCTTGCTAGCCCTCTTTGGCTCATCCACTATGTGAGGATAGAGCAAGAATGTGTCATCTATGCGGAATGGGCCTTCACCAGACATCAAATTTTCTGGAACCTTGATCTTGTACTTTCCAGTCTTCAGCACTGTGAGAAATAAATTCCTGTTGTTTACAAATTACCAAGTATAGTATGTTTTGTCCTAGAAGTCTGAACTGACAAAGGCAGTTTTATTTTCTTGAGAGTAAATAAAAAATCAGTTCTAAGGGTGAGTTGTGTTTCTGAGAATAATACTCTGAATATCCACCTGTCTGGCAAGACTGCTATTTATATTGCTCACTGTGAAGTTTATTTCAGCTTTTTTGTTCTTGTTATGAGTAAACATTCCTTTCCAACTCTCCTACTAGGTAGTATACCAGCCTTGTTTAGGTTTTTGAAAAAGGAGCTATTATTTTGTATCTATTTTTGTGTCTTCTGAATATTATAAGAAAATTGAGCAAGAGGTGTGAGGATGCCATGTTAAAAACTCAGAAAATCATGATTGGATTATTGAAGAAAACACCACATATCTTAATTTTCCCCTCCTTTCTTCTATAATCACAGCATTTCTTTCCTTGAATATTCACTAGAGAATTGATGAGCACTTTAATGTTTGCATTTTATAAAATGTGCCATAAGATTTTAAGACATTTTTTTTTATTTTTTGAACCATTCATACATTTGTTATATTTTATTCAGGTTAAATTGAGATTAATCCATAATATTTTAAAGGAAATACTATGAAGAAAATTAACTACAAAGGGAAAAATAATTTGAGGAAAATTTCTTTTTTTTTTAAATTTTTATTTATTTATTTATTTTTTATTATTATACTATAAGTTCTAGGGTACATGTGCATAACATGCAGGTTTGTTACATATGTATACTTGTGCCATGTTGGTGTGCTGCACTCATCAACTCGTCAGCACCCATCAACTCGTCATTTACATCAGGTATAACTCCCAGTGCAATCCCTCCCCCCTCCCCCCTCCCCATGATAGGCCCCGGTGTGTGATGTTCCCCTTCCCGAGTCCAAGTGATCTCATTGTTCAGTTCCCACCTATGAGTGAGAACATGCGGGGTTTGGTTTTCTGTTCTTGTGATAGTTTGCTAAGAATGATGGTTTCCAGCTGCATCCATGTCCCTACAAAGGACACAAACTCATCCTTTTTTATGGCTGCATAGTATTCCATAGTGTATATGTGCCACATTTTCTTAATCCAGTCTGTCACTGATGGACATTTGGGTTTATTCCAAGTCTTTGCTATTGTGAATAGTGCTGCAATAAACATACGTGTGCATGTGTCTTTATAGCAGCAAGATTTATAATCCTTTGGGTATATCCCCAGTAATGGGATGGCTGGGTCATATGGTACATCTAGTTCTAGATCCTTGAGGAATTGCCATACTGTTTTCCATAATGGTTGAACTAGTTTACAATCCCACCAACAGTGTAAAAGTGTTCCTATTTCTCCACATCCTCTCCAGCACCTGTTGTTTCCTGACTTTTTAATGATCGCCATTCTAACTGGTGTGAGATGGTATCTCATTGTGGTTTTGATTTGCATTTCTCTGATGGCCAGTGATGATGAGCATTTTTTCATGTGTCTGTTGGCTGTATGAATGTCTTCTTTTGAGAAATGTCTGTTCATATCCTTTGCCCACTTTTTGATGGGGTTGTTTGTTTTTTTCTTGTAAGTTTGTTTGAGTTCTTTGTAGGTTCTGGATATTAGCCCTTTGTCAGATGAGTAGATTGCAAAAATGTTCTCCCATTCTGTAGGTTGCCTGTTCACTCTGATGGTAGTTTCTTTTGCTGTGCAGAAGCTCTTTAGTTTAATGAGATCTCATTTGTCAATTTTGGCTTTTGCTGCTGTTGCTTTTGGTGTTTTAGACATGAAGTCTTTGCCCATGCCTATGTCCTGAATGGTACTACCTAGGTTTTCCTCTAGGATTTTTATGGTATTAGGTCTAACATTTAAGTCTCTAATCCATCTTGAATTAATTTTCGTATAAGGAGTAAGGAAAGGATCCAGTTTCAGCTTTCTACTTATGGCTAGCCAATTTTCCCAGCACCATTTATTAAATAGGGAATCCTTTCCCCATTTCTTGTCTCTCTCAGGTTTTTCAAAGATCAGATGGCTGTAGATGTGTGGTATTATTTCTGAGGACTCTGTTCTGTTCCATTGGTCTATATCTCTGTTTTGGTACCAGTACCATGCTGTTTTGGTTACTGTAGCCTTGTAGTATAGTTTGAAGTCAGGTAGCGTGATGCCTCCAGCTTTGTTCTTTTGACTTAGGATTGTCTTGGAGATGCGGGCTCTTTTTTGGTTCCATATGAACTTTAAAGCAGTTTTTTCCAATTCTGTGAAGAAAGTCATTGGTAGCTTGATGGGGATGGCATTGAATGTATAAGTAACCTTGGGCAGTATGGCCATTTTCACGATATTGATTCTTCCTATCCATGAGCATGGTATGTTCTTCCATTTGTTTGTGTCCTCTTTTATTTCACCGAGCAGTGGTTTGTAGTTCTCCTTGAAGAGGTCCTTTACATCCCTTGTAAGTTGGATTCCTAGGTATTTTATTCTCTTTGAAGCAATTGTGAATGGAAGTTCATTCATGATTTGGCTCTCTGTTTGTCTGTTACTGGTGTATAAGAATGCTTGTGATTTTTGCACATTAATTTTGTATCCTGAGACTTTGCTGAAGTTGCTTATCAGCTTAAGGAGATTTTGGGCTGAGACAATGGGGTTTTCTAAATATACAATCATATCATCTGCAAAGAGGGACAATTTGACTTCTTCTTTTCCTAACTGAATCCCCTTGATTTCTTTCTCTTGCCTGATTGCCCTAGCCAGAACTTCCAACACTATGTTGAATAGGAGTGGTGAGAGAGGGCATCCCTGTCTTGTGCCAGTTTTCATTACTTTGACCTAAAAGTTTACTTCCCTGTTATGAAACTCTATCCTAAGAAAATAATAAGTTTTGTACCAAAAGCAATTGTAACAAAAGCCAAAACTGTCAAATATGGGGTCTAATTAAACTAAAGAGCTTCTACTCAGCAAAAGAAACTATCATCAGAGTGAACAGACAACCTACAGAATGGGAGAACATTTTTGCAATTTATCCATCTGACAAGGGTGTAATATCCAGAATCTCCAAGGAACTTAAATTTACAAGATAAAACAAACAACCCCATCAAAAAGTGGGCAAAGGACATGAACACTACTCAAAAGAAGACATTTATGCGGTCAAAAAACATATGAACCAAAGCTCACCATCACTCAACATTAGAGAAATGCAAATCAAAACCACAATGAGATGCCATCTCACACCAGTTAGAATGGTGATCATTAAAAAGTCTGGAAACAACAAATGCTGGCAATGATGTGGAGAAATAGGAACGCTTTTACATTGTTGGTGGGAGAGTAAATTAGTTCAACCATTGTGGAAGACAGTGTGGTGATTCTTCCAGGATGTAGAGCTAAAAATACCATTTGACCTAGCAATCCCATTACTGGGTATATATCCAAAGGATTATAAATCATTCTGATATAAAGACACATGCACACGTATGTTTATTGCAGCACTGTTTACAATAGCAAGGACTTGGAATCAACCAAAATGCCCATCAATGATAGACTGGATAAGAAAATATGGCACATATACAGCATGGAATACTATGCAGCCATAAAAAAGAAAGAGTTCATGTGTTTTTTGCACGGACATGGATGTAGCTGGAAACCATCATCCTCAGCAAACTAACAAAGGAACAGAAAACCAAACAATGCATATTCTCACTCATAAGTGGGAGTTGAACAATGAGAACACATGGACACAAGGAGGGGAACATTACACACCGGGGCCTGTTGAGGGGTGGGGGGAAAGTGGAGGGAGAGCATTAGGACAAATACTTAATGCATGTGGGACTTAAACCTTGATGACAGGTTGATAAGTGCCGCAAACCACAATGGCACATGTATACCTGCATAACAAACCTGCATGTTCAGCACGTGTATCCCAGAACTTAAAGTAAAATAAATAAATATATATATATAAATAAATGAAATTGTTTAAAAATGGAAAATAGTAAATTTTCTTATCATTCAATCAAATTTTATTTAGCCCTTGATTCTGCAAACTATTCTAGGCACTATGGTGGAATCTAAGATAAGACATATTATTTTTCATTCAGTTCTATATAATCTTATTGATACTTGCTTTAATGTGACTTTATAGAATATATCAGGTTAACTGAATTTGTGAGAGTAACCTAATCTACTTCAGGTAAATATTTGTTATCAATCTTTTATTCGTTAATTTTGTAGTCCTTCACCTAGAAATCATTATGAGTAGTTACTGAATAATTTGGCGGAAATTCAAAAAGGAATATTGCATTTCTCCTGACCTGCCTAAGTTGTTCACATACTAGTGCAGAAGACAGAAGCAAACACCAAAGAGTATAGTAACTTATATTAACATGAACAAACACCTGTGGGAGTAAAGAGAAGACAGTGATTAATTTCTTCTTGTCTACTTTCTTGTCTACTCTTTGAGAGCAAAAGCTATTTATTTCATGTTCGAAAAATATCACCCATGGACGTGTGCCTGTCTCATTGTAACCATTCAATGAATATGTGTTTAATACATAAATAAATAAAATGTTAAAAGTAATTTGGACTGTTTCACAGAGAAAGTTATATTTGTGTGAGTCTTAAAAGTAGGAAAGGATACTTCCAGGAGAAAAGTGGTAGAAAGAGCATTCCAGGCAGAAAGGGTAACGTGAGCAAAATTATACAAATACAAAAATGAATGGTGTGACTGAGGAGCAATCATTATTTAGTTATAGCAAGTAATGCCATATATACTTAAGGCTTTTTCTAAAAACGTTTCTTTAGGCTCAGCTGATGAGTGAAGGCATATGACAACCTAAGGAAATGGGATATTATTCTGTAGGTCATTAGAAATCACTGATGATTTTCAAGCGACAGGATGAGAACTCGTCTGAGTTCTTTGTACTAATGGAGAGCAAAACAGGAAAGAGTATGTCAAAAACCTTTGTAAGTATTTTTAAAGCATTGTAAAAATAAAGATTCAAAAATTGTCTCAACACATTGTAACAAAATTTTATTCAAAGTCTAAGATGTGCTGCTTTCCATACAGGTAATTTTTCTCAAAAAATTAGCATCTACTCTCTTAGACAAGCTGAGTAGTAACCAAATGATGCCATGTGTTACTGTGCTTTTTTTTTTTTACCTCATGAACTCTTGTCATATTTTAATTCCACATCATATTATTTCTTTGTAGGAGATGCTTTGGGGATATGGACAGGCATTGTATTTATGAACTGTAGTGGCAGTTAGCCATTTCCAATTTAGTAGAATCATAACTTGTTTTGACAAACACACAAATGCTCTGGGTTTAAACACTACTTCTTTAGGAGTATGTGAGGACTTATAGCCAATAATGTTTGTCGTTATCTTACCATAAAAAAATTCCAGGGTTTATTACTTGATGCCTTTTATTTTTGCTGCAATCCTAGTGGCTAATATGTACATTTTTGAGCTGTATTTTATCATTTGAAAGATCTTGAAACATTTTTTTCAGTAGGAAGTTGGATATTTTCCATGAGCATAAGAAAAAGCTCTAAATAATAGATTCAGAAAACTTTAAAATAAGCAGTAGATGGTTTTAAAACAAAAACTAAACGAAAACTAAAGATACAGGAGTGAGGATGATTCCGTGTTCCTGCCTCCACTGCTGTCATTATAGCACAAAAAAATCAGCTTTAAATTCTTTCTGTAGATGAGAATGTACATGTAGTTTTAAGTTGCCCTTTCGTGACAGCTGCTTTGCAATATATATATTTTTCAGAAAAATGTATTTTAAAAAGCATGCTATTGTAACATTTCTATGTATACTTTCCAATTGCCCTTCACATCTGTTGTTGTCCAAAGGTGGTGTATGTCTCCTCGGTATAATAATTTTCAGGTCCATAGTCATGCAAAATTAAATATGTACACTTGAAAGATAAATTGTATGAGTAACCCAAAATACGATTTTGTTGACTTTAAGAATTATTTTATTTGGTTTATGAATTTATATTCATTTATGTAATCTTTAAGTGCTTTAAGATACTACACATGTGATATCACAAAAAAAAAAAAATCGTTAGTCAAGACCAAAGTAATTGTTAGCAGTATTTAATGCATGCAAGACATCGTATTTTGGTCACTGATATAATCAGTTATGAATAGCCTATTACAATTTGTAAGGACAGAGGTGACCTTTTCCTTGTAAGCAAAGGGCACATTTTACAGCTTTCTGAACATGTCTTATCTACTTAAGAAGTTTGAGAAAATATAAGATTTGCTGACATTTAATTTTATTCTAGTTCATTGCCATTAACTTCCTGATGCTGACTTTTAGATAGTCATATATGGTCCTTTGTTAAGACAAAAAATAAAAACTCTCTTTGTCACTGAAACTTGTTAAAGTATGAAGAAAATAAGAAAAGGATTGAAGAGTTTAATAAATGCTTGTGATTATTAATACTAAGTGTCCACTTGATTGGATTGAAGGATACAAAGTATTGATCCTGGGTGTGTTTTTGAGGGTGTGGCCAAAAGAGATTAACATTTGAGTCAGTGGGCTCCACATACTTAAATTCACATGAACAGTAAAAAGATTACAAAATAGAAAATGTTTCTGATTCTGAGCTTTTTTCCAATGTTGCAATTTAATCCAGAATACAATTCCATTCCCGACTATGCCACACCTTTTAATATACTCAGTGTCTGGCCTTGAATCCTGTGGATCAATTCAGCTATGAATTTAACAAACTATGGAAGCTTTCTATGAGCATATGTTCAATCATGCATTTGCTATCCTCCTCTCCACAGTGTGTAATGGATTTGGACATAAAATTTAAGGTATTTCACAGGCTGCTTGCTATGTATGGAAAATCAGAGTTCAGAATGAGGTTTCCATTCCAGTTAATTTAATGTTTGAAGCATGTGTGTGTGTCAGCTATGAGAGACGGGTAGTTATATTGTGTGTGCAATAAAAGAATCAAATCTTCCTTACTCCTCCCCTTATGCTTAGCCTTCCTTGAATGTGTTCATTAAATTGATAAATGACTTCCAACAAAGAACATTAGAAATACTTCAGACATTGGAGAATAAAAACAGAATGAGAAAAACTGAAATTGAAGTTAGAATATAATAGAGAATATTCTATTACAAACCTCAGTCTTAGTAATTGTTATTTTGATACTGCAAATTTTTTTTCACTATTGGCTATGTTTATATTTCAAATATTATTTTTTTAAATCAGACCCTTATACTAATCACAAATGTGAATGCAAAATATCTGAGACATGTCTGTCAATTTAGAAAGTTTATTTTGCCAAGTTTAAGGACATGCCTGTGACAAAGTCTCAGGAATCCCTGAGACATGTGCCCAAGGTGGTCAGGGGTACAGTTTGTTTTTATACATTTTAGGGAGACATGAAACATCAATCAATATGTGTAAGTTGTACATTAAGTGGTCTGGTAAGGTGGGATAACTTCAAGCGGGAGCTTACAGGTTAGAAGTAAAGGAAAAATTGTTGAATTCCTTTGAATCATTGATCAGCCTTCCACTGAATACACAATTCAGTCTGGCTCACTGAATGTGCATTTTTACATAAATAATAGGAAAGAGGGAGTGTGGGGGTCCGTCCCACAGACCCTAACCCAACAATGGATGAATAATGTACACTGACACAGATATTATTCTTGTCAGTCTGGCTGAGGGTCTGGGCCGCTTACAGACTCCCAGGAGAGTGTTGTAAAGAGTTGTGACCATGGCCCCAACTTGCTGGTCTTTCTGGCATTTATTCAGCCCACATTAAATGACAAAAGTCTCAAGTAAACACCACTAGAAGGTAATTACTGTTGCCGACCCCCCAAATAGAGAGCAGTGGATGGTTAAAGGTTAGTCTTAGGACCACATGAGTAAACATGCTATTTAGATAGACTCCTCTACATTCCTATGTTAATTACCCTTGCTATAGCTCAAAGAGGATTAGGCTGCCTTCAGTCATAACTGTATCCTGAAGCTTTTTCTAAAACCTTCTAGCCCTCCAAGAAGGTTTATGTTACAATTTTTCCCAACATCCTGACTGAATCCCTACATCTTCCCCTTTTCTGTATTCTGCATCAGGTCTTATTGATTGGAGAGCACAGATGTATGCAGCAACAGGTTTGTCAGGCGTGGTGGTCATTGCTCTTATTCTGGCTTTGCATCCTAGAATTAGTAAATAAAATAAGACAATCATGAGTACAATTAGCAACATTCTTTTCCAGTCAAAGTGTGACCCCAGGAATTGGGGTCTAACCAGGAGAGATGATCTCACACATCTTTCCATATGGCTGTTTGTTGGGTGTGTAGATCTACAATGTGAAGGGATTCTAAAATTTTAGTTTTAAGTTGCTTTATGTCTGCTATTAAATTATCATGAAAGGTTCCCCAGGGGTGTTGTTTCACCTCATCCCAACTATGTATTGATTGATTCCATGGTAGAGAAGTGACACAGATAAGTTTATACTCCCAGTTGCAGTCTAATTGCTGTTGGAATGCCAGGGCATCTTATTGCTGCCCCACATATTCCAAAGCAGCCTCGAGGGCTTGCAGAAGTGCAAGAATTTTTTGATCTATACCCTGCTGTAAGATAAGTTAATTAGACACATTTTGGCCAGAGTATGTACAAAGGCAGCTGTTTGTACTGACTCAGTAACAGATGCCACAGCAATGCTAACAGTTGCCAGGATGACTACAGCTGAGACTATAAAGATTGTAGACTATAAAGACTCTAAAGGCCATAAGTGTAACTATGAATCTTTTGTGTCTGACCTGGTACAGGGCACATTCTAAGGTGGCAAGGGCAGAGGAATCTTGCCAATCATGTGTCAAATTGACTAGTAGGAATGCCTCAGATTGTCTCCTTAATACCATGGCACTAGTAACATTTAGATCAGATATATTGTAATTAGTGATACATAAGACAAACCAAGCCTTTCCCTGCACTTGGGTCACAAACGCAGAGTTTTGGGGTGTAATGGAAATATTGGTTCCCATAAGGAAACATATGGATGGTTAGTACAAATTAAGCATAATCATAATCAAATTCACAATCAATGTGATTCTGAATAAAGGTTATAGTATAGTTATTACTGGAATTATGATATGTCCCATGCCAGGTGTCAAGGGAGGTACCAAGATGTCCCAGGAGCCATCAAGTGTCTTGGGGTGGCATGGATTTCACTTGGGGTGTGGGATATCCCATCCCCACATTGGTCCAAATCATAGAGGAACAGGATGTGGCTACCAAACTGTGATTGATGCCATGACGGATGAGGACATTAGTAAGGCTGCCCTGCAAATAGTCGTGGGGGCTCCAGTCTAAGATGTTACAATTGCCTAACTGGAGGCTACAGGCTTGTCCCCCATGACAGACCTCCTAGCTAAAGTGAAATCCATTACTTTCCCGGCTTTGTCCTCTAGCACAGGAAAGAATGTTTGGGAAAGCATCATTGATTTCATTACCTGGTTTGAGGCTACCTGCAGCTAAGGCTGTTAAGGCATTTCCTTTGCTACAATGTAGCCATAAATGTGTTTGGGCAGATACACAGTAAGGGTTAGAACCTTTATAACTTACACACAGTGGGAGGATAGTGGTGATATGTAGTGTTATCTGGCACCTTAGTTCAATGTGTGCCATTATTGAGGGACCCCACTGGGGGTAAATTTATCCCTCCTAGCCAAGCAGTCACATTATTATAGACTGGGAAGGAGGTGTCTGCCCAGGTGAAAGGGCAAAAGAAAGGTGCATCTAAGATATGAGCCCAATAGACTGTAGCAGGTACAGGTTGCAGACAAAGCAAGAGCATAAAAAGGATCAATACCCTACGTGAGTTGCAATGTACAACAGAAAGCATAGCAAGGAAAAAATTTTCTGGACTAAATGGTGTCTGTGTCTGGAGCAGAATTCGTTCAGCCTCCTGAGTTGTCCTCTTCAGCATCCCCCAGGTAACGTCCGGGGCTTGTGTCATCCACAGAAGCCGCATTGTCCAGGGCTGGAGGTTCTGTAGGTTTGGTTCCTTCATCTCTAGTATCAGGTTGGGTCTTAGCCATGCCATGATATGGTATGATGTGTTGTGCTGGAATCCACAGAGGACCTGAGGTGGTGTGAAACAAGCATACCCTCTTCCCCATGTTAATAATTCACTTGGACCACACCATATGTTACTGTTCACATCTTTCCATAAAACTGCAGGTTTTATGCTTTGAGAGGTTTTAGCAAAGTATTTTTCTACAGCTGATTGAAATTTGTCATCTAAATTTAGAAAATTAAGGGTAAATAAGGCTTGTGCCAATAGTGCTGCAGGGTCTCTACCCATACTCCCCCTTTTCTATTTTTTGAGCATATTTTTAAGTGTGGAGTGGGCATGCTCTACTATGGCCTGTCCTTGGGGGTTATGTGGGATGCCTGTGGAATGTTGTATATTCCATATGTGACAAAATTGTTGAAATTGTGAGCTGGCATTAGCTGGACCATTATCAGTTTAATTTTTGTGGGCCATCCCATAAATGCAAAAGTTAGAAGAAAATGTTTAATGACATATCGGGTTGATTCTCCAGGCAAAGCATGGGCACTAATTAAGTGAGAATTGATATCAATGGATACATGTATATATCTAAGTTTTCCAAATTCAGGGATGTGTGTAACATCTGTTTGCCGTAATTGATTAGGTTCTAGCCCTCTAGGGTTAACACCTGTGGAAGGAGGGGACTTGCCTGTGAGCTGGCAATCTGGCATTGTAGGATAATTTGTTTAGCCAGCCTCTGGGTAAGTTGAAATTGTTTAGATAAGTTTCTCCAATTTTGGTGGAAAAATTGATGTGATTAGGTGACTTGGTGAAGCAGTGATGTCATAACCTGAAGGTCTGCTTGATTATTGCCATAAACTAATAGGCAAGGCAGAGAGCTGTGGGCCCGAATGTGTGTGATACAAATAGGATGTGTACATTGATCTAGCAATTGCTGAAGTCAAAGAAAGAGAGCACAGAAGATGGGCTCGAGACTGGACTTAATTAAGGCTGTTTCAAAGTTTTGCAATAAACAGAGTAAGCTGAGTCACTCACAATATTTATGGGCTGAATGGGAAAAGTTTCCAAGGCCAATATCAGAGCCCTGATCTCAGCTCTTGGAGTGCTAGTAAACCCAGATTGAGTGAATGAATGATGTGGTCCCCACTGGACTGCCACTTTTCCATGTTTACCAGAACCATTAGTAAACAGTGTGAAACTGTTAGGTATGGGGGAGCAAACTATTTTTGTGGGCAAGATTACCAGAGTATGAGACAAGAAATGAAAGAGTTTATCAGCAGGGAGAACATGTTCTATTTGTCCTGTGTAATCAGAAAAAGCTATTTGCGTTCGATAGATACTGGCAATAGTGCTTCGAATTGTCTTTTACTTAAAGGAATCCTGATGACATCAGGGTCATAACCTAGCAACTGATTGCATCATTTGCGACCTGAATAGATGACTTTAGTAAGTAACTGAATATAGGGAGAGAGTGTTTTAGTCCTGGTATTTGAGCAAAAAACCCATTCTAGGAAGCATAGTCCTAGGATATTAGCTGGACCTAATAGGACAGATGGCCCTATTAACACTGTATGGGAGTCTTTAGTGGGAAAAATAAATAATTTAATTGAATACCATCGATCAATGTGATCTAGCTGCCTCTGAGAGATGATTTGCTCTATTTCCTTGGTTTCCCTTTTTGCTGCAGGGGTTAAATATCTGGGAGAATCCACAGCTGCATTGCCCTTTAAGATAGAAAACAGGTTTTGCCACTTATCAGTAGTTATGCCTAAAGTGGGGTGGAGCCAAGTAATATAACCTAGTAATTTCTGATAATCATTTAAGGTGTGTAAGTTGCTAGTATTTAATTTAACGTTTTGAGGTCTTACTGACCAGGAAGTTAGTATGTACCCAAGATATCTCCAAGGAGAAGACATCTGTACTTTCTCGGGTTCAATGATTAAACCTCTTAGCTGTGTATTCTTTACGACAGAGGTGTATAAATTTAAGAATATTGGCTCCATTGGGGCTGCTAGTACAGTGTGATCCATAAAATGAATAATCTTGCAATCAGAAAACTTTTTTCTGCTGGGGAGCAAAGCTTGATTTACATGATACTGACACATGATAGGACTGTTTAGCGTTCCTTGAGGAAGCACTTTCCAATGAAATCGACAAGCTAGTTTTTCATTATTGATAGCTGGTATTGTAAACGCAATTTTTTCTCCGTCCTGTTCTGCTAGGGGAATCATATAAAGCAGTCTTGTAAGTCAATAATGATTATAGGCCAATCTTGAAGAATCGCCACAGTTGTGGGCTTTCTGTAATTTCTCTCCTTTCAGAGGTTACTGTTTTACTTAAAATGGATTTGATTTGAAGAGAGTTGTATTAGGGGGGGGGTAGGAGAGAGAGAACAGTTGTGGCCATTATCAGAACGAGGTCTTTTAAATTCTTAAATTTTACTTAAATCTTAGCAGAGAAATATAATCTGGGATGTCGCTTGTATACAAGGAACAGATAAAATTTTGCCGTGGGCCACCTGCAAAGCTGGAGAGCTGAGCAGGCAGACCCTGGAGTGGTGGTCACGTTGCTCTTGCAAAGGAGCCACTTTTTGTCTGTGCTGCTTTTCACCTGTGCCGCTTTTCACTTGTGTGTGCCACTCCCTCCCCCCGCCATGCAGGCCGAGTTCCGGGGAGCTTTTGCTGGCTTCGAGTTTGCCAGCTTCCCTCCTGCTGAGCCTTTCTATCTACTACTCACTTTGCCATGCAGCTCCAGACTCTAATGCCTTTTCTTAACTCTTTATGTACCTGATTGGCTCATTGATTTTGCATTACCAGGCAGGCTAAGAGCTCCCTTTCTAATGCCACTTGCTTAAGACAGGGTTGCATAGCTGTAACGTATCTCTCACCATTTTTTTTTTCTATTTATTGGAGGAGGAGGCATAGGCAAGACCTCATTTCCTCTCTATTATTTTGGCAAGGTTATATTAGGGATGAGGGACAAGGAGGCATAAAGTAGGTGACGATTCCTCCTCCTTCCTCTTTTTAGGCTCTTCTGTGTATAATGGGACCAAAGCCATCTTTACTAGACCCCATAGTGTTAAAGATGATACTGGGACCCATTGCCCTTGCACATTATGTTGTTCAAGATTTCTCCCTACTTTTTCCCAGAGCTCTATGTCTAGCATTCCTCCTTTTGGGAACCATGGATTGTGGTTTACAACAGTTTGCATTAAGTCCCTTAATTGAGCCTGCAAAACCAAGGCTCCACTAGCCTTAAGCAGCTGTTTCAATACTTTTATATACTGATTCTGTTGAGCTGATAACTGTTTTCCCATGATGAAACCTCAGCCTGAACAATCTCCGCCAAACTTGGAAATCCTGAGTGGGCACCAATGACTTACTGATTACTCACTGACTGCGTGGTCCTTTTCACTTCCGTTTTTGGGGGGTCCATTGTGCTTCCTTCGCAGCATTCCTCACATGCACACCAGCTGCAGGGGTCAATCCCACAGATCCTGACCCAATGATTAATGAATAATGTACGCTGACACAGATATTATGCTTGTCAGTCTGGCTAAGAGTCCGGGCTGCTTACAGACTCCCAGGAGAGTGCTGTTTAAGAGTTGCAACCTTGGACCCAACTCACTGGTCTTTCCAGCATTCATTCAGCACACATTAAATGACAAAAGTCTCAAGTAAGCACCACTTGAAGTTAATTACTGTTGCCGGCCCCCTGAGTAGACAGCAATCATGCACCCATGGATGGTAAAAGGTTAGTCTTAGGACCACATGAGTAACAAGCTAATTAGAGAGACTCCTCTACATTCCTCTGTTAATTACCCTTGCTAAGACTGGTTTAACATATGCAAATCAATAAAGGTAATCCATCACATAAACAGAACCAAAGACAAAAACCACATGATTAGCTCAATAGATGCAGAAAAGGCCTTCCACAAAATTCAACAGGTCTTCGTGGTAGAAACTCTCAATAAACTAGGTATTGATGGGATGTATCTCAAAATAATAAGAGCTATGTATGACAGACTCAGCCAATATCATACTGAATGAGCAAAAACTGGAAGCATTCCCTTTGAAAACTGGCACAAGACAATGATGCCCTCTCTCACCACTCCTATTCAACATAGTATTGGAAGTTCTGGCCAGGGAAATCAGGCAGGAGAAAGAAATAAAGGGTGTTCAATCAGAAAAAGAGGAAGTCAAATTGTCCCTGCTTGCAGATGACTTGACTGTATATTTACAAAACTCCATTGTCTCAGTCCAGAATCTCCTTAAGCTGATAAGCAGCTTCAGCAAAGTCTCAGGATATAAAATCAATGTACAAAAATCACAAGCATTCCTAGACACCAATAACAGACAAACAGAGAGTCAAATCATGAGTGAACTCCCAGTCACAATTGCTTCAAAGAGAATAAAACACCTAGGAATCCAACTTACAAGGGATGTAAAGGACCTCTTCAAGGAGAACTACAAACCACTGCTCAATGAAATAAAAAAGGACACAAACAAATAGAAGAACATTCCATGCTCATGGATAGGAAGAATCATTATCATGAAAATGGCCATACTGCCCAAGGTAATTTATACATTCAATGCCATCCCCATGAAGCTACCAATGACTTTCTTCACAGGATTGGAAAAAACTACTTTAGAGTTCATATGGAACCAAAAAAGAGCCTGCATTGCCAAGACAATCCTAAGCCAAAAGAACAAAGCTGGAGGCATCATGCTACCTGACTTCAAACTACACTGCAAGGCTACAGTAACCAAAACAGCATGGTACTCTTATCAAAACAGAGATATAGACCAATGGAACAGAACAGAGCCCTCAGAAATAATACCACACATCTACAACCATCTGATCTTTGACAAACCTGACAAAAACAAGAAATGGGGAAAGGATTCCCTATTTAATAAATGGTGCTGGGAAAACTGTCTAGCCATATGTAGAAAGCTCAAACTGGATCCCTTCCTTACACCTTATACAAAAATTAATTCAAGATGGATTAAAGACTTACATTTTAGACCTAAAACCATAAAAACCCTAGAAGAAAACCTAGGCAGTACCATTCAGGACATAGGCATGGGCAAGGACTTCGTGACTAAAACACCAAAATCAATGACAACAAAAGTCAAAATAGACAAATGGCATCTAATTAAACTAAAGAGCTTCTGCACGGCAAAAGAAACTACCATCAGAGTCAACAGGCAACCTATAGAATGGGAAAAATATTTTACAATCTACCCATCTGAAAAAGGGCTAATATCCAGAATCTACAAATAACTTAAATAAATTTACAAGAAAAAAATCAACCCCATCAAAAAGTGGGCAAAGGATATGAACAGACACTTCTCAAAAGAAGACATTTATGCAGCCAACAGACACATAAAAAAATGCTCATCATCACTGGCCATCAGAGAAATGCAAATCAAAACCACAATGAGATACCATCTCACACCAGTTAGAATGGCAATCATTAAAAAGTCAGGAAACAACAGGTGCTGGAGAGGATGTGGAGAAATAGGAACACTTTTCCGCTGTTGATGGGACAGTAAACTAGTTAAACCATTGTGGAAAACAGTGTGGCAATTCTTCAAGGATCTAGAACTAGAAATACCATTTGACCCAGCCATCCCATTACTGGGTATATACCCAAAGGATTATAAACCATGCTGCTATAAAGACACATGCACATGTATGTTTATTGCAGCACTATTCACAATAGCAAAGACTTGGAACCAACCCAAATGTCCAACAATGATAGACTGGATTAAAAGAATGTGGCACATATATACCATGGAATACTATGCAGCCATAAAAAATGATGAGTTCATGTCCTTTGTAGGGACATGGATGCAGCTGGAAACCATCATTCTGAGCAAACTATAGCAAGGACAGAAAATCAAATACTGCATGTTCTCACTCATAGGTGGGAACTGAACAATGAGTACACTTGGACACAGGGTGGGAAACATCACACACCAGGGCCTGTCATGGGGTGAGGGGAAGAAGGAGGGATAGCATTAGGAGATATACCTAATGTAAATGATGAGTTAATGGGTGCAGCACACCAACATGGCACATGTATACATATGTAACAAACCTGCACATTGTGCACATGTACCTCAGAACTTAAAGTATATATTAAAAAAAAAAAAAATTACCCTTGCTATAGCTCAAAGAGGATTAGGCTGCCTTCAGCCATAACTCTATCCTGAGGCTTTTGCAAAAAGCTTCTGGTCTTCCAAGAAGGTTTATTTTACAATTTTTCCCACCATCCTGACTGAACCCCTACAAGGGAGCAATCAAATATGCATTTGTCTCAGGTGAGCCTCAGAGGGATGACTTTGAATAGAATGGGAGGCAGGTTTGCTCTAAGCAGTTTCCAGCTCATCTTTTCCCTTTAGCTTAGTAATTTTGGGGTTCCCTAGATTTATTTTCCTTTCACATTTCCCCTACTTTCTTAATAAAATCTTTCAGAAGAAACATTTTTGGAAAAAAAAAAAATGAGTCTCTGGTCTCAGGTTTTGTCTGATCTCTCATGGTTAGAATGGTTTATTCATAGATGAGTAGTTCCCACGCATGAGGAAAACTCATTTTTAGCAGGTTGTGAAGTCTCATTTCCTACAGATGGAAAATGAGGGGGAAGAAGGAAGAAAAATAACAACAAACAAAAAAGAACAATCTTGGAAAATCAATATAGGCCATATTACTCTGAAGTTCATATATCATTAGGCATGTATGAAAGGGGCTTATGTATGTAAATAGGTTACTGTTATTTCCTTCTAAAGTTTAAGTTGTGTAGCTTTATTTTGCATGGCTTTAAGAAAGCACAGCTTAGTTTACAGTTATTTCAAATTAGGAAAAATGGAGGAAAAGGGGAAAAGAAAGAAGAAAACATGAGGACATGACTTTGGAGAAATGTAGCTGTGAAACATTTTAGAATTCAGTTCAAACTGCAGAAAATAATAAAATTAAAAAACATTAGGCAAGAGTAGAATAAGAGGTGTAATTGTTTTGAAACATAATTTCTCTCTCTTCAGTCTCCTATTCTTATTAAAAAAAATAGGACCAATTTATTTGTAAAAAAACAAGCTTTATTCTTATGCTTGACATTATCTGCATAAAGTACAGCAAGGGTAATTATTTTTCACATAGGCTTTTAAAATCTGCTTTTATGGAACTCTTTTCCATAAGGAATCTCAAATAAGACTTCTTTTTTAAGCCAAGCCCAGCCATTGGTTTGTACCCTCAAATACCTATGAGTTGAGCAAATTCCTCTCCTCTTGAGGTCGCAGGATAACTTGGGGCTGCTGGACAAGTGAGAAAGTGACATTCTTTACTTACCACAGGTCAGAAATCCTATACAGGAACTCTGCAGAGAAGGTATCAGGCTGGTTTTCCCAGTGGATTTTTATTGGATCTTTAAGTCAAGCTTGATTCCTTAAAGGAAAGCACAACATTCCAGTAAAAACCTTGGTAAAACAAGCAGTTTCTCCAACTGTGCCCTGTTGCAAAAGGAAACATTCTTATTGCACTTATGCAAATAACTATATTTCCATACATTAAAAATACTCACAGTTTCCAAATTCTAGAGAAATTAGGTAGAAAGAAATATGCTCCAAATTTTGTTCACAGAAATATACTTAACTCCATTGTTCAAATCTGTAAATAGCTTATTTCTTGGTTCTGAAAAACAAAACAAAAAATCAGCAGTTTTAAGCAAAAAGGCAAAAAGATTACTTCAGTCTTCTATTAATTCAGTCCATGAAGTTAACTCTTTTTTGATATTCATGAACATTTTAGCTCTCTATGAGTTCTGAAGGTGTTTTCCTTCATTCTAATGTCACAATGTCCAAAGTTATTAAAAAACTACTTTCGAGAGCACCTCACAAAGTCCTACACATTGATTAGAAATCACCTTTTGAAGAGTATCAAAACAAGACAGCAATAGTCTGTGGATGACAAATCTTAGGACAGCCATTATTAAAATCACAATTGACTAGAAATTCATGACTTCCGTGGCATACAAAAGTTTCACATAACAATTATAATTATTAATACCATAAACTAAGTCATATTAAAATTATGAGTTTCCCAAAATTTTGGAATACATATCTGTAACATTTATATAAATATAGCCCAAAGAAAACCAAATATTATTTTATATTTGACAATGCTTCCTATGTGATTTTTACAAATAAGCTGAATATGTCTCATTTGGACTTTGAGGGACTAATATCAGGAAATTAATGAAAATTAATATCAGAAAATTAATGACAACCTAACTTAGAATTTGACTTTGGAAAGTTTGTCAAGCATAAAAAGTTTAAAATGCTTGATATCACAAAATATGATCACAGATAATTATAAAATGTCATTAATTTAACCAAAGTGGTAAAGATTCCTTTTAAAAAAGGTGAAAACCTTTATTCTTTGAGAGAGCAGACAATTTCACAAACAATAACCTCTAATAAAGACAGTGCAAGGCCAATTAAATCTCTCAATATCTTATAAAAAATCTATAAAATTTTAATCATCTTGACCATAAGATAATTTCCACAAACCTTCTTGTAACCTTTATAATTTGTATTAAGGAGTCAGTTAATATGCCAAGGAAACCCTGTTCATCTGACACAGGGGACCAGATGTTGGTTTTGCATCTGTGTGACAATGATACTAATGGTTAATTTCTAGGGAAACTGAACTAATTTTCTATCTTAAAATTAGCCCTTACAATCTCATGTGTTCACCTTCTCCTAGATATTCCATGGGCCTTGAGATGTTGAATAGTTTTAATTTCTGGCCCTGTTTCTCACAAAAAAAGTTCATTTTGATTGGCATCTTCTACTGGGTCTGAAGATGAGAATTTAATTTAAGCTGTCAGTGTGTTAGATTCAGCAGGACTTGTTGTTCCTTATAGACCCAGGAGTAAAAGCTCTGTAATTCAATGGCATAAGGACTTTAAAAGCACGTACGGAAAGTCACATGGATGTAATTACTGTAATTAAAAATGCTTTTTAGTCTGCTTTTTTCTAAGCAAACCAAAGCTTAATAATGACATAGGGATTATTTTGCAAAAACATAAAATGTGTTAGGCCAGTTGCAACTAGGCAAAAGAAAAGACCTTCTGTAGTGCATAGAACATTATGCTGGAAAAAACCATTTCCATTAGACCTTTAAGGAAACGTTTTTAGCATCAGGCTACAACAAACAGAACCTAAGGGGGAAAATAACTTATGTGAACTGAAAACGAGTTAAGGAAGAGTGTCAATATTTTGCACCTTTTAAAAGGGGAGCAAAAACCAAAAATGGTGAGACACAATAAAAGTTAAAGTTTAGGTTAAAAAAATTAAAATCTGTTATAATTTATTGATAAATCAATCCCTTAATAAAATTTCATTGTTCTAACCAATTCTTTAGCACCTGCTTTTTTGTTATAGCAAAACCCAATTTTTAGGAAGGCTATTATAAATAATTTTTCTTTAATTATAGACAACTTGATAAAAATAATTTATGACATGCTTGAACTTTCTGTTTTATCCCAGACATCCTTCTTTCTTAAATAACAAGTTATTTTATTTTTGGACAAAAATTTACCATAGAAGATTATTTTTTATATAGAATCATTTTCCTTTTAACTTTTCTTGCCCAAAAATAGCTCTTTATTTTTATAACTTTACTTATATTGTTCTTATTCACTGATTACTTATACTTAAATTCACTAATAACTTTTAAATAACCTTTGAATTAGAAAAAAAATTTTCCTTTAAATAAGAACACTTTATTTTAAGAAAAATGTTGTTCTATAATTAAAAAAAAAAACTGGAATGAACCAGAAATTTAATAAATATTTGTTATTTAGCTTAATATATCTTTAGATTTTAAATTATATGACAAGATTATCTATAAGCACCTATTCCATTATATTTACCTATTTTTTTAATAGTTTACTCACATTCTTTATGAAAACTGTGATAATTATCATTTATAGTCATTTCCTTTTTAACCAATTTTATAACATGAATTTCAGGTTTTTCTAAGGAAGAACCTTAAGGTTAGATAAATGTGTTATTTTGGTTTGTTTGTTCATTGCCAATACTCAGGATTTAGCTGTTTTCATTCACTGAACAATATATAAACCAAAATAAAATTCTAAGGCCCCCCAACCATCTGAATGGAACTCCTCCTCGGCCAGGGCTCTTAAAATTTAAGACTGGTTCAAGCCATGATGGGAAATAGGGGTTAGACATGCCTCGTTATACCTCTCTGGCATTAACATCAACACAGACTTTAAGTCTGATAAGAAACATTTTATGACTTATTCTCTCTGAAGCCTTCTACCTGGAGGCTTCACCTGCAAATATAATAAGAACTTGGGTCTCCACAATCCTTTTCCTTAACCCAGACATTCCTTTCTATTGATCCCTGGCCTTTAGATAAATGCAACCAATTGTCAACCACAAAATGTTTAAATTTACCTGTAGCCTGAAAACTCCTGCTTTGAGTTATTTCCCCTTTCTGGACCAAATCAATGTATTTCTTAAATTAATTTGATGGATGTTTCACGCCTCCCTAAAATGTATAAAACCAAGCTGCACCCTGATCACCTTGGACAAATGTTCTTAGGACCTCCTGAGGGCTGTGTCACAAGTCATGGTCACTCATACTTGGGTCAGAATAAATCTCTTCGAATATTTTACAAAGTTTGACTCTTTTTGTCATCAAATATTAAATGCCTTATTTATTAAATATTACCTAAACAAAGATAATTCTCTTTTGGACTGCATTCATAGCCTTATAACCTTCATGCCAAATTTTGACATCTAGCAGAGATAAATAATACATGTTGGCAATTCTGAAGTCATTTCTAACTCTATTTCACGAAAAATTTTAAAGTCAGTTTATTTATTAAAAATTTGCTTAAGTCACATGAACATGAAAAAGCATTTGGCTTAAAGTCTATTTTTCTGATAAAGTATTTTATTTAAGCACATTTTTTTTGAGACAGAGCCTTGCTCTTTTGCCAAGGCTGAAATGCAGTGGTGTCATCTTGGCTCACTGCAACTTTTGCTTCTCAGGTTCAAGCAATTCTTGTACCTTAGCCTTCTGAGTAGCTGGGATTACAGGTGCATGCCACCATGCCTGGCTAATTTTCTTATTTTTAGTAGAGATGGGGTTTCACCTTGTTGGCCAGGCTAGTCAAACTCTTGGCCTCGAGTCATCCACCCACATCGGCTTCCCAAAGTGATGGGATTACAGGCATAAGCCAGCAACCCTGCCAAGATTTAAGTTATTTTTAAGGCCAGTCAGTCACAGCTCTTTTATACATGGTTAATAGTGAAATATCATATATACAACACATAAATACATAGACTTATTAGACACATAGAAGTAGATCTTACAGATTCATAAGACTCCTATTTTCCTCTTATTTTAGACTTCCATTTTGTGATAATCCATTTTATTACCCTAGGCAGTTGTCAGCAAGATAGCCCTAAATTTGCATATTAAAGAAACTCTTAAGTAAAAAAATTAGATAATAAAATTTAAATTCCATAGTACAGAGAGAAAGAGTCTGGTGGTGAAACAGGGGCGAGGCCAGGATGGCCGACTAGTAGCAGCAGTGATTAGAGGCTCCCATGGAAAAGAAACATAATAGCGTGCATCCTCTCAGCAGAAACCCTACAAGCCAGAAGAGACTGGGGGCCAATATTCAACATTCTAAAGAAAAGAATTTTCAACCCAGAATATCATATCCAGGCAAACTAAGCTTCATAAGCAAAGCAAAGGAGAAATAAAACCCTTTCCAGACAAGCAAATGTTGAGGAATTTTGTTGCCAACAGGCATGCCTTGCAAGAGCTCCTGAAGGAAGCACTAAGTATGGAAAGGAAAAACTGGTACCAACCACTACAAAAACACACCAATATATAAAGACCAATGACCTTATGAAGAAACTACATCAGCTACTGTGCAAAATAACCAAATAGCATCATGATGACAGGATCAAATTCACATTTAACAATACTAACCTTAAATGTGAATGGACCAAATGCCCCAATTAAAAGACACAGACTGGTAAATTGGATAAAGAGTCAAGACCCATCAGTGTGCTGTATTCAGAAGATCCATCTCATGTGCAAAGACAAACATAGGCTCAAAATAAAGGGATGGAGGAAAATTTACCAAGCAAATGGAAAACAACAAAAGCAGTGGTTGCAATCCTAGTCTCTGATAAAACAGATTTTAAACAAAGAACAACAACAACAACAAACAAAAAAAAACAAAACAAAGAAGAGCATTACCAAATAGTAAAGGGATCAATTCAACAAGAAGAGCTAACTATCCTAAGTATATATGCACCCAATACAGGAGCACCCAGATTCATAAACAAGTTCTTAGAGACTGACAAACAGACTTAGACAACCACACAATAATAGAGATTTTAACACCCCCACTGTCAATACTAGACAGATCAATGAGAGAGAAAATTAACAAGGATATTCAGGACTTGAATTCTGCTCTGGATCAAGTGGACCTAATAGACATCTACGGAAGTCTTTATCCCAAATCAATAGAATATGCATTCTTCTCAGTGCCACATGACACGTATTCTAAAATCGACCACATAAAATATTGGAAGTAAAATACTCCCTGACAAGTGCAAAATAACTGAAATAATAAAAAACAGTCTCTCAGATCACAGTGCAATGAAGTTAGAACTCAGGATTAAGAAGCTCTCTTAACACAACAAAATTACATGGACATTGAATGGCATGCTCCTGAATGACTCCTGGACAAATAATTAAATTAAGGCAGAAATCAAGAAGTTATTTGAAACCCATGAGAACAAAGAGACAATGTACCAGAATCTCTGGGGCACAGCTAAAGCAGTGTTAAGATGGAAATATATAGTACTAAATGCCCATATCAGAAAGCTAGAAAGACCTCAAGTCAATGTCCTAACATCACAATTAAAGGAGCTAGACAAGCAAGGGCAAATTAATTCTAAAGCTAGCAGAAGACAAGATATAACTAATATCAGAGTGGAATTGAAAGACATAGAGATATGAAAAACCCTCCAAAAAAATCAATGAATCCAGGAGCTCATTTTCTGAAAACAAAACAAAACAGATAGACTGCTAGATAGACCAATAAAGAAGAAAAAAGAGAAGAATCAAACAGACACTATAGAAAAACGATAAAGAGGATATTTCCAATGATCCCACATAAATACAAACCAACATAGAATACTATAAACACCTCTACACAAATAAACTAGAAAATCTAGAAGAGATGAATAAATTCTCGGACACATACACCCTCCAAAGACTAAACTAGGAGGAAGTTAAATCCCTGAATAAACTAATAGCAAGTTTTAAAATTGAGGCAGTTATTAATAGCCTACAAACCAAAAAAAAAAAAAAAAAAAAAAGCCCAGGACCAGATGGATTCACAGTCAAATTCTACCAGAGGTAAAAAGAGAAGCTGGTACCTCCTCTTTGTTCCTTCTGAAACTATTCCAAACAATTGAAAAGAAGGGACTCCTCCCTAACTCATTTTATGAAGCCAGCATGATCCTGGTACCAAAACCTGGCAGAGACACAACAAAATAAGAACTCTGGCAGAGACACAACAAAGTAAGAAAACTTCAGGTCAATATCTCTGATGGACATTGATGCAAAAATCCTCAATAAAATACTGGCAAACCAAATTCATCAGCACATCAAAAAACTTATCCACCACAATCAAGTCGGCTTCATCCCTGGGATGCAAGACTGTTTCAACATATGAAATTAAATAAACATAATTCATCACATACACAGAACCAAAGACAAAAAGCACATGATTATCTCAACAGATGCAGAAAAGGCGTTTAATAAAATTCAACATCCTTCATGTTAAAAACTCTCAATAAACGGGGTATTGATAGAACATATCTCAAAATAATAGGAGCTATTTATGACAAACCCATGGCCAATATCCTATTGAATAGGCAAAAGCTGGAAGCATTCCCCTTGAAAACCTGTACAAGATAAGGATGCCCTTTCTCACCATTCTTATTCAACATAGTATTGGAAGTCTTGGCCAGGGCAATCAGGCAAGAGAAAGAAATAAAGGGCATTCAAATAGAAAGAGAGGACGCCAAATCATCTCTGTTTGCAGATGACATGATTCTACATTTAGTAAAACCCATCATCTCAGCCCCAAAACTCTTCAAGCTGATAAGCAACTTCAGCAAAGTCTCAAGATATAAAATCAATGTGCAAAAGTCACAAGTGTTCCTTTCTACCAACAATAGACAAGCAGAGAGTCAAATCATAAATGAACTCCCATTCACAATTGCTACAAGAATAAAATACCTAGGAATACAGTTAACAAGGGATGTGAAGGACCTCTTCAAGGAGAACTACAAACCACTGCTCAAGGAAATAAGGCACAAATGGAAACACATTCCATTCTCATGGATAGGAAGAATCAGTATAATGAAAATGGCCATAATGACTAAAGTAATTTACAGATTCAATGCTATTCCCATCAAACTACCATTGACATTCTTCACAGAATTAGAAATAACTACTTTAAATTTCATATGGAACCAAAGAAGAGCCCATATAGCCAAGATAGATAATCCTAAGCAAGAAGAACAAAGCTGGAGGCATCACGCTACCTGACTTCAAACTATACTACAAGGCTACAGTAACCAAAACAGCATGGTACTGGTACCAAAACAGACATATAGACCAATGGAACAGAACAGGGACCTCAGAAACACCACTACACAGCTACAACCATTTAATCTTCAACAAACCTGACAAAAATGAGCAACAGGAAAAGGATCTCCTATTTAATAAATGGTGGCAGTAAAACAGGCTAGCCATATGCAGAAAACTGAAACTGGACCCTTTATACAAAAATTAACTCAAGATCTATTAAAGACTTAAATGTAAAACCTGAAACCATAAAAACCCTAGAAGAAAACCCAGGCCTACCATTCAGCACATAGGTATGGGAAAAGACATCATGACGAAAATGCCAAAAGCAAATGCAGCCAAAGCCAAAATTAACAAATGGGTTCTAATTAAACTAAAGA
Organism: Chlorocebus sabaeus; assembly: GCF_047675955.1. Lineage (NCBI taxonomy): Eukaryota > Metazoa > Chordata > Mammalia > Primates > Cercopithecidae > Chlorocebus > Chlorocebus sabaeus. Next base: position 58,602,398 of record NC_132933.1, read on the forward strand.
ACTCCTGCACAGCAAAAGAAGCTATCATCAGAGTGAATAGGCAGCCTACAGAATGGGAGAACATTTTTGCAGTCTACCCATCTGACAAAGGTCTAATATTCAAAATCTACAAGGAACTTAAACAAATTTACAAGAAAGAAACATGCAACCCCATGAAAAAGTGGGCAAAAAATATAAACAGACACATCTCAAAATAAGACACTTATGTGGCCAAAAAACATATGACAAGAAAAGCTCAACATCACTGATCATTAGAGAAATGCAAAGCAAAACCACAATGAGATTCCATCTCATGCCAGCTAGGACAAATTGCTGATATTTTAAAAGTAACAAGTATCAAACTGGAAAGGGTTTGATTTAGGAGCCAAACCCAGGCTACCACGGTGAAAAAAAAAAAAAGAAGACGACGACAGAACCTTAACAACGGATCTGCAGTGTGGGGTGACAGCCATTGCTTTTACCATTTGGCTTGGCTAGCAAAAAGTTGGCCCTGTTAGGCAAATAAAGTCCCTCTTTTAGTCAAAAGAAAGTAATCTCCCCACTTTTTATTTTGCGGGAATTTAGCCACTTCAGAGGCCTTGTTCCCATAAATTTGAAATTTCCTTCAGATTTCATCATATCAGATAAAGTTGATCATACCCAGTGGGAAACAGACTGAAACATTAACAAAAACAGAAACAAACAACAGCAACACTACCACCACCACCAACAACAAAAAGCAGTTAAGCAAAACAAATCAATGATATCACAATTTATATGAATACTGAGCACTCTAATGATAAAGATAAATTAAGACCAGCTGGTTGTTAATAACAATTCAGCTACTTACCTAGGAATGGGTCTTAGGCTGAAGACTGCTCTCTACCATCCTAGAAGCAGAAAAAAACTCAGATTGCCTTCCCTTTTGGAAGTTTGCTCAAACTCCAGAAAGGACTTACCTTCCTTCTATCATCACGAAAGCAGGAAAACTTGCCTTCCCTGTATGAAGCAAGTGAAACTCCAAAAGGAGGGTTGTACAGCAAAACTATCTTTAGATCTTAACCAAGTTTGGGGAGATCAGGGATTTTCTGGAGGGAGAGTTTCCAGGCCTCCGCAAATTGCCCTATTGGTTTGAGCCATAAAAAAGTTCAAGCTGGTACCAAGCATCTATAGGAGATTTGTCAAAGTCAGGGGCACCTTCCCTCAGAATCCCTCTGTGGTTAGTGATTGTGAATGCAGAATACCTGAGACAGGTCTCAGTCAATTTAGAAAGTTTATTTTGCCAAGGTCAAAACTGCACCTGTGACACAGCCTCAGGAATCCCTGAGGCATATGCCCAAGGTGGTCAGGGGTACAGTTTGTTTTTATATATTTTATGGAGATATGACACATCAATCAATATGTGTAAGATGTACACTGGTTTGGTTCAGTAAGGTGGGACAACTCGAAGAGGGGCTTTGAAGTTAGAAGTAGATAAGAGAAAAATGGTTGCATTCTTTTGAGTCTTTGATTAGCCTTCCACTGAATACAAAATTTAGTCTGGCTCACTGAATCTGCATTTATAAATAAACAGTAGGGTAGAGGGAGTAATCAAATACGTATTTGTCTCAGGTGAGCCTCGGAGGGATGACTTTGATCAGAACGGAGGCAGGTTTGCCCTAAGAAGTTCCCAGCTCGACTTTCCCCTTTAGCTTAGTCATTTTGGGGTCCCAAGATTTATTTTCTTTTGACACAAATAACAAAGAAACAAAGACAAGTTGAATCCAATGTGATGATAAAAATTCACTTTTATTTCTATTAACGTTAAAGTAATGTTTTACATTTCCCAATTACCAAATCATGCGAGGGAATTATAAAACAAAAATCACATTTTGAAGAGGCATGTAATTTCTTAAAATAATTTGGAGAAAATGTTTTTCTAGAACATAGCTTCATGTTCCTATTTGATTTCACCTTTGATTGTGATTTGGGTGTTTTATTCAAATAGCTACTGTCAAATTTCCAGTGCTTTAAATCACCTAATTAATTTCTCATTTTCACTATTGGATAAAGTTAGACTTATTCCTTTGCCTAGAAAGCATTTGCTTTTTTGTGTGTTTCTTTTTTCTTTATGTAATCTTATCTATTCTCATTTAAAAAATGAGATAGGTGAATTACATTAAAATATATTTGCAAAACATAGCTTATCTTAGATTTATGACATTTTCAAATGAGGAAATTTAGTAATTTAATTATAAATCTATGTAGTATTTATATGCAGACTTCAAGCATATTATGGTTGTTTTTCCTGGTAGAGTGACCCAAACCTTCATTTCTGAAGGGTGTGGGCCATTTGTAGTCCTGCCTGGATTGGGCTGTTGTAGTTTCCCATTGACTTTAATCACAGGGCATGGTAATACTAAGAGACGCCCCAAGGGATCTCCTATATTACATGCATACTCTTCCTTCGCCCTCACTGTGGAGTAGTAGACTGATTTCATCTTGATAGTCTGCATCAATGACCCCAACAAACACTGTAACTCCCTTCTTAGCCTGTTGACTTAAAGGTAGGAGGATCCCAAAGTGTCCAGGTGGCACTCTTAACTTCCAGTTTAATTGAAACGTGTGTCCCCTGGTGGAAGTGTTCCTCCCTCTGGAATTAAGACCTCCAGGCCAGCAGAATGTAATGCCATAGGAACAGGAAGGAAACATTTTGCTAGTGGATCACTAGGGGTGATGGTGAGTGGTGCCACTTCCATTGCCACCCCTTGATTTTGGGACCCATGAATCCTGGCTATGGGAGAAAAAGTACCATATATTGGATGCTGATTCAGAGCATTCCTGGCCTTCTGGAGAACTTTGCTCCAGCCCTGCAAAGTATTGTCACCTAGTTGGCATTGTAATTGTGACTTGAAAAGGTCAATCCACCATTCTATCAATCCAGTTGCTTCAGGATGATGGGGAACATGGTAAGATCAGTGAATTCTATGAACATGAGTCCACCGGCCACACTTCTTCAGTTGTAAAGTGAGTGTCTTGGTCAAAAGTCATGCTGTGTGGAATACCATGATGGTGGATAAGGCTTTCCATGAGTCAACAGATGGTAGTCTGGGCAGAAGCATTGTGTGCAGGATAGGCAAACCCATATCCAGAGTTGGTGTCTATTACAGTGAGGACAAACCTCTGCCCTTTCCAGGATGGAAAAGGGCCAATATAATTAGCCTGCCACCGGGTATTTGGCTGACTACCTTGAGGAATGGTGGCATATCGAGAGCTCAGTGTTGGTCTCTGCTGCTGGCAAATTGGGCACTCAGCAGTGGCCATAGCCAGATCAGCCTTGGTGAGTGGAAGTCCAGATTGCTGAGTCCATGCATAACCTCCATCCCTACCACCATGGCCACTTTGTTCTTGGACCCATTGGGCAATGACAGAGCTGACTGGGAGAAGAGGCTGAGTGGTGTCCACAGAATGATTCATCCTATCCACTTGATTATTAATATCCTCCTCTGCTGAGCCCACCCACTGATGGACACTCATAAGATACAAATACCTTCAGAGTTTTTGACCACTCAGAGAGGTCCATCCACATACCTCCTCTCCAAATTTCTTTGTCACCAATTTTCCAATCATGCTTGTTCCAAGCCTTTGACCATCCAGCTAAAACATTGGCTATAGCCCATGAATCAGTATACAATAACACATCTGGCCATTTCTCCTTCCATGCAAAGTGCACAACTGAGTTCACTGATGGAAGATCTGTCCACTGGAAAGTTGTCCTTTCACTGCTGTCCTTCAGGGATGTCCAAAAATTGGGTCATAATGCTGTTTCTGTCCACTTTTGGTTGGTGCCTCCATATTGTGCAGAACCATCTGTAAACCAGGCCCTATTCTTCTCTTCCTCTGTCAGCTAATCATAGGGAACTCCCCATGAGGCCATAGGCAGAGGCTGGGGGAAAGAAGGCAGGATGCCAGGAGTGGAGACCATGGACATTATAGCCACTTCCTCGTGTAACTTACTTGTGCCTTTGGGACCTAAAACATTTCTTTCATAAATAAGAGAACCGATTTTGTAATCTTAGTCATAGCAAATAAAATGATGTCAAAATATTTTTCATTATATTTTCTGTCTTTTTTGTGTATACATATATACATATGTGTATATATACTATCAGTTATATGTGAGTGTAGTATTATTTTAAAACAAATATACATATATTGGAAACATATGTTTTTTTCCTGAAAGGAAGTACTTAAGAAGTATTAAACCCCATTGCTTATTTTTCAAGTCTAAACCTGTGAAAACAGATAATACAGAATATGACAAAGGATATTTCTGGTCATGTGTGTAGAAATGTATGCTTCAAATAATCCTAACCTAATAAAATTACATTAGATTTAGATTATGCTCCAGCAAAATTATGCATAGGTAGTGTTAAAACTATAATTGGCTTTTCACTCTAGATTAAACACTTTAGTCACTTCCCCTTATAACAGTATTTTAATTATTTTGTACTCATTAAAGTCATAGTTATGCACTCTAGCAGACATTATCCTCTTCAGTTAGAAGGGGATGTGTCAGCTCAACTATGCATGTTAGTTTAAATTCTAGTTATATGTATTTCTTATTTCATAGTACAGTATGAAAAAAGGATTTCCAGAAGATGTAAACAAAAGAAAATATCATAAGCTCCTCCTCCACCCTCCCAATATTAGAAAGTGACATTTTCAGAGTGAAGCCAAGTAAAGAGTAAAAATATCCACATATCATAAGCCTAAATGGTTAAAATTTATGTATCAAAACATTGTTAAAGCCTGGTTCATAAACCCAGGTTTTCAAATAAGACTCTGTAACCTGCTCCACAGGGAGAGCCCTGGAGAACAGGGAGCTATACTTTACCCTGGGTCAGCACTCAACCTTGTGGGCCTTAGGGTTTGCATGGATCTTCTAGGCAGGCCATGATGGAAGCTAAGTCCTGTGGTCAGGACTTTTTGGAAGTGATTGAAACTGCTTGAACTTGAGATAGGGACTGAATTGATTAAAAGCCCCAGGAAGCAAAGGCTAGCAGAATCTCTCCCACATCAACTTGTTATTCTGACTCAGGATATACAGACCCATATTAAATGCCTTTCAAAAGTTCCTCACAGCAGGAAAAGAGAGAGTACTTGCTGGGTTAGCTAGAGAACCTGGTCTGCCTAGACACCGGCTTCAGGTGATTTGGAGAACCAAATTTAAACAAAAGTTAAGTTCCCTGAACAGTAGATATGAGTCTTTTCTCCCCCTACAAGTACTCGTATGATCTCAACCTCATGTCCTAGGGTCTAGGAGATCTAATTTACTTGCACATTTCTCCTTCATAATTATAATGAATTCTAACCACTTCATTTCACCCTCAAGTATAAACACTTGTGTAATCTTTTCCTGCACTTTTTTGTTTTCATTTTTATTTTAAGATAAATAATTTATTATTACCTGAAGAAATGAATGCGCTGATTGCTTCTTTCTAGAAGGAGAGCAGGTCAACATCATGTGGTACTTTGTGGCAGTGACTAATGATATACAATAACCCTTCGGCCTCCCACTCATTCCACTTCACCCTTTATGGCTCCAAATGTCTTGTATGTCAACACTATGCTTCTATAATTTCAAATGTGAGGACTCCCTGGACATGAGATGGGTAAAAAACATATTAAAAAAATGAATAGCTCCGGTGATGCTGATTCAATTACACCTCAGCAGCCTCTCTTTTTTCTGCTTCTGCTTCGACCCAAGTAAGGCAGACAATGATATCGATGAACACAGTAGAAGTTACTGTAGCTGAATTCTCTTTCTAATTGGCAGTTGAATACCAGTAGAGTGCCAAAATGTGGCAAACATTAGCTTCCAGAAATAAGAAATGAATTAATTTAGGAGAGATTCTAAGCAAAAGATATATAATGAAGAGGTGAATAGCAAAGATTTTACCCTAAATTTGAAAATTTACAGAGAAGAGCAAGCCTTGATGTTATGATTATCTTTAGCATTTATTTATGTTCTCTTCTTAGTACTCTTTCCAAAATTTAATCCTATTCTCACGTTTAGACACCTAATGTTTCATACTTTCCAAACACCTACCTTAATTATTAGGCTGCTGCAGTATGGATTTATTATACCTTTGGAAGCTAATGGCAAATGCCAGTGGTTTATCACATTTGATTATAAAATCTCCTCTCCTAATTCCAAAGGTAGGACATCCATCTCTCTTTTTTTCCTCTTCATATATTTTTCCCTTGATTCTCTCTTGAATCAGTAAAAAAGCTATCTCTGGCCAATCGATTTACCTACATATACTGCTATCCCAGGTCATAATGTTTCTTTCCTAGTTGTTATTTAAAATAATTATATTTTTTTAAAGTTTCTTTTTCTAGTTTTTAAACTAACATAAAGAACATTTAACATACAGTAACATACACCTATTTTAATTATACGTTACCATGAGTATTGGTATACAGTTTTTAGAATATTTTCTTATTTTTCTTTTAACCATCATATTGGTAACTTTTTTCTTCTCTCCTTTATTAATGATAACATTGGCTTGAATTTTGTCAATTTTATTAATTGTTCATTAAACCCTCTTTTTGTTACATTCTCTTACTCTCTTTCCCTATTTGTTGATTTTCACTCTTACTGTTATTTTTTTTTTCTTCTACTTACTTGGGGTTTTGGATTCAAATTGCTCTTTTTTTCTAGATTCCCAGAGGTAGCGTAGGGTTAGCTCATTGATTTTAAGTGTTTTTTTTCTCCTGTTTTTTTTTTTATTGTATGTATTTATCATGTACAACATAATGTTCTGAAATATGTATACATTGTGGAATGTTTGAATTGAGCTAATTAACTTATGCATTACTTTACATACTTATTTGTAGTGAGAATGCCTATGTATTACTTCGTTCTTATGCTGCTATGAAGAACTGCTCGAGAGCACATAATTAATAAAGGAAAGAGGTTTAACTGACTCATAATTCCACAGGGCTGAGGAGGCCTCAGGAAACTTACAATCGTGGTGGAAGGGGAAGAAAACATGTCGTTCTTCACATGATGGCAGGAAGGAGTAGTTCAGAACAAAGGGGGAAAAACCTCTTATAAAACCATCAGATCTCATGAGAACTCACTCACTATCATGAGAACAGCATGGGGGAAACGCCCCCATAACCTAATTATCTTCCACAAGATCCCTCACCTAAGACAATGGAATTTTAATTTAGATTACAAGTCAAGATGAGATTTTGCATGGAGACTAACCAAGCAATATTATTTCACCCCGACCCCTCCCAAATCTTATGTCCTCACATTTCAAAACACAATCATGCATTTCCAATAGCCTCCCAGAGTCTTAACTCATTCCAGCATTAACCCAAAAGTCCAAGTCCAAAGTCTCATCTGAGACAAGGCAAATCCCTTTTGCCTAAAAGCCTGTAAAATCAAAATCAAATTAGTTAATTCCAGGATACAATGGGGGTACAAGCATTGGGCAAATACACCCATTCCAAATGGCAGAAATTGGCCAAAACAAAGAGGCTACAGGCCCCATGCAAGTCTAAAATCCAACGAGGAAGTAATTAAATCTTAACGCTCCTAAATCTCCTTTGACCCCATGTCTCACATCCATGTCAGACTGATGCAAGAGGTGGGCTTCCACAGCCTTGAGCAGCTCCAACCCTGTGGCTTTGAGGGTACAGCTCCCCTCTAGGTTGTTCTCGTGGGTGGGCATTGAGTGTCTGTAGATTTCCAGGTGCATGGTGCAAGCTGTAGGTGGATCTATCATTCTGGAGTCTGGTGGATGGTGGCCCACTTCTCACAACTCTACTAGGCAGTGCCCCAGTGGAGACTCTATGTGGGGCCTCCCACCTCACATTTCCCTTCCACATTGCCCTAGCAGAGGTTCTCCATGAGGACTCCATGCCTGCAGCATACTTTTGTCTTGACATCCAGACTTTTTCATACTTCCTCTGAAATCTATGGAGGGTCTCAAACCTCAATTATTGACTTTTGAGCACCTGCAGGCTCAAGGCCACATGGAAGCTGCCAAGGCTTGGGGCTTGCACACTCTGAAGTAAAGGACTCAGTTCTACATTTAGCATGCTGGGATACAGGGCACCAAGTCCCTAGGCTGCACACAGCATGGGAGTCCTGGACCTGGCCCATGAAATAATTTTTCCTTTTTGGGCCCCTGGATCTGTGATGGGATGGGTCTGCTATGAAGGTCTCTGACATGTCCTGGAGACATTTTCCTCATTGTCTTGGTGACTAACATTTGGCTCCATGTTACTAATGCGAATTTCTGCAGCTGGCTTGATTTTTTCCCCAGAAAATTGTTTTTTTTTTCTTTTTTTTTTTTCTATCACATCATTAGGCTGAAAACTTTCCAAACGTTTATGCTCAGCTTTTTCTTGAATGATTTGTTACTTATAATTTTTTTCTGCCAGATACCCTAAATCACCTCTCTCAAGTTCAAAGTTTCACAGGTCTCTAGGGCAGAACAAAATGCTGCCAGTCTCTTCGCTATAGAAAAGCAAGGATTACCTTTATTCCAGTTCCCATTAAGTTCCTCATCTTCATCTGAAACCAGCTCAGCCTGGACTTCATCGTTCATATCAGTATCAGCATTTTGGTAAAAGCCATTCAACAAGTCTCTAAAGTTCCAAACTTTTCCACATTTTCTTGTCTCCTCCTGAGTCCTCCAAATTGTCCCAACCTCTGCTTGTTACCTAGTTCCAAAGTCACTTCCACATTTTTGTGTATCTTTATAGCAGCACCCCTACTCTCCAGTGCCAATTTACTGTATTAGTTTTGTTCTCATCCTGCTATAAAGAACTGCCCATGAATGGGTAATTTATAAAGGAAAGATGTTTAATTAATTCACAGTTCTACAGGGCTTGGGAGGCCTCAGGAAGTTTACAATCATGGTGGATGGAAAAGCAAACATGTTCTTCTTTACATGGTGGCAGGAAGGAGAAGAGAAGAGCAAAAGGGATAGGGGAGAATCCCCTTATAAAACCATCAGATCTCATGAGAACTCACTCACTATCATGAGAACAGCATGGGGAAACTGCCCCATAATCTAATCACCTCCCACAAGATCCCTCCCACAACATATGGGGATCATAATTCAAGATCAGATTTTGGGCTGAGACACAGACAAACCATATCAGCTTATATATTAGTCCATTTTCACACTCCTGATAAAGAACTACCCAAGACTGGGCAATTTATGAAAGAAAGAAGTTTAGTCAATTTAGAGTTCCACATGGCTGGGAGGACTCACAATCATGGCAGAATGTGAAAGGCACATCTCACATGGTGGCAGAAAAGAGAAGAGAGCTGTGCAGAGAAACTCCCCTTTTTAAAACCATCAAAACTCATGAGACTTATTCACTGTTACGAGAACAACATGAGAAAGACCTGCCCCTCTGCCCTCATGATTCAATTACTTCCCACTGGGTCCCTCTCACAACACATGGGAATTCAAGATGAGATTTAAATGATGACACAGCCAAACCATATCATTTCACCCCGGCACCTCCCAAATCTCATGTGCTCACATTTCAAAACAAATAATGCCTTCCCAACAGCCCCCCAAAGTCTTAATTCATTTCAGCATTAACTCAAAATCCACAGCCCAAAGTCTCGTCTGAAACAACACAAGTCCCTTCTGCCAATGAGACTGTAAAATCAAAAGCAAGTTAGGTAATTCCTAGATACAGTGGGGTAACAGGCATTGGTAACATTCCAAATGGGAAAAAAAAAAATTGTCCAAAACAGAGGGACTACAGGCCCTACGCAAGTCCAAAATCCAGGAGGGTAGTCAAATCTTAAAACTCCAAAATGATCTCCTTTGACTTCATATCTCACATCCAGGTCATGCTGATGCAAAATGTGGGCTCCCACAGCTTTGGGCATCTCCACCCCTGTGGCTTTGCAGGGTATAGCCCCCTTGCTGGCTGCCTTTCAGGCTGCCATTGAGTGTCTGTGGCTTTTCCAGGTACATGGTGCAGGCTGCTCCTTGATCTACTATTCTAGAGTACAGAGGATGGTGGCCCTCTTCTCACACCTCCACTAGGCAGTGCCTCAGTGGGAACTCTGTGTGAGGGCTCCAACCCCACATTTCCCTTCCACACTTCCCTAGCAGAGATTCTCTCTGAGGGCTCTGCCCCACAGCAAACTTCTGCCTGAGCATTCAGGCATTTCCATACATCTTCTGAAATCTAGACAGAGGTTCTCAAACACCAATTTTTGACTTCTGTGCACTCACAGGCTCAACATCACATGGAAGGTACCAAGGTGTGGGGCTTACACCCTCTGAAACCACGGCCTGAGCTCTACACTGGCCCCTTTTAGCCACAGCTGGAGTAGCTGGGACACAAGACACCAACTCTCTAGGCTACATACATCATGGGGACCCTAGGCCTGGCCTACAAAACCACATTTTCTTCCTAGTCCTCCAGGCCAGTAATGGCAAAGGCTACGGTGAAGACATGTGACATGCCCTGGAGACATTTTTCTTACTGTCTTGGGGGTTAACATTCGGCTGCTTGTTACTTATGCAAACAAATTTCTGCAGCTGGCTTGAATTTCTCCTCAGAAAAGGGGATTTTCTTTTCTATTACATTGTCAGACTGCAAATATTCCAAACTTTTATACTCTGTTTCCCTTATAAAACTGAATGCCTTTAATAGCACCCACGTCTGTTATAAAACTGAATGTCTTTAACAGCACCTCTTGAATGCTTTGCTGCTTAGAGATTTCTTCTGCCAGATAACCTAAATCATCTCTGTCAAGTTCTAAGTTTCACAAATCTCTAGGGCAGTCTCTTTGCTAAAACACAAGAGTCACTTTTGCTCCAGTTCCCAACAAGTTCCTCATCTCCATCTGAGACCACCTCAGCCTGAATTTCATTGTCCATATCACTATTAGCATTTTGGTGAAAGCCACTCAACAAGTCTCTAGGGAGTTTCAAACTTTCCCACATTTTCCTGTCTTCTTCTGAGCGCTCCAAATTGTTCCAACCTCTGCCATTTACCCAGTTCCAAAGTCATTTTCACGTTTTTGGGTATCTTTTCAGGAATGCCCCACTCTACTGTACCAATTTACTGTACCAATCTGTTTTTATGCTGCTGATAAATACATACCCAAGACTGGGCAATTTAAAAAAGAAAGAGGTTTAATCGACTTACAGTTCCAATTGGCTGGGGAGGCCTCACCATCATGGCAGAAAGTGAAAGGCACATCTCACATGGCAGCAGATAAGAGAAGAGAGCCTGTGCAGGGAAACTCCCTTTTTTTAGATCTCATGAGACTTATTCACTATTACGAGAACAGTACTAAAAGGACCTGCCCCCATGATTCAGTTACTTTTCACTGGGTCCCTCCCACAACATGTGGGAATTCAATAGGAGATTTTGGTGGGGACACAGCCATACCATGTCAGTCTATATGAAGCATTTTAAGCTATAAATATTTTTTCAAGCCCTATATTAATTGCCTGTGACACATTAATTTATAGTGTTTCATTTCCATTCACTGTTCATTCAAACTATTTCTCTTGTGATTGCTTTTTTTGACCCATGGGTTATTTAGAAGTGTCATTTAATTTTCAAATACTTGGGTATTATCCAAATATCTTATGCTATCAATTTCCATTTTAATTTCACTATGGACAGAGATTATACTCTATTATTTTAAGCCTTTTAAATTCAGTGAAATTTGTTTTATGTCATATCGCAGATTCTCTCCTGGTGACTGTACAATTTGCACTTAAAAAAGGTTTATTTGGCTGTTATTTGGTTTTATGTTCTATAAATATCAACTAGGTCAATGTGGTTGATAGTGAAGAAATCGTTATCTTTAATGACACTCTATCTATTTGGATTGTCAGTTACTGATGTGGCAGCATTGAAAACTCCAAGTATGATGTGTATGTTTATCATTCAATTCCTTTTACTTATCTTGAAGCTCTTCTGTGCATAGACGTTTAAGATTTCATACCTACCTTATTTAGACTTTCTATCATTATACATTATACTTTTTATTCCTGATAATATGCCTTGTCCCAAATCTATACTTACTTTAATATTAAGTTGCAATTCCAGCTTTCTTATGGTTAGTGTTTGGATGCCACATTTATTCTATCATTTTAATTTGAAACTATTTATGCCTTCATATTTAGATATGTTTCTTATAGGCAGTCGTTTTAATCTTTCCTTTTGCTCTTTTGCTTTTCTTTCTTTTCTTGCCTTGTCTTTTCTTTTTCTTTCTTTTCAGTATGAAAACACTGTCTTTTAATAACATTTAATATAATCATCATATATCAATGTTACCTTTCTTTTTGTTTTCTATTCTTCTTTTATTCAGGTTTTCCACTTTTTGGTTTTTTTTTTTTTACTTTCTCTTAGATCAATTGAGGATTTTACTTTACAAATTCATTTGTCCTGGTAAGTGTTAACCCAGCAGGTCTGAGTTGCTTAAATCCTGCACAATAGCAGATGGGCCTATTTGCATAATTGGCTATCGGTCAGCGCCTAGAAACTGAGGTCTTGGAATGTCCCCTATGCTACTAATTGATAAGTGTGTTTGGTACTCTTAAAATTTTAAACCATGCTGTTCCAGTTTCTCTATAAAGTTTGTGCAAACAATGTGACTTTTGATGAACATGTGCTTTGTTTCTGTGAGGTTTGTAATGACTGTAACTAAGGTCAGTCACGAAGATAGTAGTACTTGACCAACCTCCAGTAAAAACTCTGCACTTTTAGACTCAAAAGAACTTTTCTGGAAGAAAGCACTTCAAACATGTGATTGTGATGCCTTTCTGGGGGATTAAATATGTCCTTTATGACTTCATTGACTTTTGGAATCTCAAGCCTGGTATTCTCCAGACACTGCCTCGTGGTCTTATTTTCCTTTATTAGAGTTTACTTTCCTTCACTAATAAGTCTTATCCATGAATTTAAAAACTTCTGAGTCCTGGCTGGGCGCGGTGGCTCAAGCCTGTAATCCCAGCACTTTGGGAGGCCGAGACGGGTGGATCACCAGGTTAGGAGATTGAGACCATCCTGGTTAACACGGTGAAACCCCGTCTCTACTAAAAAATACAAAAAACTAGCCAGGCGAGGTGGCAGGCGCCTGTAGTCCCAGCTACCTGGGAGGCTGAGGCAGGAGAATGGCGTGAACCCGGGAGGCAGAGCTTGCAGTGAGCTGAGATCTGGCCACTGCACTCCAGCCTGGGCAACAGAGCGAGACTCCGTCTCAAAAAAAAAAAAAAAAAAAAAAAAAAAAAAAAAAAAATTCTGAGTCCTGAGAGTACCTCTAGTGCATCCCAAACCTGAGAGTGTCTTGAAAAAAACTGATTCATCATTTTATCCACAATATTGACATACTAGCTATGCCTATTTATTGCTATTTTTAAAGATTGCTCTAGGATTTTCCATATTTATCTTCAGCTCATTCCAATTTACTACCAAATAACATTACGCTACGTTATGTCTAATATAAAAATCTACAACATAATACTACTTTTTACCTCTCACTTTTAAAAAAATATGACAGACCTTTTTTCTCTTATAAAACATCAAAACTTGCTTATACTGAAGGTGAGTTTTTGCCCTTAAATGATAATAGAACATGATATAGGTAGTAGACTGAGTATTGTTCTAATTTTTTATTACTTATATGATTATGATATGCAGTGATTTTTTTAAACATTGACTTTATTATGCTGTCTATATTTAACCATTAATTACTGCTTAGTAATAGATACTGTTCATTTAATGTATTGTGTACCTACATATTAAATGCATTATTCCTCAGATACAGAATAAATTTTGACAACGGGGACTTGTTAAGAGAGAGATTAATGTGTTTTACAGTAATATTTTTAAAAATTCAATTGCCTTATGAAGGTAAAGTGGAAAAAAATATGTATAAGATACATATATTCTGATGAAATAATGGAATTATAGTCATCCTAAAGTGAAATACTAGTGCATTCTAGTTGGAATGCTTCTATAAAAAAATTTAGAATTGTGTGTATGTTCTAAACATTTATTACAAAATAATTTTCTAATAATTGCACAGTGTCTGTTTTGTCAGTTCAACTATCTGCACAATGCAAACATAGGATATTTGAAAGTAAATAGCCAGAATGGTGAAAATGAGAGTTCTACAATAGATACACTGGCATTTTAATTAGCCAGTTAGTAACTCACTTCAATTACACAGGTATGTTTTCTTAAAACAATATGAATTGTAAAAATAAGTCTATGTTTTTTTTTTAATTAAATGGTAAGTAGTTGAATATTTAGGCATAAATATATATTTTTTATTTTTAAAAATAAGCTTTATTTTTTGGAGTAGTTTTAGGTCCACAACACAATTGAGCAGAAAGTATAGCGAGTTCCCACATATCCCCTGCCCACCTGTTCTCCATCTAATCCTCCCCCACCATCAATATTCTGTACTGCAAGGATACATTTGTCACAATTGATGAACCTATGTTGACACATCGTTATCACCTAAAGCTGTAGTTTTCACCAGAGTTTATTCCTGCTGCTGTACATTCTATGGACCTTGACATGCACATTCTATGTACAATGACACAAATTCACCATTACAGCATCATATAGAATAATTTCACTGTTCTAAAAATCCTCTGTGAATGAGTTATTCTTGTTTCACATCCTTGTCTGCATTTGTTGTTGTTAGTGTTCTGGAATTTGCCCATTCTAATGGGTGCATTATGGTATCTTATTCTAAAAAAAGTAAAAAATTAAAAACATTTATATTAGGTTTGGGGGTACACGTGAAGGTTTGCTACATAGGTAAACTCGTGTCACAGGAGTTTTTTTATAGATTAATTCATTATTCAAATATTAAGCCCAGTACCCAATATTTTTTCTGCTTCTCTTCCTCCTCCCACCCTCTACCCTCAAGTACACCCCAGTGTCTGTTGTTTTCTTCTTCGTGTTCATAAATTCTCATAATTGAGCTCCCACTCATAAGTGAGAGCATGCTGATTTTTGTTTTCTGTTCCTGCATTAGTGTGCTAGGCATAATGGCCTCCAACTCCATCCATGTTCTTGCAAAATACATGCTCTCATTCTTTGTTATGGCTGCATAGTATTCCACGGTGTGTATGGCCATATTTCCTTTATACAATTCTGTCATTGATGCACATTTTGGTTGATTCCATGTCTTTTCTATTGTGAATAGTGCTGCAATGAACATTTGCATGCATGTGTCTTTCTGGTAGAATGATTTATATTCCTCTGGGTATATACCCAGTAATGGAATTGTGTCAAATGGTAGATCTGCTTTTAGCTCTTTAAAGAATCACCATACAGGTTTTTGAATGGTTAAACTAATTTATGCACCCACCAACAGTGTATTAGTGTCCCCTTTCTCTGCAACCTTGCTAGCCTATGTTATTTATTTATTTATTTTTTCACTTTTTAATAATAGCTAGTCTGACTGGTGTGAGGTGGTATTTCATTATGGTTTTGATTTGCATTTCTCTAATTATCAGTAATCTGGAGTTTTTTTTTTTCATGTACTCATGGCCACATGTATATATTCTTTTGAAAGAAGAATATATTGTTCATGTCCTTTGCCTACTTTCTAATGGGGTGGTTTGTTCTTCTCTTGTAAATTTGTTTAAACTCCTTATAGATGCTGGATATTAGACCTTTGTCAGATGCCTATTTTCTCCCTTTTTGTAGGTTATATGTTTACTCTCTTGACAGTTCCTTTTGCTGTGCAGAGACTCTTAAGTTTAATTAGATCCCACTTGTGAAATTTTGCATTTATTGTGATTGCTTTTGGGGTTTTTTTTTTTTTTGTCATGAAACCTTTGCCTGTTTCTATGTACAGAATGGTATAACCTAGGTTGTCTTTCAGGTTTTTATAGTTTTGTGTTTTACATTTAAGTCTTTAATCCATCTTGAGCTAATTTTTGTGTATGGTTTAAGGAAAGGGTCCAGCTTCAACCTTTTGCATATGGCTAGCCAGTTCTCCAAGCCATTTATTGAATAAGGAGTCTTTCTCCATTGCTTGTTTTTGTCAGCTTTGTGAAACATCAAATGGATATAGGTGTGTGGCCATATTTCTGGCTGTCTATTCTGTTCCATTGGTCTATTTTCCGTTTTTGTACCAGTACCATGCTGTTTTGGTTACTGTAGCCCTGTGGTATAGTTTGCAGTTGGGTAATGTGCTATCTCCAGCTTTGTTCTTTTTGCTTAGGGTTGCCTTTCCTATTTGGGCTCCTTTGGTTTCATATAAATTTTAGAATACAATAGTTTAGAATATATTCTAAAAATAGTTTTAGAATAGTTTAGAATTTAGTTTCATATAAATTTTTCTAGTTCTGTAAAGAATGTTGTTCGTAGTTTGATATGCATACCATCGAATCTGTAAATTGCTTTAGGCAGTATAGCCATTTTAATAATATTTATTCTTCCTATGCATGAGTATGTAATATTTTTCCATTTGTTTGTGTCTTCTTTGATTTATTGGAGCAGTGTTTTATAATTCTCTTTGTAGAGATCTTTCACCTCCCTGATTGGCTATATTTCTAGGTATTTTACACTTTTTTTGGCAATTGTGAATGGGATTGTCTTTCTGAATTGGCTCTTGGCTTGGCTGTTGTTGAAGTATAGAAATGCTAGTGATTTTTATACATTAGTATTGTATCCTGAAACATTGCTGAATTTGTTCAGCAGCTAAAGGAGATTTTGGGCCTAGACTATGGGATTTTTTAGATATTGAATCACGTTGTCTGCTAACAGAGATAATTTGGCTTCCTCCTCCTATTTAAATGCCCTTTATTTCTTTATCTTGCCTGATTGCTCTGGCTAGGACTTCTAGTACCATATTGAATAGGAGTGGTGTCTTTTCTTAAGGCATAAATATTTTTATGGGAACTGACTAGTTTCTTTTTTTTTTTTTTTTTTTTGTTCTTATTAGCAATTCTTTTCTGATGGGAAAGGCATTGAAAAGTATGAAGCATATCATAGTGAAGATGAATTAGTCTTAAACTTTCAATTAAAACAGATATATTATTGCTGTGAGTCAGGGAGGGATAAGGAACATTTGAAGTTTCTGAAAATTCTACTAAATATAAGTCTGGCTGTGGTTTGGGGTCTCTAAGCCAATAGTCATTCAAGTCTGAGTTAAGGCCTGAATTAAAGATGAGCAACTTGAAATAAAACTGGCAGTTTATTCTTTCTAGCCAACTGCTATAATTGGCAATTATAGAAAAGGAATATCACGTGATTCAATTTCAAAAGTGTATGTAATACACAGACTAAATAAAAAAGGAAGGGATGATGAATTTCTTAAATTTTGAATTTCAGGGAGTCTGGCCAGAGAGCAAATGGTTTAGAGATTTGGCAGGGAATTTCTAGACTGGATCCTAAGAGAAGCAGATGCTTCATGATTCTCTTGGTGATATGTATTTTTTATTCTCCTTATTTAGAGTTTTAAAAGCAATGTGGATCCAGTAAAATTTAGATCAAGCCTAATAGATACTATATAAATATATTTTTGAAGAGCTAAGAGGTAGAAGAAGGTCCCACTTGAGTTGTTTTGTGATGAATGAAAGAAATAGGCTGAGTTGAAATGCTAATATGACCTAATTCTAACTAAATAGGTAGTACTCAAGTTGACACAGAACTTCTGGTGGGACAGTCTGAGATAATTTGAGTATCTTTAATCTTCTTTATGTCAGGGATTGGGCTGTTCACCTCTTTTATATTTGTCCATAATTATGCAGTAGCATTAAGCACTACTGGCAGACTGACCGTAGGAATGCTTATCATTTTCTCATGTATTTACTATAGTATTAAACTATTTGGAATATTTTAAATACCTCTACCATGTAAATACTTGAAAGCAGACAGGAAAAATAAAGTGACTTACCTCTCAAACAAGTTTACCTAAAATACGTTAAAATACAAGTTGTTATTCAAAACATAACTCTTATTCTCATTTATTATTAAAGTTAATTGAATATATCTTAACAGTGAGAAAAAAATGAAATTCAGTTCAACCCATCGTTTAATTCCTTTATAGTAGCAAAGTTCACCATACACTTTTATGATGTCACCAGACATATTTTAATAAATATTTAGTACATATGAATCAATCAACTACATATATTGAACACAAACTCTATGGAAGTGATTAGAGGAACATCTTATAGAACCCAAAATCTAGTTGGAATACAAAAACTAAATTATGTGATATGACTGAAGCATAAGGAATTAGTAAACTTTGTAGTATTGACAATTATTAACTCTCTAAAAGTCAAGGACTGTGACTATTTTTTTTTCACCGTCTCTTTAGTAGTAGCACAAAGCCCGGTAAATAGTAGTAACCCAAGAAATATATTTAAAATGCACAGACACATATATAAATATTCATGTTTACTTAGCACATCTCATGTAGAGTTTCTACTTCTTCACCATATAAATGAGACTTCTGTGCTGTTATTTTTAAATTGCCTCCTATTTATCTCATTGTTGAGGAAAGGATTTCTGCCCTAGGGTTATGGAGATAACCAACCGCAGGACATATGACACTGGAAGGATGTGATTGACAGCAGTTTATTCACCACATGTACTTACAGCCCAGAGGAAGAAGATATCACACGCCAGTCACGTCTACACAGGGACTGCATTCTGGAGTAGAATGAATGCTTTGTAGTATCAAGAAAGTGAGGTGCCTCTTGGTTCTCACTGGCAGAAGAGATCAGTTTGTTTGAATAATTTCGCTAGCCAGCAGGGGACTAAAACCTATTAGTCAGGGAAGTAAGAACTCCTCCTGGTCCTTTTGCTAAGGAGTATTGTTGGGCTAGGTGACCTTATCTGTGGGAATAAAATATATAAATAAGATATAAAGATGTCATAAAATAATAAAAAATAGAGAGGGGAATTTGCAGTTAGGCTATTCACAGACCTTCCAGTGCATGCTGGATGTGGTGGTAGCACTTAGTATCAAACCTTAATTTCAGGCCTGGTGGAGATTAATTCTCTCAGGTCAAAGGAAAAGCTGCTATTGACTGTTGTTTTAGGTATTTCCAACCTAACAGGGCGATATTTTTCTACCGAAGGTCACTATTGGAATAGGATTATGGCTGTTCACTGAGGTGGGAGAACAACATTTGCATATTTTGACTTTCCTCTTGTGTTTCTGTAACAAAGTTCAGAGACTTTGTTCCATGTGTGTTTCTGTAACAAACCAGAGAAAAGATGATGTTTATCTCACTCTATTTAGTTTGTTAATTATTCTATGGCTATCACCAGAAGTAGTACATGACCTAGAAACTTGCAGAACTCTTGTTTTCACACTGTTTGTGTTGTTACTGAATCAGATTCCATCACAAAGATTAGTTGCCTCATTCAGAAAAATGAGGCTAACTGGGAGTTAACGAAATTAATTTTGAATTCAGGCCTAATTTTTATCAAGCTTTGATCTGCTGGACAAAGATTTTAGTTTGTCTGAACCTCAGACAAAATTTGTGTAGCACCTCATAAGATTATTTTGAAAACTAAATAATTTAAAATAGTTAAAATTATCTAGCCAGTACCTATCAAGCTCGCTAAAAGTTAATTCTCTTCAGTCACCGTGTTCTGACCCTATTTGGAAGATTCTTGCACGAAGTCAAACGACCGTTGTCTTTTAAAAATATATCTGTGGCCGGGCGCAGTGACTCATGCCTGTAATTTCAGCACTTTGGGAGGTCGAGGCAGACAGATCACGAGGTCTGCAGTTCGAGACCATCCTGGCCAACATGGTGAAACTCCATCTCTACTAAAAAAAACGCAAAACAATAAGCCAGGTGTGGTGGCACGAGCCTGTAGTCCCAGCTATTCGGGAGGTTGAGGCAGGAGAATAGCTTGAACATGGGAGACGGAGGTTGCAGTGTACCGAGATCGTGCCACTGCACTCCAGCCTGAAGACAGAGTGAGACTCCATCTCAAAATAAATAAGTAAATAAATAAATAAATAAATAAAATCTAATCTACTTCCTCATTAGCAAAATATATATGGCTCTGCACCAGTATTTAGTATGATCAGTACAGAGTTGTTTTTCCTTTAACTTACCATTCCAGTACTGAAAACTTTCCAGCTACTGATACACAATATGTTCCCAAACCCTCTGTCATCATACAAGGGAATAGGCATGTGTTTCAAAGGCAATAGAAGTTGAAAACTTTTCTCCTGGTTTGTAATGGTGGAATTAGATGTTTTTGTGACCCATTAGGAAGTATACCAATTTTCTTTTTTTTTTTTTTTTTTTTGATACAGTTTCTTGCTTTGTCGCCCAGGCTGGAATGATGCAGTGGCACTAACTCGGCTCACTGCAACCTCCATCTCCCAGGTCCAAGTGATTCTCCTGCCTCAGCCTCCTGAGTAGCTGGGATTACAGGTGCCCACCACCACGCTTGACTAATTTTTGTATTTTTAGTAGAGACAGGGTTTCACTATGTTGGCCAGGCTGGTCTCGAACTCCTGACCTCAGGTGATCTGCCCGCCTTGCCCTCTCAAATTGTTGGGATTACAGGCGTGAGCCACAGCGCCCAGCCAAGAAGTATACCAATTTTCTTACCTTGTTCCTAACCTACCATACTTTTCTTCTGTTCTAGTACTCCAGGTTTTACTTCAGACATTTAATATGGCTGTGTTTATGTCTTTTCTTTGACTTTAGGAAATACTAAAAGCAAAACTGGAAGATTTTATTTAAGATGAAGTTGTTATGATCCAAGCAGTCTTTTATTATCCTATAATACTATGGATGTACTTGACAAAAGAAGGTAATCATCAACAATTATTACTTTAATGAGAAGTAGGAATGAGACTATTCTACCAGGCCATACATTCATTTCCAATGTGTGTCCTTTTAGGAAAGTTGTAGCTATAAAATAATATAGTTGAGAAAGCAAATTTCAGAATCTTCACTTGAACAAAACTCACAATTCCATAGTAATTAAATAAAATATATTAATGAAATAATGTGTCATTTTTAAATGTAAGTATAAATATGTTCAGGAGATCTATTGTGCAACATGGTGACTGTACTTAATAAAAAAATATTGTATTCTAGAAAAGTGCTAAGATAGGAAATTTTCAAATGTTTCCACTATTAAAATATTATAATTATGTGAAGGAATATTATAAGTATGTGATATTTTATTTAGCTCAATTTAGCTATTTCACAATGTATACGTATTTCAAAAATGTTGTTCATAATACATTTATATAATTTTTGTTTTTCAATTAAAAATAAATGTTAAAGTGTAAATGTAAAAGTCTTGAATGTTCTAGGTAGTTTATATATAATGCAAAAAATTAATCCTGACTGTTGCTGTCTCATCTTCACCACAATGTTACTTATGAAAAACCATTATTGCATTCTGTAGTAATGGTCCAAAGCAATATTGTAACTTGGTGATGGTATAGTGATCCTCACTTTCACAGACCATTGCTACATAATGGAGTCATTTGTATTACTAGCAAAGCGTGACTAACCTAAATGAGAGTTAAACATTCATGTCATGATTCTAGCAAGTGCTCGTGTTTGTCGATTCTGAGGCAGCACTTTCAAATTATGTGAGGAAATACGACATAAATATTACCAATGAGTCATTTTAAAATAATACATTAATGTCAATTTTCATTATTGCAACAAAACGTGTGCATTATCAACATGAGTGTAAGTGATTCATACCTGAATCACAGTTTTCAACATTAATAAAAGTAAAATAGATTAATAAGTAGAAAGGCTATTATATAATAATGATAACGGTAGAACGTATCATTCTCAGATTGCAAGAGTCATTAAGCCTAAATTAGTTTCAAATTTGCTAAAGAATTTTCCAGTCAATGACAATTTGAAAGAAACCATATCAGAGTATTTCTGATATGAGACTAGATGTTCAACATTCATTATCTTTAGTTTTGTTTACGAAATGTTTCAAACAGGAAAATTAAAGAATATAATACAATAAACATCTATATATTCACAATTACTCTGAAATAGATACGAACATTTGCCAAAATTGCCTCAAATTTCTTTGTATTTTAAAGAAATAAACCTTTGTAATTACACCCAAAATCTTTTATTTCTATCCCTTTCCCTTCCTTCTCTCTCCAAATGTCATGAATTTGGTGTGCCATTTTAGTTCATGTTTTTATACTTGTATTTCAAATGCATATGTGTGTGTGTATTCTTCATACTTTTACCATATATGTGTATGTATGTGTGATAGCAGACAGATGTACCTATTCTATTATTTATAATAAAAATAATATTTTCCCAATTCGTTAAGTATTCAAAGAATTTTCTCAACATCACTGAAACACTTTTAAATACCTATACAACAATCCAGAAAGAATTTCTACATAATATAAAGTATTCACAAAACAAATTACTTAATTACTTATTGCTTAATCAACTTTTTGGGTAGTTACATTTGTGTAGAGTTAACCAACAATAATGTAGAGTAATTGATTCAAAAATCATCCATTCACACTGCAACAAATATAATGTAATATATTTCAGTGCTAAAGATTATCTGTAAAGTAAAAACTTGTAGTCACCACAAGCTTCTAGAGAAAGCAAAGACTTGGGTTTATATGTCAGGGAGTTTTAGACAGTTTGGGGAAGATAATTGTGATGACACAAAACACATTTAAATAATGTGAGCATGGACATGACCCTATCTAGACAATTGCTGAACTATAACTGCAGTCCACTCTACACCCTTTCATCAGGACTTATGCAAAGCCAAAATGTATCCATGCAGACTATTATGATAAGATTTTTACTTAGTAAATTCGGGGCAAATTTTTAGAAGTCATTATAGTGAATAAGTAGTAACATTTTGGAAAGCAAGTGATGTCTGTGTGTGTATTAAACTGTGAAAAACATGGTATGTGTATATAGATATAGTATATATGTAAACACATACTATACATCAGTGTCAATATGTACATATGCATAAAATGATATAATGATGCTTTGGGTGTGCTTACAAAATGTAAATAAATAATATCTTAAGCATTAGACAATATGAATAAAGCTTGGCAATAATATGTGCAAGAAGACTTTAAAGATTATATCCAGAATAGTACCTGCTTTCAATAAAGTTAAAATAAAACAAAATTTAAAAAATAAGGCTACATATAAATATAATAAAATCATCTAGAAAGAAATCCAGGAAACAATGAAGATATATTTCAGGTTTATAGGACCTTATCTTGTTTGGGGAGATGCATTAAGGAACTGTATTGTTAAATTAGAATTTTCTCAGAGTGCTAGATTTTGGTATTGGTTGGTGGGGAAACTATTATTTATTGCATCATTAAAAGTAAATGAAGAAATAATTAGAAGCAGGTAATTCATGAATTCATGAACCAGTGAAGGTAATGTGTGATAAACAAAGACTTCTCATCAATTCAGTTGTATGCATCTGAGTTAGAAAGAATGGAAAGGAAAGGAAAGGAAGAGCACACACACACACGCACACGCACACACACAGGCACACACACACACAGAGAAGAATCTCACTATAGATGGTCCATATCAGCTTATTCAAGTGAACACTTCACTCTGTGCCATGTTTTGCAACTTCTCAAAGAGAATTAAACTCTAAAGGCCTCATTTGGTTAACATGGCAGCACTGATCGATCAGATAGATGACTTGCAATGTCAGAAGAATGTTACTGATTTTTCTAGAGTTAATTCTCTATGGCTGCAGGAATCATTCCATCTGTTTGTGACATTTAAGAAAATATGTCTAGCTAAACTTCAAGACACACATACACAAATTTAAATTTCTATATGCCTATAGAAACTGCCTTACAAACAGTGAACTCTTCTGGGATTCTCATGCAATAGAGAAGTCAACACATAAAATAACTCACACTAATTATAACGTAACTTAGTTTGACTAGAGTTACTTTTTTTAATTTTCAGAAAAATAAACTGTGACTGTAACTCTATGATATATTTAGTACTCTAGAATAATTATCTAAGAGTGCAATCATGATGCATGAAAGCATGGCCATCACTATCTTATCACCAACTCCTTACCCAAAAAGTATATCCTGAACATGTGTTCCTCTTTGGGAAAGACCATTTCTGTGTAACTTTTACTATTGTTTCTTCTGGACTCCTAAATGAAGATCTTGTTGCAGTCAAGTTGTGTGAGCAGTTCCTAATTTACAAAGATTAAACCATACAAACACTACTTCTTCCTATGACCCACGTCTACATCTTCACAGTTCCATCTTCTGTTGCTTAAAAAATCAAAATAAGGAGAAAGGGATGACGTTTTTAAAGGGCAAAGACAGATAGAGTAAGGTGACCCTTCAAGAGCCAGCCTAAAGAACAGAGTACTATCCTAGAAAGGGCACCCTTTACCGTGAAGTTTTTATCTACCCCGGGCAGTGTAGATGATCCCCCTGGGTTCTTACACTCCTTATGCACACGTTCATTATGGCATTTATCTAGTTATCCTGATAGCATTTATCTTGTTATCATTCCTTTGTCTGTCTGTCGTCTTGTATATTCTATGTTCTCAAAGACAAGAGTTATGTTTTACTTATGTTTGTACTAAACCCATTTTCTCTCTTAGTGCTTGTCATGTAGCAGGCATTTAAATGAATGTGTGTTTAATGAATTATTACTAACTTAGTATAATTAAATGCACTGAAATTTTCTAGTTGTTTTGCAACTTAGTTTTCTCATTCATAATTTATTTTTATATCAATCCAGGTTGGGATAATTAATTCAAATTTTACTGCTGTGTGAATTATTATTATATGGTATGAATGTGTCACATGCAAACGATACAGTTCATTAGTGTTCAAAATCTGTGTCGTTTCCTATTTTTGCCTATCTCCAAACAGTGCTTACTAAATGTAATTGTGCACCTGTGTGAGGGTTTTTCTATGTCATATACCTAGAAGTGACATTCTTGAATCAAAAAATTAAAACATTCAACTTTACTAGATATTGCTAAATTGCCTCTGAAGCAATTGTACCAATTTACATTCTCATCAACTGTGAATCATGTGAGTTCCCACTGCCCCAGAAACTCACTAGCACCAGGTATGACGAAACTTTTTAAAAAATGTTTTGTACACACAATAAAAATGTATTTTTGTTCTTTCAGTCTGCATCTCCCTGATTCAGAGTGAGGTCAGCTATTTTTCTAGATTTTTATGAGGCATATTTATTTTATCTTCTACTGACTTGCCTAAATTAACAACTCAAGAGAGAAAATAACAGATATATTAGATAGTCAAATTAGAGATAGAAGACATAAAATCGGATTCCCTGAAGAAAGAAAATCAAAACAATGAAACTGAAAGATCACTAAGAACTATAACTCAAGAAAACTTTACTAAGATAATACCTGAATCTATATATTGAGAGACATACTCTTTACCTGGAAAATTCTATCCAGTATGGATAAAATATATTGAAAGTATGATAACCTCATTTTCACTGTCATAGGTTAAAAACTGGGTATACAAGAAAACAATTTTAAATTAGATAGTGAAGTCAAAGTATGGAGTGAGAAAGAAAAATCGTTAGCACATAAGATTTAGGGACAAAGAGAGCATCTAAAACGAGACAGAAGGCATTATACGAAGGTATATAGTATAAAGGTTACTATTCCAACAAAATATAAACCTTCCTAATACCAAAAGAATTATGAGAAATAAACAAGAAAGCAAAAGTGGGACTCCATAATATTATGTATCTCCATATATAAAGACAATTTAAAATATAATGTAACTAAGAACAAACATATCAGTCATACCAACAAATATAAATGATGTTGAATAATCCATAAAGTAAAATAATAAGATTTTCTAACAAAGAAAAATTCAGTTATATACATGAGACACACCCAAAACAAAAAGATTACAAAAATTTAGTATAAAAGAATGAATGTATACCAGATAAATGCAAATTAAAAATCAGGCTTATGATTCTGATGTCAGATAAGGTAGTGTATATTTTCATCATTAAATGGAACAAATACAGTTTATAAGGCTAAATAATAAAATTCACAATTAATATATAATAGTAACCAATATATAATAGTAAATAATAGTAATTAATATACATTTAGTAATACACCAGAGTTTATAAATTAGAAACTACAATAAATATAAGATGCTGATATTACCATGCATCTTTCAGTCCAAAAGAGACCACTTGTGTAAGAGTTATTAAATATATTTAAAGAATCAAATATGATCAATGTTTTAGATCTTATGAATATATATCAAAATTTGAAAATATTCATTTTTCAAGTGCATATTTAATATCAATAAAAGTTGATGGTATATTGATCTTATAGAAAGCTCAATACATTAACAAATTTGCAATAATACAAACCAGCACTTTCAGATCATAATGAAATAAAACTAGATATAATTTTTTTAACTGTTGCAGATGCTTGTACCTGGAATATATTGAGCTCTATTAATATATATATATATTTTTGCCAAAGCACATATTCAAGCTAAAATTGCCATGTTTCTAAATTTTATATCATGTTAAAGTCTATAGATTAGATAAACTAATAAAAAGGTCCTCAGAGGAAAGTGAATCTAATTGGAATATCAATAAAGAAAAAAATTTAAAAAATTAAACACCTAGCCTAAAAATTAGAAAAAATATATAACGAAAATTGAAAGAAGCTAGAGGAAAATAAGTTAAAATAGAGAAATGGAAAAAGTGAACTAGAAAAAAGGAATAAAATAGAACTAACAAAGCCCTAAGCTGATTTTTTGAAGACAAAAAAAACCCTGAGTAATCGTTCTTTAACATGGATTACCTGTAACAGAAAATCAAGTACTACGTGTTCTCACTCATAAGTAGGAGCTAAACATTAAGTATACATGGACACAAAGAAGGAAACCACAGTGAGGAGGGTGAGAGTCCAAAAACTACCTATCACATATTGTGTTTATTGCATAGGTGACAAAATCATCTGTACACCCAACCACCGTGACAGGCAATTTACCTATATAGCAAACCTCCACATGTACCCTGGACCCAAAGTAAAAATTTTTAAATTAAAAAAATTAATTGTGGAAATAACAGTATGACAGCAACCTATAGGATGAAATTAAAATAACTCATCATTTTGGGGGATGTTATCATATGCAAACCTGTTACAATGTTTGAGCATGGCATGTGAAATTATTGTTCACTTCTGAATTAAGTATTGCTTTAAGAATTCTACTGACAATTCCCACTGCTATCACCTCAGAGGTGCTGTTTCCCTCAATGTTATTTAATAAAACTGTGTTTAATTTTTAACCAAAAAAAGTAGTCTAATTTGAGATTTCATGTTAGTGGAGCTCAAATGATGTGATAATCTTGATTAAAACAAATAATTAGTAATTTTTGATGAACTAAGAGGAAGACAAATATACTTAATTGAATAGATACATAGTATTATATTTTTAAAATAAACACACATGGAGTGTCTGTGTGTGTGTATAAGTAAACCCCCAAACAAACATCTTACTTATTAGACAGACAAACTAGGGACACTCCTGTTGATGTTATGAACAAGACGAAAACGAAAACTATTTCCATTTTTACTCAACATTAGATTGTCATTATTGACCAATAATTTGAATAAGAGAAAATAATTGCAATGTAATAATTGAAAAAGGAAGATAAAAACAACTTCTTTACACAGATGATTACATTGTATATTTGGAAATCCAACAGAATCAAAGGAAAAACTACTAAAAACAAAAGGATCCAGTAAAGTAAAATTAACATAGATAAACTATTGATCTTCATATGTAGAAAATTAACAAGATAGAAGAGAAAGTGCCATTTAAATTAGTAAAATAATGATAATAAAACAAACTAAGCATAAACTTAACAAGAAATGTCCAAAACCTACACAAAGAAAGCTTTAAAAAACACTGCTTATTGGCACACACATAGATTTAAGGAAATGGAAAGACATATTTTTTTAACTGAAGACGGAGAAGATAATTATAAAATTTATTATTTCCCAATCCCCATCAAAGATAGACTGGATTTTTAAAAATGTGATAAATCCAGTTAAAAAACTGGATTTTTAAAAAATGTGGTACATATATACCATGAAATACTATGCAGCCGTAAAAAGGAATGAGACCGTGTCCTTTGAAGAGACATGGATGGAGTTGGAGGCCACTATCCTCAGCAAACTAATGAAGAAACAGAAAACCAAACACCACATGTTTTCACTTACAAGTGGGAGCTGAATTATGAGTACACATGTACACATGGGAGGAACAACACACTGGGGCCTGTCGGGGATGTGGTGGGGAAAGGGAGAGCATCAGGAAGAATAGCTAATGGATACTGGGCTTCATACCTAGGTGATGAGAGGATCTGTGCAACAAACCGCCATGGCACATATTTACCTATGTAACAAACCTACACATCTGGCACATATACCCCTGAACTTAAAGTCGAATAAAAAATAATTCATTAGAGTGGCAAGTAAAATCCTGTAAAAGGAGATCAAAGCGGAGACATTCGTTCTCAGATATTAAAAGATATTACAAATCATCCATAATTAGAAGAGTATGGTCCAGGTTTATTTAAAAGCTTAAATTGCTACATTTGTGCTAGTCTGAGACTATTTTGCCTTTAGATCCATTCTTGCCCTTCCCCTTGTTCTGTTTTGCATAGCAAATTGGAAGACCCCTAAAGATTTTCTTTCCATATTCCTGGATTCTAGCTGAGTTTGAACAATTGGAGGCAGTGATGGGAGAATGGAGGCCCCAATGAATGGAGAATCCAAGGTAATTCTACCACTCCCCTTCTGTCTCCAGCAGCCAATGCCCCCTTTTGTTGCTCCAGCTCCTGTCATGATTCTAGTTTTAAACAAATGAACCCAGAGTAAAATACAGATTGAGTAGGAAGGGGTATTAAAGAAGTATTAAGTCCTTATCTATTAGATGTATTCTAAAATATTTATGTGTGAAATGGCATAATGTTTTCCACTTTTTCTGAAATAAATTAGCATTAATAATTGTGAAATGAAGAACAGAAAGATTGGCAGAATGGTGGTGGTAATTTCTGAAGTTGGGTGATGGGGAATCTCTTTAAAATTTTGTGTAAGTTAGACATTAACCTAAAATGTTGAATAAGCAATTTATTTCAGATTTCTTAATTATCTGTATTTTCTTAAATATGATACTTTTCTGTGGGGGGAAGGTTATAATCATTTCTCATAGTACTGCTTGCATTTTTGCTTTGTGATTTTTTTAGTGATATCATCTCTATTGAGAGTTTTTCTTCTTATCAGTTATTCCTACCTATTCTGGGATGTGGCACATTTGCAATATTCTGGCTTTCCTGGCTATATGGCTCCTGACTTGGTCTTAGAATTGTGTTTTGGGGCTCCTTCCCTGTTCTAATAGTGCAATTTCAGCCATCATACCTGTGTTTTGTAGGTTAATTTCACAGTCTAACCTAGTTGGCTCTGCTCCGTATGGGTCCCTGGCAGTGTAACCCAGGTTCATGGGAGAGTACTGTTTAGCGTCAGTGCATAGACATGATGCTAGAATTCATCCTTTGTCTTAATATAATGAGGCATTTATAACAAGTTATCATTTGTGGGTTACATTTGGCACCCATCCATATTATGAGTGTTAATCCTCTGA
The DNA here is from genome assembly GCF_047675955.1 of Chlorocebus sabaeus. Taxonomy (NCBI): domain Eukaryota; kingdom Metazoa; phylum Chordata; class Mammalia; order Primates; family Cercopithecidae; genus Chlorocebus; species Chlorocebus sabaeus. The sequence goes on from NC_132933.1 coordinate 58,632,090, forward strand.
CCTCCGCTGCTTCTAATCAGCCTTGGCTTCCTATTATCATTTAGCTTTAGGCCCTGTTACATTGTTAGTTTCCTTTTATTTTTTTGTTAGCCCTTGGATATTTTATTCTATGTATTTTTACAAATTTGAAAATTGTTTTTTTTATTTATGTGAGCAGTTAGGAGGTGATTAAATCTGACTCATATCAATCCCAAAGTCATTTGCCAATTCATTCCTATTTGGCTTCTATTTCCCTTCAAAAAAAGACTACCTTTTCCAATATCACCAATAAATTTCATATTTTTAATACTACCACATAGTTCCCTTCTCTCTTTATATTCAATTACGAGACAGCTCACCAAATTGTCACTTTTGAAACGTTCCTTTCTTGAATCCCGTGACTCCACACCCTCCTAGTTTTCCCCTCAAGCCTGTGACCCCAACTTCTAAATCTCCATTCATTGCTCCTCTTGCCCCATTTTCTGCTTCTTTATCTTGTTCTTACAAAAGTCATTTTTGGGACCAGTAGTGTTTGTTCTCTATAATCTTGCAAAACTATTTTCAAAACTTCTTATAGCTAAATTTTTTTTTAAAATACTTTAAGTTCTAGGGTACATGTGCACAACATGCAGGTTTGTTACATATGTATACTTGTGCCATGTTGGTGTGCTGCACCCATCAACTCGTCATTTACATCAGGTATAACTCCCAATGCCATCCCTCCCCCCTCCCCCATAATAAGCCCCGGTGTGTGATGTTCCCCTTCCAGAGTCCAAGTGATCTCATTGTTCAATTCCCACCTATGAGTGAGAACACGTGGTGTTTGGTTTTCTGTTCTTGCAATAGTTTGCTGAGAATGATGGTTTCCAGCTGCATCCATGTCCCTACAAAGGACACGAACTCATCCTTTTTTATGGCTGCATAGTATTCCATGGTGTATATGTGCCACATTTTCTTAATCCAGTCTGTCACTGCTGGACATTTAGGTTGATTCCAAGTCTTTGCTATTGTGAATAGTGCCACAATAAACATACGTGTGCATGTGTCTTTATAGCAGCATGATTTATAATCCTTTGGGTATATCCCCAGTAATGGGATGGCTGGGTCAAATGGTATTTCTAGTTCTAGATCTTTGAGGAATCACCATACTGTTTTCCACAATGGTTGAACCAGTTTACAATCCCACCAACAGTGTAAAAGTGTTCCTATTTCTGCACATCCTCTCCAGCACCTGTTGTTTCCTGACTTTTTAATGATTGCCATTCTGACTGGTGTGAAATGGTATCTCATTGTGGTTTTGATTTGCATTTCTCTGATGGCCAGTGATGACGAGCATTTTTTCATGTGTCTGTTGGCTGTATGCATGTCTTCTTTTGAGAAATGTCTGTTCATATACTTTGCCCACTTTTTGATGGGGTTGTTTTTTTCTTGTAAATTTGTTTGAGTTCTTTGTAGGTTCTGGATATTAGCCCTTTGTCAGATGAGTAGATTGCAAAAATGTTCTCCCATTCTGTAGGTTGCCTGTTCACTCTGATGGTAGTTTCTTTTGCTGTGCAGAAGCTCTTTAGTTTAATTAGATCCCATTTGTCAATCTTGGTTTTGGTTGCTGTTGCTTTTGGTGTTGTAGACATGAAGTCCTTGCCCATGCCTATGTCCTGAATGGTATTACCTAGGTTTTCTTCTAGGGTTTTTATGATATTAGGTCTAACATTTAAGTCTCTAATCCATCTTGAATTAATTTTCATATAAGGAGTAAGGAAAGGATCCAGTTTCAGCTTTCTACTTATGGCTAGCCAATTTTCCCAGCACCATTTATCAAATAGGGAATCCTCACTCTCTGTGGACGATCTCATTTTCTATTTTGCTGAGAAAATAAAAACAATAAAAAAATAATTTACACAAACTCCCAGCAACAGCTCAACCTTACATGCATCTGTGCTCCCATACTGTGCTCTATTTCTTGTTATTTTGTATGATTTCTCTGTGCTTATGGCTAAGGGAAACTTTTTCACTTGTATACTAGATCCCATAATCTCTGCCTACCCTAGCAGCCTTGGAGATGTACTGCTTGAATATCCCTTTAAGAAATAATTTGACCTTAGTTTAGCAGTGAGGAGTGCAGCTAGCTGACAGTTTCCAGCTGTCAGTGCCTTGAGGATTCACCTCTGTCTTTAAACTCAGCCCTTACACCTCTGGGAAATTCTCAACTAATGGCTGAGCCGTGGTGCTAGGGTCTAGCCAATTGTTTCCAATGCTGGAAACTTGCCTAATATTCAGTATTTTGCTTGGATTTTCCCACTGGATTGGGCGAGACTTTAATAAATCTGTATAGCAATGTGAGGCTTTTTATTCTAAGTATTACGTCCTCCTTCCTTTGCTTTCATAGTTACCAGATCTACATTATATTCTGAAAATTTTATTTGCCCAGTCCTGCTTCCTCACTTTTTTTAACTTTCACAAGCATTATGACCCCACTTCCAAATGCACTTCTTCTATGCCCAACCCAACATTTTCTTCCTGGAGGAACAAAATGACACAACCTACCCCAAAAAATTGCTCCAACAATTCTTATTTTCTTGCTTGACATTCTCTCTTGGTTTTCCCATAACAATCTTTGTTTATTATACTTGCTACCTAATTATAATTATTTATATCTTCCCTTTTACTCTTACAAATGCTCCAGATAGATTTATACATTATTTGCATTTGGCCACTCTACATTAACTATGTCTTAATCATTTGGACTTTTTTCGTTTCTATTTAACTTCATCCCCTTGGTGGTCTCCTCCATTCTTATTTGTAATTATGATTTATATGTTGATAATGCCCCTATTTAATTCCTTGGCCAGGACCAATTACCTGGACTCAGAGTCATGTATCCATTTACTAACCATTTTCACTTGAATGTTTAATAAACTTCAGAAATTTAACGTATCTTAAACTGAAATACGGATTCCTAGATCTCTTTTTTTCATACCCCAACATCATTGAATTTTAGAAGCCCTACCTGCAAATATAAATCCATAATCAGACTACTTCTCACCATCTCTGAATGGGAGAACCTTATATCACATTTCATTTTGATTATTGCAAAGGTAGCTTTAAAAGTTTCTCTGCTTCTTTATTTCTGCTTCTGTCTGTTCCTAATGCAGCAACTAGAGTAACTCTGTTAAAATAGAAATCAGATGATGCAACAAACTAAATGCTGAGAGCCTTCCAGTGTCACCCACATCATTTAGAAAATTTTGCAGTCCTTACCATATATGACTCTATGTCATGTATCCCTATTATATTTGAGTTTATTTCCCCCCCTCTTCTATATCCAAAAAGTCATCTTGGCCATTAGTTCATGACCACTGATAATTAAACAAAATGGATTAGACATGAAATAGATTTGCTAGAGGAGGAAGCATAAGAAGGCAGGGAAAGGCTTCATATTTTTATGCAGATCACACCTATGGAAAGACAGAAGGAAAGCAGAAAGATTGGATAGGAAGTCTCATACTGCTGTGAAATTCTGAGAAAGTTTTAGACAGGATGATAGGAGATCTTTCGGTCAAAATTACATGTTGCAGATCTCCATCCTCATCACAGTAAGCAGCATATTTTCATGGCCAGCACGCATTGCTTTAGAGGAACCCATGTCATGGCTTTTGCATTAAATATTCCATCTACTTGGAAAGTTCTTCCCTCCAATATCTACAAATCATGCTTCCTCATCTGCTTTAAACCTTTACTTAAATGTGACCTTCTGAACTAAGACCACCCTATCTAAATTTTAATTCTTCTACCACCATTGCCACAATGATCACCTTCCTCACCAATGTAATTCTCAATTCTATTTTTTCACTTTATTTTCTTTTTTAGTAGTTATTCACTTCTAAGGTAACATGTATTTTTGAAATATTTGTTTTGTTTCTTGTTTAACTTTCCCTCTAGGCTGAATATAACCTCCTTGGGGGGTACGATTTTTTGTGTTTCTTGTTCAGTGGTTTCTCCACCACTTAGGACATTTTCTGGTACATAGTAAGCATTCAGTAAATAGGTGCTGAATAAATAAATGAATCCCTAAAATCCCTCCATTTTAAACCTTCAAATGACTTCTCATTATGCATGGAATAAAACATATACTTCTTATTATGGTCTTCAAAGCCTCTGCTAGTCTCTCTGAGTTTATTAGAAATTTTTCCTTACTCATTATGCACAAGCTATATAATCTTTTTTCATTTATACTTCAACTATTACAGCTCTTCCATACTTTATTAAATCTAGCAGTATTTTTTCCTCTTCCTGCGATCCTTCTTTCTCATTCTCCAAAAACCTCTCTCATATGACTGACTTGTACTTATTATTTTATGCTAATTTAAATGCTACGTCTTTAGAAAAAATTTCAGGACCACTGTCATGTAAGTCCTTTTCTTCCCTATTTTCTCTATCACAACCTCTTGTTTGTTCCCTCCATAATAAATACCCCCATTTTTAAAGGGTTGTTGTTTTTGTTGAAGTGTTTGTTTATCTGCATGCCAAGTACTTCCCTACCAAAAAGTAAGTTCCTCAAAAATCAAGAACTAAGTGTGCCTAATGTCTATCTCGTTACTAAGTGTATACTTAGAAGTTAGCAGAATGATTGATAGCTACCCAATGCTCTTTAAGCATTTTGCCTCTTTTTCAATACAATTATTTCCTGGGAATAGAAGTAATTAACAATACAGAGCTTTGGGTCAGACAGGCCTAGGATCTACTCTCAACACTCTCATTAGCTGTATAAGGTTAAGCAAGTCACCTAACTTTGTTTTATATTGATAAATTCACTTCACTGGACTGTGATGAGGATTAAGTGATAATTATTGAAATCATTTACTCAGAACCTGGTACATAGTCTGCATTAAATATGTTGAAGGTTTTTATTTATTAATTCTGTTATTAAAATCATTATTAGGTACTTTAACAACTGAAAGTCTTGAATGAAGTATTTTTTGGTACGAAAGACAAAGGTAGAAAAAAACCATGTTTCCTGAAGTACTGCAAAAGATAAAAGACATAAAAATTAAAATATAATTAGAATCATTCCACTTGTTCTTTTCCTACTTTTGGTCTATATAGTCATATCCCATATTATATGCTAATTATGTTAAAAATAATGATTAATGCACAAACTCAACCCATGCTTGTGAACGTTGTGGATTCTTAACTTTTCAATAAATTCTCAAAGCCTAAGAACCTATGTTTTAGCTAAAATACAATAATATGAGTATAGATCTCTCCTTCTGGAAGTATATTTGACGCTAAAGTTGCCATGATTTAGGGAAAACAGCAGTTGATATGTACTATTTACTTTAATATCTATGCGTTCCATAGTTAGCATTTGATGATCTATATTTTCTCACAGCTTTTCTATAATTTGGCATCACTCAGCTTGTTGCAGCCATCACATGCCCATCTTCATGCACTTTATCAGGTCAAGATTTATAGAAACAATAAAGATAGTTGTTCAAAATCTTGGCAACCATATTTTAGAAATTGTCATTAAGTAGAAACCATTTTAATAGGATGCATTCATTTTAACTAAAATGAAATATAATTTCCCATAAATAGATATTAATAATGTTCAGTTTCTTTATTGTCTCAGAATAAACTACTATACCCAAACTCACAGAACAAATGAAATATTTCTTAGTTACAAAGTAGATATTGGAGGATGACTACTAATGCTTTACGATAATAGGCCTCACTGGATAATAGTTGCTAATTTTTAACTTTTCTTCAGATTTTATTTCACTAAAAGCGTTTCCCAGAAGAATCAGACTTAGACTCTTCATTTATTTTGGTTACTATATTTAATTTTATCTTAATAGAAATATCTTTAGTTTATTTATTAAAGTATGACATTTATATCAATTATTTTGCCTGGCACACAGTAGCTGTTTAAGGTGTTTGATAGTATCCATTCAACAATAAATTAAATAACAGATGCGTATAAATATGAAAATATCACCTCACAATTTAAATGACAGTAAATAATCCTCTAAATATCAGAGCAAACCAATTAAATATATATATACTCAGAGTTTTTTACATATCTGTGATTTATTTACAAACATACACAAACATATATATTTACATAAATGAACTTACACTGTATGTACTCTTCTATAACTTTTTAGTTTTGCTTATTATCACTTTTTAAAAAATATTGATACAGTTATTTCTACCTCATTTTTTTCAGTGGTTGCACATTTTCATTAAATGGATGTATCGTAAATTATTTAATCATTTTAACTTTATTGAATATAACCCCCTTCTAAAGGTGATGGCTGCTACTTAAGATTAATCTCATGCAGACATTTTGGCTCATTCTTAATGGATCTTCTGATGTTTTGAGAGAAATCAAAATCATTTTCATAACAGCATATTTCTTTTTCATGGGACAGATATCCTTTCATCCTCCTAAGTATGTTATGAATCTTTTAATAAGTTCTCTTTCTTAAACGTATATTTAATCTTGGTTTAAAAAAGCTTATGTGAGAGCAAAACTTTAATATTTTTAAGTATTCTTTTATTTTGAGGTTTCTGCTGTAGCTGAACTTAACCCTGATTGAGGTACATATTGCTAAATGGAAAATCTGAAAAGTTGTATCAATTTACATGCCCAGAAATGTTGTATGAGATATCTTAATTAACTCTGTACACTGCTAACTTTTTTACCTTTGCAAAAGTGATGTGTTTTATATTATACTCCCTCAGTAGGAAATACAAAATATTTTCAAGGATATCTTTTCTTTGCATTTTCTTTTTATGACCATTTACCATTTTTCTACTTTGACATCTGCCATTGTCTATGGATTTGTAAGGTGTATTTTTTATTAAGGCTACTAAATATTAACTATGAATATGCATTACAAATGTATTCTTCTAATTTACTATTTGTTAAATTCAATTTATGATGTATTTTTTCTATAAAGGAATTGTGAAGTTTTATGTAGTCAAAAGAAATTCTTCATTAGTCAATTAAGCCACTGCAACCTCTTTTTCTTCCAAGTAAGGAGTTGCAGAGATATCTACCCCCCTTACTGTACCAAGTGGAAGCAATAATCGAGGATATATAGCCCAAAGAAAAGGGCCCTGCCCTGGGTAGCTGTTGACACTCAGAAAGAATGGCAAAAAGCCATACATTGAATGATGGCTACTGGTACTTTCCTACCCAGATGGATTTCCCATTCTTTCAAGTGCCTGTTTAATGAAATGAATAGCTTGTACATACTAGCAAAGAAGGAATCTCAAAAATAAAAAAATAAAAAATGAACACACTGTTGAGATTCTCCCAATATTTTAGAAAAGTCACCACCATGAAAGTGAAACCCCAAAGAGTGGCAGCATCTTGTGATAGTTAAGAACAAGGACTCTGGGAGCCAGAGCATGCGGGCTCAAATTTTGTCACTGCTAATTGCTGTGTGAACTTAGGTAAGTTTCTCTATATCTCTGCATCTCAGTTTCCCAATTTATAAAACGGGATTACCAGTAGTAATTACCTCTCGGGGTAGTATTGAGGAACATACAGGTGCATATGCATACATATATATATTACATATCTATGTACAATTATAAATATTATTCAATATTTATAAAATATTTGGGACAGCACTTTAATGTTGTAAATGAATAATTAAATTCTAAGCCCTCCGCCAAATGAAATGGACACCACTTTGGTCAAGGAGATCCCAAAGAAAACCTGAAAAACTAGTTCAGACCGTGATGGGAAGGGAGGTTGGAAATGCCTCATTATACTCCCTCCCTTTGGAGTTTAGACACAACTGACCAGCATTAACACTAAAATATTGAACATAAGATTGACAAAACATACTCTATATAGCAATAAGATATCAAATTCCAAACAGACCTTGGTATTGCCTTACATGACAGAAAGCAGGTCCTGAGGAAAATTAAAGTATTTTACCCTAAATAATATTTCTTTGATATATCATGGAATGACCCTTCAAAGCCACCTTTTGTGGGGGAAATTTGCAATCTGTAGATATTATCCTTCCTTTTCCAGGTGTTTTCTTGATCCAGGAGACATTTAAGAAAGAGTCTGATGCTTCATTAAACGTCTCCCGGATCGAGGATTTAAAAGCCTGATAAGAGATATTTACCATCTATTCTTTCTGAACCCTGTTACCTGGAAACTTTGTCTACATGATAAGAACCTCCCCTTCCACAAGCCCCATCTTAGCTGAAGCATTTTTTTTTCTGCTGAATTTTAACTCTGCAGGCAGATCTTAATTTTTTCAACTAATTGCCAATCAGGAAGTCTTTAAATCCGTCTGTGAGCTCCCTCTTTGAGATGGCCCACCTTTCTGGGCCAAACCAATGTATACTTCACATGTATTAATTGATATCTTTGCCTGTAACTTACATCTCCCTAAAAGGCATAAAGCCAAGATGTAACCCAACCACCTTGGGTAAATGTTCCTAGGACATCTTGCAGTTGTGTCTCCCGCCATGGTCACTCATATTTGACTCAGAATAAACCTCTTCAAATATTTTAAATAGTTTTGCTTTTTTGTCAAAAACATGCAGTGATTTATAAATAAAAATGTAATAAATAAACTTCAGAACAAGGACCTACAACAGAAAAAACACAAATGAGTAAAGTGATGTCATAAGAATATGATGGGGGGAAGGATGAGAGTCTATTTGTTACTATACACAGGGACAGGCTCTTATGAAAAAATACTGACTAGAGATCCTGAAAATGAATTATCATGAATATTTGTAGTGTTTCCTTAATCAGCTCTAATGTAATCTGTAACTCTGGAGAACACATTTGCAACCTCTTAGTTTAGAATAAATTCCAGAGTCATTCTAGTTTCATATTGGTAAAGATACATATATTTTTTTTTCCTTTTCTGAACAGTCACCTTTGCTACTATTGTGTGCCTCTAGGAAGACAGTTACATGTAGATTTCCCCAATCTCTCTTCTAATCTTCTCTACCTCTAAATCTAGTTTGGGTATATTAGTAAATTTCCCCACCAGATCATAGATACTCTTGCCACTTTTAAGGCACTGGGCTAGAGAAAAAATAATGAAATTAGCACATTTACATATGTGACCTTTTCACGTGTCTCAGATCCCAGCTCTGCTTCCATATATTCTTCATCCAAATTAAAGTGTATTATTAGGCTAATAGGTCCTAGCAGAATTTTTTCCACCAAAGAAGATCAAAATATTTTACTCCCAAATATATTTCTTTGACATATTTTGAGATGGCTCTGGAAAGAAAGAGCAAACAGAAGTAACCTTGCAAAAGTTGTCTTTTTGAGGGCAGATTTACAACTGTAGAGAATCTATATTGATGCAGCCAGGTTTTTTCTGAAGCCTTCCCTAGTCCAGATCTAGAAAATTAGCTGATAGCCTGAAACCTTTAAAGGTCTGAAAAAAAAAAACATTTATCATCTATTCACTTTGAAGGTTGCTACCTGTGAGGTTTAATCTACATAACAAAACCACCTTTGCTAGCCAAGTCTCCTCTTCTCTCCCTCCCATAATCTGTCTTGTCACTCTAACCTGATTTACCACCTTCATCCATTTTGGGCCATGCTCAGAATCCTCATTCTTTCTGTAACCTCAAAATGGTACAAAAGTTTCTGAATCTCATTAGGGGCTTGGGATAATTACTCTGGTTCTCCCTCATGTGCACATTAATATAATGGTATGCCTTTTCTCTAATTAATCTGCCTTTTGGGAGTTGATTTTTCAGCAACACTTTAGAGGGAAAAGGGAAAATTTTTCCTTGGCTCCTACACTTCTTACTTCTGAAAACATTGTACTAGTCTATAGGGGAATTTGAGTATTCATTCTCATTGTCTTTCATCATTTTTTTCCAAATTATACTGCATGTGATAAAAATTACTCAAAGCATAGGCTCTGCTATTGTCAGTATTCCCTAGCTGTAGCGTTAATGGAGATTATTTTCCTTATAGTTCCCTCTTTGGTTGTTTTTACCAGTCCTTAAGAGTTGTAAGCCAGCCTTTACAAAGCTATCTTTTCAAAATAACTCACTTGATTTACATAATGAACTATTGTAATGTATTTTCCATTATTGAACCACTTTCGTAATCTTTCAATACATCCAATTATTCATTATAAATTATTGTTTATTTCAAGGCTTATTTTGATTTTCTGATACTCAGTTCAAATTTTATAAATACATTTGATAATATAAAATCCCAATATTCCCTACACCTCAGACTGAAACACCCTCCCTACATTACAATATAATGATTCAATGTTATAGTGAGAGTTGTAACTGTCAGAAATCTAAAAACAATAGAATTTGATTATACAGTATGTAAATCAAAAGGTATCCGAGAAAGGTCTCAATCAATTTAGAAAATTTATTTTCCCAAGGTTAAGGACACACCCATTATATAATCTCAGGAGGTTCTGATGACATATTCCAAAGGTGGCCAGAGCACAACTTGGTTTTATATATTTTAGAGAGACATGAGATATCAATCAATATATTTAAGATGTACATTGGTTCAGTTTAGGAAAGGCAGGACAACTTGAAGTGCGGAAGGGGCTTCCAGGTCACAGGTAGATAAGAGACAAACGGTTGCATTCTTTTGAGTTTCTGATTAGCCTTTCACTGAACGCACAATTTACAGGAATAGTCACTTGCACTTTAGTCTGGCTTAGTGAAACAACAGGGCAAAGGAAGCAATCAGATATGCATTTGTCTTATGTGAGAAGAGGGATGACTGTTCTGCCTGTCCTTTGTCCACAAGGAATTTCCTTGTGGGCAAACTGGAAAAGAAGTATGTAGCCTTTTTTTTTTTTTTTTTGTAATCCTTGTAGCTATTTTATTTAAAAGTAGAATGGGAGGCAGGCTTGCCCATGTATTTCCCAGCTTGCCTTTTCCCTTTGGCTTAGTGATTTTGAAGACATTTAGTTTTCTTTCACACATATAAACCAAAAATAAAATTCTAGGCCCCCCAACTATCTGAATGAACCGCCCCCTCTCAGCCAAGGACATTCCAAAGTTTACCTGAAAAACTAGTCCAGACCATGATAGGAAGGGAGAGTCAGATATGCTTCATTGCCATTAACTTAACACAGACCTTAAAACTGACAGAACAGACTCTTTAAGATGGATAAGAAACACTTACAATCAATTCTCTATGAAGCCTGCTACCAGGATGCTTCATTTGCATGATAAATTCTTGGTCTCCACCATCTCTTATCTTCACCCAGACATTTCTTTCTATTGATTCTGGGTCTTTAGATACTAACTCAACTAACTGTCAATCAGAAAATTTTTTAATCTGCCTGTGACCTGGAAGCCTCTACTTCCACTTGTCCTGCTTTTCCAAAGCAAACCAATGTATACTTGTCATGTATTAATTGATGTCTTATGTTCCTCTAAAATGCATAAAACCAAGTTGTGGTCCATCCACCTTGGGCACATTTCATCAGGATATCTTGAGGCTGCATCACGGGCATGTCCTTAACATTGGCAAAATGAACTCATCCATTGATTGAGACTTGTCTCAAATACTTTTTGGTTTACAACACTAAACAAAGTATGCAAATTGTAATATATAAATTGTACTTATATTTGCTCTGAGTCAATGCAACAATAATAGTAATACCAGCAATATAACTAAGAATGTACAGGTGCCAAGTACTGTTCTAAGGAATTGATATATATTAATGCATTTAATCTTTGTAGCAACTATATATGGAATTAGGTATAATTACATTTCCATTTTACAAATGGGAAATCTTGGGCAATGGAAGGTTCAAATAACTTGCCCAAGGTCATTTAGCTAGTAAGGGGTAAGCTAGAAATGATATCTTAAAGAAAGAAACAAGGAGTAAAGTTAAAATAAGTGGATCATCTCTCAGAACTACTGGTACCATTTTAGGTTATATTATCTCAACTATGAGGTGTCTGTTCATGATTTGGGTAGGAATTTTTATCAGTGATGAGGGGGTGGGTAAGGGGAATGTGATGAGCAACCAAGATGCTTCACTAGGATGGTTACGGTCATTTAGCAACAGCCTTAAGTTCTCAGTTTTCTACAATGAAAACAGTTATTTTCATGCTCTTGGGCTTGGCTAGGCCAGGCTGGACTCCAGGTTTATGATCACATTCAGGATAACTCCACATCTTTAGCCTCAGACCAAGCCTGCACAGGCAACAGCTACTAGAAACATGCTCATCACTTGGCATATTTCAGAACCGAAAGAGAAGAGGACAAGCAAGTCAAGCAAGCAGATTAAAAGTCTCTTCTTGTTCATGTCTTTGGCCCAGCAACTCATAAGACCAAGCCTATCATTAATGAGGTCAGAAAATATAATCCAAATACTTTAATGTAATGTACTGAAAGGTCAGATGACAAGGGGCATAGATGGATAATTCTATACAAAGAGGAAGAAAAAAATTGGAAATAATATTCCAAACATTCACACTACTATGTACATTCATAGGTGATTTTCAGTTTTATTTTGTATTGTATTACTTTGTTTTATTATCTATGTCGAATTTCAGGCTAAGAAATCTATTATCTTCATAACAAAGAGGAGTTATTGCTTTTTATGTACTCTGAAAATATTTAAATAATATCAGATTGATGTATTTCTTTAACATTTGCAAGAACTTAGGTGTAAAACTGTCTTGGCCTAATGCTTTTATTCAAATATTAGGTAAAAATTTAAATTTGTTTGTTAAACAAGTTCATTGAGACTTTTAATTTTTTAAACCTTATTAACTTATAAATTTATAAATTATTATATACTTAACATGTTCAAATTTTGTCATATAACTGTACATCTATATATATGTATACACACATACCACACACAAACATACAGATACATGTATATTTCTTAATAAGATTAATTATACTTAGGTTGTCTATTATTCATTTATTGAATTTAACAAATATATTGCTAAACTATGAATATATGTCCTTTAACTTTTAAATTATTCTAATGTTATTTTATTTTATTATTATTATTTTTTGAGGCAGAGTCTTGCTCTGTCTCCCAGGCTGGAGTGCAGTGGTGCAATCTTGGCTCGCTGCAAGCTCCACCCCCCAGGTTCACGCCATCCCCCTGCCTCAGCCTCCCTAGAAGCTGGGACTACAGGCGCCTGCCACCACGCCCGGCTGATTCTTTTGTATTTTTGGTAGAGACGGGGTTTCACTGTGTTAGCCAGGATGGTCTCGATCTCCTGACCTCATGATCCGTCTGCCTCAGCCTCCCAAAGTGCTGGGATTATAGGCATGAGCCACCGCGCCTGGCTTCTAATGTTATTTTGTAGTTTATTTCCAGTATAATTTTTATGCACTTTATTTGCTATTATTCAATTATTTTAAAAGGGTGTGCTTTAATACATATTTAGATTGTTATATTTTGAAAAGCGTATTTTCATTAATTGGCTTATTTTCCCCTTCTTCACTGCTCTATCAGGACTATAAATTTATAACTTTTGTCATTTGAATTATTGACCTTTCAACTTTTCTTATTACAAAATAATATATCAAACAAATATTCTGAAGAATTATGTCACACATGACTTTAATCCTTCCCTGGAAGGTAAGGATTAGATGGCACCCAAGAATCAGGTAAGAATTAGATACATGATTAAATAGAGAATGGGTTCCTTGTTACTTATATTACCTAAAAATAACTAAATGAAATTTTATATTTTTTTCTCAACTTGCTATTTAAGAGTCTCCTACATTGTTCTTCACTGTGGATTAAAATATTGCTCAATAAAAATAATTTTCTTATCCTGGTTTTAGTACTGTTTTAGCCTTGAATTCTACGCGTCTGACAATGACATCCTGTTCTGTTTTATTTTGTGCTTATTTGCATGTATTGCCAAAGTTCTTAGTTTTAAACCACGTTTTGTTTATATGGTCTCTTATAAACAGTATGTGGTTGATTTGTTTCTCTTTAATCGTAGAATGAATTATTTCCTATTCACTGGATTTTTAAAAATATTTATGTTTATTTTCATAATTGATGTGTTTGGTTTTATTTTTCCAATATGGATTATATTCTCTATATGTATATGTTTTTCTGTTTCAGCAATTTATATTACTGTCATTTTTTAAATTTTTAATGATTAGATGGAATATCAGCCGGGATAAGCTAGATACACTTAATACAAAATATAACCACACAATTTTAGTGGTACTATGAACTAAAGTTTTTTTGGTTTTTTGTTTGTTTGTTTGTTTTTACTCAATATATAGTCTTTTGCTCATGGACTGCATCACATTTCCAAGTCTTCTTCATTCTTGGGCCAAGGCTTGATGAGGAATTCTTTACCTAAAATACTGCCCAGTCTAGAGACATTGCAGATTAAGTACAAAGAGAAAGATTCACTGACTCTTAATTTTTTAAAATAATTTGACTTGCAATTAGAAAATTGTATGTCCAAGCCTAATATCCAAGAAATGTGAAAAAGTAATCCTTACTCAGAGAAGGGCATTGAATATTTGTGATAAATAATAGTATCTGCCACAGAAGATATTTGCCTCCATTTGTAAAGCAAAAATAAAATTCTAAGTCCTACAACTGACTGAATGAACCCCCCTCATGGCGAAGCGGATCCCAAAGAATCCTGAAAAGTGGGCCATGATGGTAAGTGGGTGTTGGACATGCTTCATTATGCCCTCTTCCCTTTGGAGATTAGACACAACTGACCAGCACTAACATTAAAACAGAGGCGTTAAGACTAACAAAACAGACTCTTCGTAGCAATATGATACCAAATTTTAACCTGACTCTAGTATAGCATCACATGACTAATAGCAGGCCCTAAGGGAAATCAAAGTGTTTTAGCACAAAATATATTTCTTTGACATATTCTGAAATGGCCTTACAAAGCTGTCTCTTTTGGGGTAAATTTGCAATTCACAGAGAATCCCCTTCCCTTACTAGGTATTTTAGGGAGTGTCTGACACCCTTTAAGGTCTAATAAGAGACAGTCACCATTTAGTTTCTCTGATACCTGCTACCTGGAGGCTTCATCTGCATGACAAGAACCTTGGTTTCCACAACTCCCTTATCAAACTCAAGCATTTCCTTATGCTGAATTCAACTTCTCAGCTGGACTTAACTCTTTCAACCAATTGCCAATCAGGAAATTTTTGAATCTACCTATGAACTGAAAGCCACCAGTTTCATGCCCTGGCTATTTCTTCCCTTTCTGATTTGTTTAATTAATTAGTCTGGTGTTGTAGAGCAAAATAAACATTTTACAGTCACTTTCCTGATTACTTATCTTATTTCTGCCTTGTGACTTTATTTATTAAAAAATTCAGTCTTTGTAGCTACCTTTGTCATGTCGTCAGTATCCTTATGTCATTTATTTGTATTTTATTAAAATTAATTCCTTAACCAGAGAAAATTTTCTTTTGTTCTTGTTTTTGTTCAAGATTGTCATTAGTCAGTTGATCTTTTTAAATGATTTTACATCATGTAGATGGTCTATTGCCTTCACTAAAAAATGGGTATGCCTAGTTATCATATTACATCATTACTTTGCAAACTTTTTTCCTTTAGAAAATTAGATATTTCATGCTATGATCTTTTGGATGGTAGTGTTCTGGAGAATAAAACCGAGATGAATTAAATCTCACTCTTTTATATAGGTAAGTAGTAGTCCCTTTTCTATAGGTACCACATTTTCTTTATCCATTCATTTGTTGATAGACACTTAGGTTGCTTCCGAGTCTTGGCTATTGTGAACAGTGCTGCAATATGGGAGTGCAGATATATCTTTGGTATGCTATTTTTGTTAGATATATACCTAGCAGCGGGATTGCACAACTATATAATAGCCCTATTTTTAGTTATTTCCTTCTTATTTATTTATTTATGTACTTATTCTATTACCATAGGTTTTGGGGAACTAGTGGTTTTTAGTTACATAAGTAAGTTTTTTAGTGCTGATTTGTGAGATTTTGTTGCACCCATCACCTGAGCAGTATATGTTGTACCCAATTTGTAGTCTTTTATCCCCCACCCCCTCCCACACTTTCCCCAAGTCCCCAAAGTCCATGATATCATTCTAACATCTTTGCATCTTCATCGCTTAGGAAAACCACAGTTCTATGGGATAGAGGGAGGAGGAATGGGGTGTTTAATAGCTACAGAGGTTCAGTTGTGAAAGATAAAAAAAGTTCTGGAGATGGATGGTGGTTACAGGGGTAAAACAATGTGAATGTACTAATGTCATAAAACTGTACACAGAAAAATGGTTATGATGGTATATTTTACATTATGTATATTTTACCACAATAAAACATTAAATAGGTAAATCAAATGCATAGAACCTAGTGATAATTAAGGAGATGAAATGTATTAAAATATGCAACCCAAGTAGGATTCAACCATGTATTTTTGTTAGGCTAAAAGTCAACTAGTTTCCTATGTTTAGGGAATATATACAGGTCTATAACACCTTTTATGAGAGAACAAGTACAAATAAGCAATGAAGGACAGTAATTATATAAAGATTTGTTTGACAACTAAATACATGATGCGCAATGCTCCTAAAAAATTTCATTCAAAATATACTGCTTAAATTGTTCCTGAAATAGAAATTTTGATTTGTTCATTATTCTATTAATACTGAGGGAAAGTTACAGAGCCTCTGCTTTCATGCAACTTAATTTTCCAATTACCTCATAATATGCTTTACTAGTCAGGCTTCTCCAGAGAAACAGAACCAATTGGTTGTACAGTTAGAGAGAAAAATATATTTATTATAAGAAATTGGCTTATTAAATAAAGGAAGCAGGGAAGTTCCAAGATCCACAGTCAGAAAGCTGAAGATGAGGAGAGCCAAAGGTGTAGTTCCAGTCTGAACACAAAGACCTGAAAACAATGAGAGACAGAGGAATAACTTCCAATCTGAGTCCAAAATTCTGATAGATAGGAGAGCCAGTGGTGTAAGTTCTGGTTCAAAATCTGGTAGGCTTGAAACCCAAGAGCTGATTTTCAATTCCAGTCAGAAAGCAGGAAAAAATTAATTCCTAGCTCAAGCAGTCATAGATGAAGAGTTTTCTCTTACTCAGTCTTTTTGTATTTCAGTCTTCAACTGACTGAATAAGGCTCATCAATACTAGGGAAGGTATTCTGTTTTGCTCAGGCTACCTATTCAAATGTCAGTCTCATCCAGAATACCCTGACAGCCACACTCAGAATAATGTTTGACCATATATCTGGACACCCTGTGATCCAGTCAAGTTGACACATCAAATCAGCCATCCCAAGTTGACCCCTTGTCAATTTGACGCCCATATACATCTCCTTAAACCGTATGCAATTTCTAAATAAAGATAATAACAAGGTACAATTCTGCCTAATAGAATACAACTATACTGCATACAAGTGAAAATGCAACTAACCTCTTCCCCAGAAGAGGTAGTTTTTGAGTGATGTTTACTTTGAGCAATGTTTTCTCCTGTTCTTGATACCCCATAACTTAAATAATATAATTTAAAATTAGCAATACTTAAAAAATGTAAAGTCAATACATCTTATGCTACATGATAAGGAAATATAAGAATACAAAGATAGTTGCTTGATACATACATGTAAAACATATAACAAAATAAAGAGGAAATATGCTTGACAATTATGGTCCTCATTTCTGTAACTGGTCATGTGGTCGTAGCTGGTATTTATAAAAACCCTCATCCGCTACCCATTCTGCATTCCCTTTGCCTTCAGCATGCATCTCAGTAAGCAGTGATTTTTAACCAGTGTAGTGACCCAAACTTTCATTTCTGAAGGGTCTGAGCCATTAGTAGTCCTGCCTACATCAGGTTGCTCTAGTTTTCCATTGAATTTAACCACAGGGCATGATAATACTAAGAAATAACCTAAAGGAATTATTTCCTGTATTCTAGACATAGTCATCTTTACTTTCATTGTGGAGTAATACTCCAATTTCTCCTTGGTAGATTGCATTAGTTACCACAGCCAGTATAGTAATTTCCTCCTTTTCCTGTTGATTCAGAGGCACGAGGAGCTCAAGGTGACCCAGAAGCAATCTTACTTGTCAATGAAATCATTGTTATGGGAAAATATTCATCATTTTGGAATGAAGACATCTAGCCGACAGAGCATACCATCTCAGCTATATGAAGCAAAAAAAAAAATTGCCAGTAGATCACTAGGGAGAGTAGTGATTGGTGACACTCTCATTCCTACCTTTTGATTTCTGGACCCATCAATCTTGGCCATGGGAGAAATAGAATATATTGGACTCTGACGTATAACACATACAGCCTTCAGGAGAACTTTTCTTATGCCTTGTGAAGTATTCACAACTAACTGGTTCTGTGAGTCTTCAAAAAAACCGAATTGTCAAACCAGCTGCTTTAAAATTGTATGAAGTATGGTAAGATTGATAAATTACATGATCATGGGCCCATTTCTGCATTTTATTTACTATGAAGTGAGTTCCTTGATGAGAAGCAGTTCTACGTGAAATACTGTGAGAGTGGATAAGGCATTCTGTAAGTCTGTGGGTGGCAGTTTTGGCAGAAGTATTGCGTGAACAGAAGACAAATCTGTATCCAGAGTGTCTATCACAATACAAACAAAACATTACCATTTTCATGATAAGAGGAATGCAACATCATCAACCTGCCACCAGGTAGCTGGCTGATCAACTTGTGGAAGGGAGCCATATAGAGAACTCAATATTGTTCTCTGCTACTAACAGATTGTACACTCAGCAGTGCCAGAAGCCATAACAGTGGCGGCTATGGAAAGGGGTTAATATCCACAGAATGGATTGTCCTACGTACTTGATTATTAAAATTATTTTCTGATGTGGTAGCTCTTTGATTAGCACATACATAGGACACAAATATTTTCACATTTTTTTTCTTTGCCCATTCAGAGATGTCTATCCACATATTTCTTTCCCAAATTTTCCTGTCACTAATTTTTCAATTAATGTTTTTTCAAAGGTTTTAAACACTTGACCGTGGGCAACTTCTTCATGTAACTTACTCTTGCCCTCAGAACCTACTTCAGTTTGATCACATACATACCACTTCCATTTGATGATTAAGTGGCATTGTGCATACCCAACTTTATGGCTTGGTGAGTCAGACAACACATAGTTCATGATGGACATCTCAGAACATGGTAACTTGGTGTTCAGTTTCTACTAAGGCCCAATAGCAGGCCAAATGCTGTCTCTGAAAAGGAGAGTAGTTATCTATGGATTATGGCAGGGCCTTACTCTGAAATCTTAAAGGCCTCTGTTGTGATTCACTTATGGTAGCCTGCCCAAGGCTTCAAACAACATCCCTATTTGCCACTGACACCTCAAGCACCATTGGATCTGCTGGATCATATGGAAGTGGCAGAGCAGCTTGTACAGCAACTCGAACCTGTTTCAGAGCCTTCTCCTGTTCTGGGCCCCACACAAATTAAGAATTCTTCATGCCACTTGGCAGAAAGGCCAGATTAACACATTCAAATGAGTAGTATGAAAGGCCCACTAGGCATTGCACCCCTTTTATGGATATAGTAGGAACTAGATGAAACAACTTTTTCCTTTACCTTAGAAGGGATATCTGAACATGCCCCACACCACTGGACCCCTAGAAACTTCACTGACATAGATGGACCGTAAATTTTTGTTGGATTTATTTTCTACCTTCTGTCATGCAAATGTCTCACCAATAAGTCTAAAGTAGTTACTGCTTCTTGCTTAGCACGTCCAATCAGCATAATGTCTTCAATGTAACAAGTGAGTTGATGTAATATCTTATAGAAGAGAAAGGTGAAAAATATCCCTGCAAAGTAGTAATGGCAAAGGATAGAGAGTTGATATATCTTTGAAATAGGACAGTGAAGATATATTGCTGGCTGTGCCAGGTGAAAGCAAAACATTTTGGTAGTCTTTACTAACAGGTATCAAGAAGAAAGCATTTTTCAGATCAGTAACTACATACCAAGTATCAGAGGATGTGTTAATTTTCTCAAGCAACAAAACCACATTGGCACAACAACTACAATTGGACTTGCTATCTCATTAAACTTACTGTAATCCACTGTCCTTCTCCAAGATCCATCTGTGTTCTGCACAACACAAATAGAAGAGTTGAATAGAGATGTAATGTGAATCGTGGCACCTGCATTATTCAAGTCCCCTATGGTGGCACCAGTCTCACAATCTCTCCAGGAATGTGGTATTCCATGGGGTTTAATGTTTTACTAGGCAGAACTAATAATATTGGCTTCCACTTGCCTTTCTCACTATAAGTGCCTTCACAAATCAGATTAACGAAGAAATGTAGGAATTCTGCCACATGCTGAGCATGTATATTCCAATTATGGATTTTGGAAATGAGTAACAATCACAGAATATGTTGGGTTATTAGAAGAGCTGATTTTTTAGTTTGAGTCCAAATGTGAGGAAAGATCAATGTGAC
The DNA here is from genome assembly GCF_047675955.1 of Chlorocebus sabaeus. Lineage (NCBI taxonomy): Eukaryota > Metazoa > Chordata > Mammalia > Primates > Cercopithecidae > Chlorocebus > Chlorocebus sabaeus. The sequence continues at coordinate 58,652,554 of NC_132933.1, forward strand.
ATCTCAGGCAGTCAGGCATGGGGAGTTTCCTTTTACTTGACCTTCTTGTTCTATTTAGGTCCTTGAGTGTTTGGATGAGGATGAAGCTTGCATCCATTAGAGAGGGCTATCTGTTTTACTCAGTCTACAAATTAAAATTTTAGTGTCATCCAGAAACCTTTTCATAAGCACACTCAGAATAATATTTGACAAACATCTGGGCACTCCATGGCCCAGTCAAGTTGATATATAAAATTAAGTATTTCAAACCTTGATCTTAGAAATCTAATTACTCACAGTTGATCCTTCCTGTTGCTGTGTATTTATGCTCTTTACTTATTATAACCTTAACTTTCTTCAGAAAATGAACAAGTAGAAGGAATGAAGTTAAATTCAAGTCATTCACCTTACTAACTTATTAATGTCCGGAAAAAAAGGCAATTACAGGCTATCTCTTGCGCATCCTATTTGAAATACAGCATACTTTCAGAAGTATAAGTACCCTTTGAAATCATGTGGTCCAACCTCCCACCCAATGCAGGCCATAGTAAAACAAATCACACCTTAAAATTTGTCACATCTTATATTGTTTTTATCTTAGGCTGGTGATATTTTATGTGGTACTGTTCTTATACTGAATCACTTAAACCTTCACATTGGAGTTGGACTGCTAGCTCTGAAATTACTAGCTTAGTATGTTCCAGTCAGAAATGGGACATAGACAGGTTGACACTTCTTTTTGGACATTTACTTCCTCCCATCTCTCTATCAAGATCTATTTGTGTACTACTCATTTTTCTTGCCCCATATATAAAAATGTAAAATGCTTACAGACCTACATTTTCAAATATGTGATTTGTCTATTCAAATTTTAACCAGTTGTGTTGGTATTTTTTAGCCATCTCCAAAGTTAAAATAAAAAAAACAAATAGAAGTCTGTGAAGGAAACCACATGCTTAACCAGAACTTTCTCATGTGAGCAGTCTTTCGTTGGCATTCCAATCACCTAAATTTATTGTTTGCAGAACTAGAAAGTTTACTTTGTCAGTCTACTAAAAGTTGTTTTTATTTCAAGGATGATGAAAATGGAAATGATGATTGACATTGACTGAACTTATAAACAGTCAATGCATATAACAGAATGTTGATTTACTAATTTACATTTATGAAATTTTTTTTCAGTAATCAGAATACCATATTAAGGACACCAAAATCCCAGAACCAGGGTTAAGTAGGCAACTGAGTTAGTAATCAAAAGACAAATCAATGATCATAAAATCAGGGCAAAGTGTATTACCCTAGAGAGGCAATTTATCCACATTTTGAACATTGTTATTACTAATCTGAGCCACAATAGAATGAGTCTCCCTAAACTTTAGAATTAAAAAGTTATGACTAAAAGCTAATATTTTTTTTCAGTTTCCTTTGCCTAAACCTGAACACCCTTCTGTTATCAAACATCTTTAAGAGATATGATGATATGATTAATTATAGTGTAGCATGCCTTATTTACATTCTAGTTTATTCTCAGTACTAATAATAATTCTTCTTCATCTATTGGAGTAACGTCCTTTCCATAGCTTCTTAAATCACATGCTTAAAATGATCTCAGTTATATTGGTAAGGCAGAAACTTAAAGGTCTTATTTTTCTTTCTAATCAGTACCAAGACCAGTGTGCAGTTCCCAGTAAGTACTCAACAATTTTTTTTTCAATAAATATTTTTGAATTATGTTCTGAATACTGTTCTCAGAGGTACACATTAGCTCTATTTCTATACACTGATATTAACACTTGACTGAATATATTATTGGCATATGATTTGAAAGGATAAAACATATTTCAATTCATGTTTATGAGCTAATTTTGCAGTTCTCTATCATCAGCTGACTGTGTGATGTATTCCCCTCTAACTGATATTGTGTTATACTGGGAAGATTATTTTTGAAATTCTACAATGTTTACTTTTAAAAATTTATAAATATTTATAAATATCAAGAAGTGAAGTATTTCAGAGTCAAAGTAATTTATGAAATGAAAAAAAAATCTAGAAAGTATTACAAAAAGCCCAAATTGTTCATTGTAACATTTTTTTCTATTCCATCTGAGTTCACAGTGGAATGGGAAAAATAGGAAGTGACAATAAGAATTTGATTCATTTTGTCAAGTGTATATTCATTTTAAATGTAGTACACTGAAGTGTCAGCTAATTTTCTTTGTTTTTAATGTAGTATATAATTTCCTTAATGTTTTGCAAAAACAAAAACAAAAAAACACCTTCCAGTAAACATAAAAATCTTGTATCTACTGTTAAATTTTTAGCAGTTTACTGATATATTTCACATATTATACAATATATTCATTTTAAGTATATAATTTGATGTTTTTTAGTATATTCACAGGGTTGTGCAAACATCAACACAATCTAACATTAAAACATTTCCATTATCCCATTGACACAGGAGTTAAGAAGAAATTACTTAGGCAGATAGTGTGGGTACAAAAGTCCTCAGTAAGGTTTTCCTTTTAATGAAAAGCAGCTCCAAATTATTTTCCTTTCTAACAAAGAACAGTCTGTAAAATCGAAATGCAGACATAGATGCTGGCAGTTGTGCCAATCATGTTCAAGACGGCAGCTTCATCTTCTATTCTCTTTGTCAGCCATGTATACAGTAAGGAGCAGACAAGATGGCACCAGCCAAAGGGAAAGTTTATTTGCATAATACAATTAGGGTGGGACAGCCAGCCTTCCCAGCACACTATGTAAATGTCATATCTGATCAAATCAATCTGTGAACCCTATGAAAATCAGACACGGCCTCCTCAAGCCTGACTAGAAAATATGGTGCAACTGCTGCCATCTAGTCTTTCCTCTCAAAAGTCTCCCCTCTATCACTGGAGAGAGAGCTCTTTTGGTTTCTCTTTTCTTCTCTTTATTTTGTCTATTAAACCTCCACTCCTAAAGTCTTTGAGTCTGTTCATGTCCTAAATTTTCCTGGTGTGAAACAACAAACCCTGAGTATTTACCCCAGACAATGTGGCTGTTTCATATTGGGGGCTCCTCCAGGATACCACGGTACAACATTCACCAAAACCGTCAGTAGAGGAGTGGACTCCAACTCTGTCCTTTCATTTCAAGGTTCTTGGCCTCCATTTTAGAATCAGAACAAATCAACAACATGCATCCATCAGCCAGTTAAAAACACAGTGAGCCTGGCTGCCATTCTTAAAGGCTCAGATGAGAGAATTACTGGGGAGAACACAGAGAATTAGAAGCAGATAGTTCCTTTTCAAAATCAAACACTCTGTTCTGTTTTGCATTGTGTTATCTGACATTTTTCACTTTTGGGGGTATCAAATTACTTCACATTATGAGGGAGTTTTGGTGTGCAATAACTAGGTAGGAAATATACTTTAAGGGATGGCTAATAGTAGTTATAGAGGTATACTTAGCTCTTTGCTGATTTGAATCAGAGCAGCATGCTCTTGGTCACCTGAAAGATATGGAAACATCCCCATTTCCCGCTGAGAGATGAGACTCCCATGGGGAATGGGCTGATAACAAAATAAGCTGATTGACTTTGGTTTGCCTTGGAATGAAATGCATGGTAGAATCACTGCACTGTCTCCTTCCATAGTATCTCCTTCTTTTGGATATCCAAGATCCAGTATAAAATGGCATCCTTCATTTGGGGAAAATCTGTCTTTGCTTTCAGCTGTACCTGATTAGGCTCTAAAAATACATGCCATCCTGGCCCTGTTACTCCAAGGGCTCCACCCTGAAGCCAGTAATCTGATTAAGAAACTGGCAAATAAAAAATCTTACAAGTGCTGAATCATCTGTCTGTTTCTGTCACTATATACATGTGTGCAATGTCTATAAAAAGAACTCTAATTGATTGGCTTAAAAAAAATAAGCACTTAAATCAAATATTATTTAGTTCATGTGACTTTAATCTTTAAGAAATAAAAATAGTCTTAAGGATTATTGGTAAAATGCAAGTGTCATCAAAATGCAAATAGGTGGTCTAAATTATACAACTTAGATACTAGGTTCACTAGATGTTCCAATGTTCTACACTGCCTGATTCACAGATAGGTAAGGCCTGGGACACATGGAGTTAGATGCTAGAAAGAGTCAGCCTTATCTGCACTTCTGTCTGGGTCCTAGGCTCCACAACTGGTACATAATTAAAATCACTAACCAGGTTTTTCACCAAATATAAAAGTTGCTAAGAGTTAACAGTGCAACATGTATTTGAGATCACTAAACAGTTTTACATGCAAGGCATACAAAAACAGTAAAATGTGTTTTTTTAAGTAAAAGATTATAAGAAAGCATGGAAATGTAAATTTTTTCCATGGATGAGGGATTATCTTAAATTTGGTAAGATACAGTTAGAGGTTTAAGCAAGTTAAAGATTGTAAAAATTAATATTGCAAAAATGTGTAAAAATTAACTAAATTCAGCCAGGCTTGGTGGCTCACGCCTGTAATCCCAGCACTTTGGGAGGCTGAAGTGGGTGGATCATGAAGTCAGGAGATCGAGACCATCCTGGCTAACATGGTGAAACCCCGTCTCTACTAAAAATACACAAAATTAGCCGGGCGTGGTGGCAGGCACCTGTAGTCCCAGCGACTCAGGAGGCTGAGGCAGGAGAATGGCGTGAACCCGGGAGGCGGAGCTTGCAGTGAGCCGAGATCGTGCCACTGCACTCCAGCCTGGGCGACAGAGTGAGACTCCGTCTCAAAAAATACCTAAATAAATAAAAAATAACTAAATTCGAAAGAGTATTGTATGGTCTTTTCATAAATTGAGCATTGAAATAAAAGCACAGCAAAGTTATCTTAAGATGCTAATCTGCCCTTTAGCAAAAGGGGTTAAAAGGATTTGTGAAGATTTCACTTTATGGGCAAATTGGTTAAGACAAGATGGAATTTTCTATGAGGTTTCATAAAAAGGTGATTTAACATTGATAAATTTATACAAGGGTAAAATTTGGCTTTAAACAGGATTTTCATGTAATAGTAAAGACTAATAAAAGGTTTTTGCTTTTTGAGTCATTATTTTGGCAAAATAATCAATTTATGGAAATTTGGAATTATATTTTATAACATCAAGTGTTTTAAACCCTAACATTTAACAGGCCTCCCAAAATCAAACCTCAAGTTTCAAAACTGTTTTTTTTGATGCCTAGCTTTCTAGATGGTTCAGAGGGCCCCTGAAACATCCAGAAAAGAGGTAAATGGGATTGTTTGATATGGTTCTTCACATAAAATTACCAAAATGATATTCAATATTCTTCATTATATTTTGATAAATAATACTACTATATGTTTCAAAATTGTATGGGACTGCTAAAATTCTAATGTCTAAGTATATGCTATCAATCATAATTAAGTTCCATTGAAGCCAATCCAAAAGTTCTATGTAGAAATAATTATTCTTTCTGCTCTTATGCAAATAATCAGACCAAGTATAAGACTAAACTTTATTCTACCAGCAACACAATCTTATCATAATTTGTTTTTACCAAAAAGGAGGACTGGAGAGAGAAATTTTGCTCCAAAGCTTATCATGCATTTGTCATTAAATTCTAGTCTCATTGGTTGTTTTTTAAGCTTTTGCCTACATTTTAGAGTAATCCTGCTTATTCTTGTGAATCAAGTGGTGATCCCTTGCACCTTGGAAAAAACAAAAAGGGATGGGTAATGTAAAAATCTGGATCAATATATTAGTTCTGCAAATTATCCTGCAAATTCTGCCAGGTAATGAAAGTGAATAGGGTGCCCATAACCCAGAGCTTTCTTTGTTTGGAAAAATAAAACCAAGGAATTTTGTAGACTGTCGAAAGAAAAATTCTGTATCTTGGCAAGTAAAATTTTAGATGGAAATAATCTACTACATTACCCTTGAAGGAATTGCTATATTCACTCTACTATTTGTAGTAGAGTTATACATGGTAGCACCTTCTAACTGAAATATTGGACAGAGTTTCTATTGGTGTAGTATTTTGATTAATTATTATCCTTATGGCAGGGATAATAGTTACCAGCAAAAAGGAGTCAAAAATTTTACTACACTGAGTCTGGTAGAACTTCTTACTGGGTTTGGTAATGTATCACACCCTGGCTATGCAAAGAAGGTGATAATGGGCACAGACTTTATATAAGAAAGGGTCTTGTATGATAAATACTAGTCTTAAAGATAATACTTGGTTCTTAAAAAGAGGGATGTTTAGGACAAGTTAGAATGTTTAAGGATGTTATAGATGGATCATGAAAGACATGATAGGGTTATAAGAATGGAAAATACTTGTCCTAGAAAGAATGGTTGGTTGTTTAAAAAGAGGGATCTTTAGGACAAGTCAGAAAGTTTAAGCATGTCTTAGATGAGCGTAGAAGTCATAGAGGGATTAATAATTGCAGGAAAGATGTAGCCAAGGTTAACACTAAAGTTACTCTAGCCACCCAAATCTAATGCCACTTATTTTAAAAGGAATCTTACCTTTATATGAACATTTCAGCAACATCTGGTGAAGGCAAACCAGTATTACAACACATTGAAGTTGCTGACAGCAATCAAACTTCAAATGATGCTGCAGACAGAACCACGTACGGACACACCTTCCTTCCAAGGACCCCTAGATAGGCCCCAGGAAGAGCCCTAGCTGCTGTTCCCCACATAATGTCTTTTTTCAGCAAGAAGTAGCCAGAGACAGTCTTCACCAACATTCCTTAACAGCAGTTAAGGTTACCACTCCAGAAGAGGAAATGATACCGAAGTTAACAAGAAATTACCTAGGCAGATAGTGAGAATACAGAAGTCGTCAGTTAGGTTTCTCTTTTAATGAAAAGCAGCCCCAAATTATTTTTCTGTCGAACAAACAGCAGCCTACAACATTGAGCTGCAGACATAGATGCCTGCAGTGGTGCTAATCATGTTCAAGATGGCGGCTCCATTTTCCCTTCTCTTTCTCAGCCATGTGTAGGGTAAGGAGCAAACAAGATGGTGCCAGACAGGGGGAAAGTTTGTTTGCATAATAAGATTAGCCTTTTCCGTGTGCTATGTAAACATCATACCTAATCGAATCATCCTATAAGTCCTATGTAAATGAGACACCGCCTCTGCAAGCCTGACTGTTTAATCTGGCGCATCTGCTGGCAGCTGGTCTTTCCTCTCAGAAGTCCCCTCTCTCTCACTAGAGAGGGAGCTGTTTTCCTTTCTCTTTCTTTTACCTATTAAACCTCCACTCCAAAACTCCTCGTGTGTGTTGGTGTTCTGAATTTTCCTGGCATGAGACTGACAAACCCTGGGTGTTTCCCTCCAAAATGTATCTGCTTCACCATTAGCAGTTGCAATCCACTCAGTCCTCTTCCAGCCCTATGAAACATTACTCTATATCCTGTCTTAATAAATTTTTCCATTCTGGACTCTTTATATAAAAGTAACCATATAATATGCTGTTTTTTTATGACTGGCTTCGTTCACTTAGCATAATGTTTTCAAAGTTTATCCACATTGTTACTCGAATGACTATTTCATTTTTTCTGATGGTGGAATAATATTTCATTATATGAATATGCTATAACTTGTTTATTCATTTATCAGTTGATAGTTATTTAAATTGTTCTGACTTCCTGGATATTATAAATAATACTGCTACAAACATTTGTATAAAAGTTTTGGTGCAGATGCATGTTTTAATTTTTCTTGGGAATATACATAACGAGTTCATTTTCACATTATTCGAATTGTTAAATAAAATATCAAACTGAAATGAAATACTTACTTCTGAAATTACACTTGCTCCCATGCACATTCCAAGTATTCTTATGTGTCTTCTTGAATGATGCTATGTTCTTCCTGGCTTTAAAGTAACTCTTCTAGAATCTCAAAGTCAATCACTACAGTAAGCAAAAAGAAGTGTTAGTCAAGAACATACTTTGTCTGATATATCTTTTATCTATTCATTTGCTTATACATGTAACCATTATTTCAACATATATTTATTGAGTGCCCAGTCTGTGTCAGGCATGTGCCTGACACTTCTTCTGCATTCACAGGTACATAGTGATCTCAACCATTAATTATGCATGGAACAATTATAACAAGACATTAATAATAAAGAATGATATTTTCATCTCAATATATTAGGTTGATTCTATGATACAATTAAATTTAATGCAAGGGAAAGATAGCAATACATTTCTATTAAAAATATAAAAGACTTTACACTTTTAGTAACTTTTAATCTACTATCATGATTTAGTATTCTCTTACTCAAAATACGAAAAAGGAAGTACTTAAGACATTTAGCAAAATGAGAATAAAGAGGTGAGGCTTTCCATTTTAACCTACAGATTTGTATGATGTAATGTGACATTTTTATTGGAGTAGGAAATTTTAGGTACTTAAAAATGATAACATGCCATATTGAATCCAATGAGGCAGGAAATCTATTTATATACAAAACATTTTGTATATAATGTTTTATAATGACATGAAATATTTTATTCTAGTCAAATGAGCACTCTCTTTTAGGAAAGGAGAGGGAGAGTGTAATGTTCCATACTGGCTCCTTTTTATTTGTTTGGTTCACTTTTCTTTACAGGAATAATTTTGAAACGCTTGACTTTTTTGTTTTTTGAGACAGTGTCCCACTCTGTTGTCCTGGCTAGGGTGCAGTGGCATGATCATATCTCATTGCAACCCTGATCTCCCACCTCAAGTGATCCTCCTGCCTCAATCTCTGTAGTAGATGAGACTACAGGTATGCACCACCATGCCCAGATATTTTTTTTTACTTTTGTAGAGACAGTCTCTATGTTGCCTAGGCTGGTCTCAAACTCTTGGACTCAAATGATTCTCCCACTTCAGCCTCCCAAAAGTACTGGGATTACAGGTGTGACACACTGTACCAGCCACATTTGATTATTTATTTGCTCATTTAACTAGAATAAAATCTTTCATGCCAGTTCAAATTGAGTAGTGGTAAAAGGAATCAGAAAGAAGATTAACTTGAAAGAGTCTTTTTATAATTTATAAAATATGAGTGCAGTATTCACATAATACATGGCCCCAGGTGGACCTTAATTGCTAGTACTTTGCTTTTTATTTTTGTATCTCAGGCCAAGCCAAGTTGGATATTTAATAACATCTGCACAGAAAGAGAGACCCAAACAGAAACCAAAATAAAAATGTAAAACTTTTGACCCTATTAACAGCATAGCAGTAAGGAAATCTGGCTCCTTGAACCAATATACAGGGTCGGCAATCATTGTGCCACAAGTTTAACAATACTTGTAGAGACTATGAAGCCATCTGTTTCATTTCCTCTACTGAAATCGAGATTTATTGACTTTTCATAGTGAGTAATGCAGAGTATAAAAAATTTTTATTTTAGTTATTTTAAATATTAAGTCAATAAAATTTTTACCTCCACGTAGAAGTGAGAGCCAACAAAGCAAGTACATTTTACTTACACTTTTGACAATTAAAAAGTATAGCTTACTTTTATCTGTATGTATAATGCTGTTTGTTTTAGCTTTATGTAACTTTAGGAGTAACCACAAAAGAAGTTGAACATAAGAGAGGAGCCAAGCTAACTTCCTACATACTCAGAAACAGATGTTTCAAAAAAAAAATCAGAATGACATAACGATTTTGGTATAAGCTATTTCTAGTCATAGCTTACATTCCATTAATTTATTTACTTAGGAAATATTGAACATCTCTGTGCTGGGCAAGATGCTAGGGCCTGGGGATGGTAAACATGAAAAACAAGCTCTGCTACTATGGAGTTTACAATCTAGAGGAAAGGAGAACGGCTATATGAAATTAAGGTGATTATTATGAAGAAGAAATGTAAGATGCATTGGGAGTCTATGATATTAGCTTTATCTATGGAAATAACTTACATAGGCACGTGAAAAAAGATACACTGGACAATTCACAGGATGCTTTTATTCAGTCTTGCAATGTGGAAAACATTAATAAGGAACATCTCAGAGAAAACAAAGGAAGGAGAGTTGAAGATTTTATAGGCAACTGAACTAAGGAGTTATCAAGGAGGGATAGAGATGAGTCTTTATCAGAATATGAGTGCAGAGTGATCCTTTATGCTAATTTTTTTTTTTTTTTTTTTTTTTTTTTTGAGATGGAGTTTCACTCTCTTGTGCAGGCTTGAGTGCAGTGGTTGGAGCTCACTTCAACCTCCGCCTCCCAGGTTCAAGCAATTCTCCTGCCTCAGCCTCCCGAGTAGCTGGAATTACAGGAGCCTGCCACTGCACCCGGCTAAATTTTGTACTTTTAGTAGTGATGGAGTTTCACCATGTTGTCAGACTGGTCTTGAGCTCCTGACCTTAGGCAATCCATCTGCCGCAGACTCCCAAAGTGCTGAGATTACAGGCGTGAGCCACCATGTCCGGCCCCATTAGTCATTTTTCAAAACACAGAATGGTGGGAGAATTTCTCAACCATTGAAGGTTTTCATGAACACAGAGCAAAGACAACATTTAGCATTGTCAGTTTCTCCTCTTGTTCAAAACAAATGGATACCATTGCTAACTGAAACACTCAGAAATAAGCATAAACCTCTTCAGTGGGTGAAAGCAGGCTCTAGGAAATTTTCATAAGGACTTCTGATGGCATTATTTCTGCAACATGTGCTGAGCCATTTGTTGAAAAGTGGTGACAAACTTCAATTGTCTTTTTTTTTTTTTTTTAAATATGGAACGCTTCATGAATTTGTGCCTCATCCTTGCAGGGGCCATGCTAATCTTCTCTGTACTGTTCCAATTTTAGTATATGTGCTGCCAAAGCAAGTACTCGATTGTCTTATGTTTCTAGAGATAAGGCATCTTAAAAGAGAAATGCCTAAAAATTTAAAAAGAGACTTATTAGGATAACAGTTTGTATTAAAAGAAGGCAGGAATAAACCTTGAGGTTAATAGTCCAGTGGATTCCAGGAGCTTGGTGGGAGAAAATATTTCAGTTATGCCTCATTGCTCATTGAGCATATTGAAGCTCTCCAGTTAAGATGTTGATATTCTTGATGATGTTGTTCATAGTCTTGGTTACCTGTACTATGAGGGCATACATAACCTGAGCATTTCACCAATCTTCCACAGTGGAAGTGGTCCACATAACATCTTCTCCAGGGAGAATTCTGGCACGTGCATATTCTTCTTGCATGGTGATTCCTTAGAAGCGTACAGCAAGTCTTGGCCTTAAGCTTGAAGAGCTTCTTTAGATCCTGAAGTAGAGGTAGAGGATAAAGCCAGGAAGCCAGCAGCAAAGCAACCTGAATTTGGTTTGGCTTTGAATGGTCATATTTTAGTTTTTGGTGACCCTGAGTAGGGCAGAAGAGAGAATTTAAAAATTTGTATTAGGAGGATTGAAATCAGATATTGAAGAAATTGGAAAAATTGAAAATTTGGGAAGAATTGACAATTTGGGCAAGTTAACATCATCCTGTCCAATTTTCACATAAGTAATATTAAGATTGGCTTATTCCCTGATGGGGGTGTGGATAGGGAGGAGGTAAATTAAATCTTCACCACAAAAGGCAGATGTTGCATATTCATCAGCTACACTTAATTTATAAAATGTTGCAAAATAGTTCAAAGACAATTAACAAGGCTAGAATCTGAAATGATAAGTGTTTGCTATAGTTAATGCATAGTTGTTTATCAAAACAAAAAACTAGAGTAGTCCACCATTATCTAGGAGAGATAAATTCCAAGACCTTCAGTGGGTGTCTGAAACTGCACATAGTACAAAAGCCTGTAATATACTGCCTTTTCCTTTACATATATACCTATTATAAAATTTAATTTATAAATTAGTCACAGTAAGATATTAACAGAAATAGCTAATAATAAAATGGAACAATTAAAACAATATACTTTAATAAAAGTTATATTAATGTGGTCTCTCTCTCCCAAAATATCTAATCCTATTTCATTTATCCTTCTTGTGATGATGAGATAAAGTGAGGTTAATGATATGGGCATTGTGATGTCACATTAGGCCACTATGTATCATCAAAAGGGGGATCATCTGCTTTGGTTGATCCTGGATCATTGAGCCACTACAACGTTGTTGGTTGGATATCAGGAGGAGATAATTTTGATGGGAGTTCTTGATAGTTGCAGTTATCTTGCCAAAATCTTTTGGACGAACATAGTAATCATAAGTTGTTGTCCTTTGTTTTTGTTTTTGTTTTTGGTTTTGTTTTAACTCTTCCTAATTTTGCTACAGGGGTTGTAATCCTTTGGTGATCACACAGGTGATTTCAATGCTTCATTCCATCTGATGATTGAATTTCACAATTTTGTCTTTTAATGTTTGTGCAATTTGAAACACTTTGGCAAAATTTGGTAATGCCTACGCTGTGGGTTCTACTTCAGTTTCTTTTTCAGCTTATTCTTTCTCTTTAGGTGACTCAACAAGTTCTTTTGATTTTGCATTTAACACATTGTGATGGCCTTAAATATGTTCTTCCACTTCTTCATCAAGCGTGTCAGCAAATACTGCTCCACCAACTTTCCTTGTTGTGTGAATGATTTTCCTGACCTCTCCATCGATCCTCATAAAACCTTTAAAATAATATATGACTTAATACCATAAGTTCTTCGGCAGGCATTTACAGTTTCTGGGCGTATTTATTTATTTTTATATTTTTAAACATATGTGTTTATTTCAATAATTTTTGGTGTACAAGTGGTTTTTGGTTACATGGATGAATTGTATAGTGCTGAAGTTTGAGATTTTAGTGCACTGATAACCCAAGTAGTGTACATTGTACCCAATATGTAGTTTTCATCCCTCACCTCCCTGCAAACATCCCTTGTATGAGTCTTCAAAGTCCATCATATAGCTCTGTCTGTCTTTGCATATCCATAGCTTAGCTCCCACTTATAAGTGAGAAAATACAGTATTTGGTTTCCCATTCCTTGGTTACTTCACTTAGAATAATGGCCTCAAACTTCATTCAAATTGCTGAAAATGGCATTATTTCATTCTTTCTTTATGGCTGAGTAGTAGTCCATGGTGTATATACACCACATTTTCTTTATCCACTGATTGATTGATGGGCACTTAGGTTGGTTCCGTATCTTTTCAATTGTAAAATGTGCTGTGATAAGCACACAAGTGCAGGTATCTTTTTGATATAATAACTTATTTTCATTTGGGTAGATACCCAGTAATGGGATTGCTGGATAGAATAGTAGATCTACATTTAGTTCTTTAAGAAATCTCCATACTGTTTTCTATAGAGGTTATACTAATTTATATTACCACCAGCAGTGTATGTGGTGTATTTTCGCTAGTGTATGATGAAAAAGCATTGCCTTTTCACCACATTTATTGATTTTTGACGTTTTAATAATGACCATTTTGCCTGGGGTAAGGTGGTATCTCATTGTGCCTTTAATTTGGATTTTCTGACAATTAGTGATGTTGAGCATTTTTTCATGTTTACTGGCCATTTGTATATCTTCTCTCGACAAATGTCTATTCATTTGACTACTACTGATGAGATTGTTTTTTCTTGCTCATTTGTTTGAGTTCTTAATAGATTCTGGATATTAGTCCCTTGTAAGATGCATAGTTTGCAAATATTTTTCATATTCTGTGGAAAGTCTGTTTAATCTAATAAATAAAAACATGTATATATATATGAAATATAAACATATCATAAATAGTGACAACACTAACAAATCTTTATGGGCTTCCCATACACAGTGCATTTTATGGAATACTTTTATTTATACTATTTTATCCATACCAAGTTAACTTAGAAAAGTCTAAGCATTTCTTCTGTATGACAACCCTTCCCATGAAACTCATTAACAGTGACATAAAATACACGTAATTATTATTAGCTCCTCTCTTTTTATAATACGAAAGAATAAACCCTTTGCGATTTTCCAGGGATCCTGGGGGAACTCTCAAAAGCACTTTAAGGTGCAAAAGATATTTAAGATTCAATTTCAAAAAGTTGAAATGTCAAAAGTTATCGGTATCTATGAACACTTTATTAAGATAAAATCATAGGTTACTGAGAAACAATACTTGGCTCCCTATTTAACCAAAGTGATAATAATCATTCTTTAAAATAAACATAGTATATGACATCAATTTAAACAGTAGTCAGAAATTCCAATATTTCACCTCGCCATAAATGCAATTTAAGAAATTAGCAAAATATGTTAGAATAAACTAATGTGGAACTCCATAAATTAACCAGAGGCATGCAGCAACTGGAAGACTTACTCAAGAAAAATGGCTGAGTCTAGGTACTAACTGAACTTTGTGACATTTTAATGTACCCTAAGTCTATCCCCTGCTCCCTATCTCAGTGATAGTCTTGAAAATAACAGCTAATGTAAACATTAACTGAAAAACCAGAAAGAACTTCAGTCACAAAGAATTGTGGTGTTTTGACCTGCCAAGTCTCAGAAGAAGAGAAAAAAAGAGAAAGTTGCACAAAGAATATTTGAAAAAATAATGATATAAAAAGCCCCAAATTTGGGGAAACTATTAATCCACACATCCAAGAAACTCGATGAATTTCAAATAGAATAAAAGAAATCTTCAGTAGACACTTCATATAACACTGTTGAAAGAAAAAGACCAAAAGATAATCTTGAAAATAACAAGAGAAAGGCAACCTACCACAGACAAGGAATCCACAGATTATTTTTCATCAGAAACCATGGAGGCCAGAAGGCAATAGGATACAATTTGCAAGGTGCTGAAAGACAGAAACTCCCAAAGAAGAATTGTACATCAGCAAAATTTTCTTTCATATATATAGGAGAAAATGTACAGTATTTTCACTAACAGATTTGCAGTACAAGAAATGCTAATGCAAGTCTATCAGAATAAAATTAAAGGACAATAGAAAATAGTTTAAGCAAATATGAAAAAATAAAGAACACCCATAATAGTTACCACACAGCTAAATGTAAAAGGCAGTATTTTAAAAATGACACAATTATATGCTAACTGTAAGGGACTCACTTTAGAGCCAAAGAAATGAATATATAAAAACAAAATGAATAGAAAAAGATATAGAATAAAAATCATAATAAGGGAGCTAGAGAGGTTATATTAATGCAAAACAAAATAGACTTTAAGAGAAAAATTTTCACCAGAGACAAAGGTGGGCATTATATGATGATAAAAGGGTCAATTCATTATCAAGAGATCAGCTGAGCTAGGAAACAGAGAGAGCAAAGTTGCCAGTTGTCAGCATAGTTAATTAAAACAGCAAAAAGACAAAATAAAAGTAATTATCTTAGTAGTTTCTATGTTCTCAGAACTTGAATCATATTTTCTACCTTGTGCAATTTTTTGGCATATAATTTTTCATCGTAGTCTGGAATGATCCTTTGCATTTCTGTTGTATCAGTTGTATCGTGTCCTCCCTGATTTATAATTTTGGGTCTTCTTTTTCCTTAGTTTAGCAAGAAGTTTGTCAAGTTTCTTTTTTTCTTAAAAAAACTGTTTAATTGATCTTTTCTATTTTTCAAGTCTATTTCACTTATTTCTGCTATGACCTTTATTTGCATTCTTCTGCTGAATTTGAGCTTACCTTGTGCTTCTTTTTCTTAGTTCCTTTACATGTAATGTTAGGCTGCTTATTTAAAATCTTATCTACTTTCTTAAAGTAGTCATCTACCAGTATAAACTTCCCTCTTAGAACTGTTCTTGCTGTATCCCATATGTTTCTATATGTTACATTTTCGTTTTCATTTATCTTGAGACATTTTTATTTAACTTTTGATTTATTCATTGACCCATTGCTTATTCAGATCTGTGTTGTTTAATTTTCACATATTTGTATATTTTACAATTTTTCTCATGTGATTTGATTTCTAGTTTCAAACCATTGTACTCACAGAAAAATCTTGATACAATTTCGAACTTTTTAAGGTTTTTAAATATTTGTTTTGTGGCCTAAAATATGATCTATCCTGAAGAATATTCTATGTGTACTTGAAGAAATGCATATTCTGCTGCTGTTAAATGGATTGTACTATATATGTCTGTTAGGTCCATTTGGCCCATAGTGTTATACAAACCTGCTGCTTCCTTAATAATTTTCTATGTGGATGATCTATTCATTGTTGAAAGAGGGATGTTGAAGTCCCTACTATTATTAAGTAGCTCTCTATTTCTACATCCAGTTTTGTTACTATTTCCTTTATATATTTAGTTGCTATGATATTGGGTGCATAGATATATTTAATAACTGGTATATTCTCATTATGAATTGACTCTTCTATCAATATTTAGTGACCTACTTTATCTTTTGTAACACTTTTTACTTGAAGTCTAACTTCTCCGATATAAATATAGCCACTCCTATTTGCATGGAATACCCTTCATAAAGAAATAGAAAATATGAATAGATCAATAATAAGTAAGATTGGGTCAGTAATTCAAAAAACTCAACATTAGAGGACACAAAGTAACAGATAGCTAGGTAAACAATGCTAGAGATCTAATGTACACCATAAAAACATAGGTAATAAATTGTACTGTATATGGGATTAATGCTAAATGAGTAGATTTTAAATTTTCTTGCCACACACAAAAAATGTATAATCATGTGAGATGGTAGATATGTGAATTAAATTAATGACAGTTACCTTTTTACTATCTATACATATCTTGTGGCATCATGTTTTATGTCTTAAGCATATACAATTTATTTTTTCAAAGCTTTCAACAAAGAAAAGGTCAGGACTTGATGGCTTTACTGAATAATTTTACCAAAGCTTTTTAAAAAGAGTTCATGAAAATCTTTCTCACCTGCTTCAAAAAATTGAAGAGGAGAGAATACTGCAAAATTCATTTTACAAGGCTAGCATTACCCTGATTCCAAAGCCAAAAAGGACATTACAAGAAAAGAAAATTATAGGCCAGTATATCAATATCTCTGATGAACATAGAAGTAAAAATCCTCAAACAAAATACCAGTTAACATAACTCAACAGCAAATTAAAAAGATCATATACCATAGTCAAGTGAAATTTATTCCTTGGGTGCAAAGATGGTCCAAATATGCAAGTCAGTTAATGTGATACACACAATAAAGGAAAGCAGGAGACAAATTATAAAATCATCTCTATGGATGCAGAAAAAGCATTTGACAAAATTCAACATCATAAAAACAATAAATTAGGTGTAAAAGAAGTGTGCCTCAACACAACGAAGTCATATGTGGCAAACCCACAGATAAGATCATAATCAATGGGGAAACATTAAAGCCTTTCCTCTAAGATCTGAAAGAAAATAAAGATGCCCACTCTCAACACTTTTATTCAACATAGTATTGGAATTCTTAGCCAGAACAATTAGGCAAGATAAATAAATAAAAGATATCTAATTTGGAAAGGAGGAAATCAAATAGTCCTTGTTTACAGATGATGCGATTTTATCAAAAAACAACAACAGCAAACAAACCCCAAAGCCTTCACTAAAAAAAAAAAAAAAACTGTTGAAACTTACAAATTCAGCAAAGTTGCAGAATACGAAATCAACACACAAAAATCAGTAATATTTTTCTACATTAACAGTAAACGACCTGAAAAGAAAATCAAGAAAACAATTTCATTTATAATAACTACAAAAATAATGAAATACAAATAAGCTAATGATTGGAAGATTTCTATAATGCACACTACAAAACACTAATACAATATTGAAGATACACAAATAAATGGAAAACTATCTTATGTTCATGGATTGGAAGAATTAATATTGGTGAAATATCCATGCTATACAAAATATTCTACAGATTTAATGCAATACCTATCAAAATACCAGTGACATTTTTTACAGAAATAGAAAAGGCAACTCTAAAATTTGTATGGAATCAAAAAAGAATCTGAATATACAAAGCAATCCTAAGCAAAGGAACAAAGCTACAGGCATCATATCATCTGACTTCAATATATATTACAAAGTTACAGTAACCAAAATAGCATGGTACTGGCATAACAGCAGACACACAGACAAAAGGAACAAAATAAAAAGCCCAGAAATAAATTTACAGATTTACGGCTAGGTGATATTCAACAAACGTGTGAAGAACACACAAGGCAAAGTAATTTCCTCAATAAATGATACTGAGAGCATTGACTATCCACATGCAGAAGAATAAAAATAGAATCTTATCTGACATCATATACAAAAATCAACTCAAAATAAATTGAAAACTTAAATGTGAGACTCAAAACGATGCAACTACCAGAAGAACACACAGTGGGAAATCTCCATCACGTTAGTCTGAGCAATGATGTTTTGGATGTGACTTCAAAAGCACAGATAACAAAAGCAAAAATAGACAAAGAGGATTACATCAAACAAAAAAACTCTACACGGAAAAGAAATAACAGAGTAAAAAGACAACCTGTTGAATGGAAGAAAATATTTGCAAAGTATTCATCTGACATGAGACTAATACCCAAAATATACTAGGAAGTCAAAAACTCAGTAGCAAGAAAACAAATAACCCAATTTAAAAATAGGCAAAATATCTGAATAGGCATTTCTCAAGTGAAGATATACAAATGGCTGACAAGTATATAAAAAAATCTTCAGGCCGGGCGCGGTGGCTCAAACCTGTAATCCCAGCACTTTGGGAGGCCGAGACGGGCAGATCACGAGGTCAGGAGATCGAGTCCATCCTGGCTAACACGGTGAAACCCCGTCTCTACTAAAAAAATACAAAAAACTAGTCAGCCGGGCGTGGTGGTGGGCGTCTGTAGTCCCAGCTACTTGGGAGGCTGAGGCAGGAGAATGGCATGAACCCGGGAGGCCGAGTTTGCAGTGAGCTGAGATCCGGCCACTGCACTCCAGCCTGGGCGACAGAGCGAGACTCCGTCTCAAAAAAAAAAAGTCCTCAACATCGCTAATCGTCAGTGAAATTCAAATTAAAACCACAATGAAATATCATCTTCAGAATGATTATCATCAAAAAGACATAAAATAACAAATGCTGGTGAGGATGTGGAGAAACGGGAACACTTATACACTGTTGATGGGAATGTAAATTAATATAGCTATTATGAAAAACAGTATGAAGCTGACCCAAGAAACTAAATATAGAAAATTACCATACAAGTCAGCAATTCTACTACTGGGTATAAATGCAAAGGAAATGGAATCAGTATTTCAAAAAGATATCTGCACTCCGTGTTTATTGCAGCACTAGTCACAATAGTCAAAATATAGAATCAACTGAAGTGTTCATCACTAAATAAATGTATAAAGACAATGTGGTATACATACACAATGAAATATTATTCAGCTATAAAAAGGAAATCCTGTCATTTGCAACAACATGAATAAACATGGAAGACATGTTAGGCAAAATAAGCTAAGCTCAGAAAGACAAATACTGCTTGATCTCACTCATCTCGAATCTAAAAAAGTGGATCATATAGAAGTGGAGAGTCGAATGGTGGTTACTAAAGTCTGGGGCAGTTGAAGGGGTGGGGTTGGGGAGTTGTTTTTCAAAGGATACAAAATTAGCTAAATAGGAGGAATAAGTTCAATAGAACTATTGTACAGCATGACAACTATAGCTAATGATGACACATGGTATTCCTGAAAAATGTTAGGAGAGGATATTAAGGGCTCTAACAACAAAAATGTTAACTATATGAGGTAATGTATATGTTAATTAGCTACATTTAACTATTCCACAATGTATGTATATTGCAAAATTTTATATTTTACATGATAAATACATACAATTTTATCTGTCAAGTTATAAATAAATACATTTTTAAAAACTGAGCAAATAACTTCAATAGATATTTCTCTAAAGAAGATGTACAAATAGCCAATAATAGGCATATGAAAAGATGCCCACATCGCTGATCATTAGGCAAATGCAATCTAAGCCACAGTGAGAAACGAATCCTTACCCATTAGGATGGCTATTATCAAAGCAAACAGAAAATAAGTTATTTAGGCCGGGCGCGGTGGCTCACGCCTGTAATCCCAGCACTTTGGGAGGCTGAGGCTGGTGGATCACGAGGTCAGGGATGGAGACCATCCTGGCTAACATGGTGAAACCTCGTCTCTACTAAAAATACAAAAAATTAGCCAGGCGTGGTGGCCGGCGCCTGTAGGCCCAGCTACTCGGGAGGCTGAGGCAGGAGAATGGCGAGAACCTGGGAGGCGGAGCTTGCAGTGAGCCAAGATTGTGCCACTGCACTCCAGCCTGGGTGACAGAGCGAGACTCCATCTCAAAAAAAAAAAAAAAAAGAAAAAAAAAGAAAGAAAGAAAATAAATTGTTTATTAAGATGTAGACGAGATTGTAACTTTGTAACTCTTGTGTATTGCTAGTATGAATGTAAAATGGTACAGCCATTTAGGAAAATAGTCGGTGTTTTCTCAGAAAAATTAAATATAAAATTAACATTATCTAGAAATTCCGTATATTGGTATATACCCAAAACAGTCAAAAGAATGATCTCCAACAGATATTTGTACATCCATGTTCATAGCAGCATTAATCCATAATAGCCAAAACATGGAAACAACTCAAATGTTCATAAATGGATAAACAGATAAAGAAAATATGGTATATACACACAATGGCATAATAATTTTAACCTTACAAAAAGATATTCTGACAAATGCTGCAATATGGATTAAGCTTGAAGGCATTACACTAGCTAAAATACTCAAATACAAAAATACAAACTTAATATGATTTCGCTTATATAAGGTACTTAACACATTTGAATCTATAGAGTCAGAAAGTAGAATGGTTTTTGTCAGGTCCTGAGGGGAAGGAGTTAATGGGGAGTTATGTTTTAAAGGTTATGGTGTTTCAGCTTGGGAAGATATAAAGATTCTGGAGATGGTTGATGGTAATGATTGCACAATGGTGTTAATGTTCTTAATGCCACTGCAACTATACACTTCAAAGTTGTTAAAATTATGTATGCTATGCATATATGCATATTTTTTTTTACAATTTTTAAAATGATAATCAACAAAAATGTTACTCATGGGTTTAAACTTCACCCCATGTAACCCATAATGGCAATTATTTGTCTCATTGCTTTGTTATTATTCTGTCCTTCTTACACAAGGCAGCTATTTCTAGTTATGTAAAAATTTTCCATTACTGAACCAAGTGGTATCCTGCTGTTCACAGTTTCCTTATTCTTTATTTGATTAATTTTATTTTTCCCCAAAAGAGTCAAAAAGTTTATCAAATTACCAAGCAAAATGTTTTTCAAAATTTGCAAACGTTATTATAAGTTATTTTTTTCTAATAAACTTTGTTCCAGGACCATCTGCTCTATCTACAGTGATTGCTCTCAAATACTGGCAATTAGCTATTACACCTAGACTTCTGTTTACAATTTTTCATATCATAGTCTGTTTCTTGGGTCTGAGTTTTCTTTCTGTTCGTTTATCACTTTTATTTATCAAGCAATCCTTTAGTAAAAAGGATTCATGGCAGATAATTTTTTTCAGTCCTTGGATGTCTGAAAATATATGTTTTTCCTATGGAAGTTTTTAATTTCTTCACTTTAACCACAATGTTCTGAAATTTAACGCAGAAGTTTCCTCGTGTGTGTCATTAATCATTTTTTAAATCTGGAACACCAGCATATTGTTTAAATGTGCAGATTAGTGTGTTTCAATTATAGGAAATATACTTGTATATTTTCAAAATTTTCTTCCTGTTGTATTCACTCTTCATGACATCTGTTATTAGCATATAAGATTGCCTGAGATGATTCTCTATTTTTTAAATTTTCTCATATTTCCTATTTCTTTGTTCTTTTGTTCTACTGTCTGAGAGCTGTTCTTAACCTTACTCTTAAAAAGTTAAGTCCTTTAATTTTTTTGTCTAGTTATGTGCATTATGTTATGGTTTTATTGATTCAAATTATTATTTTTCTAAAGCCATTTGTGATTATTATTTTAAGTTTTTCTTCTACTACCTGCAGTGTTTCTCCTCTCACAGTTCTTCTTTCCTTATTTATTTCTTATTCTGGTTTTCTTGCTCCCCCCTTTCCTCAAATGCATAATTAATTTTAGCATTCATATTTAACAATAAGACGTTAAAAGTTCTCTGTATGTGTGATGGTGTTAGGAGGGAGAAATGCCAACTGGTAGATTTCATTATACAGTCATTAGGTAGCAAACACAAATTCTAATTTGGAAGTAGGATTCATTCTGCCTTTTTATAGATCTTTTCTCTTAGAACCTTCATTTGCTCGGGAAAAAAAAATTTTTTTACTCACTCGTTTGGGGTGTTGAATACATTTGGCTTCTGGTAGTCAGAAACACAAATGGAAGAAGTGAAAAGACATGGCTATAAGTGCTTTTTGAAGGCCTTCATTCTTCCTGTTTTCAGTCCTACACTTAATTCCAAGACATTGCTCGCTTGATGCCCCCAAGTCTGGGACATTTTAAGTTCATTGTTAACAAAAACTAAACTATTTGCCTCCTTATTGGAAAGAAGAATGTAAAGAGGGAGTTATTTACTGTAATTATCATTACAATTATTAGAGATTCTCCAACAATCTTTCTATTTTATCTCCATCCTTCAATCCAACCTGGTACCTGGTATCTTCAACACTGTGTCTTTGAAGGATTCTGTAAAGTGCAAGGGCTCACTTCTCAATATTATTCCTCTGTCTTCCTTTCCGCTTCTGAGTCAGGTACAAATTCCATAGCATAATCCATTCTCGTCTCCCCTCCTATTCCCATTACAACTAGAGGTTTATATATTGGTTGATTAATCAATCAACAGAAACATAGTGTACACCAAAAATAAAATTCTAACCTTGCCCAACTGACTGAATGGGTCCCTCCTCTCAGCCAAGGGAATTCCAAAGAAACCTGAAAAACTAGTTCAGGCCATGATGGAAAGAGGGGGTCAGACATACCTCATTATGTTATCCTCCCTTTGGAATTCAGACACAGCTGACCATCATTAAAATTGAAACAGATACCTTAAAATTGATGAAACAGGCTCTTTGTAGCAATAAAATACCAAATTCCATTCTGACTCTAGTATAGCATCACATGACAGATAGCAGGCCCTCAAAGTATAAAAGTATTTTACCTCAAAATATATTTCTTTGATGTATTTTGAAATGGCCCTGCAAAGCTCTTTCTTGTGGGGGAAATTTACATTTTTAGAGGATCCTCTTCCATTTCCAGATCTTTATCTAATCCTGAGAAGATTAGCTGAGGGTTGAGCACCTTTTAAAGGTCTGAATAGAAGACATATGCCATCTACTCCTTCAAAGGGTGGCTGCCTATGAGACTTCATCTATGTAATAAGAACCTTGGTCTCCACAACATTTATGTTAACTCAGACACTCCTTTTTATTGATTCCAAGTCTTTATAGAATAACTTAACTCTTTCAACCAATTGCCAATCAGAAAATTTTTGAATCTAATTATGACCTGTAAGCCCATTCTTTGAAGTTGTCTTGTTTTTCCAGGAAAAAAAAAATGCATGCCTTATATGTATTGATTGATGTCTTATGTTTCCCTAAAATATATAAAACCAAGCTGTAACCCATCTACCTCGGGCACATGATCTCAGAACTTCCTGAGGCTATGTCATGGGTCATGGTCCTGACATTTTGCTCAAAATGAATCTCTTCAAATATTTTGCAGAGTTTGGCTTTTTTGGTCAATACTACATAGATGAAAGATAGATCTTATATTTTCATGTTAATGAAATATTTGGAAGAGGATGAAACATATTTGTTCTAACTTTGATTCTAAATGGAGGTTTAAATGACAATTTCAATAAAAGGTCCTTCCACGTGTGATGATTACTTAAAATAGTAGTTGGTGCTGCTTTGCTGCATTTTTTGTTAATAAAGGGTACAAATTTACATGTATTAAATACTATGACAGAGGAATTACTAAACAAATCTTTATATCCCTGCACAAAAAGTTGAATAGAGTAATATATTCTATTTTAATTGCCAGGGAACTTGAATAGTAATATATTTACATACTTAAAACTAATGCAAATGGCATTTGTCATTTTTAATGGAAGAAAAGTCATTTAAATATCACTTGCAGGTATTATTACTTAATGGTATCTAAAATAATTTTATATAAAACAATATGTTAACCATATTTATCTGTGTGTTGAAAAATTTTACATAGTTTTAAATTTTTCTGTATTTACCATTTTTCTACAATGAATTTATATTATCACTGAAACAAGGGAAAATATTATTCTAAAAATGTAATCTAATCACATGTATTTTTATGAAGTCAGCACTGTGATGATATAAAGTATCTCTTGCTATGATGACCTGTAGGTGAGTTCTTGAGAGAGTACTTAGGTTGTGCTTAAGATGCTAGTTTTTACAGAAGATGAGATGAAATGTAGAATGCCAGGGTAGGCGGTCAAGTGGGAAAATTAATGGATAAATTAACTCCAAGGTAATGGCCAATTAGTGCCTTCTTGGAGAGAGTAGAGGGACAAAGCTGGGCATTAAAATGTTAAAGCAGATTAAAAAAGAGATGAGATAAAGTACAGACATATTTCATTCACAATTAAGCCTTACTGCTACATTCATTTTATACACTAGGCTGGAGACGGGCCCTTAAAGCATCAGGGCTTGTAACATCAGGACTACACAGAGCACTTGATGTTAAATAGTGCTGCTACTTCTTTAAGACAGTCATGCCAAAGCCACAAAATGAACTGACAGAGCGATTAAACTTAAGAGCCATGGTCAATACATTAGCCAATAAGTTCAGTGTTGAGATGCTACTCTCATTCCTTGATATCCTTTAATTAATTTTGATCTGGTTAACAAACTTTAGTTGACTTTAGGACAAAGCCACCTTGAATAGATATCCTGTCATTTAAGCACCTCTTTTCATATTATGATGAATTCAAAATTATCTTTCCAAGTTCAGTTATACTATAGGTTTCTGGTATTTGTTCATGCTTAACTCATTTGCACATCTCATCTGCCTCCCCAAAACCAGACCTCATGACTCTGCTATCTTTCTGTTGATATTTATTAGCTTATAAAAAGGTCCTTGAGGCCAGGCACAGTGATTCACCCCCGTAATCCCAGCATTTTGGGAGGCCGAGGCAGGCAGATCATGAGGTCAGGAGATCGAGACCATCCTGGCTAACATGGTGAAACCCCGTCTCTACTAAAAATACAAAAAAAAAAAAAAAAAAAAAAAAAAATTAGCCGGGCTTGGTGGCAGGGGCCTGTAGTCCTAGCTACTTGGGAGGCTGAGGCCAGGGAATGGCTTGAACCCGGGAGGCGGGGCTTGCAGTGAGCCGAGATTGCACCACTGCACTCCAGCCTGGGCCGCAGAGTGAGACTCCATCTCAAAAAAAAAAAAATAGGTACTTGAAAAGATCATAAGATCAAATTTATATCATGGAAAACTTAAATGTCAGTATGAGTACCATTTCAGCAATTCCACTCTTTTCCACCATACCAACGGGACTCCACTTCTATACATACAACTTTAATCGGGTGATAATTGACTAATGCATACATAATATTTATACATGAGTGAGTATTCCCAATAAATTGATTTTATACATTTTAGTAATATGTTTAATATAATTAAATAATATAAGCATGCCTATATAAGGGATTTCTTTATTCAATAAGTTACACTCTTTTAAAATAAGGTCACATTATCCATTTACAGTTTAGTCCAACATTGATTTTATTTGGACATTATTCTTAATTTAAATTTAAATAAAATGTGGCATATTTAAAAATCACCTTGCTTTACTATAGTCACTCTACTGTGAAATAGAACATCAGAACCTTTTCATAACTGTAAGTTTTTACCAATTGATCAACCTCTTCCCATTCTCCCCTGCCCCACTCCCTGCTCCAGCCTCTGGTAATCAATATTCTACTCTCTACTTTCACATGTAGTTAATAATAATATATTAGACATCTCAAAACAGCTAGAAGAGTGTATTTTGAATGGTCTCACCACAAAATAACAAGGGTTTGAAGTGCCAGATATGCTCATTACTCTGATTTGATTATTACAGAATGTATACATATATCAAGATATCACACCAAACTCCATAAATACGTACAATTATTATGTCCATTAAAAACAAAATAAAACTTGAAAAGAATTTTAGTTGTACTAAAACTGTTTTGAGAGAAAAGTCTGCACCCATATCATTTTACATGATTTTCTTGAATTGCTTTGAGAGCAGATATGTGTATTTTTAGTGGTAAAAAGAAATGATATGCTTTCATAGATAAGCCCATCCGAAGTACTCATTCTCGAAATAATAGGTCCTTCTAGCATTCCAGAAATATTATCTCACAGAAACTGCTCCATGATTGAAGTTTGTCTTTTAATTTTGGATCATTTTCCTCTTCATTTCATGGTCACTGATTCAAGAAAGATGGCAAGAAATTGAGCCCCATGTTAACTTTGTGATAGTTATATTGCTAGAAGGAGCCATTCACCTTTTGCTCTGATATGTTCATCACAGAACACTCTACTTTTATGTCTTTTGCTTTTAAGACTAGTTTCTCATGGAAACTAGTTTCTTAGGAATAAAAGGTCTGTAAAAACAATCTAAGTTTTGCCTCCATGATGTTAGGGTGAAAAGCCATTCTAGCAAACACCTCCATTGCTTGTGAAACCAGTTTTAAAAAATGATGAAAAGAGCTTGATGTAGAAAAGAGGCAATCCAAGGCTGAGTACGTATCTAAAAGATGCACACAAGTGAATGAAGACAAAATAAATTGTTAGTACCATCACATCATTGGGACTAGTATAATGAAACAGACAAGTAAGAGTCAAGGAGAAAAATACAATGTGATCATAGTTAGAAAATGCTGAGTTCTACAAATTTCTTCTATATATGTATATATAGGTTATCTGTCTCTATTTGGGCTTTTATAATTTTTTATATGATTATAAGATCATATAAACATATGAAATGTTTATCCTATCCTCATTTCTTACTCACTCAGATAAAGGGCACAACCAAGGGAATGATTTACCTGGTTATTTAGTTTTAGCAAATGAACTGAGCTCAGTTCTTTTCTCTCTTTCTTGGATGTGCTTGACTGCAGATAAGGTACAGTCTGATGTGTTCTTTGCAGTGTGGTAAGTTTACTAGGATAGGTAGCCTTTTTCCAGCAATTCAGCACTTCCTATGCCTACAAAAGTCTATACATTCGGTTGAGATATAGAGAGGAAAGTATTAGCAAATCCATTTGACAGGGAGTCCAAAGCCACATTCTCATATGTGCTT
Organism: Chlorocebus sabaeus; assembly: GCF_047675955.1. Classification (NCBI taxonomy): domain Eukaryota; kingdom Metazoa; phylum Chordata; class Mammalia; order Primates; family Cercopithecidae; genus Chlorocebus; species Chlorocebus sabaeus. The sequence goes on from NC_132933.1 coordinate 58,679,844, forward strand.
AAAATAATGTTGATGTTTTAATCCCCATTTGTATGATTCTTATGTCTTTCAAATGGTATTGGAATTTGGTGTGCAAGTGAGGAAATATTTATTGAGCTGTCTATGTTGCCTAGTGTTAATTGCACAGCTACCATTTTTCATACATCGTTCTCAGTGGTTTACAGACATTCTTTCATTTAAGCTTCAAAAAAAATGTCTTAGGTAAGTACTATAATTTTTCTGCTTTTTAGCTCAGAAATTTGAAACTCGAAGAGGTTAAATAATATACTCAAAGTTGCATGGTTAGGAAGCAATAGAGCCATACTATTCTCCAAACCCCATACTACTAATTATCATAGTGTTGATGTCAAGAGATGTATGAAATTCTTATTTGCTGGAGGGAGAGCTACAGGAAAAGTTTATTATTCTAGTCAATATTTTGTATACAATACACTTTCTTTTCTCTTTCTCTTTGTGGGTCAAATTATACCAACTCTGTGATTTCCTAATAAGAAGAGGAGAGTCTTTTCCTTCAGTTTTTTGTATCCTCTTATTGGAGAACACCCCACCTAGTCTTTTGTCCTCTTATGTCTGAGAGAAATGATACTTAGAGCCACCTTTAGAGACTGTTTCAAAGAATGAAAGCAATGGTTAAAGATGGCAATAGTAGGTCAGGCGCAGTGGCTCACACCTGTATTCCCAGCACTTTTGGAGGCTAAGGTGGGCAACTAAAAAAATACAAAATTAGCGAGGCATCGTGGCTGGCGCCTGTAATCCCAGCTGCTTGGGAGGCTGAGGTAGGAGAATAGCTTGAACTCGGGAGGCGGAGGTCGCAGTGAGCTGAGATCACACCATTGCGCTCCAGCCTGGGCTACAAGAGCAAAACTCCGACTCAAAAAAAAAAAAAAAAAAGATGGCAATAGTCATTGCAGGTGCAAGTGAGGTGATAGGCAATATTGAATTAACAGGTGACTTTCTTTTTCTGTATGAATGGAAGGCTATCAAGAATGTAACAGGTAGCCTGTGCTTGTATTACTAAGGCAAGAAAATAGATGGCATTACATGAAATCATTTATTATATTATAAACAAGGTCATCAGACAAAAAGTAGTTTTTTTCATGAAATCCTTAAACTGATGTACAATTCTACGTGTAATATTCACATAGAATCAGTATCAGTAATCCTTACTGACAAATTAAATGAACTGCAGTATAGCCTTCATATCTTTACAAGAAGCAAGACTCAATCATTAACTTGCTGCTATTGTACTTGCCAGACAATTTATTGTCAAGTACTTGTCAGTAGAAAAAAAAATTACTTTTTCTAGACACTCTCAATGGCACTGACATTTACTCAGAGTAAATCTAACATAAATTGGTTCAGTACAGCTAATCATGACAGACATGACATTTACTGCTGCCATACTTTAACCAATGTTGTGATGATAAGGTCTTGGACGTCCCATGGAATTGGTGAAAGAGAATATCAAACCTAATGAATAGTCTATTTACCTCATTGCTAAGTCCTAAAAAGAAATAAATTAAGGACCTGTCTTTTGGTGTACTGTGGGAGAGAAAATCAAGTAAATTAAAATATAGTTTCAACCACTGTCCCTAAATATTTTTATTCATTGGTAGGTTTGTATTTCATTTCATGTCTGTGAATATTTAGCTCAAACAAACTATTTCTCACTTCCATGGGTACTTCAAACATTCTGTGTTGTTCTATGATTAGTAATAAAAGAAAAATTTTATATATGCCTACATTAGAGCAAAGTTATCTCTCTCACACTATTGCTTTCTCACCCCCACTTTCTCCCCTCACAAACAAACATTTTCGTAATATGGTATGCATTTCAAATAAATATGTTGATATACAATTAAATGTATGCTTTTTAGTGTTTCCTTTATAGAGATTACATATATATTTATATTTTATAGCACATATTAAAAATTAAGCTCCTGTTTCTAAAACTTTTGTGTTCTTACAGTGTGATGTGGGAAATGGGAGATGTTAATCACAGGGCACAAAGTTTCAGTGAAACTCGAGGAATAAGTTTTAGTGGTCTATGCATTATTAACGAGAGTTAATAACGATGTGTTGTGTATTTCAAAATTTTTTAAAAGAATAGATTTTCAATGTTCTTACCACAAAAAGTAAGTTGATGAGATGATGGATATGTTAATTAGCATCATTTAATCTTTCTAAAATACATAGATCAAAACATCGCATGTACCTCATAGACATACACAATAATTTGTCAATTAGAATAAATCATAAAAAGCATGATGGGCCTTTGCCCGCCCGCTTCTGCGCCGGCCACTCTCGGGGCAGCTGCTCGGGCGGCGCGGGGTCTGCGCTGGGGCCATGACTCCACCGCGCCGCTTCGTCCTGGAGCTCCCCGACTGCACCCTGGCTCATTTCGCCCTGGGCGCCGATGACCCCGGCGACGCAGACGCCCCCGACCCCCACTTGGCGGCGCTGCTGGGGCCCCCGGAGCGCAGCTATTCGCTGTGCGTGCCGGTGACCCCGGACGCCGGCTGCGGGGCCCGAGTCCGGGCGGCGCGGTTGCACCAACGCCTGCTGCACCAGCTGCGTCGCGGCCCCTTCCAGCGGTGCCAGCTGCTCAGGCTGCTCTGCTACTGCCCGGGCGGCCAGGCCGGCGCGCAGCAAGGCTTCCTGCTGCGCGACCCCCTGGATGGCCCTGACACCCGGCAAGCGCTGCTCGAGCTGCTGGGCGCCTGCCAGGAGGCACCACGCCCGCACCTGGGCGAGTTCGAGGCCGACCCCCGCGGCCAGCTGTGGCAGCGCCTCTGGGAGGTGCAAGACGGCAGACGGCTGCAGGTGGGCTGCGCACAGGTCGTGCCCGCCCCGGAGCCCCCGCTGCACCCGGTGGTGCCAGACTTGCCTAGTTCCGTAGTCTTCCCGGACCAGGAAACCGCCCGGGCCGTTTTGGAGGAGTGTACCTCCTTTATTCCTGAAGCCCGGGCGGTGCTTGACCTGGTCGACCAGTGCCCAAAACAGGTCCAGAAAGGAAAGTTCCAGGTTGTTGCCATCGAAGGACTGGATGCCACGGGTAAAACCACGGTGACCCAGTCAGTTGCAGATTCGCTTAAGGCTGTCCTCTTAAAGTCACCACCCTCTTGCATTGGCCAGTGGAGGAAAATCTTTGATGATGAACCAACTATCATTAGAAGAGCTTTTTATTCGTTGGGCAATTATATTGTGGCCTCTGAAATAGCTAAAGAATCTGCCAAATCTCCTGTGATTGTAGACAGGTACTGGCACAGCACTGCCACCTATGCCATAGCCACCGAGGTGAGTGGGGGTCTCCAGCACCTGCCCCCAGCCCATCATCCTGTATACCAGTGGCCAGAGGACCTGCTTAAACCTGACCTCATCCTGCTGCTCACCGTGAGTCCTGAGGAGAGGTTGCAGAGGCTCCAGGGCCAGGGCATGGAGAAGACCAGGGAAGAAGCAGAACTTGAGGCCAACAGTGTATTTCGTCAACAGGTAGAAATGTCCTACCAGCGGATGGAGAATCCTGGTTGCCATGTGGTTGATGCCAGCCCCTGCAGAGAAAAGGTCCTGCAGACGGTATTAAGCCCAATCCAAACTAGTTTTAATGAACTGTAGTTACTCTGGCCAGGTGCCATGTCTAACTAGATTAGATGTTGTTTGAAACATCTACATCCACCATTTGTTACGCAGTGTTCCCAAATTTCTGTTGTACAAGCATGTTGTGTGGCAGAAAATTGGAGACCAGGCATCTTAATTTTACTTCAGCCTTCATACCCTCTTCTGACTGATGGACCTGTCATCACAAAGGACCCTCTCACCATGTTCCAGTGAGAGGCCAGCAATTGCTTTCTTCCTGGCATGGTAAACATTTTCTTGGAACATATGTTTCACTTCATCACTACCAAATCTCTGGAAGACCTGTCTTACTCAGACAGCACGAGGTGTACAGAAGCAGCAGAGAAGATCTTCCAGATCAGCAGGGAGCCTCCAGAGCCCCTCCTTCTCCTACACTGGCATGCTGATGAGATCGTGACGTGCCTAGCATTGGCTTCTTCCACATCTGGTTGCACTCATCATGATGGGCTCGCTGCATCTCCCTCAGTCCCAAATTCTAGAGCCAACTGTTCCTGCAGAGGCTGTCTATATGTCCTGGCTATCCAAGGACACTCCTGCAGGGCCATTTTTGGGTAAGGAACACTTACAAAGAAGGCATTGATCTTGTGTCTGAGGCTCAGAGCCCTTTTGGTAGGCTTCTGAGTCATATATAAAGACATTCAAGCCAAGATGCTCCAACTGCAAATATACCAACCTTCTCTGAATTATATTTTGCTTACTTACATTCCTTTTCTTTTTTATGTAAAGTATGGCCCTGAATAGAATGCACATTTTCCATTGAACTGGATGCATTTCATTTAGCCAATCCAGTAATTTATTTATATTGATCTATACATAATATATGTTTCCTCAGCGTAGGAGCTATGATTCACTAATTAAAAGTGGAGTCAAAACGCTAAATGCAATGTTTGTTGTGTATTTTCATTACACAAACTTAATTTGTCTTGTTCAGTAAGTACAGTGGATCTTGGAGTGGGATTTCTTGGTAAATTATCTTGCACTTGAATGTCTCATGATTACATACGAAATCGCATTGAGATATCTTTAGATAGAAAAAAGTAGCTGAGTGAAGGGGAAATTATAGAGCTATGTGGCTTTAGGGAGTAGGTTGAACCAGGTGATTACCTAAAATTCCTTCCAGTTCAAAAGCAGATAAAATTGTAAATTATTTTATCCTATCTACCATTTCTTAAGAAGACATTACTGCCAAATAATTAAATTTAAGGTTTTATCAGGTTTGCATATAGAATATTAAATTCTAATAAAGTTTCATGTTAATGTCATAGGATTTTTAAAAGAGCTATAGGTAATTTCTATGTTATATATATATATTAAAATGTAATTGGTTTCAGTTGAACGTATTTTAAAGCTGATAAATAGCATTAGGGTTCTTAGCAATGTGGTATCTAGCTGTATTATTAGTTTTATTTACTTTAAACATTCTGAAAAGCTTATACTGGCAGCCCAGAAAAACAAACAATTAATGTATCTTTACGTCCCTTGCACATGAATAAACTTTGCTGTGGTTTACTAAAAAAAAAAAAAAAAAAAAAAAAAAAAAAAAGCATGATGTGGTTTATACATTAAATAATATTTTTAACTATAATCCTATTCAATGAGCAAGAGATAAAATAAAATTCTGATATCTACTTCCTACCTAAATATGATTAAAACTGATTAATTGATAAAATTCTCCTATATCTTTGAAAAAGGGAAAAGTTTTCAAAAGTCTGTTCTCACTGATTGTGCCAGCACATGGTTTCCAGCCCTCATAACTAATTTTAGTACTGCCTTCTCACATTGTCATGAGTGATATATATCTACAGCTACCTCTCACCTTTTGCGCAAAATAAAACTAACACATGGGCCTTTTTTCCAAAGTGCTTTTAAGCCATCATACTGTCTGCATGTGAATATCAGCAAATTGATCTATTATTCCAGTGATCTTGGCCATGTTAACTGAGTAAGATTGATTCTCTTTCTAGATACTTTAACTATAAAGCCAGCAGTTTTCAAAATTCTCTCTCAGAATATTTAAGGCCAATGACATACCTACACAAGGGCAGGAAGCCATGAATTCCTCCCTTGAGTAGAGAACTATAGTAGGTGCAGAGAAGAAGAAAAACATTATTCCCTATTATTAAAGAAGATACTTTGACCAAGAGAAATTTATTTTTTAGTTTTGAATGTTTATTTCCATTTTGTGGTATAGTTGTAGCTTTAAAATACAGAAAATAGCTAAAATGTTCATCTAGGAAAATTTCTGGTACAACTTTATTAATATATTTACCTTGGCATAACAATTAAGGACTTTCCATATATCATCATGAATATTCTTTGGCCTTTTACCCTATACTCAAGATTATTTAGCTTTAACTGTTTTTCTGCTATAACCCTAGAATGAGTACAGTAACCCTATAAAAATCATTTGACTTAAATCAGCTAAATACGTTGATTTAACCCAATCATCTTCTCACAACATCCAGCTTTATCTTCCTCAAAAAACAGGAAACCAAATTTGTGACTCAACTTTATCTCTAAGGTTGCATTATAAAGTAATACTTTTCCGTATCATTACCTCCCTTTTCTAAGTTTTAAAATGGCTTCATTTTCTAATGGAAGAATCAAATCATTCATACACATGATTCGCTAATAATAGTACAAAACATACCAACAAGCACAGATTAGTGTGCTATGACACCTAAACAGATGGTTCCTAGAAAGCAAACACCTGCAAACCATCTGTACAACAGTGACTACTGTGGCTGAATTGGAAGCTAGCGATAATCTGAGCCAAAATATCTGAACACCAAACTGCCTGGCTGAAGCTGATAGACCAAAGAGAGTAAATATATTTTGCCACATATGCTAACTCTGATCATCTGATAGTGGCTGCTTGGAGCGCTGTGCAGAGAGTAAATGTGCAATGACAGCAACTCTTATTAGGAAAGAAAGCCATGACTGAGTAGATAGGAGCTATGGCTATAGATGTGAAGTGTCAGGAAACATGCAAAATAATTGCCATTACTGAGTTAAGCAGACCTTACAGCTAAATAAGTTACATTGTATAAGCAAAGTCAGAGTCATCACTTCTGATTGTAAGTGTGTACATGTGTGTTCTACCATTTTTGAAGTTTGGGGAAAAGTTTTATTTTTAATTGTATATTGGTTTTACTCGATCATTGGAAATTATATTGCCTTTGAATCTTTATAAGTAATGCATCTGTGCAAGCACAAGTACATCTTTTAATGGCAATTGAAATGAACCACAAAAGTAACCATTTGTATGTCCTTATAACCTATGCACAAACAAGCCAACTTTTATGTAAGTGTGTTTACTAACTATAAACATTTTATGCTTTGACCAAATAGTTACATCTAGATTATGATCTCTCTGCTACCCCTCATCTCCATTTTATAGCTTTAAAAAAAATGATAAAATTGGAAGAGCTAAGAGAAAGAGAATATATGGAAGCATGCAATTTTCTAGGTTGAAAGAAACATACAGGTTAAGATATATATACAATATATATCATATATGTATGTATATATATCCTATATATGTATGTGTGTGTGTGTGTATATATATACACACAATTGGGGAAGGAAAAGTTGAAGATGATGGTGGAACAATAATTTGGGCAAGGAGAAAAAAGTGCTCATCAAATGATGTTGACACGTCAAAAAAAAAAAAAAAAAAAACCACACTAAAACCAGCTTGCAAAGACTTCCACCAGCCAAATCTTGGTCAATTTTAGCATCATAGTAAAATAACTAATGGATTATAACTCATCATATAAAACAGGAAACCACAGATTTATACCGATGTAGAAAACTGCGTTAATATATTGCAAGATTGGTGCAGAATATTTACATATTCTGAGAATAGCTCTCCATAAAATATTTATTAATTACAGATGAATAAAGAATACCTCCATAGTGGAAAAGGCTAGTAGACAGACGTCATCTTAATCAAGTGATAAGTTAACATTATTGGTCACAGAACAAATTTAAATAATATGACACTTGATAGGATGCAATAAGAAAAGAAAATCACTTATGTAATACGGCTGCCAAAGATGCATAACATAACTCTAACCATGACAAAATATCAGATATAGCCACATTAAGAAACATTCTATAAAATAAAAAACTATCCTGCAATTTCCAAAAGTATAAAAATCATTAAAATCATGGAAAGACTAAGGAACTATTGGAGATTGATGGAAACTTAAAGAGATCTGACAACAAAATACAAAACACCATTCTGAACTGGAACCCTGGGTTTTAAAATATGTTTTGAGGGCAATTGGAAAATCTCTAATGGTATTCAAACATTAGATAGCAGTAATTTATCTATATCAAATTTTTTGATGATGAGTGTTGTGGTTACTAGAGAATGTCCTTTTTATAGAAAATACTAAAATATTCAGAATGGGAAGGCATCATGTCAGCAATGTACTCTCAAAGGTTCAGGAGGAAAAAATTAATTTACTGGCATATCAACTCTTTTGTTAGTCTGGGATGGCTTTGAATTTCTAAAAATAAGAAGTTTAAGGTAGACACTTACTATGTGGACTTGATCTCAAATGGTAGTTTTTTAGAATATAAAGTGAAGCTATTTATTTTCAATTTGTGCTTTAACATAATGAGATTTAAGAAATTCTATAAAATCAAAAATATTATGTTAATTTAAAATTATCAATCACTTAATATACATTACATTTGAAATTCAAATTAGTTTTTCAATGATAAGTATAAATAATTTTGCTGTTTTTACTGTTGTTTTTGTTGGTTGCATTTTTCCCCTCTGCGTCTATAAAATATATTTTCAACTAAATAAGCAAAGTTAAGTTCTAATGGTAGCTGAAGATGTGTAAAAATAATAATTTCCAAAGCTTGTTTAGGGAGTGACACCAGTAAAATGGCAGAGTAGGTGATTCAGTCCCACATTATTCCTGGAAACACAAAAAAATCAGTAACAGGAACAACAACTAGAGACCGACTTAAATAATTATAGTTACAAAGCATCCAAACTGGAAACGATGTAAATTAGCTTTGTTGACAGATAACATGATTTTACATGTGGAAAATTCTAAAAAGACCACTAAAAACTGTTACATTTAAACAAATTCAGCAAATTTGCAGGATGTAATGTCAATACAAAAAAATATATATAGATTTGTTTTCTACACTAAAATTGACCAATTCAGAAAGGAAATTATGAAAAAATTCAATTTACGAGACCATCAAAAATAATAAAATACTTATGAGTAAATATAAACAATAAGGCAAAGGACTTGTAAATGAAAAAGTACAAAACATTGCTCAAAAAAAAAAGCAGTGAAAGTCCTACAGCAATCACGCAAACATCCAGTTAAGACAAACCCACGGCTGGGCCTGTTGGTTCATGCCTGTAATCCCAGCACTCCAGCACTTTGGGAGGCCCAGGCGGACAGATCACCTGAGGTTGGCAGTTCAAGATCAACCTGACAAACATGGAGAAAACACATCTAAACTAAAAATGCAAAATTAGTTGGCCATGGTGGGGCATGCCTGTAATCCCACCTACTCAGGAGGCTGAGGCAGGAGAATTGCTTGGACTCAGGAGGCAGGGGTTGTGGTGAGTTGAGATCATGCCATTGTACTCCAGCCTGAGCAACAAGAGTGAAACTCCATCTTAAAAAAAAAAAAAAAAAAAAGAAGGGGAAAATAAAGAAAAGAAAAGCCACATTCAAACTGATAGAAAATTTTGTAGTATTTTTGTTTAACTTTATTTCACTTCCTCCACAGAGCAATGTGATTTTTTTTTTTTTTTTTTCCGCTCTGGGAAAAGAAGCAGCCTTATTCAAAATCCCTCTCTCAAATCACAGGGAGCAGAACAGATCTTATTTGAAACATTCCAACCTGTCTGGGGGCTGCTTACAGAACTGGTCTCTGTTTCACCTAACTTGAAGCTCAGGTTGGAAAAAAACAGCATAACATAAGAGACCTGGGCCTTAAGGGAACATTGGTGGTAGTCTGAGTACTCCTCATACTAGGGCTGGTGACGGCTATGGGATGGGGCTCCCCTGCCTTTGGAAAGAAGAGGAAAGAGTGGGAAGGACTACATCTTGTGGTTTGACAGTCAACTCAGCAGTAGTACAACAGAACACCAGGTAAACTTCTAAGGTTTTTGACTCTAGTCCCTGACCCCCAGACAGCACCTCTGGATTCATTTAAGACCTGGGAAACCTCACCGCCCCGAAGGGAAGGACACAGGCCTGGCTGGCTTTGCCACTGGCTGATTGTAGAGTCCCAGGACTTAGAGTAAACATAGGCAGTAGCCAGGGAGTGGTTACAGCAGCAGGCCTCAGATGAGACCCAGTGTTGTGCCGGCTTCAGGTCCGACACATTGCAGTTATAGTGGTGGTGGTGTCCACAGGATTGCTTGTGTTTCTCCAACTCCAGCATTAGGCAGCTCAGAATAAGCAGAGAGACTCTGTTGGGAGAAAATAAGGGAAGAGAACAAGAATCTCTGCCTGGTAATAAAGAGAATTCCCCTGGATCTTGTCAAAGACCATAAAGGTGGTACCTCTCTACAAGTTTGCAAGAAGCATAGCATTACTGGGCTTGGGGTGCCCACTAAAGCAACTAGAGCATAGATAGCAACACCCAAGTCATTACAAACATCTAGAAAGACCTCCCAAAAAGGAAGTTTACAAATAAGCCCAAATAATATATACTACAATAAATACCTATCTCTTCAATGCTCAGACACCAAAGAACATCTGCTAGCACCAACACCATCTTGGAAAACATGACCTCAACCAACAAATTAAATAAGGCACCAGAGACGAATCCTGGAGAAACAGAGATATATGACCCTTCAAAGAGAGAATTCCAGATAGTTGTGTTGAAGAAACTCAAATAAATTTATGATATTACAGAGAAGAAGTCCAGAATTCTATCAGATAAATTGAGCAAGAATATTAAAATAATAAAAAGAATTAAGCAGAAATTCTAGAGCTGGAAAATGCAACTGGCATACTGAAGAATGTGTGATTCCTTTAATAGCAGAATTCATCAAGCAGAAGAAAGAAATAATGAGCTTGAAGACAGTCTATTTGAAAATACATAGTCAGAGGAGACAAAAGAAATAAAACAATAAAACATGCCCACAAGATCTAGAAAGTATTTTCAAAAGAGTAAATATAAGAGTTATTGGAATTTAAGAAGATATAGAGAAAGCACTATGGGTAGAATATTTATTTAAAGGGATAATAATAGAGAACTTCCAAAACCTAGGGAAAGATGTCAATATCCAAGTACAAGAAGTTTACAGGACACCAAGAGATTTAACCCAGAAAAGATTACCTGAAGGCATTTAATAAGCAAACTCCAAAAAGTCAAGGATATAGAAAGGATTCTAAAAGCAGAAAGGAAAAAGAAATAAATAATATACAATGAAGCTCCATTACATCTAGCCATAGACTTTTCAGTGAAAAGCTGACAGACCAGAAGAGATTGGCATGACTTATTTAAAGTGCTGAAGGTAAAAATCTTTTACCCTAGAACGGTGTATCTGGCAAAAATATCCTTCAACATCAGACCTGTCCTACAAGAAATGCTAAAGGGAGTTCTTCAATCAGAAAGAAAAGGATGTTAGTGAGCAGTAAATAATCATCTGAAGATACAAACCTCACTGGAATAGTAAGTACACAGAAAACCACAAGTTGTTATAACACTGCAACTGTGCTGTGTAAATTATTCTTACCTTAAATTAAAAACTTATACATAGAAACAACAAAAAGCTAAAAAGTTAAATAATGAAGTTAAGATGTAGAGGTTTAATTAGTTCTACTTTTGTTTGTTTGTTTGTCTACTTATGTAAGCAGTGTGAAATTGTTATCAGCTTAAAATAAGGGGTTATAGTATATTATTTGCAAGCCTCAAGGTAACCTCAAACCAGAAAACATACAATGGAGACACAGAAAATTAAAAATAAAAAAACTGAATCATATTACCTTCACTAAACAAAGACAGGAAAGAAAGAAAAGGCAGAGTAGACCACAACATAACCAGAAAATAAATAACAAAGTGGCAGGAGTAAGTCCTTACTCATCAATAATAACATTCAATGTAAATGGATTAACTTCTATAGTAAAAAGACATGCTTTTTAAATGGATGAAAACAGAAGACCCATTGATATGTTGCTCACAAGAAAAACACTTCACTTAAAAAGACACATATAGACTGAAAATGAAGGGATGGAAAAATATATTCCATACCAATGGAAATCAAAAAAGAGCAGGACTAGCAATACTTACTTCAGACAAAATAGATTTCAAGACAAAAGCAATAAGAAGAGAAGAAGGTCACTACATAATGATAAAGGGGTCAATTCAGCAAGAGGATATATCAATTTTAAATATATATGCACCAAACACTGGAGAACCTAGATATGTAAAGCAAATATTATTAGAGCTAGAGAGATAGGTTCCAATACAATAATTGCTGGAGATTTCCATGCCCCACTTTTAGCATTTGACAGGTCTTACACAGACAGAAAATCTAAAAAGAAGCATTGGACTTTATCTGCACTGTAGACTGAATGTATCTAATAGATATTTATAGAACATTTCATCCAATGGCTGCAGAATACACATTGTTGTCCTCAGCACATGGATTATTATCGAGGATATAGCACATGTTAGGTCACAAAACAGGTCTTAAAACTTTCAAAAACTTAAAGTAATTTCAAGCCTTCTCTCTGATCACAATAGAATAAAACTAAAAATTAATAATAGGAGGAATTTTGGAAGCTATATAAAAACATGGAAATTAGATTATATGCTCCCGAATGACCAGCAGATAAAGAAATAAAGAAGAAAATTGAAAAAAAAATTATTGAAACCAATGATAATGGAAACACAACATACCAAAACCTGTAGGATACAGCAAAAGCAATAACAAGAAAGAAGGTTATAATTATAAGCACCTACATCAAAAAGAGAAATAATTTCAAATAAACATTCTAAGGATGCATCTTAAAGAATTAGAAAAGCAAGAGCAAACCAAACGCAAAATTACTCAAAAGAAAGTTAACAATAAAGATTAGAGCAGAAATAAATGAAATTGAAATGAAGAAAGTACAAGAGTTTAATAAAATAAAAAGTTGATTTTTTGAAAAGTTAAAAAAATGACAAACCCTTAGCCAGACTAAGAAAAAATGAGAGATCATAAATAAAATCTTAATTGAAAAATGAGACATTACAACTGATACTGAAGAAATTCAAAAGATCATTAATGACTACCATGAGCAACTGTATGTCAATAATTTGGAAAATTTTGAAAAAATTGACAAATTACCAGACACATGAAACCTACCAAGATTGAAACAGTAAAAATTCCAAAACATGAACAGACCAATAACAAGTAATGAGACAAAAGCTTTATCAAAAATCTCCCACTAAAGAAATGCCTGTGTTCCAATGACTTCACTGCTGAATTCTTCCAAACATTTAAAGAGTAACTAATATCTATCCTACTCAAATTATTCCAAAAAATAAAGGAGAAGAGAATACTTCCAAGCTCATTTTATAAATCCAGTATTACCCTGATACCAAAACCAGACAAAAACACATCAACAAAGGAAAACTACAGACCAATATCTCTGAAGAGTGTTGATGCAAAAATTCTCAACAAAATACTAGGAAATGGAATTCAACAATGTTTTATAAAGATCATTCATAATGACCAAATGGCATTTATCCTTGGGATGCAAAGATGGTTCAACATATGCAAATCGATCAAAGTGACACATCATATCAACAGAACAAAGGACAAAAACATATGATCATTTCAATTAATGCTGAAAAAGCATTTTAGAAAGTTCAACATCCTTTCATGATAAAAACTCTCAAAAACCTGCAGATAGAAGGAACATATCTCAACATAATAAAAGCCATATAAGACAGACTCACAGTATCATTCTAAATGGGAAAAAAACTGAAAGCCTTTCCTCTAAGATCTGGAAAATTACAAACATGCCCAATGTCACAACTATTATTCAACCTAGTACTAGAAGTTTTTGCTAGAGCAATCAGAAAAGAGAAGGATATAAGTGGAAACCAAATTGGAAAGAAAGAAATCAAATTATCCCTGTCTGCAGATGATAAGATCTTATATTTGGAAATACCTAAAGACACCACAAAAAACTTTTAGAACTGATAAATAAATTCAGTAAAGTTGTAGGATACAAAATCAACATACAAAACTTAGTAGTTTTTCAATATACCAATAGTGAAAAATCTGACAAAAATATAAAAAGTACTCCCATTTACAATAGCTACAAATAACATTAAACACCTAGGAATTAACTAAGAAAGTGAAAGAACTATAAAGGAAAAAAGTATTTTTTTTTTTTTATGTAATTGAACTTAACTTGATATCAATTCAAAATAGATTGTTGTAACTTTGGATGTTATACATAACTCTCATTGTAACCTCAAACAATATCTATAGAAAATGCACAAAAGGAAATAAAAAAGAATTAAAATTGTGTCATTACAAAAAATCAACTGAAGAGCCAAGAGGGTAGTAGTGGAGGAAATAAGGCACAAAAAAGGTATGACATACAGAAAAGAAACAAATAATAAAAAAAAGTAAAGTAAGTCTTTCTCTTTTGTAATTACTTTCTTGATAAATGGGTTAAATTCCCCAATCAAAAATCATACATATGCAAAACGGGTTAAAAATGGATTAAATTATGTGCAGTTTACAAGAGAATAATTTTGATCTAAAAGATGATTAGGTTAAAAATGAATAATGATATAACATGCAAATAGTAAACAAAAAAGAGCAAGAGTGGCTATACTTATTTCAGACAAAATGAACTCTAAATCAAAAACTGGTATAAGAGCCAAAAAAAAATATTACACGTTGATAAAAGAGTCAAATCACCAAAAAGATATAAGAATTATAAACATATATACACCAAAACTCAGAGCTTGAAAATAGATAAAGGAAACATTGACATAATGAAACATAGAGATTCACACCTCAGACTTCAGTACCTCGTTTGCAATAGTAGATGGAACAACCAGACTAACATTAATAAGGTAATAGAGCATTAGAGCAGAAATAAATAGAGTATATAAAAACAATTGATTAAATCAACAGAACCAAAAAGTTGATTTTCAAAGACTTCTACAGTATTAACAAACTTTAGCTACGTTAACAATAAAAGAGGGATGATGCCAATTACTGAAATCATAAATGAAAATGGGATATTACTACCAATATCACAGAAATAAAAAGGATTGTAAGAGAGTACTATGAACAAAGGTATATCAACACATTGGATAAGCTAGATGACATGGCTAAATTCTTGGAAACCCATAATATAACAAGACCAAATCGTGAAGAAATAGAAAATATGAATAGAATGATAAGTAGCAGTAAGGAGAACAAATCAGTAATCAAAAACTTCCCAGCAAAGTGATGATGTGAATCAGAAGGGTTCACTGATAATTCTACTAAACATTTAAAGAATTAATAACAATTATTCTTAGACTCTTCTGAAACCTTGAAAAAGATGAACACTTTGTCACCCATTCTTGGAACTAGCATTACCTTGGAACAAAGTCAGACAAACGTATTACAAGAAAAGAAAACTACAGATCAAAATCCCTTATAAATATTTATGCAAAAATTATTTTAAAATGCTGGCAAACTAAATTTAACAGCCTATTAAATCATTATACAACATGACAATTTGGAACTTATTCCCAAAATGTAAGAATATTTCAACCTACAAAAATCAATCAATGTAATATACCATATTAACAGAGTGAAAGGTATGCACCATATGGTTATTTTACTTGATGCAGAAAAAGCATATGACAAAATTCCACACCTTTTTCAGATAAAAGCAATCATCATACTAGGCCTAGAAAAAAATAATTAAATATAATAAAAGTCATAGGTGAAAAAAAAACCCAAAGTGCATGTTATACTTTGTAGTGAAAAGCTTAAAGCATTTTCTTTGAGATCAGAAACAAAGATTTTTGGTTTCACTACTTCTGTTCAACATAGTATTAGAAGTTTTAGCCAGAGAAATTGAGCAAAAATTTAAAAAAAAATACAACACATCCAGATTGGAAAGAAAGAAGTAAATTACCTCTGTTCACAGATAACATGATCTTATATGTAGAAAATCCTAAAGAATCCACAAAAAACTGTTGCACTTAAACAAATTTTACATCTTGCAAATTTATAGGATTTAAAATCAACATGAATAATCAGTTATGTTTCTCTACACTAAGATTAAGCAATTGAAAAAGGAAATTATGAAAAAAACAATTTTCAAGACCATCAAAAAGAATATAATACTTAGGAATAAACATAAATAATGAAACAAAAGACTTGTAAATTAACAACTACAAAACATTGGTCAAATAAATCAACCACAAATAAACAGAAAGACATCCATGTTCATGTACTGAAAGAAAACATTGTTAAAATGTTAATATAATCAAAACAAGATCTACAATTTCAATGCAGTACCTGTCAAAATCCCAACACTTTTGCAGAAATAGTAAAACTCATTCTAAAATTTATTTGAAATTTCAAAGGACCTTGAATAGCCAAAAGAAGCTTGAAAAGGAATAACAATTTGGAAGGTTCACACTTCCTAATATGAAAATTAACCACAAAGCTGTGTATTCAAAACAGTGTGGCATGGACATAAAGTCCAAAACATAGACAAGTATAATAAAATACTGATTTGAGAAATAAGCTCTTACATATATGACCAAATGATTTTTGACAAAAAAAGTCTCAAAAAATTAAGCATAGAATTGACATTTGATCCAATAATTTTACTTCTGGTTATATACCTGAAAGCATTAAAGCAGGGACTCACACAGATATTTGTCCACCAACGTTCTTAGAAGCATTCTTTACAAAAGCCCAAAGGTAGAAACAATCCAAATGTCCATCACCAGATGAATGGATAAACCACCTTTGTTATATACATACCTACATAGCCCTTGGAAGGAAACTCTGATACATGTTACAAACATACAACATATATGGCACAATGTTGAAGACATTATGCTGTATGAAAGAAGCCAAACACTAAAGCACAAATATTGCATGAATCCACTTATTGGAGATACCTAGAGTGGTCAAATTTATTGAGGAAGAAAGTAGGATGGTGGTTGCCAGTGGCTGGAGAAAGGTAGAATTGAGAATTATTGTTTAATTGGTAAAGAGTTTCAGTTTTTGAAGATAAAAAAGTTCTAAAGATGACCAATGGTGATGATTGCATAATAATGTGAATGTACTCTGCCAAAAACTGTACAACGGAAAACGGTTAAAATTGTGAATTTTATGTTATGTGTATTTTACTATAACAAAAAATCCAAAAGATACCAGAATACCTTTATACATATATATATGTATATATATGTATGTATGTATTTCAGAATATTTATTAGATTTTTATGTGTACATTTACCTCATTCTCTTTCCGGAATTCCACCATTTTCCTACAAGTAAAGTAGAACTCTAAGTTCAAACCATGCCAAAACTCAGTAACTAAAGTTAAATCTTGACTATTTGTTTCTACCACATATTTATGTTATTGCTGGACTTCCAATGTTGAGACAAGTGATAAGAGCAGTCAGAGAGAAAAAAGAAAACCTTTCTGTTCTGATTAGACAAAGAATACTTGCAGACCTGAGGGTGTCACAAGCTCTGAAGATACTCTCCTGTTGCTTATACATACATGGGATCCTAATCTCTTTCAATAGATGATGAACTATATGGAGTAGAAAACCACATGCCATAGAAAATGTTTATTGTTTTTCTTTGTGGAAAGAAAAATAACTGGCAGAATCAGAAGGGAACGCTCCATATTGAGCTTGCTAGGTTATGACTTCTGATGCATTTTATTTTTACTTCCACAATCCATTATTATTGTGTGAATTACAAGTTCCTCTTAAAATTTAGAAAAGATTATACTTAAAGGCTATCAATGTACTAACTTCTTTATAGTTCTGAATTTCCCGGAGCAGAGACCTGAGATTTTTTACCAAAAATTGTCTAGATCTAATGAAACATTTTATGTAATTTGAGGACTCAATCTATTAAATAAAACTTAAATTAAATTAAAAATAATTATTAAAATGTAAAAACCATGTATTAAAAATGAATCTATTTGAAATTAGTTGCTCTAAATTGTATATTCTAAACATGTACAAATATTAATAATTTGTATAATTTTTGAAAAGTTATTAAAATTTTGAAATTCAGAGTACTGATTATCTTTGAAATGCATAACATATCTTCCATATTCCTACAGTGAGTATGTCTTACTTTGAGAGTCTGCTTCACAAAAACAGAACCAAAACCAAACAAGGTAACCACTACAATGGTTTGTTAAAATATTCTAGGTCTAGAGTAGGAGATGATAAGGTAGTATTTTCCCTTGTAATGTAATTTTGACATTGGTTTATTCTCTATATTAATAGTCTCAGAACAACTTGAATGAATAGGTGGCTGGGTCCTTAGCACATTGACAAAAATATATACTGTTAATCTTTCTCTCAGCCTTCACTAAAGGGATCTACAGCCTTTCACCAGTGTAAGTGCGCATTTGGGAAAAGGAAATAATACTATGTTTCAGGGACACTGGCTCTCAGCTGGCACTAATTCCAGGAGACACAAAACATTACTATAGTCCACCAGTCAAAGTGGAGACTTATAGTGGTCAGGAAATCAGTGGAGTTTTATCTCAGGTTCATCTTACACTGAGCCCTGTGTGTTCCTGAAATCATCCAGTGGTTATTTCCCCAATTCCAGAATGCATATTTAGAGTAGACACACTCAGCGTCTGGCAGAATCCACACATTGCTATCCTGAACTGTGGAGTGGGTAATGTTATGGTGGAAAAGGGCAAGTGGAAGCTAATAGAACAGATTCCTCGTAGGAAAATAGTACACTAAAAACAATACTGCATCCCTGGAAATATTTTGAAGGAACTGTATCAATCATGCTGATACGTTACTCTAGCTCATCTAACAAATGACACGAGAAGCTGATAGTTTTGAGTAGGGCACAAGAAGTCACTGCAACAGGTCTGGGCTGCTGTGCAAGCTACCCTGTCACCTGAGTCATGATCTCGCAGATGCAATAATCCTTGAAGTTTCGTTGGCAGATAGGGATGCCATTTGAAATCTTTGGCAGATACCTATAGTTGCCTCATAGTACATACCCTTAGGATTTTGAGCAAAGCCATGCCATCCTCTGTGGATATCTACTCCTCTTTTGAAAAAACAGCTATTTTGGGCAGGACGCAGTAGCACACACCTGTAATCCCAATAGTTTGGGAGGCTGAGGTGGGCAGATCACTTGAGCCCAGGAGTTCAAAACCAGTCTGGGCAATATGACAAAACCCCATCTCTACAAAAAGTTCAAAAATTAGCCGGGCATGGTGGCATGTGCTTGTGGCCCCAGCTACTCAGGGAGCTGAGGCAGGAGGATGGTTTGAGTCCAGGAGACTGCAGTGAGCCAGGATTGTGCCACTGCACTTCAACCTGGGTGACAGAGCGAGAGCTTGAAAAAAAACAAAAGAAAAAGAAAGAGAAATGAAAAAGGAAAGGAAAGGAGAGGAAAGGAGAAAGGAGAAAGGAGAGGAGAGGAGAGGAGAGGAGAGGAACAGCAACTTTTCTGATACTGGGCTTTAGTAGAGGCTGAAAGCTTATACCATGGGTCATCAGGATACCATGGGATTTGAGCTTCTCGCAATAAAGAGGGCATTCTTGCGCCGGGTGTAGTGGTTCACACCTGTAATCCCAGTACTTTGGGAGGCCTAGGTGGGCAGATCACCTGAGGTCAGGAGTTCGAGACCAGCCTGGCCAACATGGCAAAACCCCGTCTCTACCAAAAATACAAAAAAATTAGCTGGGCGTGGTGGTGTGCACCTGTAGTCCCGGCTACTCGGGAAGCTGAGGCAGGAGAATCACTTGAACTCAGGAGGGAGAGGTTGCAGTAAGCCAAAATCACGCCACTGCACTCCAGTCTGGGTAACAGAAAGAGACTCCATCTCAAAAAAAAAAAAAAAAAAAAAAAAAAAAAAAAAAAAAAGAGGGCATTATCTTACCTACCAAGCTATGAAGTTGGGCAAGCACTGTACTATTCTAACATCAAATGGAAGTGGCGTTTATATGATCAAGCTGAAACAGGTCCTGAGGACTCAAGTAAGCTACATGAAGAAGTGGACCAAATGCACATGTCCCCTGTTCCTGCTACGTAGCCTTCTCTCTCCCAACCTGTATCTATGGCCTCTCAGGCAATTTCCTACAATCAGTTGACAGAAGAGAAGATTTAGCTCTGTTTTCAAATGGTTCTGCAAAATATTCAGACACTATCCAAAAGCAGACAGCTACAGCACTAGAGCTTATTTCTTGGCCATCCCTAAAAGACAGTAGTAAAAGAAAGAACCTACCAGTTTGCACAACATTGAGCCATAAAGTTGGTTGTTTACTTTTTTTGTAAAGAGAAATGCCTGGATGGTCAGGGCCTTTGAAGGGACATAATTAAATAATTGATGACAAGGAAATTTGAGGAGGATGTATGTGGACAGACCTCGCTCACTGGACAAAAAAAGTGAAAATATTTGTGTCCCTTGTGAGTGTTCACTAAAGGATGGCCCCAATAGAGGAGAATTTCAATAATACTGCTTTGGCTAAATTGCTGACTTAGCATCAGTTTGGCAGAAAGAAACTGGTATAATTTTTAAAATGAATTTTTCATTACATACAATTGATTCACTCGCTATATATGTGGATATGACTAGAGAACCTATCACCATTGTTAAAGGAAGAAGTTAATTATACATAAATTAGTGGCAACTATATTTTATTTTATAATTAACATACTTAATTATTAAAAGGGCTCTAACGAATTATGCTAGTTTGTTTGAATTGAAGTAAATCATTGAAAGCCAAAAAACTTAATTTCAAGTCTTTCAAAAATAGTTCTTAGATGTCTAACAGACAGACATACTATCTCCTTTCTCTGAATGTAGATTACTATACTTGCAATTAAGATATCGTATGTCAAGATTCTTTGATATCATCATGAAACTTAATTATTTCCGGGTTTATTTTCTAGATTTTGCTTAAGAGTGTTGAATAAAAGTTTACTGCCTATTAAGATTTACATTAGACTTTTGGGGGCAATAAGCAATTATCAATTATGCAAACATAATTAAAATCAGTTTTAAAGCTTGTGGAAAGCTTGAATATTGTTATCACAAATATTTGGTTAAATATGTTTGCTTAAAACAAATACCAATGAAATAAATACTGAACATTTGCAAATTTTCATATTCATTCAGATAGAAAAAAATATACATTTTCTAGAAAAAAATGGTGTGACATATGTTTCAAAGGGTCTCAACATATGCCAGATAAATGGAAGAAGAAGTGATGAATTCACACAAGAGAACAAAAAGCAAATTTTCTCTGAATATTTCCTGATAAGGTATGTCAAGTTTTGACAGACGTAAATGTGTGCTAATCTGGTGCAGAAAACTTTATAAAGAAGCTTCAGTTAGTTTTATCTGTGTAAAGTGAAAGACTTGCTTCTGTGTTAATAAACAATCTACCACTTTATATTTTCAAATAATTGGAACTGATGAATGCTTCTAAAGAACCAAGGAGAATTTTTGTTTTTTTCTAGAAATCTGGTATCAGTTGTTTAGAGTCATATTATGTGTGTAGTGTGAATAGTGTTAAAAATATCAAAACACAAACTGGAGAATTTTGCACAAAATAGGAAAATGTTGAATATATTTCATTCAGTCATGTATTAGATTCTAGATTTTTTTTGAAGAAGATCTGACTCCTCTTGTTTCAATTGTACTGATACGGGGAATAAAATAAAAGTAGATACATAACCATCATTTGGGAAGTGTTCAGTTTGAAGAACAGCTGCAAAAGAAATAGGGATAAGGTGAGAACCAAATGGGCTTAATGAATGAGCACAATGTAAAGAATGTTATCTCCCGGCCGAGCACGGTGGTTCACGCCTGTAATCCCAGCACTTTGGGAGGCCGAGGAAGGCGGATCATGAGGTCAGGAGATCGAGACCTTCCCGGCTACCACGGTGAAACCCCGTCTCTACTAAAAATCCAAAAAAAAAAAAAAAAAAAAAAATTAGCTGGGAGTGGTGGTGGGTGCCTGTAGTTGAGTCCCAGCTACTCAGGAGGCTGAGGCTGGAGAATGGCCTGAACCCGGGAGGCCCAGCTTGCAGTGAGCCGAGATTGCATCACTGCATTCCAGCCTGGGCAACAGAGAGAGACTGAAAAAAAAAAAAAAAATGTTGTCTTGGATATATACATAAAGATAATGCAACGGCCAATTTTATCTAATATTGACATACAAGGAATAATATTAGTCACTTCCTCTTCAAGCACTAAAATATATAAAAAAAAAGCAATGTAATTTTCATAGAAAATACATATAATCAATACTTCTATTAGAATGGCTCAAATATATATATATATATATATATATATATACATATATATATATATATATATATATAGTCATGCACTGCATAACAACATTTTGGTCAACAATGGGCAGCATATACCATGGTGGTCCCGTAAGTTTATAATTGAGCTGAAAAATTCCTATCACCTGGAGACATCATAGCCATTATAATGTCATAGCATAACAAATTACTCATGTTTGTGGTAAGGCTGATGTAAACAAACCTGTTGGTCTACCAGGTGCATAAAAGTATAGGAAATACAATAATGCATAGTATATAATACTTGATAATGATAATAAACAACTATATTACTAGTTTATATATTAACTATACTATACTTCCTATCATTATTTTGGAGTATGCTCCTTCTATTTATTACAAAATAACTGTAAAACAGTCTCAAGCAGGTCCTTCAGAAAGAATTCCAGAAGACATTGTTATCATTGGAGATGACAGCTCCGGGTGTGTTGTTGACCCTGAAAACTATCCAGTGGGACAAGATGTGGAGGTCGACAAAAAGAGTCAAACTCAGTAAAATATTTTAAGAGATTTATTCTGAGCCAAATATGAGTGACCAAGACCCACGACACAACTCTCAGGAGGTCCTGAGAACATGTGCCCAAGTTGATTGGGGTACAGCTTGGTTTTATATAGTTTAGGAAGGCATGAGACATAAAATACATTTAAGAAAGACATTGGTTGATTTAGAAGGACAGGCCAACTCAAAGCGGGGGGCTTCCAGGCTACAGGTAAATTTAAACATTTTCTAGTTGTCAATTGGTTGAATTTGTCTGAAGACCTGGGATTAATGGAAAAGAATGTTCAGGTTAAGATAAAGGAATGTGGAGACCAAGATTTATTGCTCAGAGGAATTTCTCAGATAGCAGACTTCAGAGAGACAGCAGGTGGTAAAATCTTTCTTATTAGACCTAAAAGAGTGCCTGGCTCTTAGTTGATTATCTCCTGGATCTGGAAAGGAAGGACAAAATGGGAAGGGGATTCTCTATAGACTGTGGATTTTTCCCACAAGAGACTTTGCAGGGCAATTTCAAGGTATGGCAAGAAAATATATTTTAGGGTTAAATATTTTTTCCTTGTCTCGTAATGTTATTCCAGAGTCAAATTGAAAAGTAACTCACTATATATAGGGTCAACTAAAACCCATTTGATGAGAATTTATGGTTTGTAGGGCATGACTCCCTAGACCCCTTAGGTAGGAATTTGGGCAAGATAAAAAGTTCAAGCTTAGTCCTCACATGTCTAATCTTCCATCAGAAGACTCCAGTATAATATTAATCTAATACATTGCTGTTTTTGTGTCTTGAAATGAAAGAGATGAACCTTTTCCATAACTTTCAGGGTTTTACTTAACATTTTGAAAATTTCAAATTCTAATATTGTAACTGTTTTAATGTCTTTGTGTGTCAAATCTAATATCTATTTCAAATCTGGATTAGTTTAAATTGATTCATGTTTTTCTTCATCCAAATTTATATTTTTTCCCATTTTTCGCACACCCAATAATTTGGGTGCCACACATTATAAATTTTACATTTTTGGATGCTAGGAAATTTTGTATTCCTTTAATTGTCTTGAGCTTCGTGCAGATTCATAGTTAAGTCACTAGGAGATAGTTTGGTCTGTTTGGTTCTTGAATTTAATATAGTTAGGCAAGACCAGTGAAGTCTTTTGTCTGGGGCAAATTATTTACCACTATGGAGGCAAGACCTCTCTTCTGGGTGCTCTAATGAGTTCCTTGTGAAATATCAAGTCTTTAGTTTCACTGGTTGAAAGAGTTATTGTTCCTAGCACTGCATAAACTCTTGATACCTTTTCCTCTAATCTTTTCTATACTTCTTTCACCAGCTTCTTATAGTTTCATCACATGTACACAGTGATCAGGATGCCTGTGTCTCTGCAATTTGATTTCTGTGTATTTCTTTCCTGTCTGGTAACCTCTTTCTCAAACTGTAGCTGTCTTGGTTTTCTCAGACTCTCAGTTATGTCTGTTCAATTCAGGAAGGCTGCTGTGCTCTGTCTAGATTCTGTGCCTGGAAAGTGTAAGCCAAAAAACTCCCTTAATACAGTAAGAAGGAGCAATAACAGGGCTCATCTTGTTTGCTTCCCTTTTCTCAGAGATCACAGTCTTTCATTATCTGAGGTTTCATGTCTTGAGACCTGTTGTTTTCTATGTATTGCCCTGCATTTTAGTTGTTTCAAGTTAAATCTAATCCCTGTTATTTCATCTTGGCTCAAACTGGTAGTCTCAAATTATTTTTTAAAACCTTGGGTAAAGATGAAAATTATCTATCAAATTGCAGCCATACATGTATTTACAACATCGGTTTGAACAAAAAATAAAACGCTCAACATGGCGTTTAATACTCTTCCATAAGAAAAAGGAATCATTGAGAAAATGACACTATTAGTTGTTGCAGTTAAAAAACGCTTCTAGGTAAGACTTTAAAGACCAAAAAATTGAAAAAAAATAATAAAAAAGGAAAAAGGTTGCTGCTGCAAACGTCTTTTTAGAAAAGAATGTAAAACAAGGCTCAATGACTATCACCAATCATCACTTCTGTGGTCTTTTGGTGCTTAAGGGATTGGTGAGTGTTTATACATTTCTCATAATGCTTCTTGTCTGGAAATAATATTAAACTTTTTCTGGTGAAATGAGAATTGCTTCCATTGTTTCTATTCGTACTTGAACCCTATTTTGAGTTGCAAACTCTAGAATAGTGACATCTTTAATAAGAAGAGGAGATTCTCCTCATATAGATAATATAAAAGTGGTAGTATTGTAGTCTTCTGAAGTAGCAGAGGAAAGATTTATTGATAAAAGCTTCCTCATCAATATCTCTTTAAAGTATTGCATCACATAATTGTTTTGCATATAGTCATTACTAAAAATGGATCTTCTAAATGGGACATGTAATTGCTGTATCATTGAAAGCGGCACAGCCACCACATAAGTGATGCTTCATTTCATTAATACATGTAAAATATGTAAGGCATGGTGACAGTTTTTGTTTTTTGTTATCAGGATTTGTGACCTGTACATGAGCTTCTGAATCTGTCACGATGCTCTAAAATTTTATACCTTATTTAAATCTGTAAAGCCATCTTGACTTGTTTCATTTTAGATTAAGATTGTTTGATGTTGTTTTATTTCTTTTTGGTATTTTTGTGGTTTTAAATAATTTTTCCAATTGCTTTTATTGTTATTGATTTGTGACCAAATTTCCCAGAGAGGAAAATCCCATCACCCTATGCAACATGGCTTTCATAGACAATAGTCAACTTCCTGTGTGTTGATGATTATGCTCAGCACTATGCAAGCACAGATCTTATCTATTTTCCTTTAAATTTCAAATATTGAAATATTTCTTATTAAAATTTAGATTTTATCTCCTAAATATTTTAACAAATATTTTTCTATTACTAAGACATTTTCAAACCTTTTATGTCTTTAAATGTGGTAAATATGTTAAAGTGTTATGTTTGATGATTCTTATGTATGATGCCTTTAAGTATCTGTATATACCTTATATTGTTTGGCTGCTTCTTATTTATTCTTAACTTTGATTTGTACATTTTTGGGGAAAATTATTTGTGGAGAATCACTGAGGCCTGGGCTGAAGCTGTGTTCTCCCACAGAATATTTTCATTTGTTCCTGAAGATGCCAGAGATCTAGGGCTATTTTAAATTAATTGCATTTATTTAAAGGTTTTGGAGCACCCAGGTGATCTGTTGCATGGGATTGGCAAACTTTTAGTTGCATTTATGTAGTGGTTTTTTTCTGCCTTGCTCTTCTAAAAATACAATGGTACTTTTATGCTATTCTCTATAACTGAAGGTGTGGGTATTTGCTTTTAATTCTGATTTATATTTACATTCATGAGATAATCCTTTTGAATCCTAGATTGATGGGGAAAGATCTGCCATTAAATTTCCAAACTTGGCTGGAACGTAGTCTTTGCCTTTCATTCTCATCGATCTATAGGAACATAAAATTCAAAACTCCAAGTTTCTAGTTCAGGCAAAAGTCCTCAGGGTAAAAGCGGCTTTAGCGTTTTTCTTAGCACTTTGTTTCCAGCCTCTTTTTTAAATGTGGCCTGATAAGTTTCTATCATATTAATAGATATTTGATGTGTTTGAGAATATTGGTAAAACTTTATTGTTCTGACATTTTTAGTTATTTTTAGTGGCAGAGTAAGTCCACTTGTTTGGTTAAACTCTATTACCAGAAATAGAAATTTATGACATTAGCTTTCTAAAATTTATTGGTCATAGTTTTTTCTTTCATTTTCTTTCCATAAATTCAATCACACGTAAATCTATTTGATTGCTATAAGTTGAGTTTCAAGAAGACACACATATTAGAATGTATCCAGTCACTTCTGCTCTTTTTTAAGTCAGTAAAGTAAGCAACCTTAATAAAATACTTCATCACATCAGCAAATAGTTAAGAAGCAGTTTGGGGAAGTAATTTCAACAAATATGCCTGGTGATTTTATTTTTTAAACTGAAGAAAAATTATTCATATCGAGGCAGGCAAATTGGTGCAAAAATGGAACATAAGTACTTTCAGGTGGCTCAAAGCAACACAAACAGAGCCAAACAGGTTAGAACATAAACCCATCCCTTAGGAGAAGGGAACTGTTATAGTAGGTCGCAACAATGAAGACAGATTGCAGACATCCTGCTTAAGGGGCAGATGAGAATGTAACAAAGCAGAAACTGACCACAACTGGTTAAATCCAAGATGGCCAAAAACTTGAACAACTGTTGAACCTCAGCTGCATTATGTTTCTGTTAACATAAAAATTCCATGGAGAAGCCTCCCACTCCCATCCTGCGCCTGACACCATGTCAGTTCTGGATGAACCATATGTAGTCAAACAACAACAACAACAACAAAAGGTGGCATCCTGATTCCAGAAATCACCTGCTCATTTCCAGAAAACCCCTTTCCTTATTATATAATATTACATGGCTGCATTATGCTTATCACTATGTCATATGAGTCCTGACCATGTTGCATATGGCTCATTATTTGGAGCACCTCTGCACTCCTCTCTTGAGTGTGTACTTGCTTTCACTCTGCAATAAATCTTTTAAACCTTCACTTTATTCTCACCTTCAAATTCTTTAGGGTGGTAAAGACAAGAACCTGAGCTAGCCTACCAAAAGCAGTGATACTTTCAAAATTTAGGCTTAAATTGTGAAAACTAACAAAATATTAGTAATGCAAACAGTTTTGTTAGTTAACCTGGTTAACTAAAACTATAGATACATAAGTATTTTTTATCGTTGAACAGAAGTTTCATCTTCTAACTATAATATTCTAATAGTCAAGCCTTAATTCATCCTCACTGGTTGCTCTTCTGACAGAAAATAAAATACCTTCATCTAAGTCATCTCGAAAATGAGAATAATCTTTGTCTAAATGAATAAATGTTGGTCACATTTCTACAAACACTAATAAAATATATTATCCGTTTTCAGAAAATACTTAATTTTCAGATAATTATAATGAGTATATACACTACTATATTAGTAGTATTGTCAGGGTTTGAGACTTTAACCAGGTGCTGCAGCTGAGGACAATTGGACATAGTCTTTGTGTGTGTGTGTGTGTGTGTGTATTTTTTTATTGGTAATTACGTTTTTTAAAAAGGTTATAGACTATAAGGATTTCATTTACAAGAATAATATCTTCAGCATATGGCCCTTTCCTGATATGTCTGACTAATGGGTTTCTAAAATGTCTTTGCAGAGATTGCCTTACAACAGGTTTCCATGTTCTTCTGATCAGAACCAAAGTGGGAGGTGGTGGAACCTTTGAAAGACATAGGTGAGAAACTTTATTAGCTAGCCAATGTGAAGGAAGAAAGGGGCGAGGTTCACCGGTCTCCTGCCGTGGAGGCCGAGGAAGTCGCTCCCGCGTTCTGGGGCGAGGTTCCTAGGTCCGCATATGAGGAGGGGCCGAGGAAGTTCGCGCGGGGCGCCTGCTGGAGAGGTTTTTCTGTCTAAGGCTTGGGAGTGGGAGGGCAATAGGCGGGACACAGGCGTGTCTGGGGCATTCTGCAGGTGCGGCCAGGTAAGTTTTGGTTTCTTCGATCAGACGCCATGTTGCGCCTGCGCAGTTGGTCTGTATTTTTCCCCGGCGCGGGCTGCATTTTCCCGCGCAGGTAAGTTGGTGATGAAGAACCTGGAAATGCGCCATCTTAGTCGTCTTTGTCATCTCCCCTCATCCAGTCACCGAGAACATGCTTAAATGCAGGTGACTTCTTTTTCTTTTTGCATCCCAACTGCTTGAGGATACAGCTGTTAACCTTTAATACTTAATGAACCTTGGTTAAAGCCTCATCAAAGGATTTGGATGGTAATAACTTTCAGAAACACCATTCCTTCTTCATCTATTTTTTTCACTAAATCTAAACTGAAGTGCTATTTTCCTGCCATTTCCATGAAAATTTTCTTCATTTACCATTTCTTTTTAAGTGTAGCCTTTGCTATGTCAGTGTTATTAAATGGTTGTTTTACTTGTGCCTATGTAACTGAGAATAATATTGCCAAACTTAATTTTTCTTGATTACAGTGAAACATATCAATTGTTGCAAAAATTGTGCAGCTCTAAGCACGTTTTTGCTTTTATGGCAGGTTGGAGAATAAGGAAGAAATATTTCTTGATGAAGATTAAAAATCAGCCAAAGGAACGGCTAGTGTTAAGCTGGGTAAGCTAGCTTTTTGCTTCAGTCTCGTTCAGTGACTTTAGATGGGTTAATGAAAGCAGATTTGACAAGGGAATTACAAATTGTACTGTGCTCTTAAGTGATGATGTAAAGGCTTCCTTGGTCCTTTTCAAAGAAAAGTCATTTTAAATCATTTTCCTGTGCATTTAGTTATATAAATTCTATTATATTTGGTCAACTAGTAAACATTTGGAAAGAAATAGGAACACTCTTTTCGGACTCAGCCCGGCTGCACCGAGGTGAAATAAACAGCCATGTTGCTCACACAAAGCCTGTTTGGTGGTCTGTTCACATGGACGAGCATGACAGGTTCATACTTCTGGTTGATTGGGATTACAGCTCTTCTGTCCATGTTCACCCAGAAAAAATACTGTGACTCTGTCATTAGCACTGAGAATACTAGAAAGACATACTTACCAAACAGGAAGGCAGAAGTTTGATTAGACACTGAAAATCTTTATCTGACAAATACTTGTCTGGGCCAAGGTCAGCCTGAAAACATGAAAAGGAATATCAGGGTACTGCTTGGTCACCAAAAGAAAAATTCCTTGTTTTTCCCTTTAATTTTATTATCCAAAATATGACTAGAAACCAAAGATGAAAACCACAATAAGTCTGGCTGCCTCAAGACCTTTCTGGAAAAGCAGTGTGTAAAAAATACCAGACTTAACTGCCCTCTTATCTAATTCCATTAACCAAATGTATCACTAAAACTCTCAAAGTCAAAGAGATAAAGTAATGACACAAGTCTTTTTTTTTTTTTTTTTTTTTTTTTTTTTTTTTTTTTTTGAGTAAACTCCAAAACTGTAAACCCTAAAGAGATTCCAGAATCATTTTAAAGTGTTCCTATTTCTGGACATAGTCTTAAATCCATTACTCAACTGAGTAAAATTGGGGGGTTTATATAGTGAGGAAGGCAGGAAATTAGGGAAGGATAAGGAAGCAATAATTGTGGATAAGAGGTCTGATGTCTCAGGGCCTGGATGTGGTCATCTAATTAGTTTCCATTCTATGCCTGAGGATTAGTTTTCTCAAGAAGGAACTCAAATGAGACAAATGCACCTTTCAAGTTTTAAGACCTTAGAGGGTCAATTTCTATGATTTTTTTTTTAAATGGCTTGTAGTCCTAGAGCTTTGGGAGGCTGAGGCAGCAGGATTGCAGGAGGAGTTTGAGACCAGTCTGGGCAACACACCAAGACCCTATCTCTACAAAATTAAAAAAATAATAATAATTATCTCAGCACTGTGGCAGGTCTGTAGTCCCAGTTACTCAGGAGGTTGAGCAGGAGGATCACGTAAGCACAGGAGTTCAAGGATTCAGTGAGCTATGATTGTGCTGCTGCACTCCAGCCTGCATGACAGAGTGAGACCTTGTTAAGAAGAAGTAAAGATTAGTTTTATGGAAAATTGGGCAGGTTTAATTAGGTTCAATTAGGTTCAAACCTTCAAAAAAGGTTCAACTCTTTTAATTTTAAATTTAAGCCAAGTATCTCATTTTTTGTGCCTTGAACTTAGGATGTTTTCTATTTAGTCTTCAGTAGGCAGTTACTTACCTCTCTGGATATATTTATTCCAAATTTTAAAAAATGAAATGGATGATCTAGATGAATGCTTTTCAAACTGTATTTTTTAGGCTTCTAAATTCTGCCAAATGTAATGCAGAACACAAACTTGGAGATTAAAGATTCTTAGTGAACCATGAAACAGAACAAATGAAGCCACACATATGTAAGCGTATCATAGTTAAACTGCAGAAAACTAGGGAAAGAAAATATTCAAAGAAGAGAGTGAGGGGGAAAATTGTGCATAAGGAAACAAGGATAAAATTTCCACTGAATTACCTTCAGAATCTACATAGGCCGTAATTGTGTAAGGCCCTGCCTGCCTTTGAATTGTTATGTGAGACATAAATTAACTCTAGCTTGAGTCATAGTACAGGACTTTAGACTTTATCTTAATGAATACAATGATGAACCCGCAAGCCAAATTAAGAAATAGAACATGGTCAATACCTTAAAAACTTCATACGTGTTCTCCAATTGCATCCCTTTTGTCTCCAACTAAGAAACACAAACTGAAATTTGCTATTGATTGTAGGTTTACCTAGTTGCTTCATGTCACAAATTAATATATTGTTCAATTTTGCATGTTTTTGAACAAAAACTGACTGTTTTGTATTGATTAATATGGAAATCATTGAAAGAGAATAATTTCTTAATTTTTTAATGCTTTTCCCAAAGAATGTGAAAGAGCCTGATTGAAAGGTATGATTGCACTAAACATATTAAAAATAAAATGCATTTTCTGCTTTGACATTCTATCAGCTTACTTAAGAATTTAGGACTTTGCAAACAGCAATCTTGGGGCTAGGGCCATTTTGGAAGCATCTTGCGAGGCTCCGCTTCTTCTATAAGTATGGAGAAGGCAAAAGGCAAGGAGACCTCCACAGAGAAGTCGAGGGAAGAGGATCAACAGGCTTTTAATCAAGCAAACATGATTGCTTTGCCAGGAACATCAACAAAGGGAACCAAAGAAAAAATGTCTGTCAAAGGCAATAAAGTGCTCTGTCCTAAGAAGAAGGCAGAGTACACTGACAACCCCAGACCTCAGAAGAAGATACCAATCCCTCCATCACCCTCTAAACTGCCACCTGTTAATCTGATTCACCAGCACATTCTGCGGGCCTGGTGCCAACAATTGGAGCTGAGCTCCAAAGGCCAGAAATTGGATGCATATAAGCGCCTGTGTGCCTTTGCCTACCCAAATCAAAAGGATTTTCCTAGCACAGCAAAAGAGGCCAAACTCCGGAAACCATTGCAAAAAAAAATTAAAGGTGGAAAAAGGGGAAACGTCCCTGCAAAGTTCTGAGACACAGCCTCCTGAAGTGGCCCTTCCCCTGCGGAGGGGCTGCCTGCCCTGGAAGATTCCACTGCTCTCCTTGAGGGAGTTAATACAGTTGTGGTGACAACTTCTGCCCCAGAGGCTTTGCTGGCCTCCTGAGCGAGAATTTCGGCCAGGGCGAGGAGGCCAGAGGCAGTGGAACCTCCACAAGAGGCCTGTGGTGTCAGGTGGTGTGTGGTCCGTGGGAAAAGTCTCCCTGCAGACACAGATGGTTGGGTTCACCTGCAGTTTCATGCTGGTCAGGCCTGGGTTCCAGAAAAGCAAGAAGGGAGAGTGAGTGCACTCTTCTTGCTTCCTGCCTCCAATTTTCCACCCCCGCATCTTGAAGACAATATGTTGGGCCCCATATGTGTTCACAGGAACAAGGTCTTAATAAAAAACCTCCAATGGGAATAGAATATCAGGAAAAAGGCCACATGTGAGGCAATTAATGGCAGAAAGGCTGGAGAGTCGGATACCGCGGTGCTGCTGACAGGTGAACTCGGGTCCTCTGCACACCTGTTTATGGGCCATGCAGACTAGTGGGGTGGCAGATGTTAGCCTAAGACCCCTAGCAGTGCCTGTTGCTTTGTGAGTGGAGACAGAGACTCTTGCATATAAAAACGGAAAAAGATTTCACAAATTACCATAAATTGTAGTTAATATGTAGAAAAACTCATGCAGACTACTTTACGAAAATAGACATGACTTCAGCAGCAGTTCTTTTTTGTTTTGTTTTGTCTTTTGAGACAGTGTCTCACTCTGTTGCCCAGACCAGAGTGCACTGGTGCAATCCCAGTTCAGTGCAATCTCCGCCTCCTGGCTTCAAGTGATTCTCCTGCCTCAGCCTCCCAAGTTTCTAGGATTACAGGCACCTGCCACACACCTAACTTTTTTTTTTTTTTTTTTTGGATTTTTAGTAAAGATGGGGTTTCCCCATGTTGGCCAGGCTGGTCTCAAACTCTTGGACTCAAGTGATCAACCCGCCTTGGCCTCCCAAAATACTGGGATTATGGGCATGAGCCACTGTGCCTGACCTTCAACAGCTCTTTTAAGTGAGAAGTTCTTCAGCTGAGCATTGTGAAGGAGTTGAATAAAACAGTAGCTGGCTCTTGTCCTCAATTTTCTCTTCCTCTGAACACTGACTACTTTAGGAGCTGCTTCATTCCAATTGCAATTTCATAAAATGTAAAGTATTTTAAAGCAAAGAAAGGCTGTTAACTCTCTCCCCCAAACACATGATTTTTAATATTCAAAACAATATTTTTCAAAGTTCTCTTAATAACCTGAGATTTCTATGGTTTGACTCCAGGATGAAAACACAAGGGACTTTGTATTATTTCACTTATAATTATTTTGTATATTCCTGGTGTTTAAAAATCCCACTCACAAGTACATAATATATTGAACTTAAAATGTGTTTATTAACTGATTCTCCATAAATAAAAATAAGATGTGTATATGAAATAATTCATCTGTTGTATTTAGGGAACTGCATTTGTTGCATGCAAATTTTATTGTTGGTGTTCTTAACTCAAAAGTAGGAGTAAACCAAAATGTGTGATTTTTCTTTTGTATGACTCATTTGTTTGTCCTTTATTAGTTGGTGGTATGGGTTGGATCATTTGTTTCTAAAACTACTTAGGTATGACTGACATACAAAAACTGTACATATTTAATATATCTTATTGAGCGTAATTAATTTTTAATTTTTTTGTGTACTTCCTAAATTTATAGTCCTGTGAGTCTGGGAACAGATCTGTTTTTCACTTGTCCTGATTTAATGACAATTTCCACATGGTTTTGTTATTACAAATATGGAATCTTTATTATTTTATTTATTTTTATTTTTTTGCCCCTTTAATGAAGATACTAAAAATAATGCACTGGAAGGAGTGGCAGAGTTGGAAAATTTGTAACTATCATAATGCAGATGTAATAGGTTTGGGAAAGAATCCTCAAAAATGTTAAAGCAAGAGAGGAAAGTTTGTTGAGAAGCAAGATGTTCTTCTCTCCTGGACCCTATTGGTTGTTGGTGGTCAGAATTGTTCAGTGTAATAAATAATCGACATTTTTTTCTTAAAAAAAAAAAAAAGAAGAGTTTACCATTCTGTTCTGTATCTCTTTAGGATTTATCTTTCATACTTCCTTTATAATGGATTACAGATCTGACCAAAAACTTAAGTATGAATTATAAGTATGTTCTTATATGTTTAAAATTAAATATAAAAGGAGGTATACACATATCCATGATGTATTGTGGTAAATTGTACATGTAAGTATGTGTACATTGAATATATGCTGAGTCAAATATAGACATGTATACAGTTCAACATTATATATAAATATCTAATGTATCCTATGTTTCATATTCTATATCCTTGCTCTAGTTTATGAATGACAGTGAAATTCGGTTTATTTACCTAGACTTCAGCATAATAAAAAAATGCTAAGATGTATTTCAGTAGGATTGAAAATATAAACTCAAGTGTTTTCTCTTTTTAATGAAATATACGTAGTCTTCTTTCTATTTACATTTCATAAAATGTCAATGTGCATGCATTTTTGCAAAGTACTTACGTTTTATATTCTATTTGAAATAATTTTATTTCCCTTCATATATGGCATCCTTAGAAACAAATCTAATAGAGAAACTCAGCAGGAGACTGTTCAGTGACAAGCTTCATATAAACTAGAGTACTTGTAGGGACTTTGAATTTCATTGAGTATTTCAACTCCATATAATTGAACTATTATGGAACTAAATAATTTATTTTAGATGAAATTATTAGGGGAGCATCAAAAATCAACAAATATTGTTAAGACTAATTACAATTTCAAGAAGGATAAATATTGATTTATATATTGCTTCAGAAAAGAAACTCTAAAAGTTATATAGATCATTTTTATTTCACTATTTCTTTTGCTATATAAACAAATCTTCTATATAAAGCATTATTCTTATTCCCAAGATAAAGAATAAAAATACAGAAAACTAAGATTGTCATGCAATTTTACAGCTATATATAATTCCAACACACCATCCTAGATGTTTCAATTTCTATCTTATTATGTTGCATGTGATTGTATATGTTGAGTGTGAACTGTTAAATATTTGGAGGTAAAGTGAGGTAATAACATCTTGTTTGTAAGACTGTATTATTTGCCTATTAGCAGGTGTGTTAACACTACAGATAAAATCATTTGATTGCCTTTTCCTAAAGGAAGATTTTATTTCTTAATTTAGACATTTTTTGTGCCTTCTGGTATAATTAATTGCATACATCCATGTCAAACAGAAAATATGTACACTGTAGCAACTATTCACTTAAAAATGATGTCTTCGTTACCCTTTCCCTTTCAGAATTTTTCTAAACGTGATTCATCAATTTTCCCAAGTAAATGATCCACCTGACTTGAAAAGCTATAGAACACAGATATTTATTGCTATGCAAACTTTATTATTTTTCTGCAATTCTAGTTTGCATAAGTAACTTTTTTTTTAATTTTATAAACGTAAAGTTGAAAGTTAAAGAATTTTTTATGATTCCTAAAAGTGTACCTGGATAAGTATCATTCTCTGTGAAAAGGAAATTTGATTCGTACACATACCTCCAAAGTGGATAGTTTAGAGATACAAAATCAACCCATGGTTAATCTAAGTAATGTAATACTTTACAATTTTTAAAAATTGTGTAGCAATTATATGTATATGTAATTTGCACCAGGTACTCATAAACAAGTATAATTTAGGTTAAGATTAAAAATGTAAGCCAAGGAGGGCAGAGTACAATGGCAGAATAGAAGCCTACCCTGTTCATTCCCACCCCCAACCACACTGGAACACCAAATTTTAGCAACCATCTGCACACAGAAAAGCACCATCACAAGAACCAAAAATCAGGTACACTTTCTAGTTTTAACTTGATATACCTAAAGGAGGCATGGGGGAGGACAAGAGAGACAGTCTTGAATCACCGATGCCACCCATCCCTCATGTCTAGGCAATAGCTGAGTGGTAAGGAGAGAGAATCTGTGCACTTTGGGGAGAGTGCAGTGACTGTGGGACAATACATCGAACTCAGTTTTGCCCTGTCACAGCAGAGAATGAAGTCTTGCTGGGCTCAGCCAGTGGTTGTCCATGGAGGGAGCATTTGGACTCGCCTTAGTCATAGGAGATTCACCCATCCCAGTGATCAGAATTTGAGTTTCTCAACAAGACTTGCCACTGTAGGCTAAAATGCTCTGGCGTCCTAGGTAAACTTGAAAGACAGTCTGCAACACAAGGACTCCAATTCCTAGGCAACCCCTGGTGTTAGGTTTGTCTTAGAGCCAGCAGACTATTGTGGCATGTGACCTATGGAGACACCAGTTGGTGCTGCTAAAAGAGTACTTGTTCCATTTCTCCCCAAAACCCAGGTAGTGCAGGTCACAGCAACGAAAGGGGCTCCTTTTTATCTGTGTAAGTAGAGGAACGCAAAGTAACAGGACTTTGTCTTGCATCTTGGATACCAGCTCAGCCACAGTAGGACAGGGCACTGACCAGGATTGTGAGGCCCCCATTTTAGGCCATAGCTCTCAGATGACATTTATAAACACACCATGGGCCAAAAAGGAAGGGAAGGGTATAGTTTTTGCAGGATTGATCACCTACTGACTAAAGACCCCTTGGGCCCTGGGTTACCATTAACAATACCCAGGTAGTATGCCATGGGCCTAGGGCACTAAGACATGCTGATTTCTGGTGTCACCTAGCACATTCCCAGCTGTGGTGACTATGTTGAAAGACTCCTGTTTGAAAAAAGCAGAGGGAAAAATAAAGGGAACTTTGTCTTGCAGCTTAGGTACCACCTTGGCCACAGAGGGGTAGAGTAACAAGCAGACTTTTAGGGTCCCCAAGTCCAGGCTTAGGCTCTTGGAGAGCATTTATGAACCTGCCCTGGACCAAAGGGGAGCCCATTGTTCTGAAGGGTGAGTCCCAGGACTGGCAACATTTACCAAAAGCTGACTGAAGAACACTTGGGCTTTAGGGGAGTATCAGTGGTGGCCTGGCAGAACTCCCTATGGATCAGTGGTTGTGGTGGACACAGGGAGAGACTTCTCTGCCTGTAGAAAGGGGAGAGAAGAGTAGGAATGACTTTATATTGTAGTTTGAGTGCCAAATCGGCCACAGTACACTAGAACACCAGGCAAACTGCTAAGGTATTTGACCTAAATACCTGGCTTCAAGGCAGCATGTCTAGACATGCTTCGGTTCTGGTAGAAATGGCTGTCCTGAAAGGAAAGGCTTTGGGAAACACCTAGTGCTGGGCTGGCTTCAGGAATGACTCAGCACCATCCCAGTGGTGGTGATCACAGGGGAGCTTACATCACCACACCCCCACTTCCAGGTGGCTCAACACAGAGAGAGAGAGAGAGAGAGAGAGACTTCATTTGTTTGGGACAAAAGTAAGGGAAAAGAATAACATGCTTTGCTTGATATTGCAAAGAACATTTCAGGATCTTTTTCAATAACACCAAGGTGATACCTCTACAGGTCTGCAAAAACTACAGCACTATTGAGCTTGGGGTCCAAGTCCCTTCAGATACCTGGAAGGCCTTCCCAAGAAGGACAGGAACAAAAAAGCCCAGACATTGAAGATTACAAAAAAATATCTAACTCTTTAAAGCCCAAACACGGACTAACATCTACAAGCCTCAACCTTTTCTAGGAAAACATGACCTCACCAAATAAACTAAATAAGACACCAGGAACCAATCCTGGAGAAACAGAGATGTATGAACTTTCAGAAAGAGAATCAAAAATAGCTATTTTGAGGAAACTCGAAGAAATTCAAAATTCTATCAGCTAAATTTAACAATAAGATGAAAATAAGAAGCAGTAAGAAGAAATTCTACATTGGAAAAATGCTACTGACATATTGAAGAAGGTATCAAAGTCTCTCAACAGCAGAATTGATCAATCAGAAGAAAGAATTAATAAGCCTGAAGACAGGCAGAGTTAGAGGAGATGATAAAAATAAAATAATGAAGCATGCCTACAGGATCTAAAAACAAACCTTAAAGGGACAAATCTAAGAGCCATCGGCCTTAAAGAAGAGGTAGAGAAAGAGATGCAGGTAGAAAGTTTATTCAAAAGTGTAATATCAGAGGATTTCCCAAATCTAGAGAAAGAGATCAGCATTCAAGTACAAGAATGTTATGGAACTCCAAGCAGATTTAACCCCTAAAAAGGCCGAACTCAAGGCATTTAAGTATCAAACTCCCAAAGGTTAAGAATAAAGAAAGTATCCTAAAAGCAGCGAGAAAAAATAAATGAATGACACATAATGGAGCTCCAATAGATCTGAAAGCAGACTTTTACTTGGAAACGTTACAGGCCAGGAGAAAGTGGCATGACATATTTAAAGTGCCAAAGGAATAACTGTAACCTTAGAGTAGTATATCTGGTGAAAATATCCTTCAAGCATGAAGTAAAAATAAAGACTTTCCAGACAAACAAAAGGGATTTCATTGACACCAGACCTATGCTACAAGAAATGTTAAATGGAGTTCTTCAATCTGAAGGACAAGGATGTTACTTGGCAAAAAGAAATAATCTGAAAATGCAAAACTCACAGGGAATAGTAACCACACAGAAAAACACAGAACAGTATATCACTGTAATGGTGGTTTGTAAAGTATTCCCGTCTTAAGTAGAAAGACGAAATGATGAATCAATAAAAATACTCACTGCAACAACTTTTCAAGACATAG
Source organism: Chlorocebus sabaeus (assembly GCF_047675955.1). Classification (NCBI taxonomy): domain Eukaryota; kingdom Metazoa; phylum Chordata; class Mammalia; order Primates; family Cercopithecidae; genus Chlorocebus; species Chlorocebus sabaeus. The sequence goes on from NC_132933.1 coordinate 58,718,404, forward strand.
GACATTAAGACATAAATAGAAACAACAGAAAGTTAAAAAGTGGAGGGATAAAGTCAAAGTGTAGAGTTATTTGTGTGTGTGTGTGTGTGTGTGTGTGTGCGCGCGTGCTTGTTTATGCAATCAGGGTTAAGTTGCCTTCAGTTTAAAATAATGGGTTATAAGGCATTATTTGCAAGCCTCATGGTAACTTCCAATTTAAAAATTTACAGCAAATACGAAAAGTAAAAAGCAAAACCCTAAAGTGCACCACCAAAGAAGATCAACTGTATTTAAAAGAAACAAAGGAACGAAAGAAGAGAAGACTGAAGACAACCAGAAAACAAATTAACAAAAGGGCAGCAGTAAGACATTACTTCTCAGTAATACCATGGAATGAAAATTGACTAAATTTTCCAATTAAAAAAAAACACAGAATGGCTGAATCAATAAAAAACAATACCCAATGATATATTGCCTACATGAAACATAACTAACCTATAAAAGTACATGTAGACTGAAAATAAAGGGATGGAAAAAGATATTCCATGGCAAAGGAAACCAAAAAAGAGTAGGAATAGCTATATTTATAACAACAACAACAACAAAAAACATTTCAAGGCAAAACTTGTGAGAAGAAATTTAAAAAGTCATTATGCAATGATAAAAAAAGTCAATTCAGCAAGAAGATAAAACAATTGTAAATATATATGCACTCAATACTCGAGCACCCAGATATGTAAAGAAAATATTATTAGAGCCAAAGAGACGGAGGCCCCAATACCATAAAGCCTGGAGACTTCAACACCCCACTTTCAGCACTTGACTAATCTTTCAGACAGAAAGTCAACAAAGAAACATCAAACTTAATTTGCACTTTAAAAAATAATGGACTTAATAGATATTTACAGAACATTTCATCAAAGAGCTGCAGAATACACATTCCTCTACTCAGCATATGGATCATTCTCAAAGACAGACCTTATGTTATGTCACCAAGCAAGTGTTAAAACAATAAAAAAATGAAAAATATTAAGCATCTTCTCTGACCACAATAGAATATAACTAGAAATCAGTAATAAAATGAATTTTGGAAACTATACAAATACATAGAAAATAAACAATATGATCCTGAATAACCAGTGGGTCAATAATAAAATTAAGAAAGAAATTGAAAAATTTCTCAAAACAAAAGAAAATGAAAACACAACATAGCAAAATCTATAGGATACAGCAAAAACAGTAGTTAGAGGCAAGTTTATAGCTATGAGTGCCTATATCAACAAAGAATAAAAACTTCAAATAAATAACTTTAATGGTGAATCCTGAAAAAATAAGAAAAGCAAGAGAAAACTGAACTCAAAATTAGAAGGAAAGAGATAATAATGAGCAAAGCAGAGATAAATAAATTTGACATGAATAAAATAATACAAAATAACAAAACAAAAAGTTATTTGAAAAGATAAACAAAATTGACAAACCTTTAGGCACATTAATAAAAAAGAGGGAAGCTTCAAATAAATAAAATCACAGTTGAAAAAAAGACATTTGAGGTGGGCAGATCGCTTGAGCTCAGGAGGTGGAGACCAGCTTGGGCAACATGATAAAACCTCATCTCTACAAAGGTTACAAAAGATAGCTGGCTGTGGTAGTGCATACCTGTAGTCCCAGCTACTCAAGAGTCTGTGGTGGGAGGATCATTTGAACCTGAGAGATCAAGGTTGAAAGTGAGCTGAGATTGTGCCACACACTCCAGTCTGGGTGACAAAGTGAGACTCTGTCTTAAAAAAATAAAAAAAATAAAAAAAGGAAAAGGAGACATTACAGCAAATGCCTCAGAAATGCAAAGGATTGGCCGGGTGCAGTGGCTCATGCCTATAATGCCAGCACTTTGGGAGGCCAAGGCAGGTGGATCACGAGGTCAGGGGTTCAAGACCAGCCTGACCAATATGGTGAAACCCCATCTCTACTAAAAATACAAAAATTAGCTGGGCGTAGTGGTGTGCACCTGTAGTCCCAGCTATTCAGGAGGCTGAGGCAGGAGAATCACTTGAACCTGGGAGGCGGAGGGTGTAGTGAGCCCAGATCGCGCCACTGCACTCCAACTTGGGTTACGGAGTGAGACTCCATCTCAAAAAAAAAAAAAAAAAAAAAAAACAAAAAAACAAAAAAACAGGAATTCAAAGGATCATTGGATCATTTGTGGCTACTATGAACAACTACGTGCCAATAAATTTCAAAATCTAGAATAAATGGATAAATTCCTAGACACATACTACCTACAAAGATGGAACCATGAAGAAATCTAAAACCCAACCAGACCAACAACAAGTAATGAGATCACAGTTATAATGAATCATCTCCCAGCAAGGAAAAGCCCAGAACCTAATGACTTCACTGCTGAATTCTAGCAAGCATTTAAAGAACTAATACCAATCCAACTCAAACCACTATTCTGTAAAATGGAGGATAAGAGAATGTTTTCAAACTCTTTCTAAAAAGCCAGCATTATCCTACTAACAAAACCAGCCAGACACATTGAGAAAGGAAACTGCAGGTCAATATCAATGATGAATATTGATGCAAAAACCCTCAACAAAATATTAGGAGATCAAATTCTACAATACATTAAAAAGATCATTCATCATGACCAAGTGCGATTTACCCCAGGGATGCATGGATGGCTCAACATACACAAATCAATCAGTGTAATACATAACGTCAACAGAATGATACAAAAGAATTTTAAAAAATAATAAATTAAAAACAGAATGAAAGATAAAAATTATATGATCATTTCAACTGAGGCTAAAAAAACATTTGATCAAGTTCAGCATCACATTATTATGAAAACCCTCAAAAAAACTGCATATAGAAGGAACATACCTTAATATAATAACAGCCATGTACAACAGACCCACAGCTGTTATCATGCTGAATGTGGAAAAACTGAAAACCTTTCCTCTTAGAGGCATGTTTCATCATTTTTATTCAACATAGTATTGTAAGTAGTAGCTAGACCACTCTGACAAAAAAAAAAAAAAAAAAGAAGGACATCCAAATTGGAAAGAAAGCAATCCAATTATCCTTCTTTGAACATGATATAATCTCATATTTGAAAAACTCTAAAGACCCCACAAGAAAACAATTACAACTGAAAAAACAAATTCAATAAAATTGTAAGATACAAAATCAACACACAGGAATTCTATATGCTACTGCAAACAATCTGAAAAATCACATGCTGCAGTAACCCAGTAGCATTTCTATATACTACAGTGAACAATCTGAAAAATAACTAAAAAATGCAAACTTATTTACAATGACCACAAATAAAATTCCCTCATGCTGCTTTCTTCTAGTCAACCACTACCCCTATCCCACAGCCCTTGGCAAGCACTAATCTGTTTTCAATTTCTATCCTTTTTTTCCTAAGGTGTCATATGAAGAAAATCATAAAATATGCAGCTTTTCTGACTTTTTTGTTTTACTTAGCACAATGCATTTTAGATGAATTAATGTTCATCAAAATTACATGTATAAATAAATCACTATATGCCCCACAAATATGTACAATTATTGTGTACAACATCTCCCCACTCCTTTTCACAACCAACAACCTGAGTCTCTACCAACCATCATTCTGCTCTCTACTTCCATGTTATCAGCTTTTCTAGAGCCTATGTGTGAGATCATGTGGTATTTGTATTTCTGTTCCTTGCTTATTTCACTTAACATAATGTCCTTCAGGTTAATCCATGTGATCACAAATGATATTTTTATGCCATAATAGTATTTCATTGTGTGTATATACGTTTCTTTATCCATTCATCCACTGATAGACAGTTCGCTTCCATATCTTGACTATTATTCTATAAACATGGGAGTGTAGATACCTCTTTGACAGACTAAATTCAATTTTTTGGATATACACCCAGTAGTGGGATTGCTAGGTTATATGAAAGTTCTTCTTTTGGTGGGGCGTGGTGGCTCACACCCATAATTCCAGCACTCTAGGAAGCCAAGGCAGGTGGATCACCTGAGGTCAAGAGTTTGAGACCAGCCTGGCCAACATGGTGAAAGCCTGTTATTACTAAAAATACAAAAATTAGCTGGTGTGGTGGTGGACTTCTGTAATCCCAGCTCCTACAGAGGCTGAGGCATGAGAATCACTTGAACTCAAGAGGTGGAGGTTGCAGTGAGCCAAGATGTCACCACTGCACTCCAGCCTGGGTGACAAGAGTGAAACTCTGTCTCAAAAAAAAAAAAAAAAAAAAAAGAAAGAAAAAAAAGTTCTACTTTTAATTTTTTGAAAAACCATTATACTGTTTTTTCACAATGGCTGTGCTAATTTACGTTCTAACTGGAGTGAGATATAAAAGCCATATACAACAAACCTACAGCTAACATCATACTGAATGGGAGAAAGTTGGAACATTTTTAAGATTTGGAAAAATATAACAATGCCCACTTTCACTGCTTCTGTTCAACAGAGAACTGGTGTCCTAGTCAGAGAAATTAGGCAAGAGATAAAAATAAAAGGCATTCAAATTGGAGAATAGGAAGTTAAATTTTTCCTGCTTGCTGATGGCATAACCCTATATATTGAAAACTCTAAGTACTGCACTAAAAAGCTGTTAGAATTAATAAATGAATTCCATAAAATTATGTTACAATGTCAACACACAAAAATTAGTTGAATTTTTTTTTTTTTTTGAGACGGAGTCTGGCTCTGTCGCCCAGGCTGGAGTGCAGTGGCCGGATCTCAGCTCACTGCAAGCTCCGCCTCCTGGGTTTACACCATTCTCCTGCCTCAGCCTCCGGAGTAGCTGGGACTACAGGCGCCCACCACCTCGCCTGGCTAGTTTTTTGTACTTTTTAGTAGAGACGGGGTTTCACCGTGTTAGCCAGGATGGTCTCGATCTCCTGACCTCGTGATCTGCCCGTCTCGGCCTCCCAAAGTGCTGGGATTACAGGCTTGAGCCACCGTGCCCGGCCAGTTGGATTTGTGTACAGTAGCTAATCATCTGAAATGAGAATAAAGCAATCCCATGTACAGTAACTACAAAAAATACCTATGAGAAAACATGACCAAGGAGGTATAAGAAAAATGTAGAAGTTAGAATTAAATAAAAAGATATTCTATGCTCATGGATTTAAAAAAATAATATTGTTAAAATGTCCATACTGCACAAAGCAATTTATAGTTTCAATGGAATGCCTATAAAAATACCAATGACATTCTTCATGGAAATAGAAAAAATATTCTAAAATTTATCTGGAACTAAAAATGACCCCAAATAGTCAAAGCAATCTTGAGTACAAAAAAAAAAAAAGAAAAGAAAAAAAGCTAAATTCATCACACTGCCTGATTTCAAAGTATACTACAAAGGTATAATAACAAAAACAGCATGGTACTGGCATAAAGATAGATACATACACTAATGGAACAAAAGAGAACCCAAATGTAAATCCAGGCATTTACAGCCAACTGATTAAAAATAAAGTTACCAAGAACATGCAATGGGGAAAGGACAGTCTTTTTCATAAGTTGTGTTAGGAAAACTAGATATCCACATGCAGAAACATTACTATTAGTTTTGGGTCTTACATTTAGGTATTTAATCTATTTGGAGTTAATTTTAGTGTATGATGAAGATAAGGGTCCAATTTCTTTTCTCTGGCTTATTTGTTGAGACATAATTTATATTGAGTAAAAGTCAATATGTCTCAACAAATATATAGCATATAATTCTATGAATTTTAAAAATGCATATAATAGTGTAACCACAAACAAAGTTAGGGTATAGAATAATTTTAAGATATAGAATAATTTTACTGAGGTGAACAAGTCCATGTTGTCCCTTTGCAGTGAAGAAAACCAGAATATTTTATTTTAAAATATATGTTTTTGACATTTTCTGATGTGGCTCTTCAGAGAGCCAGCAAACCCAAGTATCCCAGCAAAGCTGTCTTTTGTGGGGAAAATTTGCATTTGCATTGATGCAGCCAGGCTTTCTCTGAGGGATTTCCTCGTCCAGGTTTAGGAAAGGTTAACTGAGAACCTGACATCTTTAAAGTTCTGAAAGAAACATTTACCATTATTCTCTCTGTGAGCTGCTACCTGTGAGGTTTCATTTCCAGAACAAGACCAGCTTTAATAACCAAGCTTCCTCTTTTCTCCCTCCCATATCCTGTCTTGCCACTATAGCCAAATTTTCCACCATAACCCGGTTTTGGCCATGATCATATTACCGGAAAGCATCGAGTCCTCAGTTCTTGTCTTCTTGGAAGAAAGAATTCAGCCAAAAGACAATTTAGCAAAGTCAGCAGAGTTTATTGAAGGAAAATGAAGTAGCCTCGAAGAGAGGAGATGGCTGGATGGGCTGGAAATAGCCCTGAGAGTTCTGTGTGGCAGTTTTTATTATGTTGGACTTTTCTTTAAGTTCCTGCCTCTATCTTAAGTCTCCACTTTTGTCTTCATCTAGCTTCCCACTTCTGTCTTCAGTCTCTACTTTGTCTCCACCTAGCCCCTGCCCAGGTTTGTGAGATTCTCCCTTACTGTCAGTTAATGCACATTCAAAGGGCCCTGAGATCAATACAAATCCCACCCAAAGGCAGCACTCTCATTACTGCCTCCTCAGGAAGATCATAGAGTGGTCAAATCTGTACTTATTATACTTACATATTTCTTAGGAATGTCCCTTTTCCCCTACTTATCAGCATGGAGATAGCTACATTATGACAATTAAACCACAGAATAAGTGATTACAGGGTGTCTTAAGGGATGTTTCTGGGCATTTCTTTCCACATAGGTATTGTCCCTCCTCTCTGCCTGTATTTAGCATGCATGTTTCAGGTGGTCTCTAGGGCATGAGATTTTCCAGAGCTTTCTTTCCCAGGGGCTCCCTTTCCTGTGCCTAACTATCTGCCTACTACTCTCTGAGCCCTCATTCTATCTGTAACCTTACTTCTGCATTCCATTGTGGTGTTGGAGTAATCACTCTGTAATTCTCCCCCATGTATATATTAACACGTTTATATGCCTTTTCTCCAATTAATCTGCCTTCACTCAGCAGATTTTTTCATGAAATATCAGAGAGTGAAGCGAAAGTTTTCCTATAGCTCCTATGGTAGTCAACTCATCTTGCTACCCTCCACTTCCCCCACCTGCCTCTGAAAACCACAGATCTGCTCTCCATTTCTATATTTTGTCTTTTAAAAAATATTATAATGATATCATATGGCATGTTGCCTTTTAAGTCCTAACTTTTTACCCTTATTAGGGAGTTTGAGAGTTATCATATTATATGTATAATTATTTTTTTCTTTTTATTACTGAGTATCATTCCATCATGTAAAGTTACCCCTGTTTGTTTATACATTCACCAGTTGAAATAATTTCTGTTATTTCCACTTAGGGGTGGTAATGAATAAAGCTGCTCTAAGTATTCATATAGAGGTTTTTGTACGGACATAAGTATTTACTTATATGAATTGTCCAAATAACTGGGAATTTGCTCAAGTGAACCACTTGTGAAATTGTATTCACATAGGTGAATCTAACTTTTCCACCAAGAAAATTAGAATGTTTCAGTTGCTCCATGCCCTTACAAGTTTGAATTCATTTTTTTCTTATTATTTGTTTTGTTATGCTTTGCTTTAGTCCTTTCAGTGAGTTTATAACACTATCTCAATGTCATTTAATTCACATTTTCCTAATGACTAATGGCATTGAACATCTTTCATGTGGTAATTTGCTATCCACATATGTTGTTTGGCCATTTCTGTCCAAATTTTGCCCACTTTTTATTGGCTGCTTATTATTGAATGTTGAGAGTACTTTATATGTTCTGTTGATGGTGTCTTTTTTCTTTTTCTTTGAGACGAAGTCTTGCTCTGTCATCCAGGCTGGAGTGCAACCTCCACCTGTTGGGTTCAAGGAATTCTCCTGCCTCATCCTCCCAAGCAGCTGCAATTACAGGCATCCCCTACCATGCCTGGATAATTTCTGTATTTGTAGTAGAGATGGGGTTTTGCCATGTTGGCCAGGCTGGTCTCGAGCTCCTGACCTCAAGCAATCCACTCACCCTGGCCTCCCAAAGTGCTGGGATTCCAGGTGTGAGCCAATGTGCCCAGCCCTTCTATAAGTGTCTTTTCAAGGCCACAAGTTTTAATGTTGATCAAGTACAATTTATCATGTTTTCTTTAATTGGTCATGCTTTTGCTGTTACAGCTAAGAAAAATTAGCTTAACCCAGGGACTTAAATATTTTTTCCTGTGTTTATTTGTCTAGTTGTTTTATAAGTAGGGTTCATTTTTCTCTTTTTAGTTTTTTTAATTGACACACAATAATTGTATATATTTATGGGGCATATAGTGATTTATTTATACATGTAATTTATAGTGATCAGATCAGGGTAGTTAACATATACATCATCTCAAACATTTATCATTTCCTTGTATTGGGAGCATTCAAAATCCTCCTTCTAACTATTTTAAACCACATGTGTTATTGTTAACTATAGTTATCCTGAGGTGCTATAGAACTCTAGAATTTGTTCCTCCTATCTAGCATAATTTTGTATCTTTTAATAAGTCTTGCCTTATCCTCCTCTTCTCCTGACCTTTCCCAGACCCTAGTATCCTCTGTTCTACTTTTTACTTAAATGAGATTACATTTTATTAGCTACCACATGTAAGTGAGATAAAAACTCTCAATGAATTAATAATGGAAAGAAAGTATCTCAAAACAATAAAGGCTGCACATGACAAATTCACAGCTAACACTGTATTAAATGGAGAAAAGCTGAAAGCTTTTCGTTTAAGAACTGGAACAAGACAAAGATACCTACTATCACCACTCTTATTCAACATAGCATTGGAAGTCCTGGCAATTAGGCAAGAGAAAGAAATAAAGGGCATCCAAATCAGAAAGTCAGAAGACAAATATTCCGTTTGCAGATGGTTTGATCTTATATATTAAAAAGCCCAATGACTTTACCAAAACAAGTCCTAGAACTTATAAACAAATTTAGCAAACTTGTCGGATACAAAATAAGCATACAAAAATAAGTAGCATTTCTATACATAAATAATCATCCAGCTGAAAAGAAATCAATAAGGCAATTCCATTTATAATAGCTGCAAAAAAAACACAAAACCCTTAAGAATAAATTTAACCAAGGAAGTGAAAGACCTTTACAAGGAAAATTATAAAACACTGATGAAAGAAATTGAAGGGGATGTAAACAAATAAAAATACCTCCCATGCTGATGGAACAGAAGTATCAATACCATTAAAATAGCCATACTACCCCAAATGATCTACAGATTCAATGCAATATCTACCAAAATACCAATGATGTTCTTCCCAGAAATAGTAAAGAAAAAAAAAAATCCTAAAATATCTGTTGGACCACAAAAGACCCTGAAAAACCAAAGCAACCCTGAACAAAAAGAACAAAGCAGGAGACATTACACTACCAGACCTTAAAATATGCTACAAAACTATAGTAACCAAAACAGCATGGTACTGGCATAAAAACCAGGCTCATAGACCATTAGAACAGAATAGAGCGCCCATAAATTAATCCACATATCTATAAGCAACTGATTTTTGATAAAGCCACCAAGAACATTCAATAGAGAAGGATAGACTCTTCAATAAATAATGATAGCACTCCATTTAAAGTAACTTTTGGCGATGGTAGGAGGCATGGGTTGACTCTTTTTTTGAAAATATATGATATATAATTGTTCCAGCAGTTTTTGTTGTATATGCAAAACTTTTTGTTGGTTAATTGCCTGTGCATCTTTGGCAATACATCTATGCATGGGTTTATTTCTTGACTTCATTTTCTGTTTTATTGATATATGTGTCAATTATTTTGTCAATACCACATTGTCTTAATAAAAGTACCTTTATATTGTCTTAAATCAAGTAGTAGGAGCCCTCAAACTTTCTTTTCATTAAAAAAAAAAAATCTTTTGACCATTCTGCTTCTTCTACCCTTCCATATAACTTTTGAATCCAATTTGATTTTAACTTTAAAGAATATATTACTGGGAATTTGTTTGTGATTTCATAGAATCTACTAAAATCACTTTAGGAAGAATTGGTATCTTAATAATATTCAGTTTTTCTTTCTATGAACATGATATATCTCTTTATGTAATTTTTTTTGTTTTTGTTTTATAGATTTCACCATAAAATATGTGTACATATTTTGTTAAACTTGTATTTAAGTATTTTGTTTTTATTTTTTGGTGTTAGTTTAAGAGTACTTTCTAAAATTTTTTATTTCTGGTTTTAATATAGTACAAAAATACAATAGATTTGTATATGCTGACCATGTATCCTGAAACCTGGCTAAAGATACGTATTAGTTCTGATAACTCTTTTGTAGATTTTTAACAATTCTCTAAGTAGAGAATCATGCTTTTTGTTAAATAAGGCAGTTTTATTTTTGCCATTTCTGCCTGGATGGCTTGTATGTATGCATGTATTTAGACTTATTGAACTCGATAGGACATCCAGTACAATGTTGGAGTGGTGCAAATGGTCATCCTTGTGTTGTTTATAATCATAGTGAATAAGCATTCCATCTTTGGCCATTTAGTGTGATGTCAGTTGCATGTTTTTGTAGATACTCTTTATAATCTTAAAATGTTTCCTTCTATCTTGTTTGCTCAGATTTTACCACAAATGAATATTGAGCTCCTATCAAATGTTTTCTCTAAAACAACTGTGTTGATGACATGGTTTTATATGTTTGATTTGTTTACATGTGATTTGTATTACTTGATTTTTAAACAACTTTATTGAGGTATATTTTTCAAATCACAAAATTTACTTATTTTAAGTGTACAATTCGATGATTTTAAGTAACTTTACTACATGGTACAAAATCAGCTTTAGAACAATTTCATCTTTCAATAAGTTTTATTGAAAGATTATTATACAACATTATAAAGCGTGCCCTTTATAATGAATCCTTATTCCATTTCTCAGCCCCAGACAAGCACTAAATTACTTTCTGTCTCTATAAATGTGACCTTTCTGGATATTTTATATAAATGGAGTCACACAGTATGTGGTCCTCTGTGTATGGATTCTTTCACTTACCATGATGCTTCCAAGAATCATCCATGTTTTAGTTATAAATTAATACCATTCATTTTCATGGCTGAATAATCTTCAATTGTATGGATAAACTCTAATGTGTCCATCCATTCCTTATGGTAGACATATGTATTCTTTTTACTTTTTGGAAATTATGAATACTACTGTTATGAACATTGCTATACAAGTTTTTGCATGAATATATGTTTTTATTTTGTGGGGTTATACACATAGGAGTAAAATTACTGAGTCAAATGTTGATTCTATTTAAATTTTTGAGGAACTGCCAAATTATTTTCTACCAGGTGTGTAAACTCTACATTCTCACCAGAAATATATAATGTTGAAATTTTGCCAACATTTGTTATTGTCCCTTTCTTTGATTATAAATATTCTATTGTGTGTAAAGTAGTATCTCATTATGGGTTGTTGAATTCACATTTCTCAAACAATTAATAACATTGTCTTTTCATGTCTTTTTGGTCTTTTGTGTATCTTTTTTAAGGAAATAGATATTCAAATCTTTTGTTCCTTTTATAGTTGAAATACTGTTTTATTGTTGAGTTATAAGCATTTATATATATTCTTGAACTAGACTTTTATTAAGTGTATGTTTTGACAATTTGTTCCCTCAGTCTGTCAATCATCTTTTGAGTTTCTTTATAGTGTTCTTTGAAGTATGAAAGTATTCAATTTGATGAAGTAAAATTTATTGATTTTTACTTTGGCTGCTTGTACTTTAAGTGTCATATTAAAAAACCTAAAAAACCGTTGTCTAATCCAAGCTTACGAAGATTTACATCTATGGTTTGTTCTCACAGCTGTATAGTTTTAGGACTTATATTTAGTTTTTTGATACATTTTTTGCTTAAATTTTGTATATGACAGGAAGCCCCAGAACCATTTGTTGAAAAAGATCATCCCCTTCTCCTATTAAATTTCTGTAAATTAATTGACTATAAATATGAGGGTTTATTTCTGAAAGCATGAATCCAGTATAGCTTTCTCCCTTACCCTTATTTTTACTATTATTGTCATAAAAGTTATATTTCTATACATTTTGAGCCCATCAACAAAGTTTTATATTTGTGACTTTTATGTATTTGTCTTAATTTAGACAGAAGAGAATTATGAACAAAAATATATTTATTCTGCCTTTTACATTTAACTCTGTATGTACCTTTAGTACATTCTTTAGTAGTGTTTTTATAAAATTTATTCATGTGGATATAAGTGATAGCCTGTGTCCTTTTATTTCATCTTGAAGCAGTCACTTTATTATTTCTTATAGTGCAAGTCTGCTAGGAATGAATAATCTCAGATTTTCTTTTTGTCTTCATTTCTCTTTCATTTTTGAAGTGTAACTTTACTGGATGGAATTCTTGTTTCACAGTCTTTTTTTTCTTTCAGGACTTTTCTATGTCACATCTGACTATGTTTAGATATTATATTTATTGATGTAGATCTGTGTTAGTTTATTCTAGTTGGAGTTCACTGAGCTTCCTGGCTGTGTGAAGCAATGTATTTCATGAAATTCGAGAAGTTTTCAGTAATTATTTATTCAACTATTTTTTCCTGTTATCTATGTTCCTTGTAGAATTCCCACTTGATGTTGTCCTGCGTTTCTCTGAGGTTCATTTATTTTTTTTCTTCATTTATTATATGTTTAATTCCTCAGACTACATTATTTCAATTGATGTATTTTTAGGTTGAGAAATTCTTTCGTCTTCCAAGTTGATTCTGATGTTGAACCCTTCTAGTGAATTTTTCATTTCAGTTATTGTTATTGTTAAGTACAGGATTTCTATTTTTTTCTTTTTATAATTTCTATATTTTTATTGATAGTCTATATTTGATGAGAAATGTTCTAATACATTCCTTTAATTCTTTCTTTTCTTTCCTTTTTTCTTTCTTTCTTTTTTTTTTTTTTTTTTTTTGAGATGGAGTCTTGCTCTGTTGCTAGGCTGGAGTGCAGTGGCGGAATCTCGGCTCACTGCAACCTCCACCTCCAAGGTTCAAGTGATTCTCCTGCCTCAGTCTCCCAAGTAGCTGGGACTACAGGAATACACCACCAGGCCCAGCTAGTTTTTCTGTTTTTAGTAGAGACCGGGTTTCACCATGTTGGCCAGATGGTCTCAATCTCTTGACCTTGTGATCCACCTGCCGCAGCCTCCCAAAGTGCTAGGATTACAGGCGTGAGCCTCCGTGCCTGGCCCCTTTATTTATTTAGAAATGTTTTCCTTCAGTTCTTTGAACATCTTTTTAATAGTTGATTTAAAAACATTGTCTGTTAAATTTGACATCTGGGCCCTATCATAGGCCATTTGTGTTGCCTTTTTTTTTTAATCATGTGTATGTATGGGCCATACTTTTCTGCTTCTTTGCATGTCTTGTAATTTTCTTTCAAAAATGGACATTTAAAAAATATAAAGGTGATATCATCTGTCATTTAGGGAAATTATATCACTCCCATTCCTAGAGTGTGTTGTTGCTGTTGCTTTTTACTATTGGTTTGTTGACATTATTGTTGATGGTTGCTGGTTTAGTAAACTTTCTGGACTAATTTTGCAACTTCTGTATTCCCCGTAAGGTGTAATCACTGTAGTAGTTTCTCAGCTAAATTAGAAGACAGCTAATAATTAGAGATTTCCTTAAATGCCTTAGTCAAACTTTTTGGGCATTTTGGCATACTTTCGACACTCGACCAGTTGAAAACTTGTCTTAGCATTCATTTTCTGCTTATACATGGGCCTCAGTTTCAGCCAGAGGTGAGTCACTAGGGCCCTCTCATGCGTTTCCCAAGCAGGTGAACAGTGCAGAACATGCATGTTGTCCTAGATCGCAAAGAATATGTCACAGTTTCTCAAAGTTTCCTGTGAGCATCTCGCTCCTCAGATCTTTTGTTTAGATTTTTGGCTGAAATCATTTTTGTCCAAATTGCTGTCATAGCCTTAAAATTGTGAATATTTATCAATTACAGTTGATTTTTTTCGACAAACACCATAGATACAGGGTTTTTTCCCACTGAGCCAGATCTGAGTCATGTCAAATAAAGAGAACACTCTTTGTTAGAGTCTTTCCAGAGGGCCACAAGACATGTCAAATAGTGACAGTTCTCTGGGGATGAAAATTTGTAGAAGCTCAGCTACCCCTCCAGTAGCTCCAAGGCTGCTGTCTCTCCTAGCTTTCATTGTGAAAACTGCTGGCTTTGAAAGATACTGTGGAATTGCAGAGGTGTTGCAAGGTGGTAAATTAAAATATCACATAACTTGTTGCTACTGCTAAGAGTGGCAAATATTTGTTTGACATTCTCCAAACTGTTGCAAGCATGTATTTAATTTCAAGAGTTTTGAAAAAGTTAGCTTTCATAATTTTGCTAGTAATTTCATTACTTTTATGGAAGAGTAGATTTACAGAGTTGTTGCATCATTCAGAAAGTTACTCTGAATTGGATGATCTTTGGAAGTTGAACTAGCCTTTCATTCCAGGTGTCAAACTCACTTGGTCTTGAGTTATTATTTTTTATACATTATTGGATTTGATTTAATTATATATTTTTAAGCATCCATGTTCATGAAAGATATTTATTTGTGATGTTCTTTTATTTTAATGCCTTTGACTTTGCTATAAGGGTAATGTTGGGCCCATGATATTAGTTGCAAAACTTTTTCTTTCTTCTGTTTTGATGGAGAGTAATTTTTGTAGAGTTGATATTAATATTATTTCTTTCTTCAACGATAGGAAAGTAATCACAAACAACCACATAGAGATGGGAAGTTTTAACTAGGCCAAAGTTGATGGTGTAAGTGGATTTCATATAATTATTTAGGCCTAAACTTGGATGCTGAAGTAGCAACTATATCAAACAAATTTATGACAGGTTATAATTGGGTCTTTTTCTAAAAACATTTCAGCCTACCAATATTTTTAGTTGATGTGTTTTTACCACAATTTGATAAGTGTTTTTCATAAAAGAACAGAGAGTAAATAATTCACACTTTGCAGGCCTTATGGCCTCTTTCTCAAGTACCCAACGCTGCTGTTGTTACATGGAAGCAGTCACAGAAATAGGTAAAAATATGGTTATGGATGTGTTCTAATCAAACTTTATTTACAATAATAGATGGCAAGGCAGATTCATCCTGTTGGGATGCAGTTTGCCGGTGCCTGATTTAGACTTTCACAATTAATGTCATTATTGATGTGGTTGGCATTAAGTTACAGGATACTAATTGTTTTCTCTTCATTTCATTGGTTCTATATTTATTTTACCCAGTTTTTCTGTGTCTTTTTGGATTAATTGTTTTTATTATTTCATGTTATGAGAATAATAGTGATTTGTTATTTATACTACCTTTTTATTTTTAAGGAGTTATTGTGATGTTTATAATATGCATCTTCAATTAATTAAGACTACTTTCAAAACATATTATACTGCCTTAAATAAAGTATATGAATCTTAGAATAGTATACTTCCAATTTTTCTTTTTCATATTTTGTGCTATTATTGTCTTAAATTTCATGTTTATGTAGGCCATGAACTCACTAAATGTTGCTAGTATTTTTCATTAGATTATTAATTACCTACCTAATGTATTTCTGAGCTTTTTAGAGCTGTGCATTAAATATCGTCACTAATTTTGGAAAAATGTTGGCCGGCATATTTTACTATTTCTTTCAGCCCAAACTCTCACTTCTACTCGTGAATTCCAATTATATGTGCTAAAATACTTGCAATTGTTCTGCCGTTCTTGAATGCTTTGTTCTCTCTTTATATTTCAATGATGGTTATTTCTATCTATCAGTGTGATGGTTAATATTGAGTGTCAGTTTGATTGGATTGAAGGATGCAAAATATTGTTCCTGGGTGTGTCTGTGAGGATGTTGCCAAAGGAGATTAACATTTGAGTCAGTGGACTGGGAGAGGTAGACTCATCCTCAATCTGGGTGGGCACCATCTAATCAGCTGCCAGCTCAGCTAGAATCAAGCAGGCAGAAGGAAGTGTAATGAGCAGACTTGCTGAGGCGTTTAGTCTTCGTCTTTCTCCCGTGCTGGATGCTTCCTGCCCTCGAAAGTCAGACTCCAAGTTCAGCTTTTGGATACTTGGACTTACGCTAGTGGTTTATCAGGGGCTCTCAGGCCTTCAGCAATGGACTGAAGGTTGCACTGTCGCCTTCCCTACTTTTGAGGTTTGGGGACTTGGATTGGCTTCCTTGCTCCTCAGCTTGCAGATGGCCTATTGTGGAACTTCACCTTGTGATCATGTGAGTCAATATTCCTTAATAAACTTCCTGTTATATATACATCTATCCTATTAGTTCTGTTCCTCTAGATAACCCTAATACAACCAGTACTCAAATCTGTGGATTCTGTTCTTTCCAAGTATACTGAGGAGCCCATTGATGACATTCTTTGTCTTTGTTACCATAATTTTATTTAGAATGTGTCCATCTTATTATTTCTTACTAGTTCCCACTAAAACGCCATATTGAAATTTCTCTGCTAAAATGTTTTATCTTTTCATACATGTTGCCCACCTTTTTTACTAGAGCTTTGGACGTACTAATTGCTATGGTTTAAATATGTTGCTCTTTTCTAGTGAGTCCCTGAGAAAGAAAAAAATAAATGTGTGCTCAATTCAAAATTCACATTGAAGCTTTATTCACATTGTGGTGGTACTGAGATGTGGGTTCTTTTTGGAAAATGTTTATGTCATGATGGATCCACCCTCATACATAGATTAGTGCCTTATAAAAGGACTACGGAGAACTAGCTTAGGTCCCTTTACCCTTTCAGTCCCTATTGCCATGTAAAAACATAGTGTTCCTCACTTCTCGAAGATGCAGCAACAAGGCACCATCCTAGAAGGAGAGGCGCTTCACCAGATACCAAGAGTTTTGGTCCCTTGATCTTGAATTTCTTAGTCTCCAGAACTGTCAAAGATAAATTTCTGTTGTTTGTAAATTACCCAGTCTTACATATTTTTATAGTAGCACAAATGGACTAAGACGCTAATCTAAGTTATATTAAATTACCTGCCTGATATTGTCAACATCTGGATCATCACTCTATCATCTTTTCTTTATTACTTTGTAACACGACAGTATTGTTAATACTGTTTTGAAAATGAGTCTCACAATTGTTATTTATTGAGTGCTAGGTATACTGTGTACCATATTATGGCAGTAAATAGTATATATTCATGGAAATGAGTATGTGTCTTCTTTTATTATTAATAGTCTACTAGGTTTTTTGTGTGTGTGGTGGAATGGTTGAGCCAATCTAATTAGGAGCTGAGCTAGGTTTGGGTTTTATTGTGATTGTGGTTGCCATAAGTATACATCCAGTTTTAAATATTGATATGGTTTGGTTGTGTCCCCACTCAAATCTCATCTTGAATTATAGCTCCCACAGTTCCCACGTGTTGTGGGAGCGACCCAATGGGAGGTAATTGAATCACGGGGGCGGATCTTTCTCATTCTGTTCTCGTGATAATGAATAAGTCTCATGAGATCTGATGGTTTTATAAAGGGGAGTTTCCCTACACATGCTCTCTTTCCTGCTGCCATGTAAAATGTCTCTTGCTTCCCCTTTGCCTTCTGCCATGATCGTGAGGCCTCCCCAGCCATATGGAACTCTGATTAAATTAAACCTCTTTCCTTTATTAACTACCCAGTCTCAGATGTGTCTTTATTAGCACCATGAGAACAGACTGATACAAGTTTCTTTTGTATTACCTTGATTTTATGCCTTTGGCGATACACCCTCAGCTTTTTACTGGCCCTATTTGCCTTTGCCTGAAAGGAGTTTTCTCTTTATGTAGCTGCCTGTCCTCTAGTAGTCGACTTCTGTCCCTTGTCAATGGGTACCTGTGCTAGCTTAGTGGTAAAGAGCATGGGGAATGCCCTGTTATCCTAGTCGAGCATCTTTCATAGACAGACCCGTGTCCTGGCATCTCAGGAGTGGGGCTTTCTTAGTGATTCTGCCCCTTTATCCAGTGACAAACTCTAACGTGTAACTTTGGTGGGTTGTTTGCAAAATTCCCTGCTTTTTCCCCATGATTAGGAGACCTCTAATGATCTGTGGCTAGAATAATTTCATCCTCCTACTTCCTAGGCAGAGAGTATTCATTAATTGTTACTCTGCCACACTCCATCTTCACTTTGGAACGGGAGATGACAGAGTTTGTTAGTCTTCCACAAATAGCTTAAGATTAATGCTCTTCATGGGAGTAGAGTCTAAGTGGGACTTCATGCATTTCATGCAATTGTTACCACTTATGTCCTCCAGACACACATCACTATGTCTTTCTGTGGTCCTTCACTTTGTTCCTAACCTCTCTATGGAACACAAAGTGTAAGGCTACAGAGAGTATACTATGAACAGGTGCAAACCCCCCTTTTGTCTGCAGTTACCATGGGTTCTTTATTCTCATGTTAGTCCAGCCTTTAACAATTTGTTAAACATTTTAGAAAAAAATATTTTTAGCCACCTATATGTCTTTTGCCATGTCTTCATTCTATTCTCTGTGAAAGGTGACACAACACTTATGTCTCCTTTTTATTCGGAGGTGTCTGTCTTTCCTAAAGTTTTAAGCTACTTATTGCTTTATAACTGCATCTTTTTGATGGGTTAAGGAAAAGTTATGATTGTATACTTCATGTGCCTTTTTCTCATTTTTTAGGGTAGCAGCGATATTTTCCAGCCTTTTGCATTACAGTTAAAAGAAGAATTCACCCATTATCTTTTAACAGAGGCAAAAATTAATCTAGTGTTACTTTTTAGGGGTATATTTGGTGAATTAGACATCATCTCCAAATATTTAACATAATTATCTAATTCAAATGATGATTATAGATTGATCAATATGTATATATCATTTTCCTTTTTAGAGATGGGGTCTTGCTATATTGTCCGGGCTATATTTGAACTCTTTGTCTTAAGCAACCCTCCCACCTTAACCTCCCAAATAGCTGGGATTACAAATGCACAGCACTATGCCCAGCAAAACAATAATGTTCAACGTCCTAAAATATAAAAGTACTCAAATTAGAAGAGTCCAAAAATATTATCTATTCCACCTATTTAAATTTATTAAAAAAATACTTTACTATCAGGTCCTGTGTTATGTTAGGCATCAGTAAACAAAAGAGGTATGGTTGAGTCCCCAATTAGATTATAATCTAGTAAACCCCAATTAAATAATCATACTAATGGATGTCTAACCACAAACAAAAAGAAATCTGAATAACTATGGTACACTGAGGACATATAGTGAAGTAATCTGACTTAAACTTGGGGAGTGGTCTTGGAATTGAGGACAGAAATGAGAACTCATCTCAGAAAATTTTTATTATGAAGTTACATTTGAGTTGGCAAGGTAGAAAAGATGCATATAAATAATTATTTGAGAGCTGGAATATGTGTAAAGAATTTTGGACTGACTTAGTATTACATGTGAAGGACCTATTTTGGAAGAAAGTAAAGACCTGTTAAGTTTTGTTTTTTTTTCTAATAGAATTTTGAAACCACCCAATACTTTTTTTAATTGTAGAATAATAATTATACATATTTATGGGATATAACGTGATATTTTGGTATCTGTATACATTGTAGAAATATTAAATCAAGCTAAGTAACATATCTATCCTTCATCTACTTATCACTTTTGTGGTAAGAACATTTAAAATCTATACTTTTAGAAATTTTGAAATACACAATATATTATTATTAACTATGGTCACCATGCTGTGCCATAAATCACCAATATTTATTCCTCCTATCTGACTTAAAATTTGTACTCTTTGGCCAACATCTTCCCTTTCCCTACCATCCCTTCTCCCAGCCTTGGGTAACTACCATTTTACTCTCTACTTAAGTTTAACTATTTTAGATTCCACATATATGAGATTGTGGTATTTGTCTTTCTGTGCCTGTCTTATTTCACTTAACATAATGTACTTCAGGTTCATCCATGTTGTCACAAATGACAAAGTTTCTTTCTTTTTTAAGGCTGCATAGAATTCCACTGTGTAGGTACACCACATTTACTTTAGCCATTCATCCATCAATGGACACTTAGGTTGATTCCATATCTTAGGTATTGTGAGCAATGCAGCAATAGACATGAGAGTTGTAGATATCCTTTTAACATACTGATTACAATTCCTTTGATCTATATACAGAAATGGGATTCCTGTATCATATGGCATTCTATTTTTAGTTTTTGAGAAACCTTCATACTCTTTGCTATACTGGCTGTACTAACTTACATTCCCACACTGTGCAAGAGTTCTCTTTTTTTGCACATACTTGCCAGCACTTGTGTTAACTTTTGTTTTTTGATAGTAGCCATTCTAACAGCAGCGAGTTGCTATTTTATTGTGGTTTCAATTTGCATTTCCCTGATGATTAGAGATGTTTCCATTTTTTCATATACTTGTTTGCCATACATGTTGTTTTTGGGGAAATGTCTGTTTGGGTTCTTTATCCATTTTTTGAATTGGGGTATTGGTTTCCTTGCTGTTGAATTTTTTGAGTTCCTCATATATTTTAAATATTAGCCCCTTAATAGATTGTTTACATGTATTTTCTTCCAATCCATGGGCTCTTTCTTCACTCAATTATTTCCTTCGCTGCGCATTTTAGTTTGATGCAATGCCATTTGTCTATTTTTGCTTTTGTTGCCTATGCTTTTGGGGCTGTATCCAAGGAATCATTGTCCAGACCAATGAGGGTGGTTGAAAGTGTCAAATGCTGCTGAGAAGTAAGCTAAGAATAAAAAAAAAAAAAATGTATATTAGAATTAATGACACAAAGCCACTGATGTCTTTAGCAGGAAAAGTTCCAATGGAATAATAAGGGCAACAATAAAATTAGATTCAGTTGAGGAGCGAGGGGGACTTTGTCCCTTGGTAGTAGGTAGGGAGAGGTAATTAAGGGAGTTTTTGGGGTTTTTTTGTTTTGTTTTTTTTTTCACATAGGCAAGTTTTTTTCAACCCGCCATCAAATGTCATGGGTTTGCTTTGCATATTTCAGATATCTTTCCTTTAATGAGCTGTGTTCTTATGACTCCCTACCTATACTGCCTGCATTCATGAATCTGTGTGACGGAATTTCTGCTCTTAAAGTCTTCTATTAAGCCCTCATGCAATTTATTTTTCACCAGCATTTATATAGTTAACTACCTTTTCCACCTCCAATATCTTGGAGGTTACTAGAAAAGTGGTAGTGCTTGGCTTTTCCCAAGGACAATTAGAAAGGTCCCCAGCTATATATTGTATGTACTGGAAAACCACATGATTTTCATGTTGTGTGGTGCCAGAAAGGCATAATTACATAGGCGACATCTTGGGTTAGACTTAATCTACCTTTTTCACTCAGAACTGAATCAGGCTGGTTTACTGTGATTTTGTTTTCAATTAAAAAAAAAAAAATTCTAGATAACAGAAGTTCAAAATTGCAGAGGGGGGTCTCTCCTGATTTGTCTAACGGACAAAGGCTCCAGTATGGTATTCCACAGATGAACTGTGTTTTCAGTTGTTTTGGCTACAAGATAGATTAACAATTTCTTCTGTACAAATGATTAAGAAAAATTATTTTTGAGAGGAACAATAAAAACACTTCTAACGCTGAAGTGATAACATGTATGATTATGTAGACACAGGTTTTTGTCTGAATACACTAAAGGTAAGGCAATAAATGGAAAGAGTTTCTCTTAAAGAGTTGAGTTGTTAATCAACAAGGAACAACTGCATATGTTTCTGCTTACTTACTTTCCTGTAGCACTTAGGTATCAGTTTTTGTTTTTGTTTTATCACCTTGTTGAGTCAGTTACCATTCATGTGGTTATACTCTATCCACTGAAATCTTGTAAAACTTTCAAAACTCCTGTGGCTTATTGCTTCCTTTCTTTTCTTCATCCTTCTGAATTAAAACTTTTGTGTACCTTTATTGTAGTGTTTAAAAAGGGCATGTTTGATATGCCACATTAACTGAAAATTGGCATACATTTTAAGACTTAAGCAGAGAGTTTTATAAAAGGTATTGTGTAACTTGACAAAAATTCTTTTAAAAATAATACATCTTATAAATACTATATTTGCAGAAAACTGTAATTTCATAACTTGTTAAGGGGTTATTTATCCCCACAAGCACTTATTCTTTGTGTTAGAAACAATTCAATTAGATCTCTTAAGTTATTTTAAATTTACAATTAAGTTACTATTGACTGTAGTCACCCAGTTGTGCTATAAAACAGGTCTTACTCATTCTTTCTCCTTTTCTTGTACCCATTAACCATCCTCATCTTTTCTTCAACCCCCTACTATGTTTTCCCGCCTCTGGCAACCATCCTTCTACTGTCTATGTCAGTGAGTTCAGTTGTTTTGACTTTAGGATCCCATAAACAAGTGAGAACATGTAGTGTTTCTCTTTCTGTGCCTGGCTTATTTTACTTAACATAATGATCCCCAGTTCCATCCATGTTCTTACAAATGACAGGATCTCACTCATTTATATGGCTGAACAGTACTTCTTTGTATATAAGTACCACATTTTCTTTATCTATTTATCTGTGGATTGGCACTTAGTTTGCTTCCAAATCTCGGCTAATGTGAATAGTGCTGCAAAATAAATGGGAGTGCAGATATCTCTTCAATACTAATTTCCTTTCTTTTGATTCTATAATCAGCAGTGGGATTGCTGGATCGTATGGTAGCTCTATTTTTAGGTTGTTGAGGAGTCTCCAAGCTGTTCTCCATAGGGGTTGTACTAGTTTACACTCCCACTAACAGTGCACAAGGATTCTCTATTTACCACATCCTCACCGGTGTTTGTTATTGCCTCTCCTTTGAATATAAGAAATTTTAACTGGGGTGAGAGATAATATCTGATTGCAGTTTTGATTTGCATTTCTCCGATGATCAATTATGTTGAAAACCTTTTCATATGCCTGCTTGCCATTTCTATGTCTTCTTTTGAGAAACGCCCATTCAAATCTTTTGCCTATATTTTGATCAAATTATTAGATTTCTTTCTATAGCATTATTTAAGCCCTTTATAGATTGTGGTGATTAATACATTGTCAGATGGGTAGTTTGTAAATATTTTATCCCGTTCTGTGGGTTTTCTTCTGACTTTGTTGATTGTTTCCTTCACTGTGCAGAAGCTTCTTAACATGATGTGATTCCATTTTTTTTTTTTTTTTTTTACTTTGATCGCCTGTGCTTGTGGGGTGTTACTCAAGAAATTTATGCCTAGACAAATGTCTTGGAGAGTTTCCTCAGTGTTTTCTTGTGGTTGTTTCGTGGTTTGAGGCCTTATATTTATGTCTTCAATCCATTTTGATTTGATTTATGTATATGGCAAGAGGTAAGCGTCAAGTTTCATTCTTCTGCATATGAATATTCAGTTTTGCCAGCACCGTTTATTAAAGAGACTGTCTTTTCACCCTTGTATGTTCTTGGCACCTTTGTTGAAAATTAGTTTACTATAGGTGTCTGAATTTGATTCTGGGTTCTCTGTTTTGTTCCATTGGTCAATGTGTTTGCTTTTAAGCCAATACCATGCTGAATTGACCCCTTTATCATTATATAGTGACCTCCTTTGTCTATTTTTATCTTTTCTGTCTTGAAATCTATTTTATCTGAGATAGCTACTATTACTATTATTTTTAGTTGTTTTTGTTGAGATGGGGTCTCGTTCTGTCACCCAGGCAGGCATGCAGTGGCATGATCTTGGTTCACTGCAACCTTCACCTCCTTGGTTCAAACAATTCTTATGCCTCAGCTTCCCAAGTAGCTGTGACTACAAGTTTGTTCCACCTTGCCTGGCTAACTTTTGTATTTTTAGTCAACACAGGGTTTTGCCATGTTGGCCAGGCTGGTCTCAAATTTCTGGCCTTAAGTGATCTGCCCACCTTGGCCTCCCAAATTGTACTTGGATTACAGGCATGAGCCACCATACCCAGCAACTATAACTACTTTTGCTGTTTTTTGGTTTCCATTGCCATGGAATATCTTTTCCCATCCCTTCATTTTCAGTATATTTGTGTCTTTATAGGTGAAGTGTGTTTCTTAATACGTGACAGATCAATGAAGCTTGTATTTTCATTCAGCCAGTCCATATCTTTCAACTGGAGAGTTTAGGTCATTTACATTCAATGTTATTATTGGTAAGCGAGGACTTACTCCTGCCATTTTGTTATTTGTTTTCTGGTTGTTTTGTTGTCTTTTCTTTTTTCTTTCTTTCCTTTCCATCTTTAGTGAAGGTGATTTTCTCTTGTGAAATGATTTATTTTTTTATTTGTATTTTTCATGTACACATTGTATGTTTTTTTTTTTGAGTTACCATGCAGCTTGCCAATACTATCTAAATAAATCCAGTATTTTAACCCGATAACAACTTAACACTGTTTGCATAAACAAACAAACAAGAAAAAAAGCTAATACGAACTCTATGCCTGAAATTCATTCCCCTGCTTTTTAACTTTTGTTGTTTCTATTTATATCTTATTATACTGCCTATGTCTTGAAAAGTTGTTATAGTTATTATTTTTCATTGAGTCATCATTTAGGGTTTTTACTCAGAGTAAGAGTAGTTTACACATCACAGTTACCGTGCTATAATATTATGTTTTTCTCTGTTTACTTACTATTGCCAGTTAACTTTGTACCTTCAGGTAACTACTTATTGCTCATTAACAACTTCTTCTTTCTGATTAAAGTACTCCCATTAGCATTTCTTGTAGGACAGGTTTTATATTATTGAGATCCCTCAGCTTTTGTTGTTCCAAAAAAAATTCTTTATTTTTTCTCCATGTTTGAAGGATATTTCAAACATAAAGATTTGCTAGATATACTATGATAGGGTAAAATATTTTTTCTTCAACACTTTAAA
Organism: Chlorocebus sabaeus; assembly: GCF_047675955.1. Classification (NCBI taxonomy): domain Eukaryota; kingdom Metazoa; phylum Chordata; class Mammalia; order Primates; family Cercopithecidae; genus Chlorocebus; species Chlorocebus sabaeus. The sequence goes on from NC_132933.1 coordinate 58,743,405, forward strand.
TATGTCATGCCACACTCTCCTGGCTTGCAAAGTTTCCACTGAATACTCTACTGCCAAACATATTGGTGCGCCATTGTATGTTATTTGTTCGTTTTCTCATGCTGCTTTTAGGATTTGCCTTAATCCTTGATCTTTGGGAGTTTGATTATTAAATCCATTGAGGTAGTCTTCTCTGGGTTAAATCTGCTTGGTGTTCTTTAACCTTGTTGTACTTCAATATTGCTATTTTCTAGGTTTTGAAAGTTCTCTATTATTTTCACTTTGAATAAACTTTCTACCCCATATCTCTTTCTCTACCTTCTCTTTAAGACCAATAACTTAGAAGTGCCCTTTTGAGGCTGTTTTCTAATCTTGTAGGCCTGCTTCATTGTTTTTATTCTTTTTTGTTCATCTCCTCTGTCTGTTTTCAAATAGCTTGTATTCCAGCACACTAATTCTTTCTTGTGCTTGAACAATTCTGCTAGTGAAAGGCGCTGACACATTCTTCAGTATGCCAGTGGTATTTTGCAGCTCTAAAATTTCTGCCTAATTTTTAAAAAATTACTTCAATTTTCTTGTTCAATTTATCTAATAGAATTCTGAACTTCTTTTCTGTGATATCTTAACTTTCTTTGAGTTTCCTCAACACAGCTTAATTCTGTCTCTGAAAGGTCACATATCTCCCTTTCTCCAGGTTTGGTCCCTGGTGCCTTATTTGGCTCTTTTGGTGAGGTCATGTTTTCCTGGATGATGTTGCTGTTAGTAAATGGTCTTCAGTGTCTTTGCATTGAAGAGTTAGGTATTTATTGTAGTCTGGACTTGTTTGTATCCATCCTTCTTGGGAAAGATTTCCAGGCATATGAATGGACTTGGGTGTTGAGATATAATCTGTATCTGCTTAGGGGGGCAACCCAAATTCAGTAACATTGTGCTTTGTGTAGATTCATAAACTTACCACCATGATGGTCTTCAACAAAATCTGGGAGCATACTCTGGATTACCAGGAGAGACACTTGTTGTCTTTCTTTATTTTCTCCCAAACAATTGGAGTTTCTTTCTCTGTTCTGAGTCACCTAAAACTGGAGGTGGAGTGACACTAGCACCCATCTGGCCACCACCACTATGACTGTGCTGTGTCAGACCTGAAGCCAGCACAGCAGTAAGCCTCAATCAAGTCCTGCTGTAACCACTCCCTGGCTACTGCCTATGTTCTCTCAAGACCATGGGGCTCCTCAATCAGCAGGTGGTAAAGTCAGCCAGGTCTGTGACCTTCCCTTTGGGGCACTGAGTTTCCTCAGGCCCTGGGTAGGTTCAGAGGTGCCATCTGCGAGTCAGGGAGAAGAGTCAAAAACCTTAAGAGTCTACCTGGTGTTCTATTGTATTGTGGCTTAGTTGACAGTCAAACCACAAAACACATTCCTTCCCACTCTTCTCTCCCTCTTCCAAAGGCAGAGGAGCCTCACCCTATAGCCATAGCCACCACCACCACAGGCAACAGGAAGTACTGCCAGACTACTGCTGATGTTCCCTTAAGGTTCAAGGGCTCCTAAGTCACCTTGTTGTGAATGGTGCCTGACCTGAGACTCACCTTTCAGGGCAGTCGTCTCCCTTCTGGCCCAGGGCAGGTCCACAGATGCCATCCAAGAGTCAAGTCATGGAATTGGGGACCCCAAGACCCCTCTTGCTGTTCTACTTCCCTGTGGCCATGTTGGTACCTATGGTGCAAGACAAAATCCCATTTACTTTTCTCTTGGCTTTTCTCAAGCAGAAAGATTTTTTCCCCATAGCTACCATAGCTGGTAATGTGCTGAGTCTCATCTGAACCCAGCACATCTCAGAGGCTCGCTCAAGACCCTCAACATAATACCTGGGTATCACTGCTGGTTACTCAGGGCTCAAGGTGTCTTCACTTAGCAGGTAATGAATGATGCCAGGACTGGGTTTGTCTTTACAAGGCAGCAGGTTTCCTTCTTGTCCAGGATATGTCTAGAAGTGTGCAGGAGGTAGGTCCTGGGAAAAGAGCCTCATGATTCTGGTTGGTGGCCTGTTCTGCTGTGGCTGAGCTGGTAGCCAAGATGCAAGACAAACTCCTTCTCACTCTTCCCTCTTCTTTCCTCAAGCAGAAGGAAGGGGTCTCTCTTGGAGTCGCCAGCTGTACTCCTCAAGGAGAAGGAAGGGATCTCTCTTGGAGCCACCAGCTGTACAGCCTGGGGGAAGGGTGATGCCAACACTTCCTTGGTTTTCCAAACTGGTGTCTTAGTAAGTCATATGACTTCCCAGTCAACTGTTTCTGGGCCCAGTCCAACACTAGGACTCGCCTATGAGTTGCAGCCCTTATGGCCTAGACTGCATTTCAAGTTTATTAAGAGCACAGAACTTTTTAGCACACGATGGTGAGGTCTGTGGAAACTCAAACCTCACCACTGTGGGCAAAAGGTTTGGGACTGCTGGGATTTGCTATTTGACTCTGGGTAGAGTTGTGTTGAATTCTCCCTTTGTGGTCTGGCATCAGCTGAGTTTGGTCTGGTTTTCCTTTCTGATCTAACAGGTCAGCACTGAGTTCAATGCCTCCTAATTGCTGTGTTCTCCCTCCGCCACAGCCCAGAGTTGCCTTCTCCACCACACTGCCACACTGCTGGGCACTGGGAGGGTGGGAAGTTTTGGCGATTCGGGAATATTTTTTGTATCTCTTCAGTGCCTCTTTCAGCAATATGGAGTTAAAACTAGATACTTTGAGCATTCACTGGATTTTTGGTTCTTAGGAAGGTATTATTTTCTGTGTAGATAGTTGTTAATTTGGTGTTATTGTGTGGAGGGGATGATTGGTGTAGCCTTGTGTTCTGCCATTCTACTCCGCCTTGTTTCAGAACTTTTTTTTTTTTTTTTGAGACGGAGTCTTGCTCTGTCACCCAGGCTGGAGTGCAGTGGCCAATCTCGGCTCACTGCAAGCTCCGCCTCCCAGGTTCATGCCATTCTCCTGCCTCAGCCTCCCGAGTAGCTGGGACTACAGGCGCCCACCACTGCACCCGACTAATTTTTTGTATTTTTAGTAGAGACGGGGTTTCACCGTGTTAGCCAGGATGGTCTCGATCTCCTGACCTCGTGATCCTCTCGTCTCGGCCTCCCAAAGTGCTGGGATTACAGGCGTGAGCCACTGCGCCCGGCCTGTTTCAGAACTTTTTAACCAACAATTTGTGCATCGTTGAGTTAAATACGAGACCACTGAAAGATACTGCTTAGAAAAAAGCATTTTACCTAAAAATTGTTTTTTATGATATCTGAATGCATAATTGGATTGGATGCAGTAGCAACTTCTTATAAATCAAGAAGTGTAATGCTACTTAAAATTAGTATTATTATTACTGCAAATAAGTTAATGCTTTTAGTCATATAATTTGTCTTTAGGAGACTTCAAATGGAAACTAAATGTCAATATAGAACAAAAAATGGCCTTAAATGTCTCATAAGTTGAGAGATATTTCAATTTTATTTTCATATTATAATTTGAAATAATTTAATGTTAATGCTGAAAGTGAACTTCATATAACAATAAAACTGTGAGAGATCTATCAATACATATCAAAAGGCTGCATATTCTAAACTTGTACTTTTGGAATGACATGGCAGTCAATGAAAAATCACAGTTTATGGGGGTTTTCTCCATTTAAATGTCTATGATATGAGTGAATAAACATATTTATGAAGTCAGATTTTTATGGTTCAATTTAGAGTGAAAGGCAGAGTAGATAATACATGCAAGTATAGTAAAAATTCATATAAATGAATGCAGAGGAAACAATAATGATTTTATTATATTTTCAAGGAGAACTTAAGAATAAATTCATATAGATCAACCTTTTACAGAAACTTATACTCTAATTAAACCATTTAGTTATAGCGGTTTAGCCTTTTCTTCCACTTTTAAACATGTACATAAAAGAGAGCATTTGGTTGTAATTTTGTACTATTAGAACCCAGAACTAACAAAGATGGATATCAGTTTTGTTTTCTAACTTCTTTCTTATTTGACCATAGATTTGCAAATGTGCCTCACTGACTTTCACAGGCAATCTTATCAATATCATAGTTGAGCTCGCCTTAGTCTTAGCAAATAGGATTTGATCACCAGAGAGGAGGCTTAGAGTCAGAGTCTTAAAAAACAAACAAACAAAAAATAAAAATAAATTCTCAACCAATCCACCAAAATTGAGTCAATACTCCTAACAACATATACATTGCAAGATATTGAGCTATCCTCGTACAGCTATTTGATGTCAGCATTAAATAGGGAGGCTGAAAACATGAAGGACAAAAGAAAAGTTTAGAAGCATAGGGGAGCATATACTTTCTGTGGCCAATCAGGTTACACCAGCAGCTCTATGGAAGAAACTCAGCACTCAGGAATCAAGGCAGTCATAGTGATATGACTCCTGTGACTGGAGGAACACCAGGGTCCTTTGTCTCCTGCCAATTAGGTAGACGACACAGACACACGTGGAGTGATTTTAAGGAGCAGAGAGTTTAATAGGCAAAAAGAAGGAAAAAGCTCCCCCGTACAGAGACAGACAGAGGGGAGCCCCTGAGCAGACAGAGAAAAAGTCTGGGTGCAGTTTTATATTAGGAGGCTGGAGGAGGAGGTGTCTGGTTTGCATAGGGCTCAGGGGATTGGTTTAACCAGGTGTGTCATTCTCATAGCCCACAGAAAAACTGGTCCCCCACCCCATCCTAGTCTTTGAATATGCAAATGCAAGTCACCATGATGTCCTGCATACATGGAGTTATCTGGAGGCAGCCATGATGCTTGGCACATGTGGCAACAAGAAGAGGGTGGAAATTGCCATGTTGGATGGACCCAGTTTCCAATGGCTTGCATTTGCATGTCAAAGCCTGCCAGCCTTGCCCTTCAAGTTTCCTTTTTGTTAGAAAGAAATGTTTCCTGAGCTGCTTTATTTACAAAAAAAAAAAAAAAAAAAAAAAAAAAAAAAGCCTTACCGTGGACTCCTTACCCTCCCTGTCTGCCTAAAATAATTTCTTAATAAGTCTTATAATAATAGTCATCTTGAATAGTGATTTGGAACAGATTTAAAGTCTGAGAGATTGGCAAGTCTACCTACTGATGACCTTTTCTGATTTCAACTACTAACCTAGCTGGATTTCTCAGCATGGTCTGCTCCTAAATTTCTTATCACTATTTCTCCCCATCTGTCAAAATAACCTAGTGCCCACTTGCACTATTCTAATTAGTGGGTGTGGTAGCAAAAAATGGACCTCAACACAAAGCCTAATACCTATCTGTAAAGTTTGATGGGATATATGAATATGCGTTGTGAACCCAAAATACCTAAGACAGGTCTCAACCAATTTAGAAAGTTTATTTTGCCAAACTTAAGGATTTACCCGTGAAACAGCCTCAGAAGGCCCAAGGTGGTCGAGACACAGCTTGGTTTTATATATTTTAGGGAGACATGAGACGTCAGTCAGTATGTGTAAGATGTACATTGGTTCGGCTGGCAAGGTGGAATAACTCGATGTGGTCGAGGGGCTTCCAGGCCATAGGAAGATAAGAGACAAACGGTTGCATTCTTTTGAGTCTCTGATTAGCCTTTCAGTGAATACACAATTTGTATGTGAAAGGAGAGTAGAGAAAATAGTCACTTATACCTTAGTCTGGCTTAGTAAAACAATAGGGCAAAGGAAGTAATCAGATATGCATTTGTCTCACGTGAGCCTCAGAGGGATGACTTTGAATTCTGTCTGTCCTTGTCCACAAGCAATTTCCTGGTGGGCAACTTGTGAGGAAGGTATGTATCTTTTTTTTTTTTTTTCCCAATCTTTGTAGGTATCTTATTTAAAAATAAAATGGCAGGCAAGGTTGTATGATATAGTTTCAAGCTTGACTTTTTCTTTGGCTTAGTGACTCTGGGGCCCTGAGATTAATTTTTCTTTCACAGCATTATGCCTCCTACAGTAACACAGCTATTTAAAACATTACTGCAATTCTAACTAAATAGCAGGTTAGTGCTCACTGCATATAGAGTCCAATTAACAAGAGTGATCTGATACAAAAAAGAAAAGTGAATTTATTCTAAAGCTAGCTTAGGGGAAGGAGCAGAATGTGTCCTGCCTTTAAATGTGCTGCTTCCCCTTTGGCACAGAAAACAGATACTTTTATAAGGTAAGGGGAGAAAATGAGCAAGGGAACAGGTTCCCCTGCTACCAGGCAATTATCTACTGGACAGTTGAGTTGACACCCTCCTGGGCAAGAGTAAGTTGTAAAAGTGACCAAGTAGGCATGCTTTCAACATATCCTCCTAGTGGGTGTGAGTTCCCAGGTGACTCCTGAAGAATGGAAGTTCTGGGCCAACTCCCTGTAGGTGAAAGTTCCTTGGCAGGTATGCTTTGGTCTGCAAGTCAACTGTCAACTCTGGAGGAGAGATCTGTCTTAGAGCACATAATTAGAAGAACTTAACCTGTAGGGAATGTCTGTGAGGGGATAGGTGAAAGGTTATATTTGCATTTCTGAAGGTCTGTCGACAAAGAGTCAAGCTCTGTAAAATATTTGAAGAGATTTACTGTGAGCCAAGTATGAGTGACCGTGGCCCGTGACACAGCCCTCAGGAGGTCCTGAGAACATGTGCCCAAGGTGGTCGGGGTACAGCTTGGATTTATATATTTTAGGGAAGTATGAGACATCAATCAAATACATTTAAGAAATACATTGGTTTGGTCCAGAAAGGCAGCATAACTCAAAGCAGGGGCTTCCAGGCTACAGGTAAATTTAAACATTTTCTGGTGGCAATTGGATGAGTTTGTCTAAAGACCTGGGATCCATAGAAAGGAAATGTTCAGGTTAGGATAAAAGATTGTGGTGATCAAGGTTCTTTTGAAGTCTTGTAGTGACTGCCCGTAGAGAGAATAGATGATAAATGTCTCCTGTTCAGACCTTTAAAAGGCACTAGGCTCTTAGTTAATCTCTTCAGGATTGGAGGGCATGGAAGAAAAAGATATAGCTATTTTAATAGAGATTCTTTACAGACGCAAATTCCCTCCCAACCCCCCACCCACCCCTAAAGGACAGCTTTGCAGGACCATTTCAAAATACGGCAAAGAAACATGTATTGGGGTAAAATATGTTGACTTTCTTCTTTGTCATGTAATGTTATGCCAGTGTCTGATTGGAAAGTAAGTCATAATATATAGGGTTAAATAAAACCAATCTGATGAGAATTTATGGTTTGTAGTGCATGAATACCCAGACCACTCAGATAAGAATTTGGGCAAGTTAACAACAACAACAAAAAAAATCATAGCTTAGTCCTCAGGGATAACTAGGAACAGGGAGCCAGGGAAGTGAGAAAAAATAGAGGAAAAAAATAATTAAACAATTTCTAGAAAAATGGGGGTACTCTGTTACATAATGACTCATTAAGAGGTGTGTAAGAAGTGATACTTGGTTCAGCCTGGGCAATGTAGTGACATCTCGTCTCTACATAAAAATAAAAATTAAAAAAATAGCTGGGCATGGTGGTGGAGGCTCACACTTGCAGTCCTAACTGCTTAAAGGTTGAGACACGATGATTGCTTAGAGACCAGGAGTTCCAGATTACAGTGAACCATGATAGTCCCACTGCACTCCAGTCTGAGTGACAGAGTAAGACCTTGTCTTGAAAAATCAATCAATCAATAAATAAAGTGATAAGCGATGCTTGGAAAATTAGAGTAAGCATAACTTATACAAGGTAAAATTGACAAGTACAGTCATACCTCATAAAGTTTAAAATTTCTTCTGCATGCATATTGCTCCTTGAAATTAGATTTGGCAGCAGTTTAGTCTATTTTGGATTGTAAATAAAAGATTTAATTTTTAGTTGTAACTTATAGAAAATTTCATTACTATGTGTGAGGAAGAAATAAATGAACAAAAAATTGTTTTATTAAATGGGAAATGGTGTATATTAAATCCCTCTTGTGGGAACTCATGTATAACATTAACATTATTAACACACATTGCATATTAACACAGTGCATATTAATGGCATTCCTGCAGTTGGAATCCCGTTTAAACTGTTTCAAAGCTAAGTAGTCATATTTGTACTGATAAAGACTTCTTACATCTTTAGGGGTTTTCTTTGAAGCCAAGTTAGAAGGGCCACTAATCAATCAAATATTTATTACTCTATCTAGTCTATGATTAGGATTGCCTGGAATAATAATAAATCATATATGACAAATTGTCATCAGATTTTTAAGAAAACTCTGCCAGTTATCTTCATGAACAATTTTGTTTGTTATTAGCATAATATTGAATTTTAAATGCATTAGCCAGATACCGTTGAAATGTTTCGGTTTCATGGGCCTTAATTTAGAGCCCAAAGGTTCTGACTTACTACTATTGAGTTTTCTGAAGTAGGAAAAGAAAAATAGCTCAGAGCAGTTTGAGCTCTGTTAACTATGCAAAATTGATCAGGGCAAGAGAGACATGAATATGGGGGAGTTCAGTCATGGCCACCCTCACCCACCCATGCTCCGGGGCAACTGTTAAAAGGCATTTTTTTTTTCTGAGTTGCTGTCTCACCCATTATCTTTATGTTCCTGGAATTTGTGATACAAAGAACAATGTATAGTCAATTGATAGATTATGTTAATTTAATGTAAATTACTGGCAAAATTAGAAACTGCCTCTTATTTCTTTCCTTGATAAACTCACTTGTAACTTCTGCTAATCAAGTGTATAATCAGGATGTCCTGAATCCCAGATAGCTATGTTTAAGCTTTGAGCTGGAATAAACTCAGTATTTAATTTTATTTTCTGAATCTCGTTATTTAAGGTTAACAGAACCAAGTCTCACCAAAGTCCTGAATATTTGCTTTTCTGCAGAACTATCATCTTTAATCACTTATCATTCTCCTAATACCTATGGCTGGCTCTGTTTTCCATGTGAGTACATTAACCTTGTGCTAAGGACAATTTAAGGTCTTGAAGTTTTCCGTTCTACTCACTTTTTCTCTATTAAACGTGTAATGCTTAACTTTATATTGAGATATAACAATAGACAATACAGAAACCTATGTATGAAATACTTATACCTCAACCTCTGGTTGCCCTGTGACTTTGTTTGTATAATGAAGTCACAACCCATCAGAGTAATAAGGGCCTTCCATAAAAATCTCCCTGGTTTTCAACAATGTCCTTAGACAGGGAGCTCCCTGAGCTCCAAAGAAGACCTGTCCCCTTAGGCAGAGCTTTAGATGTCTTTATCCTTATGGTCCACATTTACCCTGGGCAGAAATCTTGTCTCACTGCATAGGAACTGAGATAGGGATTTCACCGTTCCAGGAATGAACCACCCCCCTCTACTTTACACGTAGGCATGGTAGGGGATAAATGGCAGCCCCTTGTCTTCTTGGCTTGCCCCTTCTGGCATGAAACCTCCTTTCTAAAAGCAATCTGCGCAGAGGTTCACGGTGCTCTCAGCCTATCACACCTGAAGTAAAGCTTTTGCCATATGGGTAGTGGTTGGGAGGGGAAGGAAAATATAGTTCCATTCCACACTTGCCTGAAATAGAGTTTTTGCAATATGGATCTGGGAGAGAAAAAATTAGCAATACTAACAGCTTGCCCCTCCTTTAACAGTACTGACTCCATGTTCAAGAAAAGCTTCCTTGCTTAAATATAATTATTAGTTGGTTTAAATTTGTAGATTACTCACTAAAAACAACCTTAGGAAGACAGGACCTTCAAAAGAGATAAGAGAAAATATGCAGGCCAACAACTCTGGGAATGGACTGACTGGCCTGATAGAAATAGACTAATGTGTCTGCAGAAGTCGACAAAACATTGACCAAAAAGCAATGATTGACTGTCCACCTGAGACTGTCATGAGTAACTGCCCAATGGGTTTACCTTACCTGCTACCTAGACAGAGCTGATTTATCAAGACAGGGGAATTTCAACAGAGAAAGAGTTATTCTTGCACAGCAAGCTGTGCAAGAGACAGGAGTTTTACTATTACTCAATTCAGTCTCCTCAAGCCTTTGGGGATCAGAGTTTTTAAGGATAATTTGGTGCGTGGGTGGGGCAGTGTCTGGACTGCTAATTGGTTGGCTCAGAGATGAAATCATAGAAAGTCAAAGCTGTACTCTTGGACTGAGTCAGTTTCTCGGTGGCAGCCACAAGACCAGGTGAGCCAATTTATCCATCTGGGTGGTGTCAGCTGATCCATCAAGTACATGGTCTGCACAATATCTCAAGCACCGATCTTCGCTTTTACCATAGTAATGTTATTCCTGGCGCAATTTGGGAGGTTTACAATCTTGAAGCCTCCAGATGCATGACTCCTAAACCATAATTTCTAATCTTGTAGCTAATTTGTTAGTCCTACTGAAAGGAGTTAGCCAGCATGCTTTAGGCAGACAGTAAGGAAAGGGTCCCGGAGAATCTCCAACCTTCCCCATAAGTGTTTACACTAGATGTTTTGTGCAGATAAGGGAATCTGCACAGGAGGCTTGTTTAAACATGCCCCCAGCAGACTAAGGGCCCCTATGCACACTGCAGAGGATGGGGTGAAGCCTTTTACAAACAAGGAACCCAGCCTTTTCAGTTTTTTTTTTAAAAAAAGCTCTGTATTAAACAGAGAATGGAGCAACAGTCAACCTGCTTTCAGGACCCCTCTTTTTGCTGAGAGCTTTCCTTTTTGCTTAATAAATTCTACTCCATGCACTCTTCAAGTGTCTATGTGCCCAATTTTTCCTAGTCATGAGACAAGAACCTGGGTCTAGCCGACCTAAGGAGCAGAAAAATCCTGCATGACTACAAAGGCATTCTAGTCCCCAGGCAAGAAGGGTTTGTTTAGGGAAAGGATTGTTATTTATCTTTGTTGTAAACTATAAATTATAAACTAAGTTCCTCCCAAAGTTAGTTTAGTGTATTCCCAAGAATGAACAAGGGCAGCTTGGAGGTTAGAAGACAGATGGAGTTGATTAAATCAGATCTCTTTTACTGTCTCAATTATAATTTTGCAATGACAGCTTCACGTGTTTTATAAGAATGTTTTGATGATTATTTTTCCTAGTTTTCCATGAAAACCCATGATCCAAGACACAATATGGTGAGCCGTTCTTTGAATGCTAGTTTACTGCCACCCCCAGGTTGCTGGCTTCTTGAATAAAGCTAACTTCCATTTTACCAAAGCTCGTCTTTTGAGTTTTTGGCTTTCAAGGGACAAGTGGCCCAGATCTGAGTTTGGTAATACTCCCAGCCTTAAAATGTGGCTCCAGACTGCAAGTCTGGGGGAGAAAGAGCACCGTCTTTTTGGTTGCCCATGTCCTGGGTAGGATCATAGCTCAAATGCATGGAGGGAGCTTGGGGCCACGAAGTCTAGTTGCATGCCAAAATCCTGTGGGTAGTTTTTTGGACCCAACCACAGCAATTACAAAGGCTTTGCCTGAAAAGTCTCATGGGGAAAAGCTGCACTCCCCACACCAGACGTGGGGCATAGCCAGTGCATTGAATGTCTGGATTGAGCTTCAGTCAAAGCCTCTGGCCCCCTCTGAGTCAGCAATGTTCATAAACATGTTTGTATTCTCAAATGAGATATCTCCATTAAGAGGCCACCTTTTCTGTGGGCCTCAGCTATGGCACTTTTCAGGCACCTCCTCTAAGATCTCCTGACCCTTGGTTCTCAGGGATCATAAAATAGTAAAACTGTTTTGTTTAGGGCTCCTTGGCACTGAGACAATTCCCATGCCTGCATCACCTCTCATAACTGATGCTTACCTTTGCTGTTCCCTGGGAAAAAAATTGAACATTAGGGAGCTAGCACTACTTTTTTTTGTTTGTTTTTGTTTTTCGGTCTCTTGACTGAATTATCATGGAAAGTGAATAAAGGCTTTATTATTTCTATTATTTCGGCTTGTTGTCCTAATTGACTACCTAAACACCTGGCAGCTAGACATGGTGTGCTGAGTAATGGAGCAGGTCATGGCTTAAGTGTCACAGACTCATGTTTTTCTTACTGATTTAGTAGATTTTCTTGAATAAATGTTTCTGTATGCCCTTAGGGCAAGTTCTAGAGATTGTAAATGATTATTTTCTATTGCTTTCACCAGTTAAAGTGTAAATTTACTAGGAAGAGGATCCATCTAGGTCTTAACTCCACCATTTCAGAAGCTGTATTTTTCCTGAGTTATATTCTTGTCAAAGTTGATAGTGGCTTTAACTTAGTACATCCAAGTGTTTTCTTAAACCTCAGCTTGTGTAAATTATCAAAGAGATAATGTAAAGAGTAAAGTAAAAATTTAATGAGTTCGGCTATAAAGTGGTTGTGTGTTGGATACAATGAAGTAATAAATGGGCAAAAGGGAAATGGCGTACCATGAAATCATTGCAACAAATTAGAATAACACAGGTTTCAAAGGTGTGGGCATCATTAACATACATGCTATAATTTAAAATCAGTTTACTTTTATAGGCCCCAAATAGTTTCAATAGGCTGAAGAATTGTTTCCAGGATGATGTCAGAAGTTATTTGCCGATACAGTAAAGTATAGCAACACCCCACTCTCCAAAACAAAAACACCAAAGAACGTCTCCTAGAGCCACAGAGAGTAAGCATTATTTTACAATTTCACTAAATTATGGTATCTTTAATGACATACTGGGACTGTGTTTTATCCATTTTTGTATTCTTCTCCAGATTTTGCATTATGCTCTTTGGGAACCAGAATATTTGATAAGATTTAAGCATAGGTATAATCGCATTTACTCTTACATGTTAACAGTTTTGGTAATTAAACAAACATTTGATATAATGTTACGTATTTGGAGATGTCCAGTGGTACATATTAAGGTTGTTGCATTGCAGTATGAAGGCTACCTTATTTTCCTTGCAGTCTCCTGTTTGAAAATAACTAAAATGTCGCACAAAGAACATTTATAACATTATATACATTCCACTGAATGATCTAATTTATGTTCAAATAAAAGTATTGCATTTTTTCTAATTTTTTTTTTCTTTGGCATTGTCTCATGGTACGTTAAAGTTTTCTAAGGAAGTCATGAAACCATTGTTGGAATGAGTGCTACAGATTTAAGTGCTTACATTCAGGGCACTAGTTTTATAGCCTCTATATCTTTTTTTTTTTTTTTTTTTTTTTTTTTGACACAGTCTTGCTCTGTCGTCCAGGCTGGAGTGCAGTGGCGCATCTCGGCTCACTGCAAGCTCTGCCTCCCGGGTTCATGCCATTCTCCTCTCTCAGCTTGCCAAGTAGCTGGGACTACAGGCATCCGCCACCACACCCAGCTAACTTTTTTTTTTTTTTTTGTAGTTTTAGTAGAGGTGCGGTTTCACCGTGTTAGCCAGGATGGTCTCTATCTCCTGACCTCGTGATCCACCCGCCTCAGCCTCCCAAAGTGCTGGGATTACAGGCATAAGCCACTGCACCCGGCCTATAGCCTTTACATCTTTACCTCGTCATTAAGGTGGGATACAGGTAGACAGCCTATCCCTCCATCAGTCTAGTAATCAGCTGATTAATAGGATTCATCCACCTTCAGGTATTGCTGATTTTTGCTAAGACCTGATTGTGTTATTTAGTTACCACAAAATATATAGGTACTTTTTTGGGTGTAACATGATCAGAGTGTGGATCAATCTGAAAACAAAGTAAGCAGTTAAATTAAGCATGGATAGTAAATTACAGAATTACAACACAGGAGTAGATTTAGTTTTGATGGCTAGTTTAGTTTTTACTCTTCACTAAGCAGTTAGTACTTGTGATAGCTTTGTAGCCAGGGATATCAATGTCCTATTCTGATTTGTCTCTATTTTAATCTTCCAGGATCTTAAGAGTGTCTCATGAAAATTCACAAGCTGCCTCTATAATTTACTCAATTTTTAGTTATTATTAATGCCCCTCCTACAAATTATTAAAAATGCACTTCCTTCAGTGCTCTTGAAAATTTTGTCAAGTCATTGCTGAACCCATTATCTACTCCATTGAATCCTGTAGCCTGTATATCTTCTTGCAGACTGTAAAAAGTGTTTTGCATTGTTTTGTTTTACATATAATGCCTTTGTTAGACTCTTAAGTCTAATAAAGGTATCAGGAATATAGATATTATATATACAAATGATATATATAATATATATTCGATGATATTCAATACATTCAAGGATATTATGTATGTAACGTATGGTAATATCGCTCCTCCATTTTCCTTTTAAATATACTTTATTTATTTTACAGTAGGTTTTTTGTTTGTTTGTTTGTTTGGTTTTTGAGATGGAGTCTCGCTCTATCACCCAGGCTGGAGTGCAGTGACACAATCTTGGCTCACTGCAAGCTCTGCCTCCCAGATTCACGTCAATCTCGTGCCTCAGCCTCCCGAGTAGCTGGGACTACAGGCGCCCGCCACCACGCCCGGCTAATTTTTGTATTTTTAATAGAGACGGGGTTTCACTGTGTTAGCCACGATGGTCTCGATCTCCTGACCCCGTGATCCACCCAACTCAGCCGCCCGAAGTGCTGGGATTACAGGCGTGAGCCACCGCTCCCAGTCTTACAGTAGTTTTAGTTTCTCTGCAAACTTGAGCAGAAAGTACAGAGTTATTCTATCTTCCTGATTACACACACACATTCTCTCTCTCTTTTTCTCTCTCTCTCTCTCTACTCCAGCATCCCATACCAGAGTAGTGTATCTGTTATAATTGATTAATCTACATTGACACATAATATCACCCAAAGCCCATAGTTTATACTAGGTTTCATCTTTGTGTTGTGTGTTCTCTGGGGTTGGACAAATGTATTATGACATGTATCAACCATTATAGTACTGTATGGAATAATTTCATGAGCCAAAAATTATCTGTGTTTCACCTATTCATTCCTCCCTCTCAACCAGCCCCTGGCAACCACTGATATTTTTACTCTCCTGTAGTTTTGCCTTTTGCAGACTGTTACATAGTTTGAATCCTACAGATTCATATCTTTTCATATTGGCTTATTTCACTTGGTTATATACACCTAAGTTTCCTCCATGTGTTTTCTTAGCTTGATAGCTCATTTTCTTTTTTACACTAAATAATACTCCATTGTTTGGATATGCCACAATCTATCCACTCTGAAGGACATTTTGGTTGATTCCAGATTCTAGCAATTATCAATAAAGCTGCTGTAAACATCCTTGTACAGGTTTTAGTGCAGATATAAGTTTTTACACTATTTAGGTAAATACCAGGGAGCACACTGCTGGAATATATTATAAGAATATGTTTAGTACCAGTACCATGCTGTTTTGGTTACTGTAGCCTTGTAGTATAGTTTGAAGTCAGGTAGTGTGATGCCTCCAGCTTTGTTCTTTTGACTTAGGATTGTCTTGGCAATGTGGGCTCTTTTTTGGTTCCATATGAACTTTAAAGCAGTTTTTTCCAATTCTGTGAAGAAACTCATTGGTAGCTTGATGGGGATGGCATTGAATCTATAAATTACCTTCATCAGTGACAGACTGGATTAAGAAAATGTGGCACATATACACCATGGAATACTATGCAGCCATAAAAAAGGATGAGTTTGTGTCCTTTGTAGGGACATGGATGCAGCTGGAAACCATCATTCTCAGCAAACTATCGCAAGAACGGAAAACCAAACACCGCATGTTCTCACTCATAGGTGGGAACTGAACAATGAGATCACTTGGACTTGGGAAGGGGAACATCACACACCGGGGCCTATCATGGGGAGGGGGGAGGGGGGAGGGATGGCATTGGGAGTTATACCTGATGTAAATGACGAGTTGATGGGTGCTGACGAGTTGACGGGTGCAGCACGCCAACATGACACAGGTATACATATGTAACAAACCTGCATGTTATCCACATGTACCCTAGAACTTTAAGTATAAAAAAAAAAAAAAGAATATGTTTAGTTATGTGAGAAACTGCCTGTCTTCCAAAGTGGATAACATTTTGCACTCCCCCCAGCAATGAATATGAGTTACTGTTTCTCTATATCCTTACTAGAATTTGGTCATGTCAGTTTTCTGGATTTTGGCCATTGTAATAGGTGTGTAGTGGTAGCTGAAGGTTGCTTTAATTTTCATTTCCTTAATGGCATATGAAGTAGGGCATCTTATCTTGATCATTTGCCATCTGTATATCATCTTTTGTCTTGCTTTCATTTTATTTCCTCCAGAGTTGATCACTGAGTTAGTTCATCCCTTTTGCACTAAAAACATCTCTAATCCTTTTCCTGCTTGCCTCAAGAATACTCACCAGCAGTACTTGTGGCTGCAGCATTTACCCCAAGATAACTTTGCCAGACAATATCTCGCTTTTATCATTATTTTTGCCACACTCTAGTATATTGACTTTAGAAACAAAATGCATCATTCTATTTACGGCATTCTGTTTTTAGTAGTGCTCTTTCCATTTATAAAATGTAGTAATTCTCAATCACTGAAAATGTCAAATCTTAGAAAATGTAGGATTCCTGTGTGTGATGTTAACGTTCTCGAATAATTTTTGGTTGAAGATTCATTTGATAAATCCAATTTTTCTGAAATAGAGGATTCTAATGACTCAGACAATTCTGATGTTAGCTCTGTTTAGAAGTAGCTCCAAAAAACAGTTTTTTCATATTTTATTTTCACATTGAAAATTAGTCAGATTTGCTTCAGCTTCAAAGAGCATGTTTATGTAAAATTTAATGAGCGTTGTCAGTGAGCTGCACTGTTTTTTTCTAAATGGGAAAATCTACATACATACTCTACTATTCTGTTGGTTGTTAACTTCTGACTCTTAATAGTGAAATCAGGTCTTTACTTTTGCAGAACTTTCTATTATTTAATTGAGAATAATTGGATTCTTGGAAATACTGCTCTTATTCCTCTAAAAAGTAGAAAAGCTCCCTATGATGCTTTCTAGCTTCCTTACATTAAATAATTTGAAATGTTGTCAGGGACCAGCATAAATGACTCTCATTTTTAACTATTTAGTTCTGCGGAACATGATGTGTGAGATATATAGGAGCTCAATTCCATGTCTGAGTGTGATCATAAATCAAATACATGGCTCACAGGATTAATTGCAATTGATATTTAATGCCCCAGCATAGAGGCATGAAACAACATGCTCCTAGGCTTTTTCTGATTTACATATTTTCATACATATATAATTACCTTCTATTTCTAAGCAGTCTCATTTATCTTGAGAAGAATAATGGAGATGCCCGAAATATGATACTAAGAACATTCTGCGAAATCATGAAGAGTGTTTCAGCAAATGTTTGTTGACAAAATTATTTTTAGATATCTAGAAATAAAAGGAAAACTATGCAGTTATCAGCAAGTTTGTGTGATGAGTGGAAAATTACTACAGATGAGATTTTTGCATTCATTAGCAATTTTCTGGCAATGTCTTCAATGAACAGCACTAAAATAAGAATCCCTAATATCAACTGCTAACTTGACAACTCTTTCGGAAGTTTTATATTATTTCAGAGACTGCTGTCTACTCAGCATTTGATCCTATATCTGGCCTATGATGGAAGATCATCGTTGAGAAGTAAGTGACTTTCAAACTTAGTTGACCAAAATCCTTGATGAGAACTGCATTTTATGTTTCAAACCAAACACACACACACACACACACACACACACACACATGCACACACACACACACACACGAGAAACAAAAATTTTACCAGACAATACTGATGCTTACTATAAACAATGTACTCTGATGTTTTCTAGTTTACTCAATTTCATTTTTGTAAAAAAATGTTTAGGATAAACTCAGTTGATTTTATCACCAATCAATGTTTTGTTTTGTTTTGTTTTTTCTTTGAGACAGAGTCTCATTCTGTCGCCAGGCTAGAGGGCAGTGGCTCAATCTCTGCTCACTGCAACCTCCACCTTTCAGGTTCAAGTGATTCTTCTGCCTCGGCCTCATTAATAGCTGGGATTACAGGCACGTACCAGCACTCCCGGCTAATTTTTGTATTTATTTATTTTTTTTTAGTAGAGACAGGGTTTCACCATGTTGGTCAGGCTGGTATTGAACCCCTGACCTAGTGATCCACCCGACTCGACCTCCCAAAGTGCTGGGATTACAAGTGTGAGTCACAGCACCCTGCTTCAATGGGATTTTAACTGCAATTTGATAAGTACTTCTCTGTGGTTCCTTTGCAGTCATGTGCATAAAAATCACCTATGGGACTTAGAAAAATGCTTTTTCATGAACCCCAACCTAGAAATTCTGATTTAGTAGGTCTGGGGCAGAGTCAAATTAGGTCCCTTTTGGGGGGAATGCTTCTTTGTTTTTGGTTTTGGTTTTGAATTTTTTGGTGGTGTCGTTTACTGCTTGGAGAACTCAGTCTAGAGAATTTGTGTTTTTGATTGTCCTGGCACTACTCTTGGAGAACCTGTTATATCGAAAAATTCTCGTGGATATTATCCTGTGTATTTTAATTAAACATTTTATTTTAAAGTAATTATAAATTCACACGAAGGTGTGAGAAATAATACAAAAGTCTCACATATCCTTTACCCAGTTTCTGCCAATGGTAACATTTTGAAAAACCGTACTATAATGTCACAACCAGGAAATTGACATTGACACAGTCAAGATAAAGGACAATTCCAACAAATCAAGGACTTTACTATCCTATGTAGCCACACCAACATTCCTCAACACTTCCTGTCCCTAACCTCTGACAACAAATAGTCCATTCATGACTTCCATTTGTTAAATTCAATAATGTTATATAAATGGAATCATAAACCATGTAAGCTTTGAGAGTTGTTTTCTTTTTCAAATTTTACTCAGCATAGTTCCCTGGAGATGCATCCAAATTGTTATGCATATCAATAGCTTGTCCCTTTCTATTGCTGAGTAGTATTCCACAATATACATGTACAATAGTTTCTTTATCTAATCACCCATTTATGAACAACTGGATTGTTCCCAGTTTTTGACTAATGCAAGTAAAGTTGCTAAAAATATTTTTTACATATTTCTCTGTGAACCTGCTTTTATTTTTCTGAAATAAATGTCTGGAAGTGCAATTAGTAGGCCATATATGGTAGTTGCATATTTATAGTATTCAAGATTATGAAAAAACTCTTTTAGAGATATTTAAATCATTTTAAACTTTCACCAGAAGTTTACAAGTGATCCAGTTTCTCTCCACCCTCAATAGCATTTAGTGTTTTTCTTATTGTTTTTTCTGGCTTAATACATTTATTTCTTGAACAGTTTTAGATTTACAGAAAAATTCAGATGGTAGTACAGACTTACAATGTACCACACCTCCAATTTCTCCTTTTATTAGCATTTTCTTTGTTAGTATAGTGCTTTTGTTACAATTAAACTAATATTGATACATTGTTTTTAACTAAAGCTAAATTTTAACTTTATTCAGAATTTCTTATTTTTTACCTACTATTTTTTTATTCCATAATCTCTTCCAAGATACAACATTATCTTTAGTTCCCATTTCTCCCTAGGTCATTTTTGGGTGCGATGGTTTCTCATGTTTTCTTTATTTTTTATTTCCTTGAGAGATTTGAGCAGTGCTGGTTGGGTATTTTGTAGAAAGTTCCTCAACTGGGATGCTGTAATGATTAGATTGGAATTAGGGATTTCAGGAAGGAAGACCATACAGATAAAGTGCCATTTTCATCACATTATATCACGGGTATACACTGTCAATGTGACTTATCACTGTTGATGTGACTTTAATCACCTGACTCAATTAATGTTTGTCAAATTTCTTTTCTGAAATTACTCTTTGTTCCCTTTCTAAATACAATACACTTTCGAAAAAAAATTATTATGTACATTCCACGTTGTAAAATGGGAAGGAATGGATAGTTATGTTACACCTTCTTGAGGACAGACAATCAACATAAAATATTTGAAATTCTGCAAAGATTTTTCTCTTCTCTTCCACTTATTAAAACTTTTCTAAAACTTTGACCATTCTGATAGGTGTCATGTGATATTTCAATGTGCGTTTAATTTGCATTTTCCTAATATCTAATGATGTTTAATCAATGTTAATGTGCTCATTTGTCATAAGTATATCCTCTAAGGTGAAATGTCAGTTTTTAATTTAGGTGATGTGCTTTTGGTGTCAATTATTAAAAAAATAAAATAAAGTAAATAACCTCTTTGCCTATAGTTTTGTGTTTCTTAAGTTCATGATCCATTTTATTTTTTGAGTTATAAGATATGAGGTTAAATCACTGTTCAACTTTTTTTTTTCTTTAGGAATGTCCAATTCCTTCCATTTTTTGTGAAAAAATTACAGTTTTCATTAAACTACTCTTACACTGTTTTGTCCCTTTGATATTTGAATCTATGCCTCTGCTATGCCATACTGCCATGATTTCTGTAGCTATATCATAAACTTTAAAATTAATTTAAGCACAGTATTTCTGTACACTTTTTCTCTTTTGCCAGTATAGTTTCAGCAATTCTAGAGCCTGTGCTCTTTCATATAAATGTTATAATAAGCTTGTCTACAACTACAAAACAAAACAAAACAAAACAAAACAAAAAGACAAACAAACAACAACAACAAAAAACCATTCTCGAGTTTCAATAGAAATAACATAAATGCCTGGGTTAGTATGCAGTTAACTGACACGTTACAATGTTGAGTCTTCTAACACATGAACATGGTATGTCTCTCCATTTATTTAGGTCTTCTTTGATTTTCACCAGCATTATATAATTTTCAGCGTATATGTCCTCCATATATCGTAAAGTAAGTATGTCATTGTCTTCAGATTGATTATAAAGGTAATTCTGTTATTAATTTTCAGATATCAATCTATAGTTTTCTTTTTGGTACTGTCTTTGTCTGGTTTGGGTATCAGGGTAATATTAGCTTCATAAAATTCTAGCCTCATAAAAAAAATCCTTCCTTTTTTATTTTCTGGAAGATAGTGTATATAATTAATGAATGATAATTGCTTTGTAAATATTTGGTAGAATTTTCCAGTGAAACCATCTGTACCTGACGATATCTTTTTGGGAAGCTTATAAATTATACATTTAATTTTATTAATGGTTACAGGACTATTTTCATCGTCTATTTGATCTTAGTGGAGATAGGTTAGTTTGTGAATTTCACGGAATTCAGTCATTGAATTTATAAAAGTAATGTTGTTTGTAGTATTTCTTTGTTATTCTTGTTATGGTTGCAAAATTTATAGTGATAACCTCTATTTCATTCCTGATATTAGTGCCTTGGGTTTTTTTCTCTATTTATCTTTGTTAGTCTTGATAGGGTTTTGTCTGTTTTTTCTTTGTTTTGTTTTGTGTTTTTTTAGTTTATAAGAGTATTTAATATATTAAGAAATCTACAGATATGTATGTCCAGATTTATTTCAGAGGGTCATTGATGTCAAGTATACAGGGTTTCCATCCTTATGCTTCAAAATGCCCAGAGTGTTGGCTTTTCATTCTTCTGCTTTATTGCCACATTGTGACAAGATAGCTGTTACAGCTCCAGGCATCACTTCTTTATCGCAATATTTTAAGCTATAAAGAAATGGCCATGGGAAATGCTTTTCTTTTCACAAAGTTGTGTGTATTGACCTCGGACAATAATCTATTTCAAAATTTCCCCAGCAGAACTTCCTCTTCTTTCATCCTGGAACTTATGTTTCACGGCCATGCATATTATGAAAAGAGGGTGGGAAAACACATGGAAAAGGGCACTAGTATTATCATGGTTGATTTAGACGATTATTGATTAACCTATTGGAATCAGCAGACACATATATTTTCCCAGAGTTTGAGGGATTTGTGCTTGCTTACGTGAATGGATCAGAGTTTCATAAGCAGAGGAGAAGGTGTGGGTGGTGATGGCTGTTGCAAAGGCTCTGAACAATAAGAATCTTCAGTTGTTCTTACAATCTTTTCTCTCAAAGTGACATTGCTTATTCAGTGCTGAGAATTAAAGTCAGAGGTTGCCTGTATGTTTCAGACCATTTTGAAGCCTCAACCAGGGTTTTTTTTTTTTTTTTTTTTTTTTTTTTTTTTTTTTTTTTTTTTTTTTTTGTGTGTGTGTGTACTTCAAGTTCTGGGATACATGTGCAGTGCGTGCAGGTTTGTTACACAGGTATACATGTGCCTGTTAATTTGCTGCACCCATCAATCCATCATCTACATTAGGTATTTCTCCTAATGCTATCCCTCCCGTAGGCCCTCACCCACTTTTGTCTGTTTTTTAAATAACAAGGTTTCATTGCATTGATATTCTCTATTGTTTTCCTGTTTTCAGTTTCATTGATTTCTGCATTTGTCTTTATTGCTTCTTTCATTCCAGTTGTTTTGAGTTAATTGTGCTCTTTTGTCTCTAG
Source organism: Chlorocebus sabaeus (assembly GCF_047675955.1). Taxonomy (NCBI): domain Eukaryota; kingdom Metazoa; phylum Chordata; class Mammalia; order Primates; family Cercopithecidae; genus Chlorocebus; species Chlorocebus sabaeus. The sequence continues at coordinate 58,765,756 of NC_132933.1, forward strand.
GTTCTTGAGGTAAGAATTTAGTCTATTTATTTGAGGTCTCTCCTCTTTTCTAATGTATTCAGTACTATAGCTTATACTCTCAGCACTGCTTTAGCTGCTTCCCATATACATTTCTATTTTCTATTTTTATTTTCATTCAGTTCTATATGTATATTTTAAAAGATATTCTTGACCCTTATTCTTTTACCTATGCATTGTATAATACTTTGTTGTTTCATTTATAAGCATTTGAAAAGTTTTCTTTTGTCTTTCTGTTAATGATTTCTAGTTTTATTCCATTATAGAAAAAGAATATACTCCACATGACTAAAATTATTTTATATTTTGAGGGATTATGTAGTGACCCTGGATATGGTCTATTTGGTGAATGGCTGCTAGGAAAAAGTATGTGTATTATCTTGTTTCTGAGGGGGCTATTCTACAAAAATCAATTAGATTCTGTTGTTTAATAGTGTTTCTTAGTTCTTTTTTATCTTTGCTGACTTTATGTCTAGTAATTCTATTAATTGCTGATTGTGAGGTTTTGAAAGTCACTAGCTATAATTGTGAATGTGTATATTCCTCCTTTTAGGTTTATCAGTTTTTGCTTTTTCTATTTCGAGCCTACATTATTTCATACATACATATCCCAGATTATTATGTCTTCCTGGTATACTGATTCTTTTCTCATAATGTAAGGTTTCTCTTTGTCTGCAATAATTCTTTTTGCTCTGGAGTCCACTGTCCACTTTATCTGGTATTAAAATAGCTACTCCTGCTTTGTTTTAATAAATTCTTACATTTTATACTTTTTTCATCATTTTTCTTTCAAACTACCCAGTTTGTTAAATTTGAAGTGAATTTCTTGAAAACAAGAAGAGTGGCCTAAAAAAAAGTAGATCCCCCAGAAAGGATTGAAAGTAGTATTCATAAGAGTTTTTAAGAGAAATCATTATGAGGGAATGTAAGATGGAAAAAAAAAATAAAGCTAATGCTAAGGCATGGATTTCTACTGCTGGGAACTGGGTCTCAATTCCATTGGGGAACTTCTGATAGATGATGTGAAACATGCCTTCAGAATTGTCCCATGCTACACTCAATGATTACTGCACCAACGATGTAAACTCTCTAACACTTCTGGCCTGCCCACTTTCAGAGCAAAGCATACTCCCCAAAGCCAGAGAATGTCCTCAGGTAGAGAAACAAAGGAAGCAATCTGTTGTCTTCGAGCAGTATAAAGAATAGGTTGAATGGGAGGAGCAGAGGAAGTGTCTGCTACAGTGCAACCCTTGCACCACTTATATCCACTTATGTCCCATCTAAAGCCAACCGTGTCCTATCACTGACTAATTGGTTATGGTAGTATCCAATTATAATCCCTTAAAGAAAATAAAAGACAACAACATTGTTAAGGACACACTGTAGTACTTGATGTTGCAATTTTCCTGATATGCATATTCTGCTTTACCATAAATTATATTCTTCCCTAACCCTAAGCATGTGCTTCTACTGGTCTGAGTTGTTTGCCAAGTTAAGTGACATAGACCTTCATTTTCGAAAGTTGTAGGCTTCTGCTTAATTTGCCCTTGTCAGTCCATCACTGATATAATTTCCCTTTTACTTTTAATGTACAATACAGAAGCACAAAGAGAAATGTGAGTGAATGGCCCCATTGTGGATCAGCAACCCTAGCTCTTTGTGAAATTAGTTTCAATTACCACAACAAGTATTGTAACATTTTATTTGCCTGCTTTCCTACTAATAGAAGGAACTTGAAGGCACCCATTTTAGCCATTGATTTAGATTTCATTGGTCTTTTATTGTGTTTGCTAATGGAAAATTTCTCCTGCGAGAAGCAGGACCCATAGAATCTAAAGTTGCTGGAGAAGGAATCACAAATTCCTCAAGTGGGTCACTGGGAGTGACAGGGAATGTGCCATTTCTACTTTTACTACTTTGTTCCTGGACCCATGTGTTCTACCTTCTGAAGAATAGAACCATAAAATAAACATTGGCTTAAAGTGTGTACAAGATCCTGAAGAACATCTCAACTTCTGAGGTTGCCATTGATGTAGTTTGGATATTATCCCCACTCAAATCTCATGTTGAAATGCAATCCCTAATGTTGGATTGAGGGTCTCCTGGTGAGAGGTGTTTGGATCATGGTGGAAGATTCCTCATGAATGGCATGGATCATCCTGTTGGTGATAAGGAAGCTCTCCTTTGAATTCCCACGAGATATGGTTTTATGGAAGTGTGTGACACCTCCCCCATCCATGATCCTGCTCTTACTATGTGACATGCCTACTTCCCATTTACCTTTTACCAATATTGTAAGATTCCCGAAGACCTCACCAGAAGTCAAGCAGATGTTGGTGCCATGTTTGTACAGCCTGCAGAAGTGTGAGTCAATTAAACCTCTTCTTTTCATAAATTACCCAGTCTCATATATTTCTTTATAGCAACACAAAAACAGCCTAATGCATCTGTTTTCAAACTAGTGCCTTAGCTGCATCATTAGGAGACTGTTTCAATGTTCCGTCAGACTGGCATCTTCTGGGTAATACAATATATGATAAGAGCAATGAAATCTTTGGTCATATTCCACGTGTGGCAACTTGTTCACCAAAAAGTGGTTTCATTGCTCCAAGGTGATATTATGTGGAACCCAGTGTGGATAACTATGATACTCTGTGAGTCTTTGAGCAGTTGTGTTATCAGAAACAGTGTGAATGGAGAAGGCACACCCACACCAATAATTGATATAATTTTCAGTAAAAACTAACCAATGCTTCCTGCTATGTGGAAAGAGTCTGATGTAAGCAACTTGAAACCAAGTAGCTGGCTGGTCTCTTTGAACAGTGGTACTATATCAACAGCCCAGTCTTGGTCATTGCTGTTTATTTAGCCGCAGCAGTATGTACACTAGCATTATTGATAGGTGCTTAGCAATTGAGCCTATGAATAATTGCCAATTTTGCTACCATGTGAAGTGGGTTGCATATGGCCCCTAAATGATATGTCCATATCAAATTCCTGGAACCTGTGAATGTTATCTCATTTGGAAAAGGGATCTTTGCAGATGTAATTAATTAAATAACTTGAGATGAAGATATCATGGTTTACCTGGATGGGCTCTAAGTTCAATAACAAATGTGCTTATAAGAGACAAAGAGGAGAGGCAGACAGGAGAACAAGAGGCAGTGTGATATGGAGGCAGAAATTTGAGTGATACAACTAGAAACGAAAAAAAAAAAAATGCCAAAGATTGCCAACAGCCACTAGAAGCAAGGAGAGGGGCATGAAATGAATTCTTTCCAAGAGGTTTTGTAGGGAATACAATGCTACTGACACTTTGGTTTTGGACTTCTGGCCTCTAGAACTGCAAAAACATAAAATTCTGTTGTTTCCAGCCACCAAGTTTGTGGAAATTTGTTCAAGCAGGACTGGAAAACTTATTCAACATGATTAATATATTTATGTATGATTAACATGTAAGCAATGGGAAAGCAGAAAACGTAGGCTAGATGCAAACCACTGACAGTCATTCTTAGCCACCCGATTGTTCAGCACCCCGTCTATAGTGAATGCTGTCAGGAGGGTTTGACCTGAGACAAATCTTTACATATTTGTCTTAGCCACATTGGTCTTTCTCAAACTTCATTGTCTTCAATCTTAAAATGTTGCCGTTTCAAGACTTCTGGTGATCTGCCAAACTATTACTTCTCACTTTGGTGAAGAATTTCCTCTGTGGGCCTCAGGAGAATCATAGTCAGATGATGATTTTATGGTCCCCATAGTTAATTCACTCTAGAATGCCCCGTCTTTCTTAGCCTTCTAAGCCTTTCTTCAATGCCCTGTCTAAACAGTTCAGACATCTCCACCTCATTTATAGGGGAGAATCTTTTATTTCTTCACATATATCCTAATCTGAATAATCTACCCATCTGTGTGCTACTCCCTGGCTTGCCCCCTTGCTCAGAAAATATCCTTTTATTAGTCAGGGTTCTCTAGAGGGACAGAACAAATAGGATATATGTATGTATAAAAGGGAGTTTATTAGGGAGTATTGGTTCACATGATCACAAGGTGAAGTCCCACGATAGGCTGTCTGCAAGATGAGGAAGTAATGGCTCAGTCCATGTCCAAAAGCCTCAAAAGCAGGCAAGTCCACAGTGCAGCTTTAATTCTGTGGCTGAATGCCTGGGAGTCCCAGGCAAACAACTGGTGTTAAGTCCAAGAGTCCCAAGGCCGAAGAACCTAGAGTCTGATGTCCAAGGGCAGGAGGAATGTAAGGCAGCATCCAGCGTGGGAGAAAGATAAAAGCCAGAAGACTCAACAAGCCAGCTTATCCCACCTGCTTTGTTCTAGCCATGCTGACAGCTGATTGGATGGTGCCCACTCACATTGAGTGTGATTCTTTCTCTCCCTCCCAGTCCACTCACTCAAATGTCAATCACTTCTGGCAATACCCTCACAGACACAACCAGAAACAATACTCTACCAGCTATCTGGGCATATTTCAATCCAACTGATATGGTTTGGCTGTGTCTCTACTCAAATCTCATCTTGAATTGTGGTCCCCATAATTACCACATGTTGGGGGAGAGACCCAGTGGGAGATAATTGAATCATGGGGGCAGCTTCCCCCATGCTGTTCTCGTAGTTGTGAATAAGTCTCACGAGATCTGATGGTTTTATAAGGGGTTTCCTCTTTCATTTAGCTCTCACTCTCTCTTCCCTGCCACCCTGTAAGACATGTCTTTCACCTTCCTCCATGATTGTGAAGCCTCCCCAGCCAGGTGGAACTGTGAGTCCATTAAACCTTTTTTTATTTATAAAAATAAATACCCAGTCTTTGGTATGTCGTTATTAGCAGTGTGAAAACGGACTAATAAACAAATCAAATTGACACCTAATATTAACCGTCATAGCCCTCAAGCCGCAAGACACAGAAAGTCCTTAATGTGTCCAGAAATTGTTTTCAGGAGATTTGGATAGGGTGCTGACAGCATCTGCTACAAGTGTTAAAGATTATAGAGTAATTAATGGACTTAAACACATCTTAATTAGAATTCTGGCTTTACTGGTTAACATCTGTGTGATGTTGGGTCACCCTTCAATCTGTCTAAGCCTCAATTACTGCATTGAAAATAATGAACTTAATATAATTGACTTTATAATTTTAATAGGAGAATTAAAATAATATCTATCCACCTGATCAGCATAAGATAATGTGTGAACTGCTCAACACAGTGTTTGGCATATTGATACTAAATATTGGAGGTGGAAGTAAAACCCTAATTTGTTTGACTCCATAGCCTAAGCTCTTGACCATTATGCCATATTAATTGGAAAAGAGAGGGTTGGCAGAAGTCATTCTATGTGGCACTATTTCCCCACACCCTTTGACTCCAGGACATAGGGTTTCAGGTTAAAGTAAGTTTAAATATACAATTGGAAGTTTGTGATAATTTCTGATGGTGAAATACACAACTAGAATTCAAGTTCAGAAACTATGTAATTTGTCAAGACTTTATCTGTATTTAGAGATGGGATGAATTTAACTTTCTTCATGGTTTACTAGAAAGGACTTTTGAAGTCAGTGTCGTAGCAAACGTTTAATTGATTATACTTAGAAATAATCTGATTAACATGACATGTTTTGCACTTATACATGCACACAAAAAATGACTATTTACAATTTTCTTAATTCTGAAATCTTAAATGTCTTTATAATTGACATATCTCATGTTCTCCATAAGCTTAAAGAGTCCAAAGGACTATTTACACTGCAAGAGGTTCAGAAATTATGTACATTTAGCTTGTTTTTACTATCACTTTATGTTAGAAGCAATGAACAAGTGACCTCTATTATGTTGTTTCCTTTCTGTTCCAGGGAGTTCACATTAGAGTTCACTACTGGATTGCAGATGACTTTTGTCACCTTGGGAAACTATTAAACCAATCAGTTTCTTCCCCAAGGTTGGCATTAATACTGAAATTTTAATTGCACAGCAGTATTGAAGATCCTTGTAATTCTTAAAATTTTTCTCTAAAGCTCTTTGTAGCTTGCTTTTGTGTATTTAGTATAGGATTAGAAAAAGTTTGTTCATCAGTGTTTTAACCTTTTCCACCTCTTGATGATGCTGGGTGTACCTTAATAAACTGTTTCTTCTCCCCATGTATCTCTTAGGTCTAAAAAAAGAAAGGAAACAAAGTAGCCCTGTCATTCCTCTTTGTAGCACATTTTCTCCTTAGTGAGGATTTTTTCTTTCAACCAGAACTGAAAGGTGACTAATTTTTTAGAATTAATTTTGGCTTTTTATTATTATTATTTTTAGTTCTCTTGGGCCATTAAAGTAATAGTTTTGAACTCTGTACACCCATGGCACTTTTACAAATTTGCTACAGACAGAAAAACAGCTTTCTGATAGAGCTAAGCAGCAGGTAAACTCAACTATGGACAATATTGGGACAATTTTCATCATGTAATTCCATAGTCTAACGACTTTTGACCACTGTGAAAACTGAAAGTAGATTATATTTAAAAAGTGCAACAAACTTGTTTTATTAGCAGATTTTTCCAAAATATTTATCTCTCCTCTTTTCTTCCTTCTTGGTGACAACTTTATGTCTGCCTCTACCTTCAACACCCATTTTCAGCCTTCTTCCTCTAACATCTTTTCTGTGTGTGTGTTTTGCAATGACGATTAAAATATTACAAGGAACACAAAATTTATAGTGAAAAAAATCTAGGTTCTCACACAATTTCACTACCTGAGGCAAATTAACCAAGCTCTCTGAGCTGTAGTTTCCTTTTTATGTGTAATAAAGACAGTAATGACTGTCACAGAGAGTTTATGTGAAGACTGAATTAGATCACAACTGAGAAAAGAGTTAACAAATGTCATATTTATAGTAATATTCCAAGAGAAACTTTGTCTACAATGTTGTGGGGTCCATCAATTAAGAATAGCATTATATTTGGTGCTGAAAGACCCTGACTCTGACTCTGAAAGTAGCACATAAAGAAATGTAGTCTGACTCTTTAATTTCTTTTTTTAGGCAGACATTTCAGTGTTTACTATATCCCCTTCCATGGAGTAACAAGAAGACTAAAAATATAAATAAAAGGTAAAAACCGTAGGGAGCTTCAATTTGCTTTTCTCCTCACTTCTCTGACCTTCTCCTGCAGAAACACACGTAAGGTTCCTGACATAACAGAAACATAAATTATAGCACAGACAGGAAAAAATACTTTCCCTATTAAGGCCAAGGATTGATATCCCAATAAGACCTATCTATGTGGGTTCTATATAAATATAACTGAGAAAAATTCGAATAGTAGATACAAATTTCAAAGTATGACTTATTTATGAAATTTTCTTGTCTTAGGGCATTATTAAGGAATTAGAGAGTGTTTAATACAACAAAATTGTATTAAAATATTTACATTCATAACTACCACGTATAGTAATCAGGTACTTATTGTGCACTCTCTATATATTCAACATTAGAAGAGAAGATTTGGGATATACAGAAGAAATATGACAAGATAATTATCAACCCTCAAATAACTTGTAATCTAGTTACAAAGATCACACTATGATACAAAAAAAAATAATAGAAATAAGACTAGCTCATAATTGTGGGCTAAATTATGCACAGAGCACATATCAATTTATAAAAAGAGGCATATAATCAAAGGCATGACTAGTTAGGAAATGTAGCATGAAAAAGACATGTCTTTTATTTTTTATTTATTTATTTATTTATTTTGAGACGGAGTCTTGCTCAGTCACCCAGGCTGGAGTGCAGTGGCGCGATCTCGGCTCACTGCAACCTCAGACTCCCAAGTTCACACCATTCTCCTGCCTCAACCTCTCCAGTAGCTGGAACTACAGGCGCCCGCCATCACGCCCGGCTAGTTTTTTGTATTTTTAGTAGAGACGGGGTTTCACCGTGTTAGCCAGGATGGTCTCGATCTCCTGACCTCGTGATCCGCCAGTCTGGGTCTCCCAAAGTGCTGGGATTACAGGCTTCAGCCACCGCGCCTGGCCGGAAAAGACATGTCTTAAGGCCAAAACTGTGGAAAAAAGTTACTATAGACCTTGGTTGTATCTTCAGAAATATAGGTTGGAACATGCTAGATACTCCCTTTAGTGACTGTTTAATGTTAATGTTTGCACAGAGGCCTTTATGGCCCACCAAATCTACAGAAATTTAAATGTTATGCAACAGTTTATTTTTGAAACCCTAGCAGGTACTATAATAATTTTATGTATAAAATAGTTTTTAAGATCACTGATTTGTTTTAATCTATTTGTTGAAGGCAGCATACTCTACAATTTTCAGCATAAATGAATAATATCCATATACCTCAAATATTTTTGTACTGTATCAGAATAAATTTTGAATTCAGGCTCGTAAAACTCTTACATAATGGGGTATATTTTGAAGTGGATATTTCTTAGAGTAAATCGTGTTCCTGAAAATGGCACTGAAATAAAAATTATGTGTATCTAGAAAGGATGTGTCACCGGTAGTCAGTTGTGACTGCAAGTTGTCCAGGTTCTTGGAGTTTTGAACAAAGAATTGAACAAAACGCCCAGCAAAGCAAAGAAAGAATGAAGCAACAAAAGAACAAAAGCAAGCATTTATTGAAAACGAAAGTGTATTCCACAATGTGGGAGCCTGCCGGATACAGAATATTCTTGGGTCCAAATATCCCCTAGAAGTTTCCCATTGGCCACTTCATGCTTCCCTCATGTAAATGAAGTGGTAGCCCACAATCAGTCTGATTAGTTGCAGAGAACAGCCAACCAGAGGCTGAAGACAAGTTACAAAGGTCACACTCCTGTGCAAACATCTGATTGGTTGCAAAAAGCAACCAATCAGAGGCTTGGGTGAAGTTACAAAGTTACACTTCTATGCAAACCAAGACTCGGCCGGCAATCAGTCTGATTTTTTGCAGACAACCAATTTCCCATCTGCTTCATAGAAAAGGTCAAAGCGAGTAGCCTCTGGTCCTTTTGTTACTTAGGAGTGGAAAGTTAGGGATTTCCTTTCAATTTAGTTGTAGGAAGTCGGCGTGAAACAACTTTAAGTTCCCGACCTCCAGACCCTATTCTCCTGCCTCAGTTGTGCAATTAGGGGAAATGTCATAATGTAGGGCGGCATCCCCTATTATGGACTTTCGTTCACTCAACCATTCATCTATTTATGTATTAAATAATTTGTTCTGTGCTAGTGCTGTGCTAAGTAATAAATATAAAATGATGAATAAAACAGACCTTACTTTTACCCACATGGAGTTGAGTCTAGTTAGAAAGGAAGAAAATAAACAAGCAAACAAAAAAAGAAATCTAAAATTATATAAGTTGCTATGTACTATTTAAATAAAAGGAGCCAAGAGAGATAAAAACAATGGAGGCCAGGGAATCTACTAAGCTAGTCTGCCTCAGCAAAGACTTCTTATAAAGAGGTGATGATTTCAAAAAGAAAATTTTGTGAAAACCCTGTGAAACAACATTTGAATCAGAAGGACCAACAGGTGCATATTCAAGGAGTGGAAAAGCCACTCTGGCTGGGATATAAGAATAAAATATGAGAGTGGCGTGAACTAAGATTGAAGAGGCAGCAGTGGCTAAACGTCATGGGCTCCTGTAAATCACTAGGACTTTATTCTAAGTGCATCAAATGACATTGTTGGGTTTGAAGAGGACAAGAGACACAACCTGATTTACATGCTATAAAGATTATTCTAGATTATTTCTAGAGAAAAAATTAGAGGGAGATGAGAGAGAACAGGTATAAAGCCAATGCTTGTCTTCATATCAAATAAACTAAAAATTGTATGCCTTTATTTCACATGGCATGATGCTTTTGGAAATATGTTCAATGAATGGGGCAGCAGAGTGACCCTTGGAATGTAAAGTCTATGAAAGCAGGGACTTTGTTTGTCTTACCATATATAAGCGGTACTGAGCTTAATACAGTACCTAGAAATTCGTCAAAAATATTTGTTAAATCAATTAATTAACTCATAAGTGAATAATATAATTTTGATTTAATGTTATGTGATTTCTGAAAACAATGACTATCACTTCAAGAAAAACGGTGGTGTCTCAATGCAGCAGAATTTTTAAAACATTCTACACATGGGGGTAGGATCAAATAATATCAAAGAGAAGGATGAGATCAACTTTAAAAGGAAGAAAATAACATCTGAAAGATCAATGAATCATACAACTTGTGTACTGCCTATTATAAATATAAAAAGTAGTAACATGAGTTTAATAGACAAAGCAGTGTAACTGTGCATTATTCTGAAGTCAATTGCACTGAAATAAGAAATGCTTGTATTAGACTGGTGTAAAAGAGATTGCGGTTTTTGCCAATAAAACTAACGGCAATTACTTTTGTCCCAACCTATAACAAGGTCAGTCAGCAGAAGATTACAACAAAGGAAAAACTAGGAAGCAGCAATGGTTCCTTGGCAACATGTATAATAAACACAATTACTGGATATGCTGTACATTTAAAAAAAAAAAAAAGAGGAAAGGAAGTCAAACAAAACACTATCTTTAACAAAAATCAAACATTAATTAGCTGACCTGTCTAACCTAGCATTATTATCTGATTAGTATTTATCTAGAAAAAGGACAATAGTTTTCTACATAAACAGCTTTTCTTTAAAATATGTTTTTACTATTTTTCCACATATATAGTGATTTTGAAATCTATTAAATGATATAATTGAGATTGCAAGCTTTGCAATATATATTTGAATTGATAAAAAGGTACAAGAATCTAATGTGCATATCTGTACAAGATCCACTTTCCAACACAGTAATAATTACGAAATTAATGGTAAATATCAGTGTAGGTTCACATTTAGCACTAATCATTTGTTAATGCTCCCTAAATATATGGGAATATATTTATAACAAATCGAAAGGTGCAGCTGGAAAACATTTCCAGCATCTCCACAAACATCAGTAACTAACACAACACAAAGAGGAAACTATCACTGAATATAATATTCACCAAAAAAAATCTCCATTTTAAAGGTAAGGAATACAAACATTTCAAGACTATTATGGCTCACATGGTTGCTAATACAACCAGTACTATGTTTCTTGGCAAATCATTTACCAATGTCATTTGTTGCCACCTCTCAAAAATGGGATTCCACAGTTTAATGGCTCTATGCTTCAAGTGGAAATGTGTAATTTGAAAGCACAGCAAGTGAGGTCTTGTTCACAGCGTCACAAATCTGTGGACCTGTAGTTTTGTCTATGACACAGCAATGTGTAATGCTGTAATCTATTAGCTCTGTCTTGCCTCTGTCCTTTCAAATGATTTTCAGCAGTGAAGACTTATAACATCTGTATTATTTCTGTGTTTCTAATGAAACACAGACTCATTTTAGACTAGCTCTTATTCTAAATATGACTCTACTCATTGCAATGCCTTGGTTATGAATAAGTTTCTATATATTCTTGGAAGAGCAACATCTTCAGGCTTAGATCAGATTTGTTTTTCATTTTCTGGGGAGCCTTCTGGGACCAAAATAGATGTATAATGACTCGAGACTTATGTCTACTCATAGCTTATCTTTTGATTTCTTTTCAGTGAGTCCTATTCCCATGTTCCTTTACCTCGAACAACATTTCATACAATGCACCAGTACAAAGGTATTTGAAAAAACTCTCCTCAGCACTATATTTGTGTATACCAAATTGGCCACTTGTCAGTTTTTATATTCGAGGACCTTTAAGTATAACTTATTACTTCAGATATGATTAGAATGCATTTTGGGGGATATGAAGATGTAATTTAGAAGCAGTGTCGCTTTGAATAATTTTTATCAAACCAATAATTTATTGCTTGTGTAGTAGTATAAGTGTAATTTGCACGCTGAAGGCTTAATTGCATAAAAATTATGTGAGGGTGAAAGTTTACATTGTTGAAATATAATAATTAGAACATTATTTAAATAAAACTGTTGGTATTATTTACATTCTAAAACTAACAAAAGGATTGTGGTTAGAGCCAGCAAATCTGCTGCCCAAATGTCAACTTTCAAGAAATGAGGTAAAATTCAATAAAAAGCAAGATGTCTGCTTTGTAATTATTTACAGGAAACAATAAAATAAAAATAAATATGCATATAAGAAGTTTATTTGATTTCAAGCTGGCCAAAGATCCTAACTGTTCAGCATTGCTTTTTATCTTAAATTGAGAGTAAAAGAAGTATTAGTGAAGACTATAGATACAGGTGGTGCAGCAATGGATCAAAAACCAAGATGACTAGGTGTAAAGTGACTAAATTACAAAGCAAGCAGTGTGAATGAGACTTTGAAAATGCAGATCAGGGCTGGATGTGGTGACTCACGCCTGTAATCCCAGCACTTTGGGAGGCAGGCAGATCACCTGAGGTCAGGAGTTCAAGACCAGCCTGACCAACATGGAGAAACCTCATCTCTATTAAAAATACAAAACTAGCCAGGCGTAGTGGCACATGCATGTAATCCCAGCTACTCGGGAGGCCAAAGCAGGAGAATTGCTTGAAATCGGGAGGCAGAGTCTGCGGAGCTGAGATAGTGCCGTTGCACTCTAGCCTGGGCAACAAGAGTGAAACTCCATCGAAAAAAAAAAAAGATGCAGATCAGTACGTTATAGAAAGCCATGCAGGAGAAAAGTCAATCAGCATTGACTGAATTCAGTCTTTAGCATATGAAGTTGTGATGGAGTTAAGTGAAAAAATCAACTGGCATGTACTTGGTTTAGAAGATTCACTTAATAAGTATGATTTAAAAGGATATGTAGCAGAGCTAAACCGAGAAAGACTGAAGGTTAGGATTAAAGAATAGTAGCATATATAGGATAACATATCAAGACTCAAATTTAAAAATTGGCTATATTCCTTTGCATTGGACCTTAAATCAAAGATTGAGCTATGAAGAATTATTAGAATTATTAGAAGGCAAGTTGTTATTTCTAAAGCTTAGTGATTACTTTAGTGAAAAACTACCACATTCTTGTTAGTAAAATAATTTTAAACCTCTATAACCCTTACTTGATGTTACTCAAAGGGTGGAATACAGAAAACAGACCAAGTTTTCTGGATTTGAAACTTCTCGATTTCAAATATTTCTGGATTTGAAATTTCTTAGTGCAGGCCAGGAATCTGCATTTCAGCAAATCCCCTTGTGACTGTGATATGTCCTAAAGTTTAAAGAACTGCTGTGTGCCTCCTTAATATAATGTATTTGATCTTCAACATAAATGACCACTCATAAAAGAGGCTTGAGCAAAGGCATGACACAATTAGACCTATGGCTTCCATGTTAAAAATAATCTCTTGAGCAAGGGTGAAAACAAAGAGACCAATCTGGAGGCTACTGCAATAATCAATGTGGGAAATGATGGTGGATTGGACAAAAAAAGACAGTAGCAGTGATACTGTCATTCTCTGCTTAAAGTCAAACTGGTCACCTAATTCAATTTACCAAGAGTAATGCACCCAAAGGTACTGGTCAATGATCTTTGAGTCACATGTTACAAATTAGTAAAAGTAACCAAAAAAGGTAGCTCACTGCCTCTTGAAACTGAAATGTCAAGAGTAAATTTTTTTTTCAGAAATAAAACCATGCTGTAGTTTCTCAGTTTATCTCTCGATTATTTCATATTGATTTATATGTATCTCATATCTACTTCTGTTTTTGTTGGCCCATCTCTTTCCTATTTAATAAGGGCTTTCTCAGTTTGGTAGTAGGGGTTGGGAGATGCTATATCTGCAGATAGCATCAGTTTTATATTTTTCTAACCTGCAACCACAAAGTAAAAAGAAAATCTTCTTTGCCCGTGTTCATATATTAAATTTGAGAACAGGATTTTAGTTGTCTTTGGCACCTTTCTTTAGGAGAATCATTGAGGCCAAGGAATTAGGGTATTAAAAATTGTCAGGCCTGGATGGGTGTATTAGTTTGTTTTCACACTGCTGATAAAGACATACCTCTGACTGGGAAGAAAAAGAGATTTAATTGGACTTAACACTTCCACATGCCTGGCGAGGCCTCAGAAACATGGCAGGAAGTGAAAGGCACTTCTTAAATGGTGGCGGCAAGAGAAAATAAGGAAGATGCAAAACCAGAAACCCCTGATAAAGCCATTATATCTTATGAGACTTATTCACTACCACGAGGACAGTGTGGGGGAAGCCGCCCCCATGATTCAAATTATGTCTCACTGCATACCTCCCACAACATGTGGGAATTTTGGGAGTAAAATTCAAGATGAGATTTGGGTGAGGAAACAGAGCCAAATCATATCATTCTGTCCCTGACCCCTCCAAGTCTTATATGCTCACATTTCAAAACCAATCATGCTTTCCCAACATTCCCCCAAAGTATTAACTCATTTCAGCGTTAACCCAAAAGTCCACAGTCCAAAGTCTTATCTGAAACAAGGCAAGTCTCTTCCATCTATGAGCCTGTAAAATCAAAAGCAAGCTAGTTACTTCCTAGATACAATGCCGGTACAGGTATTGGGTAAATACAGCCATTCCAAATGGGAGAAATTGGCCAAAACAAAGGGGTTATAGGGCCCAGGCAAGTCTGAAATCCAGCAGGGAAGTCAAATTTCAAAGCTCCAAAATGATCTCCTTTTACTCCAGGTCTCATATACAGGTCATGCTGATGCAAAAAGTGGGTTCCCATGATCTTGGGCAGCTCCACTCCCGTGGCTTTGCAGGGGTGCTCCCTCCTGGCTGCTATCATGAGATGGTGCTGAGTGTCTGTGGCTTTTCCAGGTGCACGGTGAAAGTTGTCAGTGGATCTAACATTCCGGGGTCTGGAGGACGGTGGCCCTCTTCTCACAGCTCCACTAGGTGGTGTCCCAGGAGGGAGTCTGTGTGGGGCCTCTGACCCCACATTTCCCTTCTACATTGCCCTAGCAGAGGTTCTCCATGAGGGTCCCACCCCTGAAGCAAACTTTTCCCTGGGCATTCTGGCATTTCCATACATCTTCTGAAATCTAGGCAGAGTTTCCCAAACCTCAATTCTTGACTTCTGTGCACCCATAGGCTCAACACCACATGGAAACTGCCAAGGCTTGGGACTTTCACCCTCTGAAGTGACAGCCCAAGATCTATGTTGTCCCCTTTAAGCCATGGCTGGAGGGGCTGGGGCTCAGGGCACCAAATCCCTAGGCTGCACACAGTGCAGGAATCATGGGCCCAACCCAGGAAACCACTTTTTCCTCCTGGACCTCTGGGCCTGTGATGGGAGGGGGTGCCACAAAGTTCTCTGACGTGGCCTGGATACATTTTCCCCATGGTCTTGGGGATTAACATTAGGCTTCTTGCTACTTATGCAAACTTCTGCAGCTGGCTTGAATTACTTCCCCAAAAATGTTTTTTTTTTTTTTTTTTCTTCTATAGTATAGTCAGGCTGCAAATTTTCAAACTTTTATGCTCTGCTTCCCTTATAAAACTTAATGCATTTAGCAACACCCAATTCACCTCTTGAATGCTTTGCTCCCTAGAAATTTCTTCCAACAGATACCCTAAATCGTCTTTTTCAAATTCAAACTTTCACAAGTCTCTAGGGCAGGGGCTAAATGTTGCCAGTCTCTTTACTTAAACGTAACAAATGTTACCTTTGCTCCAGTTCCCAACAGGTTCCTCATCTCCATCTGAGACACCTCAGACTGAATTTTATTGTCCATATTACTATCAGCATTTTGGGCAAAGCCATTCATCAAGTTTCTAGGAAGTTCCAAGCTTTTTCACATTTTCCTCTCTTCTTCTGAGTCCTTCAAAATGTCCCAATATCTGCCTGTTACCGAGTTCCAAAGTCACTTCTACATTTTTGAGTATCTTTTCAGCAACACCCCACTCTACTGGTATGAATTCACTGTATTCGTTTGTTTTCATGCTGCTGATAAAGACATATCTGACATTGGGAAGAAAAAGTGGTTTAATTGGACTTACAGTTCCACATGGCTAGGAAGGCCTCAGAATCATGGCAGGAGGTGAAAGGCACTTCCTACATGGTGGCAGCAAGAGAAAATGAGGAAGATACAAAAGCAGAAACCCCTGATAAAACCATCAGATCTTGTGATACTTATTCCCTACCATGAGAACAGTATGGGGAAAACCACCCCCTTGATTCAAGTTATCTCCCACCAAGTCCCTCCCGCTACACATGGGAATTATGGGAGTACAATTCAAGATGAGATTTGGGTGGGGAAACAGAGCCAAACCATATCAGTGGGACAGGTAGTCATGCTTATGACCAGGAGATTGGGTTATATTTTGTAAACACCATTAGAACCACAGAGTGGGTAAGAGGTAGTTCCCCAAAAGAAAGAGGTTGAATTTATCAGAAAAAAGTAGAAGTAATTCCAGACCAAAAAAACGATGAGATGTTCACTATACTTTGCTTTGAGACTGAGAATTATGTTTGTATATTAGTAAAATTATCCTTCAACTTCATTGGTAGATGATGTTTTTCACTTTAGAAAATTGTCATACCTCTAATAAAAACTTGATTATTATTTTTAATGCAAGAAATAATTCACAATGACTGCAATACTATATTCAAAAATAATACTGTTAATTAAGAGAATTATAACAATGTGGTCTGGAAAATAATCATAGAACGTCATCTGGGTGTTTAATTAACACTTATAGTGTGTCACTTTTTATTCTATGATAATAAATCCATTAGCAATTCTATTGGTGCAAATAAAGAAACTAATTACTTTACATTTTCATGCCTACAAAGAAATAAAATGCATTGCTGTTATTATTGGATTTGCCTTTTGTTACAGTAACACAAGTAATATGCCATCTAATTTTCTTTTAATTAAAAAAAATGAAATGTGATTATTGAAAATGACAAATGGATAATCCATTTAGAAATCTCTTTATAATAAAAGAACAAGGATCTTTGAGAGAAAACATGTCAATCATAACTCTTCTTCAGATTAAATATGCAAATATTAAGAATACACTAAATATAACATAAATTATGTTTTCCACATCAATTCAATGACTCAAATATTTATGGAAACCCAGTTACTGATTTTAAACAGGATAGGAGAAAATACTGAATCTACAGTAAAATGATTTTGATTCTTGTTTCAGGTGTGCTACTGTCATAGGCAGGATTTCTAAAATGGCCTCCTAAAGATGTTTTACTCTAATCTCTAAAACATCTGCATATTATGAGACATCACTCCTGTAATTATGTGTGTTATATGGCACAGCTGACCTTGAGATAGGGAGAATATCCATGATTATTCAGGTGGTGCAATGAAAGGGTATACATGAACCCTTAAGCATAGACAGCTTTCTCTGGCAGAAGCGAAGGTTAGGAAGACTCAAAGCATTAAATAATCTGATGTGCCTCTGCTGCTTGAAGATGGAGATCGCATTAGAAGGAATGTGTGCAGCTTCTAAGAGCAGATAGCCAACCCCAGCTGGTAGCCAGCAAAGAAACAAGTACCTCAGTTCTACAGACAAAGGAAATGAATTCAGCCAACAAACTGAATGGACTTGAAAATACTGATTTTTTCTCCTGAGGCTTTAGAGAAGAGCCCAGACCTGTTGACATATCAATTTCAATCTTGTACGACCCAAAGAAGATAACTCAGTTGATCCCACCTGGGCTTCTGACCTACAGAGACAGTGAGAAAATAAATAGGAATAGGTACTGCTTTAAGTTTTTAATTTGTTAAAGCAGCAATAGAAAACTAATACAGCTGCTAAGAGGTGAAGTGTGTTAAGTTCTGTGCATCTTCTTTACCATTCTGCTAAGCGAAATAGCTGGACTATATTAGTATCAGCTAATCTGAGATTCCATAAAACACTGTTTTAGAAGATGTTAATTTGACGGCTCAGACCTAAAAATTTGTAGGTTTCAAAAGGTCAACTATTTAACAAAGGCTCTGAGTATTCCTGCATTTAAATTTAAAAAGCTATTTTAAACTGTAAGTGTTTCAATATCTTTAGTATGCATATAAATCCTATGTATTCAATATTGAGAAATTCTCAACTAGAAAGTTTTAATTTCTCTTTCTAAAATTATTTCTTATAGCTCATTAATAAAATTAATGAGTACTTCATAGAAATATGTATATGATAACCATATCTTTTGGTTTTCTGAGAAAATTAAGCCTCAGTTTCAAATAGTCTGGCTTCTTGTCATCAAATGTAATTTTATGTATTATAATTTTTAGTTCTAAAGGCATATTGACCAATGATGACACTTTGTGGATACTCAACAGCTAACTAATTCTAACACACTCTGATCAAAGAGTGCTTTTTCTTAGATGGTGTGTATTCAGATATACACATTTGTAACCATATTGCACTGCTTGTGCAGTTGCATAAAGATGACAATACATTCTGAGAAATAAATCCTTAGAAGATTTCATCATTGTCTAACATTATAGAAGGTACAAACCTAGACGGTATAGCCTACTACACACTTAGGTCATATGGTATAGTCTGTTGTTCTCAGGTTACAAACCTGTACAGCATGTTACTGTACTGAATCTTGTAGGCAACCGTAACACAATGGCAAGTATTTGTGTATCTAAACATATCTAAACCTAGAAAAGGTACAGTAAGAATATGATATAAATGGGGTATGCCTTTATAGGGCACTTGCCCTGAATAGAGATAGCAAGAAATTGCTCCAGGCGAACCAATGAGTGAGTGGTGAGTGAATGTGAAGGCCTATGATATTACAGTATACTACTGTAGACTTTATAAATACCATACACTTTGTCTACACTAAATTTATTTATTAAAATTTTCTTGAATAATAAATTAGTCTTAGTTTACTATAACTCTTTTACTTTATACAGTTTTATTTTTTTAAATTTTTGACTCTTTTATGATAACACGTAGCTTAAAACCCATTGATGCCTGAGGTTGCAATTTGTTGAATTTTTGCAATCAGACCTCGGCGACGACCTTGAGCAGTAGGATATAAATAACTTTTGCATGCTTAGCGTTCCAATGAATGGAATACCAGGCAAAAATGGATCAACGCACAAATACATTGTACAACTGTACACAAATAATTTCTTTATTATTTCCTTGTCCTATATGCTTTCTTCCATTTAAAAAATATTAGTATTAATATTTTTTAACTTTTTAAACTTTTGTTTTAGAAACTGAGACACTAACACACACGTTAGCCTAGGCCTACACAGAGTTATGATCACCAATTTTACTGTCTTCCACTTTCATGCCTTGTCCCACTGGAAGGTCTTCAGGAATAATAACACACATACAACTGTCATCTCCTATGATAACAGTGCCTTCTTCTGGAATACCTCCTGACGGAGATGCCTGAGGTCATTTTACAGTTAACTTTTATTCTTTATAAGTAGAAGGAGTACACTCTAAAATAACAATAAAATATGCAGTATAGTAAATACATAAACCACTAATATAGTCATTTATTTTTATTGTCAAGTATTATGTACTGTACATAATTGTATATGCTATCCTTTTATGTGACAGTCAGCACAGTGGATTTTTTTACACTAGCATCACCACAACCATGTGAGTAATGCATTGTGCTACAAAGTTACACCACTACCAAACAGAATACTCAACTCAGCTCTGCCACTAATCCACTCTGTGTGACTTTCACTAAGACAATTGACCTCTTTAGGTCACTAGGGAATAGGAATTTTTCAGCTCCATTATAATCTTACGGGGCTACCATCTTATGTGTGGTCTGTCATTGACTAAATCATCAATTAAAATGAGAAAGAAATACAGTCAGGTATGAGGTACGTGACTGTCTTTCTTTCTCATTTTAATTTATCTGAAACACTTCAAGAAGATAGCGTCCCCAGCAAAATCACTTCTGTCTTTGCTACTTTCTTCTGATCTTTGTAGATCTGCAATCTTCTTGTCATCCAGATTTCAATGCATATACTACTTTTCTTAAAGAAACTTATTTCTGACCATCCCTCCAAAGCAAAACATCCAGACTCTTTAGCAACATATTTTAAGTATTTGAGTAATTTACCACTATCTTATATATTCTGCTTGTTTGCTTATTGCCTATTTCTCTTCATTATTATATACGTTTTGTGAGAGATGACCTCTTGTCTGCCTTGATAACTGCTTCTGAGTAATCTAGTCATAAGATCATTGTCTTTTGCAAACTTAACATTAAAACATGTAATTTTCGTGTGCTTTACAAGGTATTTGCCATTCTAATTCAGAAACTATAAAATCTAAATATTTAAATAAATATATATTCTTTAATTGTAGGATTAGATGAAAATAACAAAATTTAAAAGTGTGGATTCCTTTACAGGTTTTTCAGAAACTCAGGTTCTATAGATTTTCTTCAACTACATTTATTCTGACAGTTTAATCAGGCACCTGCCAGTGCATATTACAAAACTGTACAACTATTTTTCAAAAACACTTCCTAAAAAGTTGCTATGACAACCCCCAAATAACATTTTGACACTGTCTCAGAATTTTAGTTTTCAGCTCCGTAAACTCTAACATATGGGTTAAATGTTGATACTTCATCTATATTAAATAGTAAGTAATTTTTTTCTTTAAAATTAATTGTGAAATCTATTAAGTTATTTCATTATCATACTTACCCTACTTTTCTGAAACAGCTTGGTGGACAGCAGTAAACTTAGAATACTCAACCCAGCTCTTCCATTAACCCACTGTTTGACTTTCACCAAACCAATTCACCTCTCTGGGTCTCAGTTCCTCGTTCATAGAATGAGGAGATTAGCTACAGGATGTTTAAGTTTCCTTCTATGTCTAAATTTCTAGAAATACAAATTAAATGACAACATGCTTGAATTTCTATAATGAAGATATTCACCTCTCTCATCTACCATTCCACAACTGGAAACTAGTGCTTTTTTTTTCACATTTTATTCTTTTTAAAAATATTATGGATGTATAATAGTTTTGCATATTTGGCAGGTGCATGTGATATTTTCATACAAACAAACATTGTGTAATGATCAAATCAGGGTAGTTGGGGTATTCATCACCTCAAGCATTTACCATTTATTTGTGTTACAAACATTTCAATTCCACTCTTCTGGTTATTTTGAAATACAAAATAAATTTTTATTTAATATAGTTGTCCTATTTGTGCTACTGAACACTAGATCTTATTCCATCTAGCTTTATTCTATAATTTTTTTACCTACTGGGATGTATAAAGATTGCAGGGTATCTTAGCTAATGTTTTATGACACATGTACAATAACTATAAATGAGAAAATACTTTGCAAGAATGTTGTGTTTCCAGTTTAAAATATTTGGCCTTGACTGCTTTTATACCACATAGAGATAAGGTTATATTAGTCACTGCTGATTTCAAGATCAAAACTGATAACTTCAATCAAAACTAATTTCTCCTTCTACCATATTCCTATGGCATATTGTTACTCTATTATTGTGTTCATTAGATTTATGTGTATATATGTCTGACTTCTATACTAGTTTAGAACCCTTGGAGGATAATAATTGCTTCTTGTTCATCTTTGGAGAACACTTAACTCCTACAATGGTCCACTAGAGCTAGTAAACTCTCAATAAATCTATTGAAATAAATTGAATCAAACTGTATTAATTGAGGCCATACATTTTTAAAAACGGGAGCTCTTTTAATTTTTTTTTTTACTTGCATTGAGGATCTTATTGATCAAACCATCATCAAAAACAAGATTGAGTAAAAGTGCTCACCTTTCAAATCATGTTCAGATGCAACGAAATTCCCTTCATTGTTATTTTCTCTAACCTTATATCTTATAACTGTAAGCTATGCTTACTTTTTAATGATTTGTAACATTCATTTGATGTGTTTAACTACCATGATGTAGATAAATCAACTGTGTTTCTGCTTTTCTTAACATGTATGATTTGAGCTCAGTAAAGAATCGTGGTAAATATTTATATATTGTCACTCCTAAAAGATATATTTGATTCATTAGATATCTGATAATTTTCTAGTATTAGTAGACTTCAGAATTGTACTTGTAGACTTCATAATTGCATTTATCTTTTCAAATAATTAGGGTCAGAAGTAGAGTTATTTGAAATGAGAAATCATCATGTGGGTATAATATTTTGAGAACAGAAACACAATGAAGAGAGCCAACTTGAATTTTTATTTTGGTTTAAGCTGATATTTTTATGAATGCTTGTTATGTATGGCACGATCAGCATGTAATATAATTTGGTCAGACTTATAATTGTCATAGTCTTCCTTTTTGCTTCATCAAGTTTATCAGTTTTGGTCTGTAAAGAAAGTTGTGTGCTTAATTAGAAATTTGCCATATTCATAGAAAACACTTTAAGTAATCTGTCAGGATGAGCATATGTGGGTATTGGAATCACTATGCAATGTGGCAACTTAATTTATAAGATTATATTTTCAGATTGATACATGAATATATCCATTAATATACCCTAAGGAAACTCATTTACATCATAGATGAATTAGAGATCCAGAAATCTAACCTAGAATTAAAAGATTGGCAAATAATAGTATAAACAGTACAAAATACACAGGTTAAGTATTTGGTCTTCATATGCTTGAAAAAGGTAATTGTCATATTTTACTTTGTGAGACACATTCAAATACAGTAGATTAGACTTAGTTGTGAAATTATCATAAAATGACTGATCATTTCACATGAAATGGTACTATAAAGTAAGACATTATAGACAAGAATACAGGACCATTGAGGCAAAAAAAAAGTTAACTATCACTGATTTTTAAAATGTCACTTCTAGCTATTTAGCACAAAAAGTGAACACTGTTAAATAGGGTGCCCAAGTTATGATCAAAAAGTGATCTGTTTAGTAATGGTAACATCTTGCATTATCAAGTCTTACATTGAATTTCAAAACACATTCACATATATATCTCATTATCATTTGCTCTTCACTAGGTTGTCGGGTAGGATTAACACTTCCACTTTACACAAGAAGAAAAAGCTCACAAAGGTTGAGTTACTCATCTAAGATTTCATAACTAGTTAATGTGAGAAATCTAATGAAGCAATATATAAATCTTTTTAAAAAGTATAAATTTCATTATATAAGCTTGACTAATTTATTACAGATGAACAAATGAACTAACTGCCACTAAGGATGATAACAAAGAGATTAAGGTAAAACTGTAAAATAAGTTTGTCTCATTTTGTTTGTTCTTATATAGCAGAGAATTACATACTAGAGAACTGGAACCGTAGATTTTGCACCCGCGTGACTAAAGAAGCCACCAAAAAGAGGTATACACACACACACACACACACACACACACACACACATGCACACAACTTTCTGACCTATTTTGTTCTGAAAATAAACAAACATACTGAATAAAATATGCTTTTTAAAAACATTATAAATTCATCCATTAGCTGGTAGGAAAGTGAGAATATTAAAATTCAAAAACTTAATTAAAAGCAGAAAAATATTGGTCTGCTCTTAAGATACTTTCCATACCAGATAACCTTGTGCTTCAGTTTTCACCAACTCACAGGTAAAATGGTACAGGACAAAAATTCCAAAGACCACCCACAATTCAGAGTCTAATAGAATAAGCCCTCCCTCACCAAATAAAGTTGGAGCTCCCAAGTGTTTTACTCTTAGTAGTAAGTGTGAACAAGAAATAGACATATACATTCAGGAGACTAGAAAGAGAACTTGCTGGTTTTGAAGAATCGTGCTAAGTAGAAGAAAAAAAACTACATTTCCTTTGATAATTTATAGCAATAACGTTGCCCTCATATGGCTTTGCAGCCTACATTTTGTACTACCAGAGTGGTCCAAAGAACATCATGTATAGAGTTTAATTAAAATTGTTCCTAATTGGTAATGCTCCAATATGCCTAGAAGAATCAATCCCAAAACAGTTTTTGGAAGGATAAGAGGTTAAAAGAGATGGATATTAGTGTACAAATATCAGAATTTTAGAAGGAGAAGAAAGGGAGAATGAAGCAAAGGCAATATGTAAAGAGACAATTACTGATATTTTCCCCAAACTGATAAAAGACAATATTCTACAGATTCAGATATTCTAATGAGTCCCAAGCATGGTAATTAAAGAAAATACACAATGCATCTGCAGAATTCAGTCTACAAAAAAATGTAAATTAAATGAAAAAGCAAAGCATATAGATGAAGAGACTTATAAGAGACTTAAAAGTACATTAACCAATTATAAAGAATGTTATTTAATATGGTTTGAATATTTGTCCCTTCCAAATCTTATGTTGAAATGTGACCTCTAGTATTGGAGCTGGGGCCTAGTGGGAGGTATTGTATCATGGAGGCTGATCCCTTATGAATGGCTTAGCATTATCCTCTTGGTGATGAGTGGGTTCTTCCTCAATGAGTTCATATGAGAACTGGTTATTTAAAAAAAGGTTTCACCTTCTCCCATCTCTCTCACTCCTGCTTTTGCCACGTGATACCACCTGCTCTTCCTTTGCCTTCCACCATGATTGGAAGTTTCCTGAGGCCCTCACCAGAAGCAGATGCTGGAGCCATGCTTGTACAGCCTGCAGAACAGTGAGCCAATTAAAACTCTTTTCTTTATATATTATCCAGACCCTGGTATTTCTTTATAGCAATGCAAGAATGGGCTAACACATAATTTAAGAGAGAAAAATGCACATTTCAAAGACTATCTGAGTAACTCTTACTATGATTGTATATTTAATCATATTAAGAAGTTATTAAAATTTGGGGGTATGAAAACACTAACATGGTTATATTTTTATAAAAGAGTTTTTATCTCTTAGAGATACTTCTTAATTTTTTCTTGGAAAAAGCAATACCTGGAATTTGCTTCAAAATAATCTGAGGATTCAGAAGTAGAGATGGCCATAATTACAGATAAAACAAGACTAACTGTGAGTAGATACATATTGTAATGGGATGAGGTGTTGCATGGGAATTAATTAAACTGCAATTTCTACTTTATCAAAATATAAATAAAATTGTTAAAAGAAATATAAAACTAGACAGCAGAGTAAAACTTCAGAACAATCACCTTCCTAAAAAAAGAAAAAAAAAGATCATTTAAAAGCAGTAAAAAAAGAAACAGATTATTTAAAAAAAGACAGTTAACTTCTTAACAGCAAATATAAAAGCCAGAAGATTTTAGAAAAATGTTTTCAATGTGCTGTGAGGAAATAACTAAGCTAAATTTGCATGTTCAATGAAACTCTCTCAAAAACAAGGGGAAATAAAGATAGATGTAGGCACAAAATAAATAGTTTGCAAACAAAAGATTCTATAGGAAATTTTAAGGAATGCAGTTTTAGACAAAAGAGAAATAATCCCAAGTAAATATTATAAGTATGAGGGTAAATCTACATGAAATTGAAAATAAAACTGACTGAAACTAAAATAATGATATTTTTCATGACTTTTCTAAGGGGATCAGCAAATGAGTTATAATTAAAATACATAAAATCAAATACATATGTTAAGCGTTATCATAAGTAAGGACTTTTAAGGATCTTGTTACTGATCAGGAGGATAAAGAAATATCATTTTTTACATTAATAAGTTAAGTATACATTTAAAAATTTCTAGGGTAACCACTAAAGAATAGAAGAAGAAAATAGAATGTAAGCTAGTAAGAAAAAAATAGTGAAAATTATTAAATCTAAAAAGAGAGAAAATGAACACTAAAAGGAAGACAAAATATAAAAGTTTATGGTAGATATATACTCATATATGTAAATAACATGCAGTTATGTACTACATAACAACATTTTAGTCAATGATGAAATACATATACCACAATGTCCCTATAAAATTATAATACTGTGCTTTTACTGTATTTCTATGTTTAGATATGTATAGATGCACAAATACTTACCATTGTGTGACAACTGCCTGCAGTATCCAGTTTAGTAACATGCTATACAAGTTTCTATGCCATATAGCCTATGTGTACAGCAAGCTATAACATCTAGATTTGTGTAAGTACGCTCTTTTATGTTCATACAATAAAATTGCCTAAAGATGCACTTCTCAGAAAGTATTCTTATTATGAAGTGACATGCTATAAATGTAAAAGGTGTAATTACTTAAAAGGAAATATTCAGTTTACATGGGACTCTTTTAGAGAACTACATACAAGGTCTTCTATATAAGAACAAAAGCATACAGAAATCTTAAAAGGAAATGGATGAGAAAAGAGTTACACAAGGAAAATATTAATCTAAAAAATGCAGCTATGTTAATATTAGCCAGACTACACACTAATGAAAATATATTAGTGGAAATAAAAGAGCATCAAATTATTAAAATGTAAAATGTAATTTACAGAAAAAATATGATAATTCTAAACTTGCATGACTTACTGCATAGCATAAAACATAGGAAGCAAAAATAGACAAAATTTCAGGATAAATCAAAACATCCACTATCATAATGGGAGGTGATAATAATGTTTCTTTAAGCAAGGTATCAGCGAACTATGCCACACAGGCCAAACTTTGTCTGTTGCCTCTTATTGTAAATAAAGATTTACTGCAAATCAGGCATATCCATTTATTTAAGTATTATCTATGACTTCTTTCATGTTATGATGACATAGATAAGTAGTCATAAAAGAGACCATAGGTCTAAAACTTTTATAATCCGATCCTGTTGAGAGAAAAAAATGCCAACCCTGATTTAAACAGTTAGATGTTATCCAGTAGGATGAAAACAAATCAGTAAGAATATGGTAAAAGATTTTAAAAACAATAATGAGACATTTAATAAATATATAGAGAGGTTTCTACCCAATAGATGCAAGATACATATTATTTTCACAAAAGCTGATTCCAACATAAAGTATATATGGGGCCATAAAGTAAGTATCAAATAATGGGTACTCATGGACTTCAGATGGCAATCATTAACACTGGAAACTTCTAATGTAATCCCTCAACAGATACTTCCTGCCATTTCCTCAAAAAAATATTCACTGATACTGTAGCATTGCAATAGAGAAAAACTTAAATTGACATGACGCTGGCCCAAGCTGGAGAACTGGAGTTATCACTCAAATTAATCTTCCCGAAGGTTTGGAGGTTAAAGTTTTATGGACAATTTGGGGAACAGGGGCTAGCAAATGGATGGTACTGATTGGTTGGCAATGAAATGCTCGGGGTGTGAAAAATGTTTCTTGTGTGCTGAGTCTGCCTCTGGGTGGGACCACCAGATCAGTTGAGAAATGAGTCATGAGTCTGGGTGGAATCAGTCTGAAATATATCCTCAAAAAAACGATCTTTGGTTCTACAATAGTGATGTTATCTATAGGAGCAATTGTGGAAGTCACAAATCTTGTGACCTCTGGCCAAATGACTCCTAAAGAGTAAGGAATTATAAAAACTACACCTGTACCTTAGCAGAGTTCAGGTTTCTCCCATAATCCTATGTGGTAGCCTTTCATTAATCTTACAAAAATGATTTTCAGTCCCTGGGCAAGAAGGGGGTTAGTTTTAGGGAAGAACTAATATCATCTTTACTTTCATGGTTAAACTATAAACTAACTTCTTTCCACAGTTAGGTTAGCCTATGCCCAGGAATGAGCAAGGACAGTTGGGAGGTCAGAAGCAAGATGGAACAAGGTGCGTCAGATTTCCCTTACTGCTATAATTTTAAAAACACAGTCTCAGTAGAGCAGTAAGGAAGGGACACAAGGGTTGAAAAACTAACTGTTGTGTACTATGCTCAGTATCTGGGTGATGGAATAAATCATACTCCAAATTTCAGCATCAAATAATATGCCCAGATAAGAAACCTGCAGAGGTATCCCCTGAATCTAAAATAATATTTGAAATTATAAAAAGCAGAAATTTCAAAGAACTCAGTGACAAAAATGTTATTTTCTGACAATGACACAATTACTGAGAAATAAACAACAAAGAATAATTCAGAAAAAAATTGTTAACACTTTTATGTAACTCATGAGTTGAAGAAGTAATCTAAAATAATTTTAAATAAAATAAAAATATCAACTGTCAAAACTAATTGGGTGAAATTAAAAGAGTATTTGGAATAAAATGTATAGATTTTATGTATAATCAAAAATAAAATATTATAGACTTATGCTAAGAATCCAATGAAAACCATTAAAGTCAAGTCAAAAAAAATGAAATCTAAAGAAATAGAGGAAATTAAAAAAAAGCAGAAATTAATAAATTAGAAGATAAAAAATGGAGTAGATAGGACCAAATAGTCACAAGTTTATTTAAAAAACAAACTAATAAAATCGACAAATCACTGATCAATAAGAAAGGACAGATAGCAAAAATAAACAATATTATGAAAGGAAAAGGCTACAAGTTTGCAGATACAGAGAAGATTAAAAATATTACAGTAAATTATGAACAATTTTAAGTTTTAAAGTATTATATATAATGCATCAATTTGTGGAAAATTATATCATACCAAAACAGACTCAAAAAGAAATAGTAAGGTAATAACAACAACAAAACGGTGAAGTAGGAAGTTACACAATATTTCTCCTGCATTTAATTAATGAGAACACTAGCAAAAATTGACAAAATTTTTTAAAACTCTGAAAATTATTCAATGACTTGTAGCTATCTGGGGAACATTTATTCCAGAAAAAAAAAAAAAAAAATGGCTAAATCTCAGTAAGAATAGCAAGCCTTGTCACATTTAATTTGCATTATTACCATTATATTCCATCAGCTCTTCTAGGGCCTTGAAAATTAACCACCTGCCATTACGATAAAAAACAGCAGCCTGACAGCTAACAGAGGAGACAGAGAGGGAGTGAAGCACTTTCAAAAACACATTCCAAGGGATATATTATTATTTGTTCCATCTGATAGTTTCCTGGAAGACTCTCTCTACTCAAAAAGGCTCTTATATTTTACATGATTCAGAGCTCACCCATTACAAGCACTTTTTCCCTGACATCTTTCTCAGGAACAATCAGAGGCAATTGTTAAACATCATGGTTGCCTAAGGCTGTAGGTAAGAGTTGGGGAAAACAATAATCTAATCAGAAAGATTTAAAAAGGCAGATAACATATTAAATGCTTATAGTGAGTTTGTTTTTGTTTTTGGGTTTTGTTTTGTTTTTTGTTTGTTTGTTTGTTTGGTTGGTTGTTTTGTGGGACATGGTTTCACTCTCATCATCCAGGTTGGAATGTAATGGTATGATCTTGGCTCAATAAAACCTCTGCCTCCTGGGCTCAGGCTAAGTCAGACATGTAAACATCCTTGCTGAGAACACATAAACAGAGCCACTTTACGAAGACTGGAAGACTAATTGATTCTGGGAATTTAATGTATCTCTGCCCAATCATTAAATGACTATTAAGCTAATTAAATAAGACTTCAGTGACGACACATGACAAAGAATACAGGCTTTATAAAATTAGCTTTAAAGAGTAACTAAATAAAAACTAATAACAAAAATGAACAAAAAACTGTAAAAACAAAACCTGGGGAAAGTGGCAATCTGATTTCCATAATTGCCATATTTTTGTTTAACTATGAAAATGCTTTGATAGAAGTGAACATATAGCAAGAAGAACAGCAAATGCATGCACAGTAAGACATGGTTATCAGAACACATTGTGAGTGAACAAAGAATTCATACTGCTTTTGCCCTTCACCCAGCAACAGAAGGCTCTAGTTACTGGGTGCAACTAGAAGTGAACCTCCTCCCTAGTTCACTTCTCAAATTCTCCCTCCTCCTCAGCCATGGCATCCTGGTACTGTTGGTACTCAGACACCAGGTTGTTCATGTTGCTCTCAGCCTCAATGAACTCTATTTCATCCATGCTCTCATTCACATGTGGGTTCAGGAAGGCCTTGCACCTAAACATGGCTGCGAACTGCTCTGAAATGCACCTGAATGACTCCTGGATAGTAATGTTATTGCCAGTGAAGGTGATGGGCATTTTTAACCTTGGGGGTAAGATGTCACAGATGATTATTTTCACACTGTGGGAGATCCAATCAGCAAAGTAGCTGCTGTACTTGTTTGGATGTTAAGCATTTGCTCATCTGCTTCCTTCATGGCCATGCAGCCTCTGAAAATGGCAGCCACCACTAGGTAGCAGCCATGGTGAGGGTTGCAGGCAGCCATCATGTTCTTGGTGTCAAATATCTGCTGGGTGAGCTCAGTCGTTGTCAAGGCTCAATACTGCTGGCTGCCCCAGCTGGTCAGTGAGGCAAAGCCAGGCAAGAAGAAGTGCAGGTAGGAAAATGGGACTACATTCATGGACAGTTTCTGCAGTCAGCATTTAGCTGGCCAGGGAAGTACAGGCAGGTGGTGACTCTAGTCATAGCGGCAGAAACCAGGTGGTTCAGATCACTATAGGGGGATGTGGGCAGCTTTGGAATTTTTGAAGCAGATGTCGTGGGGAGCTTCATCATAAAGGCATAAAGTCTCATATGTGTGTTCTATGAACTGGTGGACTGACAGGGTGGCACTATAGGGTTCCACAACCATGTCTAACATTTTGGACAAAGGCAGTGCACTGAATGTGTTTATGATCTTATATGGGTACTCCTCCTGGATCTTGCTGATGAGAAGGGTACTCAACTCAGACCTAGTTCCTCAACTTAGGGAGTGGGTCAGCTGAAAACCCTGCAGGCAGTCACAGCTCTTAGCCACCTTCATCACAACGTCCATCATCAACTCCACCAGCTATTTAAAATGTCCAGTTTTCAAACAAAAATTGTGAGACATACACAGAAATAATGTGGCATGGCACATACACAGAGAAATTTAAAGTCAATAGAATCTGTCTCCATGCAAGCCCATAGGTCAGACTAACTAGAAAAGACTTAATTGAACTACTTTAAAAATATTCAAGAAGAAAAAAGGAAAGTCTAAAAGCTAAAGGAATGTTTGTGAACAATATCTCACCAAATAGAGAAAGTCAATAATGAGAAATTACATACAAAAATATATTCAAATAGAAATTCTGGAGCTTATACCTATAATAACTTAAAAATTACTAGAAAGAATAAACAACATATTTAAGAAACTAGAAGAAATAATAATAATCAGTGAATCTGAAGATAGATCAATTCATATTATGCACTCTGAGGAATAAAAAGAAAAAACAATGAAGAAAAATGAACACGTCACAGACCTATGGTGCATATTCAAAATGCTAGAGAAAAAATACAGTCAATAAACAATCATATATCCAGAAAACTATCTTTGAGAAAAAAAAAAAAAAAGAACTGATGACATTTTCCAAATAAACAAAGACTGAGAGAAGCCTTCACTAGAAAACCTACCCTTCAAAAAATAGTAAAGGGATTTCCTTAGATTTAAATGAAAGAACAGTAGGCAGTAATTAAAACCAACATAAAGAAATAAAAGACTCCAGTAAGAGCAACTCTGCAGATAAATATTGAAGGCAGTTTAAATGTATTTTTTATTTGTAATATTTTTCTACTCCTAATTTAAAAGACAACTGCATACGGTATGAATTAAGAATTTGTTCTGTGGTACAGACAATGTATAAGAAGATAATTTTTATGTTAATAACAGTACAAAAGAGGGAAAGATAATGATATTTTCTATCATCTGAATGTTTGTGTACCCCCAAAATTCATATCTTAAAATTGTCACCCCCAAAGCGATGGTATTAGGAGGGGTTAGAAGGGAAAGCTTTTAGAAGGTAGTTAGATAATGACGGCAGAGCATTCATGAATGGGAACAGTATCTGTATAAAGAAGGCCCAAGAGATCTGTCTTACCTCTTCCACCATGTGAGGAGATTGTGAAAAGACACCACTTATGAATGTGAAAATCAGCCCTCAACAGACACTGTATTTGCTGGCATCTTGATATTGAATTTTTGAGCTTCTACAATTGTGATTAATAAATTTCTGTTGTTTATTACCCACCCAGTTTATGGTACTACGTTACAGCAGCCTGAATGGACTAAACAGACAATTGGTATTGAAAGTAGGGTGCTAGTATAACAAACACCTAAAAATGTGGAAGTGACTGTGGTATTGGATAAGGGATAGAAACTAGAAGAGTATGTGGTACATGCTAAAACAAAAAATCCTACATTGCTGTGAATAGATCATTAAGGGATATTCTAGTAAGAGCCTAGAAAGAAACTAGAAGAGCTAGAATGAAAATCTCAAATTTCTTAGAGAATATTTAAATAGTCACAAACAGTGTTCACAGAAATATGAACACCAAAGGCTATTCTGATGATGTTAATCAGAAATGATGAACGTATTGCTGACAATCAGAGAAAAGTATATCTTTGTTATAAAGAAGCAAAGAACATGACCGAATTGTGTTTCTGTCCAGGTGTTTTGTGGAAGGTAGAAACTTTGAGAGATGAAATTTGATATTTGACTGAGGACAGTCATAAGTAAAATATTGAGGGTGTGGCTTTTCTCGATTGCCACTAGAAAATTTAAGAAGAGAAAAGTAACTTAAAGATGAATTTATTAATCAAAAGGGAAGCAGAATGTATATAACTGAAAAATTATCAATCTGTTTATATGGAAAAAAAAATGAGAAAGCATGTTAAGGAAAAAACACTAAAGGTTTGGTCAAATGATCATTTGGTAAGATCAGTCACCCATCTAAACAGAATCTAAGCTCTCTTTTCAAAGACAAAGGAAGAATAACCCAAAAGACAATTTGGAAATTGTCAGGGCTGCCACTCCCATCACAGGCTCGCAGTGCATAAGTCCTAAAAAGTATGGGGCCACTATAAAGAATTTCCTTTAGGGCAATGCCCAGAGGAGCTGTGGGAGTGGGAATGTTTTCATAGCCCCAGACTAATAAAGCCATTATCATGTGATCTCAGCCTCAGAGAATAGCAAGTATGTGTGTCAGGTACAGACATGTGCCATGAAGATGGGGGCCACTGCAAAGAACTGTTAAGAGAATAGGGCCTAGACACAAAGTTGCCTTGGAGGCAAGATTGTCCAAAGCAGTAGGCCCAAGGCCACTGTCCCAGTGTGTCTGGAAGGCAGGACTCACACTAGTTGATTTGGAAGATGAAACCAGAGTCCCCGTAGTCCAAGAGGGTATAACATCAAGTCAAAGAAGTTGGTTCTCAAGACTTAAGATTTAATGTTGTCTGACTTTTGGTTTCAGGCTTACTTGGGACCTGTTATCGCCTTCTTTTTTCTCATTTCTCCCTTGTGGAATGAGAATGTATATCCTATGCCTGTCTCACCATTATATTTTTGAAGCACATAACTTTTTTTTCCATTTCAGAAAAGTTAAAAAGTTCCTCCACAGCTGGAGGAAAATTTGCTGCAGGATCAATTGTATCTTTAGTGTCACACATATCTGATTTAGATGATATGTAGATGAGACTGTGAAGTTTATACTTTTGAGTTAAGGCCAGAACTAGTTAAAACTTTTGGGGCTCCTTGGATGGAGTAGATGTGTTTTTTATGTAAGAAGGACATGTAATTTGTGAGGGGTAATGGTGGTATGCTATGTTCTGAATGTTTTTGTTCTCCCAAAACTTATATGTTGAACTTCTAACCCCCTAGGATATACTATTAGAAGTTGTGGTTTGGGAAGGTGATTAGGTCACAAGGGTGGAGCCCTCATGGATGGGAATAGGGCCTTAATAATAGAGGCCTAAGAGAGACTCTACTGTGTCTTCTACTACGCGAGGACGTAGCAAGAAGGCAGAGAGAAAGCAGAGAGAAAGCAGGCCCTCACCAGACACTGAATCTGCTGATACCTTGGTATTTGACTTCTCAGCCTCTGGAACTGTGACAGATAAATTTTGACTGTTTTTAAGCTACTCAGTGTATGGTATTTTGTTATAAAAGCCCAAATGGACTAACACAAAGCTGTATAGAGGTAAAGTTTTTGTATATAATTGAAATTAAGTTGTCATTAACCTAGACCAGATTGTTACTAAATCAAATGCTAATTATAAGTGGCAGGATATCCATATATTAAAACTCAAAAATATTAATTCTTCACAATACTAATTTCTTCCCAAAAGGGATTCATAGATTCAATTCTATCCCTATCAAAATATCAATGAGATTCTTCAGAGATAGAAAAAACAGTTCTAAAATATACAGTGGAACCACAAAAGACCCTAAATAAACAAAACAATCCTGAGCAATAGAAAGAAGTTGGAAGTATTACATTACCTGACTTCAAAACATACTATTAAGCTATCATAACCAAAAGAGTATGACACTGACATAAGAACAGATACATAGGCCAATGGAACAGCATAGAGAATCCAGAAATAAATCCACATATTTACAGTCCACTAACTTTCAACAAAATTCTGATGAGAACTAAGGGGTAACTTCAACTTCACCCTCTGAAGGTTCACTAAAAATCAACTGACTAAAGGCAGATTAATAGAAGAAGAGGCATACAAATGTATTTACGTGCATGAAAATCATACAAGAACTCAAAGAAGTGACCAGATGGCCGAAGCTTTTATACTATTTAGGTTACAGAATAAATGGAGGTTCATAGCATGACAAAACATATTATGGTGGCAAAACAGGTTATGAGAGGTGAAGAAGAAAAGGCCTGGCTAGCAAAGATAAACTTATTATGTATATTAAACCTCACAGTTACCAACCCTAACAGAGAATAGATAGTAAATGTTTGTTTCAGATTTTTAATAGCATCAGAATCTCAGTAGATCTTTCCTAGATCTAGACAACAGAGAGCTTCAGAGAAAGCCTGGCTATATCAATGCAGATTTTTTTCTACCTATGCAAATTTCCCACACAAAAGACAGATTTTCAGGGCTACTTCTATTGACAGGTCCTCTGAACATGCATCTCAAAATATATCAAAAAAGTATTTTTGGGGGTAAAACGTTTTGGTTTCCTTCATGTACCAAGAACATTATTTTGGGAAAGGGCACCATCTTCAATAAACGGTGCTCAGAAATCGAGATATCCATTGCAGAAGAGTAAAACTACACCCATATCTCTCACCATCTACAAAAATCAACTCAAAATTGCTAAAAGCTTAAACACAAATGCAAAACTATATTACGAATTGATGAAAACATGGAAGAAATGCTTCACAACATTGGTCTTGGCAAAGATTTTTTAAATAAAACCTCAAAAGTACAAGCAATAAAAGGTAACGCAGACACATGTAGCAATATCAAACTAAAACACTTCTGCACAGTAAAGAATACAATCAATAGAGTGAGGAGAAAACCAACAGAATGGGAAAAATATTTGTAAACTTTGAGAAAAAAGTAATATTTAGAATATTCAAGGATTCATATAACTCAACAGCAAAACAGCAAATAACCTAATTTAGAAATGGGCAAATGAGCTGAGTAGACATTTTTCAAAAGATGACATACAAATAACCAACAGGTATATGAAAAAATTTCAATATCACTAATTCTCAGGAAAATGCAAATCAGAACCACAATGAAATATTATCCCACCTCAGTAAGAATGACTATCATCAAAAAGACAAAAAATAACAAATGCTGGTGAGGATGTGGAGAAAGGGGAACTCTTATATACTCTTGCTGGGAATATAAATTATGGAATACAGTATAACTTTCTCAATAAACCAAAAATAGAACTACCACACCATCCAGCAATCCCACTACTGGATATATATCCAAAGGAAACACAATCGGTATATCAAAGAGATATCTACACTCCCATGTTCACGATGGCACTATTCACAATAGCCAAAATATGGAATCAACCTAACTCTCAATAAAAAGATGAACAAATCAAGAAAATTCTTATATATACACACAATGGAATACTATTCAGCCGCAAAAAGAATAAAATCCTGCCATTTGTGACAACATGAATGAACCCAAAACAAATTATGTTAAATGATGTAAGCCAGGCACACAAAGACAAATACTGCATGATCTCACTCACATGTGGAATCTAAAAAGTACTGATATCTGAAATAAAGAGTAGAATAATGCTTACTAGAGGCTGGGAAGTGTGTTGGAAAAAGGATAATCAGAGGTTGTTAAACAGAGACAAAATTACAGTTAGTTAGAAGTAATAAGTTCTAGTGTTCCATAGAACTACAGGGTGACTGTAATTAACAATTTATTGCATATTTTCAAATAGCTAGACAGCAAATTTTGAATGTTCCCAGCCCAAATGAAGGATATGTATTTTAGATGAGAGATATGCTAATCGCCCTGATTTAATTATTACCTGTTTTATACAAGTATTTAAATATTACAATGTACCCCAGAAATATCAACAATTATTATGGTAAATTAAAAATATGACTCAGAGGGAAAAAAAGCTGAAAATTACAGTAACAATAAAAGCTCTCAGGACTCTAGTCCTGAAACGAAAAATCTGTTAAAGGCAGTTGGCTTCATTAAGAGCGTGTGAAAGATACAAAAATTATAAGTGCGTGTGAAAGATACAAAAAGTGTGGAAATCACAGTATAAGAGGATTTTTATTTTCTTCAAATAATATACATAGAAATAGATGATTCTATACATGATCATATTTTAATGCTATTGTTATCTTTTTGTATATATGTGGAAATGTAGTGCCAACTCAAAAGTAGGCTTATAAAAGAGAAACGAGGGCCGGGTGCAGTGGCTCACGCCTGAAATCCCAGCACTTTGGTAGGTCGAGGCGGGCTGATCATGAGGTCAGGAGATCCAGACCATCCTGGCCAACATGATGAAATCCCGTCTCTGCTAAAAATACAAAAATTAGCTGGACGTGGTGGCGCGAGCCTGTAATCCCAGCCACTCGGGAGCCTGAGGCAGGAGAATTGCTTGAACCAGGGAGTTAGAGGTTGCGGTGAGCCGAGATGGTGCCACTGCACTCCAGCCTGGCGACAGAAGGAGACTCCGTCTCAAAAAAAAAAAAAAAAAAAAAAAAGAGAGAGAGAAATGATTATGTGAACAAGGAAATCTATTTCCTTAAGTTTGTGTGTGGGGGTGTGTATGAATGTGAGTACCAACGTGTGTAAGAGAGAAAATGAACACAAAAAATTTTCTGAGAAGAATAATGCAAGTAAGAGTTGCTTGAGACTTCTGAGAATATTGGATATTTAGCTGAAACAAAGAGATCAAATACATGATCCTCAGATTTTGTACCCCGTCATTCACATATTTGCTTTGGTATTAGCAAATTAGCCTCAACTGTTTCCCAAGAGATACTAGAAGTCTGGAAGGGATCATAGTTTGTGTAATCTCTAATATAATACTTGAGTTGTTTTGTTGTTATTTGTTTCTTTGTTTGCAATTTAACTTACTTTGTGTTAGGTACTGTTCTAATCACTTGGAATACAAAATTGAGCTAAACAACCAAAGCTTCTGTCCTCATGCAGCTTAGATTCCAGGCCTAAAAGAATAAATACAATAAGAACCATCAAAATCAATGAGTAAATTCCATAGTATATTTTAAGATGATAAATGCTGAAAACAAAAAAGTAAGAAAAAGTAATGCAGAAGGGTAAGGGAAATACTAAATGCTGGGGGTGGAAATGTGAGTTAGGTTAAAATTTTTAAAAGATTGAGTATTCTTCATTGAGAAGGAAATCGTTCAGCAAGACTCCCAAGGGAGATGAGGGTGTTAGCCATTCAGAGATCTAGGGAAAGAGAGTCCTTGACAAAGTGAACAATAGGTGCAAAAGCCTTAAGGCTAGAAATTACCTGGCATGTCGAAGGACCAAGAAGAAGGGCAATGTGCCTGGATCAGATTTGTTGCTTTTCAGTAAGGAAAAAATGTATCTTCTTCTCATTTGTATAAAATACAAAGTCATGTCTGTTTGTGAGAAGGCAAGACTGAAGACAGCATCTATCATAAGGTAAAAATAATCTTATCACAGTCTTAACCGTATCAGAGGTAAACAAGATGCAGTTTGTACACAATTGGAAATAAAATGAGGTAGTATATTCTTTGTTACATATTATAAATTTTAAAAATACAATCACCTTAATAGATGTAGAAAATTGCATTTAACAATATTGAACATATCTTCATGGTAAATATATCTTAGTAAAGTCAAATTACAAAGAATTTTCTTAGTCCCTTAATGGGTATCTACAAATAACCTATAACATATATTAATACCACATCTAGTAATAAAATGATGAGACCTTCTTCTGTTTAGATGAGGCATAAGAATATATATTATTGTGATTTTAATTCAGCCTTGCTCTGGAGGCTTTGGCCAATTCCATATGAAAAGATGCTCACTACCAAATTCATGATCTGCCCACACCAAATATTTCCTTTTTCCTTTGTTCAGTCAATTATCTCAGTCAATTGTAGTAGCATCCTATTGCATAAGCTCAAATTTAGGTGTCATCCTTCACACCTTCCTTTTACTCACTCTCATATTCAGTCCATCACAAAGTCAGATTATTTATACCTAAATAAACAAATCTCATATCTATCTACTTTTCTACAACAACATGACCACTATATTTCTCTTAGTTATTTCTTCCCTGGACTAGCACAATAACATCTTAAATTGTCCAACAGCTAGCTGCATTGTTTGTTGACCCTTTTGTCAATGTGACTATTTAAAACACAAATCAAATTGTTAATGGATTTTCATTGCATTTAGGATGGAAAACAAAAAAATCCTGCAAGGTCTAGCCCTTAGATAGCTCTCCAGTCTCACCCTTCCCCTACCTTTTACAGTTATATCAATAGTGACTTTCTTTCATGCCATCTTACTTACCTCTCTCCTTCTTGACTTTACCTATGCTATTCCATGTGCCTGGAAGATACTTCCTTCCCCTTTCATTAGTAAACTTCTACTCAACTTTCAAAAACTCACTTGCTGTCATAAATCTTCCCTGACTTTCTCTACTAGGTTGAATACCTAAAAAAGGATCTCATAGAACCATGTACCTCCCCTGAATAGCACCTATCACATATGCAATTTTATATGTTTATATGAATCCTTGATTAATGTCTACACTTTTTGTAGAATGCATATCCCATAAAGGCAAAAGCTCTGTTTTACTTAACATCGTATTTTTTGCACCTAGCAATCCCTGAAACCTAATCAGTATTTGAAAATATTTGTTGAACATATAAATGAATGAAGACATATAGAAGTTTTACCTACTCAAGACCATGGCAGACTATATCTTCCTTAAAAGCAGGAATGATGTACTTATCTGTATATTCATGGTGGCTTGGATTTTTTTTTGGCATTTATTACTGCTTAATATATATTTGCTGCCTTTAGAAAAACAATCCCATGGCCCATTTCACAAGAATCGCAAATCATGCCTTTCTGTTAAGTCTTCATATATAAAATTTTAAAAATGAATAAGGAAGAAAGAAGAGCAAATTAGCAACAAAGAAAGTACCAGATAATTCACAGACTACCACAGTAATGTGGAAGGCAGAAATATTACTTACAGACACAGATTTCTACATATTTTAGTGAATAAAATATGCTCAATAAACATACCAATTCTAATAGTTCAACAAAATCTATTACGTATATCCTCATAAGCATCACAGAGATTTTCTTAACGGGTGATTATTTTTGGTTCAAAAGAAGCAGCCTTCAAAATTTCTGTGCTGTGAACATTGTCAATACCTGATTCTTAGCACTTACCAGCTCTGTGCACACCAGCCAAACTTCCAGGAATTGTGACTGTTTGCCAAGAAATTTCTCTGGTCTCTGGAGTTCACTTTGCCAATATGTAGGGCAAGACAGACGTTCTGCAGAATTAACAGCCCCCAGGAGTAGCCCTTAACCAATTACTGGTGAGAGTTGGTAAATAAAAACCCCACCTGACCAAGTTACTTGAGTGGAGAAACAAATTTTAAGCTGGTTCTCCGGGTTCCCCTGTGCTATTGAGCTTAAATTATCATCATTGTAACTTGCTTCAAAGTGCATGCTTCATTGACTCTTTTCCAACATCTGTCTCATTTCTTCACTTTCTTGCTAGAGCTTCTGGATATCCTAACTAAAATAAATTTCCTGTGTTTGCATCCTGGTCTCAGGATCTTTCTTTGGAAGAACCCAAAGTAAGATATTTTACTTGAAGGTATGTTTAAAAAGCTTATAAATGACAAAGTTTTGCATCTCACTCCACCTCCAGAACAACCTAGAAAAGTGGATTTGAAAGACTAAAGATGTCACAGAGCTACCAAGTCAGCCAGAACCTGAATAGCTATTAATAGCTATTATTATTTTCTGGTATTACTTTGTAATTCACTTAATCCTTTATCAAAATTTCACTGACTATATACTACACAATAGGTACTTTGCCAATTGCAGACTATAATATTGAATAAAAAGTGAATCTTTCTTTTAAGAAGCTTAGTGTCAGTTGAAAAGATAAATATGTAAGTAAATAATTAAAATAAATTAAATAATATTGGGCAGAGTATCTCTAGGGGATTGTGGGTACCCTGACTAAAGTATTTCTGAGACAGTGCTCAGAGAAGGTTTGATAGCACTTATGTTTGAATAGAGTTTTGTGAACTGAATGGTAATTTCCCAGGTGAAACAACTTAATCTACAGTTTTCATTGAAAGATATTTCTGTGTTTTATTATTGTAATACATAACAAATTCCTGAAATTCTACTGAATTCATGTCTGCAAAATAATATAGAGTATTTAGCACAGTAACTGATGCAAAACACATATAAGATTTACTAAAACAGAATTTATTATTTTTAAAATGACAGAAATGAGATGTGAATGCCAAACAAAGTAAGCCTATTTCATTGGGTGGAAAACATTAGGTAATCAATGTTAAAATAACTGATTAAATTAAACAATGAAACCTGCTACAACTGTCCAAGGATGCTATTCAGAGCATTGGATGGATCAGACACCAAGTGTTAGCAATATTTTAGCAGGCTTTTTTCTTAGAGACGTTGAAGGAGATTGACATCCTTAGCTCACTGTCACATAAAGGAGGTTGTTTCAAGTCAATGTCCCCAAAATCTCTCTAGTTGGTGATATTTCTATCTACCTTGGGGACTATTAGTAAGAAGATTGTTATTATTACAGATTTTTAAATGTTTTTAATTTTTAACTGTTGTGGGTATATAGTAGGTATATATATTTATGGGCACGTGAGACGTTTTAATACAGGTATGCAATGTAAAATAAGCACATTACGGAGAACGAGGAATCCATGCCCTCAAGCGCTTATCCTTTGAGTTATAAACAATACAGTTAAACTCTTTAAGTTATTTTAAAATATATAATAAAATTATTATCGACTGTGGTCACCCTCTTGTGCTACCAAAGTGTAGGTCTTATTCATTCTTTCTGTTTTTTTGTACTCATTAACTATCCCCACCTCCCCAACCCACCCACCCACTCATGCTACCCTTCCCAGACTCTGGTAACCATCCTTCTACTCTCTATGTCCAAGAGTTCAATTGTTTGATTTTTAGATCCCACAAAGAAGTGAGGACATGCGATATCTGTCTTTCTGTGTCTGGTATATTTTACTTAATGATCTTCAGTTCCATACATATTGTTGCAAATGACAAAATCTCATTCTTTGTATGGCTGAATAGTACTCCATTGTGTATATGTATCACCTTTTCTTTATCTATTATCTTTTGAAGGACACTTAGGTTGCTTCCAAATCTTAGCTATTGTAAACAGTGCTGCAACAAACATAGGAGTGCAGATTTCTCTTCAATATACTGATGTTTTTTCTTTTGGGTATACTCCCAGCAGTGGGATTACTGGATCATATGGCAGCTCAATTTTTACTTTTCTGAGGAACCTCCAAACTGTTCTATTGCTATAAAGATACCTGCAAACATGGAAGCAACTTTGGAAAGTGGTAACAGGCAAAGGTTGGAAGAATTGGGAGGACTCAGAAGACAGGAAGATGAGGGAAAGTTTGGAATTCTTTAGAGATTAGATAAACCATCTTGAACAAAATTCTGATATGTCCATAGTAATATGGACAGTGAAGTACAGGCTGATGAGGTCTCAGATGAAAACAAGAAATATATTGGGAACTGAAGCAAAGATCACCCTTGCTATGCCTTAGCCAAAAACTTGACTGTATTGTGTTTATACTCTAGCAATCTGTGGAAGTTTGAGCTTAAGAGTGATGACTTAGGGTGTCTGACAGAAAACAATTTCTAAGCAGCAAAGCTTTCAAGATGCGACCTCTCTGCTTCTGACAACCTATGCTCAGATGCTGGAGCAAAGAAATCACCTAAAGCTGGAACTTATATTTAAAACAAAAGCAGAACATACATGTTTGGAAAATTTGTAGCCTAGCCATGTGCTAGAAAAGAAAAGCCCATTTTCAGGGAAAGAATTCAAGCAGGATGTGGAGCAACCACTGGCTAGAAAAATTAGCATAATGCAGGTCCAAGTGCTAATATCCAAGATAATAGAAAAAAGGCCTAAAAGGCATTTCAGAGATTTTCAAGGCATTCTCTCCCATCACAGACCCAGAGGCCTAAGAGGAAAGAATGGTTTCAACAGGCCTGGGGTCCTACTGCCTTATGCAGCCTCAAGACACTACTTCCCATATCCTGGTTGCTCTGACTCTAGCCTCAGCTCAGAGTGTTCTAGATACAGCTCAGGCTGCCATCCAGGAGGTTACAAGCCATAAGCTTTGGTGGCTTTTATGTGGTGTTAAGCCTACATGGACACAGAATGCAAGAGTAAAGGAGGCTTGGAAACCTCCACCTAGATTTCAGAGGATGTATGGAAGTTTGGGTGCCCAGGCAGAAGCTGGCTGCTAGAGTAAAAACCCTACAGGGGCCCGGGCGTGGTGGCTCACGCCTGTAATCCCAGAATTTTGGGAGGCCAGGACGGGTGGATCACAAGGTCAGGAGATCGAGACCATCCTGGCGAACACAGTGAAACTCCGTTTCTACTAAAAATACAAAAAATTAGCTGGGCGTGATGGCGGGCGCCTGTAGTTCCAGCTACTGGAGAGGCTGAGGCAGGAGAATGGTGTGAACCCGGGAGTTGGAGGTTGCAGTGAGCCGAGATTGCGCCACTGCACTCCAGCCTGGGCGACAGAGTGAGATTCTGTCCCCCACCAAAAAAAAAAAAAAAAACCCTACAGGGAGCCTGTCCTAGGGCAGTGGCAAGGAAAATATGGGGTTGAATTCCCCACACAGAGTCCACAGTGGGCACTGCTTAATGGAGCTGTGGAAATGGGGCCACCACCTTCCAGTCCCAGGAATGGTAGGTTCACTGGCAGCTTGCATCTTGAGCCCAGAAAAGCCACAGGCACTGAACACCTACCTATTAGAGCAGTTACATGTGCTGCATCCTGCAAAGCCACAGAGGCAGAACTTCCCAGGGCCTTGGGAACCCACCATTTGCACCAGTGTGACTTGGATGCACGACATGGTGGAGTCAAAAGGAGATTATTTTGGAGCTTTAAGATTTAATGCCTCCCCTGCTGGGTTTCAGACTTTTGTGAGGCCAATTTCTCCCTTTCAGAATAGGAATGCTTACCCAATGCCTGTACCACCATTGTTATTGTAAATAATTATTTTTGATCTTACAGGGTAATAGGTAGAAGGAACTTGAATCTCAGATAAGAGTTTTGACTTTGGGGGTTTTGAGTTTGGGCTGAAACAAGTTAGGACTTTGGAGGACTATTGAGAAGAAGTGATTGTATTTTGCAAAGTGTGAAGAACATGAGATTTGGGGGACCAGGGTCAGCATGATATGCTTTGGATATTTGTGACCTCCAAATTTCATGTTGAAATGTAAACCCCAGTGTTGGAGGTGGGGCCTGGTGGGACGTGTTTGGATCATGGGGGTGGATCACACATGAATAGTGAGGTGCTGCCCTCACAGTAGTGAGTTCTCACAAGACCTGGTTAT
The DNA here is from genome assembly GCF_047675955.1 of Chlorocebus sabaeus. Taxonomy (NCBI): domain Eukaryota; kingdom Metazoa; phylum Chordata; class Mammalia; order Primates; family Cercopithecidae; genus Chlorocebus; species Chlorocebus sabaeus. The sequence continues at coordinate 58,809,601 of NC_132933.1, forward strand.
TCAAAAGTGTATGGCACCACCCCCTTGCTCTCTTTTTCCCTCTCTCACATGTGAGATGCTTGCTCCCCCTTCACTTTCAGCTATAACTAGAAGCTTCCTGAGGTCTTCACCAGTAGCAGATGCCAGCACCATGCTTCTTATACTGTCTGCAGAACTATGAGTCAGTTAAACCTCTTTTTAAAAAATAAATTACCCAGCCCAGGTATTTTTATAGTGATGCAAAAATGGCCAACACATGTAACACACTGCTATAATCACTTTGAACCTGTTTTTCTCATTTCCTGCCTTTTTTCCTTTTCTCTCTTTTTTTTTCAGATTCATGCGGTTAGAAATTTCTCTCTTCTTAAGAAATAAAACAAAATTTGGAAGTTTCTTAATGCATATAAAATTAATTTCAAATTCCTAAGAAGGATATTCAAGTCCCACTGCACCTTACCAACTCCCTTTTGAATCTTGTTCCCCAGTCCACTTCCTCCCACTCATGACCCCTTTATTCCAATGCGCTTATGCACATTACACTTGAGCTCTCTTGACTTTTTTGTCTTTCTACAAATGTTCAGTTAGCTTTCGTTTAATTCAATTAGTATGTCATTCATTTAGAAAATATTTACAAAGTGATTGCTATGTGCTAGGTGCTTTGCTAGAATGTTGAAGATACAGTGAGGGAAAAAGATGACAATGTTTCTCCCTTCAAAAAGCTTGTATTTTAGTGTAATATGCAGATAAACAAACAATGATAGTATCATATAAAAACTCTAACGTGGAACAGTAGAGTGCATTATTGGGGGAAAATGGCAGATAGGAGGCAGGAATACACTGCAACTCCCACTCAGATGGACAGAGCAGCTTGTGGAGACTCACATCATGAACTTTTTCTCCAATAAATACCACAGGAACATACCAGGAAAGCCAGGAGAATCCACAGATCCTTTGACGGAAGCAGGTTGCTCCTGCAGGGCCTGAGAGACAGTTCAAAAACTGTGAGGACCCAAAGTATAAAAGTGTGAAAGGGGTATCACTTGCCCATGAACACACACCCTCACTGGGGAGCCTGAAGGTCTAGAGGACAAGAGAAAGATTAAACCTTACTTGGAGCTGAGACAATTTAGGAGAGTTCATTGAAATACAGGGGTAGAAGAATCAGTGAGAAGAGACATGTGGGCTCTCTCAGTCCCCAGGGATGGCATTTCTGACTTTGTTTTGCAGAAGTCCTACAGGAGGGCTGCCTTAGGAACTGGAGAAAGACCACAGGGAGAGAAAACTTCCAGTTGAACTTTGTAACAATTTTGACCAAACATAGTAGCCTGGACAAAACTCAGTCTGCTATGCAGACACAGCACAGAAGCCAAGCCTTGCTTGCTTTCACAGCTCAGAGGCTGGCAGACTGGGGCAAATTCTCAGTCCTGCTCACCCACTGCCTAGAAACAAACTTAGTGCTTTTGGAGTGGTCAAAATAAGAGTGAGACCAATCTTTTTGTCTGCGTGACAGCTGGGTGAGGACTGTAACTGCTAGCTTTCCCCTACTTTCTTGGTGACCTGCATGACACAACAAGGTAACTATAATCCCCCTGGGAACAGAAATCCATTGGCCTGAGAACCACACCCTCATCCCCCAAAGCAGCTGCAGCAAGCACTGCCCAAGGAGAGTACGGGCTTACACATGCCTAACCCTGCCCCTACCTGATGGTCTTTCTCTATACACCCTGGTAGCCAGAGGCAAAGAACATATTCTCCTGAGAGCTCTAGGGTCCCACCCATAGCCTGATTATCCCTATGTTACCACAGCTGATACTCTCTTGAAAGCACAATATCCTGGAAGGAGGCCAACCAGCACGAAACTAGTGCAATAAACAAAACTACAACTGAAAACCCTCAGAGAGTCTATTCCGCTCCCCTGCCACCTCCACCAGAACAGGTGCTGCTATTCGTGGCTGAGAGACCTGAAGACGGTTCACATCACAGGATACTGTGTAGACACCCCTAGTACAAGCCTGAAACTTGGTAGCTCCACTGGGTGGCTAGATCCAGAAAAGAAATAATAATCACTACAGTTAAGCTCTCAGGAAACCACATCCCAAGGAAAAGAGGGAAATCACTACATCAAGGAAGCACCACACAGAAAAAAAAAATTCTGAACAGCAGCCCTTGAGTCCCAGTTCTTCCCTGTGACATAGTCTATACTCAAATGAAACAGAACCAGAAAAAGCAATCTGGTAATATGGCCAAAAAAAAAGTTTTTTTTAACACCCCCAAAAGATCACACTAACTCTCCAGCAATGAATTCCAATCAAGAAGAAATCCCTGAATTGCCAGGAAACGATTTCAGAAGATCAATTATTAAGCTAATCAAGGAAGTACAGGATACAAAGGGAAAAATCTTCAGTGAAATGTATAGTATAAATAAAAATCAATCACAACTACTGGAAATAAAGAACCCAGAGAAATGAAAAATATGCTAGAAATTCTCAGCAATAGAATTGAACAAGCAGAAGAAGGAACTTCAGAGCTCAAAGACAAGGTTGTCAATATAGCCCAATCCAACAAAGACAAAGAAAAAAAAGTTTAAAAAAAATGAACAAAAGCTTCAAGAAGTTTGGGATTATGTTAAACAACCAAACCTAAGAATAACTGGTGTTCTGAGGAAGAAGATAAATCTCAATGTTTGGAAAAGATATTTGAGGGAATAATTGGGGAAATCTTCCCTGGCCTTGCTAGAGATCTAGACATCCAAATACAAGAAATTCAAAGAATACCTGGAAAATTTATCTCAAATACATCATCATCTAGGGACATAGTAATCAGGTTATATAAAGTCAAGATGAAGAAAAGAATCTTAAGAGCTGTGAGGCAAAAGCACCAGGTAACTTATAAAATAAACTATCAAATTAGCAGCAGATTTATCAGCAGTAACCCTACAAGCTAGAAGAGATTGGGGCCCTATCTTCAGCTTCCTTAAGCAAAACAATTATCAGCCAAGAATTTTGTATCCATTGAAACTAAGCTTCATAAATGAAGGAAAGATACAGTCTTTTTCAGACAAACAAATGCTGCAAGAATTCACCACTATTAAGCCAACACTATGAGAACTGCTAAAAGGAGCTCTAAATCTTGAAACAAATTCTCAAAATACACAAAAATGGAATCTCATTAAAACGTAAATATCACAGGAACAATAAAACAAAAAGACAATAAGGAAATAAAAAAGAAGCAAGATATTCAGGCAACAAATAGCATGACAAATAGAATGGTACTTCACATCTCAATATTAATGTTGAATTTAAATGGCCTAAATGCTCCATACTAAAAAATACAAAAAAACTAGCCAGGCGAGGTGGCGGGCACCTGTAGTCCCAGCTACTCGAGAGGCTGAGGCAGGAGAATGGCATAAACTCGGGAGGCAGAACTTGCAGTGAGCCAAGATCTGGCCACTGTACTCCAGCCTGGGTGACAGAGCGAGACTCTGTCTCAAAAAAAAAAAAAAAAAAAAAAAAAAATAGAGAATAACAGAATGGATAAGAATTCACCAACCAAGTATCTTCTGTCTTCAAGAGACTCACCTAATACATAACTCACATAAACTTAAGGTAAAGAGGTGGAAAATGATATTCCTTGCAAATGGACACCAAAGGCAAGCAGAAGTAGTGATTCTTATATCACACAAAACAAACTTTAAAGCAGACAGTAGTTTAAAAAGACAAAGAGGGACATTATATAATGATAAAAGGACTAGTACAACAAGAAAATATCACAGTTCTAAATAGTATGCACCTAACACTGGAAGTCCAAAATTTGTAAAACAAGTACTATTAGACCTAAGAAATGAGATAGACAGATACACAGTAATAGTGGGAGACTTTAATACTTCACTGATAGCACTAGACAGGTCTTCAAGCCAGAAAGTCAACAAAAGAACAGTGAACTGAAATTATACCATAGAACAAATGGACTTAATAGATATGTATGAAACATTCTACCCCAAACTGCAGAATATACACTTTATTCATCAGCATATGAAATAGTCTCCAAGATAGACCATATGATAGTCTGCAAAACAAGTTTCAGTAAATAAAAAAAAAATAATAAAAATTATGTCAAGTATTCTCTGAGATCGCAGTGGAAGAAAATTAGAAATCAACTCCAAAAAGAACCTTCAAAACCAAGCAAATACATGGAAATTAAATATCCTACACTTGAATGGTCTTTGGATCAACAACGAAATCAAGATGTACATTTAAAAATTATTTGAACTGAATGGTAAGTGTGATACAACCTATCAAAACCTCTAGGATGCAGCAAAAGCAGCACTAAGAGAAAAGTTTACAGCATCAAATGCCTACATCAAAAAGTCTGAAAAAGCACAAATAGGCAATCTAAGGTCATACCTCATGAAACTGAAGAAACAAGAACAAACCAAACCCAAACCAGCAAAGAGAAGAAATAACAAAGATCAGAAAAGAAATAAATAAGTTGAAACAAAGAAAATACAAAAGATAAAGGGGACAAAAAGTTGGTTCTTTGAAAAGATAAATAAAATTGATAGAGCATTAGCAAGATTAATCAAGGAAAGAGAGAAGATCCAAATAACTTCAATTAGAAATGAAACAGGAGATATTATTACTAATACCACAGAAATACATAAGATTATTGAAGGTTACTATGAACATCTTCATGTGCACACACTAGAAAACCTAGAGGAGATGGATAAATTCCTGGAAACATACAACCTTCATAGATTAAATAAGAAAGATACAGAATCTCTGAACAAACCAATAACAAGCAGGAAGATTAAAATGATAACTTAAAAATTTCCAACAAAAAAGTCCAGGACCAGATGGATTAACAGCCAAATTCTATCAGAAATACAAAGGAGAATTTGTACCAATCCTATTGACACTATTCCACAAGGTATAGAAAGACGGGATCCTCCCTAAATCATTCTATGAAGTCAGTATCACCTGGATACCAAAACCAGGAAAGGATACAACAACAACAACAACAACAAAAAAAAAAAATAAATAAAAAAGAAAAGAAAAAGAAAAAAAAAAGAAAGAAAAGAAAAGAAAAGAAAACTACACACCAATAGTCCAGGTGAATACAGATGCAAAAATTCTTAACAAAATACCAGCTAACTGAACTCATCAGCATATCAAAAAGATAATCCACCATGATCAAGTGGGCTTCATAACAGGGATGGTTTAACATATGCAAGTAAATTGATGTGATACACCACATAAAATTAGAAACAAAAAGCACATGATCATCTTAGTAGATTTAGAAAAAGCATTTGACAAAATCAAGCATCCCTTTAGGATTACAACCCTCAGCAAAGTCAACATAGATGGAACATACCTAAATATAATAAAAGCCATCTATGACAAACCCACAGCCAACATAATACTAAATGGGAAAAAGTTAAAAGTATTCCCCCTGAGAACTGGAACAAGACAAGAAAGCCCACTCTCACCACTTCTATTCAATGTAGTACTGGAAGTTCTAGCCAAAGCAATCAGACAAGAGGAAGAAATAAAGGGCATCCAAATCGGTAAAGAGGAAGTCAAATTGTCACTGTTTGCTGATGATATGATTGTACACCTAGAAAACCCTAAAGATTCATTCAGAAAGCTCCTAGAACTGGTGAATGAATTCAACAAAGTTTCAGGATACAAAATTAATGTACATAAATCAGTAACTCTGCTTTACACCAACAATGACCAAGCTGAGAATCAAATCAAGGACTCAACCCCTTTCACAATAGCTGCAAAAAATAAAAATAAAAAAATTCCTAGGAATATAACTAACCAAGGAGGGGAAAGACCTTTGTAAAGAAAACTGCAAAACATTGCTGAAAGAAATCATGAATGACACAAAGAAATGGAAACAATTTTCATGCTCAGGGATGGGTAGAATCAACATTGTAAAAATGAACATACTGCCAAAAGCAATCTACAAATTCAATGCAATTTCCATCAAAATACTACCATCATTTTTCACACAACTGGAAAAAACAATCCTAAAATTCATGTGGAATTAATAAAGAGACTGCATAGCCAAAGCAGGACTAAGCAAAAAGCACAAATCTGCAGGCATGACATTACCGAACTTCAAACTATAGTATAAGTATAGCCTATAGTTATACTATAAGTATAATCTATACTTACATTACAAGTGTACTATAAGTATAGCCTATACTTACACTATAAGTGTACTGTAAGTATAGCTTATACTTATACTATAAGTATACTATAAGTACAGCTTACACTTATACTACAAGTATACTGTAAGTGTAGCTTATACTCACACTATACTTATAACTTATACTATAAGTATAGCTCATCAAAGCAGCATGGTACTGGTGTAAAAATAGGCGCATAGATCAATAGAATATAATAGAGAACCTACAAATAAAGCCAAATGCCAAATGCTTACAGTCAACAGATCTTTGACAAAGCAAACAAAAACATAAAGTGGAGAAAGGACACCTTATTCAACAAATGGTGCTGGGATAAATGGTAGACCATATGTAGGAGAATGAAATTGGATCCTCGTTATCACCTTACACAAAACTCAATTCAAGATGGATGAAGGACTTAAATATTAGCCCTGAAACTAGGTGGATCACGAGGTCAGGAGATCAAGACCATCCTGGCTAACACAGTGAAACCCTGTCTCTATTAAAAATACAAAAAAAAAAAAAAAAAAAAAAAAATAGCTAGGCATGGTGGAGGGCGCCTGTAGTCTCAGCTACTTGGGAGGCTGAGGCAGGAGAATGGCGTGAAACCGGGAGGCAGAGCTTGCAGTGAGTCAAGATTGTGCCACTATCGACAGCGAGACTCCGCTTAAAAAAAAAAAAAAAATGGAAAAAGAAAAAAAAACCCTAGAAGATAACATCAGAAAAACCCTTCTAAACATTGGTTTAGGCAAAGACTTTATGAGCAAGAACCCCAAAGCAAATGCAACAAAAACAAAAATAAATAGATGGGACTTAATTAAATTAAAAATATTCTGCACAGCAAAATAAACAATCAGCAGAGTAGACGGGCGGATCACGAGGTCAGGAGATCGAGACCATCCTGGTTAACACGGTGAAACCCCGTCTCTACTAAAAAATACAAAAAAACTAGCCGGGCGAGGTGGCGGGCACCTGTAGTCCCAGCTACTCGGGAGGCTGAGGCAGGAGAATGGCGTAAACCCGGGAGGCGGAGCTTGCAGTGAGCCGAGATCCGGCCACTGCACTCCAGCCTGGGTGACAGAGCGAGACTCCGTCTCAAAATAAATAAATAAATAAATAAATAAAAAATAAACAATCAGCAGAGTAAATAAGACAACCCACAGAGTGGGAGAAAATCTTCCCATTCTATACATCCGGCAAAGGACTAATGTCCAGAATCTACAAAGAACTCAAACAAATTAGCAAGAAAAAAAATCCCATCAAAAAGAGGGCTAAGGACATGAATAGACAATTTTCAAAAGAAGTATACAAATAGCCAACAAACATGAAAAAATGCTTAATATCACTAATGATCCGGAAAATGCAAATCAAAACCAGAATACAATACCACCTTACTCCTGCAAGAAGGGCCATAACCAAAAATTAAAAAAAAAAAAAATAGATATTGGCAGGGATTTGGTGTAAAGGGAACACTTCTACACTGCTGGTGGGAATGTAAACTATTACAACCGCTACAGAAAACATTGTGGAGATTCTTTAAAGAACTAAAAGTAGAACTACCATTTGATCTAGCAACCCTACTACTGCGTATCTTCCCAGAGGAAAAAAAGTCATTATTCGAAAAAAGATACTTGCACACACGTGTTTATAGCAGCACAATTCGCAATGGTAAAAATATGGAACCAGCCCAAATGCCCGTCAATCAATGAGTAGATAAAGAAATAAAGAAACTGTGGTGTGTATACACCATGGAATCCCACTCCATTATAAAAAGGAACAAAATAATGGCATTTGCAGCGAACTGGATAGAATTGGAGGCCATTATTCTAAGTGAAGTAACTCAAGAATGGAAAACCAAACGCTGTTCTCAATCATAAATGGGAGCTAAGCTATGAGGATACAAAGGCATAAGAATAATACAATGGACTTTGGGGACCCAATGGAAAGGGTGGGAGCAGGGTGAGGGATAAAAAACTATAAATTGGGTACAGTGTATACTACTCGGGTGATGGATGCACTAAAATCTCACAAATCACCACTAAAGAACTTATTCATGTAACAAAACACCACTTGTTCCTCAAAAACCTATGGTAATAGAAAATTGAAAAACAAGTTTTAAGTGTATTATTGGAACACAGAGGTGGAAATATAAAAGGTTTGATCCTACCATATTTCAATTTGATAGGTTTTTAGACTTTATTGTTTTAAAATATAAATATTTTGACTTCAAATGTATAAATTTATTTTTATTTTTGATACAGAGTATCATTTTGTCACTCACACTGGTGTGCAGTGTTGCACACACGACTCACTGCAGCTTTGACCTCCTGGGCTCAAGTGATCTTCCTGCCTCAACCTTCCATGTAGCTGGTACCATAAATGTGGACCACCATGCCCAGCTAACTGTTTGATTTTTTTGTAGAGATGGGTTCCCATTTTGTTGCACAGGCTGTTCTCCAACTCTTGGGCTCAAGCAATTCTCTTGCTTTAGTCTCTAAGAATGCTTGGATTATAGGTGTGAGCCACTACATCTGGTCATGAATTTTTAATAGGAAATTAATTTCAAGAATAGCCATTTAGCCATGTTAAGAACTTGATACATTGTTTATCTAGTCCAATTAAACCATGTGAAGTTTCAGCCTTCGTTGGTGGTTTCCAGTCTTTATTTATACCAAGTTTAATTTTTCATGAACAATATTTGAAAGTTTAACTATAGTTTATATTCATAATAAATTCAGTATAACAATAAACTTAACATTCAAAAATAACAATTTTAGCCATTACAAATTTTATTTAATATGGATTAATAGTACCAGTAATATTCATTATGAATATTTATGGGTTATACTTATTAGGGCAAAGAGCCTTAGCATGATAATGTCTTCATGAACAGTGTAAACTCCAAAACTCCACAAGACCAATGATAGGAACAATACTTCCCAATGAGTGACCTCCAAATTAAGAACTAAGGATGAGTAAAACTTTTCCAGTTTAATAAAAACTAGGGTGGCACAGATAGAAAAAGTGCTCCAATCAAAGGTTCAGAGATGAATGAGTGCATGTTATGTCCTAATTTTCTACTATTGTACTTTTGCTTATATTTTTTTCTTCTACTTGTAATTTCTTTCCTCCTTCTTTCCATTTCTTGAGACCCTTGGCCTGTTATAAGGAAAACTCGAATCATTTCCAGTGGGATGCTTTTTATATTTGAAAGAAGACATGACTATTTTTTATTTGCTCAATGTAAGACTGCAAGGTGAAGTAGATATTAGAAACAAGACAAAGTAGATAAGATTATTAGGGGAATGGGTGGATCTGCTATTATTCTGGTAGAATTTTTGTTAAATAAACACAAACAGAATAAAGACAGATCATATGCAGTATTTAATTTGTGTCTCCTGCTCAAAATAGATATAAGTAAATTTGTCTTTAATTTCGTGCAGAGGGTTTTGAGTTAAATGAGCTTCGTTACACTGTATCACCTTTTTGTTAAATTGGGAGTGAATAAATATGGTACTTTTATCTTCATTGTCAGTGGTTGATTAACTTGGTGATCCTAATTTAATATTTTCCTTAAACAGAGCTACAAAGACTGTATCAGTCCAATCTGAAGCAAATTTTATGTTTCACTGAATTTGGCCAGGCAAATAGAATTCTAGTGCAAAAGATACACATGTTCAAATTCATGATCTGAAACTTATATGTATACTACTTATTAGAAAGAGAACTAAATAGCATATAATATACCTGCAAGTTTTATAACCCAGAGATTAGGTATTTTTCATAAAAGAATAAGTAATAGTCCTTTATTATTTTATTATGTACTTGGATAGAAATAAAACATTCAATTATTCTGCAAATAAGGTTATTAGTGCACCTACAAGAAGAATATATTTGGTTAATAAAAACATGGTCACATACATGCATTGTCTTTTTTAACTTTTGTTAATTCCTCAAAATAAATTAAGTTGAAATAAGTTATTTTGCTTTGATGTCTTCTAAACTTGATCACCATATCTGAAGCCACTATGCAGATGAGTAGAAAATTCAATGATTTAAATAGTGTAAAATTCGTGAGTGCTGCTCTCTCATAAATTGTAGCAGCTTTAATAAATAAGTCTATAGCTGTTTTTCTATATTCCATATGACTTCTGTGCACATCCAGAGGACATCACTTACTATGCAACGACTTATATGAACATTATAAGATTCTGACGTACACCTGAGTCTTAAAATAGTATTCTCTTCAGTTTATATCACAGGTCCCAGATGCCTTGACTTAATTTAATTTTACAGCTACCTTCTTGAGAGAGTATATTAAAGCCAAATAATCCTTCAATAGAATGAGAGAGCAATGAAGTTCACAAATAGAACTACACCACTTTAGTTGGGAATTATATTTCCACATGAATGAATTTCTGAGTTGCAGTCAAATTTGAATTTAAAAACATTGTGAACAACATGTCCTTTATGAGAAAAGAGTCCCTCATTTTATTAAGAAAATGGTGCACAATATTGGTTATATATATATGTACTAAATCATGTCTCTAATTAAGATCCCAACCTAAAACAGATTTTTAGAGAACTTTGTTGACTTGTATTTTTTTAAAATGGTACAGTACTTTCCCTCTTGAAAAAAGCCTTTGATTCCTGTAGCTGAACATCTTCTATGTATGATTGTTGCAGTATCATCTTTGCATGGTTATTGATATGCCTGCTGTTGATTAAAATTTAGTTTTTTTTTTGTTTTTTTTTTTTTAGTTAACATAAAATATATGTCTTCAGGCCTCTTTGGCCTTGGTCAGGAATGTATAACAACTGAAAAAGGTTCAGACAAGAGATCAGTAATTAGGCACAGCTTGTAAAACCAAGTTCAGTCTACTATTGCTCCTAGGGATAGGCCGATGATTGACATTGCAGTGAAGGAATCTCAGAGGTGGTTCTGCAGATTATAATCAAACTGCAAATACAATTAGTAGGTAAAGCTCATGGATTAAATTTTAAAAATCTATTGAGCAGGAAACATTCTCAACTACAAGCTGAAGAGGGTACCTTATTGATAAAAGTTAACAACTTAGAATTTTTATGTGATCAATACTACATGTCAGTTAGATTTCTAGTTTTCCATAGTAGTGAATGGTGGCTTTTATTCCTTTTTTTTGTTGTCATTCTCTTTACCTTTTTCTTCCAAAGCAACCCATTATAAAGTGAAGTGTGTTGCATACATCATTTCAAATTTTGGTTCAAATGTGCATATGTTATTTCATTGGGGGAAACGCCATAATTAAGACTTTGAAAACAGATATATTAGAATTTTACTAAGTTCTAAATAAGATGGCATTGATTGGCTTATCTAGATGTACAATATTTAAATTATCTACATACATCTGTATATATACTTACAGCATTATAAGAGATACAATCTACCATAATTATAGAATATAAACTTCAAAGATATATTAATTCTTTAAATGAATGTCAATGTTTGTATAACCACATTAAAAGTAAACATCAAAGTGCTACTAAACCTTCCCTGCATAGCGTGTACAAATGGTTGCTTGTAGGAAGTTAGTGATCTTTGCCTAATGTTGAGACTGACTCAATTTAACAAGTATTTCCTGAAAAAATTGTAAAAAGGACATAAAGATAAAAATACAAATGACTATGTCACTAAGTATAATGAGTGCAATAAACTGTTTACATAATGTATGCTACTAAGATTCAGAAAATAGAGAAATGATATTAAGTTATGGGAATAGAAAAATTTCAAGGCTGATGAATTTCAAATGAATTTTGAAGGATGTATTGGCAATTGGCATGTAGAAATACAGAGGGATATTTCCACAGAGGAAAAAGCATGGTGAATGATCAGCAATATAATGTAATACAAATTGGTAGAAATCGATTACTGAATGTACACCAAGACCGCTATTCTGTGAGATTTTGAATGCCAAAGTTAGAAGTATGTAATGATTGAGAAGACTATGAGAAGTCATGGAAAGTTTTGTTTTGTATATAATGGTGAAGAAATGTTTTAAAAGTGCATTTTGGGATCATTAATCTACAAATAATGGTAAAGTCAATTGGCAGAGAATCCAAACAAAAGGGCCAGCATGCAAGCTAAATCAATGATGCAGTCAGCCAGGAGATAAAGAACACATAAAATAGAGTAGTTGTAATGGGACTGGAAAGAAGAGGGTACATTTGAAATAAAAAATTTTTTTTCAGTATAGACACAATTTTATTTAGAATATCTTCTATTCATGGTTGATTGAATCCACGAATGCCGAAGCCACAGATATGGAGGGGCAACTGTGTAAAACAGTGTGTCTCATTTCCACAAAAGCTTATGTGTAGAAACATATGTATTAGGATAGGAATTTAATTTGTAGAGAGAAATAATTTATCTTAGGTATTAGTTTAATAAAAACATATATATATATAAGTAAATAAAGAAGTAAATACAGAACCTATTTCTGGGCATTTATGTAAATAAGAAATTTCCACCAAAACGGAATGTTCATGCCTCCTGCTTAGTTGACAATAACATGGTAATAAAACACATTTATTAAATGCCTAGTTACTTTTGAAGATTCCAGAGATGAGTCAACAAGCATGGTTATTGGCTTCTATGACCTTGTTCTTTTGAAGACAAGTTCTAATCTTACTTTTTTTGTGCCCCTAGTGTTTTTTTTTTTTGCACAGAATCTAGAAGATAGACATCAAGTAAATTTATACTGAATGAATAAAGGAATGATTGAAGATTAAGATTACCAAAGAAAAATTAAATGCTTTAACAAATAACGTGATTAAAGAATTGATACTTTGTATTCCATATAGAAAAAAGACGACAATGTGAATAATGTAGCATGTTTCCTAAAGAAAATTAAGTTCAACCCCAACTGCTTAAGCACCTCTAGAGAGCCCCATTGGTCTTGTCCTCACAGCACAGTTCGAAAACCACTAATCTAGACAATAATACACACTGAGAGTATAACTGGAGACAGAGAAGGAAAGCTTCTTGTGATTTTGTAGTGTGTAAGTATAGTCTTACCTGTAAGACTATAAGATATCCATCACCATAGGATAACCAACCATTTTCCTGATGGGTGGAATATATTCTGCCTAGAATCATGGGGAAACTGTGCAAAATAATTTTTGAGGCTCTCTCTCACCAGTTGATTCTCGGCTCTCTTAGGAGAAGACAGGAATAACTACTCTCAGAAACATTTACATTCTAAATATCAGAGATTATTGTTGTCTGATACTAATATTGGAATTATGTGGGAAAACAGCTCAAGATTTGGCAGGTGAGTTCTTTTATTTTATATGGGACTCCAAAATCCTATGCCTTTTATAAGGGCTTGAATACAAGGATATGCAAAATACTCAAAGAAAACACCTTAAGACTACATATCACCAAGTCTTTCTTCTAACTACACTTTGAATTTCACACCCTTGAATTCCAAATGTTTGCAAACATTTTCTGACCCAACTGAATTCCATTTCAAAGTGTCTGCTTGGCTCCAGCTTTTGTAAACATACGATGAAAAAATTTAAGGTAGTAGAAACTATAGTACATGACAAAAGCGATATAGGAGATGACAAAAAGAGAGAAGTAATGTGACTCTGAGATTTCAAGTTAGGGTTACTAAAAAGATGATGGAGCCGTGAATGACAACAAAAAGAGGAGAGCCTTTGGGGAGATTATTAGAGAGTAATTTCTCTTTTCAACAAGTATTATGCTTACATAAATTCTGTAGATATATTGGCAAAATTATTTCAGACAACGATTAGCCACCTCTAAGGACAAGACACTTAAGGGTGGGAACAAAAAGTTAAATATTTTTGCGGTATAATAATTTGTTGAAAATTCAGTAGTTTCTACTGTCAGTCATGGCCAATGAAATAAATTGGATTAGAGTAAAAGTTCTCAACCAAAGCTCACTGCCAACTTCCAAGCAGTACACTTTATGCTTTGAGGTTGTCTATTTTAATAAAATGCCTAGATAGATATATATTTTAACAGTATGTAGTGAAATTCCTTAAGCCTTCATTATCGGAATAGAACTGTCATTCATATTGTCAAGTCATTAAGAGAAGTCTGAGGAATAGCAACCAAGACAATGGCTATTTAAGATTTCAGCTTATAGTATGAGGACACACTGATAATATTAATGACAGCTATTATTAAAACCAAGTGGTTGAGAGGGTGACCTCTGGAGTTGAACTTCTGTGTTTAAACTCTGGCACTACCCTTTATTATGTGTGAACTTGGGCAATTTTTAATTAATCTCTGTGAACCTCAGTTTCTTTATCTGTACAATGAGAAGAATAGTAGTAACTACCTCATATGTGATATTGTCACAATTAAATAGAATAATACATACAAAGCAAGCATCAGTAATGCTCCAGAAATGTTTGACTTAGGGTGTAGTGCCACACATATGCTACCCTGTACAGATTTATGTCCTGTGAATGGATAAATTGAATGAATCAATTTTTTTTTTTTTAGTTACATAGTATACAGGAAAACCAAATTAACATGATTTTCATGATGTAATACATGAGACACTGCATGCTCTGACACGGGATGAAGTCATTCTTTGTTCTGCTACGTAAATAGATAATACCCAGTAACACTGATTGATCATTTATTATATGCCAGGAACTGTTTTAAGAACTATGAATTAATTCAATGTCACAGTGACATTCTGAGGTAAAGTTCCTATATCAAGTGAATAAAAAGAAACAACAGAGAAGAAATATACCTAATATTAGTGAAAATAAGACCGAAAATTTGAGCGCTGGAAGCCTGACTTCACAGCCAATGTTCTTAATTACTACATGAAATTGCATCTCATTCAGAAAGGTTTTCTCAAACCTACTTACACATTATGCAGTGTTACATACAGTTCCATGACCAACCAATTAAAACTAACAGTTTAAAGTATTTATCCTATTACCCCCCAAAAAAAAAAAAGGTCAAAAGCAGATGCATTTTTTAAGTCATGTATAAGTTCTATCTATTAATTACAACAAAGCCTCTATTTGTAAGCAATAAAAAAAATTAACTTAAATTGTTATATGAACTTGAAAGTAGAATGCAAATTCATGTATATGATGATTGCTTATCTGAAACTCTAGTTTAGTAAACTGCTTTGTATGCCTCATAATTCAAACCCTCTTTAACATCTCATTTAAATGTAAGATGTATTTACTTTGAGGAAGACCTGATGAGATCTTGTTAAATCCCCTTACACAAAGAGATGCTTTTTATGTAAATTCAAAGGATGAAACTTCCTCTAAGTGTTCTACATTTTCTTGCATGCAGCTTCTGTCAATCTCAAGCCATTCCAGTTTCTGAGGATGCATTATAATAACCACATTCTTTAAAAACTCCAATGTCTCCAAACTCAGCAATTAGAATTCGAGAGGTGTTATTGTAATTCTAAATCTCTGCATCTACTCCTTCTCTACATCAACAATACTCAAAATTATAATGAACACAGTGAAGAAAGCGCTAACAACGGACTTTCAATTGCCAAAAATATATATTTTCCTTATTTTCTATTGTAAGTCTTGTAATATCTTGGTTGTGAGTGTGTTTGAGACTTTGGAGGTGTTATTAAACCTAATGTTCTCAAATACATACAAGCAAGAAAATGTAAGTAACTACATATATCTCTATTTGCATTGCCTTTTCCTTAGTCCTCGTTTCAGCCTGGTCTGGATTATTAAATAACAATATCAGATTTTAGGGACTATCTTTTAGTCTTTGGTATTTCTCATTGTTATTAATATGATATATTCCCTCTCTTAATAAGGCAGGCTGATTAAATGTACTGTACTCTTAAACTACATTTTTAAAAAGTGGAGTATTTGGAAGATGTAGTTGTTATTAATCAAACCGAACACTGGATGGCAGTCCTAACTAATAGTAGAAGCAAAAGCTATTGATAGACTAGGAAGAACTGATTCAAAGTAATACTCTCGGCAGTTTAAGTTTCTTGCCAGTTTTAACAGCTGGAAAGTCAGCAAAGAACTTTGAACAAAGATGGTGACAGGATCAGAGTGTTAAAAATAGCGAGCTAGCTTGGCATCATAATGAATATGTGAAACTTGCTTTTCAGTTCACTTGACAATGTTGTGTACCAGAATCAATTTCGGAAGTTTTACTCCAATTATGATACTCAGTCTTAGACCACAAATTAGATTCACCTACTTTATTGTCATCTAGAATCCAGTTTGGGCTGGCAGTATACCTAGCATGACTATAGTCTGATATGAATTACCCTCAATAACTTTTAAATATGCTTGATCCCCAAAATGTAATCCTGGTGGTTTCTTTTCTGGTTTCCTATTCATCTTCCAACTTTATAACCAAGATCCCTCAAATGGAAAAGAATATATTCATATATCTGATGTTTATGTCTGTGAGGAATGCTTTCTTTTGGAATTGAGGTAAAAGACATTGGAATGCTTCAGATATTTCTATGCATGTTCATAGTACAGAGCTGGTGCATGGATATTGGAGTAAAATTGACCTGACCTTGCATCCTAAGTTTGCCACTAACAAACTAGGTAAATGGAGGTAAGTTATTTCATCTCTCTGGTCCTCAGTTTCCTCAACTGTAAACAGATGAATCTGTAAAATAATAGCTTTTCATAGATTTGGTGTATATTTTAAATAAAATTATGCATGCAAAGTATTTCAGATGATCTTGGATACACAGCATATGCTCAAGGAGTGTTAGCTATTATTGTTATCATTATTGCCATGATCAGCTTCACTCATATCATATATTCATTTTTTATGAATATTTTGTTAAATGATCTCTTAGACAGTTAGCTAAAGGTATTTGTTACTCATTTAAATTCTTAAATAACTAAGATTGAATGGCAGTAAATATGAAATTGAGAGACAATAACTTGGAAATCAAGGAATTGATAATAAAGAATAAATTATATATTTTTATTTTTTCCTCCATATATTGTTAAATGAACGCACTGACTCTGCCTCTAAATTTCGGGAGGATGAACCATTGTTACATTGCTGAAGAGCACATTCTTCTCCTTTAAAATAGGTCTGTTTCAGATACTTTTGTTAAGATTCTTGTTTTGAGGAGGAGCAGTGAGATAAAATACATTTTGTGTTGCTTACCATTAAAGCCTTCTGGATTGCAAAAATTCTCACTTATGAATTTACTTAATATCTAATTCAACATGTACAGAAACACAAAGAAATATCATATGGCTTTCATGAGCCATGCAACACAATGTTATTAATATCTTCTAAAATACTATTTCTGCCTAGAGTTGATATTAAGTTTACCAGATTAATGCATCAAAAATACACCTTCCTTTCTGACTCAACATTATCATTGTCTTCTTAATGAAGAAAATATTTTCTTTGCGCTATGAAAACTTTTGTGGCAATAAGTAATTTTAGGTGATTGTTTTGTAGTTCTGGAATAAGAAACCAAGCATTTAGTGATGTTTTTAAAAATTCAATCTAAGTAAGGACTCTAGAAATCACATAGACTTTTCTTGTTCTAACATTCAAAACAAGAAGCTAATACCCCCGCTTCCAGGTTCATGAGGAATTCATACATATACACACACATAATGAATGTATTTCCTGAGAGCAAACATGTTAGCTCAAGTGTATAGATGCATGAGATAATCATATGAATAAAACAGACAAAAATTTAAAAGTCCTGGCTTGAATTTTATTAAGATCTGGAAAGATTATTTATTATCCAGCTTACAGAAGTAGTGAGGGGTTAACCTAGATTCTAGTGCCACCAACAAAAGGGAAAAAAACAAAAAACAAACGAACAAACAAAAACCCAGACATTTGAAATCTATAATTACAGAAAGCCAGTTTTCAATCCCTGCCTTGAGAAAGTTTCAGCTAACTTAGTACTTATCTAGGAGTAATTTACTTTTGAACAAGAGTAACTCTAAAAAATTAGTCAATGCTAAATTGAAATATAACAAACACCATGAAAAATTTCATGTAAGACTTGGTAAGGAAATTATTACTAAATATTTTCATTTCCTTAGTGGGCCTCACTCACAAATGCAAGAAAGCAAATAAGGAACTAAAATATGTTGCCTCTGTAATATATGTTAAGTATATAAGTAGTTGTTCCCATGACAAATACTTATCTTTTACAAACTTGTAGGAGTGGGCAAAGGACATGAGAAGATATTTCTCAAAAGAAGATATACAAATGGCCAACAAACATGAGAAAAAAATGCTCAACATCATGAATTATCAGAGAAATGAAAATTAAAACCACAGTAAAATACCAATTTAACCCAGCCAGAAGGGCCATTGTTAAAAAGTAAATATATATATATATATATATATATATATATATATATATATATATATATATAGAGAGAGAGAGAGAGAGAGAGAGAGAGGCATGGATGTGCTGAAAAAGGAATGCTTATAACACTGTTGGTAGGAATGTAAATTAGTACAGCTTCTATGAAAAGCAGTATAGGGATTTCTCAAAACACTAAATTTAGATCTGCCATTCAATTCAGCAATCCTACTACTGAGTATCTACTCAAAGAAAAAGAAGTCACTTTATGTAAAAGACATCTGAACACATATGTTTATTGCAGCACAAGTCACAATTGCAAAGATATGGATTCAACTTAAGTGCCTATCAACTGATGAGCAGGAAAGAAACTGTGGGGATTGAGATGGCAGATAGGAGGCACGACCAACTTGCAGCTCCTGCTCGAATGGACAGAGCAGCATGTGGAGACTCACATCATGAACTTTGGCTCCAAGAACTACCATAGGAACATACCAGGAAAACCGAGAGAATCCACAGACCCTTGGAATGAACTGAATCCCTTCTACAGGCTTCCTGAGATGTCAAAAAACTGTGAGTCTGCTTGCTTTCTTAGTTGGGAGGCTTGTGGTTTTGGGCAAGTTCTCAGTCCTGGTCACTGGCTGCCTGGAAATAGACTCGGTGCTGTTGGTGGGGGGCATGATGGGAGTGAGGCTGACTTTTAGGACTACAGGCTATATGGAAGCAGGATGAAGCCTGTGACTGCCAGCTTTCCCCAACTTCCCTGGTAACCTGTATAACATAGAAGAGGCAGCCATAATCCTCCTGGGAATTTAACTCCATTGGACTGGGAATCACACTCCATCCCCCACAGCAGCCACAGCAAACTCTGCCCAAAGAGAGGCTGAGCTTAGATACACCTATCCCTGCAACCACCTGATGATCTTTATCCATCCACACTGATAACCAAAGAAAAAGGTCATAATCTCTTGGGAGCTCTATGGCCCTGCCCACCACCTGAGAAACCTGAATACTTAATCACATGTCCCCAGGGCAAGTTTGCATCCTCCTTTTAGGACTGCAGCTGATTCAATCTTGAAAGTGCCACCTCCTTGCTGGAGGTTAACCAACACAAAACCAGCAAACTAGACAAAACCACAATCAAGGATTCTCAGAGAGTCCACTTCACTCCCCTCCTGCCTCCACCAGAGCAGGTGCTGCAAGACGTGAGGATAAACCATATCACGGGACTCTATGCAGACACTCCTCAGTATCAGCCTGGAGCCCAGGAGCTGTGCTGGGAGGCTAGAACCAGAAAAGCAAAAATAATCACTACAGTTGAACTCTCAGGAAGCCCCATTCCTAGGGGAAAGGAGTGAAAACCACATCAGCAGCCCATGAGCCCCAGATCTTCCCTCTGACATACTGTACCAAAATGAGAGGAACCAGAGAAACAATTCTGGTAATATGACAAAACAAGGTCCTTTAACACCCACAAAAGGTCATGCCAGCTCACCAGCAATGGATCTAAACCAAGATGAAATCTCTGAATTGCAAGAAAAAGAATTCAGAAGGTGGATTATTAAGCTAATCAAGGAGGCACCAGAGAAAGGTGAAGTCCAACTTTAAAGAATCATAAGCATGATACAGAATATGAAAGAAAATTATTTAATGAAACAGACAGCATAAATAAAAAACAATCACAACTTCTGGAAATCAAGAACACACTTAGAGAATTGCAAAATGCACTGAAAAGTCTTAGCAATGGAATCAACCAAGTAGAAGAAAGAACTTCAGAGCTCAAAGACAAGGGTTTTGAGTTAACCCAATCTATCAAAGCGAAGAAAAAGGAATTTTTAAAAATGAACAAATCCTAAAAGAAGTTTGGGACAATGTTAAATATGTATGCCTAAGAATAATTGGTGTTCCTAAGGAAGAAGAAGAATCTAAAAGCTTGGAAAACATATTTGAGGGAATAATCAAGGAAAAGTCCCCTGGTCTTGTTGGAGATCTAGATATCCAAATATAAGAAGCTCAAAGAACACAGGGGAAATTAATCATAAAAAGATCATCACCAAGGCACATACTAATAAGGTTATCTAAAGTCAAGACTAAGTAAAGAATATTAAGAGCTGTGATGCAAAAGCATCAGGTAACCTATAAAGGGAAATCTATCAGATTAACATCAGATTTCTCAGCAGAAACCCTACAATCTAGAAGGGATTGGAGTCCTATTTTTAGTCTCTTAAAACAAAACAATCATCAGCCAAGAATTTTGTATCCGGGAAAATTAAGTTTCATAAATGAAGAAAAGATACAGTGTTTTTCAGGCACATATATGCTGAGAGAATTTGCCACTACCAAGCCAGCACTACAAGAATTGCTAAAAGGAACTCTAAATCTTGAAACAAATCCTGAAAATACACCAAAATAGAACCTCCTTAAAGCATGCATCTCAAGGGACCCATATAACAACACAGTGACAAAAATACAAGGTATTCAGGTAACTAATATCACCATGAATAGAATAGTACCTAACATCTCAGTACTAACATTGAACGTAAATGTTCTAAATGCTCCACTTGAAAGATAGACAATGGCAGAATGGATAAGAATTCACCAACCAAGTATCTTCTGTCTTTAAGAGACTCATGTAACACATAAGGACTGACATAAACTTAAGGTAGAGGGGTCCATGCAAATGGACACCAAAAGGAAGCAAGAGTAGCTACTCTTATATCAGACCAAACAAATTTTAAAGCAACAACAGTTAAAAAAGACAAATAGGGACATTATAAAATGATAAAATGACTAGTCCAACAGGAAAATATCACAATTCTAAATATGTATGCACCTAACACTGGAGCTCCCAAATTTATAAAACAATTACTACTAGACCTAAGAAATGAGATAGATAGCAACACAATAAGAGTGATAAACTTCAATACTCCACTGACAGCACTAGACAGGTCATCAAGACAGAAAGTCAACAAAGAAACAATGGACTTAAACTATACTTTACAACAAATGGACTTAATGGATATATATGGAACATTCTACCCAACAACTGCAGAATATACAGTCTATTCATTAGCACATGGAACATTCTCTAAGATAGACCTTCATATGATAGGCCACAAAACAAATCTCAGTAAATTTAAGAAAATCAAAATTATATCAAGTACTCTCTTAGACCACAGTGAAATAAAATTGGAAATCAACTCTAAAAGGAACCCACAAAAACATACAAATGCATGAAAATTAAATAACCTGCTCCTGAATGATCATCTGAAAAGCACAAATAGACAATCTAAGGTCAATCCTCATGGAACTGGAGAAACAAGAACAAACTAAAACCAAACCCAGCAGAAGAAAAGAAATAACAAAGATAAGAGCAGAACTAAATAAAATAGAAACAACAACAACAAAAAACACAAAAGATAAATAAAACAAGAAGTTGGTTCCTTGAAAAGATAAATAAAATTGATTGACCATTAGCTAGATTAACCAAGAAGAGAGAAGATCAAAATAAGCTTAAATAGAAATGAAATGAGAGATACTACAACTGATACCACAGAAACACAAAAGATTATTCAAGGCTTCTATGAACACCTTTATGCATATGAACTAGAAAACCTAGAGGAGATGTGTAAATTCCTGGAAATATACAATTCTCCTAGATTAAACCAGGAAGATATAGAATCTCTGCACAGACCATAATAAACACTAAGATTGAAATGGTAACAAAAATTTGCCAACAAAAAAAGAGTCCAGGACTAGACAGATTCACAGCTGAATTCTATCAGACATACAAAGAAGAATTGGTGTCAGTACTGCTGACACTATTCCAAAAGATGGAGAAAGAGGGAATTTTCCCTTAATCATTCCAAGAAACCAGTATCACCCTACTACCAAAACCAGGAAAAGAAACAACAAAAAAAGAAAGCTACAGACCAATATTCCAGATAAACGTTGATGTAATAATTCTCAAAAAAATACTGGAGAAACAAATCCAATGGCATATCAAAAAGATAATTCACCATAATCAAGTGGGTTTTTTTTTCTAACAGGGATGCAGGGATGGTTTAACACACATAAGTCAATAAAGGTGATACACCACATAAACAGAATTAAGATTAAAAAAATCACATGATCATCTCAATACATACAGAAAAAACACTTGAAAAAATCAAGCATCACTTTAGGATTAAAAACTTCAGCAAAATTGTCATAGAAGAGACATAACTTAAGGTAATAAGAGCCATCTATGATAAACCCACAGGCAATATTGTACTGATTTGGGAAAAGTTGAAAGCATTTCCCCTGAGAACTGGAACAAGACAAGAATGCCCACTCTCACCACTTCTATTCAATATAGTACTGAAAGTCCTAGTCAGAGCAATCAGGCAAGAGAAAGTAATAAAAAGCAATCAAACTGGTATAGGGGAAGTCAAATTGTCACTGTTTGCTGAGGATATGGTCATATACCTAGAAAACCCAAAAAACTCATCCGAAAAGCTCCTAGAACTGGTAAATGAATTCAGTGAACTTTCAGGATACAAAATTTATTTACATAAATTAGTAGCTCTGCTATACACAACAGTGACCAATCTGAGAATCAAATCAAGAACTAAATTCCTTTCACAGTAGCTGCAAAAGAGAAAAATGAAATAAAATACTTAAGAATATGCCTATGCAAGGACAGGAAAGACCTCTTCAAAGAAAACTACAAAACACTGCTGAAAGAAATCATAGATGACACAAACAAATGGAAACACATCCCATGCTCTTGGATGAGTAGAAACAATATTGTGAAAATGACCATACTGCCAAAAGCAATCTACAAATTCAATGCAATTCCCATCAAAACACCACCATCATTCTTAAAAGAGCTATAAAAAACAATCCTACAATTCATATGGAACCAAAAAAGTAGCCTGCATAGCCAAAGCAAGACTAAGTGAAAAAAAAAAAGAGAGAAAGAAAAAATCTGGAGGCATTATATTACCTGACTTTACTACAAGGCTATTGTCACCAAAACAGCATGGTACTGGTATAAAAATAGGCACGTTGACCAGTGGAACAGAATAGAGATCCCAGAAGTAAACCCAAATACTCACAACTAACATATATTTGACAAAGCCAACAAAAACATAAAGTGGGAAAAGGACACCCTATTCAACAAATGGTGCAGGGATAATTGGCATGCTACATGTAGAAGAATAAAATCGAATCCTCATCTATCATCCTATACAAAATTCAACTCAAGATGGATAAAAGACCAAAATCTAAGACCTGAAATCATAAATATTCTACAAGATAACTTCGAGCAAACCCTTCTTGACATCAGTTTAGGCAAAGACATCATGACCAAGAACCCAAAAGCAAATGCAACAAAAACAAAGATAAATAGATGAGACTTCATTAACCTAAAACGTTTCTGCACAGCAAAAGAAGTAATCCACAGTATAAACAGACAACTCAGAGTGGAAGAAAATCTTCACAATCCATACATCCAACAAAAAGCTAATATCCAGAATCTACAAGAAACTCAAATGAATCAGTAAGACAGAAACAAAGAATCCCATCAAAATGTGAGCTACAGATATGAATAGACAATTCTCAAAATAAGATAATACAAATGGCCAACAAGTATATGGAAGAATGCTCAACATCACTAATGATCAGGGAAATGCAAGTAAAAACTGCAATACAATACCACCTAATTCCTGCAAGAATGGCCACAATCAAAAAATTAAAAAAAAATAGATGTTGGCAGGGATGTGGTGGAAAGGGAACACTTTTACACTGTAGGTGGGAATGTAATCTAGTACAACCACAATAAAAAACAGTGTGGAGATTCCTTAAAGAACTGAAAGTAGAACTACCGTTTGATCCAGCAATCCCATCGCTAGGTATCTACTGAGGGGAAAAGAAGTCATTATACAAAAAAGATACTTGCACATGTATGTTTATAGCAGCACAATTCACAATTGCAAAAATATGGAACCAACCCAAATGTCCATCAGTCAACGAGTGAATAAATGAATAAAGAAAATGTGGTGTGTGTGTGTATATATATATGTATATACACACACACACACCATATATATACAATGTGGTTTGTGTGTGTGTGTGTGTATATATATATAAATACCACATTTGATAGTATTCATATATAAATATATACACACCATATGTACACAATGTGGTGTGTGTGTGTGTGTGTGTGTGTGTGTATATATATACACACATTTTGTTAGTATTCATACACACACACACACACACACTGGAATACTACTCAGTCATGAAAAGGAACAAAATAATGGCATTTTCAGCAACCTGGATGGAACTGGAGGCTACTATTCTAAGTGAAGTAACTCAGGAATGAAAAACCGAATATGGTATGTTCTGACTCATATGTGGAAGCTAAACTATGAGAACCCAAATTCATAAAGAATGATACATTGGAATTTGGAGACTCAGGGGAAAGGGTGGGGGTGGTAACGGATAAAAAACAACACATTGGGTACAGTGTGCACTGCTCAGGTGATGAGTGCACCAAAATCTCAGAAATCACCACTAGAGAACTTATTCATGTAACAAAACACCACCTGTTCCTCCAAAACATATTGAAGTAAAAAATATAAAAATAATAAAATGTGGTGAATACTATAGAATGCTATTCAGCCCGAAGAATGTGTTTTGCAGCAACTTGAATGGAACTGGAGGCCATTATTCTAAGTGACGTAACTTAAGAATTGAAAACTAAATATCTTTTGTTCCCACTTATAAGTGGGAGCTAAGCTATGGGTATGCAAAGATATACAGAGTAGCATAATGATCATTGGAGACTCAGAATGCAGAAAGGTAAGAGATGGCTAAGGGTGAAAAATAACGTATTGGGTACAAAGTACACTACTTGAGTGATGGGTGTGCTAAAATCCTAGACTTCTCTACTCTACAATTCACCCATGTAACCAAAATCCGCTTGTACCTCTAAAGCTATTGAAATAAAAATATTAAAAAACAGTATTCCTATATGTGTTCGAATGAATACTTTTTATCTTGTTGTGCATGGTAAAGTAGTAAATGGAATCTGAATTTCTTTACTCAGTGTGTGTGCACACCTGTGTGTCTGTGTGTGTGTGTGCGTGCGCACGTGCATGTGTCTGTGTGTAGGGAACAGTAAATATACTATATTAGGGGATATGACAGATGTTCCATAGATGCTATATATGTTTAAATGACCATTTTGGTTACCTTTAAATATAGTTCTTAAAAGCTAGAAAATACCTATTACTATCATTTTTTGTTCTGAAGATTACATCAAAGGAACATTCTAATGAAATTAGTCTCAAGGGAAAATCAAAGACTTTTAAGAAGACAAATCAATGTTTTAAGAAGATAGAGTAGTTTTACTACAATGTGTTTGTTGGTTTTAATCCTCTGAGTTTTCAAGTATACTTATTTTATCTCAAATATAAGGCCTTCAAAGTTTCCAATATACAAATAAGCAGAATTACTATTAAATATAGTGTCCAAAATGGAACATTTTTGAGAGTGAAGAGACTCAATTAATCATAGTGGTAGAATAGCATGCAAAGGCGAGACCTGCCCCAAGCAAACTAGGAAATATGTTTACTATAACTAAAAGCTGAGAATAATTAAATTAATGACTAACTTACTAGTTACTCGTTTTTCTCTCCCAGTAAGCCAGTTTTAACCCAGGGATGTCTGTCTTTTTCAAGTCCATGACAAGCTAGACCACAAACTTCTTTTGGGTGGGAATCAGGTTTTAAACTTTCTTTGTACTCATAGCCTCTAAGTGAGTACAGCGGGATAAGAACTGAATAATACCAATAATGAAAAATACTTGCTATGGGGCAAGCACTGTTCTGTTTTTTTTTTTAATTTAATTTAATTAATTTATTTATTTATTTTTATTATACTTTAAGTTCTAGGGTACATGTGCACAACGTGCAGGTTTGTTACATATGTATACTTGTGCCACGTTGGTGTGCTGCACCCATCAACTCATCAGCACCCATCAATTCGTCATTTACATCAGGTATAACTCCCAATGCCATCCCTCCCCCCTCCCCCCTCCCCATAATAGGCCCCGGTGTGTGATGTTCCCCTTCCCGAGTCCAAGTGATCTCATTGTTCAGTTCCCGCCTATGAGTGAGAACATGCGGTGCTTGGTTTTCTGTTCTTGCAATAGTTTGCTAAGAATGATGGTTTCCAGCTGCATCCATGTCCCTACAAAGGACACAAACTCATCCTTTTTTATGGCTGCATAGTATTCCATGGTGTATAGGTGCCACATTTTCTTAATCCAGTCTGTCACTGATGGACATTTGGGTTGATTCCAAGTCTTTGCTATTGTGAATAGTGCCGCAATAAACATACATGTGCATGTGTCTTTATAGCAGCATGATTTATAATCCTTTGAGTATATACTCAGTAATGGGATGGCTGGGTCATATGGTATTTCTAGTTCTAGATCCTTGAGGAATCGCCATACTGTTTTCCACAATGGTTGAACGAGTTTACAGTCCCACCAACAGTGTAAAAGTGTTCCTATTTCTCCACATCCTCTCCAGCACCTGTTGTTTCCTGAATTTTTAATGATCACCATTCTAACTGGTGTGAGATGGTATCTCATTGTGGTTTTGATTTGCATTTCTCTGATGGCCAGTGATGACGAGCATTTTTTTCATGTGCCTGTTGGCTGTATGCATGTCTTCTTTTGAGAAATGTCTATTCATATCCTCTGCCCACTTTTTGATGGGGTTGTTTGTTTTCTTCTCGTAAATTTGTTTGAGTTCTTTGTAGGTTCTGGATATTAGCCCTTTGTCAGATGAGTAGATTGCAAAATTTTCTCCCATTCTGTAGGTTGCCTGTTCACTCTGATGGTAGTTTCTTTTGCTGTGCAGAAGCTCTTTAGCTTCATTAGATCCCATTTGTCAATTATGGTTTTTGTTGCCGTTGCTTTTGGTGTTTTAGACATGAAGTCCTTGCCCATGCCTATGTCCTGAATGGTATTACCTAGGTTTTCTTCTAGGGTTTTTATGGTTTTAGGTCTAACATTTAAGTCTCTAATCCATCTTGAATTAATTTTTGTATAAGGAGTAAAGAAAGGATCCAGTTTCAGCTTTCTACTTATGGCTAGCCAATTATCCCAGCAACATTTATTAAATAGGGAATCCTTTCCCCATTTCTTGTTTTTCTCAGGTTTGTCAAAGATCAGATGGCTATAGATGTGTAGTATTATTTCTGAGGACTCTGTTATGTTACATTGGTCTATATCTCTGTTTTGGTACCAGTACCATGCTGTTTTGGTTACTGTAGCCTTGTAGTATAGTTTGAAGTCAGGTAGCTTGATGCCTCCAGCTTTGTTCTTTAGACTTAGGATTGTCTTGGCAACGCGGGCTCTTTTTTGGTTCCATATGAACTGTAAAGCAATTTTTTCCAATTCTGTGAAGAAAGTCATTGGTAGCTTAATGGGAATGGAAATGAATCTATAGATTACCTTGGGCAGTATGGCCATTTTCACGATATTGATTCTTCCTATCCACGAGCATGGTATGTTCTTCCATTTGTTTGTGTCCTCTTTTATTTCACTGAGCAGTGGTTTGTAGTTCTCCTTGAAGAGGTCCTTTACATCCCTTGTAAGTTGGATTCCTAGGTATTTTATTCTCTTTGAAGCAATTGCGAATGGAAGTTCATTCATGATTTGGCTCTCTGTTTGTATGTTACTGGTGTATAAGAATGCTTGTGATTTTTGCATACTGATTTTGTATCCTGAGACTTTGCTGAAGTTTCTTATCAGCTTAAGGAGATTTTGGGCTGAGATAATGGGGTTTTCTAAATATACAAACATGTCATCTGCGAACAGGGACAATCTGACTTCTTCTTTTCCTAACTGAATATGCTTTATTTCTTTCTCTTGCCTGATTGCCCTAGCCAGAACTTCCAACACTATGTTGAATAGGAGTGGTGAGAGAGGGCATCCGTGTCTTGTGCTAGTTTTCAAAGGGAATGCTTCCAGTTTGGGGGCAAGCACTGTTCTAAGCACTTTATAAGTACAAATAAATTTTAGACCTTCCATAGTTCTGTGAGGTGGTAATGTTATCATCTCCACCTTAAAGTAAATAAACTGAAAAAGAACTGTTAACTTTCCCAAGCTTACACAGCACTGGAATTCACACTCTCTCGTCTCCTCTCTTGCTTTTATTCTCCTCTGCTTATGCCCCTGTCTCCTTCCTCTCTTTCTTCTTTCTTCTTCCCTTTTTTCTTCTTTTCTTGTATCTCTTCTGTCTCTTTTATTTATTCCTCCTTCTCTTCTCTAATCTCTTATGTTTATTTTTTATGGTATAGCCCATTTTGTGAAAAGGTTCTACTACTCAAGAAAAAAAAAGTGTACAAACCACTGGATTTATTGTTCTCTGTATTTCTAGTCCTTAAATATTTCAACGAATATTATTTACTTAGTATTATGTAGAAGAATCTATTCTAAAATGTAGCACAGTATGAAAAATGAGAATGAGTAGGAGATTCCCTGAGTTAGAGGAATGTATAGTTTAATATAGGAATAAAGCAATATGTAAACAAGAAAATAAGATACATTATGATTCTGCAGAAGAGAGTTCAGTCTTACAGAGATATTCCCTGCAGTGGAACTCCTGGTATATGCTCATTTAAAATTGTGGATGGTGTATGTTTGAATTAGTTCCTATCAAGGCAAATTATTGCCTAAGTAACTCTTATTTCCTTACAGTATAGAAGTTACAAGTACACCCTGTTCTCTCTACCCTTCTCATTCTTGGCCAGTCTTCCTTGATTCACCCAGTAAATATTTAGTACCCTATGTCAAGAATAATACTGGGATTCATAACATTTACCAAGCTTTTTGAAATTATGTATTTACTCATTTTTCTCTCCCAGTAAGGCAGTTTTAATCCAGGGATGTCTGGATGGGTGGGGCTATGTGATGAAACTTTGTGAGATTATCTGCAACACTTTTTGTCTTTGAACATACAATATGTTCATTTTCTGGGCAGAGATTCAATATACTTCACCATAAGTCCAAAAGGAGCCATGTGACACAAGAAGTACCTCCACCATAATTTAGATATTGAGCACCTCAGTGGTTAAGATTATACACCCTAGATTTAGCCCAATCACCCATAAAATATGTAATACATGGTAAATGACACAGTCCTTTAGCTTGAGTTTCCTCTCTGGTTTATTATGAAGACTAAATGAAGTGATTTGTGTAAATCAGTTAGTATAGTGTCAGGCACTTAGTATATGCCTGATAAACATTAAGGAAAAATACAGTGTTTTTCATGTAGTGAGCATTCAAATAACAAATACATAATGTAAGCATCTCATTAAGGCAGAGTTGCTCAACCTTGGCACTATTGACACTTGGATCCAGATAATTCTTTGCTATGATGAGCTGTATCATGGGATGTTTAGTAGCATCCTTGACCTACTAGATGCCAGTAGCATGCCTCTCTCAGTTACAGCAACCAAAATGTCTCCAGACATCATCAAGTATCCTCTGGGGGGCAATCACCTCCTCCCCTCTAAGGACACATTGATAGAGTTGAGCAACAGGTTATAATACAATTATTTTGTATCAGTTTAATATATCACAGTCAGAGGTACCATACTGATCTAAGGTAGCAGATCGCTTTTTGTGGAGGGGACTGATTTGATTTCCATAAGTGGACATTACCTAGAAAACTTCAACTACATCCTCCAGGAGTCCAGAAGCCATGGTTAGACAGGTAAGTTGGGGCATTCGCCAATGTGAAGACACCTTGAAATATCTTCTATTATTAGAGCATATCTAGGCACTTGCTAGGCAAAAATATGGCTCCCTCACCATCACAGAAAACTAGAATAAGACAACAGACATGAAAAACAACAACAAAAACAACAACAAAACTACTTCAATCTTAGAAACAATGTTTCTAAGGCAAAATTAGAAGAACTTTCATGTCAAAACCATTTACTTCAACAAAGGAGGTATGCTTAAAATTTACTAATCTTTCATTCTGTTAGAGAAATTACCAAAAGGCTGTGGTGGAACATAAAGATGCTATGGAAATCTCTGAAATTTTGAAACATGAAACAAACCCTGGAATTTTTTGGTTCTAAAATTTTACCCAATGTCTTCTCGGTAAGGTAGTATATGGGTCAATTAATATTTAACCTTAGGTATTGAAATGCATTTTAATGATTTGGTCAGGATAAAGTGAGAAAGTATGACATTTCATATTTTTGGTCTTTAGAAAACATGCAGGAAAAAGTAGCTTATCTTTTCAAGTCGGTCAGTGCACAATGCTAACATGATATAAATTCTATTTTTATCTATTTTATCATAAGATCTTATAAATACAATGAAACACTTCTGTTTAAGACACTTATCTCAAAAGCCAATGGGTCTATTTTTAATTCTTATAGGATTTAAACTGTTCGGCAATTTATATAAGAAAGTATTTCACTAATGAGATAAAAATGTTAAACCAACAGTTAAGCTGTTTGCCTACAAAATTTAGTGTCTCTGTGTGTAAGAGCCCTTGATGACTAGGATTTCAAGGTCATATTGTAAAAGAGCAATTTGTGGGAGAAAATTATTCTGATCTTTTTCAAAGCTTCACTTATTCTCTACCATAAAATGCATTTTCACAGTTTACCATTAATCTTTATTGGTTGCAGAAAACTGAAGGTTTGATGTCACATGCTATGCTCTGTACCTGGGGATTTAAAATATAGGAATCTTGCTTCAATTTATGTGGATGATTAGACTTTTATGGAATTATGAACATAATGTACTTTCTTTTATATATTTTTATGAAAAATTCTACAAATTAAAAATTATTTTAAGTTTTAGTGTGTTTCTCCTTCATATGAGAAATATATGTATATACATACCCACATATGTGTCTATGCATTATACTCATGCGTCTTTCTTTGAGTAATACATGTTTATCATGAAGACGTGCAAGTGTGGGTAGAATGCCTTTAGGTAATAAATGTATTCCGAGTGCAAAAATTATCGTGACTAGGGAATGTGCAAAATCAGTCTATATATTAAGTTATACTCTCATGACCTCTAGCATACTAGAATCACAGTTGGCATTTCAGGTTATTTACGCTTAGAAAATGTCCTACTTAAAAACACCATGGAGGAAAATAGTTCATTTTGCTTCTGTGAAATATGGCAACTGCTCATATTTAATAGTATAAAGATTTTTCGAATTTGCTATCTCAGAGATGTGCAAACAATTTCAAATTGAAAAGTAGTATTCTGTTTTTCAGTTCTTCCCTCCTCTTTGTGGTGTTTACATTCATTGTACAATAAGGCATATATACTTTAATGAAATCCAGCTAAACCTAAGCAATGCTAATGATCTGGATGAAAGCCTGTAAAAGTGAATGTGAAATTCATTTTACACACTTTGTATGCATATATATACACACACACATATGTAAACACACATATATATAGACTGCCCCCCCATACACACACACACACACACACACACACACACACACACATTAAGGTTAAAATCATGGAAGGACAGACTATCAGACTTGAAAGTTTCCCTAGAGAACATAGGCAAACCCTCTCATTTTCCAGATAGAGACTGAGGCCCAGATGAAGGAAACAACTTTGCCAGTAAAAACAATGATATACCCTAATCTCCAACTTGATACTTCACATAAGTAAGCCCCAGAAACTGACCATAAAACAATCAAAGGAGAGAATAATGACATAGCAATACTATTGAGATATTTAAATAGTGGACATTTTGAAGTGAAGATACAGGAAGCACTGGAGAGAAAGTGCTTATTTTCTGTGATATTTTTACTTTTCTTCTCTTGTGAAAGACAGGCTGATCCATTTACTGTTTTTTTTTTTTTTTTTTTTTTTTTTTTTTTTTTTAATTGGAGATAGAGAGACAAGCATGAAATGAGAATAAGTTTAAACTTTAAGAGAAAAAGATGCAGCAAAAGGAGCAGTAGATCATAAGACAGCACTTAATCTTAATGCACAAATATATAAAAAATGTTTAAGGGAGGCAAGTGTTAAAAAGCATTAGAAAAGAATAAAGCAAGAGAAACACACCATGATGTAAGTATTAATAGCAAGTGGTACAAACATAAGTAATAATAAAACTAGCTTTAACATACTTTAACATACTTCAGGAGGCATTTTACAAAATTTTGTGCAGAGACAATTCTAGGGACAGTAACTAGCAACTTTAACAGACCCAGATAACTCTAAGATTTTAAAATAGGATTGTAAAAACAAAGAGAACAGAAAAAGAAACCTGACTTGGATGGACTGTCAGAGTCATCTGGTAACTGTGCTAGTACTCATACAGAAACTAACAATCCACATTTGCCTCATGTGTACGTTGGTCCACTTGATAAAGTGAAGATGTACTAATCAGGGTTCTCCAGAAAAACAAAACCAACAGGATGTGTGTACACATGGTTTTAGTTTATATTCTGTTGCTTGTAACAGAATACCCGAAGCTGCAGTAATTTATTAAAAAACAGGATTTTTTTTTTTATAGTTATGGAAGCTAAGAAGTCTAAAGTCAAAGGACCACATTTGGTGAGGGTCTTCTTTCTGGTTGGGACTCTGAAGTCTCAAGTTGGTTCAGAGCACCACATGATAGGAGGGCTGAGCATGCTAATTCAGGTCTCTTCTTCTTATAAGGCCACCAGTGCTACTCCTGTGATAACCCATTAATCCATTAACCCATCAATCCTTTAATTCATAATAATACATTCATGAGGGTAGAGCGCTTATGACCCAATTACCTTTTAAAGCCCTTACTTCTCAATACTGCCACATTGGGGGTTAAATTTCAACATAAGTTTTGGAGGAGACAAACATTAAAACGATAGTATCCTTCCTCTGGACCCCAGAAAATGATGACCTTCTCACACTCAAATAGTTTATTCCATTCCCATAGTCCCAATATCGTCATATATAGCAGCACCAAATCAAAAGTCCAAAGCCCCATATGTAAAGTTAAAAGAAGTTATCTACTTCCAAGATACAATGGTGGGACAGGGATAGGGTAAACATTCCCATTGTGAAAGGGAAAAATAAGCAAAAAGAAAGGGGTAACAAGCCCCAAGAAAGTCTGAAACCAAAGAGGGCTGACATTAAATCTTAAGGATGAAGAATAATTTCCCCATCCTTAAGATTTAGTAATAATAATGGAAGATTTAATAATAAGTCTCTGCTGGGCTCAAAAGCTGTTTGGTATATTCTTTGAAATCTAAGTGGATGTTTCCATGCCTACATAGGCTCTTGCATTTTGTAGGCCTGAATAATTACCACACACATGCCTCAAAGATTTACAGCTTCTATTATTCAGAGAAACTGGTCAAGCTGCACCTGGGGCTACATGAGCCATGGCTAGGGTGGCCAAGGAATCTTGTGCTGAAATGCAGGGCAGAGACATCAAGGGGACCCGGGCAGCAAGCCCATGGAGGAAACCCTGGGTCTTTTCACAGAAACAATTATGCTGTCCTAGGTATCTGAGCCTGTGATGGAAAGGGAAGACTCAAAGATCTCTAAAGAGACTTCAGGGTTTTTATCCATTTTCTTGATAATCCCTTCTCTCTGTACTAATCTCCTTAGCAAAAGGTCACTTGATTTTACCCTTTGTTTCCTCTCACAAACATGTTTTTTCACTCTACATGACCAGGCTTAGAGTTTTCCAAATCTTTCCACATTGCTTCCCTTTCGATTATAAATTATCTCTTCAAATCATTTTTTCCTTCTCACAACTTAATATAAGCTGCTAAAAGTAGCTATGTGGCAGCCCAAACACTTTGTTCCTTAAAAATTTCTTATGTTATATTCGAATTCTTTGTTCTTAAGTTCTGCATTCATAAAGCCCTACATTTGACCTGATGCAGCCAAGTTATTTGCCAATATATTAGTCTGTTCTCATACTGCTAATAAAGACATACATGAGACTGGGTAATTTATAAAGAAAAAGAAGTTTGATGGACTCACAGTTCCATATGGCTGGGGAGGCCTGACAATCATGGTGGAAGGTGAAAGAGAAGCAAAGGCACGTCTTACGTGGTGGCAGACAAGAGAGCATGTGTAGGGAAACTGCCCTTTATAAAACCACCAGATCTCATGAGACTTATTCACTATCACAAGGACAATATGGGAAAAATCCACCCTGATGATTCAATTACCTCCCACCAGGTCCCTCTCATGACACATGGGGATTGTGGGAGCCATAATTCAATATGATATTTGGATGGGGACACAGCCAAACCATATTATCCAGTCATAAATAAATAAAAAGAATGGTCTCTATTCTAGTTTCCGATACCTTGCTGCTCAGTTCTAAAACCTCATTAGAATGGTATTTACTGTCCAGATTTCTATCAGCATTTCTGTCATAAACCCTTAATCAATCACTAAGGATTTCCAAACTTTTCTAAGAAAAAAAAGTCATCTTGTTGTCTAAGCCCTTACAAGAATCTTGGCTTTTTCTAGCCTGCTCCTCCAAATTCTTTCAGCCTCTGCCTAATACGTGGTCCCAAAGCAGCTTTCATATTTTCAGGTATTCATTGTCATTGACTATTCAGTACCAGTTTTCCGTCACATTTCATTCACTGCTCCTTTTAACCAAATACCTGAAACTGCATGATTTTTAAGGAAAATAAATTTATCTTTTTATTTTTACACATATGGAGGCTAATAAAAGTCTAAGGTCAAGTGGCCACATCTGGTGAGTGCCTTCTTACTGGTGAGGACTCTCTGAAGGGTACTGGAGCAGTGCAGGGTATCACATGGTAAGGTAGTTGAGTATGCTAGCTCAGGTATTTCTTCTTATGAAGCCAGCAGTTCCACTCACATGAGAATCTATTAATTCATTAAGGCATAAATATATTCATCCATTTATGAAAGCAGAGCCCTCATGACCCAATCACTTCTTAAACATCCCACCTTTCCAGACTGCAACCTTGGGAATTAAGTTTCAACATGAGTTTTTGAGAGGATAAACATTCAAACAATAGTAAATATAGAAGGACCTTTATTACAAGTGATTAGCTTAAACAAGTATGGAAGTGGGCAAGTTCAAAATACACATGGTGGGCTGACAGGCTGGAAACCTGGGAGAGCCAATATTTCAGTTCCAGTAAAAAGGTCATCTGCTGTAGATATAAGAAAAGCTGTTATTGCAGGTAAAATCCAAAGAAAGTCGGCTAGAGATTTTTCTCTTTTTCTGGGAAGATCCATCTTTATTTCTTTATTTTTATTCAGGATTTCAACTGATTGTATTAGACCCATTCACGTCATGGAAAACAATCTGCTTTACTCA
Source organism: Chlorocebus sabaeus (assembly GCF_047675955.1). Lineage (NCBI taxonomy): Eukaryota > Metazoa > Chordata > Mammalia > Primates > Cercopithecidae > Chlorocebus > Chlorocebus sabaeus. The sequence continues at coordinate 58,845,480 of NC_132933.1, forward strand.
AAAGTTTGCCTATTTAAATGATAATCTCATCCTAAACACCCTGAAAAAAATACCTAGAACAGTGTTGAATCAAATATATGGGCAACCTGAGCCCAAGTCAGTTTGACCATTATTGTAGGGATGTATAAGGACATAACTTATCTGTGTATATTTGTGACCCTGGATTGTGATTATGGTCTGTTTACTCCACTCTAAATGGGTAATCATACTAGACTTTCTCTTGGTGCTCATATGAGCAATACCCATGTTCCTTCAGTAGTTAAAGAATAAAGCTAAAAGAAGGAAAAATTGATTTTTTAAAATTTGAAATACAAAAATCAATCTTATTTATGGAAATTGAGAGATAGAATAAGTCTGATGAGACACAAAGATTTAATGTAATAAATACAGAGCTCCAAATTTTTGTTCCTTTGGAGCTTTCCATTCTGAACAGTAATTGCTAATCTGATTTTGCTAGTGTCATTATGACTTATTTGAGATTCTTAATATAGCTATAAAGCATTTATCTTGTACTCTGTTATACTTCACATATGGTTGTCTGTGTGTTTTCCTCAACTGCAAAAGTAAACCTTTTGAGCTTGGCTTATGCAAAATGTCACTCATAAATAAACTCCTTTTATTGCTTTGTCTATTCCTTCCATGAAATTGAGGAAATTGTGTGCATTCTCATAGGCTTGTTAATTAATGATTGCATAGATATATGTAATTTCTTAGAATAAATTTGTATATTATTTTGTTTAAAGAGGGAGGAACTGAAAGCATTATAAACATATGCAATTTAGTTCTTAGAAATAGAATTTTAACCTTATTTTTTAAAAGCAAATATTTTATGAGGGTAAGTTCTCCCTTCTTTGTTTAAACTATTGCTTTTCAGTTTCTCTTGCTTAATAACCATTTTATACCCTCATATTTTTGGTGAGTGATGAAAAACTCTTTTTCTTGCAAACTTCTGTTTAGTCATGAAATAAAATCGAATGCAGTGAAATTTGAAATACCATTTAAATACAGTGACACTGTAGGTGATTTTATGCTATATTTTGGTATTTCAATTATAAAACCAACTTGGATAGTATCTGAATAGAGTCTACATTACATAGGCCCCAGTCCGTGACAAATTCTTGGTTAACAAAATTTTGGCATAATTATAACTATTTTATTAATCAGCCTTCTGCTAATTGTATGTGAAAATTTCCCAATTCTCAACTTACCTGTATCTTTATTCTATTGGGAGGGGAGTGGAAAATTAGGATTGGAGGCATCATATAGACTACTTTGAATCTTCTCGGAAGGGAGTTTTTTCTCACTGCGTGTTTTTGTTGACTTTGTCAAAGATAAAATGGCTATATGTGTGTGATATTATTTCTTGGCTCTCTATTTTGTTCCATTGGTCTATTTTTCTGTTTTTGTACCAGTACCATGCTATTTTGGTTACTGTAGTTTTGTAGTACAGTTTGAATTCTGGTAACGTGTGTTGCCTCCAGTTTTGTTCTTTTGGCTTAGAATTCGTTTGGTTATTAGGGCTTCTCTTGTTGTTGTTCCATATACATTTTAGAATTTTTAAAAATTCTATAAAAAATGTTATTGGTAGTTTGATAGGAATAGAATTGAATCTGTAAATTGCTTTGTGTAGCATGACCTTTTAACAATATTTATTCTTCCTATCTACCAGCACATGGAATATTTTTTCATTTGTTTTCATAATCTCTGATTTTTTTCCAATATTTTGTAATTCTCATTTAGAGATCTTTCACCTCACTGGTTAGCTGTATTCCTAAGCATTCTAATTTTTGGTGGCTATTGTGAACTCAGCTTGGACATTGTTCATGTGTAGAAATACTACTGATTTTTTTACATTTATTTTTCATCCAGAAACTTTGTTGAAGTTGTTTATGAGATCTGCTCTCTAATGGTTTTTCATATATCTGTGGATTTGATGGCGATGTCTCCTTTGAGATTTCTGGTTGTGTTTACTTCGATCTTCTCTTTTTCTTTATTAGTCTAGCTAGTGGTCTATCTTATTTATTCTTTCAAAGAACCAAATTTTGGTTTTGTTGATCTTCTGTATGGTTTTTCACACCTCAATTTTATTCAGTTCAGTTCTGATTTTGGTTATTTCTTGTGTTCTGATAGCTTTGGTTTGCTCTTGTTTTTCTAGTTCCTCAAGGTGTGATATTAGGCTGTTAATTTGAGATCTTACCAACGTTTTTATGTGGGGATTTATAGCTATAAATTTTCCTCTTAAAATTGCTTTAGCTGTGTTCCAGAGATTTGGTATGTTTTAGTATGATTCTCACTAGTTTCAAATAATTTCTTAATTTCTCCCTTAATTTCATTTTCATTCAGGAGAAGGCTGCTTCATTCGTATGTAATTGTATGGTTTTGAGAAATGTTCTTGGCATTGATTTCTATTTTTATTGCACTGTGGTCAGAGAATGTGGTTAATGTGATTTCATTTTCCTTTTTTTTCAAATTTGCTGAGTATGTTTTTATGGCCGATTCGTTGATTTTAGAGTATGTTGCAAGTGCACATGAGATAAATGCATATTCTGTTTTTTTAGGAAGGAAATTTCTGTGGATGCTTGTGAGGTTTATTTGGTCAAGTGTCAAATCTTGCCCTAAATATCTTTGTTTTATGCCTCAAAGATCTGTCTAATACTGCCAGTGGAATGTTAAAGTCTCCCACTAGTTTGCTATGGTTTTCTAGGTCACTTTGTATGCTACTTGGAACTTTGTGAATCTGGGTGCTCTTGTGTTGGGTGCACATATATTTAGGTTAGTTAAGTCTTTTTGAATTTAACTCTTTATTAATATATAATGTTCTTCTTCGTCTCTTTTGATGGTTGCTGGTTTAGAGTTTCTTTTGTCTGAAATTAGAATAGCAACCCCTGTTTTTTTTGTTGTTGTTTATTTGTTTTGTTGTTGTTGCTTTGGTTTTCCATTTTTGCAGCAGATTTTTCTCTATTTCTTTACTTTGAACCTATGGGTGTCATTATATGTGAGATAGGTCTCTTGAAGACAACATACTGTTGGTTCTTGCTTCTTTATCCAACTTACCCCTCTATACCTCTTAATTGGTGCAGTTAGCCCATTTAAATTCAAGGCTAATATTGATCCTGTCTTTGTGTTATAAGCTAGTTATTATGCAGACTTGATTCTGTGACTGCTTTATTGTATCAGTGGTCTATGTGTTTAATTGTGTTTTTGTGGTAGTGAGTAACTGTTTTTCATTTTCATATTTAGGACTCTCTTAATGACCTCTTAGAAGGTTGGCCTGGTGGTAACAAATTCCTTTAGCATTTGCTTGTCTGAAAAGGATCTTATTTCTTCTTCAGTTAACAAGCTTAGTTTGGCTAGATATGAAATTCTTGGTTGAAGATTTTTTTTTTTAACAATGCTGCATATAGTTCTGCAGTTCCTTCTGTCTTTTATGGTGTCTGCTGAAAGTTATACTCTTAGTCTGATGGGGTTCCCCTTGTAGTTTGGTCGCCCCTTCTCTCTAGCTGCCTTTTATGTATTTCCTTTCCATTTAACCTTGGAAAATCTGATTACTGTGTGTCTTGGAGGCGTTCATCTTGTGTAATATCTCACAGGAGTTGTCTGCATTTCTTAAATTTGAATGTTTCCTCTCTAGTGAGGTTAATAAAATTTTCATTAACAATATCCTCAAATATGTATTCAAAGTGGTTTGTTTTATCTCCCTCTCGTTCAGAGATGCCAAAGAGTCACAGTTTTGGTCTTTTTACATAATCCCATATTTCTAAGAGATTTTGTTTTTTTTTTTATCTTTTTTCTTTAGTTTGTATGACTGTTTGTTCTGGAACCAGTCTTTGATCTCTGTGATTTTTCTTGAGCTTGTTATATTCTGCTGTTAATACTTGTGATTGTATTATAAAATTATTCCAGTATGTTTTTCAGCTCTATGAGATCAGTTTGGTTCTTTCTTAAATGTATATGTATTTTCTGTTTTTCAGCTCCTGTATTATTTTTCAATAGGTTTTTTGCAGAACAGGTGTTGTTTTGTTACATATGTAAATTATTTAGTGGTGATATTTGAGATTTTGGTGCACCCATCACCCAAGCAGCGTACACTGTACCCAGTGTGTAGTCTTTTGTCCCTCACTGCCTTCCCCTGAGTCCCCAAAGTCCACTGTATAATTCTTATTCCTTCGCATTATAAGCTAGCTTAGCTCCCAATTATAAGTGAGAACATGCAATGTTTGCTTTTCCATTCCTGAGTTACTTTATTTAGAATGATTGTCTTCAACTACATCTGGGTTGCTGCAAATGCCATTATTTTGTTCCTTTTTATGGTTGAGTGTGTGTGTATACATGTATATAAATATCACATTTCCTTTATCCACTCATTGATTGATGGGCATTTGGGCTTATTCCATATTTTTGCAATTGTGACTTATGCTGTTATACGCACGTATGTGCAAGTGTCTTTTATTTTTATTTTTTTGAGATGGAGTCTCGCTGTGTCACCCAGACTGGAGTGCAGTGGCACGATCTCGTCTCACTGCAAGCTCTGCCTCCCAGGTTCACACCATTCTCCTGCCTCAGCCTCCCGAGTAGCTGGGACTACAGGCACCCACTGCCACACTCAGCTAATTTTTTTGTATTTTCAGTAGAGACAGGGTTTCACTGTGTTAGCCAGAAAGATCTCGATCTCCTGACCTCATGATCCACCTGCCTCAGCCTCCCAAAGTGCTGGGATTATAGGCATAAGCCACCACGACTGGCTGTGTCTTTTTAATATAATTGTATAGTAAATTCTTTTGTTTGACTGGACATCTAGGAATGGAATTGCTGAATCAAATGGTAGGTCTACTTTTAATTCTTTAGGGAATCTCTTTACAGCTTTTTAATAGTTGGTTGTACTAGTTTACACTCCCAACAGCAGTGTAAAATTATTCTCACTTCACCACATCCATGCAAACATCTATTATTTTTATTTTTTAATTATGACCATTCTTGCAGGAGTAAAGTGGTATTGCATTGTAGTTTTAATTTGCATTTCCCTGATAATTAGTGATGTTGAGCCTTTTTTCATGTTTTTGGGCCATTTGTATATCTTCTTTTGAGAATTGCCTATTCACGTCCTTTGCCCACGTTTTAATGGGATTATCATTACTATTATTATTACTTTGCTCATTTGAGTTTCTTGTAGATTCTGGATATTAGTTCTTTGTAGGATGCATAGTTTTCAAAGACTTTCTTCCACTCTGTTGGTTATCTGTTTATTCTTCTGATTATTTCTTTTGCTGTGCAGAAGCTTTTTGGTTTAATTAAGTCTCATCTACTTATCTTTGTTTTTGTTGCATTTGCTTTTGGGTTCTTGGTCATCAAGTCTTTGGCTAAATCAATGTCTGGAAAAGTTTTTCTGATGTTATATTCTAGAATGTTTATTGTTTCAGGTCTTATATTTAAGTCTTTGATACATCTTGAGTTGTATTTTGTATAAGGTGAGAGATGAGTATCCAGTTTCATTCTTCTACATATGGCTTGCCAATTATTCCAGCACCATTTGCCGAATAGGGTGTCTCTTCCCCACTTTATGTTTTTGTTTGCTTTGTCAAAAATCAGTGGGCTGTAAGAATCTGTCTTTATTCTTTATCTGTTCTGTTTCATTGGTCTATGTGCCTATTTTTTTGTTTGTTCATATGTGCTCTTATTTTAATTATTATTATTATTATACTTTAAGTTCTAGGGTACACATGAAAAATGTGCAGGTTTGTTACATATGTATACATGTGCCATGTTGGTGTGCTGCACCCATTAACTCGTCATTTACTGAGTTCACGTCCTTTGTAGGGACATGGATGAAGCTGGAAATCATCATTCTGAGCAAACTATCACAAGGACAGAAAACCAAACACTACATGTTCTCACTCATAGGTGGGAACTGAACAATGAGAATACTTGGAAACAGCATGGTAATGGTATTAAAAACAGGCACATAAAAATATGTACATAGGTATATCTCCTATGTGTGTATTTTTATACCAGTACCATGCTGTTTTGGTGACTATGACCTTACAGTATAGTTTGAAATTGAGTAATGTGATGTCTTCAAAGTAGTTCTTTTTGCTTAGTCTTGCTTTGGCTATACAGGCTATTTTTTGGTGCTGTATGTATTTTAGAATTGTTTTTCTAGTTGTACAAAAAATGATTATCATATTTTGATGGGAATAGCATTAAATTTGTAGATTGCTTTTGGCAGTATGGTTATTTTCACAATATTGATTCTAGCCATCCATGAGCATGAGATGTGTTTCCATTTGTCTGTGTCATCTATGATTTCTTACAGCAGTGTTTAGCAGTTTTCCTTGTAGAGGTCTGTCATGTCCTTGGTTAGGTATATTTCTAAGTATTTTATTTATTTATTTGTTTTTTTGTTTATTTCTTTATGTATTTATTTTGCAACTATTAGGGTTGAGAACTCAAAGAAACAGCTTTTGATTTGATTATCAACTTTGTCACTTTATGTATAACAGTGCTACTGATGTGCATACATTGATTTCATATTCTGAAACTTTATTGAATTCACTTTTCACATTACTGAATTCATTTATTAGATCTAGAAGTTTTTGGCATACATTATTAGGATTTTGTAGGTATACAATTATATCATCAGTGAACAGTGACAGTTTGATTTTTTTTTTTACTGATTTGGATGCCCTTTATTTTTTTTCTCTTGTCTAATTGTTCTGGTGAAAAATTCCAGTACTATGTTGAATAGAAGTGGTGAGAGTGGGCATCCTTTACTTGTTTCAGTTCTCAGGGGTAATGCTTTTAACTTTTCCCCTTCGATATAATGCTTGCTGTTGTTTTGTCATAGATGTCTCTTATTACCTTAATGTATGTCCCTTCTATGATGATTTTGCTGAGATCGTTAATCATAAATGGGTGTTGGATTGTTGAGTGCCTTTTCTGCATCTATTGAAATGATCATGTGATTTTTGTTTCTAATTCTGTTTATGTGGTGTATCAAATTTATTGGCTTATGTATGTTAAACAATTTCTGGTATTAAACTCTGAATTTCTGGTATTAAACTCACTGGAGCATGATTAATTATCTTTTTGATATACTCTTGGATTTGGTTTAGCTACTATTTTGTTGAGGATTTTTGCATTTATCTTCATCAGGAATATTGGTTTGTGATTTTCTTTTTTTGTTATGTCCTTTCTTGGTATTGGTATTAGGGTGATGCTGGCTTCATAGAATGATATAAGGATGATTCTCTCTTTATCTTTTGGAATAGTGCTAATAGGATTGGGACAAATTCTGCTTTGAAAGTCTGATAAAATTCAGCTGTGAATCCATCTGGTCCTGGACTTATTTTTGTTGGAATTTTTTTTATTACCATTTCAATCTCACTGCTTGTTATTGGTCTGTTCAGAGTTTCTATATTTTTCTGATTTAATCTAGGAAGGTTGTATATTTATAGGAATTTATCTATTGTTTCTAGGTTTCTAGTTTGTGTGCATAAAGGTGTTCATAGTAGCCTTGAATAGTCTTTTGTATTTCTGTTGTATTGATTGTAATATCTTTCTAATTGAACTTATTTGGATCTGTTCTCTTCTTTTCTTGGTTAATCTCACTAATGGTCTTTCAAATTTGTTTATCTTTTTGAAAAAAAAAAAAAAACCAGATTTTTGTTTTATTTACCTTTTGTATTTTTTTTGTTGTTATTGTTTCAATTTTATTTAGTTCTGCTCTGATCTTTGTTACTTTCTTTCCTCTGCTGGGTTTGGGTTTGGTTTGTTCTTGTTCTTTTATTTCCTTGAAGTGTGATCTTAGATTGTTTATTTCTGTTATCTTAGACTTTTTGATGTAGGTGTTTGAGGCTGTGAACTTTCCTGTTAGCATCACTTTAGTTGTATCCCAGAGGTTTTGACAGGTTGCATCACTATTATCATTCAGTTAAAAGAATTTGTAAATTTCCATCTTGATTTCTTTGATTCCCAACAATCATTCAGGAACAGGTTATTTAATTGTTTTTTATTTGCATGATTTTGAGGGTTCCTTTTGGAGTTGATTTCCAATTTTATTCCACTGTGGTCTGAGAGAGTATTTGATATAATTTCAATTTTCATACATTTACTGAGACTTCTTTTGTGGCCTATTATATGCTCTTTCCTGGAGTATGTTCCATGTGCTGATGAATAGAATATATATTTTGCAGTTGTTGGGTAGAATGCTCTCTAAATATCTGTAAGTCAATTTGTTGTAGGGTATAATTTAAGCCCATTGTTTCTTTATTGACTTTCTGTCTTGATAACATGTCTAGTGCTGCCAGTGGAGTATGGAAATTCCACACTATTATTGTGTTTTCATCTCTCTAATTTTTTAGGCCTAGCAGTAATTGTTTTATAAATTTGGGAACTCCAGTGTTTGGTACATATATATTTAAGATTATAATATTTTCCTGTTGGACTAGTGCTTTTATCATTATATAATGCCCCTCTTTGTCTTTTATAATGGTTGCTGCTTTAAAGTCTGTTTGGTTTGATATAAGAATAGCTATTCCTGCTCACTTTTGGTGTCCATTTGCATGGTGTATCTTTTTCCACCCCTTTACCTTAAGTTTATGTGAGTGCTTATGTGTTAGTGCATCTCTTGAAGATAGCAGAAACTTGATGGCTGAATTCTCATCCATTCTTCCATTCTGTATTTTTTAAGTGGAGTGTTTAGGTCATTTACACTCAACATTAGTATTGAGATGTAAGGTACTATTATATTCATTGTGTTAGTTGGTGCCTGAGTGCCTTGGGGTTTTTGTTGTTGTTGTTGTTTTCATTGTGTTATTGTTTTATAGGCCTTGTGAGATATATGTTTTAATGAGATTCTATTCTGGTGTATTTTTAGGTATTAAGATTTAGAGCTTCTTTTATCAGTTCTTTTAGTGCTGGCTTGGTAGTGGTGATTTCTCTCAGAATTTGTCTGAAAAAGCAATATATTTTCTTCATTTATGAAACTTAGTTTTGCTGCATACAAAATTCTTGACTGATAATTGTTTTGTTGAAGGAGGCTAAAGATAGGACCTCAATTCCTTCTAGCTTGTGGGGTTTCTACTGAGAAATCTGCATTAATCTGATAGGATTTCCTTTATAGATTACCCGATGCTATTGCCTCAAATCTCTTAAGATTTTTGCCTTTGTCTTGACTTTAGATAACCTGATGACTATGTGCTTAGATGATGATGTTTTTGTGATGAATTTTCCAGGTGTTCTTTGACCTTCTTATATTTGGACGCTTAGATGCCTAACAAGGCCAGGGAAGTTTTCCTTGATTATTTCCTCAAATAAGTCTTCCAAACTTTTAGATTTCTCTTCTTCCTCAGGAACACAAATTATTCTTAGTTTTGGTCATTTAACATAATCCCAAAATTCTTGGAGACGTTGTTCATTATTTTTAACATTTTTTTTCTTTTTCTTTGTTGAATTGGGCTAATTCAAAAGCCTTCTCTTCAACTGCTGAAGTTCCTTCCTCTACTTGTTTATAACTTTCTTCTACTTATTTGATTCTATTATTGTAACTTTCCAGTGTATTTTGCATTTCTCTAAGTGTGTCTTTTATTTCTACAAGTTGTGATTGTATTTTATTTATGCTATCTATTTCTCTGGAGATTTTTCTGTTTATATTCTGTATTTTTTTTTAATTTTATAAAGTTGGTTTTCACCTTTCTCTGGTGCCTCCTTGAGTAGCTTAATAATCAACCCTCTGAATTCTTTTTCTGGCAATTCAGATTTATTCTTGCTTGGATCCATTGTTGTTGAGCTCATGTGGTCTTTTGGGGTTGTTAAAAAACTTTGATTTGTCATATTACCAGAATTGTTTCTCTGGCTTCTTCTAATTTGGATAGACTACATTAGAGAAAAGATCTGGAGCTCAAGGGCTGCTGTCATATTTATTTGTCCCACAGGGTGATCTTTTGATGTGGTGCTCTTCCCCTTCCCCTAGGGATGGGGCTTCCTGAGAGTCTGACTGCAACGATTGCTATTGCTCTTCTGGGTCCAGCCACCCAGTCGAGCTATCAGACTTTGGGCTGGTACTGGGGAGTGTCTGCAGAGTCCTGTAATGTGATCTGTTTTCAGGTCTCTCAGACATGGATACTAACACCTGCTCACATGGAGGTAGCAAGGGACTGAAGTGGACTCTGTGACAGTCTTTGGTTGTAGTTTTGTTTAGTGTGCTTGTTTTCTCTAATGATGCTTGTGCTGGCAGTGAAGTTGTCACACGGACAGACTCAGGACCTCTGGTTAGTCAGAAAGTTACAGGGGATGGAATCAGTGGTTATTTTCTCCTGTCTTAGAGTGGGCTTATTCTTTTATGAGTTGCTGTAATGGCTTGAGTTGGTTGTTCCCCAGCCAAAAGGTGGTGCTTTTAAGAACCGTCAGCTGCAGTAGTATAGGGGGGATGCAAGCTTGCCCTAAGGTTGCCTGAATATATGTTTGTGTTTCTCAGGTGATAGGTGGGGAAATAGAGCTACCAAGAGATTATGTTTGTTGTCTTAGGCTACCTGGGTGGGCAGAGAAAGGCCATGAGGTAAGGGGAGGTTGGGTGTGTCTGAGCTGACTCTTTGTGCAGGGCTTGCTGTGGTCACTGTGGGTCACAGAGGTGTGGCTCTCAGGCTAATGGAGTTATGTTCCCAGGGGAGTTATGGCTGCCTCTGATGCATCATACAGGTCTCCAGAAAAGTAGGGAAAAGCTGGCAGTGACAGGCTTCACCCAGCTCCCACACAGCCAGCAAAGTCAGTCTCATTCTGACCATACCTAGACAAGAACACCGAGTTTATATTTAGGAAGCTGGTGAGCAGACCTGAGTTCTTGCCCCAGGCTATAAGCCTCCCTACTGAGAAAACAAGCAGGGATTTCAGGCACTGCAGCTTCCCACCTGCTGTAGCTTCTGTGCTCGTATCTGCACTTCCCATTCGCCACTACCAGATTCTACACAGGAAAATTTGCACTTGGTCAAAATTATTATAATGTTCAGCTGGAAGTTTCTTTCTCCCTGTGATCCTTTCCCAATTCCAATGGAAGCCCTCCCCAAGAAACCCTGTGAGATAAAGTGTCAGAAATGACTTCCCTGGGGACTGGAGTGCCTACAGAGCTCTTCCCACTGCTTCTTTTACTTTTATATTTTGCTTGGCTTTCTAAATTTGTTTCAGCTCTAGGTAAGGTTAAATCCTTTTCCTGTGATCCAGATTTTTAGGTCGCCCAGAGAGGATGTGTGTTTGGAGGCAGACCTTGCCCCTCTCACATTTCGGCCGCTCACAGATTTTTGGCTGTCTCATGGAGTTTCCAGAACCAAGACATTTCTTTCAAAGGGTCTGTGAATTCTTTTGGTTCTCCTGGTATGTTTCTGTGGTACTTCTTGGAACAAAAATTCATGATATGAATCTCCACATGCTATTCTGCTCATCTGAGTGGAAGCTACAAGTCAGTCCTGCCTGCTGTCCACCATTATTTTCCCTTCCCAGCTCCTGTATTGTATTATTGTAATCCTTAGATTTCTTTGATTGGGTTTTGACTTTCCTCTTGAATGTCAATGATTTTCTATCCATATTCCGAATTCTAAGTCTGTCATTTCAGTGATTTCAGCTGGGTTAAGAACCATTGCTTAGGAACTAGTCTTGTCATTGGAGGAAAAAAGACACTGTCTTTTTGAGTTGCCAGAGTTCTTGCACTGGTTCTTTCTCATCCGTGTGGGATGATATTCTTTTAACTGAGGTATAATTTGAGTACCATCAATTGACTTCTTCAGAGGGCTGATGTTTTGTGCAGGGTCTTTAGCTGAATTCTGTAGTTGAATTCTTGTCCTTTGTTTCAAGGGGGTTATAATAGCAAAGCATTTTTGGTGTTGAAGTTTGGGCTGTGATCCAGTAGATGGTGCTTAAGTGTAATGGCCAATAGGTGGGCTCTGTCTCAGCCATGTGACTTATTTCATTCCATTTCTTTCATTGTATTTGCAGTTGTTCTCTCTGGCAATGATCTGTGATTGTGGGCTCCTCTCCCACTTGTGTGCTTGCTGCAAATCTTGGCTTGGCATTCCCAGGCTGCACTCTGCAGCCTTGGAGAAATTTAAGCCTTTGTGTTTTCTCCCCACATTGAGGCCAGCAGGGGCAGGGATCTTGGTAGTGGCAATAGCAGGGTTCCTTTCACTTGTCTCCTGGGGCTCTACCCTATAGAAAAGCAATGCTGTTGCCAATCAGAGCAATCAGATAAGGATGTTGTGGATGCAGCACTCAGCATATTTGTTTCTTCCCCAGTCCAAGGGGAGCAAGGCTATACCACTGCATTGGTAATGACAGAAAAGATTTCATTTGCCTTTGGGATCTCCACCCCAGAAAAACAGAGAGCTGCTGCCAATGGAAATGTTCAGCCAGGGGTAGGGCAAGCATTAGTGCAGGCCCTGCTTGGTGAAGAGCAAAGGGTTTGGAGCTTACAAGGAAGAGGGACTGGGTTCCCCTCCATATGGTGACTGTAGTGTGCTGGAGGTGTGAGTAATGCCCTCAGGCTCTTTGTTCCTATCCTAGTCCAAAGGCATCAAGGGCAGAACCACTGCAGTGGCAGTAGCAGAGAAACTTTCAGTTACCTTTGAGAAATCCATCCCAGAGAAACACAGAGCCACTACTGGTGGGAATGTTCAGTGAGTGATGAGGAAGCTTCTCTGCCGTGGAGCAATGTCTGGGGCCAGGCCTGGTGGAAAATGGGGGTGGGAACTCACAGGGAAGAGAGATTGGGCTTCTCTCTGTATTGGGGCTGTGGTGTGCCATGATGTGATCAGGTCTTTTGTTTCTCCTCATTCTGAGGTCAGTAAGGGTGGTACCACTACAGAGTACCATTGAATAAAGGTGGCATCACAGAGCTGCCATTGAATGATGTGTTTATGCGGGGGCAGCATGGTTATGCTGAGGAGCATAACAAAAAGCCCAGTGAAGAGTAACGAGGCAGGGACTCATGTGGAAACATTTCTGGCCCCTTTCTGGTAAGGCAACTGCATTATGCTGGGGGTCCAAATTAGTCCTTAATCTCTCTGCTCCCTCCTGAGCCTGGAGGCAGATGGGGTGGGATCTACAGAGCAGAAAAATGGTGCCCACCTGCCAATGGTGCCCACCTGCCAATAGTGGGTACACCATTCCAGGGAAGTGCAGAGTTGCTACTTGTCTGAAAACCCAGGCTGGGGAATGGGACGGCCGGAGTGCCAGGTAAGGAGGCACTGCCCACTGAGGAGTAGCAAGGGCAGGGACCCATGTGGAAAACAGTCTGGTCACTTTTCTATGAGGCAGTTTTGCTGTGCTGGAGGCCCATGTTAGTTGTTAATCACTTTACTTCCTCTTGAACATGAGGGCAGGAGGAGAGGGAACTGTGGAGCAGCAAAAGTGGTGGGCCTGCTTGCTACCACTGGGAACTTCATCCCAGGGAAGAGCAGAGCTGCTAACCAACCCAAGAGCTCAGGTGGGGCTGGGCCGATTGCTCTAAGATCCCAGGCCAGTAGCCCTGTCTGGCAAGGTGCAGTGGAGGTGAAACCTGCAGTCTGTCCACTGCTCAGCCTCATAGATTTAGCCTCTATTCTGTGGGTGTTTGAGGGAGCCCATCCTTTCCCATTTATTGAATTGCTGCAGCTGGCACCAGGGTGCCCAGGGGTTGAAGGCCCCCAGTCTCTGCCTGTGTCTGAGAAGTGGCTGACTCCATATATCTCTCTGTGTCAGTCTGGAGGCCCCAGTGAAAGATGGTCGCGGAGAATATCGAACCCAGAGATGCAAAGATCCATGGCAAAAAAATGTGGTTCCCCAAGGATTCTCACTCACTCATCATTTCCCAGCAGTGGGAAGCCTCCCCTAGCTCTGCAGCAATCCTGGGTTGGCAGCTGTTCTGTCTTCCTCTTCTCTGTTCTCCATGGGTTTCATTGTTCCCTTGCTAAATACCAATGTACCCACATGGAAAATCCAGTTGAAGAGTTAGTGTTCACTTGCCACTCTTTCTTCTCTCCGTGACAGCAGAACAATTAGCTGCTTCTAGTCAGTCATCTTGGTACTCTGCAGCTGTTCTTCGTCTTAAAATATTTTGACATATGTTATGTAGAAGAGGCATTAGACTTGTTCACCCTGTCCCCAGTGAACCAAACTTAGACCAATAATGGATATTTCAGTCAGAAAAACCAGAGTTCTCATTCCAATACTGCTGCTTACCATATGTGCAACATTGGGCTAGTAACTTAATTCTTCTGTCCTCAATTTACTGAGCTATAAAATAGGAAAATTCATAATATCTACTACATAGGCTTGTTTTGAAGATTAAAAGAGATTGTGTATACAATTCTATTTGCATAGAGTTTTGAAAACAGTAAACGTTCAATAAATATTAGCTAAGATAAGGAGGAGTAAAGGGCTATTGAGAAGGTGGTTATATTCTGATGGTTATATTTATTTATTCAGTAAATAATCATTAGACATTGTGTTAGACTGAATATTTCCCCTGCCTCAAATATGTCCATGACATTCACAGAATCTGTGACTATGTCACGTTAGATGGCAAAAGGATCCTTGAAGATGTGATCAGGTTAATGATTTTGAGATGAGAAGATTATCTTGAATTATATGGGTGGTCACAGTGCAACCACAGCATCTTTATAAGAAGGAGGCAGGATCAGGGTCAGGTAAAGGAGATACAGTAATGGAAGAGGAGGTTGGAATGATGTGCTTTGAAGAGTTCTTGAGCCAAGGAATGCAGATGCTGTCTTGAAGAGCCTCCAGAAGAAACCCAGCCCTTCCAATGCCTTGATTTTAGCTCAGTAAAACTCATTTTATACTCCTGACTTCTAGAACTGTGTCGTTTTAAGTCACTGAGTTTGTGGTGATCTGTTACAGCAGCAATAAGTGACTAACATAGACACACAGTAGATCCGTCAGGGTATTGACAGGAAAGAATGGCACTCACGAATGGGTGACTCGAGAAGAGTTTAATTAAAAAAAAAATTGTCTAGGAATAGAGTGTGGGAAAACCACATGAAAGTGAAATACACAGGGGCTAGTAGAATTCAAGAGTTTATTGAACTCTCCCTTCCATCAGATGTGACAGCCATGGGAGGGAGTCTTTAAAGCAAGACAGAGAGAGAGAGAGAGAGAGAGAGAGAGAGAAAGATGTAAAAGGTCACTTGGTCACTGGTTGAAGGAAGCAACCATTTTGCAGTGACCCTGAAGGGAGGAGCCCAGGAGAGTAAATAACCTGACTCACTCATCTTCTTCCTTCTAACCTTCTGATGATAATCCAAATTTCCTGAATTTACCTGAAACATGAAAGGTAAAATTGCTCTGTGTTTTACCCTATACACATTAGGAGGGTGGAGAAGACTGAAGGCAAAAAGATAGAACCCAGAACATCTATCATTAGCCAGAAACTGCTTGGTTCTGGGTAAAAAAATCAGATACGACCTCTGTTTCAATAGAGCTAATAGTCTACTAGGGAAAGACAGAAAACAGACAAACAAATGAAAATATATTGGTATAAACTGAAGTGACATGAAATTAAATAATAGTTTGATATAAGAAAAAATAAAATAAATAACAGAGACACTTCATCTAGTTTATGCAATCAGGTAAACCTCTTTCAGGAGGGCATTTATGAGACGACCAGAAAGATTAGACAAAAGATATGTACAAAAAAGTTTTGGGAGAGAAGGAAAAATACCCTACAGCCAAAAAGAAAGGTGTCTGCAAAGGCTGTAAGATTTCAAAGCTTTACATGTTGCTGAAACTGAAAGAAGGCTTCTGTGCCTCTAACCTGAAGAGCAAAGAAAACAGTAGAAGAGATGATACGGTAGAAGTAAGCAAAGATGAGATCATATGGTGCCTTATAGGCTGTGATACAGAGTTTGGAATTTATTCTATGTACAAGAGAAGTTTTTAGCAGAATTATCAGAATGAGAAAAAAAATGGAATTGTAAAGGCTCCATGTGAAACTGTCAAAGAAATCTAATCATAAATGTTAGAGGGCCTGCAGTTAGAGAAGTGGTAAGGATTCCTCTACCATTCAAGAACTGGAACTGTGTGCGTGCGTGCGTGTGTGTGTGTGTGTGCGTGTGTGTGTGTGTTTCTCTTCTCTTCTTACACTATTAGGTAATATCATTAATCCCATTTTGCTAACGAGGACATAGACTCATGTTTATAACTAACCAAAGTTCACAAATGGTAAATGGCATATCTGGAATTCATACCCAGGTATATTTGGTTCTAAGGTCAACATACTTCCTGGTGTGCCACACTGTTTCTTCAGGAAAAAAAGAGAACAAATGAGAGGTTATAAGAGTGCAGCAGATATTCTGGAGGAAAATTATTGATATGATGACTGATTGGGGTGGAGAAGTTTTGAGGAGATTATTAAGTCTCCGATAAGGAAAAGTTACTTTGTTAAGATTTAACTTTAAATACTATTTTCTTTAACCCTTACAACAACTGTTGAGGTAGATACGATCACTATGGACTGGTCAAATAAAGCCTATTGGGCTTAAGTAAATTGCCATGTAACAGCTTGTAAGTGGCAGAACTTAGAATTCCAATCAAGGAACATTTGATTACAAATTTATTTTCTTTCCTTTAACACACTGCTACACATGTGCTTATAGAATAGTCCCTTCTCTTGTATCCTTACTCTGTCACAGGTGAGAGTGAGACAATACATGAATTGATTGAAGAACTCTTAGAAAACTTAGTAAGATAAACAGAATATGTTAAAACTACATGTCAGTCTACTTTTTGGAATATTTGCAGTACAACACATAATTGGTCCCAAAATACTCTGTTTTATTGCACCCAAATAGGAATAAAGGTGCTTTCACAGATTAGCATGGTGGTAAGTATAGGTGATATACACCTGCAGAGATCTAAGAACATTATTCTGTAGCCATTTCAGGAAAGTGGAGGGTTGGAGGAAGTATAGGCAAAGATACACTTGAAGACTCCCTCCATTAAACTTGTTCAAAAATAATTCTGCTTCACATTCTACTAATTAGACTCTCATTTGGGTCAAAAAACTTTTTTAAGTAAAATACAAATTTGCATTGTTCCTCATTCATGCCTTAATCAATTGTAATACCTCTCTGAGGGTTTTGTAGCTTTGATAAAAATGTGCTGTCTGGTTTGAGTGGAAAACATGGTGAGGGCGTTTACTTTTTAGGTGGTGGCAAGGGGTAGGGGTGGAAAGGGTGTGCAGGGAAGGCAGCTAGAAAGCAGCATATGGGCACTGAAGTTTCAGACTGAGGGAACAGGAGAACCATACAAAAGGTAGGGTGACAATGACAAATTTTGTGTACTTTGTAGTGTTAACAATCTGCATGCCATTGAAACTCTGCTATAGTTCAGAGAAGATTAAACTAGGACTTCTAAGGAAATATTTGAACTTTTTATATTTCAGCTCTCTCCAGGCCAGGAAAATTCACTTCATTTAGGCTTTCCAATTTGGTTTCTCCATATTGTCTATTACTACTAGACTAAACTAACAGACAGGTGACAGTGTCACCTATCTATCTGTGCCGTAACCTACTTTGGGAGGAGAAGCAGGCAAGAGAGAAAAAGAGATCAAAGAGAAAAAGCAGACACCTCTTTTTATCCCTCATCACCTCCCTTTTTAGCTTAGTCAGTATGTCTTAATACACCATGACAGGAATTTTTCTCTTCCTGGGATTTGTAACATAATCTCCACAAATACGGAGAACACAGTTTATTAAACTGAATATTTAATTGCTGGAGAAACATGAAGGACAAGAGTGTTTGGAGTGTGTCAAGGTTGATGAAAGTTTCACTGAAAATTGGCCTTGTATATTGCAGATAATTCATGATAAACATGAACTAGTTTAATTGAGAGGATGTAGATTAGCAGACAGGGTATCCTGATCCAGGAGAACCAGAAGAGCAAGTGCTAATTTGAGTGTTTTCATAAACTACCTGTGCAAATGTCAAATAATTCACATATTTGATTACAAATAAATTTCAAAAATGATGGAGAGGCAAATGAGGCAGGACAGGAAGACCTTTGATGTCAGTCTGTGGAATTTCTATTTGATAATGTAGGCAAGAGGGAGTCAGTATAAGTTTCTAAATCAGGATGAGGGAGAGTGATGTGATATTATCTGAGGAAGACAGAGGCTTGAGTTAATCCAGCCATGAAAGATAATATTACCATAGTAAATATAGAAATGTAAAGTATAAAATTAATTAAAGAGGCATTGCAAAGAAGGAAAAATCTTTGTTGAATAAAAAAGTGGATTTGTTGTGCTTCAAGAGGAAGAGAGAAAAGTTTACTAAAAAAAAATCTCACAAACTGTGAGTGTGAAAAAGATAAAAGAATGCAATGCCAGTAAGTGGAATGAAGAAATTGAGTAAGGTTCTCTCCTGTTTAAGGTTCTCTGCCTTGTTCTGGCATCAAAGGACAACAAAATTAATGAGATTATTTGAGCAATGGGACATAAAGGAACAGAAAGAGGATGATAAATCGAGACTAGAAATGGAGATTTCAGGGTCCTTTGGGAAAGAGGGTCTTGAGAGGATAAACTCAGTAATTACTCTACATTCCCTTAGTACTCAAATTAAGTTTGCGGTGGCTTCTTTGCTCCTGTGGATATACTGATTTATCTCATTTAATTTCATGATGTTTGTTTCCAAAATAGTCTGTAAACTTTTTAGAACATGAAAATGTATTCTGCTTTAGATTTTGTATAGGTGATGTTGCAGATAATGTATATATAAACCAATTGGGATGGAGAGCTGCTTAGTCAGGTGCTAACTTGAGGTTTTTAATTAGAAATTTATTACTGGAGTCTTAAAGATTAGAATGAGTTCAATGTACAAATTGATTTGTTTTTCGAATTTATTCTTAAAATAGTAAAAACTCTTGACTGCTTCCTTTTAAGAAAAATTGTACATGACTTCACTAATTCAACTGTGTAGAAAACGTCGAAATGTGAAGTTATTCACAATCACAAAACAAATTTGTCATTTGACCTGCAGAATTCACTCTTGTTTCTCAGCAAGGTATCCATTTTGCTAACATATGGACCCTTTAATCAGTATCTCCACTGTGCTGGAATACAACTTGTGAAAAAGATGTTGATGTCCCGAGGTAATGAATGGTGAAGCAATCACAGTGGGCGTTTTGTTTTGTTTTGTGTTTTTGTTCACAGCACTGGTCTTATCCTCTTCATTAATTAGCAACATTTAAAATTCTACAAACATCTGTGGCAATGCTGGTCGCTCTCCTTGAAATTATTCGATTTAGAATATACAAGAACATCTTAGAAGTGGAGTGTACTAGCTCTTTAGATAATACATAGAAAAAAAGAAAAGGAATTACCTGTTTAAATAAGTATTAGTGAATATAGACTACTTTATAAAGTTTAGGAGTGTTTGTGAAACATTACTAGAATTACTCAAGCAGGGATTTGGATGGCATCTTTAAGGTTGGCATTTGAAACCTAATCTGAAAATTTAATAAAGATGGAGGTTTTTTAGGAAATTTGTGATTGCTACAGCACCATTTTCAGGGCTAACTGAAGACCTTCTATTTTTTATAATTAATTTACATGATCCTCATTTGAAGTAAAAAATAGAATGATGTTATTGATTCATATTCTCCACATAATGATATAATCTCCTTTTTCAAGCTGTGAATTCATCAGTTGAAATCATTAAATGTATTCAAGACTGGAGTTTTTAGCATAATTTTTTTTCAAAAGTTATTACTTGATTTTGTTTTTATATAAAATGTAGAAAACATAAGAAAATAAAGTAATTACTAGAATGGAGTGTAACACCTCTTTGTGGTACGACTGGTTGGTTGGCTGATCTGGTTTTGGAAACTAATATCATATTCAGGAGAGAGAAATGATTCTGCTGACTCTGAATTCTTGTATATAAAATCATTTGATGCTAGTAAAATGTACAATAAGTAAATTTGTTATTGAAGACTTTGCCATTTTCCTACCTATTAACCAATAGCTGATCTTTTATCATATTTCATAAAACCACCACAAAACTGGCTATAACTAAAACATTTTTGATGTTTGACATTTTGCTCAGCATTACAAAAGTAAATATTTATAAGCCAGGGTTCATGTTTATTGTATATTTCTATTTCAATTTTATATGTTTATTTTTATTCATATAAATGAATTAGATTAAGTGGGAATATATCTTTTGATCACATAATTTTTTTTAAAAAATGTATTTTCTATCAAAGGGCTTTATGTACATGACTGTTACATAGGTATATTGTGCAATGAGGAAGATTGGGCTTCCAGCGTTCTCATCACCCAAATAGTGAACATTGAACCCAATAGCTAATTTTTTAACCCTCAACCCCCTGTCATGTTCTCCCTTTTTGGAATCCCCGGTGTCTGTTATTTCCATCTTTACATCATATCAATTTTGAGTGTGATCTTCTCTTATCATATAATTTTTGACTCACTGGGCCTCCTTAGAAGAAACAAATAGAACTTACCATAATCAGATTATTTTTTATTTGGTGGAAAATGTTGTGTTTCCAGAGAACAGATATGTTTTGACTTTTCTTATTTTCTGAAGTTTATGGCAAATATAGCAAATAGACCTGGAATTTAGTAGTTCACAACTATTGTTTTTTCTATCACAGGCATGTACATAAGTAAGATTGTGTACACCATTGTGACATTACAAATTAATTTTCACTGTACTAAATAATTCATTGCTCAATTCATTGCATAAATTAAGAGTTGATATTCTATTTCATTCTATTTCTGTTCACAGATTGAACAAAAAATAATGTTGTGGGAAAAACAACATTCACATGAAACCCAAGAATGAACAAGAATGGAATTGAAAGAAATCTACTTTTTAAAAAGTAGTTTAGATAAGTGGTGCCATTTCTTTCATTTCATCAAAATAACAAATTGCAACCATCATTTCTAAATTCAAATGGTAAAGAATAAGTATAATTTTAGCCACAGTCATCAAAGGTTAAACCTTATTTTTAAGAGCAAATTGGATTATATCTTTTCAGGGTGCTACATGAGCTTTGCTACAAAGAATGACTACTTAGAAAATAAACATTTGTAGTCCAATAATTAAAGTATTAAGTTTGTCAATGGTCTTTACTGCATTTATATATTATGTATCATTTCAGAACAATACTTCATATTATAAGGAATGAATTCTCCTCATTTAAAGAAGAAATATTCTCCTCTGAGTGGCATAAAGATCGTGACATTGGGCCAATAAAAAAGGAAATAGAATCCTATCACATTACTTACCTGTATTAGTCTGCTTTCATGCAGCTGATAAAGGTATACCAGAGACTGGGAAATTTACAAAGGAAAGAAGTTTAATTGGACTTACAGTTCCATGTGGCTGGAGAAACCTCACAATCATGGCAGAAGGCAGAGAGGAGCAAGTCACATCTTACATGTATGGCAGCAGGCAGAAAGAGGGAGAGCTTGTGGGTACAAGCATTTGGTAAGTACAGCCATTCAAAGTGAGAGAAATTGGCCAGAGCAAGGGGCCACAGTCCCTGTGCTAGTCCAAAATCCAGCAGGGCAGTCAAATCTTAAAAGTTCCAAGATGATCTCCTTTGACTCTATGTCACATGCAGGTCATGCTGATGCAAGAGTTAGGTTCTCATAGTTTTGGGCACCTCCACCCCTGTGGCTTTGCAGGGTACAACCTCCATCCCAGGTGACTTAATGGGCTGCTGTTGAGTGTCTGTGGCTTTTCCAGGCATGAGGTGCAAGCTGTCAGTGGATCTATCATTCTGGGGTCTGGAGGATGGTGGCCCTCTTCTCACAGCTTCACTAGGCTGTGCCCCAGTAGAGACTCTGTGTGAGGGCTCCAACCCCTAATTTCCCTTCTGCACTCCCCTAGCAGAGGCTCTAGAGCAAACTTCTACCTGGGCATCCAGGTGTTCCATACATCTTCAGAAGTCTAAGCAGAGGTTCCCAAATCCCAGTTCTTAACTTCTGTACACTGGCAGGCTTGGCTTTTACCCTCTGAAGCCATGGTTCAAGCTGTATCTACATTGGCCCCCTTCAGCCACAGCTGGAGCAGCAGGAACACAGGACACCAAGTTCCTAGGCTGCATACAGCACAAAGACCCTGGACCTGGCCCATAAAACCACTTTTTCCTCCTAGGCCTCAGGGCCTGTGATGGAAAGGCTGCTGTGAAGAATTCTGATATGCCCTGGAGATATTTTCTCCATTGCCTTGGGGATTAACATTTGGCTCCTTGTTACTTATGAAAATTTTTGCAGCCCACTTGAATTTCTCCTCAGACAATGGGATTTTCTTTTCTATCTCATTGTCAGGCTGCAAATTTTCCAAACTTTTATGCTTTTTTTCCTTATAAAACTAAATGCCTTTAACAGCACCCAAGTCATATTTGGAATGCTTTGCTGCCTAGAAATTTCTTCAACCATTTACCCTAAATCATCTCTCTCAAGTTCAATGTTCCACAATCTCTAGGGCAGAGGCAAAATGCTGCCAGTCTCTTTGCTAAAACATAACAAGAGTCACCTTTGCTCCAGTTCCCAACAAGTTCCTCATCTCCATCTGAGACCACCTCAGCCTGGATTTCATTGTGCATATCATTATCAGCATTTTGATCAAAGCCATTTGACAAGTCTCCAGAGAGTTCAAAACTTTCCCACTTTTTCCTGTCTTCTGAGCCTTCCAAACTGTTCCAACCTCTGCCTGTTACCCAGTTCCAAAGTTGCTTTCACATTTTCGGATATCTTTTCAGCAGTGCCCCACTCCCAATACAAATTTAATGTTGATAAAGACATACCAGAGACTGGGCAATTTGCAAAGGAAAGAAGTTTAATTGGACTTCCAGTTCCATGTGGCTGGGGAAGCCTCACAATCATGGTGGAAGGCGAGGAGAAGCAAATCTTGTCTTACGTGAATGGCAGCAGGCAAAGAGAGAGATCTTGTGCAGGTGAGCACCTCTTTTTAAAACCGTCAGATCTCATGAGACTTATTCACTATCATGAGACCAGCACAGGAAAGACCTTTCCCCATGATTCAATTACCTCCCACCAGGTCCCTCCAACAACACGTGGGAATTCAAGATGAGATTTGGGTGGGGACACAGTCAAACTATATCATTACTTCTCTAGTGAACAGTAATTATAAATCTGTGGTATCATAAAGGTTGTTATAAATATCTAAGACTACAGTTCAAAATGATGTCAATATGAACATCAATATTGACAATGCAAAGTAAATGACAGCTGACAGAAAATAAGAGAAGCAAAAGAGAGAAGATTAGAGCTCTAATATCTTTTCTTATATTGTGGGGCATTAAGAGAACTATCTAAAGTTTAAAGAAGAAGCAAATATTTATTAAGAATTACATAAGTAACCAATAGAAGAAATACAAATAATATAACGTTGTCAAGAATTGGAAAGGAAAGGAAAAGAGATGGGAATAGTGCTATTGATTCTATTGATCTAAGTCTATTTTTCATAGCATGGATTCAACAGATTGTGTCAAGAAATAATTATGAAAATGCATTTAGAGCACAGAGGTAATTCTCAAAAGAACTATAACCAGAATTGATTAAAACAGTTTCCTTTGACAAGTGAGGATAGAAGTGTAAACTGATTTTTCTTTTCAATCTGATCTTTATTATATATCATTTTGCAACCTGCATGTATTACTTTGATGAAAATAAAAATAAAATAAAATATGTAGAAAATAAAAGTAATGACTAACATATATGGGAATAAACTGTATGACAGATGGTTAAATACATTTATGATTTAGTCCACTCAGTAATAAATACTATGAGTTAGTTACCATTATTATCCTTGTTTTTTGTGTAAGGAAAATAAGCTTAGAGAGAAGAACAGTTAAGAAATAGCATAGTCAGGACTTAAAACTCCAAGGCTCAGGACTATTAAGCATTATATCATACTACCTCCCTTCCATTCCTATCATGATGTGTTTGCCAGACCCCTGATTTATCCAGTGTGGTAGATAGAATTTTGAGCCCCTTGACCATAGTCCCTTGTGTTACTCCCATAGATATGCTATGAGTACATGGCACAGGGGACTTTGAAGGTGTTAAATTACTTTCAGTTGATCTTAAAACAGAGAGTTTTTTTTGTTTTGTTTTGTTTTTTTTTATCCAAGTGGGCCCAATTCAGTCACATGAGTCATTAAAAGCAGAATATGAAGTCAAAAAAGATGCAACAGAAAGGGAAGTCAGAGAGATTTGAGGCATAAGAAAGACTCAACATGTCATTACTGTCTTGCAGATGAAGAAGCTACATGGAGAGCATGAAAAGGAAATACATTATGTCGACAACTACTAAGCTTAGAAGATCCTGAGCCCCATATGTAAACCGCAGCTCTGGCCTACGCCATGATTTCAGCCTTGTGAGACCTAAGTAGAGAATCTGGCCAGGCTGGATCATACTTCTGACTTACAGTGCAACGAGCTAATAAATGAGTGACGTTTTAAACCACTAATGACTAGGTAATTTGTTATGGCACTGATAGAATGTTAATATAGCTAGTTATCTTTTATTATAATTTCAAATTACAAGAAATATGTAATTAGATATTATACATTTGTTTCAGCCTTTTCGCTCTTCAGTTGTTTACTTTTATGCTCACCAAACTTTTAAGCAGCAGGCCAAACTGATAAGTTTACAGCACTTGTTTTTGTTTTTTTTTTTACTTTATATTGTTCTTAGATTCTTGTCCACTGAACCACGTACGAATTCTCAATCCCTTTAAGGGTTCTATAAAACAAAATATTCCCTAGTCTTTACTATTTATTTCATGTTTAACATGTTAGAAACTGTTGCAGGAAGCAGCAGTCGTCTCAGGATCTCCTGCCGTCTCTAGAATTGCCCAGTAAGTGTCCTGGGCCTGGAATATTCCCCCATGTGGAACCCGAGTGCAGACTTATTCATTGGCCCCAGATTATTCTTCTCTATTAGGAGAAACCCTCTCCCTCTTTCCCTTTTCTGGGTATGCAGTGAGTTTCCTTGTACTGCTTAAACATGGACTGGCCATATGGCCCCTGGCCAGCCCCAACAGTGTATCTGCCTCCTTGAGGGAAGGGAATGGGACTTTTGCCGGCAGCATGAAGACAGGAGTAAAGGAGTGCATGCAGTTCACTGCTGGGGAGGGACCCACTGGCTACAAGAGACCAGTGCATGCTACAGATGCTGAACCCACTGCATCTCCATTCTGTGAGTAAAGCATTATTCCAACCAGTGCCTTCAGTGTTGAGTCCTCCTTGGCAACTCTGAACCCATAGAAGACGCAGTGAGTTGAGGTCTGCGGTTGGTACTGTTATGATCTTTGAGGTCCTCCAGACGGTGGGAGTCCTCACCTGGGATTGGTAGCTGGATCTTCCTGATTGACAGAAATTGTTTAATGTTTTTTTTTCATTTGATGAAAGATTAATGATCCTACCTGAAAATCACTTTCCTTGGATAATAGTAATGCCATAAAAGAAAATTTACAAAAGAAATGGAAATGAATTGAACTGAGTTGACAATACAGTAAATTAAGTGCCATTTAAGACAACTAGGTATTTTCAAAATAAAAGTTAAAAAAAAAATTGAATTATCAAACTATGAAAGAATGGACTTTACACAGGATTATTTTCTTGTTTATTAAATTGACAAATAGAAACTGAATATACTTATGAGATATAACATGATTTTTTAATATATTGTGGAACGGTTCAGTCAAGCTATTTAACATATGCATTACCTCATATACTTATAATGTTTGTGGTGAGAACACTTAAATCTGTTCTCAGCAATTTTTGACTATACAACATATTATTATCATCTATGTTCACCATGATGTACAACAGAACCCTTGAATTTATTCTTCTTGTCTAACTGAAATTTTGTATTTTCGACTAACAGCTTTCAAATCTCCTCAATTCCTGGCCAACAGTAACCACCATTTTACTTTATGTTTCTATGAATTACTTTCTACTTTAAACTCTATCTAAGTATGGTTCAGAATGGCACAGTTTCTCTCCACCAAACCTTGGACTGCCATCCTTACCCCAGTGGACCCACCCAGAATTGATTCAGCCCACAGGAGAACAGCTTTGATCCCCTACGACTTTCTCTCCACCGCAACCAATCAGCAGCAAGCACCTGATACCCACCCCTTCCTCCAAACTATTTTTGAAAAACTTCTAATCTATGAGCTTTGGATGCCATGATTTAAGTAAGAGCTCCATCTCCCCCATGGCATGGCTGGCCTTGTGTCTATTAAACTCTTTCTCCACTACAATGCCATGGTAATTTGCGTGTGTGTGTGTGTGTGCGCGCGTGTGTGAGCTTCTTAGATTTGAAAGTAAAGGCTGTTTTCACCACATTGAGGAGCATTTTTAGCAATTATATTTTCAAATACTTTTTCTCCTCAGTTTTCTTTTCTTTTCTTTTCTTTTTTAATCTCTGGGACTTGAATTACGTCTATCATAGACCATTTGGTATTATGTCATATGCCATAATACTGTGTTTTGTTTGTGTCTACACTATGATTTTCAGATTAATAATTTCTACAGACCTGTCTACAAGCTCATTAAACCTCTCCTGTGTAGTCTCTAATCTGCTGTGAATTCTATACAGATTTTTTTAAACAGTGGCATTATTAAAACGTATTTCACATGTCGTACAATTCACCCATTTAAAGTGTACTATTTAATGTTTTTTTAGAATATTCAGAGTTGTGCAAAAAAATACCACAGCAATTTTAGAATAGTTTCATTACCATAAGAAGCATACTAAAGAAATATTCACAACAGATATATCAGAGACCTAAACTGGAGGAGTTGAGGCAAGATGGCTGAATCCCTCCAGTAATTATCCCCTTGCAGGAACACCAAATTGAACAATTTCACATGTAAGAAAGAAATCACCTTCATAACAACCAAAAATCAGGGGAGTAATTACAGTAGCTATTTTTACCATTATATATCAAGGAAACAAGCATGGCAAAGAGTAGGAAAGAAGTCTTGCATTGCCTATACTACCCATTCTGTACCCCCAGCATTGTGGAGTGAAATCTGTGTGCTTGGGGGAGAGAGAGCAAAGTAATTACAGGACTTTGAGTTGGAACTCAATGCTGTCCTGTCACAGTGGAACACAACAAAGGACATAATTATGTCCTTGCCCATGGAGAGAACATTTAAACTAGTCCCAGTCAGAGAGGAATCCTCCACCCTAGTGGTTAAAAACTGAATTGAATTCTGGCTAGCTCCACCACTGGCTAACTAACGTGCCCTGGTGTCCTGAATAAGTTTGAAAGTCATTCAGACCACAAGGACTGCAGTTTTTGGACAGATCTGGGGACCGTACTGGGCTTAAAGCCAGTGGAATTGGAATGCATGCAATTCAGTGATACATCAGTTGTGATGGCCAAGAGAGTATTTTGTCATTCATCCCACAACTCTAGGCAGTACAGCACAGTGAGAGACCCCTTCCTTTTGTGGAAAAAAAGGAGGGAAGAGTAAAAAAGACTTCATTTTGCAAATTGAATACCAGCTGGACCAAAGTAAAATAAAGCACAAAGTCGATTCAGATTACAGGCTCTTCCTTCTGGATGGCATTTCTAGACCCACCCTGGGCCAGGAGGGAGCCCAGTACACTGAAAGAAATTATCTAGTCTTGGAAGGATTTACCACCTAACTAAAGAGCCCTTGGACCTTAAATAAAGGTCAGTGATAGATAGACAGTAGTCACTACAGGCCTTGGGTGGGACCCAGTATTATGCTGGCTTCAAGCATGACCCAGCACATTCCCAGCTATGCTGACCATGAGAGTGTTTCCATCGTCCCTCCCCCAACTCTAGGCAACCCAGCATGGAGAAAGAAACTCCAGTTTGGAAGAAAGCAAGGAAAAAGAATGAGACTCTGCCTGATAATTCAGGGAAATCTCCCTGATCTTACCCAAGCCCATCAAGGTGGTAACTCTATGAGAATGCAAGAGTTGCAACATTACTGGGCTTGGGCTGCCCCATAGTGCAGACATAGTTGCACTGACCAAAGATTTAGGTAAAAACACCCAAGTGTTGTGGGAAGTCAGGGACCCCGAATGGAGGGACTGGCTAAAGCCGTGGCAGAAGAACATAAATTGTGAAGATTTCATGGACATTTATTAGTTCCCCAAATTAATACTTTTATAATTTCTTATGCTTGTATTTACTGCAATCTCTGAACATAAATTGTGAAGATTTCATGGACACTTATCACTTCCCCAATCAATATCCTTGTGATTTCCTATGCCTGTCTTTACTTTAATCTCTTAATCCCATCATCATCTTCTTAAGCTGAGGAGGATGAATGTCGCCTCAGGACCCTGTGATTGTGTCAACTGCACAAATTCTTTGTAGAGCATGTGTGTTTGAACAATATGAAATCTGGGCATCTTAAAAAAAAGAACAAGATAACAGCGATTTTCAGGGAACAAAAGAGGTAACTTTGAACTGGCTGCTGGTGAGGCTGGTGAGCTGGATGGAGCAGAGCTATATTTCTCCTCTTTCATAAGCAAATAGGAGAAATATCGCTGAATTCTTTTTCTGAGCAAGGAATACCCCTGAGAAAGAGAATGTGCCCTGAGAGTAGGCCTATAACGGCCCCTTTAGAAGCATGCGGCCTTTTACGGTCAAAGTGGAAAGGATGGAATAAGTCCCGGTCTCCTGTAGTGTTCCCAGGCTTATTAGGATGAGGAAAATTCCCGCCTAATAAATTTTGGTCAGACAGGTTGTCTGCTCTCAAACCCTGTTTCCTGATAAGATGTTATCAATGACAACGGGTGCCCGAAACTTCATGAGCAATTTTAATTTCACCTCATCTGGTGGTCCTGTGATCTCACCCTGCCTCCATTTGCTTTGTGATATTTTATTACCTTGTGAGGTATGTGATCTCTGTGACCCACACCCTATTCGTGCACTCCCTCCCCTTTTGAAAATCACTAATAAAAACTTGCTGGTTTTACAGCTCGGAGAACATCACGGATCCTGCCGACATGTGATGTCTCTCTCGGACACCCAGCTTTAAATTTCTCTGTCTTGTGCTCTTTCCCTTTATTTCTCAAACCAGCCAAGACACTTAGGAAATAGAAAAGAACCCACGTAACCATCGGGAGTGGGTTCTCCCAATATCCAAGTCCCTTTGAATACCTAATAAGCCTTCCCAAAAAAGACAGGTACAAATGAGCCCAGATTGTGAAGGCTACAATAAATACCTAACTGTTAAATGCCCAGACACCAATGAATATCCACAAGCATCCAGACAGTTTAGGAAAATGTGAATTCACAAAACAAACTAAATAAGGCATCAGTGACCACTCCCAGAATGACAGAGATATGTAATCTTTCAGACAGAGAATTCAAAATAAATGTTTTGAGGAAGCTAGAAAAACTTCCAATTAGACAATGAAAAGAGTCAAGATCCTAGAGAAGTTTAACAAAGAAGTGTAGGTAAGTTTTAAAAATCAGTCTTTTTTTTTTTTTTTTTTTTTTTTGAGATGGAGTCTCACTCTGTCACCCAGGCTGGAGTGCAGTGGCGTGATCTCCACTCACTGCAAGCTCCGCCTCCCAGGTTCACGCCATTCTCCTGCCTCAGCCTCCGGAGTAGCTGGGACTACAGGCACCCGCCACCATGCCCGGCTAATTTTTGTGTATTTTTAGTAGAAACGGGGTTTCACTGTGTTAGCCAGGATGGTCTCGATCTCCTGACCTTGTGATCCGCCAGCCTCGGCTTCCCAAAGTGTTGGGATTACAGGCTTGAGCCACCACGCCCGGCCTTGTTTTTTGTTTTAACTTCATTTCGTTCTGCTCTGATCTTGGTTATTTCCTTTCTTCTGCTGGGTTTGAGTTTGGTTTCTTCTTGTTTCTTTAGTTCCTTGAGGTGTGACCTTAAAATGTCAGTTTGTGCTCTTTTAGTCTTTTTGATGCAGGCATTCAGAACTATGAACTTTTCCCCTAGCACTGCCTTTGCTGTATCCCAGAAGTTCTGATAGGTTGTGTCACTATTGTCATTCAATTAAAACACTTTTTTAATTTTCATCTTGATTTTGTTTTTGATCAGTAATTATTCAGGAGCAAGTTATTTAATGTCCATGTATTTATATGGTTTAGAAGGTTCCTTTGGGAGTTGGTTTTCTGTTTTATTCCACTGTTGTCTGAGAGAGTGCTTGATATAATTTCAATTTTCTTAAATTTATGGAGGTTCATTTTGTGGCCTATCATATGGTCTATCTTGGTGAGAGTTCTATTCGCTGTTGAATAGAATGTGTATTCTGCGGTTGTTGGATGGAATGTTCTGTATATATCTGCTAAGTCCATTCATTCCAAGGTATAGTTTAAATCCATTGTTTCTTTGTTGACTTTCTGTCTTGATGACCAGTCTAGTCCTGTCAGTGAAGTATTGAAGTCCCCCACTATTATTGTGTTGCTGTCTATCTCATTCCTTAAGACTATTAGTAGTTGTTTTATAAATTTGGGATCTCCAGCGTTAAGTGCGTATGTGTTTAGAATTGTGATATTTTCCTGTTGGACAAGACCTTTTACCATTATATAATGTCCCTTGTTGTCCTTTTTAATGCTGTTGCTTTGAATTTTGTTTTGTCTGATATAAGAATAGCTACCCCTGCTCACTTTTGGTGTCTGTTTGCATGAAATACCTTTCTCCATTCCTATACTTTAAGTTTATGTAAGTATTTACGTGTTAGGCAAGTCTCTTGAAGGCATCTGATGGGTGGTGAATTTTTATCCATTCTGCAGTTCTGTATCTTCTAAGAGGAGCACTTAGGTCATTTACAGCTATGACTCAAACAGACAGCTCACTGTGTGGAGGCTTACATTAGGAATTTTAGTTCCAGAACAACTTCAGGAATAAATCAAGAACCCCGAGAGGACCCACAGACCCTCTGAAGGAAGTGGACTGCTCATACAGGACCCAGGAGCACCTCAAATACTGTGAGAGCCCAAACTGTGGAAGTGGGAAAGGGAGATCCTCTGCCCCCAACTACACACCCCCACCGGGGAAACTGAATGTCTAGTCTGTGGAGAAGATTCTGACCTTAGCTGGAGCTGAATCAATTTAGGAAGCTGAGTGAAATACAGAGGTAGAGGAAGCAGTAGGAAAGGCTCTGGGAACCCTCTGGATCCCCAAGCAGGCCATTCTTGCCTGGCATCACAGGGATCCTTCAGGAGGGTGGCCAGCAGTGCAGGGAAAATGCCACGGGGAGAAGGAAGTCACCACCTGAACTTTGTAACAATTTGAACGGTTGAGAAGCTCCCTGGCAAGAACTAGAGGGAGGGCGCAAATCCAGTGTGCAGACTGCACAGGCAGGAGAAGAACTAAAGCCCTTTTCTTTTGCAGCTAGGAGTCGAGTAACCTGGGGCAAGTTCTCAGCTCTTCTTGCCCACTGTCTGGAAACAGACTTGGTGCTGTTTGGAGGGGGCACGGTGGAAGTGAGACCAGCCTTTTGGACTGTGTGGGAGCTGGGTGAGGTCCTGTGCCTGCTGGATTTCCCTCACTTCCCTGACGACCTGCATGACTCAGCAGAGGCAACCATAATCCTCCTAGGCACACAACTCCATTTAACTGGGAACCTCACCACCGAGGCCCACCCAAGGAGAGTCTGAGCTCAGACACACCTAGCCCTGCCCTCACCTGATGATCTTTCCCTACCCACCATGGTAGCTGAAGATAAAGCACATATACTCTTGGGAGTTCTGGGGTCATACCCATCATGGGTTCCTCTCCAGACCACTACAGCTGATGCTCTCTGGAAAGCACCATCTCCTGGCAGGAGACCCACCAGCACAAAAATAGAGCATTAAACCACCAAAAC
Organism: Chlorocebus sabaeus; assembly: GCF_047675955.1. Lineage (NCBI taxonomy): Eukaryota > Metazoa > Chordata > Mammalia > Primates > Cercopithecidae > Chlorocebus > Chlorocebus sabaeus. Next base: position 58,877,352 of record NC_132933.1, read on the forward strand.
TAGGAACCCTCACAGAGTCCATTTCACCTCCCTGCAACCTCCACTGGATAGGTGCTGGTATCTATGGCTGAGAGACTCATAGATGGTTCATATCAAAGGACTCTGCAGACAACTCCCAGTACCAGCTCGGAGCCTGGTAGACTTGCAGAGTGGCTAGACCCAGAAGAGAGATAACAATCTGTACAGATCAGCTCTCAGGAAGCCACATCTATAGGAAAAAGGGAGAGTATTCCATCAAGGAAACACATGAGTGTCAAAAGAATCTGAACAACAGCCTTCACTCCTAGACCTTCTTTCTGACAGAGCTTAGCCAAATGAGAAGGAATCAGAAAACCAACTCTGGTAATATGAAAAAACAAGGCTCTTTAACAACCTCCCACCCCCCAAAATCACACTAGCTCACCAGCAAGGTATCCAAACCAAGAAGAAATTTCTGATTTACCTGAAAAAGAATTCACAAGATTAGGTTTTAAGCTAATCAGGGAGGTACCAAAGAAAGGCAAAGCCCAATGCAAGAAAACCCAAAACACAATACAAGAAGTAAAGAGAGAAATATTCAAGGAAATAGATAGCATAAAGAAAAAATAATAAAAACTTCAGGAAACGTTGGATACACTTATAGAAATGCAAAACTTTCTGTAAAGTCTCAGCAATAGAATTGAACAAGTAGAAGAAAGAAATTCAGGCGGGGTGTGGTGGCTCACGTCTGTAATCCCAGCACCTTGGGAAGCTGAGACAGGCAGATAACTTAAGGTCAGGAGTTTGAGACCAGCCCGGCCAACAGGGTGAAACCTGTCTCTGTCTCTACCAAAAATACAAAATTAGCTGGGCATGGTGGCGCATGCCTGTAATCCCAGCCACTCAGGAGGCTGAGGCATGAGAATTGCTTGAACCTGGGAGGCAGAGGTTGCAGTGAGCAGAGATCACACCACTGCACTCCAGTGTGGGCAAAAAAGCAAGACTCCATGTCAGAAAGAAAGAAAGAAAAAGAAAGAAACAAAGGAAAGAAAGAAAGAAAAGAGAAGAGAAAAAGGAAGGAAGGAAGGAAGGAAGGAAGGAAGGAAGGAAGGAAGGAAGGAAGGAAGGAAGGAAGGAAGGAATTCAGAGCTTGAAGACAAGGTCTTCAAATTTAACCAATCCAACAAAGACAAAGTAAAAAGAATAAGAAAATATAAACTAAGCCTTCCAGATGTCTGAGATTATTTTAATCAACCAAACCTAAGAATAATCAGTGTTCCTGAGGAAGAAGAAATCTAAAAGTTAGGAAAATATATTTGGGGGAATAATAGAGGAAAACTTCTTCAGTCTTGCTACAGACCTAGACATCCAAATACAAGAAGCACTAAGAACACCTGGGAAATTCATCACAAAATATTATTGCCTAGGCACATTTTAATCAAGTTATCTAAAGTTAAGACAAAGGAAATAATCTTAAGAGCTGTGAGACAAAAGTGCCAGGTAACCTAGAAAGGAAAACCTATCAGATTAACAGCAGATTTCTCAGTAGAAACCCTACGAGGTAGAAGGAATTGGGGCTCTATCTTCAGCTTCCTCAAACAAAACAATTATCAGTGAAGAATTTTGTATCCAGCGAAACTAAGCATCATATATGAAGAAAAGATACAGTCTCTTTCAGACAAACAAATGCTGAGATAATTCGTCACTGCAAAGCCACCATTACAAGAAGTCCTAACAGGAGCTTTACATCTTGCAGTAAATCCTGGAAACACATCAAATCAGAACCACTTTAAGGCATAAATCTCAAAGGATCTTTAAACAAAAATACAATTTGAAAAGCAAAAACAAAAAACCAAAAAACAAGCTATGCAGGCAACAAATAGCACAATGAATGGAATGTCACCTCACATCTTAATACGAACATTGAATGTGAAGACCTAAATGCTTCACTTTTTTCTACTCTTTTTTTCTTTTTCAAATACTATATTTTTCAATACTAGAATTTCCATTGGGTTTGTTTTTATAGTTTTTATTTTTATGCTGAGGTTCCCTTATTATGACCATATTTTCCAAAATGTCCTTGAAAATATTTTAAAGGTTGCTTTGACGTCCTTCAATGCTAATTCTAACATCTGGGTCATCTCAAAGTCTGTTTCTACCGAATTTGCTGAATTTTTCTTAATTATGAGTTACATTTTTTGACTTCTTCATGTTTAGCAATTTTTTATATTGAGTACTTTGTGAATACCATGTGTGCTAAGGCACAGTCCGACAGTACAGAAATAATGGTGCAGGCCCCCAGGTCAACTGAGATTGCCTTGCAAGCAGGTATGGTTAGGCTGGGGTCCCAGGAAAGGCTAGGAGACCAAGAGGTGCTCAGGTTGGGCTAGCTCCATCTGATGTGCAAGACCACCCTGCAGAGATCGGTTCTCACATTTTCCCTAGGGCTAAAATCTCTTATGGGAGCGAGTTTAGCCTAGGAGGATGACTGTTCCTGGCTGTGCTCTGCTACAGATGCTCTGGCACCAAATCCTCTGGGATCCACATCTGCTGGCTTGCTCCCCTATCACTTCTCTAAGCAGCTCTCCCAGCCAACTCCAGTGTCCATGGTGGTTAAGGGATTTCAGAGGCCTGTGGTAAGCATGGGTTGTTGCTTGCCAGTTCAACTTACCTAGTCCCCTGGAGCCATTGTGGGCCAGAAATGAGTCCTGGTGCATGGTAACTCTGTGCAGGGTTCCCAGCTTTCTCCCCTTTCAACCTAGTTTCTGTGTCTTTCTTCTGTCCACTCTTGATGCCTTCCCTCTGAAGATCTGTTAGGAGCATGCCAGTTGTCTTACTCCCTCAGTGGGAGCCATTCCACCTGGCTGCACCTATCAGCCATCTTTCCCTCTTAGGGTATGTTTTATTTGGATAGTCTATTTCCTGACAGATAGATATTGCTAGGACATGTGAAGTAGCACCAGATAATTGTATAGGATAAGGTTTCTTCAACATATTCTCTAGATTCTTTAGCTATGTTGCTGAAAATCATGTAAAAAGAATTTCATAATGCAATCACAAGCATTAATAGCAGAATAGACCAAATAAAGGAAATGATCTCAGAGCTTGAAGACTTACTTTCTGAAATAAGACACTCAGACAAGAATAGAGAATAAAGAATGAAAACAAATGAACGAAATATGAAAATATGTAAAGAGATCAAATCTATGACACATTGGTGTCCCTGAAAGAGATGGGGAGAATGGAACCAACTTGGAAAACATATTTCAGGATATCATCTATGAGAACTTTGCAAACCTAGCTATAGAGACCAACATTCAAATTCAGAAAATGCAGAGAACGTAGTAAGATAATTTACAAGAAGGTCATCCCAAAGGCACACAATCATCAGATTCTTCAAGTTCCAAATGAAAGAAAATAATTAAATGCAGCTAGAGAGAAAGGTCAGGTCACCTACAAGGGAATGACCATGAGACTAACAACAGACCTCTCAGCAGAAACCCTACAAGTCAGAAGAGATTGGGGGCCAATATTTAACATTCTTAAATAAAAGAAATTCCAAACCAGAATTTCATATTTGGTCAAACTAAGCTTCATAAGTGAAAGAGAAATAACATCACATCATTTTCAGACAAGCAAATGCTGAGAGAATTCACCAGTGTTGCCTTCCAAGAGGCCCTGAAGAAGCACTAAATATGTAAAGGAAAGACCATTAGCAGCCACTACAAGAAAATACTGTAGTACACAGGTCAGTGACACTATAAAGCAACCACATAAACAAGTCTGCAAAATAACATCAAATCCACACATGTCAATAATAACCTAGAATGTAAATTGGCTAAATGCCCCAATTAAAAGGCAGAGAATGGCAAGCTGAATAAAGAAGCAAGAAACATTGGCATGCTGTCTTCAAGAGACCCATCTTACATGCAATGACACACGTGGGCTGATAATAAAGGGATAAAGACAAATTTACCAAGCAAATGGAAAACAGAAAAAACAACGAGTTGCAATTCTAGCTTCTTACACAACCAACAAAGATCAAAAAAGATAAAGAAGTGCATTACATAGTGGTAACGGGTTCAATTCAATAAGACGATCTAACTGTTCTAAATATACATGCCCTCAACACAAGAGCACTCAGATTCATAAGGCAAGTTCTTAGAGACCTCCCAAAAGACTTAGACTCCTACACACTAGTAGTGGGAGGCTTTAACACCCCACTGACAGTATTAATCATATAATTGGAAATAACAAAGATATTCAGAACCTGAACTCAGCACTGGATCATATAAAATTGACAGGTATCTACAGAACTCATCACCCAAAAACATCAGAATATACCTTCTTCTCATCACCACATGACACATATTCTAAGATTGATCACATAATCAGAAATAGAACACTTCTCAGCAAATTCAGAGGAACTGATATAATAACAAACAATCTTTCAGACCACAGTGAATGATATTTGAAATCAAGACTAAGAATTCACTCAAAACCGTACAAGTACAAGGAAATTAAACAAACTCCTCCTGAATGGCTTTTGGGTAAATAATGCAATTAAGGCAGAAATCAAGAAGTTGTTTGAAACTAATGAGAACAAAGAAACAACATACCAGAATATCTGGGACAGAGCTAAAGCAGTGTTAAGAGAGAAATTTATAGCACTAAATGCGCACGCCAAAAAGTTAGAAAGATCTCAAATTAACAACCAAACATCAAAACTAAAAGAACGAGAGAATCAAGAGCAAGCAAAGTCCAAAGGTAGCAGAAGACAAATAACCAAAATCAGAGCTGAACTCAAGGAAATCAAGACACAAAAAAATTCAAAAGATTCATGAGTTAATTTTTTGAATAAATGAATAAAATATAGACTGCTAACTAGATTAATTAAGAATAAAAGAGAGAAAATTCAAATAAACACAATCAGAAACGACAAGGAAGATTTTACCACTGACTTCACGGCAATACAAAGAACTATCAGAGAATATCATGAAAACCTCTATGCACATAAACTAGAAAATCTAGAAGAAATAGATAAGTTCTGGATACATACACCCTCCAAAAGCTAAAGCAGAAAAAGATAGAATCTGTGAACAGATCAGCAATCAGCTCTGAAATTGAGGCAGTAATAAGTAGTCTAAAACTAAGCCGAAGACCTGATGGATTCAAAGCTGAATTCTCACAGATATACAAAGAAGAACTGGTGCCATTCCTACTGAAGCTATTCCAAAAAAATGAAAAAAGAAAGGACTCCTCCCTAACTCATTCTATGAGACCAGCATCATACTGATACCAAAAGCTCGCTGAGACACAACAACAACAAAAAATAAAACTTCAGGGCAATATCTTTTATGAACGTTGATGCAAAAATTGTCAACAAAATACTGGAAAAGCGAATCCAGAAGCTCATGAGAAACTTATCATCCACGAACAAAAACGCATTATCCTTGGGATGCAAGGGTGGTTCACCATAGGTAAATCAATGAATAAGATTCATCATATAAACAGAACTAAAGACAAAAACCACAATATTATTTCAATAGATGCAGAAAAGGCTTTTGATAAAATTCAACATCTCTTCATGTTAAAAATTCTCAATAAACTAGGTATGGAAGGAAAATATCTCAAAATAATAAGGGCCATATATGACAAACCCACAGCAAATATCATACAAAATGGGCAAAAGCTGGAAGCATTCCGCTTGAAAATCGGCACAAAACAAAGATGCCCTTTGTCACCACTCCTATTCAACATAATATTGGAAGTCCTGGCCAGGGAAATCAGGCAAGAGAAAAAAATAAATGGCATCCATATAGGAAGAGAGGAAGTCAAACTATTCCTGTTTGTAGATGACATAATCCTACATCTAGAAAACCCCCTTGTCTCTGCCCAAAAGCTTCTTAAGCTGATAAACAACTTCAGCAAAATCCCAGGATACAAAATTTATATACAAAAATTACTAACATTCCTCTACACCAAAAAGTCTTACCAAGTACCAAATCAGAAACACAATCCCATTCACAATTGTGACAAAAAGAATAAAGTACCTAGGAATACAGCTAACAAGAGAGGCGAAATTACTCTACAAGAAGAACTACAAAACAGTAATCAAGAATATCAGAGATGACACAATCAAAGGGAAAAATACTCCGTGCTCATGAGTAGAAGGAATCAATATTGTTAAAATGGCCATACTGCCCCAAACAATTTATAGATTTAATACTATTTATATTAAACTACCACTGACATTCTTAAAATGTATACGGAGTCTAAAAAGAATCTGAATAGCCAAGACAATACTAAACAATAAAACAAAGCTGTAGGCATCACACTACCTGACTTCAAACTATACTACACAGCTACAGTAACCAAAACAGCATGAAACTGGTACAAAAACAGAAACATAGACCAATGGAACAGAACAAAGAGCCCAGAAATAAGGCCATGCACCTACAATGATCCGATCTCCAACAATACTGACAAAAAACAAGTACTGGGGAAGGGATTCACTATTCAATAAATGGTGCTGAGATAACCGGCTAGGCATATGCAGAAGATTGAAACTGGACCCCTTTATTTCACCATATACAAAATTTAACTCACTATGTATTAAAGACTTAAATGTAAAACTCTAAATTATGAAAACCCTGTAAGACAACCTAGGCTGTGCTATTCCAGAAATAGTTATGGGCAAAGATTTCATGAGGAAGACACCAAAAGCAATTGTAACAACAGCAGAAAATGACAATGGGATCTAATTAAACTAACCTTTTGCTGAGTTTCTGCACAGCAAAAGGAACTATCAACAGAATAGACAGACAACCCACAGAATGGGAGAAAATACTTTCAAACTTTACATCTAACAAAGGTCTAATATTCAAAATCTATAAGGAAATTAAGCCAATTAACAAGAATAAACAAACTAATCATTAGAGAAATGCAAATCAAAACCACAATGAGATACCATCTCACATCAGTCAGAATGCCTATTATTAAAAAGTGAAAAAATATCAGATGCTAGTGATGTTGCAAAGAATGGGGAACATATATACGCTGTTGGTGGGAGTGTAAATTATTTCAACCATTGTGGAAAGCAGTGTCGTGGTTCCTCAAAGAGCTAAAAGCAGAATTACCATTTGACCCAGAAATTCTATTTCTGGGTATATATCCAAAAATTCTGGCTGGGCCCGGTGGCTCATGCCTATAATCCCAGCACTTTGGGAGGCCGAGGCGGGTAGATCACCTGAGGTCAGGGGTTTGAAACCAGCCTGGCCAACATGGTGAAACCCCATCTCTACTAAAAACACAAAATTGGCCAGACGTGGTGGCACATGTCTGTAATCCCAGCTACTCAGGAGGCTGAGGCAGGAGAATCACTTGAACCTGAGAGGCGGAGGCTGGAGTGAGCTGAGATTGTGCCATTGCACTCCAGACTGGGCTACAGAGTGAGACTCAGTCTCAAAATATATATATATATATATAAATTATTCTACCATAAAGACACATGTGTGGATGTTCATTGAAACACTGTTCACAACAGCAAAAACAAGAAATCAACTTATATGCTTTATAGGTTAAAGCATATTGTGGTAAAGAAATTGTGGTACATATACACCATGGAATACTATGCAGCCTTAAAAAAGAATGAGTTAATTTTTTTTTGCAGGAACATGAATGGAACTGGAGGCCACTATCCTTAGAAAAAACGAATGCAGGAACAGAAAACCAAATACTGCATTGTTCTCACTTATAAGTGAGAAATAAATGATGAGAACATAGGGACACACAGAGGGGAATAACACACACTTGCAGCCCAGAAGAGGGTGTAGGGTGGGAGGAAGGAGAGGATCAGTAAAAATAACTAAAATGTACTAGACTTAATACCTGGGTCATGAAATAATCTGTACAGCACTACCCCGTGGCATAAGTTTACCTATATAGCAAACCTGCATATTTATTCCTGAACTCAAAAGTTAAAAAAAAGAATAAAATATACCATGTACTTTTCATCAGGAGTTTAAATATGTTTGTCTATTCTGATTTTATTAAGATTTATGTTAATTAAAGGAAAACATATAATGTCTTAGATATGTGATATTTGAGAAAATAACTTAAAATATTATTTCAATATAAGCAATATATATTCATTGTTCACAAATTTCAAACAGCATAGAAAGTTATAATTTTTTTTTAAAGTCCTTCCTACATTCCCAATTTAACTCTATCACTTTTTAAAGTTAAGATTGTTGATAGATTGATAGATAGAGTCAGATTGCCTTTAGGGAAAAAAATGTAAACTAGTCAAATGTTTTCATACACTATACGCTGTCTCACACCTTGCTTTTTTTTTTTTTTTTTTTTTTTTACCTAAAGTATATTTTATAAATCTGTGATGTGACCTGAAATTTCATAAAATGAACCAGAAAGCTTTATCTGGGTTAATAGCACAACAAACAAGCTGGGATTGCCTGTGGAGTGGAGGACCTTCTCACAAACGGATACCATGAAACCAGTGCTGTTGTTGTTGTTGTTGTTTTGTTGTTTTCTGTTTGGAGGTAAGGGCCATTTTTGAAGTCAGTCTCCTACAGGCTCCCAAAGTGATTGGCAGATGACTCCCCAGATGACTCTAGTAAAAACTTAGCATATAAACAAGCAGCCTATTTATTCCCTCATTAATGGAGATCGCTTTCATGATTATACTATAAGGAGAAAACAACAGCGTGGCAGTATGCCTGTCCAGGAACACTGACTTAAACTATGTCCAGCAGCAGCACCTGGCCCTGGCATGCATCTTTGTGGGATATGGGCAGATTTGAGACCTATACTTTCTCCTTCTGCATCCTTGGTATGTAAGTTTCCCATAGCTACAGTTTGAATGTTTGTACCCACAAACCTTATATTGAAATTTGATCCTCAATGTTGGGGGCGGGACCTCATGAGAGGTGTTTGAGTCATGTGGGTGAATCCTTTATGAATGCCTTGGTGTCATTTTTGCAGTAATAAGGTAGTTCTCACTTTGTTAGTTTGTGTGAAAGCTGGTTGTTTAAAAGAGCAAGGCACCTCCCTCCACTGCTCTCTTGCTTTCTTTCTTGTCATGTGATCTCTGCACACACTGTCTCCTCGTCACCTTCTGCCATGAGTGGAAGCAGCCTGTGACACTCACTAGATGCATATGACCAATCTTGACCTTTTATCAGACATCAGAATTGTAAGACAAATAAACTTTTTATTGTTATAAATTACCTGCCCTCTGGTACTCTTTTATAGTAACACAAACAGACCAAGACACATATTAAGCCCTTTCAGTGAGCAGTAACACATGATGATCCAGAATTCATCCCAAGCCTTTTACCTGACAGATGACTACCGTCATTCATGATAGGATCTTTTAATATCAGCAAAAACATACATCCTTTGTTGTATTTAACAGGTATGTAGTATTTCTCTCTAGATTCGTTTACTAGTACTCATAAACATACAATATTTTATAATGTTAAGGATAAGTTAGTACCCCATATTGTATAAAAAGAAAAAAGTACCAAACTAAAGTCAGTGGTTGTAGGTTTTAATACAAATTTTGCACAAACAAATAATTTTTTGGAAACATGGTTACCCTTATCCTTTTCTTGGAAATTAGCAATGGAAATTAATATCTTATGGGCTTTGAAAATTCCTATGATTCATCAAAATGTGATCAACTTTGTTTAACCTACATTTACCATTTTACCCTAAAATCTTTTATTCAAGAAAATATGTAAATATAACAAGTATTTTGGGTAAAATATAACAGATGATTTTTAAATTCTGTATAGTTGTGACATTTTATTATTGTCTTACTTTTTCCCCGTTTAAAAGAAAAACAACTTTAAGATAAAGATTATCTGAGTTTTCAAAGGTATTCAGTGATGAGGATGTATTTAGACATTCTATACTAAATAAAGGCAATAGATTTTTTTGATAGTGAGAAGAAGAATATGTTCTAGAAACACTTTATATTTGTTTTCAGATCAAATATCAAATAAAGATTTGTCTAGTTCTTGTTTAGGGTAACCCATGTAGGCCATGATGGGCTTATCTTTTAATAAGATAACTGTTCACCTAATTCATCTAACACTAATCCTTTTACTAGTAGTTAGTATAATTTCTGCTACGAATAACAGAAACTAATTTAATTTAAAAAAAGGAATATCTCATTTTACATAACTGGGATATCCAGGAATAAAGCTAGAGTTCTAGATCTCAGTCTTTCTTGCTCTTTCCCCCTCTCTCTCCTTCTTGTTTTCTCCTTCCCTTTTCTCTTCTCATTTATTTCTTATCTCTTTTTTATTTTTTCCTTTATCACTCTCTCCAGAACCCATCTCACATTACCTCCACATATTTCTCTCGTTGTATCTTTTTGCTAAGTGTGTAGCAACCAGTATTAATTTTATCATCTCTTATTGCACATGACTTTGAAGAATCGCTACAAGAGTCCTGATTCTCTTAATCAATTAGATAGCCCAATGATTAGGAGGCAAGAAGACTTCACCTCCAGTTCAACTTAAGAATTCCCAGGAAGAACTCTGTTTAACTTGATTCTGATCATATTCTTAAGCTTGGTGCCATCCATCCATCATTATAAAGTAATATGACATTCCTGACATGATCCATGTGTTCATCACATCAGCAAGAGGAGCAGAGTACTCTTTCGGCAGCCAGCCAAGTATGATTGACATGGAATTAGTTTCCCATATGAAGTGAACATGAATATTTTCTATTTTCAATTAACATTTTATATATATATAAAGTTTAACATGGAAAAGATATATTTGTGTCTTCCACTTAAGTCAAAGACCTAAACATAAACGCGGATTAGAAAATAAGGTAATTTACTTTCTATCTTTGATATGCTAGTATCACATTTGCTCTTGACTTACTCTCCACCTACCACACAATGTGGTTTCTGCCATTCTTGTAATTTCATGACTCCTCTCAATACTATTGATAACTAAACTGATGATGTGAACAATTAGATCATAACACATTTACTAATCCCTTACTGAGTGTATAACAAGATTTAATTTGGGATTCCCTTGAACTCTGGCTCTCTTAGCCAACCATTTAGAAATTTTTAAGTCTTAATTCCTAATGAATCCTTGATTTTTACTGAAAATATTCTACCAAGAAAATGAAAACAGTAATAAATTATGAATTTAAGTAGTAGATCCAATAGTATTATTATATTAATGTTTAATTTTTCCCACATGTTTTGTAATTATTTTGCCATCAGAGTTTTTAAAATACTCTATTTAGCTAGATAAAAGATTAACTCATCAAGTATTTACTGAATTCAAATCATTACTGCATTATGGAAAATGTAACAGAAATATGAAATAAGCCCTTTCAGGGAAACTGTTATATTTTCTTTGACAATGAACTGAACAAAAGTTGTAATATCAGAATAACTTTTTTGCAATGGATTTTATTTATAGACTTAAATGTGTAAAACAAATTTTATCAATATCTTCTTTGTTTATTTTTGGTTGTTATAACAGAGTACCACAAACTGGGTAGTTTACAAAGAACAGAAATTCATTTGGCTCATGGTTCTGGAGATTGGGAAATTCAAGAGCATGGCACCAGCATCTGGTGAGGGCCTTCATGTTGAATCATCCCATGGCTAAAGGTGGAAGGGGAAGAGAGGGCGAGAGCAAGAGTGTTAAGAGGTGGTAGAATTTGCTTTTATAATAAACTCAATCACACAATAATGACATTAATCCATTCATGAGGGCAGAGCCTTCATGAACTAATGATCACATATTATTAGGCCCTACCACCCAACACTGTTCCATTGGGGATAAAGTGTTCAACACATAAACTTTGGGGGACACATTCAAACCACAGCAAATATTAACACACTGATGATAATTTTCCATTCAAAATACGAATTATTTTATTTATTTTTATTTCAATAGTTTTGAGGGTACCAGTGGTTTCTGATTACATGGATGAATTTCGCAGTGGTGAAGTCGGAGATTTTAGTGCACCTGTCACCAGTGTAGCATACATTGTTCCTAATATGTATTTTTTAATTCCACACTCTCTTCCATCCTCACCATTTCTGAGTCTCCAAAGTCCATTTATCACTCTGGGTGGTTTTGGATACCCATAGATTAGCTCCCACTTATAAGTGAAAGCATGCATTATTTGTTTTTCAATTCCTGAGTTACTTCACTCAGAATAATGGCCACCAGCTCTATCCAAGTTGCTGCAAGAGACATTATTTCATTCTTTTTTACACTCTTGATAATTTTAACTCACATATTAAAAACATCACTAAGGTCACAATAAGTACCCACACACCACAGTTTAGCAAGTTATAAATAATGCCAAAATAAACATTGATTTCAAAAGGCACCTGTAAAACACATACATATATCTCTAAAAAAGGTTTAAAAATCTGTGTTCAGGAAATCAGAGCTATGTAGGATTTTGTTGCAAGTTAGTATAGCTACTCAGGAACCGGGAACTGCCAACAAGTCTGATTAAAATGTCAAGTGTTAAATGGATGTAATCAATCTTGATTTCTTTTTCTTCTGCTTGATTTTTGCTTGGCTGAGGGCAATCACTGTGTATATGTCTCTGTGTGTCTTTGTGTGTGCATGTATGTGTGTGTGTGTGTCTTGACTGCTCTTTATTTTATGCCAGAAAAGAATGAACATTTAATCCTCAAATTCTACACAAATCTCACGAATGTTCACAAAATGAACAAAGAAACTTGCAAATAGGAAAGTTAAGTATTTTTTCCTGTTGCCTGTATTTTTTGAATAAATTTTCTAATCAGTAATGATTTACAGCTCTCATGCAGAGTTACATAAAACCACCTAGAAGACTTTTTTAAAATGCAAAGTCTTTGAAAACACCTCTCCCCGATCCGGATTCAGTAGATAGGAGGTAAGACCTAGATTGATGCATTTTTTAGAAGATATTTAGGCTATTCTAATGCAAGTTACATTGGACTACACTTTAACATAAAGTTTCCTAGAGTGATTAGGTAATTATGACAAGGTAAGTGAAAATGGAGAAAACTGAAGTCAGTCATTTATTTCTTCATTCAACAGACATGTATAGCATTTTGTTGGTCATTAAGGACAAATAAAACAAGGCCCTCAAGCAGTCTACACTCTAATGAATGAACTGCCTGAAACTCTGTCAGTTATTATGGCTTATTAGTTAATCTCTCTGAACATGATATTCAATAATAATGCCTATTTCACTCATTAAAAACTTGAAGGTTATGGAAGATGAATGTTTCCAGAACACTAAAGCAATCTGGCCCCCATGTTAACTTTATAAGATCCTTTCATATAAACCTTATTTATGCGATTATGACTAACTCACTTATCCCTAAATAACTCTCTATGTACAGACTGAAAAGAATATGGTTGCTTTCATAAAGAGTTTGCATATTAAAATGATACTGAGATAAATACACATACACCAGTTCACATATATCTAAATACACAGATGACTAGGCTCTTCTCTTTGATTTTGTTTATTTTTCATGTTTCAGTCCTCTGTTAAAGTATTATTATCAAAATAAAGTTGATATGTGGAGTATCTGTGAAAAGTTTGTTTATTAAGCAGTTCAGGTATATATTTATGTATATGATATATATTATATACATAAATATGTAATATATACATATGCATATGATCTATAATTATGTTATATATGATACATTATATATACTATAACATGTAATATCAGTATATGTTATTATATATGTCCTATAATATATGTATATATAAGGTATACTATATATTTATGAATATAATACATTATATATTAAATTACATAGCACAATATATTAGATATAATATATATTCACATATAAATAATTAAAATATTACAAAAAGAAACAGTTAACCTCCTATGCAACTGGGTTACCAACTATTGGAGTAAGTAAAATAAAAAATTTAGTCAATAATCACACAAAGATAGATTTGGAGAGCTTTGCAGTAAAAAATATAGTTGTTCCTATGTGCGATTCAAAACACTTTTACCTGTACAAGTATATGCCTATTCAGAGACTATGACTTTTCAGCCAAGTGATACAAAATCAACTCAGCAAGTATTTATTGAGTCCCAATATTTATTGTACTGTGAAAGTCATAATAGATATATAACACAAGGCTTTTCTCTCAGGAAAATTATAATAATTCTTTATGACACAGTTAACATGTATATGCAAAGAGTTGATAAATGAAACTAGATGAAATCAACCAGGAAGAAAATGTGGATCCCATATTTTAGGAATAGACAAAAGAAGAAGAATTAATGACAAAAAGCAATAAGTGCCCACTACATAGCTCAGTTGTAGCGTGTGTATTATACTGATTTCCTTTTGTCTGACTTCTCAGTTACATTCTCAGCAATGCTGGCAGGACATTTTGTTATTAGTAACATCATTTATTGAGTGCTTTCCATATGCCAGGTTCTGTTCTAAATGCTTCACATACACTAATTAATTAATTTGTTTTTCATTAAAAATACATGAATTAGGCACTATTATTACTCTTATTTTATCTATGGGAAAACTGGTTCAAAGAGATATTAAGTAGTTTACCCAATGTCAAAGTTAGTGAATTCTAGAGTTGGCCTGTTGATCCAGGCAGTCTGACACAGGTGTCCATGCCCTGAGCTACTTCACTGTACAGCCTCCCATCATATTCGGGTTTGTATGCTCCAGTACCCAACATTATGCCTTACATATAGTAGTTATGCAATAGATAGTTATTTAATGATAAACAGCAAATGAATAAATTGAGTTTTGAGAAATTAAGGAAAGACTACTGTCATAGAAGCCAATGAAGGAGTACAAATATTCAAAAAATACATTTATGTTGACGATACATTGAACTATTGTAAATCTGAAATAAGAATGGCAATTGTATATTTGGAAAATGATACTTACCTTAATCAAAATAGATTAAATAAAATGTAAAACAACAATATAATTACCATTACTCAACTCTAGTAAATTTATATTTAAAACATTTTCTACTTCAATCGTTTTAGGCAGCTTGGAGTGGTTTGGGGCAGTCATAGTCACTGGTACAAGCTGAGTGTCCTCGTGAAATTAGAATTTAAGCAAAAATATCTTTAAGGAAAACTTTTTGGGACAGACGTGCACTGGTTACTTTTTAACTTCTTGTATATTGTTATTATGAACATTTCCTATTAATACTAATAATGACATTTCCTCATCCATTTATTATAAAGACATTTACTTAGCATCTAATATTTATAAGGCACTGTGCAGATCATGTGTGTCTGGTCAAATGCTGTAAGCACTATCTTTACAATCTACAAAAGTATTTCACATATGTACTCTGCTTTTATTAATGTGACGACTATTTGAGAAGAACTTTGTTCTTCCAGTTTTCTTTGTTCCTTCAAGAAACTATTAGTTATTGTTTTCTTTACAAACCAGATTATCCTTTTGTACTGTGAGAAAACATGATTTCCTTCTCTTTGCAATCCTTCCAACACACACACACACAAACACACACACAATCATTCCTAGCAGAGTTTCTACAAGTAGTAAGTAGCTAATATTATACTTTTAAAAAAAAAGTCCACAGTGCTTATAATGGCCTAAAAATGACTATGTAAATCTGGCCCCTTCCTATCCCTCCATCTTGTTCTCTATGCTCTTTTGCTCACTATATTCCAGATATAGTCATCTTTTTTTGTTATTTATCTACCCATTTAGTCATTTATTATAGACATTTACTATCTACCATTTGCCAAGTATTAGTAAAACAGTAGTAAATAAAGCTTGTAAAACTGTGCCCTCATGGAGCTAACGCTTTATTATAGGAAGGCAGACAATAAACAAATACATAATATGTCAGGTGGTGATAAATGCTAAAAGGAAAGCAATGGTATTTTATATAGGAAGGCCAGGAAATACATCCCCGAGCAGGTGAGAGGTGTGTAGAGACATGAATGCAGTTAGAAGGAAAGTCATCTGGTGGGAAATGGCAGTAAAATGTAAAAGCTCTAAGGTAGCAACATGCTCGATGTACTTCAGGAATAGAAATGAGGTCAGAGAAGTAGTGAAGATGAGGGCGAGGTCACAGAGGGATTCGAAAAAGAGAGGAATTATGCACAGCTGCAACGTATTAGTCTGTGCAATGGTAGCGGGGGGTTACCATTTACTGAGAAGAGTAATTAAAAAGTACAGTTTTAGAGAGGAGAACTCACGAGTTCATTAGCATACATGTCAAGTTTGAGATGCCTACTAGACATGTTAGGTAGAAATATTAAATCAAGGGTTGAATAAAAGTCTGGATTTCAGGGGATAGATAGGGCTAAAGATAAAAATGTGTCCTAATGTCTTATTTTATTTTATCTAGTGTTTGACTCTAAATACCATCTATATCAATATATTTATTTAAATAAATATATGTGTTTAAAGTCACATACTAGATGAAATGAAATAAGAAGTGAATGTGGACAGAAAAGGAAGAAGTTCTAATAGTTCAGGACTAAAGCACTCCAATATTTAGGAATCAGAAAAATAAGAAAGAATGACCAGTCAGTTAGGTAGAAAGATAACTGAGAATGTTCATGAGGCCAAAGGAGACAAATATTTCTGGAAGAGAGGGATCAACCTGGTTAAATGTGGCTGAATGGTGAAATAAGATAAAGACCAAAAGGTGACTCTTAGATTAGGCAACATGGAAGTCCTTTATGACTGTGACAAGCAGTATTTTCAGAAAAATGGAGAGCGCAAAAGCCTGATTAGAATGCAGTCAATGAGAATATTCAAGGAAAACAAAGACAGCATATATGGAAAATTATTTCTAGGTGTTTTACTGTAAGGAAAG
Organism: Chlorocebus sabaeus; assembly: GCF_047675955.1. NCBI lineage: Eukaryota > Metazoa > Chordata > Mammalia > Primates > Cercopithecidae > Chlorocebus > Chlorocebus sabaeus. The sequence continues at coordinate 58,894,194 of NC_132933.1, forward strand.
CAGAGAAATGTTGTGGCAGCTAGCTGGAAAGTGATGTGAAGTCAAGGAAGTGTTTTTAATGATGACACAAATTATAGCTTGTTGGTATCCTGATGCAAATGATTCAGTAGAAAAGAAAAACAACCATGATGAATCTGCAGAGAAAAGAGACAACTATAGGAGCCATGTTATATGTGCAAGTAAAGTGAGTTGCAATCTGGAGAATAAGAGAAGTAGTTAGTCTACAGTAGAAGCATCAATGGTTGATCCAACAGGAAGAAAGGCAGGGTGTATAGGCAGAGATGTTAGAAGGTATAACTGATGGTAGAGGAATGTGGAATCCTATTATTTTCTAATTGTTTCTATTTTCTTAGAAAAATAGAAAGGGAGGGCGGATCACACGGTCAGGAGATCGAGACCATCCTGGCTAACATGGTGAAACCCCGTCTCTACTAAAAATACAAAAAATTAGCCGGGCATGGTGGCAGGCGCCTGTAGTCCCAGCTACTTGGGAGGCTGAGGCAGGAGATTGGCGTGAACCCGGGAGCTGGAGCTTGCAATGAGCCGAGATCGCGCCACTGCACTCCAGCCTGGGTGACAGAGCGAAACGCTGTCTCAAAAAAAAAAAAAAAAAAAAAAAAAAAAAAAGAAAAGGAAAAAAAGAAAAATAGAAAATAGAAAGGAAGATGTATGGTAGATGCACCTGACAACAATAACTTTAGCATACGCTCACTGGCAGACACAGCTGACAGCAATAATTTAACATAAGAAATGAAGGTTGCCACATGGAAGCTGCTAGAGGGAGGAGTGTTTAGTGAAAATGCTATATAAATGACATATTTTCTGCAGGTGCTGGTGGTTCTACTGTCCAGCCCACAGCCACTGGACCATCCCTGTATATAAGTTCCCAATAAACTCCATGTCTTGTTCACTGGCTCTGGGTCTCTTCTCTGGCCTTTCGAACCTAGTGCCATCCATACTGAAGTTAATAGGGGCTTGGCACAACAGAAGGTCATCAGTGAAAAATGAAAAGGGAGAAAGAGATGTAAAATTCTCACCTTGTAGGGGAGTGGAAGAATGAATTAACTAGCAAATGCAGTAGAATTGCTGGGCATCTTTAATTTCCTACTTTATCAGAATGGACATCGATATAAAAGCAAGTTCAGACAAAATGTGTGTGTGTGTGTGTGTGTGTGTGTGTGTGTGTGTGTGTTTTCCCATCACTTTCAGGTGCTCTCTTGCAGGTTGGCATAGAGTTGGTGAAGCTGAATATAGCAAGGATTAAAGCTTTACTAGGTGAACACAATGAAAGGTGAGGGGGATAGGTACGTTTGCAAATTGGTGACTGTCCTGTGAGACACTAGCTGTCATAATAGATAATCACTGAAAAATCGTTGGTTTAATACAATAGAAATTTCTTTCTCATTCATGTGAAGTCCACAACAGGTGTCCTTTGTCAGTGGAAACTGTCCTTTGCGGGACTATAAATCTATGAGAGCAGAGACCTTTTCAGGTTTTAACACTATTCTAACCCCAAATCCTCTAAAAGCACCCTGAAAATAGAAGGTTCTCAATAAGCATGTGAAACTCTAACTACAGATAATTTTCGATTTAAGTAAACCACAAGAGGACAGTCTTGATTTACAAAAATAGTAAATCACAGCATCAACTTCTGCTTTACAACAGAATTTGACCACATGATTTTTTATTCTAAACTTTCCACTGGGTACCTAAGCATTTAGATGTGAAGGTTTATGTATATATTACAACAATATATTGTACTAAGCAATATATATGAAAACATCTCAAAACCACAGTTCCGATAGCTGGATCACAAGGCTAATTTTCTGAATATTGAGAGGAGTCAGAAGAGTCAGAAGTGGAAAATAAAAAATTTTGTATATTATCTGGCACGTAACTGAACATGAGAAATTCATTGTAATTTTAAGTTTGCAAAAATAAAATCACAAATTAAAGAAAAACTATTTGTAAACAAGAAGTGGTATTCGCTCTTGAAGCAATTATCAATTACTAAATATAAAACCATTATGAATATTAAAGCCTGCCAGATATGAGACAGTAAGGGTTAAACATCCTTTTTCTAAAAATTCTTGGCATCAGAAGTGTTTCAGATTTCAGTTTTTTTTTTTTTTTTTTTTTTTGCGATTTTGGAATATTTTCATATACGTGGTTAGATATCTTGGTGATATGACACAAGTCTAAATATAAAATTTATTGATGTTTCATATATACCTTATACACATAGCCTGAAGGTAATTTTATACAATACTGTAAATAATTTTGTGCATGAAACGAAGTTTTGCCTGCATTTTGACTGTGACCTGTCATATGACGAAAGGTGTGAAATTGTCCACTTGTGGCATCACATTGGCACTCAAAAAGTTTTGGATTTTCGAACATTTTGGATTTCGAATTTTTGGATTAGGAATGTTCGACCTTTACTTAGGGGAGAGTGAATATAGGGTTATTGGAAAGAAACCACATACTCCTTGTGCCAGGCCCTAATTTTTAATCAGGATTTTTTAACCAGGAACATGCCTGGTTAATTTTTAACCAGGAACATGCCTAGAGCTCTTTGGCAATCCAATTACTTATGTTTTATAACAGGATGGCAAAGCTTTTGATTATCTTTTCTCAGAAGAAGGGCAAAGATATTCAAAGAATCGGATTAATTGACCGTTTTAGTTTTCCTGTTTAAAGTCCAGGTGATCTCACACAGATTAATATGGTATTTATTTCACTGAGGTTTGAAAAATTATATATATCAGATAGGTTTATTTAAGTGCGAGTAACAGAAGCAGAAACATCAAAAGCATGGGGGAGATAAATAATTATTTTAAAGCATATGCAGATAGTACAGACTTGAATGGAAACCAGACCTTCTAAGAAACAAAAACTGTAGTAGCTTTTAGGACCTAGGACCTAGGTAGCAGTAACACAGTAACTCTTTTTTAATTTTTTTATTTCTATTTTTCTAAACTTCTTTGAGTTTAAACTATTAGTGCACTTATATTTTATGGAATTAATGTGGTCACATGTTACTCTGCTTTAACAACTACCCTTAATTACTGAAATATTTGAGTGTATTACTTTAACTTATTCTAAAAAGCTTATTGCTCATTTCATACGCATCTAACTTATTCTGAAGAGTTCATTGCTCATTTCATATGCATCTTTATCACTAGATTGTTGTCATGTAAAAATATGGATGTTTGATCAGCAGGATGCCTACCATGAATACTATGTAATGAGGCAGAGTGACAGCAGGTGAGCTACCAGTAAAAGACCTAAAGCAGAAAGCTATAGAACAATGCTAATTTAAGGCAGTGAAAAAGACAACATTTGGAATGCCTTGCGGGGAATGTGTCAGGGGATTTGAGTAGTTCCTTATTTCTGTAACATCAGAGTCTACGTTGGAAAAAGCCTATCTGTCCAAAATATGCATAAGTAGTTGCCTTTCTTTGAGTATCATCTAATCACTCTAGGAATTTTGAAATGGTACAAAAATCATTGCCAGGAATACTTTTTTCCCATGCAGAAGAACAAGTAGCCACATTACACTGCATTCTGTCTTCATAATCAAGCAACAGACTTTCCATGCTACCCAATGCCATCACAAAGCAGATTGGCTTATACTCTAATTATAGTTTTGCACACTTTCAGCACATATGCTAGGTCTTGGGCAAAATATTGCATGTACTGTTACAGGGAAGGTTTACTGAACTGGATCATTAACTGTATTCTCAGTTACAGCATTATCAGCCTCAAGTTTCATCTCTTACATTGAAAGTGTTTATATTCATTTGTATGCTGTTTCATTTGCTTGATTGTTTTAAAATAAAAGATTGATGTGGATGACTAATTTAATATTTTCCTTAAGACATTCTGTTGGATTCCAGGTGAAGATTGAATTTGATAAATGTACATTAAGAATCCTGCTAAAGAATGGCAACATTTTGCAAAAACGTATCTGATAGAGTCTGAACCCTAAGCAACAGATACAGGAGACAGTTACCTCTTATTCACTGTACATTCTTAGAGATTTCATCTGCATGATATTTACCAGGCTCACTGTGTAATAGAAACTTGTAGCAAACCAGTAAGTATTCACAAAGATACATCCATTGTAATACAATAAATGATTTCTGAGTAGGACAAGCTGAATAGCTGAAATCACATATTTGCTATTAATAAGTTATTTAGTTTCTCCAGAAAATTATAACCATATAATATATTTCACTTATGTGTTAAATTACATTTGGATATTTAAAGAACTACATTGATATTTGTTGAAAAATAGATATTATTTTGAAAACAGTGGTAGGCATAAGACACACCGAAAAGTGTCTTGTCTTATTTTATTTTGTCTATGAATTTATCCTGCTGAGGAACTATTTTGAAGTAACTCCTAAAATTAAGTTAGGATTCTGTGCTCACGTCTCAAATCTAAACAGTTCAGTCTCTATCCCTAGAGAGGTTCAGAAATTATAGACTCTTTCCTATATACTGCCTCTCAACCTGAATTCCATTATAAAAATATATTAATAAACAGGTACTAGAAATAGAAACTAAAGTAGCAACACTTCTGTACTTTTACTACAGTATTATTTAATAACTTCCCCTCTCCTATCATGTAAATGCCCTAGGGAAACTATGGGTATAAAGCACATAAAGAAATTGATCTATGTGAACCTGAAGGACAGTGCCATCTTGCTTTCCTCACAGCTGGGCTATTAAAAGCATGGATAACAAAACGTTTTTTTTTGTACAAATTAAGGTGGGGCAAGTGTAGGTTTGTTACATGTATATACTGTGTACGGTAAAGCCTGGGCTTTTAGTGTAATCCATTTGATGTGATTTTATGCAGTTTTTGAAAAACAGCATCAATGACATGCTCCATTATATGATTTGATGCTCCTATAATGTACTCATGCAATAAATATATTTCTAAGATCACTACTCTGGGGAAATCATTCTTTATCTTGCTCAAGTGCTTCATTTAACTGACTAATGAGAGGCACGTATCCTGATACTTTTCCAATTTTTGAGTGAGCAGACAATCAATAATAGTAACAAAAACTATACACATTGAAGATACTAGACATCATGTATTAAATATTTGTATATAGGTCAAATTTATATGCGACACAGTCAATTGATTCGGATTTGGATTTGAAGTAACAGAGAAAGTAACAATTGGGGTGAAAGCTGAAATAACAAATTATCAAATAATTGAATGAATAATCAAAATAGATAAAACCAATCATAATCAGATTATTTTAACCTTCTTAGTGAGATGTAAATATGCCAGCTGATCATTTATTTAATTCTATAGTAATTGACCTCTATGGATACAGTACCCATTCTTTTTCCACAACTCTGTAATCTCCCCTTTATTTCCTAACATAGTGTTCCACAAACAGATTGTCTGCATAGATTTTGTGATCATAGACTCAAGACACACTCAGAGAATCATGAAACAAGGAATTCCAAAATTTGTTCAACTCAAAGTAGTGGTGTGCCGATAAATGTTTAACCAAAATAGCTTTCCATAAATATAAAGACTTCACTTGTAGTGTTTTCTAATTTCTGTGATATCAATACTCCCTTCGTTGTTGATTGCGTGCTACCAATATTACAGTGATCACTGGGCACAGAGTTGGCAGAGGTGCGTGCAGTTGGATCTCATGAGTCAGTGTCCTGACTCTAACACACCATTGGACCAAAGTGATCACCATTTAATCAAGGTGGTACTTAAATGATGGCAGCAAACAGCGGTGGCTTGGCAGCTGGTTAAACTGTTGAGCCATCTTTGAAATTGTGTTCTTTCTATGTAACTGAGCTCATTTCGCAATCTAAAATAATTTCATTTTACATTTTTGAAGATGAAATTTAACTGACTTTTTTTAGATTCAGATTTCCAGCCTTTGAAAAACATTAAGTCACTTTTTAGTATTCCTTTTCAATATTATCAACTGAAACTGCTTTTGTTTTTCTTTAAAGACTATATAGTACTTTCTATCTCACATGACAAATCATGTTAGTTTGACTTGATTTAGTAACTTTGTTCAAGTTTACTAGTTCTCACATCATTCACTAGCACTTTTATCAACTGCAAGAGCAGAAAACAAGTAATTTCAGTTTATTTCAATATTTGGTTAATCATTGGCTACACAGTGATACATTGATACAAATATATTGGCTATATATTGGTTTCTGTTCTTTGAACTCTAGTTTTTTTTTTCCCTTTCCTTTTCTTCTTTTAATTTTTCTTTACTCCTTCTGCTTTACATGCCTGTCTCTATAACTGAGTGTCTCTCAAAAAATGTTGATAACAATTTTTCTAGTAACAAATGATATCTCAGCTTCACGTACTAAGATGACACTACTGGCCAGGCAGAGTGGCTCACGCCTGTAATCCCAGAGCTTTGGGAGGCAGAGGCAGGCAGATCACCTAATGTCGGGAGTTTGAGACCAGCCTGACCAACACAGAGAAACCCCGTCTCTACTAAAAATACAAAATTAGCCACGTGTGGTGGGGTCTGCCTGTAATCCCAGCTACTCAGGAGGCTGAGGCAGTAGAATCGTGCCATTGCACTCCAGCCATTGCACTCCAGCCTGGGCAACAAGAGCAAAACTTCGTCTAAAAAAAAAAAACAAAAAAACAAAACAAAACACTACTGACCCATAACAGTATCAGTGGTGATAAGCACAGAATTCAAAATCAGAGAGGCCAACATTCAAATATCCTGGTAACTGAGGGTATTTGGGCACATTTCTTCAACTCTTTGAACCCTGTAAAATATAAAAAATGCATACTTTTTGAGGTTGTTGTAAGAATGAAAGAGTGTATGTATTATTCCATGTGCATTGTAAGAATTTACAAAATGATAACTACTAGAAGTAGTGATAGTATTAGTAGTAAGGCTAACAATGTATTATACTTAAGTATTAGAAATAAATATATGTTATAAGGTTGGTACAAAAGTAATTGTGGTTTTTGCCACTTTTAATGGCAAAATCCACAATTACTTTTGCACCAACACAAATACCTTAGCTTTCAAAATATATCACATTTTTCTTTCTCACTTATATGATCTATAGAGATCTGTTTGCTAGAATACTTGTAAGGGTTAAGGGTATACATTCTCTATGCAACCTCATCAACACAAATATTTTATTTGAGGAATTATTAAGGATCTTGAGAATGCTATGCAAGACACTCCTCAATCCTTAAATGTAGTCCAGATTTCGCTTCAGCAGTTAAAATTTTTCAATTCATTACATCATAATTATAGTTCTAATTACACCAAAACATTACATTACTGACTTTCACTGTGTGCTCCCTTAAAATGAGAAAATATCCTTCTACCAGTGTGTGTTTAGTGTGGTTTTCTAATATATATATTTTTAGTGTGTTCTTGGTATCCATATGTACGATTTTGCATGTGCCGCTATGGTGCTATACTAAATTAAGCAGGTCATTTTTGATACCATTTTTGCCTTGCAAATTGTTTTCAGGGACTACCCAAATTAGGCTTGCTTGTGAACTTTTATTATAATTCCAGAGAATTAATAACACATAAAATTTTAAAAATTTAATTAATGTTTTAACTGATAAAATTGTATAAATTTAGAGTATGAAACATGATGTTTTGATATGTGTGTGTGTTGTGAAATGGCTAAATCAAGTTAATTATATATCAGTTACCTCACATACTTACCTTTTTTGTGGTGAGAACGTTTAAACTCTACTCTTCTTGCAAATCAAAACCAGAGTGAGATACCAACCAGTAAGAATGGCTATTACTAAAAGTCAAAAAATAAAACGTACTGCTGAGGTTGGGGAAAAAAGAGAATGCTTATACACTGCTGGTGGAAATATACATTAGTTCAGTCACTGTGGAGAGAAGTTTGGAGATTTCTCAAACAATTTAAAACAGAACTACCATTAGATCCAGCAATCCTATTACTGAGTATATATCCAAAGGAAAATAAATCATTCTACCAAAAAGACACTTGCATTTGCATGTTTATTGCAGCACTATTCTCAATAGCAAAGATATGGAATCAACCAGGGTGCATGTCAATGGTGGATTGGTAAAGAATATGTGATACACATATGCCATAAAGTACTATGCAGCCATAAAGTAAAATCATGTCTCTTGCTGCAACATGGATGCAGCTGGAGGCCATTACTTTAAGGAAATTAACATAGAAACAGAAAACCAAATGGGGCCTGTTCTCACTTATAAGTGGGAGCTGGAGCTAAATATTGGGTAAACAAGGACACAAAGATTGTAACAATAAACACTGGGGATTCTAAAAGTGGGGACAGGGGAGCAGGGCAAGGGTTAAAAAACGACCTATTGGGTAGTTCACTACATGGGCAATAGGATCATTAGAAGCCTGAACCTCAACATCACACAATATATCAATGTAACAAACTTACACCTGCACCCTCTGAATCTAAAATTTAAAGATAAAAAAGAAATCAATTTTAAAGTCTACGCTCTTAAAAATTTTCAAGTATACAATACATAATAACGTCTAAAAACCTATCATTTGAACTTTTAAAAAATAATGTTTCAAAAATCCATGCCATTAATAAAATAAGAGAGTCACCTGAAAGGCCTGATTTCCAGTTCACAAACTGCTACAGACCTGTTCCATTCTCACACTTTTTTTTTTCTATCCCAAACACATCTTAATGCTCCATTTTTCTGCCCATAAATATATAAATTTGTACCAAGGTTCTATTTTGTGCAAATGCTTACTACATAGTAACATTAAATTTTGCCACTCAGATTTTGAACCTCTTCTTTGAGTTGTTCTTGGCTGAATTTCCTAGTTAAATTGGAGCACTTGGTGACTGAAATTTTGGAATGCTTCCTAGATCAGCTCCAAGTACCCTTAGAATTATATTCTTGGCATTTGTTCTGATGATTAGTATACACAAATTTGAAATAGACATACAGAATTTTAGCAAAAAGGATACAACACCAAATATTTAACAATAAAAACATAACTTGCTAAATTTACAAGTAAAATTTATGAAGAATGAAACAAGCATAATTTTACTAAAATCTTTAAGGAATTTGTATTTTAGACATAACGGTGAATATTTCAGATCTAAATATTTATCATATTGAAATTAGTTGATGGTTGATAAACTCTAGCTCAAATTATAAAGTTTTTTCAGGACTTACATTAGATTAAAATGCCAAGTTATTAGGAAGAACAAATGTTACATACATAACATATATTAAAATAAACATTGATTAAAAACAAACTTAAAACAAAACATACTTTAGATTTAGAAATGCTTATCAGGAGTAATTTTATCACATTTGACACAATACTTGTTAAGGAATAGTCAAATGCAAAGTTTTTTGTAACAGAACGAACTCACAAAATAGAAATATTTATAACCAAAAATATTTAAGCATTTCTATACATTTTTGATTAGTTTTCATACTATTAATTTATAATTTTATTCTGCTGTGGTCAGAAAACATATTTGGTGTGATTTTACTGATTTTATTAAGATTTATTTTATGACTTTTCCTGTGATCTGTCCTAAAGAAAGATTGCTGCATACTTGAGAAGAATTTTATTCTGCTGCAGTTGGATGAGATGTTTTCAATGTCTGTTAGGTCCATGTGGTTTATTGTGTTGCTCAAGTCTTCAATTTTCTTACTGATCTTCAGTCTGGATATTCTGCCCACTATTGAAAGTGGGCTGTATTTCCCAACAGAGAAAAGTCTAGAAACAGATGCCTTCACTGGTGAATTTTACCAAACTTGCAATAAGAATTAATGACAATCCTTCTCAAATTCTTTCAAAACAATGAAGAGAAAGGAACAGTTTCAAACTCATTTTATAAGACCAGCATTACCCTCATACTGAAGCCACAATGGAACTACAAGAAAAGAAAATCATAGGCAAATATTCCTGACAAATATAGATGCAAAAATCCTGAACAGTATACTAATAAGCCAATTCTAACAGCATGTTAAAAGATTCTCCACCATGACCAAGTAGGATTTATCCCTGTAATGCAGGGAAGATTTGACATATTAAAATTAATTAACATAGGCCGGGCACGGTGGCTCACGCCTGTAATCCCAGCATTTGGGAGACCAAGGCAGGTGGATCACCTGACATCAGGAGTTTGAGACTAGCCTGGCCAACATAGTGAAACTCCATCTCTACTAAAAATATAAAAATTAGCCAGGTATGGTGGTGGGCACCTGCAATCCCAGCTACATGGGAGGCTGAGGCAGGAGAATTGCTTTAACCTGGGAGGTGGAGGTTGCAGTGAGCTGAGATAGTGCCACTGTACTCCAGCCTGGACAACCGAGTGAGACTCTGTCTCAAAAAATAATAATGTAATATACCATGTTAGCAGAATAAATAATAAAAATAATATGTTCATCTTAATAGGTGTAGAAAAAGTATTTGCAAACTTCAACATCCTCTCATGTTAAAAATTCTCAACAAACAAGAAATGAGAGAAAATTACCTCAAGAAAATAAAGGTCATACATGAAAAATCCAGAGCTAATGTCATACTCACTTGTGAAATACTGAAAGTTTTACCTTGATGATCCAGAACAAGTCAAGGTTGCCACTTCTCCCCACTTCTATTCAACAGAGTACTGGAAGTCTGAGCCAGAGCCATTAAGCAAGGAAAAGAAAGAGAAGGTACCATATAAGAAAGAAAGAAGTAAAATTGTACCTTTTTGCAAATGATTAAATTTTATATATAGAAAACCCTAAAGACTTAGTTTAAAAAGAACCTTTAAAAGTCATAAGTAAATAGAAAAATCAGTTGTGTTTCTATAGAGCAACAATGAACTATTGTAAAACGAGTTTAGAAAAACAATCACATTTACAATAGCTACAAAAATAATGTAATTCTTAGGAATAAACTTAACTAAGGAAGTGAAAGACAAAACTACAAGAAAAACATGGAACGAATTTTTAAAAGACACAAACAAATGGAAAAACATCCTGTGCTAATGGATTGGAAAATGTAATGTGGTTAAAATGTCTATACTTCCCAAAGTGTTCTGAACATTCAATGCAATCCTTATCAACATTCTAATGGCATTTTTACAGAAATAGAAAAAAACAGTTTTAAAATTCATATGGGATCACAAAAGGCCAGGAATAACCAAATCAATTTTGAGAAAGAAGAACAAAGCTAGAGGCCTCAAACTTTCTGATTTCAAAATCTATTACAAAGCTACAGTAATAAAAGAAAACAAAAGGATATAATACCGGCAAAAAAAACAGACATATAGACCAATGGAGCAGGAGCAGAATGGAGAGCCTAGAAAAAAAATACCTACTCAGATGATCGGGTAATCTTTGACAAGGTTTCCAACACTACATGATGGGGGAAGAAAAGTCTCTTCAACAAATGATATTGGAAAAACTAGATATCAACGTGCAATAGAATAAAATTGGTTCCTTGTCTTACATCATACAAAAATTAACTCAAAATAGATTACAGAACTAAACATAAGTTCTGAAGAAAATAGAAGGGGAAAGGTTCATGACTTTGGTCTTGCCAATGATTTCATGGATATGACACCTTAACACAGGCAACAAAGCCAAAGTATACAAGTGGGATTTTTTCAAACCAAAAAGTTTCTGCACAGCAAGGAAACAATCAGCAAAATAAAAAGGACAACTTATGAAATGTGAGAAAATATTTCCAAATCATATATCTGATGAGTTGTGAATAACCAAAATCTGTGAGGAACTCCTACACCACGATAGAAAAAAAAAAAAAAGAATAAATCAATTTTTAAAAGGGGCAATTAACTTGAATAAATATTTTTTACTCCAAAGAGGACATAAAAATGGCCATCAGGTTTTTTTAAATAAATGTTCAATGTTACCAATCATTAGGAAAATGCAAATCAAAATCACAATGAGTTATCACCTAACTCTTGTTAGAAAGATATTATCAAAAAACAAAAGACAATAAATGTTATTGATCATGTGGAGAAATCAGAACCCTTGCACATTGATGCTGGGAATGCAATCGGTACAGTCATTATAGAAAAGAGTATGGAGGTTCCTTAAAAAATTAAAAATAGAATTGCCACAGGTTTTAGCAATCCGACTTCTGGGTATTTACCTGAATAATTGAAATCAGAACCTGGAAATGATATTCGCACTCCTAAGTTCATTGTAGCACTATTCAAAGTAGCCAAGATATGGAAACAACTTAATTGTTCCTTAATAAATGAATGGATAAAGAAAATGTGGTATATACATACAATGGAATGCTATTCAGCCTTTTAAAAGAAATTCTCTAATATGTAACAACATGGATGAACTTTGAGGTCATTATGCTAAGTAAAATAAGTCAGTTAGAGAATTACAAATACTGAATGACTGCGCTTATACAAGGTATCTATATCAATCAGATTCTAATAGAATAGACTCTAATAGTGGAATTGTAGTTCCTGGCAGGGGGTAAGGGGAAATGGAAAGTTACTAGTCAATGGATGTAACCAAATAAAAAAGATTGATTACTTGTAAACCATCTAAGTGGGAAGAGTAGATAGTGATAGTCTTTCTTCCCTTTTTGCCAACTCTTTCAAGTGTACCTTGTAATTTATATCAGTAGATAATAATATGTTCTGTAAAGAGATTTTATTTATCAAGTTGAGCTTTGAAAGATGTTCAATAAAGAAGTGTGCCAATTAAATATAGCATATGTTAATAGGACTTGACATTTTATTGAACATAATGTTTGAAGGTTTTGCCATGAAAAGATTGAATTTTTATTTTATTTTATTTTATCATAGCAAGAAAACTTAGCATGAAATTTACCCTCTCAAAAGTTTTTAAGTGTAAAATACATCAATATGCACAATGTCGTACAGCAGATTTCCAGAGCTTAGCCATCTTGCTTCATTGAAACTTTATTTCATAGGTAAACTCAGATATGTTATTGTTATGTTTTGAATGAGTATCAGTAGTTGGCTAGTTTGTGTCTTTCTAGGAATTTGTCCATTTCACCTAAATTATCTAATTTGTTGCATTCAATCTTTTCATGTTGTCCCTATAATTATTTTATTTCTGCAACATTTTTAATATTGTCCCCTTTTATTCCTGATATTAATGCTTGAGTTTTCTCTCTCTCTCTTTTTTTTTTTTTCTTGGTAAGTGCAGATAGTTTTGTCAATTTTGTTGCATTCCTGAAAATAAAAAGATTTAGTTTATTCTATTATTTTTGATTATTTTATTGTGCTTATCTGCACTGTAATATTTGTTACTTACTTTTTTCTGCTAGCATTCGATGTCATTTGCTCTTCTTTTTCTTCCTTAAAGTGGAACATTAACTTACTAATTTTAGATCATTCTTATTAATTAGACATTTACAGCTATAAGTTCCCTTTAAACTCTTCTGTATCTGCCTCCTATAGGTTTTGATGCATTTTATTTTTATTTTCATTCATTGTTAAGTATTTTCTAATTTCCCTTGTAATTTATTATTCGATCCATTAAGTATTTGGGACTCTGTTGTGTAATTCCGTCATATTTGTGATTTTCCAAAATTTACTGGTTTCTAATTACATTTCATTGTAATCAGGTACATACTCTGTATGATTTCAATGTATTTTTAATTTATTTAGAATTATTTTATAGTCTACAATATTGTCTATACTGGAGAATGTTTCAAGTACACACGAGAAGAATGTGTGTTCTGTTGTTGGGTGGAGCATTATATAAGTATATTTTAGGCCTACCTGGCACATATTATTGTTCAAGTTTATTTCCTAACTGACCCTCCGTCTAGTTGTTTTGTGCATTTTTAAAGTATATCATTAAAGTCTCCAATTATTTCTGTTGATATGTCTATCTCTTCCTTCAGTTATGTCAGTTTATAACTTATGTATTTTGGAGCTGTGTTGTTAAAAGCTCATATGTTTATAATTATTATATCTCACTGATTGACCTCTTTATAATTATTAATTTTGTCTATAGTAACAAATTGTGACTCAATGTCTATTTTGTGTGATATTAGTTTATATATTCTACTTCCCTTTGGATTACCCTTTGTATGGTATGTTTTTCCATCCTTACTTGCAAACAATTTGTGTCTTTGAAAGTAGAGTATTTTTCTTGTACATGATGAAATGGAAAAGATTCCCTTGTCCCCCTCACAGGGCATACTATAGGGTTGTGGCTTGCTTCTTCAGTGCTCTGCTGCTCAAACCTCTAGTGGAGCATACAAACAGGCAGGCTGTGGGACTCTGACCCCATAGCAGTGTCTAGGGGTGAGTGTTTACAGCTGAAGCCCCAGCGAGCATCTGTTACAGGGTGCTTTCTTAGTTTGCTGTCTATAGGTGGCTTGTGTTAACCAGCTCAATTAGACCCTCTTCCTTATCACGAGGACAAAGGGATTTCTGTATCCCAGGTTCTCGCCTTGGTGTAACAGAAGAATCAGATCACACCTGGGCTTGGAGAATGAATGCAAGGTTTTATGGAGTGGAAGTAGCTCTCAGCAGACAGGGGAGCCAGAAGTGAGATGGTTTTTCCCTGGAGTTGGACCAGTCTGTGGCCTGGGCTCTCCTCCCACTGACCCAGCCAAACTCCACATTGTTCTGCCAGTCCGTGGCCTGCTGGCATGTCAGTGTGTGGCCTGCTGTCATGCCAGTGCCTGTTGGTGCATTCCTCTGGACGTCCAGCCACTGTGTCTTCTTCTGCTGATCTGCTCCTCTCAATGTCCAGCCGTTTGTGTGTCTGCTTGCTAGGGTCTTGGGGCATTTTATAGGCACAGGATGGGGGTGTAGCGGGCCAGGATGGTCTTGGGAAATGTGACATTCGGGCGTGAAAGCAGAAGTGCCTGTCTTCACCTAGGTCCGTGGGGGTGGAGCCCTAGCCATGGACCCGCCCTCCTCTATGTAGCACTTGCCTTCCCGGCTTCCCTATCATTTAAAGGGACTAGGCTCTTCCCTTCCCAGCACTCCCATATTAATAGTATATAGTCAGAACATTGTACTTAAAAAACAAACAAACAAACAAACAAAAAACTCTACTCTGCCAATCCTTCTACCTGGATAACTCCCTTTAGTCTATCTTATAGGGCAAGTTTCTTATCAATGAATTATCTGTGTTTATGTGTCTAGGAATATAAGAGATCATACCATATGAAAGACTGAAACAGATTGACTGTTCACATAGATTGAGTGCACAAGCTTTAAGATCTCATACATGAGCTTTAAGACATTATTTTGTCTTGTCAATCGGGGATAGGGTTTTAGGTTAGGTTTTAAAACAGAAAGCATACTATGGCATTTAAAAAATTCTAGTTTGTTGAAAACATGATGTTAACTCTGACTTTGAAATAATTGCACTCAGAATTGTTTATAAAAACATTGGTATTCAAAATAAAAGGGACGCAAGAAAATATAACCTTTATGGTATGTAGTTTTATATACATGGCTTATACATATGAGTGATCATAGAAAAACTAAATGTTAGAAATGATGTCCTGAAACAGAAGATTGGTTAAGTGCATATTGATGGATCCTTACTGTGAAGTGCCATGCACCCATTAAGAATGTTTGTAAATAGTTTGATGTAAGCAGGTGCTAATGGTATGATGTTAAAAGATATGAACAAAATACAAGTATATATATGTATATATATTCTACACAGAAGCACATAGAAAAATGATGGGAAAAGAACATATATATATTAATAATATTTCTTTGTGATGCAATTAACACATTCCATAGTTTCAAATTGGTCTGTAATGAACATATATAATCAGGGAAAAGGTAAATAAATAAGTTTCAAAACAAGTATAAAAATATATCTTAATATTTTATGATAGGCTTATCCTATTTTTCTAATACCTGTGTAGATAACGAAACTTTATATTCTTCTCCCACTTTTATTCTCTCTCTCTCTCTCTTTCCCTGTATTAGTCTGTTCTCACAGTGCTAATAAATATATACCTGAGACTGGGTAATTTATAAAGGAAAGAAGTTTAATGGACTCACAGTTCCACATGGCTGGGGAGGCCTCAAAATTATGGTGGAAGGCAAAGGAGAAGCAAAGACACATCTAACATGGCAGAGGGCAAAAGGGCATGTGCAGAGGAACTCCCCTTTATAAAACCATCATATCTCATGAGACTTATTTACTATCACAAGAACAGCATGGAAAAAGTCCACCCCCATGATTCATTTGCCTCCCACTGAGTCCCTCCCATGACATGTGGGGATTATTACAATTCAAGTTGAGATTTGGGTGGGGACACAGAGCCAAACCATATCTATCACTCTCTCTCTCTCTCCACCATTGCTTTGGTGAATTTAAAAGTGAGTTATTGCTCTATAGGATGAAAGCAATTTTATGAATTCATGGATTTCCAATTTGGTACCTGGCAGTTTTCAGAGATATCACTTTCAATTTTCAGTTAACTAAATATTGTTCTATTTGTAGAAGGAAATTATCATAGTCAAGGGTACCTCAGTATAAAATATAGAAACCTAGGTATGGAAGTTTTTCTCAAGTATGTACAAAGAATTTATATTTTTCATGACACAGCATAATGCTCACTATAAATCTCTTTTTTAATGACCTGATCACTAGGCCCAGATGAGGTCATCAATACACTGTGAGAGAGGCCTCATTTAAATACATCATAAGGGAGGGTACTAGAGGAAAAGGAAAGAGTGGAGACTTTGGAGTCAGGATGGCTGGGTATCAACAGTTAGCTGTGCCTCTTTGTAGCTACATAAACCCAGGTAAGTTACTTGGCTTTTATAATCTAAATATTTATCATGAAATAGATACTTTAACACCTATGTAGAATACACAGTGTTTAAAAATACGTAGGTATCGGGTTCGTATTGTGATAATTGGATGTATTAACTGAGACAACCTTAAACACTTAGCACAATGCCTGAGACACAAAAGGTGTGTCTAATAAATGTTAGTTACCTGCCCCACAAACTAATTCAGCAAACACTTTATGAGATCCTGTTATATAATCAAATATAGTACCAGGCTTAAAAAAATTTTAAACATGGGAAGACATAAATCATTACTAACTAGTATGGCAAAGAAAATGGAAACAAAAAACTAAAATACATTGTGAGAATACACACTGGCTTTCTGTTTCTCAAAAACTCGAAGCTCCTCCGGCCCTTAATCTTTGTTTTCTCTGCCTAAAAGTCTCTTTTTCTTGATCTTCCAAGGGTTATCTCACTTGTTTCACACAGGACTCTATTCATATTTCACCTCCTTAGAGATTTCTCCTGATCACCCTATCTAAAATCATCCTCTATCCCCCTCTACTCTGTCACACCATCTATTTTTATTATCTTTACATAAATTATTACTCTGAAATTATCTTATCTATCTATTTATTGACTTATGTGTATATTTTACATCCTCCCAGCTAAAATGTAAGTTCTATAATATCATGGTCCTTGTTTGTCTTGTCCATTAGTTTATCCCCAGATCCTACTTCAAGACCTGGTATTTAGTAAGCATTCAAAAACTGTTTGCTAAGTGAAGGAATGAATAAAATATTCAACTGCTAAGTGGGCAGGAGCAAGGGAAATCGGTGAAGCTTCCAGGAAGAGGTGGTATTTGAGTTGGGCCTTGAAAAATGGGTAATTTACCAAGCAGAGAAAACTGAGTTTGGACCGAGAAATATAATTTCAGGTATGGAAAACAGTTCATTTAAAGGAATGGACATCTAAAACCTTAAAAACGGTTCTGTTAGGGAATACAAATAATCTTCAGATAGAATTGTTCCTCATTTTATTTTCTATTTCCATAAGCTAAAATACAATTTTCTACTCTTTTCCTTAGTTACAAATTTTATGCTACTCAGTGCAAATAGATGTGAAAACGACCACATCATCAATCACTTAATTGATTCAGCACTACTTTCTTTAGTTTTAACCTTAGAAAGAGTTTATCATTTTACTTTATCTTAATTCTAATATTAATGCTTTATACAATCTACTATATTCCTCTGAAAATGACTTCATTCTTAAAAAGTTAGTTTGTATGCTGTTAAATTTCTTATTCTTATTTATTTTCTTCACATGTTTCAGCAGTGACCAATCTGCTTTGATATGCATACTAAAAGATCATTGTGAAGCTACTAAACAGATATATAAAATTAACAGGATGCATTGCTTAACACTGTATGTATTTGAATATTATTTTATAATCTCATTTATCATGCTGTTAGTGCAGCCAGATAGTTAGGCATGAGCAGGAAAGGGAGACCCTGGGAGAGAACGCTCTGGAGAATCTCACTGCCCAGAGACCATCTGAAACAGGCATGCTAAACATGAGCAGAGAGGAGAGTAAATACCTATGCAGAAAAGAACACCCCGAAATGCCCCTTAAGACACTCAGTAATGGCTCATTCTGTGGTTAACCTGTCAGAATGTAGCCAGCCACACACTGATAAGAAGAGGAAAAGGACAAAAAGGAAATTCCTAAGAGATATGGAGGCACAAAAAGTACAGATTTAATCGCTCTACGACCTTCTTGGGTGGGTGGAGGTAACCAGCAACTCTGCTGTTATGTAGGATTCCTATTGGTCACTGGGCCCTGCTCATGTGCATCAACTGACAGTAAGAGAGAATCCCATAAATATGAGCAGGAACTAGGCAGGTACAAAGTGTAGACTTAAGACAGAAGCTAGAAACTAGACAAAGACAAACACGAAGACTTAGGACAGAGGCTGGAACTTAAAGAAAATGTCCAACATAATAAAAACGGCAATGCAGCACGCTAAAGGCTGCTTCCAGATATGTCAGACCACTCCTCTCTTGGAATGTTCTTTTATTTCCTTAATATAATTTTTGGTTACTTTACTAATTAGTCTCTTGTTCAAATTATTTCTTCCAAGAAAACAAAGCCCTGAGGACCCCCCACACTTCCAGTAACAATGTGACTGTGAATTTCACAAAATTACAACAAAATATAAAACATTTATAATGTCTTGATTCCTACTTAGGTAAAACCTACACATGATGAATGAGACCCCATGCTTGGTGAAGTTACCAAACACAGAACCAAACTTTCTCTAGACAGAAAGAAATAAAGAAAGAATTTTTAAATTTTATGCTATTTAATAAGAAAGACATCCTTTTCATGTAAGGGTCATATAGTTTAATCACCAACTATTTCTAAACATAAATTTAAGTGACAAAAGCAAAGGAAGTTGATTTAAAACGGTGACAAAGGCAATCAGAAAAGTTACAGCCCAATCATAACTCTAACCTCAGTAAAGAAGAACGCAAACAGACTGCTGTCAAATCTAAATGATAACCTTTAGAGGTTTCCAATGAATTTCAAATAGAACTATAACATAGTAGCTAGAATTATTTGTTTTGTGACTTTTAAAAACAAATGAAAATGCTGTTCGCTGTTCTACAGGGACATAACTTATTCATCCTGACCTAAAATATCTTTTAATATATTTGTTGACCAAAATAAAGATTTCTTAGATAAAATAATGTTGATTGTACCCTATGTTTGCTTAAACATTTTTGTTTGGCCTTATTGAAAATGGTTTTTGAGAGCATTATGCCCCTGATCAAAATAGGACAGATATGATGTGAAAAGAAAGGCGATACACATTTCATGTTAGTTATGGTCTGATAAAACATTAACTATATTCTGCTTGGTTTCCACCACACTAATGATGAATATGGGTCCGTTGTCACTAGCCTTGACTAAATCACTGTGAAAATGTAACTGTTTTGTGCAGAATTTTATAAATATGTAATACAGAATATAAGAATCACAGACTTCAATTTTTGAAACTCATATCTATATTATTCTATACTTTTGTAAAAAAGTTAAATATAATTTACTGATAGACCTTTTAACTATAAAGTGAATTAGCTACTGTCAAATACAAGTAAGTGTCATATAGCTGGGAAAAATTAGTAAAATAAGAAAAATCTCTCATTTAAAAATTTACTTTCTGCTATAGTTTGAACATCTACCCCCTCCAAACTTATGTTAACATTTAATTGGCATTGAAACAGTTTTAAAAGGTGATTAGGCCATAAGGGCTCTGCTCTCATGTGTAAGGTTAATGCTACCATACGAGGGCAATTTGGCCTTTTGCTATCTTTCTTAGCTCTTCTGCCTTATGCTATGTGATGACACAGCAAGAAGGCTCTCTCCAGATGCTAGTACCTTGATATTGGACTTCCCAGTCTCCAGAACTGTTAGCCAATAAATTTCTGTTTGCTATAAAGTACCCAGTCTGTGATATTTTGTAATAGCAGCACAAGTGGACTAAGATATCTCAGAGGCAGATCATCACTAACCTGGTAATGTATTTATATATCTACATGTATTCTATGTTGTATTTTTATTAGATTGATTATTCAATTAGTAAACTAGAAGATAAGTTGTCTGTAAGATTTTGGAACTTATTTATAAATCTCCTTCAATGATTGATGTAGCCATAAAAAATATGTTGCCTTTGGTGAATTTTAATCAGTTTATGATTTGTGATGAAATATACATATATCCTATAGTGTCAGAAGAACAATTATTAGACTGAAAATTGGACACTATTAAATATGTTGTGTTTGCAGTGAATTTTTTCTGTTGTATATTAGTTTATCTTTGTTAATTACCAAAATCTTAATAATTTTTTGATGTATTATAATGAGGATCTTAAGAAAAAATCAAATGATGCCAATGTAAAGTGACTATGAAGCCTATCACTTGACCATCAACCAATCCAGTATGTTTAAAAGCAAAAGCCACTGAAACCCTAGCTCTGAACATTTAAAAGTCCTTGTAACAAAAATTGCAAGTCAGTAGTTTACTGATAAGTAAAATCCAATTTACAAATATTTATTATGCAACTATTATGCATTAGGCATTTTTCTAGGTACTGGTTGTACAATGGTGAACAAAATGGTATGTTTCCCCTTAAGGAACTCACAGTCTGCTGGGTGAAAGAGAATCTTACATCGTACACTATTAGCTCTAGCTGATGGTCGCTTTGAGTTTGGAGATGGAAGACTGGTAGAGGGATTTATTATCCACTGCTCTGGTAGTGGGATATAAACAATGGCTAGCTACTTAGAAACTGTGGCAACAGATAGAGAGCATTCATGTCATTGAATTACTTATAAATTACAATGTACTACAAATCTATCCTGTATAAAATAAAACTATATTAATTTCTATTCCTTTTTTCTGGAAGTCTGTACTTAAATTATACAAACTACTTTGTAAAAAAGTATCCCTAATTCATTTGAATCATGCTTCTCTATTCCTTATAAAAAAAGAAAGTGGAGGGTAAGCAACGGAGCTGTAAGAATTAAGGGAAAGAAATTGAACTAATTAAAACTTTGCTAATTTTGAATATGCATATGTCTACTGATACAAATCAAGAATCCGTGTTTGAAACAGAGACAGAAACTGTAAATTATAACTGCAACCACAAGCTATTTTAAACATTCATGGCCACACTATAATTACCAGTAATGACTTACTTATATCAATATGAAGGGCATAGATTATATCAAGTTTCTCCACTTAGGCACTGTTGACAATTTGGGCCAGATAATTACTTTTCAGTGTCCCTGGCCTTGACTCACTTGATGCCAGTAGTTCTCCCTGAGTTTTACCAACCAGTGATGTCCCAGATATTGCCAAATATCCCCCAGGAGGGGGAAAGAAATCACATGAGTTTGACAGCAGTGATTTAGATATAACACACATGTGTCAGAGCACGACCTATATTTATTTGGGACTTAATGCTTTCCTCCTAAGGTCAGTAACAAGACAAAGATATTTGCTCTCAACAATTCTATTCAACATTGCACTGAAAGATATAGTCAAGTGCAATTGGGTAAGAAAAATAAATAAAAGGCATCCAGACTGAAGATGAGAAATTTAAAACTGTCTTCATTTGCAGATAACATTATCATCTATGTAGAAAATCTGGTGATACCTACAAAAATGCAAGTAGGACATTTTATATATAGTAGGCCTTCCATATACACAGGTTCAGCATCCTCAGATTCAGTCAACTGCAGAAAATGTTGCAAAAAATTAACAGTGAAACAGTAAGACAATACAAATTTTAATATATAGCATAACAGCTATTTACATAGCATTTACATTGTATTAAGTTTTTAAGTAATCTGGAGATGAATTAATGCATACGGGAAAATGTGTGTAGGTTATATGCAAATACTATACAATTTTATGTAAGGAACTTGATCATCTACAGATATTGGTGCTCATGGGCTGTCCTGGAATGAATTTCTCAGGGTATGTAAGGGACAACTGTATGTTTTTGTTTTCTTTCATCTCTTATCATGTGATATAAAATGTATTGGATTTTTATAATAGTATTTAAGTATTATTAATTTTACATCATAGTATTTAAGTTTTAAAAAGGGGTTAGTGCATTTTTGGTTGTATGCAAGATAATTGTATCACATTAGGGAAACTATGACCTTGTTATTATCTTTATTTGGAGATTAAATATGGCTTAAGGATGTATGTGGGAGCCAAGTGGACAAGGGGTGGATTTATGATAGTTAATTTTATGTCAACTTGACTGGGCCACAGTGCGCCCAGATGAAACGTTCTTTCTTTTTTTTATTTTTTGAGATGGAGTCTCGCTCTGTCGCCCAAGCTGGAGTGCAGTGGCGCGATCCTGGCTCACTGCAAGCTCCGCCTCCTGGGTTCACGCCATTCTCCTGCCCCAGCCTCCCGAGTAGCTGGGACTACAGGCGCCCGCCACCGCGCCCGGCTCATTTTTTTTTTTTTTTTTTTTTTTTTTTTTGTATTTTTAGTAGAGACAGGGTTTCACTGTGGTGTCGATCTCCTGACCTTGTGATCCACCCGCCTCGGCCTCCCAAAGTGCTGGGATTACAGGCATGAGCCACCGCGTCCAGGCCTGAAACGTTATTTCTATGTATGTCTGTGAACGTATTTCTGGATGAGAGAGCATTTGCATTGATGGACTCAGTATAGAAGATTGCCTTCCTCAATGTGAGTGAACATCATCAAGTCTATTGAGGTCTTGAATAGAACAAAAGTTAGAGG
This sequence comes from Chlorocebus sabaeus, assembly GCF_047675955.1. Lineage (NCBI taxonomy): Eukaryota > Metazoa > Chordata > Mammalia > Primates > Cercopithecidae > Chlorocebus > Chlorocebus sabaeus. The sequence goes on from NC_132933.1 coordinate 58,917,299, forward strand.
AAGGGGAAATTCTCTCCTTTTTTCCTTTCCTCATTGCATGAGTTGAGATAGCTCAACTTGTCTCCTTCTGCCCTTGAACTGAAATTTACACCATTGGCTCCTCTTGTTTTCTCAGGTGCTTTGACTCAGATTGAATTGCAGCACTGACTTTCCTGATTCTCCAGTTTGCAGATAACCGATCATGGGACTTCTCAGCCTCCATCATCACATGAGCCAACTCTTCACAATAAGTCAAATATCTGGATTGATATTCTATTCTATCAATCGAAACGACTACCTTTACATCGTTATGCTATCTTGACTGTTGCAGTTTTTTAATAAGCTTTAAAATTGGCAAGTGAGAGCTCTTTAATTGTGATCTTTTCTGAGATTGTTTAGGCTACTTTTGGACCTGTTCAGTTTCATACAAATTTTAAAATCTACTTGTCAATTTCTATATTTTTCATAATAATTACATTAAATCTGTAGATCAATTTGAGGAGAATTGCCATCTATACTAGTCAGGGTTTTCCAGAGAAAGAGAACCAATAACACACCCACACAAACATAATAATAAATGCCTGATTTTAGCACCCAATTCTTATTATAAAGATTTGATCTTGAGTCTCTGGAAGAGAATATTCACTTTTCCAGTTACTTAGGAAGGTTCAAATCTGACTGATATTTTTACTGTATAGTTCAGAGAGCACAGAACATATAAACCTGGTCAGACCAAGATGACACTATGATGTTGAGCTGAAGGAAAGTATATTAAACACTAAATAACAATTGTCTTCTATGTATAAGACATAATAGTTGACCATATGGAGTATGTAATCCAAATGTCCACTTGTGGTCATCTTTTGATATATAATTCCTTTGGTTATAATTATTATAATCATAAAATGTGTCCCTATTTCTTACACTGTTGATTGCTATTGATAGCACAGTGGTAATTGATAAGAAATTATAAAGTCGATCTCAGGAAAGAGAATGCAACAGGTAGGCTCTTTTGCTTCTTATCAAATTACAAAAACTTTATGTTCCTTACAATAGTTTTTTATTGGAGAACTGATTTAAAAGGCTTAGAATTGTAGATATAAATATGACTCTCTCTTTTGTTCTTTCTTTCTTCTGACTGCCTAGATGAAGATTGACAAAAGTATTTTGTATGACTACTTTAATGTGGGACTAAACTATTACAGAGAACACATATGAATGAATAGTTTTGAATTACTATCAGTGCATGGAATAGGCTGGAATCACAGAGAACAAGTTATACCATATGTAATTGTAAGATTGAACCAACTACAAAGAATAAAGAAAAAAGTCATATTCTTTGGAATACAATGCAAAAGAACTCAACAAGGTACAGTTACCATTAACCAGAAATTGGAATGATTCATTCCTATATTGCTGATTTAACCACCTTTTGTTCCTGTTGGTTTTAAGGTTTAAAAACATTTTTCTAACCCTTCATGATCTAAACTTGTAAGTTAATTTTATACATAGTAATGAAAGAAAAAAGATACAATTCAAAGGCAGAGAGAAGGGACTGAAATGAGAATTGATAATTACATAAAATAGCTTAGCCATTGCTATGTGTAAGGTAGAGTGCTAAGAGCTTTATGTGAATTATCTCATTTAATCCTAACAAAATCCCTGTGAGATAGTTGCTACTGCTAATTCCCTCTAAAAGATAAAACTAGAGATTAGAGAGGTTAAATATCCTACCAAAAGCCACCCAGCCACCAAACAGAATAACTCAAACCTTGTGATAACTTTTTGTCTTGTGTTGGTTGTGCATGTGTATGCGCACATGTATGTAAGTGCATCTGTGGAAGTATGTGTGTTCTTTATAATATTACATATAGCTATCAACTGTCATTTGTGGCTGCCCAACATCTTCTGAACATCATTTTACATATTGATAGTGTTGCATATATTGGTTCCCACCTTGCCAGAGTCAAACCCGGAAAACTTATTTTGCTGCTCTCCCTTTTAGCTAGGCTGAAGATAAGTGATTTTGTAGATGCATCAATCTGAGACTTCAATTCAGAACTCGGTAGCATAAGGAATCAGGCTCTGAGTGGGACATGCATTGTTCTGGCCTAAGTCATGACAGAGGCATCCAGGTTTGAAAATCAACTCTAACAGCTACAATAGATTTGAGTTCTTGGCAACTTATATATGGGCTGAACAATGGCAGCCTTGGCAGCAGCTTCCTTATCAGTTCGATTCTATGGTGTGTGTCTCAGTATCATTAGTGGAAACTTATCTTCAAGTCTATTTATCTTGCACTTCTGCATAAGTCTGCCCTCACACTGCTAATAATGATATATCCAAGACTGGGTAATTTATAAAGGAAAAAGATTTAATGGACTCACAGTTTCACATGGCTGGGAAGTCTGCACAGTCATGGCAGAGGTGAATGAGAAGCAAAGTGACGTCTTACATGGTGGCAAGCAAGAGAGTGTGTGCAGAGGAAGTACCATTTATGAAAGCATCAGATCTAGTGAAACTTATTCACTATCACGAGAACAGCCTGGGAAAGACCTACTCCCATGATTCAATTACCTCCTACCAAGTCCATCCCCCAGCACATGGGAATTATGGGAGCTATAATTTAAGATGAGGTTTGGGTGGGGACACATACAAACCACATCATTCTGCCCCGGCCCCTCCCAAATCTCATGTCCTCCAATTTCAAAACTAACCATGCTGTCCCAACAGTCCCCCAAAGTCTTAACTCATTTCAGCATTAACTCAAAAGTCCACAGTCCAATGTTTCATGTGAGACACAGCAAGTCTCTCCTGCATATGAGCTTGTAAAATCAAAAGCCAGTTAGTTACTTCCTAGGTACATGTTGGTACAGGCATTGGGTAAATGCACCCATTCCAATTGGGAGAAATTGGCCAAAATAAAGGAGCTATAGGCTCCATGCAAGTCTGAAATCCAGCAGGGCAGTCAAATCTTAAAGCTCCAAAATGATTTCCTTTGACTCCACATCTCACATCCAGGTCACGCTGATGCAAGAGGTGGTTTCCCATGGTATTGGGCAGCTCTGTCCCTGTAGTTTTGCAGGGTACAGCCACCCCTACTGGATGCTTTCATGGGCTGGCATTGAGTGTCTGTGGCTTTTCCAGGTACATGGTACAAACTGTTGGTGGATCTATCATTCTGGGGTCTGGAGGATGATGGCGCACTTCTCACAGCTCCATTAGGCACTGGCCCAGTGGGGACTCTGTGTGGGGGCTCAAATCCCATATTTTCCTTCTGTACTGCCCTAGCAGAGGTTCTTCATGAGGGTCCCACCCCTGCAACAAAATTCTGCCTGGACAGCCAGGTATTTCCATACATCCTCTGAAATCTAGGCAGAGTTTCCCCAACCTCAGTTATTCACTTCTGTGCACCCACAGGCTTAGCACCACATGGAAGCTGGCAATGCTTGGAGATTGCACACTCTGAAGCCACAGCCTGAGCTGTACCTTAGCCCTTTTTATCCACAGCTGGAATGTCTGGAATGTAGGGCACAAAGTCCCTAAGCTACACACAGAGGAAGGCCGTGGGCCTGGCCCATGCAATCATTCTTTCCTCCTAGGCCTCCAGTCCTGTGATGAGAGGGGCTGCTGGGTAGGTCTCTGACATGCCCTGGAGACATTTTCCTTATTGTCTTGGCAATTAACATTTGGCTCCTTGTTACTCGAGCAATTTCTGCAGCCAGATTGAATTTCTTCTCAGAAAATGGGCTTTACTTTTTACTATTGCATTGCCAGACTGCAAATTTTCTGAAGTTTTAGACTCTGCTTACCTTTTAAACATATGTTCTAATTCCAAGCCATATTTTTGTGAATACATAAAACTGAATGCTTTTAACAGCACTCAAGTAACCTCTTGAATGCTTGCTACTTAGAAATTTCTTCTACCAGATGCCCTAAATCATCTCTCTCAAGTTCAAAGTTTCACAAATCTCTAGGGCAGGGGCAAAATGCCACCAGTCTCTTTGTTAAAACATAGCAAGCGTCATCTTTATTCCAGTTCCCAACAAGTTTTTCATCTCCATGTGAGATGAGTAGCATTTGGTCAAAGTCATTCAACAAGTCTCCTGGGAGTTCCAAGCTTTCCCACATCTTCCTGTCTTCTTCTGAGCCCTCCAAACTGTTCCAACCTCTGCCTGTTACCCAGTTCCAAAGTCACTTCCACATTTTCCAGTATCTTTGTTGCAGCACTCCACTTCTTGGTACCAACTTACCCTATTAGTGTGTTCTCACACTGCTAATAAAGGCATACTTGAGACTGGGTAATTTATAAAGGAAAGAGGTTTAATTGACTCAGTTTCACATGGCTGAGGAGGCCTCACAATCATGGTAGAAGGCAAATGAGAAGCAAAATGATGTCTTACATGGCAGCAGGCAAGATAGTGTGTGCAGGGGAACTCCTCTTTATGAAACCGCCAGATCTTGTGAAACTTATTCACTATCACGAGAACAGCATGGGAAAGACCCACCCTCATGATTCAATTACCTCCCACTGGATCCCTCCCATGGCACATGGGAATTATGGGAGCTAACATCAAGATGAGATTTGGGTGAGGACACAGCCAAACCGTATCAACTTCTAATAATTCTATGAACTACCTAATATCACTTAATAGTTTTGTTTTCTGCTTCAACTTGTCATGGTGTTGTTGCTTGCAACTAAAAACTGACTGATATAACCATATTGTATGGCATGCACAGATGTTTTTCAATACCTGTTTAATGCAATCTTTTTGAAATGTAGGAGTAAAATATTATGATAAAATATTACTCATGGTTAAGGGATGTCTCCTTTATCTTCAATTAACTAAAGTTGGCACTGACTAGTCTTTTCTAAGGGTAAAAATTGAATATAAAGTCTAGATGAGAGAATCAAGACATTTCATTTAATTTAAGCTGTTGTTTATATATGAAGTGCCACAGTCAGTTAATATTTGTTGTTTATCATTGCCATTAGAAATTTCTGAAAAATGACAAAATGCAATCCAATGTCACGGAAAGACTGCAGGGTTTAATAATCATCATAACAAACAATTCTATGTGTTTTTTATAACAGCAAACATTTAAAGGTCAGGGTCTAATTACATAGGAAATAATTCATCATATTGTTTAAGAATACAATTGCTGCCGGGAATGGTGGCTCACGTCTATAATCAGAGCACTTTGGGAGGCCGAGGCGGGTGGATCGGGAGGTTAGGAGATTGAGACCATCCTAACTAACACGGTGAAACCCCGTCTCTACTAAAAATACAAAACGTTAGCCGGGCGTGGTGGTGGGTGTCTGTAGTCCCAGCTACTCGGGAGGCTGAGGCAGGAGAATGGCATGAACCCAGGAGGTGGAGCTTGCAGTGAGCCAAGATCACACCACTGCACTTCAGCCTGGGCGACAGAGCAGCACTCCATCTCAAAAAAAAAACAAAAACAAAACAAAACAAAAAAGAATACAATTGCCGTAAAACAAGGAAGCAATAGCCTCTGTCATACCTTCCAAAAAGTTCCAATATTAAACCATTTAATCTCCATTTAATTAGCACACTACTGCAAAATTCATTTATTTTAAATCATCTAGGGATTACCTCTAACAATGGTATTGTTCTTAAGTTTAATAATGGGGACATGTGGTGAAATGCAACTTTATTTCAAGGCACTCGCACTACTTCACAGATACTGTACTATGATTGACAAAAGTAAGGCAATGATAGTGATGGTGAGAATGCTTTAATGGTGAAACATGATAGAAAAGACACACAGAATGAGTTGAAATTCCAAGTTTATAATTCTGATTAAAACACCAACATACTAGGTAACCTTGACTTGGGGTATACTAATTATCCCTTTTCTTCACAAGCCAATCAAAATAATTGATCCATTGACTAACACATGGCTGTCCAGTTAGCATTTGACATTTTTTAAATAAAATATATAGGAAATAAAACAAAATAATTATAACTTGAATATTGATTATATGCAATTTGTAATGTGTGAATGACAAAAGTGGGGCCAATTATAATTTTTTTCCAATTGTCAATGGCAATAAAGACCTGTTAAATATAAAGCCAACAAAATGTCAACAAAGAAGTGGAAAAGGACTGATAGATTTAGAATATTATTTTTACAACCACCATAGTAGTAACTTATTCAGGAAAACTCTATCAATGTGTTTGAATTGTTTTATTGAGTGAGAGTGTGCTGAGGAGAAGGATATACATTCAAAATATTTACCAATAGATTACCAATTAATTAGAAAGAAGAAAAGTTTTTTCTATAGTGCAGAAATCTGGCACACGATTTTGTCAAAGGAGTTCATTTAAAGAACACAAGAAGAACCTTTTGTCCTTTCTGGTAATAAATAAATGTCAATGTCTACTCAACTGAACCTGAAGATTCTTTTTAGCAAACGGCTGAAGTGAAATTGACATGGATGGAAGAGTTAGCTACTCTGCTGTGACCCTTGTATTTTTCAAAATGCTACAGTTGTATTTTTTTTAGCTGATTTAGTATCTTTCATTAAGAACACCACACAAAGCCTCAGTTGATGTTCATCAGCTAAAGAGTATGTAGTGTCAAAAATATTTTAGTTATAACATGTCTAAAAGCCTTAATTCTCTTTTTATAGTTACGCTGACATTTGAGGAAAGCACCATAAAATAAACGCCCCTACTGAGATAAACACATGCTGTCTTCTGGAGTGTTAAACTGTTGGCAAGGATAACTTAAACTAAATAACCACAGCAGCTGGGCCTCTCATCTAGCATATGTGCATGCCCCTCTACCATACCCTCCATTGACGATTGCTGTTCAATTGCTAGAGTAGTTTTTTTTTTTTTTTTTTTCTTTCATAGTAAAACTTGGTGGTAAGCTTATGGAGTTGCTATGAATATTGATGCAAAAAAGTTTTTGGGGAAATTTTCTTTGTTTAGCTTCATTATTATTCCGCAGCACATTCCTCCTTAAAAAGTCATGTAAAACTTTCTGTCACCTTTTTCCTATACAAAAAGTCTTCATTATTTCCCAAAACTTGATTGTTCTACATTTGTATTTAGCAGGACATTTGATTAGACAGATGGTCTGAGAATCTTTTGCCCACTATATGAAAGCTGGTCTCTCTAACATTCAAACTAATTCTATGGACTGAAAGTGAAGACATGAAACAATGTAAAAGAGAATTTTTTTTTTTTTGCAAGGTGAAAATTGGATGACATCAAATTATCTACCCCTGATTTCATTAATAATACCCATTAATTTTTTAAAAAGTTTTCAGAATATATACTTCTAACAGCAAGTTTTAACACTGAGCAATTACTGCTATGTATCAGTCAGATTATAAATATGTATATATATCTATATATATATATATATATCACAGGGGAAGAAAAAATAAGTTTTTCTCTACCCTTAGTTATTAGCTATGATGGATCCCTGTAACAAAAGACAGATTAACAAAACAAAACAAAAAAAGAAATTTATTAACATGTATATTCCACATATCCTTGGGAGATACCCATGGCATGAGTAATTCTTAAAAAGAGGGCCTGGAAGTATGACTTATATAGTATTTCAACAAACAACAGTAAATTTTTAGAGAAGTGACAAGACAAAGGCTAAGAATTTTGAGTTTCTACAGATCAAAAATTGTGAGAAGGCAAATAAATGATAAAGGCTAGTTAATAAACTTGGTTAATGAACTCTTCTGGTGGTATCTCCACGCCAGTTTTTGAGTCTAAGGGTGCCTTTGGTGATCAACCTTTGTCATTCCTGGTAGAGAGGGGAGTAGTACACCTTTGTTTTGGTAAATGTATGTCCTGTTTTTAGGCAAATAGGAGGGCAGAGAGATTTTCTTCTGTCTGCTTCTTCTCAATCGCCTTCAGCTCAGTATAGTCCTTATGTCAAAGTGAGCTGCAGATTCTTGTCTCCTACAGTATTTTTATTCATCCTAGACACAGCCTTATGACATGTGGTCTTATTATTCCTACCTTGCAGATGGGGGTAAGAGAGTTTTCATAATTATTTAATATTCGATGAAGCCACGCCTAAAATCTAGTAGTCTAAATTCAGACCCTGTACTCTTCACCAGTATATACTTTAGATTTTGCCAAGAATATTCATAGTCTAGTAGTTTACTTTCTACTTAATGTATATTCAAGTTTAGAAAGCAGATATTCATAACAGGTCTATGAAAACCTAATATAGACATAAGCCTTAAACAACAATATCAGTAATAATAGCTAATGAAAATATAAGTTAAAAAATGAAAACTGAAACATTCAGCATTTTATCAACTAACTACAGCCAACTTTCTTAAGAAAAGATAGTCTTAGAATGACTATAAACTAAGTTTGCCACTCAAGAATGTATTTTTTGTGTGAACACAAAGTGAAAAGCACACTAAAAATTAATATGAGAAGACTTTAACATATTTATTTTGATATTTGATGGATAAAGAATATAGATACCAAAGAAGATAACAGAGGATCTGAATAATGAAATAAGGGTGACCTAATACAGCATTTCTCTGAATGGTGTGGGACAAGTAGCTGCTATGAAAAAAAATTTCATGGTCAAATACATTTGAGAAACATTTCAAAGGTAAATGATTTTTTAGTTGCAGATATTCACAGGCCTTTAATATGCTAATACATATTTAACAGCACCCAGAAATTGACTGCATAGGCAATGTTTCCTGCAAATATTCAGAAATCTTATTTTATTTATTTATTTATTTTTCCCTCAGCTTTACTGAGGTATAACTGACAAACAAAAATTGTATATAGACCACGTGCATTAAATCCATTGATATTTCATATATACCTTATACACTTATCCCAAAGGTGATTTTACACAACATTTTAAATAATTTTGTGCATGAAACAAAGTTTGTGTACATGAACCATCAGTAAGCAAAGGGGTTCCTTCTTCAGCTACCCATGTGGACAATCTTGCTGTTTGGCATCACTATAATTACTTATACTGAATTTGTATGCTACTGATAAGTAATCATTTTCTTCCACTCATTCACACATCAGTACTTAAAAGGAAAAACAAATGACATATCACTAATACAGTGAAAAAGGAATGTGTCCACGGTAACTAAGCAGCACAATAGCATCACAAGAATACCTGTATCTGCTATTAAACAACAGCAACAACAAACAGCAAGCTTTTAGTCTCCACTTACATTGCTGTTTTTTGATTAAAAGGTTACTGCACACTGCATATTAATTTTTAAGTGAGAATCTGGGCGTGTGTGGAAAAGATATATTACACCTGAAAAAGGTTTAGAGGGTCTTTTTTTTTTTTTCTTGATGATGCTAAATAAACTATGTGTTGAGTAATTTTGTTTTGACCATGACCTGTTACATGAGGTCAGTGTGGAATTTTCTTCTTGTGGTATCATGTTGGCGTTCAAAAAGTTTCTGATTTTGTTAGCATTTCTGATTTTGGATTTTCAGATTAGGGGTGCTCAAACTATAGTGACATCAGTAATTCACAGATAGTTAGTCAAACCAACTCACAGTCATGCTCAGAACTTCAAAACAGTTTTTTTTAGTCTCCACTCTCAATTATGGGCAAGTAATTGAGGATTATCAGATATTTCAAGAAAGCCTAAAAGAAGAAGACAAAACAGGGACAAAATGCATCTTGGAGGAAATGATGACTTTTTGAAATAAGGAATCTGAAATAAAACTATGAGAAACAAGTATTCTGATACTTTCAAAGTACTCTTAGAATTTTAGTATCAAAAGATAATGTTTAAGAAAAAACCTGGAAAAAGCAAAAAGATAATGAGATGGAAATTAGATAAGAAAATATTAGAAAATTAGAGGGCAAGTCCAGGCAGTCCTATATCTAAAAGACAGAAATTTCAGAATGAGAGAAGAGAGAAAATAGAAGGTAAATAATTATCAATAAGATATTTCAAAAATATTTTTCAAAAACAAAGAATATGATCAAAAGGAGCTGCTGAGTACAGCACACAAAATTTAAAATACACAGACAGCAAGGCAAATTATTATTAAATTACAAAACACTAAATAAAAAGGAAAGATTTATCAAGTTTTCAGAAAGAAAGAAGTAACATACAGAATATGAAAAACCAGAATGGCTTTTAGTTTTTTAAAAAGTAACATCCGAAACTAAAGAAAATAGGCTGAGTGCAGTGGCTCATACTTGCAATCTAAGCAGTCCAGCATTTTGGGAGGCTGAGGTTGGAGGATCATTTGAGGCCAGGTGTTTAAGACCAGCCTCGTCAACAGAGAGAGACCTGGTCCTTACAAAAGTAAAAAGTAAAAAGAAATTAGCCAGGCATGGTAGTGTGCACCTGTAATCCAAGCTACTGGAGGGGCTGAGGTGGGAGGATCCCTTAACCCCAGGGATTCCAGCTTTCAGTGAGCTATGATTGCACCACTGCAATTGCGCCTGGGTGAGGGAATGTGATCCTGTCTCAAGGGGGGGAAAAATAGAAAACTAGTTATCTACCACCCAAACAAACCATCAGTCAAGATGAGGTTAAGTAAAAGTCATTTTCAGACGTTCATGTCACAGTTAGGTCCCATAAGTATTTTCCTAATAATCTACTAGAAATATACTTTATCAACAAGAGGGAGTTTTTTGTTTTTTGTTTTTTTTGTTTTTTTGTTTTTTTAAGCAAAAGATGTGGAATACAAGATATAAGAGATCCAAAACAGAAGAAAGAGAGAAATGAACAAAACCCCAAGGAAGATGGTGAAGGAAGCTCCCAGGAAGACATCTGGGCAAAAGTGGAGAGTCTAGATTGGGATCTATGAGAAAGCTCTAGGTGAGAATTCTCAGAGGAAGTGAAAGAAATAGAACACTAGATAGATGTTTCAACAGCTTTAAAAGAGATTCTTTTAAAGTTGGCACAAAATTTGGATTTTTGCAGAAAAGAAAAATTAACAACAGCTTTCTACATGAATGAGCTCTAGTGCTGCCACTATCTTGGGAAAGCAAGAACTGAATATTAATTGAACCCAAATTATGATATAATTATAACTAGAATGGTTGGTAAGGGTGCATGTGGATGTTGAGTATGTGAAAAGGGAAGATAATTTTCATCTTCCATACTGAAAAGTCCATAGAAAATAATTAAAACTGGAAAATTAAGAAGCAAAAATAAAAGTGATATGGAGGTAAATACCAAAAGAATCAGCTGAAAAGTTAAAGGTTAAAAAGAAAAGTTTAAAAAGTTAAAAGTAGTTTTATCTATGTAAAGGTAATCGGAAGAGGGGTAGAAAACTGTTGTTAATGTGCTTGTTTTAAACAATTCTTATACAGATGCTCCTCAGCTCACAATAGGTTACTTTCTGATAAACCTATCATACAATTAAAATATAGAAAGTCAAAAATATATTTAATATATCCAACCTACCAAATATTGTAGCTTAGTCTAGCCTGCTTTAAATGTGCTCAGAACATTTACATTAGCCTACACTTGGCCAAAAAATTCTAAGAAAAAGGCTCTTTTATAGTAAAGTATAGAATATCTCATGTGATTTACTGAATACTGTATTGAAAGTGAAAACCGGAATGATTTTATGGGTACACAAAGTATAGTTTTTACTGAATACACATTGTTTTTTCACCATTGTAAATTAGAAAAATCATAAGTCAAACCATTGTAAGTCAAGGGCTATCTGTACAATCACTGGACTCTTTATGTGCATGAATAACTGAAGTAAACATTAGTTTAAATATCACATTTGTCTTTTACTATACACCTGGAAAGAATAATAGTAGAAATAAAAACAACGGTAATCAAAAACTCTCTAATTTGGAAATTTATTCTCCCAAACAATTCAAGTGGATGAGGGAATCAAAACCATTATTACAGATATTTAGAAAAGGATCTCTTCAAGGAGAACTACAAACCACTACTCAAGGAAATCAGAGAGGACACAAACAAATGGAAAACCATTTCATGCTCATAGATAGGAAGAATCAATATTGTGAAAATGGCCATATTGCCCAAAGTAATTTATAGATTCAGTGCTATTCCCATTAAACTACCATGACATTATTCACAGAATTAAAAAAAAAAATTATTTTAAAATGCATATGGAACTGAAAAAAGAGCTCGTATAGTCAAGACAATCCTAAGCAAAAAGAACAAGGCTGGAGGCATCATGCTACTACACTTCAAACTATACTACAAAGCTACAATAACCAAAATACCATGGTACTGGTACAAAAACAGACACATAGACCAATGGAACAGAATAGAGAACTCAGAAATAAGACCACACATCTACAGCCATCTGATCTTTGAGAAAACTGACAAAACAAGCAATGGTGAAAGGATTCCCTATTTAATAAATGGTGCTGGAAGAACTGGCTAGCCATATGCAGAAAATTGAAACTGGACTCTTTTTTTTACATTTTATACAAAAATTAACTCAAGATGGATTACAGACTTAAATGTAAAACCCAAAACTTTAAAAACCCTAGAAGAAAACCTAGGCAATACCATTTAGGACATAGGCAGGGACAATGAAATCACCAAAAGCAATTGCAACAAAAGCAAAAATTGACAAAGGGGATCTAACTAAACTAGAAATCTTCTGCACAGCAAAAGAAACTAAGAAACTAGCATCAGAGTGAAGAGGCAATCTGCAGAATGGGGGAAAATTTTTGCAATCTATCCATCTGACAAAGGTCAAATATCCAGAGTCTACAAGGAACTTAAACAAATTTACAAGAATAAAACAAACAACCCCATTAAAAAGTAGGCAGAAGACATGAACAGACATTTCTCAAAAGAAGACTTCATGTGGCCAACAAACATATGAAAAAAAGCTCAACATCACTGATCATTAGAGAAATGCAAATGAAAACCACAATGAGATCCCATCTCATGCCAGTCAGATTGGTGATTATTTAAAAGTCAAGAAACAACAGATGCAGGCAAGGTTGTGGAGAAATATGAACACTTTTACACTGTTGGTGGGAATGTAAATTAGTTCAACTGAGAGATGACAACGTGCCAGCAGCCCTCGCTCGCTCTGGGCACCTCCTTGGCCTCAGAGTCAGTTCTGGCAGTGCTCCAGGAGCCCTTCAGCCCGCTGCTGCGCTGTGGGGCTCCTTCTGCTGGGGGTGGGGGGGAATGGCGGGGAGGTGTGGAAGGGGAGGTGTGGGCAGGAGCCAGGGCAGCACGGGTTCCAGGTAAGCGGGGGCTCAGGGCCCTGCACTAGGCCTGACCCTGGCGCTTGCTGGGCTTGACTGGGGGACAAGCTCCCTCTGAGCTGCCGGAATGCCTGGGCTAGGTGCCACAAAGTCCCCTGCAAGTGCCATTGAGAGGTGAAGCCAGCTGGACTTCTGGGTCTGGTGGGAACCCAGAGAACTTTTCTGTCTAGCTAAAGGTTTGTAAAGGCAACAGTCAGCACTCTGTGTCTAACTAAAGGTTTGTACATGCACCAATCAGCACTCTGTGTCTAGCTAAAGGTTTGTAAATGCACCAATCAGTGCTCTGTGTCTGCCTAATCTGGTAGGGACTTGGATAACTTTTGTGTCTAGCTAAAGGATTGTAAATACACCAATCAGCACGTCAAAATGGACCAATCAACTCTCTGTAAAATGGACAAATCAGCACTCTGTAAAATGGACCAATCAGCGCTCTGTAAAATTGACCAATCAGCAGGATGTGGGTGGGGCCAGATAAGAGAATAAAAGCAGGCCACCTGACCTAGCAGCCACTACTGCTCTAGGTCCCCTTTAGCCCTGGAAGCTTTGTTCTTTCACTCTTTGCAATAAATCTTGTAGTTGTTCACTCTTTGGGTCCTCACTGCCTTTATGAGCTGTAATACCCTGAAGATCTGCAGCTTCACCCCTGAAGTCAGCAAGACCAGGAACCCACCAGAAGGAAGAAACTCTGGACATGTCCAAACATCAGAAGGAACAAACTCAGGACACACCATCTTTAAGAACTGTAACAATCACCATGAGTGTCCACGGCTGCATTCTTGAAGTCAGCGAGACCAAGAACCCACCAATTCCACATACACAACCATTGTGGAAGACAGTGTGGTGATTCCTCAAAGATCTAGAATCAGAAAAGCCATTTGACCCAGCAATCCCACCACCGGGTATATACCCAAAGAAATGCATATCATTTTATTACAAAGATACATGCCCATTGCAGCACTATTCACAATATCAAACACATGAAATCAACCCAAATACCCATCAATGATAGACTGGATAAAGAAAATGTGGTACGTAATACCATGGAATACTATACAGCCATAAAAAGAAATGAGAAGGCTAGGCGTGGTGACTCACGCCTGTAATCCCAGCACTTTGGGGGTGGAGGGAGGTAGATCACGAGGTTAGGAGATCGAGACCATCCTGGTTAACATGGTGAAACCCCATCTCTACTAAAAATACAAAAATTAGCCGGGGGTGGTGGCGGGTGCCTGTAGTCCCAGCTACTCGGGAGGCTGAGGAAGGAGAATGGCATGAACCCGGGAGGTGGACCTTGCAGTGAACCGAGGCCCGGCCACTGCAGTCCAGCCTGGGTGACAGAGCAAGACTCTGTCTCATTAAAAAAAAAAAAAAAAAAAAGAATGAGAGTATGTCCTTTGCGGGGACGTGGATGGAGTTGGAAACCATTATCCTCAGCATACTAAAGCAGGAACAGAAAACACAACACCGTGTGTTCTCACTTACAAGTGGGAGCTGAACCATGAGAAATCATGGACACAGGGAGTGGAACATAACACACTGGGGCCCTTGGGCAGGGGAGATGAGGGGAGGGAGAGCATTGGAAAAAATAGTTAACGTATGCTGGGCTTAATACTTAGGTGATAGGTTAATAGATGCAGCAAACCACCATGGCACACATTTACCTGTGTAACAAATCTGCAAATCCTGCACATGTACCCTGGAACTTAAAATTTAAAATTAGAAAATAATGAGACAATTTTAATTTAAAACTTATTTTATGAGCCAAAGCTATATTCATAGGCAACTATATAGTTGTAAACAAGTACAGTTTTAAACAAAATAAATTAACCATACATTTCCAGAAGTTATAGTAAGAAAAATAAAATAAACCTAAGGTAAGTGAAAACAAGAATTCCATAGAGATAAAAATCAGGAAATAACACATCAGAAAACAAACATGGTGGAACTAAAATATATATAAAGTCTGCATACTTGGGAAAAATAAATCAGTAAACAATCAAATTAGGAAGATAATACAAATTTAGAATATTAGACATGAGAAAAAGGAAACAACCATAAATACAAAAGAAATAAATATATGAAATACATTATAAAACTCTAATACATTTAAAAATGTGGAGGAAATGAAATTTTGTCTAGGTAACTATGAATAACAAAAGTAACTCACAGTAATTCAAGTACATAGACTAGTAACAATAAAAATAATTAGAAAATTGGTCAAAATTTTACCCTACGAAAACATGTAAAGACCAGATGGCTAATAACGAATTGTTAAAAACTTCAGGAAAAAGTTACTTCTGATGCTTAGAAACTGTTCCTTGCTATTACAAAGAAGAAAATATTTCTATTTTTTAAAATAAAGCCAGTACACTGATGCCAGAATCTGACAAGGATAATACAGAAATATAATTTAAAGACAATTTTATATACTAATATTAATACACAATTCCTTTGACTTTACAGTTTATACCTGTTTATATAAATAAGAGCCACATAATATTTTAGAGTAAAATAATAAAAGCATTTGAATTAAAGTAAGGAAACATAAAAAGCTGCTTAATATATTCCCTATTATTTAAAATTGTCCATGTCTATTTATTACAAACTCTGGGACTAGAAGCAAGCATGTTAATTTTAATAAGTCTTGAAGTAATTTTGATGCACCTGAAGTTTGAAATCCATTACACTCAAAAGTGCTTTAAATTTACAATACATTGCAATGATAACGTATTTTACAGAATGATGAAAAATAGAATATATATAAACACTGTGAAAGAAGGTTCTTCATTAAGTAGATGGAAAGTTGCCCTTGACTTGTATTTAGAAAATCATTCTAGGTTTCAAAAGTAAAATATCCCTTTTAAAATTTAGTTCTACAAGCATTAGCCAAGTTAATCAGATAAAAAATAAAATATGATATGAAAATATTGGGAAAAAGGGACAAGCCCAATTATCATTTTATTCAGATACTATAATTGTGTGGATAAATAAAAAAATCAACTTCAAATACTATTAGAAACAAGAGGAGGGTTCAGATAACTATCCATTTATATAATACAACTGTCAGTTAAATTTATAATGAAAGACATCAAAATAAAAACAAAAAAATATTAGGAAGACAGCAGAAAATGTGCAGGACCAATTCAAAGAAAACGTTAAAGTCTTTTATGGGTATATATTAAAAAGAATTAAATAGGAAAATAGGCATTCCTCCTTAGACAAAAGAGACACATTATTTTAAATATGTCACTTATTTTTAATTAATCAACAATCCAGTAAAACCCCCAATGAAGTCTCAATGAAATGTTTGTAAATATCCTGAGGAAATAAATCTAAAGTACATCTGAAAGGAAAAACGCATGTGAACAGCAAATCAAATTCTGAAAAAAAAAAAAGAAAAGAAAAGACTAATGGAAAAGACTGATCTACTATATATGAAAGTATTAAAAAAAAATAATTCAGTAGGGTATTGTCAAAGGAACAGACCAATAAATAAATGGAACAGGATAGAAAGTGCCCTTTTTCATCAGTGGGGAAAAGATGGTATAATGGACAATTGCCTTTTCCCCCCTTTGAGATTTCTAATAGTACCCAGATTTTTTGCTGTGGCATTCACTCCTTCTCCACATAGCCGATGTGTTTGTAGAGTATCTGACCCCACTATCAACTCTAAATGTGGACACTGATTTACATAAGTCCAAAAATTCACTCAGTTCGTTCCTGCCCTTGGTCACTCATTTTCCTGAAAGAGGAGAGTGTGTAATCGAGGGTAGTCTTACAGGTGTGACTCTCAGAAGCATTCTCTATCTTTCTTAATGTCATTATTGATGATGTGGCATATGGATGTGAAGCTTGGAACTGCTGCAGCTAATTTGTCTCGAAGACAGAGTCTGACATTAGGACAAATCTAAAACTGTATGGGGCATAGCAAAGTTTCCCTTAATAGAAACGGGGTCTGCTGGAAGAACCAATGCTGAATTCCACTTGAACCCTGGACTTCCAATTACATGGGTCAATAATCTCCTTTAATATTTGACTCATTTAATCAGAATCTCTGTTACTTGAAAATTAAATCATTCTGACTGATGGCATATTTATTATTCAGTAAGTTGTGCAGGATGACTATTTCCTACCTTGTTCCTTAGATGAAAATAAATTCCAGCTGAATCTAGATAAACATTTAAAAATCATAATTTGCTATTAGAAAATATGGACATCAGATCCCTTTGCAAAGTTAGTGCAAGCAAATATAAGAAATTGTGTGACTCCAAAAGTAGAATTTCAGAATTAAGTAGGCTTCATGTGACTAAAATTATTTGATACTCTGTATTTTGAAGAGGCACAAAATGTAGGTCTCTGTCCTTCAATAGACAGTTTCCACAGTTTTATTAGAAGTTTTATCACTGTCCAATTTTCCTGAGATGATATGCTACAAATGATGTGTGATATCCACAGTTTCCCCATACTCTGCTAAGGGGCACTCTTGGGAGTTTTGAATTACGACAATAAACAATTTAAAATAATTATTTAATCATCTCTTCTAAATATTCTTCCAATTAAAAATGAATATTCCTTACCACAGATGCTATCATGATCCTAGTTCTTTCATTTCTTATTAAAAATAAACTATAGGTGATACATAGAGACGATTAATCAGAAATAGGAAAATTAACTAATGTGCGTGCTTAATGACCTAGAATACAGTCATGTTGGCCATGTAATGATGTTTCAGTCAGTGATGGACTGCATGTATTAATACAATGGTGGTTCCATAATATTATAATGGAGTTGGAAAATTTACAGCACGTAGTGAAGTCGTAACCATCTTAATGTCATAGTGCAGTACATTATTCAGGTGTTTATGGTAATACTTATGTAAATAAACCTACTTTGATGCTACTTGTACAAAAGTATAGCACATACAATTATGTACCATATGTAATACTTGATAATGATAACAAATGACTGTGTTACTGGTTTATGTGTTTACTATATTACACTTTTAATCATTATTTTAAAGTATATTCCTTCTACTTATTTGTTTTTGGTTGACCATAAAACAGCCTCAGGCGGGTCCCTCAGAAGGTAAGAAGGCATTGAGCTGTCATAGGAGATGATAGCTTCATGTGTCATTGCCCCTGAA
The DNA here is from genome assembly GCF_047675955.1 of Chlorocebus sabaeus. Taxonomy (NCBI): domain Eukaryota; kingdom Metazoa; phylum Chordata; class Mammalia; order Primates; family Cercopithecidae; genus Chlorocebus; species Chlorocebus sabaeus. The sequence goes on from NC_132933.1 coordinate 58,935,657, forward strand.
GATTTTCCAGTGGACAAGATGTGGAGGAGGAAGATGGTGACATTAATGATTCTGACCTTGTGCAGGCCTAAGCTAATGTGTTTGTGTCTTGGTTTTTAATTAAAAAATTTTAAAAATAAGTGTACAAGATTAAAACGTTTAAAAATAGAAAAAAGCTTATTGAATAAAGATATAAAGGGAAAAAACTTTTGTATAGCTGTATAATTGTTTTAAGCTGTGTTATTACAAAAGAATAAAAAAGTTTAAAAAATTAAAAAGTTTATCAAGTAAAAATGTCACAGTATCTTGTTAATTTATTGTTAAAAAAAACTTTAATGAATTTACTGTAGACCAGTGTAAAATGTTTATAAAGTTTACTGTAATGTACAGTAATGCCCTAGGCCTTCACATTCATTCATCACTCGCTCACTGACTCACAAAGAGCAAGTTCCAGTCCCGCAAGCTCCATTCATGGGATGTTCCATATACAGGTGAAACTTCTCTTTATCTTTTATACTACATTTTTACTGTACCCTTTCTATGTTTAAATATCTGTATATACACAAATACTGATTACTGTGTTGCAGTTGCCTATAGTATTCAGTACAGTAACATGTAGTGAAGCTTTGTAGCCTAGATGCAATAATCTATACCATCTTTCCTAAGTGTGTAGTGGCTATACCATCTATGTTTGTGTAAGTATACTCTATGATGTTCTCACAATGAAGAAATCACCTAACAAATAATGCATTTCTCAGGATGTATCTCCATTGTTTGGAGATGCAAGAGTGTCCTTTGTTAATGATTTCTGCAACTAATAGTATTTGACTCTGCTCTCTTGTGAGCTTAGCTTTATGTTTTAATTTTATGGCATTTAACATATATTTCCTTTTATTCAGAATATTATTTTTCTTGGAATTGCCTACTCATAAAGCCATTGAAGCTTGCAAGTATCGGGACTCAACTTGCATTGTAAATGAGTAAGAACCGAAATAAATCTTCGTGTGAAATTAAGATAATATGGTACATTAAGTATCCAGGTGGAAAAGGCAACTGTCTTAATCCAATATCTGGCAACACTGGAGAAAGAAAAATGAAGACACAGTCAAATGACATGTATTAATCTGTTCAGGCTGCTATAGCAAAATCCCTTAGACTAGGTAGTTTATAAACAACATAAATTTATTGCTCACAGCTTTGGAGACTGAGAAGTCTAAGATCAAGGAGCCAATAGATTTGGCATCTGGTTAGGGTCTGTTCCTCATAGATGGCACATTCTGTGTGTCCTCACATGGTGAAAGAGCAAAGGGAGCTCACTGGAGCTCCTTTATAAGGGGACTAATTTTATTCATGAAGGTAGTGCCCTCAGCGTAATCGGTTCCCAGAGGTCCCACCTCTTAATATTATCACATTCGGTATTAGGTTTCAACATATGCATTTTGGGGGGACATCAACATTCAGACCACAGCAAAAAGCATACCTTATTGTGCAAATACAACATTTGAATTCCATTAATTCATTTTAATATATATAGTACATATGTACTCTGTGTTTAGTATTTAAGTATATATTTGTCATGTGTTTATTTCACTATATTACTAGTATTTGATATTATACTGGTAATATAGCATCCAATTATGCTGGTTAGACAATAACCTTATAGAGCTGAAAAGCTAATGGGAAAGTCAGATATTGACCAAGTAATTACAGTTCAATAAAAATGATTGCAAGAAGCAATATCCTATTTACAAAAAAAAAAAAAAAATGCTAGAAATAAGTGTGAGATACATACAAACGTGTTCCTCCATGGGTGACTAAAAAATAATTAGAGGACGTGAGTCAGAAGGGAATTACTAAATCAAGTAGTCTGATTGCCTTCTTTTACTAATATGAAAATTGGCATAGAATATTAAATAACTTGCTCTAAGGTCGCTTACCACTGGCAGAAGTAGGACTAGATGTAGGTTGTCTGAATGCTAGTTCAGTGTTCTTTCTTCACTTTATACTGTTATTCTATGATACTGAACATTTGGATGAATCTTGGCAATGCCCTTTTTCATATGCAGGAAATATATCTTCTTGGGAAGACAAAGTCTAATATTTCATAAATGTTTCCATGTTGCTATATGTGGCTTATATAAAGGGGCAAGACAGTACTTAGTAAAGCAAGGAACTGAAAATGTTTAGGTACTTCAACTTTAAGGGCCCTTTATAAGAATCAATATGCATTCATTTATATGGGAAGATTTCTCTGTCAGCTAATTAATTTCTGCAGTAGAATTGTTTTTCCATAACAGGTCCCTAATGAAGAAAATACGTTTATTAAAAGGGTAATGTTTTTGCATGCATCAACTTAAGTTTCAGATTGACAGGTTAAAAAAACATTTCCCAAGCCACCTCAGGGTGATCAATCACTTCAAAAACCTTTTCAATGTCTGTGCTGATGAAGAAGAGCTTAATATAAATAATACCTAAATCACTTGTGTTCAGTTGCGGAAAGTGTTACAAGGAATCAGAAATTCAGTTAGTTTGTTTCATTAGTAAAGAAGCACAGCCATCTTATAAATTGCTTAGACAGTAGATTTTATGTGTTCTCAGCACAAAAAATGATATGTGAGGTAACATAGAAGTTAATTAGTTTGATTTAGTCATTCCACAATGCATACATGTTTCAAACCAGCATGTTGTACACAATAAATATATACAATTTTTGTCAACTAAAAAATAACGTGATTATTAAATATAAATAAATATTGAGGATAAAAAAGAAAAGCGTAGGCTTAATGACACATTACTAACATAAATTCTGATCCAGATACATAGAAGAACCAGAATAACTCTAACAAAAATATTGCATTATAAAATGTTAGATTTCACATATTCATTATTAGAAAACAACTGAAACACTCTGAAAACCTTTAAGGCTCTTGAAAATAATTTGCTTTCCTAAGTGATTTACATTTCAACAAGTAGTTGTTGTTATGTTAAGGATAACTGCAAAGTTAAAAAAAAATCTGCACATTGAACACCTTCAAATATAGGGGTTTTGCAAAGTTTTTCTGAATGGAGACCTAAGGACAGGAAGTATCTCAGGACCATTAAACTCTGTGGCTTTCACATCACACAAGATGCTCCCATGACTAATGTCTGGTGAGTGATTAGCACAGTAAGTGGGGAAATATCCTAATCCTTTCAGACTCAGCCACGGCATCTGTCTGTGCTAAGGAGGCTTTGCTTTATTCCTTCCTCCTGTTGACTAACATGACATTATTCAATTTAAAATTGTCCTAACAGTCCAGCTTTGTGCCTTGGACACTGCTGCCAATATATACCTGACTGAGACTGTGAGTAATACGTAGTGGGATGTGTCGTATCTTGCACTGAAGGAACATTCCCTGTCCAGGACCCGGCCTTGGTGCTGGTGTATGCCATTGGTGCTTACATAACAACTTCCAGTAATCAAAATTCCTCATACTTCTAAAAGGCGACTATTTCATCCTGCTGCCTTCAGTAGGACAATATCTGTACTACACAAAATAGTATGAATTATTGTCTTTAACCATTTTTAGAAAGATGGGAATCTCAAAATTTTTTTAAAAAATTTTATGTGTTTCTAAAATATTTGTTTATTCAATTTTTTAGGCTAGTCAATTTAAGCAATGGGAGTAGTGAAGGAAAAGAGAAATCCCTAACTGGTTGTGACCAATAAGTTTTAAACACTACTGCAATTGGACCAGTCTAAAATATGTTATTTAATATGTTTGTCAATAGCTAACATTCATTGACTCTTACCCTGTGTCAAATGCTATGCTAAATGTTTTATGTGTGTGATCTAATGTCACTAGGCCTAGAGGTATGTTATTTGCCCACTTCTGGATAATCTACCCTTCTTCCCTCCCTGCTTCAACCAACACTGAATCTTTATTTCTTTTTTTTTTTTTTTTTTTTTTTTTTGTTGAGACGGAGTCTCGCTCTGTCACCCAGGCTGGAGTACAGTGGCCGGATCTCGGCTCACTGCAAGCTCCGCCTCCCGGGTTCACGCCATTCTCCTGCCTCAGCCTCCCGAGTAGCTGGGACTACAGACGCTCGCCACCTCGCCCGGCTATTTTTTTGTATTTTTTACTAGAGACGGGGTTTCACCGGGTTAGCCAGGATGGTCTTGATCTCCTGACCTCGTGATCCGCCCGTCTCGGCCTCCCAAAGTGCTGGGATTACAGGCTTGAGCCACCGCGCCCGGCCAACACTGAATCTTTAAATGCTTGGATTCTAAGTTTCTAAACCTCTTCTCTTCTAACGACCTTGTCCCCTAATGACCTCAGCCATTCTCTCCATGGTTCATTCCCTAGATCCTTCCATAATGGTAGTTTCATGCATCTCAAATGACCACTGCCACTGTTTCCAATTCTTTATCTGCAAGATGTATTTTATTTCCAAGGATCATTCAACATTAGCGTCAACCATTCACTGATTTCATCACCTTTTCGTTGTCTGTCACCCATTTCATGTCCTTGCATACTTTATTATCCAGCTTAGATTTTATGGCCCACAATGATAGTAACTCTCTTGTATGCACACTTTCCGTTCATCTTATTTACCTGACAAAACAGTAACTGATCACAGGTTTAGCTGCTTGCTGCTTGTAGCCAATAAGAAGGATGAAGTACAGCAAAAGGAAAATGGTTTTGTTTCCAAAGCTAGCAGTGGGGAAGCAGCCAGTTTACAACTCCAGAAATGACTTCAACCTTTAGGTTTGGAGGAGGGGCTTTGAAAAGGGAAGGTACAATGGGAGGCCTGCAGGAGGAGTGCTGAGCACAAGGTCTGTGTGTCTTGTTCCAGTTGCTATCTTGAGCCATGGTCCACTTGGAGCATGGGCTGGCAACCTCTCAACAATGGCTGAGTTGTTGACCAACCGCCTTGAGGTAATCTCTGGAATTTGGAAGCTCAGTCTCCATCCTTAGTTTATCTCAAGATTAACCCCTGGCACTTCTAAGTAAGAACATGATTAGACACAAGCATACAATTAGACAAATGTGCATAGAATAAAGAAGTACATGATGGGTAATGGAAGGGAGTGGTGTTTCAAAATTTGTTCCAAGGCTATATTTTAAGACTAAGAAAAAAGTTTTGTATATGTTGTTTCAAGGTTATGTCTTGAGTCTTGGAAGAAAAGAAACAAGAAAAAAATTTTAAAATGCATTTTGGGGCAAAACCACTCAGTTTCAAAACCTTAACCCTAATTAAATTCAATGCTCTAAGGCCAGACTCACATTGCTGAACACAGTTAAGTAAAACACATCTATGCTGACTGGCCTCACTTTAAACTTATGACCACTAATCTCTAGCAGGACTTCAGTGTTGTTCTTTCATCTTTCTGTAGTCTCTTTCACTATTCCATTCACTACCTTTCTCTCCTGGAAGGCAATAGCACATGGTTTTCTTTTCACAGCTCCAAAATCTTTATATTCCTCCCTTCTCACTGATGAACTTTCTTCCTTGATCACTGAGAAAATATAAGCAATAAAAAATAAATTTCTCATGTTCCTGTCACCACATCTCCCCACCTATCTGTGTGCATCTATGCTCTTGTAGTCTACCTAGAAAGATTATTGCTGTGGACGAATTAATCATAATCCTATGTACAAGGCCTCTACTTAGAAGTATCCTCCCTTTTTATTAAATCAATGGCATTGTTTCCTTTCTCTCTCACGTGCTTTTCCTTCTCAGTCTCCTTTGTTGTTTCCCCCTCATTTACCTCTGTGATCCAAGACTCAGACTTCAGACTTCATTCCCATCTACAATTCCTTTCTATGTGATCACCTCCAGTCCCATGGCTTTATTAAAGATAACTTTTAAAGTCATATCTACATGTTATAATTCTTTCCTGGTTCTTATATATGAATATCCAATGCATGTATTCAAATTTCTTCCTGGCAACTCTTTTAAAATATCTATTGGGCATCTAAAACCTTACTTATCTAAAATCAAACTTCTGAATTCCACCACCAAATCTTTCACCTTATCATTTACTCCATCTCAGTAAACAACTCCTTCCTTTTTCCTGAAACCAAAAATCTTATAGTCATCTTTCATATCTCTTTTTCTCTCTTATTTTACATTAAATCCATAAACAAGTTCTCTTGAATTTACCTTCAACATCTATTCAGAATCTGACTGCTTCTTACCATCTTCACTGCTAGCACCCTTCCAAGCTGCAACATATAAGCTCACTGTAACCACCTGGATGATTGCAGTAGCCTTCTTATAGGTATGCCCTTGAACACTTTGGCTATTCTCAAGATACTATCCTGGGTAATCCAGTTAAAATACAAGTCAAATCCTGTTACTGGATTGTTCATCGCACTACACGGCCTGGTTCCCTTATACCCTCCATAAACTTATCTCCATACTGGTCTCCTCGCAGTTCATCAAAAATGTCAAGTGGACCTCAGGGACATTATATTTGCTGTTCCCTCTGCCTGAAATATTCTTTTCCAGATATGTACATAGTTTGCCATCTCATTTATCTATTCAAGTGTCACCACACTAGTTGATTTCTCTAATAACATTACATAAAATAGCATCCTCATTCACTCCCAACTTATCTCTCATCTCTCTTACTCAGCTTCACTTTTCTCTATAGTACTTATTGCTATCTAGCATATTCATATTTACTTGTGTATTTGTTCACTCTCCCCCATCATCAGTAGAATGTCATGAGAATAGGACTTTGGTTTTAACTGCTCTATTCTCATTGTCTAGAATAGTATATGTCTCTTCAAAGGAACACAATAAATATGTGTTGAATAAAAGAATGTATCTGATTTGATGTGGAGCAAGATAGCAAAATAGAAAGTCCCATCAATGGTCCCTCCATCAAGGATATCAATTCACCAACTATCTACACAGGAAAAATATCAGGGGAACCAGCCCCCAATATTTCAACGTAGGTTCTTTTCTATTTTCCCTAAGGGTTGGCCAGTCTGAGAAGTAAAGAGAAAGAGTATGAAACAAAGAAATTTTACAGCTGGGTCTCCGGGGGTGACATCACATGTCAGCAGGTTCCATGATGCCCCCTAAGCTGCAAAACCAGCAAGTTTTTATTGTGGATTTCAAAAGGAGAGGGGCGTACGAATAGGGAGTGGGTCACAGGGATCACATGCTTCAAAGGCAATAAAATATCACAAGGGCAGAGAGGCAGAGTGAGATCACAAGGCCAGGGCAAAACTAGAATTACTGATGAAGGTCCGTGTCCCACTGGGCACACATTGCCATTGATAAACATCTTAACAGGAAACAGGGTTTGAGAGCAGACAACAGGTCTGACTAGAATTTCACCAGGCTGGAATTTCCCAATCCTAACAAGCCTGGGGGTGATGCAGGAGACCAGGGCGTATTTCATACCTTATCTACAACTGCATAAGACAGACACTCCCAAAGTGGCCATTTTAGAGACCTCCCCCTGGGAATGCATTCCTTTTCCCAGGGTTATTCCTAGCTGAGAAAAGAATTCAGCAATATTTCTCCTAGTTGCTTTCTGAAAGAAGAGAAATATGACTTTGTTCTGCCCTGCCTCGTAGGCAGTCAGACTTTACGGTTATCTCCCTTGTTCCCTGAAAATTGCTGTTATCCTGTTCTTTTCAAGGTGCTCAGATTTCATATTGTTCAAATACACATGCTTTACAAATAATTTGTGCTGATAATGCAATCATCACAGGGTCCTGAGGCTACATACATCCTCTTATGTATGATGACAGGATTAAGAGATTAAAGTAAAGACAGGCATAGGAAATTATAAGAGTATTGATTGGGGAAGTGATAAATATCCATGAAACCCTCACAATTTATGTTCAGAGACTGCAGTAAAGACAGGCTTAAGAAATTATAAAAGTATTAATTTGGGGAACTAATAAATGTCCATGAAATCTTCACAATTTATGTTCTTCTGCCATGGCTTCAGCCAGCCCCTCCATTCAGTTTCCCTGACTTCCTGCAACAGAAAAATGCCTTCATAAGAACAAAAAATTAGGAGGACCTCATAGTACCTGATTTTAACTTCATTTTGCTGAAAGAGGCATGGAAGAGATAGAAAAAAACAGTCCCGAATCATTAACACAGTCCCTCCCCAACCTCCTGGCAGTGATAGTGTGATGCAGAGTGTCTCTGGGTGTTGGGGAGGAAGAACACAGCAATTACGAGGCATTGAACTCAATGCTTTCCTGTTAATGCACACACACACACACAAAATTCACACCAAACTCAGCTGACGCAAGCCCACAGAGGGAGCATTTAAATCAGTCCTAGCCAGAGAAGAATTGACAACCCTAGTAGTCCTGAAATTGAGTTCCCACAAACCTTGCCACTGAGGGCCAAAGTGCTCTGGGTCTCTAAGTAATCTTGAAAGGCAGCCTAGGCCATATAAGGATTGCAACCCTTAGGTGACTCCTAGGGCTGAACTGGGCACAGAGACAGTGGACCATGGAGGCATGTGACATACTGAGACACTAGTTGGGACAGCTAAGAGAGTGGTGTTGTCACCCTTCCCCTAACCGCAGGCTGCACAGCTCAGGGCTCCAAAGAAGACCCCTTCCTTCCACTTGAGGAGACAAAAGGGAAGAGTGGGGAGGACTTTGTCTTGCATCTGGGATATCAGCAACTGCAGGATGGGGCACTGGTCAGAGTCATGAGCCCCCCTGTTTCACGTCCTGGCATGCAGACAATAGACACAACCTGGGTCAGAAGGGAACCCACTGCTTTGAAGGAAAGGACCCAGTCTTGCCAGCATTCATCACCTGCTAACTAAAATGCCTTAGGGATCCGAAAAGCCAGCAATTATACCTACATTACATCAAGAGCCTTGGGTTAGCCTCTGAGACTTACTGGCTTCAGGTGAGATTCAACGCATTACCAGCTATGTTGGCTATGGGGCAAAACTCTTTCTGCTTGAGAAAAGCAGAGGGAAAAGTAAAGGAGGCTGTCTTGCAGCTTAGGTACCAGCTCAACAACATGGAAGGCAGAACTCTTGAGATTTCTCAAGCAGGCTCTTGAGATTTCTGATTTTAGAAGCTGACTCTTGCATCACCAGACTGGATCTGGGAAAATTCAGTGCTATCAAACCACATTGCATGCTACAGAGAAATCTTTCATGAAAGGAAGAGACAATTGATGCAGAAATCTTTATTGTTGTCTTATTTCGAAAAATTGCCACAGCTATCTCAACCTTCCGCAAAGAGAACCTTGGTAAGTCAGCAGCCATCAACATCAAGGAAAGGCCCTCCACCAACAAAAAGAGTATGGTTCCCTGAAAGCTCAGATGATTATTAGCAATTTTTAACAATAAGGTGTTTTGTAATTATGGTATTAACATATTAAGAAATAATGCAGCTGGGAGCCCTGGCTCATGCCTATAATCCCAGCACTTTGGGAGGCCTAGGTGGGCAGATCATGAGGTTGTGTCCAGAATTGATGGGTTCTTGGTCTCGCTGACTTCAAGAATGAAGCCGTGGACCCTCATGGTGAGTGTTACAGTTCTTAAAGATGGTGTGTCCAGAGTTTGTTCCTTCTGACTGTTCGGAGGTGTCTGGAGTTTCTTCCTACTGGTGGGTTTGTGGTCTGGCTGACTTCAGGAGTGAAGCTGCAGATCTTCGTGGTGAGTGTTACAGCTCATAAAGGCAGCGTGGACCCAAAGAGTGAGCAGCAGCAAGATTTATTCTGAAGAGTGAAAGAACAAACCTTCCAAAGCATGGAAGTGGACCCGAGCAAGTCGCCCCTACTAGCTCACATGACCTGCTTTTACTCCCGTATCTGCCCCACCCACATCCTGCTGATTGGTCCACTTTACAGAGAGCTGATTGGTCCATTTTGACAGAGTGCTGATTGGTGCGTTTACAAATCTTTAGCTAGACACAGCTAGATACTGGCGAGTGCTGCACAGCCAGAGCTCCCGCGCCTGCCTCTCCCTCCACACCTCCCTGCCAGGACAGGGAGCCAGCTCTGGAGTCGACCAACCCCAGAAGGGCCCCCACAGCACAGCGGCGAGCTGAAGGGCTCCTGTAGGCTGTAAGAGCAGACTCCGAGGCCGAGGAGGCGCCCAGAGCGAGCCAGGGCTGCTAGCAGATTGTCACCTCTCAAGGTCAGGAAATCGAAACCATCCTGGCTAACACGGTGAAACCCCATCTCTACTAAAAATACAAAAAATTAGCAAGGCATGGTGGTGGGCACCTGTAGTCCCAGCTACTGGGGAGGCTGAAGCAGGAGAATCACTTGAACCCAGGAGGCAGAGATTGCAGTGAGCTGAGGTTGCACCACTGCACTCTAGCCTGGGCGACAGAGAAAGACTCCGTCACAATAAAAAAAAAAAAAAAAAAAGAAAAAGAAAAAAGAAAGAAATAATACTATTGCACACTTTAATGGACTATAGTATAGTGTAAATATAACTTTGATATACACTGGGAAACTTAAAACTTCGAATGTCTCACTTCATTGCTATAATAACTTTATTGCAGTGATCTGGAACCAAGCCCATAATAACTGTGAGGTATGACTGGTACATGAAAAATGTGTATCCACTTTTCCCAAAATGAAAGTACATAGAGTACAGAGCATCCTTTCAGATGTTCATTTTTCTGTGGTCAAAAAGTATGGGGGTATGCTGACTTCTATCTCTCTCTCTAAGAAAGGCACAATGTATATTAGTATGTTGAAGTCTTTTAGAAGTCCTGCCTTAAGGAATCTTGTGTAAAGGTGCTTAGCCTAGTACTTTCTAAATTTAGGGGAACATGAAACAACTTGTTTCTCACAGTAGAGTCCTTGATAGAACACCACTTTTGAAAAATGTTGTCAGCAGAGTCTCTTTTCTGTCCCACCTACCTAATACAGGTCAATTGTGCAATTCTCTCTCTCTCTTCCTGCTTCTCTCTTTTCTCTCGTGTGTGTGTGTGTTCACGCGTGTGTGTGTATCCTAAAACCAGTGAGGTATAGTACATTCAACATCAGGAGCTGCTTGCTAATCACTAAAATAGCTTGACCCAAATTTAAGACATCTTAGTCTTCTGCCATTCTGTTTTAGAAAACTCTGAACGCAATTGATTTGCTGTTTGAAAGATTGTGATTCTTCCACAACAAAGAAATCCTCCACATTCTGGACAAATGTTTAAACCAATTACTTAATTTATTTACATGTTTTAAATTTTTATATATTTAGAGGGTACAAGCACAGGTTTCTTACATGCATATATTGCATAGTGGTGAAGCCTGGGTTTTTAGTATACCGTATGTCACCCAAATAGTGAACATCGTACCCAATACTTTTTTCAACTCTCAGCCCCCTCCTACCCTCCCACCTTTTGTAGTCTCCAATGTCTATTATTCTACTCTGCATGTCCATGTGCACCTTTTGTAAACTAATTATTTAAACAAATTATTCCTCTTTATTCTTCCAACTAACTGTCCATATGGGCTAAAATGTGCCAGTCAGTCTGCACTGGGTTAATGCCAAGAAACAATAAATGTTGAATTACATAATGGATCCATTCAAGTCTTTGTTGGTTCAGTGTCCCGGGTGCATTCTTTTAGAAAACTTACTACTATCATCTTTCCTACACTATATAAGCATGTTCATTATTTTTTAAAGAATATGGTTGTTGGTGGGTTAATTTTTATGTCAATTTATTGACTTTTGTCTAAGAATAAATATAATTTAACTGCTCATGTGCCTTTTTTAAGAAAAAGAAAATCTTGTCAGTTTTCAGATGTGTCATATCCCTGCTTCCAGCTTTGCTTCTCTCCAGTCTAGTTTCTGTCCGGCAGCTTAAGGGAACTTTCTAAAATATTAATCTTGCTATGGAATTCTTCTGCTTATAACATTTGAATGATACTCTTATTATCCACAGAGTGAAGTCCCAACTCCTTAAGATGATCTGTAAGATCCCACATGGTCTGGATCTGTCTACTTCTTTTGCTTCATCCTTTACCTCTCCTCACTTGTTTGCCTTGCTTTGGCCACACAAAGTGCATGCAGTCCCTCCTATGTTCTATAAGCTCTCACTTTTGCTTAAGCTATTCCTTCTACCTTGTACACACTTATACCTACCTTTTCTTCATCTTATTAGTTACATAAATATTCAGTGTTCTCTGCTAAGATGTAATTTCTTCAGAGTAACTCTCCACAATTTCCAATACTAGGATAAGTGTTCCTAAAAAGTACTCCCATAGCATTCTTCACTCACACCCCCCCCATTATTGTATCTAACACAGTGTGTTGAAATGATCTGTGCGTTATAACATTTTCATAGTTATCTCAGAGAGGGAAATAGGAACCATATGTATGTTCCAACTAAAGTAATGATAACAACGATAACACTCTATATTTCTTAAACTAAAATCACCTCTTTTAAGTGTCTATTTTACGTTTCACATTGTTACGTAACTGAACTTACCTTTCTGATAATGTGTCCAAATACCATTAAGACAAAATGCTTATTTATATATAGACTCCTTCCAAGGGAAAAAAGTATGCTAATGATTTTATTTCCTTTTGGCAAAGAGACTGAGTCTCAAAGGAGGAAATAAAGAGTAGAATTTTGAAGATTTAGTTAACAACACATAATTTTGCTTAGAACTCTTAATCCAGTTTCTAAGGATTTCAGCAATATTTGAAGTTAGCAGAGAATGAACTAGGATCAGATTGTATACAATCTTAATGTTTCCCCAGAGAAAATTTCTACTTATGTAACTAGAGATGACACAGTTAAGTAAAAGCTCAACATGCGTGTTTTACAAGAGCAACTTTGGAGTATATTCAATTGTCATAGATAACTTTATCATTTTCATCTCCACCAAAACCTGTTTATCCTCATGTTTTCCTTATTCTGGTAAATGGCACCATCATCTTAACTGACCAAGTTATCCTTGACTTGTTTTTCCTTTACCCTTCACATTCAGTTGCTTCGTAATATCCTGTCAATTATACCTCCAAAATGATTCTTTCCCTTCCACTACAACTACTAATATCCTATCACAGACCTTCATCATACCTTCAATAATTGTCTAACTGGTTATTCTGCCTCCACATCCACCCCACCAAAACCAACTCATTCTTAATAGCATAATGGTAAAGGGTATGTACTCTGAAAACAGAGTGCCTTAATTTGTGACCCTAGTTCTGCCACTTAAAAGTTGTGTGTTCTTAGGCAAGTTATTTCACCTCTTTGTGCCTCATTTTCCTTATCTTAAAAAATGGAATCATAATAGCATGTACATATCTCGATTATTCTAAGTTCAAAAATATACATATATAATACTGAGCACATTACTATTTGCCTGACACATAGTAAATGTTGCATATATATGGTAGTAGGAATAGCAGTAAAACATAACTGAGTTTTTTATGCCCTATTTAAACATCTTTGATGTTTCCCTATTGCCTAGGTACACACATTCGTTAGCATGGTATACAAGACATTTCATAAGTCATTCCCAGCTGATAAATTCCAGTTTCATTTCTAGCTACCAAATAGTTTATATTTTAGCCACAATGAACTACCTGATATTCTCTGAATGTAGCATCTGCTCTTCTAGAATGATACCTGGAAAGCCCTTATCTACCTTAGAATTTCACTTCTAGTGTTACTAGAATCTTGTTTTTATCTACTATAATATAAAATCCTCTGATATACTCTAAACATAGCAAGCTTAAGAAATGCACATTGGATTCTGATCTTATTGTAGTGATCTATTTTTCTGTTGTGTATTGAACCAGAGATTGGAAGCACTGGCCAGACAACACGTTTTTATTCTACATTAACAAGTTCTTCTAGGTCTTTCAAGCTTTGATGTGGGGAATCAACTTAATTAATCTTCCTTACTTAAATTTCTGGACATTCATGTATAACTTTCATAAGCCAGACTATATCATCTGGAGGAAGATGGATGTTAGCAAGATGGCAGTATAGGACTCTCCAGTGCTTGTCCCCCTGCAAAATACTAATTCAGAAATAAGAAAAGATGCATTGAAGAGAGTAGGAAAGACAGATTTGCATTACCCTTATCACCCCTCACCCAATACTAGACAGAAAAGCTTGGAAACACATATCCTCTCCATGGAGGAAAGAGAGGGACATGAGCACTGGACTTTGCCTCGGACCCTGAAACCAGGCCTGCCCCAGTAAGTGTGGAGGCCTCCCTTAGCACCAGGCAGGCATCTACAGCCTCATACTCCAGGCCAGTGCCCACAGACTGAGGTCCCAGGCCCACCCAGTGTGAGGCTGGATCCACAGCCCCAGGCTCCAGGCTTGCATTGCAGTGTCAGTCTCTGGACCACCCCACCACCAGGTCAACCCCAGTGGCTCCAGACTTCAGACTGCCTCCATCACTGGGATGGCCACCATAGCTGCAGACTTCAGGCTCATGCCAGCACTAGTCAGGCCCTCACAGACCTATTCATCAGGCCAGAATCCACAGACTTGATTTTCAGGTCAGCCCCCACATACATAAGTCCCTGGCTCACTAAGTACCAGGTTAGTCTCTATAACCTCAGGATCTAGGTCACTATCTGCAGATGAAACCTCCAACTCTGCTGTGAAACCAGGAGGGATCCCAAAGCTGCAGGCTCCAGACAAGCTCAATGAATTCAGTCCCCAGACCTACTCCAGTGTCAGGATGAGTCTAATGGCCCCAGGCTCTGGATAAACCCCGGCATTGAAAGACCCCAGAGACCCCAAGATTCAGGCCCACACTAGCACCAGGCCAGCTCCCATAGAATCAGGTTACAGGCTAGACTCAAAGCCAGGTTAGCTCCAGCAACCCCAGACTTCAGATCACCCCTAGCACTGGGCTGGCCATCATGGTCTCAAGCTTCAGGCCTGTCTCAACACCTGGCCATCCCCTACAGCCCTGGTCATCAGGCTGGTAACTGCAGACTCAGCATCCAGGCTGACCACTGTAGATACAGGCCTATTCCATGCCAAGTCACCACTGCATTCTCTGGTTTAAGGCCCACCCAAACACCAGATTAGCACTACTGGCCTCAAAACCAGGTAGGCGGGCACAGGAATAGGCTCCAGGCCTTCCTAGTGCCAGGCCAGTCACTATGGCCCTACTCCCCAGGATGGTTTCCGCAGCTCCATGTTCCAACAGACTCAGGGTCCAGGCTTGTCCTAGTAGACTCCTGCACTGGACCAGCCCCTGTGAACTCAGGTTCATAATAGAAGAAAACTTTCCAAATTTGGGCAAATGTATAAATATACAGGTATAGGAAGGCAAAAGTTATCCAATCAGATTCAATTCAAACAAGAGTAAATTAAGACATATTGTAATGGAACGTTCCAAAATTAAAAACAAAGAAAGGCTCCTGAAAGCATGAAGATAAAAAGGCAAATAACATCTTAAGTAGCTCTAATAAGGCTAGCAGTGGATTTCTCAGCAGAGACTATACAGGCCAAGAGGGAGTGGAATGATATATTCAAACTGTTGAAGGAAATAAAAAGGCAACCAAGAATACTTGCTATAGTTTGGATGAGTGTCCCGTCCAAATCTCATACTGAAATATAATCAATGTTGTGGCAGGGTTGGGAGATGGGGCCTAGTGGGAGGTGTTTGGGTCATGGCAGCATATCCCCCTCATAAATAGATTAATGCTCTCCCTTGGGGGTGAGTGCGTTCTCACTCTTAATAGTTCTCATGAGAGCTAATTGTTTAAAAGAGCATGACATATCCCCCTCTCTCTATTGCTTCCTTTCTTGTTAAGTGATCTGTGAACATGCTGGCTCCCCTTCACTTCCACCATGAGTGGAGGTAGCCTGGGGCCCTCACCGGAAGCCATGTAGATGCCAGTGTCATGCTTCCTGTACAGCCTTTAGAACTGTGAGTCAAATAAACTTTTTTCGTTCTAAATCTCAGCTTCAGGTATTACTTTAAAGTAACTCAGTGGACTAAGACAGAACATTTGTTATCAGGAGTGGGGTGTTCTATAAAAGTACTTAACAATTGAAAGTGACTTTGGTAGTCAGTAATGTGCAGAGACTGGAAGAGTTCAAAGGGCTCAAAAGAAGACAAAAAGGTGAGAGAAAGTATAAAATTTTAGTTAGATAGAAAGAATAAATTAAATATATCTATTGTACAACTTGGCATGCATAGTTAATAACAATGTTTTATATACTTGAAAATTGCTAAACGTAAATTTTAAGTGTTCTGACCACAAAAATAATAAGTATTTGGGGCAATGCATTTGTTAAATAGCTTCATGTAGCCATTCTACACTATTTACATATTTCTAAACATCATATTGTACATCATAAATATCTATTTATAGTTTTTATTTCTGCACTAAAATACATAAATAAATAAAAATATAATTGAGAAGGAGGAAGTATTTTTACTAATAAAACCAAGCACTTTTCCAATTGCAAGTCAAAGAGCAAAGAGCAAAAGCTCCTATTATAGGTGACTCTAGGCAGGGTTTAACTCTAGAGAGAGAAAATGAACTCCACAGGCACTGTAAAGTGTATAACAGATTGCAAAATGCTTGCCCTAGTCAGAAGATTGAACTGGTCTAAAAAGCAATTTCTTCTATGTATTTCCCTGGTAGCATCAGAAAAACACATTAGCACAGACTTCTTGAACTTCCAAGTTATTCAAAATACAAAAAAAGTTTTGGTTGGCAAAATGTTTAACAAAGAGTACAAATATATCAATTTAGTGTGTTCAGGGTTTTTGTTTTTTGTTTTTTAACAGTATTTGTGTCAGAAGAATAAGTTGTTGTTTACCAGTTAGGGAGTCTTGGTTATTTCTAAACAGATTAATTTTCTTCTAAATTTTTAAATTGTCTCTTCTTGTCAAAAAAAGACCACATCATTAACCTCAAAGAAATGCTAATAAACCAAACTAATTTAAAAGCTTTAGTAAGTTCAATTAATTGTTTTGTTAACAGTCTAATTTTCTCTAATGCTTTGTTAATGAGTATATTGTAAGTAATTTTGATAATCTCCAGTTCAGCAAACAAGTTTTGCATTGTAAAGCAAAAATTGTGTTGTCTTAATAATTACCAAAATCATTGGCCTGTTTGGTATTTGTGATAAATTGGATAATTACCTTTGTAAATTGCATTCCAAGTTTCAGTGCTATAAGAGAAAGGTAATTTATTTTTCCATGTTATGTATATACACACACACACGCACACACACACACACACATATATATACACACACACACACATATATACACCTAACTTTAAATGTTTACAACAAATCTCAAATAATCTTTTCATATAACAAAACTGCTATAGTGCACTTAATAATAGCTTCAGACATTTGTCTTACATTTTAGATGTCATTGAAATGGGCATAATAACAAGTTTATGTCAAATGAAAGATTATTATTCAAAAGACTTAGGCTTATAATATAAAATCTTATTTATTTCTTGCTCATTCTAGCATGGTATTAAACTCTGTGGGTCAAAACCCACATCATAAAAGTCAGGAAATTGCTATTTATGCAACATGCATTTGTGACAATGACCACATTTACAAGAATGCTCATCAGTCTTATAACACTACTCGAAATTCATGTTTTTTATTTGTCTTGAAAGACAAGTCCTCATTTCAGTGTAAAAGGTACCACCACATATTGATATATAAACACTACTTTATAGAACATAAGCTGCACTTTTGAAATGTAGACACACACAAAACCTCATGAGTTTTATGGAATTTGAATAAGTATATTTTAATAAATTAGAATCTTCTATAGCTGAAGTGTTCAACTTTATCCTCCTCACACATGAATTACAAATACAACTTTGCGAAGGTTAGTTACCTTATTTTGGCCACTATATGGAGAAATCCAGGTAATTGCTGTATAAAATACGTGACTGGAAGACAATGTATTCTAGTCACTGTTGACAATTTCACAAGGAAGACAAGATTCCTGCTATCTAGGATGTACTTACTACCTATTATTGAATATTTATGATGTGTGAGACACAGCACTAAGATTTTTCACATCTTGTCTCTAAAATTCTAAGAAAAGTCTTATGAAGTGAGCAATATTATTCCTATTTAAAATTGCCAATTAATAGAAAAAGGATATGAATCCATGTCTGGTGACAAAGCCTTTGTTTTTTGCCACTATGCCATGCTGTAGTATCCTTAAACATGATCTAAATCAAAGAAATCTCCAAACAATAATAGCACATGGTGTTTAAATTGAAAAATATGGTCAATCACAAAGTAGATGCAATATGATGTGGCCAGTGTTTTATTCATTTCACAGGTGTTTGTGGCACTTTTTTAAAAGTATAAGTCCAGTGGAGCAAGGTTCTTGGATGGATCCAGAGAATTCTTGTTTTTATTTTTATATCGATTAGAATACACCTACATACTAGAACTAAGCAAAAAGAAAGGTCTTGTTTCATATATGCATCAGAAAACCATTGGTATAAGGTGAACCTATGGGGTCCTATATACAATCTGGAGCCTATGTTGATGGATAGATGTTTTGTTAAGTGGGCATTGGTGTCCGTCCTCGGTTGCTTTGCAGATGATTTTGTTCTTACAAAGCTATAGTTCCAAATCTTTCCTATCTTATAGAGTATTTTGAGAAGCTGACACCTATCAATTCTTTCTCCAGGCAGGGTGATTTATAGATATGAAAAAACAGAGTTTTGCATAACATTTCATTTCAGGTAGTTCATAATCCTTCCAAATTCCATTTATGCCTTGACCATATAAAAATTAAGAACCCTTACTATAAAACCTCTTTTGTGCAAAGTATTATGTTTTCTTGGCAACAAGGAGGCTTGGGTCTGTTGGAAATAACAATATTTAACAATACACAAAGTCTTTCCCTGTCAATTTCATTGACATAAAATAACTTTATTTTCTGATATATTTTTATTTCAAGTTCTTATTATCATTACTATTTCTAAAAAGAATAGTTAATACAACATGAAGTTAAAACTGTTGTATAGACCCAAGAAATCTTTGGTTCAGGGACAGCTCCCAAGTCCCCTCCTTGTCCTGACACAGAATTCTCTCTCATTTTACCTGACACGACACTTACAGTGTCGACTCCTAATCTCAGCTAATTTTCTATGCATAGAAAAGAACAAAATATTCTTCCTTCATAAACATTTTGTAATCAACAACACATTATCTTTAATCAACAAAACCAGTTTTACTGTGTATTCATTTTGAATATAGGTAAATTTGACTAAAATGTTAGAAAGAAATACAAAATATTCAAAAACAAGGTCAATTGACTATAATGAGTATTATGTTCAACCAACTGTCTTCTTAATGAGTTGTGGATGTTAGTCGTATCTAAAATTAAAGGGTTGAGGAATTCACAGGATGGAATGAAGAAGTGTGTAAGCGCTTGATCACTATGTGTGAGACAAATGATGCCCACAGCTGCTTTTCTTTTGTTCAAAAGCACAAACATGCCAATGAAATGCCACCATAGGGAGACTACAGGTAGCTGCAATCTATCTAGATATTAAAGGCCAAAAGCTAAGAAGAGCAGTTTTCCTCTAGAGATGACATAGGTTGATTGAGAAATGAAACTTTGGTGTGATAATGGTATACGTTTTTTTTTTGTTTGTTTTAGTTTTTGTTTTTTGTTTTCATGACCCCACTTGGATATATGGAGTCAGAAAGAGATAATCAAGGTGAAGAATGTAGCTATTTGGCAAATTTCAGTCTTGAGATGCTCATTTCAGCATTATGATTCAGACTATTTTTAAAAAGTTATGATTCCCTAATGTTCATAGAAATGTAAACTCACAACTTGCAGACATGTTTTCTTTAGAGTGTGCATATATATATATATATATATATGAGTTGAATGCCCTTAAGTGGGCACGCACTCTCCAATGTATCACAGGTCCAAACCCTTCTTACCACTTTGTATTTTCTGCTTTACTCCTTTACCTTAATTGCCTGGGGCCTTGAAGATATTTCAGTCTAACATTCTGTGGCTAGAGAGGAATGATTATTTTGAATACCTGCAACATATAAGGACTCATGCTTATTTTGTACCTAAAATAGTTCACCTAAATGTAAAATTATTAATGGCATATATAAAAATCAATTTGCTTGTAAAACTACTAAGTAATAATCTCTTTAGCCATCCCAAAGCCAAAACAAAGTAGTATAAGGCACACTGGTTTGAGAGTCAAATATAGTATATTTGTGTAGTGTGGGCAAAATAAAAAAATAAAAAAATAAAAATAAATAAATAAATAGAATCAAATATGTTTATTAATTTAGCAAAGTTTTTTTTCTAATGACAATATTCAAGCCTGATAAGGATATAGTAAAAATAGATACTCCCTGTTGCTAGGAATATAAACTGAAACAACGTTCCTCTAAAGCAATTTGTCAATATGAATTAAGAACAGAAAAAGGCTTATATGTTTGACATTTTAAATCCTATCAGAGGCCTATATTAAGAAAACATATTAGGCCATTCTTACATTGCTATAAAGAAATATCTGAAACTGGGTAATTTATTAAAAAATTTCTTCTACCAGATACTGTAAATCATCACTCTCAAGTTCAAAGTTCCACAGATATCTAAAGTAGGGGCACAATACAGCCAGGTTCTTTGCTAAGGCATAACAAAACTCGCCATTGCTTCAGTTCCCAATAAGTTTCTCATTTCCACCTAAGACCTCATCAGCCTGTACTTCACTGTCCATATCACTATCAGCATTTTGGTCACAACCATGTATCCAGTATCTAAGAAGTTCTAAATTTTACCTCATCTCTTTGTCTTCTTCTGAGCCCCCCAAACTCTTCTAACCTCTGCCTGTTCCCCAGTTCCAAAGCTGATTCCACATTTTCAGGTATCTTCATAGCAATGCCCCATCCCTCAGCACCAATTTTCTGTGTTAGGCTGTTCTTTCATTGCTATAAAGAAATGCCTGAGACTGGATAATTTATAAGGAAAAACATTTAACTGGCTCATGGTTCTTCAGAGTGTTCAGGAAGAACAGCTCTGGCATCTGCTCAGCTTCTGGGGAGACCTCAAGAAACTTAGAATCATGGTGAAAAGCAAAGGTGGAGCAAGCATGTTACATGGCAAAAGCAGGAGCCATAGGGCAAGGTGGCAGGTGCTACACACTTTTAAACAACTAGATCTCATGAGAACTAACTCACTATCGTGAGGACAGTAGCAAGTGGGATGGTGCTAAACTTTGCAAGAGAAAGCTGCCCACATGATCCAATCACCTCCCACCAGGCCCCAATTCTAACACTGGGGATTACAGTACAATCTGGAATTTGGGCACAGACACACATCCAAACTATATCAGGAAGTATATACACTTGATTTTGGTCAACATAATTAACAAATCTAAGATAATAATTGGAGATACCAAGATCACTTTGGCAATACCATTAGAACACACTGTAAACAGCAAGCATATCCAATAAAAAGGAA
This sequence comes from Chlorocebus sabaeus, assembly GCF_047675955.1. Taxonomy (NCBI): domain Eukaryota; kingdom Metazoa; phylum Chordata; class Mammalia; order Primates; family Cercopithecidae; genus Chlorocebus; species Chlorocebus sabaeus. Next base: position 58,957,071 of record NC_132933.1, read on the forward strand.
GTGTTAAGGTAAATTTTGGAAGATTTCAAAACTATTCAGATATTTACAAAGAATTCACAGTGATTTGGAAGAACTAGAAAATATCTTACAGTATGTATTGCATGATTACAATAAACTAGACATGTTACTATTTGCTTTAAATGCAATATTTTATTGGAGAATTTTTTGCAATGCGGGATTGGGGGAAGACCACTATATATGGTCAATATGGTATAATTGCAGTAATATTAAACATTCATAGAAAAAAATGACAAAAAATAATATATGTGCAAATAAATGTACAAATATGACAGGGTGAATTTTTTTCTACATTTCACTGTTGTTTGATATTTTTCTTAAAAAAGTGTATATAAATTTTTAATCAGAAAAATAATAAAAGGAAAAGTATAATCATAAAAATTTAGTGTCACACCAGAGAGAAGAAACCTGTTTGACTCTATTTCTGAACCTCTCATGCTTTTCTCCTTCATCCTTAATTCATGTCCAACTATATCTATGTAGCAGAACTGAAAAGGTCAACTGATCTGTCTTCACACAGAGACAATAAAATAGTTATTTTACATATGTGATTTTTAAAATGCAATATAAAATGAATTAGTTAACAGGTTATGCATACAGGTAACTATAAAAGACAAGTGAATGAATTCCATTCTGAATGTTCCACCCACAAATTAATATAAATAAGCTAATATTAGAAATATGTAATTCAGCTATATTCATATTAGTAATAAACTATATACCTATGTATATTTAATATTAGGTATATGTGATTCAGTTATATTCATGTGAAAATGGGTTCCCAAACTAACTTCTGCTTGTTCCAAATTTACATGAAATAGCTCCTCAGATGCTCACTTAAATTTCAGTTAGCCCAATTTACATTGTAATTTCTTTAGGCATAGTAAATTATACGTACATTTTGTTGTTTTTTGGGGGATCTAAGTTAAATATATATATATATATTTTACTGTATATCTGATTATTGAATCTACTTATACACATCTGTCATTAGGATCTAACAGGATTAAAAGCTGTGTTTTCTACAGGTTCATCTAAAGTGCCTCTTCTAATGTTCTAAAGAAGCGTTAGATGCAAAACATTCTTCTCCAAAATTGTTATATCTAATATTATTCATGGATTTTATTATGTAATAGATGTAAAATGTGTTCTATTTGTGTTCCCGTTGAATAGGTAGTGGTTGGTTACTTGCTACAAGTATATGTGAATTATTTCTATATCTATCAAGAAGATAGAGAAATTGTGGGTATTAAGGAAACCAAAGCAGATCCCCTACCTTTACTTGACAAAAAAGAATGTCTAGTGGCTAACATCAGAACGATGATGGAATAGAAAGCTGTGGCCACTCCTTACCCCACAGACACATTAATTCAAGACAAATACATGGATTTGTTTCTTTTGTAAGAAATTTCACAATTTCTTACAAATTGACAAGTTCCTACACCATGGGTGAGTGCAAAACCAGCTACGTTGCAACCTATAGAAAATTTAGAAAGACCTTCTCACCACAATCCCCACCCCTGGCACAGTGCCACATGATCAGGAGGAAACGTTCAGCTTCCAGCTTCTTCCTGAGTTGGGAAGGAGTTGGATAGCATATCAAACATCCCATCTATTCCAGGGGCCACCCAAGGGGCTATCATCCATCCCACTTGTCTTGGACTAGGCAGACCATAGATTCCTAGGACTACAGAGAACAAAGGCAATGGTTTGAAATAGTGTGAGGGTAGCCAGGTGTGGTGGCTCACACATGTAATCCCAGCATTTTGGGAGGCTGAGGCGGGCAGATGACCTGAGGTCAGGATTTCGAGACCAGCCTGGCCAACATGGTGAAACCCCATCTGTACTAAAAATACAAAAATTAGCCAGGCATGGTGGCAGGTGCCTGTAATCCCAGCTACTCAGGAAGCTGAAGCAGGAGAATCACCTGAACCCGGGAGGCATAGGTTGCAGTGAGCCAAGATCATGCCATTGCACTCCAGCCTGGGCGATAAGAGTGAGACTTTGTCTCAAAATAAATGAATGAATAAATAAATAAATAAATAGAGTGTGAGGGCAACCACCACAGTTTCTCTCCTCAGTTCGGCACAGATTAAGCTCCCAGTTTATACCTGGGCAAGTAAAAAGTTAGACTACACATCCAATGTTCCAACTTCTTCAGGTGCTACCCAAGAGACTAGTTTGTGTTGCCTGTCTTGGAGCACTCATGAGGCATGACATATTCTAAAAACCTGGGGATCACTAAGAACAAAGAAGGTAGTTTGAAGGAGCATGCAAGCAGTTGCCACAGCCCCTCCCCACGGCCGAGAAAAAAAACAAGCAGGAAAAAACTCCAGGTCCCAGTTTATCCCTGAGAAGGAAATGAGTAGTTCTGCACATCCAATATTCTAATTTCTCTGAATGTTAAACAAGGGATTGGTTCCTTTTTCACTTGCCTTAAAATACTGACAGGGTATGACATGTTGTATACACTAGCAGGCCCTTAAGAACAAAGTTGATTTGGACTACTATAAGGTTTGGCAAGCCCACAGAAGCATTGGTTACATTCACTGGTGAAGGTTTCTTCCTGTACGAAGCCAATTGTCAGACTGGGATAGGTAGTGTTTTTTTCTAATGCTTAAACACAGACACAAAGAGTTAGGAAAACTGAAGAAAAGGAAAGCAAGATTCGAAAAAAGGAACAAGATAAAACTCCAGAACCTGACCCTGAAGAAACAGAGATATATGAATCACCTGACATCTATATACTAACAACAAACGATGTGAAAAATACATTAAGAAAATGATCCCATTTACAATGGCATAAATATGATAAAATACCTAGGGATAAATTTGACTAAGAAGGTGAGAGATTTGTACTCTGGAAACTATAAGACACTGATGAAATAAAATGAAAGAAGCCACAAATAGATGAAAAGATATTCCATGACCATGGATTGGAAGAATTATTATTATTAAAATGTTTGCACTACTCAAAATGATCTACAGATAAAATACAATATCAAAAATTTAATGACTTTTTCACAGATATTTTTAAAAGCCCTACAATTCTTATGGCACCACAAAAGATGCCAGAAAGCCAAAGCAATATTAACAAGAAAAAACAAAGCTGCAGGCACCACACTCTTTGATTTCAAACTATATTACAAAGTTGTAGTAATCAAAATACTATGACAGTACATTAAAACAGACATATAAACCAGTGGAATGGAATAGGGAGCCCAGAATTAAACCCACACCGGTGTCTTTGACTAATCTTTGCCAAGGGTACCATGAATACACAATGGTGAAAAGGTAGTCCCTTTAATGAATGGTGATGGGATAAATAGATATCCACATTCAGAAGAATAGAAGTAGATTATAACATATAAAAACCAACTCAAAATGGATTACAGACTTAAATGTGAGATATGAAACCACAAAAAAATCCTAAAAGAGAAAATAGAGAAAAAACTTCTTGATATTGCACTTGACAATTATTTTTTGCATCTATCAGGATGACTATTAAAAAAAGACAAGAGATAAATGTTGATGAGGGTGCAGGGAAAAGGGAACCCGTGGACACTGTTGATGAGAATCCAAAATAGCACAGCAACTGTGAAAAACAAAGTGGACATTACATAAAATATGACAAATATGATTATTATTATATGATTCATCAATCCCACTTCAGGATATATATCCAGAAGAATTGAAATCAGGATCTAAACTCCCATGTTTATTGCAGCATTATTTGCAATAGCCAAGATATGGAAACAACCTCAATGCCCCTTAATGGATGAACAGAAAAAGAAAATGTAGCTTCTACATATAATGGAACATTATTATTATTCCGTTTAAGAAAATAAGGAAATCGTGCAATATATGGCAACACAGATGAAACTCGAGAACATTTTGCTAAGTTAAATTCACTAGTCACAGAAGGACAAACACTGATTCCTCTTACATGAGGTTTCTAAAATGGCCAAACTCCTGGAAGCTGAGAGGAGGATGTTGGTTGCTAGGGGCTGGGAGAAGGGGACAACGGGAAGTTGCTTATCAATGGGTATAAAATTTCAGTTATGCAAGATGAATAAGTTCTAGAGATCTGTACCTAACTATAAGTACAACATTGTACCTATGGTTAACAATACTGTATTGTACACTTGAAAGTCCACCAAAGGGTTAGATCTCATGTTGTATTCTTACCACAGTAAAATCAAGAATTTTAATAAAGTGAAGTTGGCCGGGCGCGGTGGCTCAAGCCTGTAATCCCAGCACTTTGGGAGGCCGAGACGGGCGGATCACGAGGTCAGGAGATCGAGACCATCCTGGCTAACACGGCGAAACCCCGTCTCTACTAAAAAATACAAAAAAAAAAAACTAGCCGGGCGAAGTGGCGGATGCCTGTAGTCCCAGCTACTCGGGAGGCTGAGGCAGGAGAATGGTGTGAACCCAAGAGGAGGAGCTTGCAGTGAGCTGAGATCCGGCCACTGCACTCCAGCCTGGGTGACAGAGCAAGACTCCGTCTCAAAAAAAAAAAAATAAAAATAAAGTGAAGTCTATCATTTTCAAATATTTCCCCAATATCCTTGAAATTCTGTTTGAATATCTTTTTGTTTTCAATTTTCACAACACACCTGTTTGCCTCTTGAAAATCATTGGATAGGTGTAGGATTCTAGAGATTTAGCACTTTGGTACGCATTACTATCATACTGAGTATTACTAACACACAGTTAATGTATCTTCTTACTTAAAAGCACATTGCTCTCTCTGTTATGTTCTTTAAAAAGAAGATACTGTTAGTTTTGTGTTTTTTACCAGGCTTAGTCTTAAAACACTGGACAAGCATTAAGCAATATAGATTCAAATTCATTAGTCTATGTTTTCTATATCCTCTCAATTCAGATTTCCCCTGTCTTCATTTGTTCTGAAGTAAAACAAAAACAGTAAACAAGTTCATGTCAATGTAGTTTTCCCCACTGTCATACCCCTCTAGCAATGTTGTCTAGGAGAAAGCTGGCTAGAGTTTTGCGATATCTGACTTTGAAGTACCATATTCTAGAATCTGGAGATCCCTTTACAATTCAAACATACATTCTTGTCCAGATATAATCAGGACCTGAAAGTCTGACTAAAACTAGTCACAGACACCCAAGATCTGGGGAACAAGATTCCAGATCATTAACTTACTTACTATCATACAAAATAAAATATTTGTGTTGGTATTATCAATGCATTCTCTCCTTGTAATTAAGCCAAACACAAAACAAATCTAAATTTTAAAAATACTATATTAATTCAACTCCAGAAACATCTGGTATTAAGTTTAATTATTTTTGGCACATTGTTTCCAGTAGTAACTAAACACTGGAAATTAAATCATACTTAGGTTGCTGTCTGTGCTTTGAGTCAAAACAATATGAGCTAGATGAGCAAAATACTAAGTGATATCAGTTTAAAATAACCTGATATGTTCTTACAAATGGAACTAGAAATGTTGAAAATCTGATAGCTAAGATTTTATATTTCTTAGCTATGAATAGACTTGACCAGTGTTGATATCTGAGGCTCACCATTTTATATACAGTAGTTCTAATTTGTATATGTTTATTTGTATGCATGTGGTGAGATTAAAGTAGAAAATCAGTGCTTAAATGGTGGTAGGAGGCATTTCACTGTGACTGTATTAGTCTGTTATTACACTGCTATACAAAAATACCTGAAACTGGGTAATTTATAGAGAAAAGAGGTTTAACTGGTTCACAGTTCTGCAGGCTGTATGGAAAGCATGGCTGGGGAGACCTAGGGAAACTTACAATCATGGCAGTAAGGTAAGGGAAAGCAGACATGACTTACGTGGAACGAGCAGGAGGAAGAGATAGAGAAGGGGGAGGTAGTATACACTTTTAAACAATCAGATCTTGTGAGAACTCACTCACTATTACAAGAACAACAAGGGGAAAATCCACTCCCATGATTCAGTCACCTCCCACCAGGTCTGTCTTCCAACACTGGGCATTATTATTTGACATAAAATTTGTGTGGGGACACAGATGCAAACCATATCACTAACACTTCCTTGCCGCTATACCTACTTACTGTCGTCATCTGAATTATCAGTCAGTACCTGATCAGGAAAATAGAAACTACCTTAGATATTTCAAGGCATGGAAATTCAATTCAGAGACTTGGTAACAAGTGTTGGAAAAACAGAACCACAAAGGGTTCTAGGTAATATTATTCCTTTTATTTCTCTGTCATATACATATGATTGACTCCCCTAATTTAAGAATATTAGTATGAGGTGGGCGAATATGTTTTTATAGTTGAAATGACTCTACTGATTTTTAATTTTAATATGTAGGTATTAAATATGACAGCCATCTATTGTTAAGGAATAAACTGTAACACTTTTCTAATTAAAATAAACTTGAACAGTATTATTGATTTCCCAAGGCACTGGTCATTGCCTAGCAGCAAAACTGACAGAAAAAGATTGCTGGATGTAATATTAGACACTATTTATCAAATAAAAGAAAAGCTCACGTAAGCTTTGGTCTCTCTGCTCTCACTCGATGAGGGTCATTTATTGGAAAGTGGTCACTTTACAATAGATAGTAAGATGGGCAATAGGCCTGAACATTTTGATATGTTATTTCTGAGCTTTAATTTTGGTGAAGTGCTTTCCTGACTGACCCTATAAAAGTTATTTTAAATCTAGACATGAAGGTAGATCAGGATGTTGAAGAGATTATTTTTAATCAAAGTCTAAAGTTATTTATTGGTGTATGTGTACCACATTTTCTTTATCCAGTCCACCATTAATGGCCATCTAGGTTGATTCCACATTTTTGCGATAGTGAAAAGTGCTGCAATGAACAAACGCATGCATGTATCTACTATGCAGCCATAAAAAGAAATAAAATCCCGTCCTTTGCGGCAACATGGATGCAACTGGAGGCCATTATCCTAAGCCAATTAAAGCAGGAACAGGAAACCAAATACTGCGTGTTCTCCTTTATAAGTGGGAGTTAAATATTGAGTACACACAGACACAAAGAGGGAAACAGTAGACACTAGCTATTACTTGAGGATAGAGGCTGTGAGAAGGGTGAGGATCAAAAAACTACCTATTGGATACTATGCTCAGTACCTGGATGATAAAATCATTTGTACAAGAAAACCCCACGACACACAATTTACCCATGTAACAAACCTGCACATGTAGCACTTGAACCTAAAATTGTAGTTAGGAGAAAAAAAATTAAATGATATTCATAGCTAGCTTTAAAATATAAAAATAAGGTTATTTATCTCTTGTCAGTCCTCCTACTTGCAAATACTCCAGATAAAAATATGTGTCTAAGGAGAGAATTTGATTTCTGATATTTTTTTATTTGTAAATTATATATATTAGACCAAAATACAGTTTAAAATAGAGGTTTGTTCTCAATTATTTTACAAATAGCTGAATGAATGTCTACGAAAACTTTGCTAAAGGCATGAATTTGATCTCTTGCTGCGCAACAGCCTCAAGGTTTAGGGATGTCTTATTATAGGGGCTGTAAACTCTAGTGCCTTCAGCAGTAAAGCAGGTAAACAGAACTAATGAAGCTATTAGCATGATCCTGTGTTTTCATACATGAAGTGCAAATCTACCAATGTTCATGAGAAGTTAAAAATCCAAATATATATGTAAAATCTCCTGACTTTTAAATGCTGGCAAAAATGTAAAGTATTTTTTAGATTCTGTGGAATAAATAAAATATATTTGGTGATTTCAATTTGGCCCACAAGGTTGCAAACTCTTTAAAATGTAGATGTAATAGGGATGCAGTTAATATATTTACAATTCAGGTTCACAACTGGCTTTGCCAAGATGCCATTATTGTGAGCTGGCAGCAAGTCTATTGCATTGCATGGAACAAAAACTTACTATATATCAGATATTGTGCTAAGTGTTTCACATGCATTATCTTATTTAATACATTATTCCTGGTAGTTAGTTATTTTTGTTCGTGTTTTAAATATGAAGAAACTTTAAGATTTTTCAACTTGCCCAAGTTTAAGCAATAATAAAGGGGTAGAAAAAATGAGTCAAAGTGGACCTGACTGGTTCCAAAGCCCATCTCCTAAAGACTCTATCATTCTAACTTTGTAGGAGTCACAAGAGCATAGTACACACAAACTTTACAAACCAGAATAACAGAATTCTTAGTTGGTCATAAGAAAGAGGAATGGTGAGAAAATTATTGCAAGAATCATGGGAGAAAACTAAATAGAAGCTTGATTACAACATCTATACCCTTGATCCTTTGTCCCTCGATCCTTCTCTCTCATTTATCGGAGACCCAGAGGTCTTATCAGTTTTTACCCCATCCCTGTATTTTCAGCTTCTTCTTCTGTGCTGCCCATTTGCCTACTCTTTCTTTTTAAATAATGGTAACTCCTTGAATTCAATGTCCTCTCCCACCTACTGCTCCATCTCCTGCCCTTCATAGCCTAACTTGTAGAAGGAGTTTTCTGCACTGTTTGTTGCCATTTTTACCTCTTGAACAATATTTCACCAACTCATTTGACGTCTGTTCCCAATATTCTACTAAAACTTATCATACTACCTTCACCAATGATAGTCATATCATTATACTCAGTTCAGTTGGCCTGGTCTTGGCCTCTAAACATTTGACAGTATTTACAATGTTGTTCTTAAAGCATTCTTTGCTCTTGGATTCCAGTAAATCGCACTCTCCTGAATTTCCTCTTATCTTTTTATCTGTTTATTTTAATGTCCTTTGCCAGTTCATCCTCTTCTGTTATACCTGACACATTATTGTTAAAATTACTCAAGACTGTATGTTAAGCCCTATTTTCCTCTCATGCTCACAACTATTCCTTAGCTACCTTATCTACTCCTATAGCTTTGTATACCATCTATTTGCTGATGTATCTCAATGTTACATCTTAGACTTAGAAATCTACCCTAATTAGTACATACAACTGCATATCTTAATTCCTACTTGGAAAACTCATGTGAATCTCAAATAGAATAATTAAAATTCAACTGTTCATCTCCGTCTTATTTTCCCCAATAAACTTCCCTATCTATGGAAATGACACCATTATACAGCTAGATTTCTTGAATCAGAAAGCTAAAAGTCATTTCTGATATCCTGATAAGACCTTCTATTCTCATACTCTTCACATCAGGTTAATCAACTAAGTCTTGCTGATTTATTTCCAAATTACTTCTTAACATTTTTTAATTATCTTATTCTACACTAACAGCAGTCTAGGCTAAGCTAATACCATTCCTCACATACCGTAACAGGCCTGAACTGGTATCCCTGTATCCATACCCTTTTTTTGGCACATGCTGCTGCCAACATGTTTTGAAGGTTGATACATTCAGCCTCATAAAGATCACAGATGCCTTCATGTCTCCTGTCATTCACCAGTGAGATATCAAAATATAGTTGACAAAGGTCACATTAGAAAAGCCAATTGAAATTACACTTCTTTCCTAATCTGTCACCTTGTTAATAAGAAGGCACAGAACACCAACTCACCAAGCAGGGGAGGCCAAGCAGTGTACATTTGCGGATCTCTGCATTGGAGTCAAGGACCTGAAGTATCGCTCTGCCAGGACTCTATTTTCTTGATCTTGGAAACCTGAAGGGGTCTAGGGGAGACACAAGCAATAAAATTAAGATGTTAGGATAATGAAACTTTAATTCCTAGGGATTTGGGAGACTGCATTTCAGCAGGTAAGAGACTCCATAGTTGAGAGTGATAGTTGAGCATGACATAACCTGCAGCAATAGAAAAGACAATGATGGCAGTGGTGAAACTGCATCACATAGCATAGAAATCTTGCAGTTTCCTTAGTATAACTTCCTAAGTTAAATAAATTTCTAGGTCAATGGTATGGGTATTTTTAAAGCTTCTGTTAGTATTCTTAAAATTTCATTCAAAACATTCTACTATTAATTTATACTCTCACTAGTAGCATAAAAATAGTTCACTTCACTAAGGATATTTTAAATTGAGCAATTGAGTAAGAATAAATTCTTACCTTTCATTTATACCTATGGATGCATTGACTACACCTTTTAATGTCCTGATGCTGTAAAAGATATTGTTCTTATTTTTTGTTTAGCTACATTCCTACAGCCATTTTCATATAAATAAAGTAATAGACAAATAAATGTTATCATTTTCTGAATGCTCACAATATGCCATGTACTGTTCTAAAGTCTTTTATAATTATTGACTTTTTTAATCCTCAAAAAGAGCCTGGGAAAACAGAAATTAAGCTATTTGCCCACCATCTCCTAGATAATAACCGGGAAATCAAAGATATCAACCTGGACTCTAAATTCAATGTTACGAAGCTGTAACAGTTTATCTCTTTGAATTATAAAACATTTAATTGTATCAATTGGGAACTGAATCAATATTCTAACATGTATTATTATACCAGTTTAAAAATGTGGACTTTTTATACAAATTAAATCAGCTTAATATTAAATGCCCACACTGACTAATATCAGTAAAATGCTGAACATTCACAATATTTCCCAATAAATAAATTAATCCACAATTCTATCACATAATTTCTAAGACATTTTTTAAGACTCAACTTTTTTCCTGTGGCCGCTGTGTATACCATTTACTAATTCTAAATTGTTTCTAGTATGATATTCATATAGACAACTATTTGGATGTAATTATAATGGAAAAAAGCAAACAATCTCATCAATATTACTACACAATGCAAAGATTTCTTTTTGACAATAATTTAAAATTATATCCAATTAATAGGATAAGGGTGCCCATTTTTACCACTTCTATTCAAAATAATACTGGAAGTTCTAACCAGAGCCATTAGACAAGAGAAAGAAATAAAAACATCTAAATTAAAGAGAAAAAAGTCAAATCATTTTGTTTGCTGATGACATGAAAAACCTAACAACTCCACCAAAATACTCTTAGAACTAATGAACAAATTCAGTAAAGCTTCAGGATACAAAATCAACATAGAAAAATTGGTAACATTTATATATGCTAAAAGTGATCAATCTGAAACAAAAATAAAAAGCAATCCCACTTAAAATAGCCTCAAACAAAATTAAATGCTGGTAATAGACTTAACTGAATAAGTGCAAGGTCTCTATAACAAAAACTAAAAAATCCCTGATGGACAAAATTTAAGAGGACAGAAAAAATGGTGAGATATCCTATGCTTGTGTGTTAGAAGAAATAATATTGTAAAATTGGCTATACTACCCAAGGTAATCTACAGATTCAATGCAGTCTCTTTCAAAATACCAATGACATTCTTCACAGAAATAGAAAACGCAATTGTAAAATTAATATGGAACCAAAGAAGACCCGAAATAGCCAAAGAAGTATTGAGTAAAAAAACAAAGCTGAAGACATCACTCTACCTGATTTCCAATTATATGACAAAGCCACAGTAACCAAAAGAGTTGGCATTATGTCTGGCAAAAAACAAACTTGTAGAGCAACAGAAAAGAATAAATAACCTAGAAATAAATCCATACACTTAAACAGCCAACTCATTTTCAACATAGGTGCTAAGAACATACATTGGAGAAAGACAGTCTCTTTAATAAATGGTGATGGGAAAACTGGATATCCACACACAGAAGAATGAAACTAGGTCCCCATCCTTTACCATAGACAAATATCAACTCAAAATGGATTAAAGACTTAAATGTAATACCTGAAACTATGAAAGTATTAAAATAAAACATTGGGGAAATGTAACAGAACATTACTCTCATCAAAGATTTGTTGAGTAATACCTCAAAGGCCCAGGCAACAGATGCAAAAATGAGCACATGAGACAGATTACATCAAGCTAAAAAGCTTCTGCACAGCAAAGGAGACATCAACAAAGTGAAGCGACAAACAACAACATGGGAGAAAGTATTTGAAAACTATCCATCTGAAAAGGGACAAAAATCAGAATATATAAGGAACTCAAACAACTCAATAACAAAAACACAATAATCCAATTTTATAATCCACAAATCAATACAATAGACACTTATCCAAAGATGGCATACAAATAAACAACAGATCTATTTTAAAAACGCTGAGCATCACTAATCATCAGGAAAATTCAAACCAAAACCACAATGAGATGTCATGTCACCCCAACTAAAATGGCTATTATCAAAAAGACAAAGGATAACAAATGCTAATGAGGGTGCAAAAAAAGGGGAACGTTTGTCCACTGTTGGTGGAAATGTAGAACAACACAGCCATTGTGATAAACAATATTAAGTGTCCTCAGAAAACCAAAAATAGAACTACCATATGATCGAGTGATCTCACTCGTAGGTATATATCCAAAAAGAAAAGAAATCAGCATATTGAAGAGATATCTGCACTTTCATGTTTATTGAAGCACTACTCACCATAACCAAGATACTGAACCAACCTAAGTGTTCATTAACAAATAAATAGATAAAAATATCGTACATATTCATCATAAAATATTATTCGACCATAAAAAAGAATGAAATACTTTCATTTGCAACAACACGGATGAAACTGGAAATCATTATGTTAAGTGCAATATGGTCAGACATAGAAAGACAAATATTGCATATTTTCTTATATATGTGGGAGCTAAAAGAGTGGATGTCATGGAGGTAAAGAGCAGAATAGTGGTTACTAGAGGAGGGAAGGGAATGGGGGAGTGGTGGATAAAGAGAAATTGGTTAACAGGTATAAAAATACATTTAGATAGAAGGAATAAGTTCTAATATTGAATAGTACAATAAGGAAATTATAGTTAACAATAATGTATCGTATATTTCAAAATAGCTAGAAGAGAATTGTAGTGTTCCATATGTAAAGTAAAAAGTTCAGGATGATAGACATTCCAAATATTATGATTTTTTATTGTTCAAAGTTGAACCAGGATTTTATTTACTTTTTTATGTATTGCTTTATGTGGAACTGTGCTTTTATTTTTCTTTTTTATATTTTATTTTTTATTTCAATGGCTTTAGGGGTACAAATGGTTTTTGGTTACACGGTTGAGTTGTGTAGTGGTGAAATCTAAGATTTTCATATACCCATCACCGGGGTAGTGTACACTGCACCCAATAGGTAGTCGTTAATCCCTCACCTTCCTCTTGTCCTCACCACTTGTGAATCTTCAATGTCCATTATACCACTCTGTATGCCTTTGTGTTCCCACAGCTTAGTGGCTTAGCTCCCACTTATAAGTGAGAACATGTGTGATTTGATTTTCAATGGCTGAGTTATTTCACTTAGAATAACGGCCTCCAAATTGCTGCAAAATACATTATTTCATTCTTTTCTACGGCTGAGTAATATTCCGTGGTATACACACACACACACACACACACACGCACACAGACACACACACGTATTTCACATTTTCTTTATCTACTCATTGGTCGATGAGCACTTAGGTTGATTCCATATCTTTGCAATTGTGAATTTTGCTGCAATAAACATATGCATGCAGGTGTCTTTTTGATATAATGACTTCTTTACTTTTGAATAGATACCCAGTGGTTGGATTGCTGAATTGAATGGTAGATTTACTTTTAGTTCTTTGAGAAATGTCCTTACTATTTTCCATAGAGGTAATACTAATTTACATTCCCCATGGCAGTGTATAAGCATTCCTTTTTCACCACATCCATGCCAATATCTATTGGGTTTTTGGTTTTTTAATAATGGCCATACTGACTGGGGTAAAATGGTATTTCATTGTGGCTTTAATTTGCATTTCCATGATGATAGTGATGTTAATCTTTTTTAATATGTTCATTGATCATTTGCATATCTTCTTTTGAGAAATGTCTATTCATATCCTTTGCCCTCTTCATAATGAAGGTATTTGTTTTGTTCTTGCTTATTTGTTTGAGCTCCTTACAGATTCTGTATATTAGCCCTTGGTCGGATGCATAATTTGCAAATATTTTCTGTAGTTTATCTGTTTACTCTGATGATTATTTATTTTGCCGTGCAGAAGCTTTAATTAGTTTAATTAGGTCTCATTTATTTATTTTTGCTTTACTTGCATCTGCTTTTAGGGTCTTACTCTTAAATTATTTGCCTAGGCTAAAGTCCAGAAGAGTTTTCCTAGGTTTTCTTCTAGAATATTTATGGTTTCAGGTCTTAGATTTAGGTCTTTAATCCATCTTGAATTAATTTTTGTATATGGTGAGAGACAGAGATCCTGTTTCATTCTTCTACATGTGGCTATCCAATTTTTCCAGCACCACTTATTGAATGGAGTATTCTTTCCCCAGTTTATGTTTTTGTATACTTTGTCAAAATATCAGTTGGTTGTGGGCGTGCAGCTTTATTTCTAGGTTCTCTATTCTGTTCCATTTGCCTATGTATCTGTGTTTATACCAGTACCACAGTGTTTTGGTCACTATAGCCTTATGGTACAATTTGAAGTTGGCCAAATACCTTGATTTGATCATTACACATTGTATATCAAAATGTCACATGAACCCCTAAAATATGAATATTACATATCAATTTTTAAAATTCTATACAATTTCAAGCATTGTTGTCCTCATATTGCTAATACATAATAGAGTTTCTTGGTTTTAAACTGAAAATTGTGACAACTAGCACATCTATAATACTTTTCCATATATTATTTTACTGTTCTCCGTAACAGCACCGTGATGTAAAAATGTTATTACCCTAATAATCACAGAAAAAAATAAGACTTTCCTTAGGTAACTCCATTAATGAAATGTTAGATCTTAGATTTAAACCCAGTCTTTTAAATTCTAAGCCCCTTCCTCCACAAATAATTCTTTTCCTCTAGGTTTAAGGAGGCTAAAAACAACAACAACAACAAAATGATCAAATGTGAAACAAAACTGCTAATCGATCAATCAGTCAATTAAGTTTCAGACACCAGTTAATTTTCAGATGGCCTCATACATAGTGACACAGTAGATTATAAAATTTTTACATGAAGACCCACCATGTAGAGAAATTTTTTTCTCCTCAGTCTGTTTTTATTTTAAAACAGGAATTTCATCTTAGCCATTTCTTTGTTTTGTCTTCAGTTTTATACTTTTGACTTTTGGGCACCACATATTGAAGAACCTTTATTGCACTGGGCCAAAGCTCCTAGTGTAGCATTTTCAAACCAACAGACCATTGCAACTTGATATTTGTTTCTGATTCTGTGGTCAAAGAATGACATTGAACGTTTAAAACACTTTCTTT
Organism: Chlorocebus sabaeus; assembly: GCF_047675955.1. Taxonomy (NCBI): domain Eukaryota; kingdom Metazoa; phylum Chordata; class Mammalia; order Primates; family Cercopithecidae; genus Chlorocebus; species Chlorocebus sabaeus. The sequence goes on from NC_132933.1 coordinate 58,972,342, forward strand.
GCGTGATTGTTACTGATAATCTGTAGTTCCATAAGTGACTGCCTGAAGATTGCCTAGATATAAATAATTTTAGGATTGAACAAGACCTTAGAGGTCATCTACTGCTTTATATTTGCAGCATTATTCCCCATATCTAATATTGTATTTGAAACTAGTATTTGATTTTGTCTTTTTTATTTTATCTGAACTGGTATTTGAGGAAAATTCTGGGAATGTTCTATTTTATCAAACATACGAGAACTATATGACAAACTTCAGGATAATGGTTATACAGAAACGCATTCCTGTAAATTGAATTTTAGCTCTATTTAAAAAATATACATTAAATTACATTTTGTTAACTGACATCAAAATACATAAACCCTTTTTTGAAATGCATTATGTTTTAGAATATACACACAAAGTAGGACAGTACTTATAGGAGACCTAGAAATTATCTATTCCAAGAATTCTCAAACATTCTTTTTGCCTCAGTATACTTGAAGAGCGTGACTGTTAAAATAGTTACTCTCAAAAACAATTCTTTATTTTGGTAGAAGGATCTCAGAATTCATGATTCTGAGAAGGAATGCTATTTGGGTATGCATTTTGAAAAATTCTCCAAGGTACTTTGGATATTTCCCTCTGAGGTATTACGCCAGTTACCACATAATATCACTGATTTAGTCAAACTCTCTTATTTACTGAAGAGAAAACTGAGGAAAATACTTAATGTCAAACAGCTATTTGCTGAAAAGCAGAGACTTGCGGCTTTTTTCCCGAAATACCATATTTAAACTCCCTATTGCGGATATTTTTATCTCACAATAGCCATTTTCTATGCTGCCCAACCCTGTACACTCCTTAGTAACAAAGCCCTAATTTTGGTCAGGCTCTGGACAGCCAGGTGCTTTAATAAGGAGGCTGTGCCTTCTCCACATCCCAGGAGATGAACGTTGATAAGTTTAAGTAAATCATGGTAATTTCATCTTCTTTTGATATTCATTGGCAAAGTCATGGCCAGTGAGCCACAAAGAAAATTCCACCCAGGTAGCTTTTGAGAAAGCTGTTCTCATTCTAAATAATGGTAATAAGGATGTACCCTAGAACTTAAAGTATAATAAAATAAATAAATAAATAAATAAAGGTAATAAGGAAATGTGAGGATAATGTGATATTTGCAACTGCAGTAGCTATTCTGTAATGCTAAAGAGTCAAGCCTAAAGGGAAAAGTCAATTTGCTAAATAACTGAATGTCATGGAAAGACAGAGAGAGAGAGAAAGAGAGAGGAGAGAGAGAGGGGAGAGAGAGAGGAGAGAGAGAGAGACAGAGAGAGATTGATTCTGCGATTCCGCATTGTAACAGGGTGCAGGAAGAAAATGTTCAGGGTTTAAAATTAATTAATAGGCCAGGCGCAGTGGCTCACGGCTGTAATCCCAGCACTTTGGGAGGCCGAGGCGGGCGATCATGAGGTCAGGAGATCGAGACCATCCTGGCTAACACAGTGAAACCCCGTCTCTACTAAAAAATACAAATAAATAAATAAATAAATAAACAAATAAATAAAATTGGCCAGGCATTGTGACAGGCGCCTGTAGTCCCAGCTACTTGGGAGGTTGAGGCAGGAGAATGGCGTGAACCCGGGAGGCGGAGCTTTCAGTGAGCTGAGATCGTGCCACTGCCCTCCAGCCTGGGCGACAGATGGAGCCTCCGTCTCAAAAAATAATAATAATAATAATAATAAATTAATTAATTAAGATACTATAACAACATGAATTCTTTCTGAAGGATTATCGACACTCTAAGTAATAGCCCCATTAAAATGATTTTAATGGTAACAGTAAAGAATAACATTTGCAAAGAGAACTGAAAGGTTATATTTTAGGTTTAGGAGTGCTGGTTAACATTACTAAATGAAGTAAAATAGATCTCTACTGAACTGATAATTTTATGTTTATTGGCATTTTAATACTCTTAAATTTATCTGAATTACTTTGTACTGCTATACATCTGTACCATAATATCTGGTTGAAATAGACTTCAAAATAGTCTGTAGGATGCCTCTGCCTTTTGTCTTGTTAGTCCCATGTTTCTGCAAGTATGCATTTCTGTAATTTGAGATATGTGAAACCCTTTTGCCTTTTGTGTTCTTCTCAGCTGTACTTGAATTTTCTGAGCCCACAGGGGAAACATCTGAAAAAAAAAATTATAGAATATTTTGAAATCATTGAGTTTCAGGGAAAACTCATGAATCATTCAGTCCAGCATATTTAGAGCTCCCAAATCTTCTTTTTTAAAAAATGGCTGTGACCTCTTCTAATTTATAAGGTGTATTGTGCAGAAGAGGCTGCAAAAAATGAGCAAGGCTACATTTGGGTATAGGCTGAATATATATCTAAATAGTGTGAAGTCTAAACAGAGATGTGCCAGAAAGAGCCTCTAACACTCTTAATATTTCTCTTATTGCCTATCATAAAATCTATAATTTCTCATTTATAAAATTATTCTTTTGGGGTGTAAAGCCTTGTTGTCCATAAAAATTATCTCTTGTTTTAATAGACCGAGAGCAATGGTTCACACCTATAATCCCAATGTTTTGGAAGGCTGAAGTGGGAGTATCAATGGATCCCAGAAGTGCAAGACTAGCAGGGAAAGAGAGCAAGCCCCTGTCTCTACCTAAAATGTATTAAATTATCCAAGGACCGTGGAACGCTTCCGTAGCCCCAGCTACTCTGGAAGCTGAGATAGGAGAATACCTTGAGCCCAGAAGTTCAAGGCAGAAACAATCTATGTTCATGCCACTGCTCTCCAGCCTGGATGACAAAGGAATATTCTGTCTCTAAAAATAAATAAATACAATTGAAAAGTGTCAATTAACAACGTAGATATTAGTTGATCACTAGATCAGTTTGAGAAAAAAATGGGATCTGGAGGCAAGGGGATTTGGGCAGAAATGCCAGGGACATAATAAGAGGGGAAAGAATAGGGTTTCAAGACAAACATCACCTACTCTTTGCTCAAAGCTGAAAAAAAGTGACCACTGGCCACAGAAACTAAAGAAGTCACTGCAAAAATGTATTATTTCTCTTGATCAGCAAGCATTTCCCAGCCAGTTTCTCCAGATAAGGGCTTCTCAAATTTTAGTGTGCCTAAAAACTAACTGTACATCTTGTTATTAAAGCTAATGTTCTGTTCTGTTCTTGTCCCCACGTAATCATATGTCAAGGTTACATTAGCATAAAAAATTCTAACTATACACATGGGAGATCTGGGATAGGCCCAGGAATCTATCAATAAGGAGTTCCTCACTCAGTTATGATGCAACTCAGCTCCAGCAACTTTCAGTCTAGAGTCAATCACCTGATTGGTCCTGAAATAGCTTACAATCTAGAATGGGGAGAGAAGCTACAGTATACAATTTAACTAAGTCAGAGTGTAATCAGGGTTATGGAGATGAAGGGGGAAATACACAGTTTTGAAGATCAAGGAAAGTTAGGTGGAAAAGATAACTTTTGAGTAATGCATTATGTAAAAAATAGATAAGATATAAAAAATGTAGCCAATGTCAGAAAAGTATAAAGTTGGGAACTGTTTTCCTTTTCTTTCTTTTTTTTTTTTTAATTATGCTTTAAATTCTAGGGTACATGTGCACAATGTGCAGTTTTGTTACATAGGTATACATATGCCATGTTGATTTGCTATGCCTGTTAACTCGTCATTTACATGAGGTATTCCTCCTAATGCTATCCTTCCCCCTGTCCCCCACACCATGACAGGTCCCGATGTGTGATGTTCCTCAACCTGTGTCCAAGTGTCCTCATTGTTCAATTCCCACTTATGAGTGAGAACATGCGGTGTTTGGTTTTCTGTCCTTGTGATAGTTTGCTCAGAATGATGGTTTCCAGCTTCATCCATGTCCCTGCAAAGGACATGAACTCATCCTTTTTTATGGCTGCATAGTATTCCATGGTGTATATGTGCTACATTTTCTTAATCCAGTCTATCACTGATGGACATTTGGGTTGGTTCCAAGTCTTTGCTATTGTGAATAGTGCCACAATAAACATATGTGTACGTGTGTCTTTATAGTAGCATGATTTATAATCTTTTGGGTATATACCCAGTAATGGGATCGCTGGGTCAAATGGTATTTCTAGCTCTAGATCCTTGAGGACTTGCCACACTATTTTTCACAATGGTTGAACTGGTTTACACTCCCACCAATAGTGTAAAAGGGTTTCTATTTCTCCACATCCTCTCCAGCACCTGTTGTTCCTGACTTTTTAATGATTACTATTCTAACTGGTGTGAGATGGTATCTCATTGTGGTTTTGATTTGCATTTCTCTGACAGCTAGCGATAATGAGCATTTTTTCATGTGTCTGTTGGCTGCATAAATTTCTTTTGAGAAGTGTCTGTTCATATCCTTTGCCCTCTTTTTGATGGGCTTGTTTTTTTTTTTTTTTTCTTGTAAATTTGTTTAAGTTCTTTGTAGATTCTGGATATTAGCCCTTTGTCAGATGGGTAAATTGTAAAAATTTTCTCCCATTCTATAGATTGCCTATTCACTCTGATGGGAGTTTCTTTTGCTGTGCAGAAGCTCTTTAGTTTAATTAGATCCCATTTGTCTATTTTGGCTTTTGTTGCCATTGCTTTTAGTGTTTTAGTCATGAAGTCCTTGCCCATGCCTATGTCCTGAATGGTATTGCCTAGGTTTTCTTCTAGGGTTTTTATGGTTTTAGGTCTAACATTTAAGTCTTTAATCCATCTTGAATTAATTTTTGTATAAGGACTAAGGAAAGGATCCGGTTTCAGCTTTCTACTTATGGCTAGCCAGTTTTCCCAGCACCATTTATTAAATAGGGAATCCTTTCCCATTTTTTGCTTTTGTCAGGTTTGTCAAAGATCAGATGGCTGTAGATGTGTGGTATTATTTCTGAGGGCTCTATTCTGTTCCTTTGGTCTATATCTCTGTTTTGGTACCAGTACCATGCTGTTTTGGTTACTGTAGCCTTGTAGTACAGTTTGAAGTCAGGCAGTGTGATGCCTCCAGCTTTGTTGTTTTGGCTTAGGATTGCCTTGGCAATGTGGACTCTTTTTTGGTTCCACATGAACTTTAAAGTAATTTTTTTCCAATTCTGTGAAGAAAGTCATTGGTAGCTTGATGGGGATGGCATTGAATGTATAAATTACCTTGGGTAGTATGGCCATTTTCATGATATTGATTCTTCCTATCCATAAACATGGTATATTCTTCCATTTGTTCGTGTCCTCTTTTATTTCATTGAGCAGTGGTTTGTAGTTCTCCTTGAAGAAGTCCTTTACATCCCTTGTACGTTGGATTCCTAGGGATTTTATTCTCTTTGTAGCAATTGTGAATGGGAGTTCACTCATAATTTGGCTCTCTGTTTGTCTATTATTGGTATATAGGAATGCTTGTGATTTTTGCACATTCATTTTGTATCCTGAGACTTTGCTGAAGTTGCTTGTCAGCTGAAGGAGATTTTGGACTGAGACAATGGGGTTTTCTAAATATACAATCATGTCACCTGCAAACAGGGACAATTTGACTTCCTCTTTTCCTAATTGAATACCCTTTATTTCTTTTTCTTGCCTGATTGCCCTGCCCAGAACTTCCCACATTATGTTGAATAGGAGTGGTGAGAGAGGGCATCCCTGTCTTGTGCCAGTTTTCAAAGGCAATACTTCCAGTTTTGGCCATTCAGTATGATATTGGCTATGGATTTGTCATCAATGGCTCTTATTATTTTGAGATATGTTCCATCAATACTTAGTTTATTGAGAATTTTTAGCATGAAGGCCTTTTCTGCATCTATTGAGATAATCATATTGTTTTTGATGATTCTGTTTATGTGGTGGATTATGTTAATTGATTTGCATATGTTGAACTAGCCTTGCATCCCAGGGATGAAGCCGACTTGATCGTGATGGATGAGCTTTTTAATGTGCTGCTGGATTCAATTTGCCAGTATTTTATTGAGGATTTTTGCATCGATGTTCATCAGGGATATTGGTGTAAAATTCTCTTTTTTTGTTGTGTCTCTGCCAGGCTTTGGTATCAGGATTATGCTGGCCTCATAAAATCAGTTAGGGAGGAGTCTCTCTTTTTCTATTGATTGGAATAGTTTTAGAAGGAATGGTACCAGCTCCTCTTTGTATCTCTGGTAGAATTCAGCTGTGAATCCATCTGGTCCTGGACTTTTTTGGTTGGTAGGCTATTAATTATTGCCTCAATTTCAGAGCCTGTTATTGGTCTATTCAGAGACTCCGTTTCTTCCTGGTTTAGTCTTGGGAGGGTGTATGTGTCCAGGAATTTATCAATTTCTTCTAGACTTTCTAGTTTATTTGCGTAGAGGTGTGTATAGTATTCTCTGATGGTAGTTTGTATTTCTGTGGGATCGGTGGTGATATCTCTTTATCATTTTTTATTGTGTCTGTTTGATTCTTCTCTCTTTTCTATTTTATTAGTCTTGCTAGCAGTCTATCAATTTTGTTGATGTTTCCAAAAATCCAGCTCCTGGATTCATTGATTTTTTGAAGGGTTTTTTGTGTCTCTATCTCCTTCAGATCTGCTCTTATCTTAGTTATTTCTTGCCTTCTGCTAGCTTTTGAACTTGTTTGCTCTTACTCTTCTAATTCTTTTGATTGTGATGTTAGGGTGTCGATTTTAGATCTTTCCTGCTTTCTCATGTAGGCATTTAGTGCTATAAATTTCCCTCTACACACTGCTTTAAATGTGTCCAGCAACTGTTTTTCCAAGTTTTATTATATATCCTTGTGTCTTGCTATCCAGCGTCCTGATGCTCTCTCCTGATGTCAGAACCACATAAGCCTGTCCTTACTTTGAATTTTTCCATTTTCTGTCCCTTCTCTCACTCATAAAAACTTACCTCATCTCACTTCCCTTCAGGAATGGGTTGGTTGAATATCTAATTTGATAAAGTAACTGATGATAATAGAATGTTATCTTTAAAAATATTTTCAGTACCTTTGCTTGTAGAAATGACTAACATGGACATCATAGCAAGCTGGAGATAGGATGGAAAATGCTTTTGGTCAAAGTAATCATCAGTGTCTCTTAATTCATGTTGAAGCTAATGGTCTTACAAAAATATTCACTGTGAACTGAAGTGATCAATATTGTTCAGCAAGAAGCAAACAAATTTACAAGAAATAACAAATGACCCCATTAAAAAGTGGGCAAAGGACGTGAACAGACACTTCTCAAAGGAAGACATTCATGAGATGAACAAACATGAAAAATGCTCAACATCACTGATCATTAGAGAAATGCAAATCAAAACCACAATGAGTTACCATCTCACATCTCACACCAGTCAGAATGGCGATTATTAAAAAGTCAAGAAACAACAGATGCTGGTGAGGCTGTGGAGAAATAGAAATGCTTTTGCACTGTTGGTGGGAATGTAAATTAGATCAACCATTGTGGAAGACAGTGTGGCGATTCCTCAAAGACCTAGAACCAGAAATACCATTTGAACCAGAAATCCCACTACTGGGTATATCCCTAAAGGATTATAAATCATTCTATTATAAAGATACATGCATGCATATGTTCACTGCAGCACTATTCACACTAGCAAAGATGTAGAATCAACCCAAACACCCATCAATGATTGATTGGATAAAGAAAATGTCCTGCATATACACCATGAAATACTATGCATCCATAAAAAGGAATGTGATAATGTCTTTTGTAGGTCATGGATGGAGCTGGAAGGCATTATCCCCAGCAAGCTAACACAGCAATAGAAAATCAGACACCTCATGTTCTCACTTATAAGTGGGAGCTGAACAATGAAAACACATGGATATAGGGAGGGGAACAACACATACTGGGGCCTGTTGGGATTGGCAGTGGGAGGGAGAGCATCAGGATAAACAGCTAATGCATGCTGGTCTCATCAACATGAAGAAAAACGTTAAATAAGCCAAAAGTCAGTAGCTCTTCTTGGATGTATTAGAGAATTTAGGTCACTGGGCAAATCAGTGCTCCAAATTTGGAAATACAGATGAATACAGAGAATAACAGATTATCAGAGCAGAAACTCAGAATTAGAAGCCTACCACTGGAACCAGAGTATGAACACTTAAAATGTAATTGACAAATTGCTGGAGGCTCAGTCTTGACACATTTGAGATTTAAAAATTGCAGTGAGTCCCAGTTTTAGTGGTAGCCCCTACACGTTCCTGAATTTTACCTCTAGGATCCCCACCAGGTCGTTTGGAGAGAGTGTACAATGAAGAAAAATTCTCTTCTGCCAATACAGAGAAAGAAAAATTGCCATTTAAAAATATGCCTAGAGCATTCTGCTCTCCAAAAAGGAAAAAAAAGAAAAAAAAAATGCCCTCGAGGAAAACTGTTTAACCAGAATCTGACCACATCGAGTTTATCCTGAGCCTGACGAAACTGGAGGCAAAAATTACCCGATTTGAGTCATCTTTTAAGCTCAATCACACATGGCAATCAGTACGAAGTCTCTGTCCATCCATCAACAACTCCAGTCACTTCTAGCCTTCATATTTCAACTTGCGGGGAGGGCAGAAAGTAAGAAACAATTGATAAGCACTTATGGCACAATTGATAAGCACAGCCCAGACCCAAAGGCTAATTAAAAGACTGAGACATTATCATAAGACTATAAGATATTTCCTCTACCCCAACCTTACCACCGCGTCAAATGGGTTCCTCTATTATAACTAAGAGGATTAAAACTGAAAGAACTGCATTACTCAGATCTTCTTTAGCAAGTCTCGGCAGGGCGCAGTGGCTCACACCTGTAATCCCAGCACTTTGGGAGGCCGAGGCGGGCAGACTACTAGGTCAGGGGTTTAAGACCAGCCTGATAACATGGTGAAACTGCATCTCTACTAAAAATACAAAAATTAGCTGAGAGTGGTGGTGTGCGCCTGTAATCCCAGCTACTCAGGGGGCTGAGGCACGGGAATCGCTTGAACCTGGGAGGCAGAGGTTGCAGTGAGCAGAGGTCAAGCCCCTGTACTCCAGTCTGGGCAACAGAGAGAGATTCTGTCTCAAAAAAAAAAAAAAAAAAAAAGTCTCTAGGAAAACCCAAAGACAAAGGGGGAGACAGACAGTAGGATGGCAGAGGAAATGTTAGCCTCTGACGTAGAGAACAACAGCAAATAGTAAATACAGATGAACTACTGGCCGAAGCAAAATCCTCACACTTACTGCCTATTTACCTAGGCTCTTTTCACCCAGTACATTATGTCTTACGTTCAATAAAAAATCACAAAGTATACTAAAAGACAAAAGTAATAGTTTGAAGAGAGAAAGCAAGTACAAGAACCAGACACAGTTACAGCAGAAAACTATTGTCCAAAATTTTGAAACAAGTATGATTAATATATTAAGTAGTGTATATTTAAAATGTGGAAAGCATTCAAGAATAGACAGGTAATATACGCAGAGAGATGGAAACTTCAAGAAACAATTAAAAGGAAATACTAGTAATTATAAAACACTGTAAAAACAATAAAGAATGCATTTGATGGGCAATCAACAGAATGGACACAGTGAAAGAAAGAATCAGTAAGTATGAAAATATGTCAGTAGAAACTTCCAAAACTGAGATGGAAAGAGAAAAAAAGAATTTTAAAAATGGAAGAAAATATCCAAGAATTGTGGGACAATTTAAAAAGGTATAAAATATGCATAATGGGAATATCGAAAGATTAAAAAATAAAAGAACATGGGAAATGTATAAAGTAATAATGATTGAGAATTTTTCAAAATTATTGAGAGACACAAAACCACAGATTCAGGAAACTCAGAGAACACCTAGCATAATAAATACCAAAAACCTACATCTACACATACAATGTTCAAATAGCAGAAAACAAAGGTAAGGAGACAATCTTGAAAGAAGCCAGAAGGGGACAAAAAGGTATAGCAACAGAGGAGCAAAAATAAGATTTAAATCAGACTTTCTCCTCAGAATCCATGCAAGTTTAAAAAAAAAGACAAAATAGTGGAGTGAAATGTTAAATGTGTTGAAAGAAAATAATCAACCAAACTAGAACTTCGTTTCCTTTGAAAAGAATAGTTTAAAAAGTCTTCAAAAGCAAAGGAGAAATAAAGACTTTCTCAGAAAACCAAAAATTGAGAGAATCTGTCACAAGCAAACCTGCCATACAAGAAATTTTAGAAGAAATCCTTCGGAGAATTAAAAAAAAATAACAAAAACAAAAACTGTTTTTGTCTAAGCTTTGAATGCTTGCAGATCTTATGGTCAGAACATTTTCCTTAGTGTAATTATATCCTTCCCTTGTGCAGAAGTCTTTCAAATAAAGTCTTTCCTTAAAAAAATAGAATTTTTTTGAGAATAAAAGAAGATGACGCAAGTCATAAATTCAGATATACGTGAGGAAAGGAAGAGACTTAGAGAAGAAATAAATGAAGGTAAATTAACATATTTTACTTTTCTTATTCTTAAGTGATCTAAAAGATAACAGTTTATTCAAAATAATAACAGTAATGATGTTTTATAGTGAATATAGTTTGTGATAAACAGAAATAAATGGCCACGGTATAAGAAACATCAGAAAATAATTGTGAATCTCTGTTAACTACTTGCATTATCTCTGAAGAGTATAGTATTATTTAAAAGTGGACTTGGATTAATTGTAAGTGTACTTTGAAAACTCTAGAGTAACCACTGAATAACATTTTACAAAGTATAATTGATAAACTAAGAGAGGAGAAAAAATGGAATATAAAATATGATCAATTAAAATCAGAAAAAGAGTCATAGACAAAAATATGAATCAAAAAGAACACAAAACAGTAACAAATATAGTAGATAGCAACTCAACTATATCAATAATTATTTTAAACTTCAGTGTTCTAAATACAATATACCAATGAAAAAACTGACAGACAGATTGGATAAAATACCAAGACCCAACTCTATTATTGAGGGTTCTCCAGAGAAATAGAACCAATACAATAAGTCTATAGCTATATGGATATAAAATTTTTTATGGGAATTGGCTTACATAATTATGGAGGTTGAGAGGTTTCACCATCTGCTGTCTACAAACCAGAGAAACAGGAAAACTAGTGGTGTAGCTGTCTGAATCTGAAGGTCCAAGAACCAGGAGCTCTGATATCCAAGGAGAGAAGAAAATGGATGTCTTAGCTTAAGAAGAGAGACAGAAAATTTGCCCTTTTTCTACTTTTTATTCTATTCAGCCCCTGAAGGACTTGAATGATGCCTGCCAACACTGGTGAAACTGAACCTTCCTTACTCAGTCTACTGACTCCAAAGCTAATCTCTTCTAGAAATACACTTACAGAAATACACGAATAGTTTTACTCACTATTTAGGCCTTCTTTTGCCCAGTCAAGTTGACACATAAAATTAACCATCACACCTAACCATATGCTATCTAGAAAAATATCCACTTTATATAGAAAGACACAGAGATATTTAAAGTTAATTAGCTTTATTTAATTATTTTACATTGTACTTAAGATTATAACATCACAATATACCCCCATAAACATATGCAAATTTTTCAACATATAATTTTTTTAAAGTAGATAGAAAAAGATTTAATGTGCTAACACTACTCAAAAGAAAGCATCAAAATACATGGGGCAAAAACTAACAGAATTGCAGGGAGAAATAAATAAATTCACTCTTACAGTTGGATAATTTAACACCTGTCTAACAGAAAATGAGAGATCCATCAGAAAACCAATAAAGACATAGGAGAACTGAATAGCACCATCAATCAAATAGATCTGATTTACATTTGTAGAATACTTTATCCAGTAGCAGAATACACATTCTTCTCAAGCTCACATGGAATATTCACATTCTGGACCATAAAACACATTAATAAATTTTAAAATATAGAAATCATACAAAGTATACTCTCAGACAACAATGGAATTAAATGAAATTAAAAATCAACAACTGAAAGCTAAGTGGAAAAATGAGTCAAAGAAAAAGTCACAAAGAAATTAAGAGCTATTTTGAACTAAATGAAAATATAACATAAAAATTTGAAATGAAGAAAAAGCAACATTAGAAGAAATTTTACATCATTGAATATATATATATGTATATAAAAGAAAATAAGAAAGTCCTAAAATTAATAACCTATGCTTACATCTTAGGAAACACATCTGTGGCACTTTGAACTTGAGAGTGATTATTTAGGGTATCTGGTGGAAGAAATTTCTAAGCAGCAAAGTTTTCAAGAGGTGACCTGGTTGCTTCTAACAACCTAAACTCATATCCATGAGCAAAGAAATGACCTGAAAGTGGAACTTATATTTAAAAGGGAAGCACAGCAAAAGTTTGGAAAACTTGCAGCCTGGCCATATGGTTGAAAAGAAAAGCCCCTTTTTCTCTTTCAGGGAAGGAATTCAAGCAGTCTGCAGCAATTTGCAAGACTAAAAACGAGCATAAGTACACAAGAGGGGCATCTCCAGTTTCACAGCTTAGTGAGCAGTAATGGGATACACTTTTCTCCTACACTCCAGACCTGGCAGGGCATCTTCCCATTGCCCAACTTTGGCCACAAATTAGGAAGAGTTAAATCACATGTAGTTTGCTTTAAGTCCATGAAACTGCTTCAGTCTGTAATACTCAACATTTTGGCTAAAACAATGCCTCTGAGAAATATCTCATCTCAGTCCACACCTATGAAGAGGAGCTGCCTAATTCCAGCACCCTTGGCTGAAACCCATGCGACAGTCATCTCTCAGGTCTGTCTGTGGGGGCCCATCTCCGACTCAAGACTAGATAACCAATTCCTGGCCCAAGACTCTCCAAACAATTGATTGTCCCACCTGCTAGCTGGCAGGTTTCCACACCACCCACTATGAGGTAGAATCAGAAATGACTTCCTTCTCTTCACACCGAGAAGCTCGTGTAGAACACTTTCCAGTGCTTTCCTTGTTACAGTCTTCCCACTGCTCTGCAAGTCAGATACAAGGCTTAGGAGGGACAAGGAGCTCCCTCATGGCCAGGATCTCCCAGTTTTCCAGTGGGAATGTGTATCGCAAAGACACTCACTCCCTCTCTTATGTATGGGAAATTGACTGACGGTTTTCCACAAGACTGCCACAAGTGCTGCAGCTTGCCTTCTTTTTTCTAGTAACCAAAGTTTTATTTGTTTTTATGTTGAATTCACATATTTGTTGGATAAAAGTTCACAGTGTGAATCTGCACACACTATTTTGCCATTTCTAAGTTGGTGAGGTCCACTGCAAAGTTGTTGTTCCTCCAACTTGAAAAAAGTTTAGTTTTTGGTCTTTGATTTGTAAGAGTTCTTTATACATTCTTAATACAAGACAGATAGATATATGTTTGCAAATACTATCTATATCTCTTGATAATATCATTTGACGTACACAAATGTTTAATTTTGATAAAGTGAAAATTATTTATTTTTATTATCTTCTTTTGTTGCTCACATTTTTGGTGTCATGTCTAAGAATCTACGGATGAATCCATGATAATAAATATTTACTTCTGTTTTTTTCTAATAATTTTAAGATTTTAACTCTCATATTTAGGTTAGTGATTCATTTTGAGTTAATTTTTGTATATAGTGTTAGGTAAGGGGTCCAACATTAATCCTTTGAATGAGGGATAACCAGTCATCTCAAAGCCACTTGTTAAAAATAATGTAAATTCTTCTGTGAATGGTCTGGACACCACTGTTAAAAATCAATTGACCATAGATGCAGAGGTTTGTTTCAGGAATCTCAATGCTATTCTCCTCTCTTATATGTCTATTCTTATACCAGTAACATTCTGTTTTGATAACTGTACCTTTATACAGTAAATTTTGCAGTAAATCAGGAAGTGTAAGTTCTCCAACTTAATTTTTCTTTTGAAAGATTATTTCAGCTATTTACATACCGAAGCAATACCCTATTTGAGAATCAGTTATTCCATTTTTAAATTTTAAAAATTTGAATTTTGTTAAGGATGGCATTGCATCTGTAGATTTATTTGAGTAGTATTGAGTATTGAGTAGCCTCTTACCAATATAAAATCCATGAGCATGGAATATCTTTCATTTAACTACGTCTTCTTTCACTTCCTTCAGCAATGTCTTTTTCTGTGAACAAGTTTTTCACCTTCTTGTTTAAAGCTATTAGTAGGTACTTTGTATGCTATTGTAAATATAATTATTTTCTTAATTTGCTCTATGGGTGGCTTATTTCTGGTGTATAGAAATTCATCTCATTTTTGTGTGTTAATCTTGTACCCTACAAGTTTGCTAAATTTGTATTTCTTTTCTTTCTTTTTTTTTTTTTTTTTTTTTTTAGATGGAGTCTCACTCTGTGGCCCAGACTGGAGTGCAGTGGCTGGATCTCAGCTCACTGCAAGCTCCGCCTCCTGGGTTTACGCCATTCTCCTGCCTCAGCCTCCCGAGTAGCTGGGACTACAGGCACCCGCCACCTCGCCCGGCTAGTTTTTTGTATTTTTTAAGTAGAGACGGGGTTTCACCGTGTTAGCCAGGATGGTCTCGATCTCCTGACCTCGTGATCCGCCCGTCTCGGCTTCCCAAAGTGCTGGGATTACAGGCTTGAGCCACCGCACCCGGCCAATTTGTATTTCAGTAGTAATAGCTTTCTTGTGGATTCCTTGTAGTTTTCTACATATAACATCATGTCATGTGCAGAAAGAGTTTTACTTCTTCCTCTTCAATTAGAATGCCTTTTATTATTTTTTTTTCTTTCATAATTCTTGGGCTAGAATTTCCAATACAATGTTAAATAGCAGTGGTTAAATAGGCATCCTTGTCTTACTCCTAATGTTAAGAGAAAATATTTCAGCTTTTCACTATTGATATGGTGTCAGCCATAGGTTTTCCTCAATCTTTCAGGTAGCTCCCAAACTGGTTAGATGGGAGCTACACAAACAAGATAAGTTTTAGTTAAGTTATTTCCCACTTTATTTGTTGCCAGGGACTAGGGGTATTCATTGGGAATATGAGCTGCTGTGTCAAGACGACCTATGAACTCTGGACAGAGTAGGGTAAGGGAAAGCAAAATTGGCATAAAGCTTTCCTACTATTTTAAGTTGCCTTTTTCTCTATTCAGCCTTCACTTTGTTGTGGTAAACCTTTGACTGTTTTCAAGAGTTCTGGTAAATTTGGTGTGGACAATTTCTGTTTGTTTTTTTCTGTGGAGGGACAGTAGTTTAGAGCTGCCTGCTCTACCATTTAACCGATGTTACATTCCACAAGAGGATTATTTTTAAGTGGAAAAAAATGTGACAATATATTAAGGCTGAAGAAAAGAGTCAGTGGAGAGGTAAAAGCTATATATATATATATATATATATATATATATATAGTGATAATCCATAGATCAAGTTCTTTTTTTTCTTTTTTCTTTTCTTTTTTTTTTTTTTTTGAGACAGAATTTTTGCTCCTGTTGCTCAGGCTGGAGTGCAATGGTGCAATCTTGGCTCACCGGAACCTCCAACTCCTGGGTTCAAGCAATTATCCTGCCTCAGCCTCCTAAGTAGCTAGGATTACAGGCGTGCGCCTCCATGCCCAGTTAATTTTGTATTTTTAGTAGAGACGAGGTTTCTCCATGTTGGTCAGGCTGATCTTGAACTCCTAACCTCAGGTGATCTGCCGGCCTTGGCCTCCCAAAGTGCTAGGATTACAGGTGTTAGCCACCGCGTCCGGCCCATAGATCAAGTTCTTACAGAAGATGAGAGCTAAATGACAGATCTTTAGATGCATGTGTGATTTTGAATTTTTTTTTTTTTTACTTAAAGGGATTAGACTACAGCAGGAAGAACTATGGAACATTGTTAACCAGATATTATTATTAGTTTTTAAGTATGCTGAGGGGAAAAGTTAAAGATTCAGGGGAATTCAGAATTCAATAAATGAAGATTTTTAAAAGACAGGAGTTTAGACTTAAAATTAAAGCAGCAATATATTTTATATAAAATATTTGAAAGTTTATTGAAATATTATTTTATTCTGTAAAAATGAAGAAGAAAAACAAAACTGGTATATTCCTTTTTGGGGAGAGTGTAGAATAAAGAATACACTCAAACACTCTTAGTGGGATATACATATTTGGAAGTAAATTGAGAAGTTTTAATCCTAACTTAAAATACACATTGCCTTTGATTCAGCAGTTATCTTCTACGTCTCTCTATTCTTCCACGAGTGCAAAAGGATGTATGTATAAGGATGTCTATTTCAGCCTCGTTTGTGAAGCAGCAATGACAAGTCTACTTAAGTGTCCAGTAATACGTTAACAACTGAAAATATTACCCACAAACCAGATGTTAATTGAATCACACATACTGTAGTGCATGTTCCTCTGTTTATGTCTTTATATAAGTACAAAAGTCTGAAAGGATCTATGCCACACTTTTAATTTTCATTCACCTTCAAGGATGAACTGGGAGACTAAAACTTGCATTTTTTTTTTTTTAACTTCAGATGTATCTATATACCGTTAAAAGAAAAACCTTAGACAAATTTAACAGAGTTTGAGCAAAGAATGAATTGCAAATCAGGAAACCCTCAAACCAAAATAGGATCAGAGCAACTCTGACACTGCTGCACGATTAGAGAGGATTTATGGACAGAGAAAAAGAAAATAACATACAGAAAATAGAAGTGAGGTACAGAAACAACTGGATTGGTTACAGCTTAGGGTTTGCCTCATTTGAATACCGTTTAAATAACTGGCTCCGTGTGATTTGCTGAAACTTGTTGATTGCTACGAGAGTACCTTATAGTCTGTTTACACATCCAATTAGGTTACGGTTCACTGTGTATGGAGGAACCTTTAGGCCAAATTTAAAATATGTAAGGAAGAAGCTTTAAGCTAAACTTAACAGTAATTTCAACCTTGTTACAATGATTGTGACTTACTGCTTAACTTTAAAAAATAATAGTTCATTATTTTAAACATGACTGTTAAAATAAAGAACACAATATCATCGTTATCTATCACCAACTCTAAAAAGATATGTTAATTGTGAACCTTTCTGATAAGAAGTATAATATGGCAAGGTGTCAAACTCAAGATTATATTCAGCAACCATGCCTAAAAACTGGACTTTTTTAAAAAGCTATATAATTTCTGTTTGGTGGAAAACATGTGTATTTTCCATTCCTCTACTTTTTTTCTTTTTTCCCCTACCCACAACTAGATTAAAATAATAAAGCTCAGTTGGTACATAAGTAAGCTCGTTTTGAAGGCACCTCAGTTTTTTTACGCCATTTAAAAATGATTTTCTCCTTTCTTAAATAAATATCCCGTAAGCTTGGCATGCGATTTTTCTTCAGCTGTGTTAGCACATGATCTCTGATAACTGATCATACAAACTACGCCATCTTCTAACTATTTTCGATAGTTTTCCCCCATGAACTGTAGAAGTGTGTGTACTCATTAAGAAATAAAACTACTTCAGGAATCAATTATATCTGTATGATTTTGCTCCCTATGTTCTAGTTCATAACCTACCACTCATGCATTGTTCTGTCAGTAGATGATGATTGCCTGAGCATTTTCTGGAAACATCTTACTGATAATGTTATCCTACCTGACCCAACTAATCTTTTTTTTTTTTTTTTTTTTTTTTTTTGTAGCAGTTCTGTTGAATAGAAGCAGTTAAAGTGTCTTGCATCATTTTCTGCAGTAATAAGAGAGGACTTTTTTTTTTACTTCTCTGACTTGCTTTAAGTATGATTTTCAGATCACACTATGCCTTTTCCTCAGCTTCTTTGTTGCCATCCTCAGTCAGTATGCATTACACACGGTACGAATCATTAAGAGTCTCCATGTTGTTTGTGCAGTTTCTGGCAATCAAGGGCCAAACTGATTTCAGAGCTATTGGGAGAAGTAGCTTTAGACATTAAAATTAGTTGAAGATTTAAGTGTACTTTGTTCCCAAGTGCTTAAATTACTGTTCAGTTTTGATTAAAACTTCTAGTAATTACAATAAAAATAAAGCAATTTAACTTAAATTTGTACCAATTACCTCCCTGTCCAAGAAAATGCTCCAAATCCAGAAATCTCTTTTATTTAAATATCTCATTTTAATGTGTTTGTACATATAAATCTTGTATTTACAGATAATTTCAGAAACACATGGTATGTATAGACAAATGAGTAATTATTCCAGGAAGTATATACAATTTATGTGCAGAAAGAAAATTATCGTACAATACTTATTTCAGGAATCTATACTTTGAAAATAGAGCTTTAACCTCAGGCAACATCATAGACGAATGTCCTGCAAATTATTCTATAGTAAGATAGGAAAATGCCAAAATAAGAATATGACATTAGACGTTATAAAAATGACCACAAAATTCCTACAAATGCTACAACACCCCTATCTTTCTTTAATGTAGCCATTCTTGACTTACACTTTTATATATAAACCTAGACTTAACCTTATCAGAGCTCAAATATTATTAGATTGCTTCAATGTGGCTTTTGCCATGCACATTGTTAAAGCAACATCACAGCTAGAAATGCATAAAGCCACCAGAGTACAGGGTATTACTATTAGATAACTGGAAAAGCGCACATATACCCAGCACCGAAGCCAGGTATAACTATCCTGTCTCAGGTATTGATATGCCTCGGATGCAAAAATGGCTACAGATTTTCTTGTTTTGACTAAGTTGACTGAATAGGTAGGCACTGTGACAACCACACATTTTAAAAGGAGACTTTTAGTACTTATAAATTAGATTTCTGTTTAAAGACTATTAATGATCATCAGCTTATCACCCTGACGTGTCATATCCCAAGCTTCATTAAAGTACTCGATAAAAGCACAAAAAAATACAAAAGAAAAGCAGTAAAAACCACGGATGTGAAACAATTTAGTCACTTGCCGGGATACGGAGGAGAACACCCATTAATATACTGGTGGAGTTAGACAGACAGATATAATGGTAGTCTAAAATTAGTCCACTTATAAAGGAAAAATCCCAGGCAGCCTGAGTGTAGCCGTGAAAAAACATGGCCCCGTCTGTATTACCTGCTCATAGGTTTATGGCAGCCATCTACTCTGACAGGTCCTGAAGCACCAGTACTGCCTCACTCTCATAAACCCAAAGATGACTGTCTCTCTCCATCCTATTGGAAAGAACAATTCCCTGTATACAACATGGAAATGAGGGTCATAAAAGCAGAGCACATTGGGAATTATAGTTTTTCTATATACTGGATATAGTTAAAGAAAAATGACATAGTACCTATGATAGAAACTGTTCTCCTCACAAGGAAAAAAAAGCAAACAAGCAAAAAAAAATCTGCACAGTGATGATAAAATAGTCCTTTCTTATGTTCAATGAAGCCATGCTTTCTGATAGCCTACTACTCTGTCACTTACCAGTTATGTGACCTTGAGCAAGTTATTTAGGCTTCTGAGCCTCCGTTTCATTTTTAAAATACATATAAGAGGACCCATAGGCTTATATTAATAGTGAGAAAATATATTAAAATGCCTTGTGTAGAATTTGGCACGTATTAGGTGTCCAATGCATACCAATCCATATTATTTCCCTTCTTGTGACATATTGGCCATATTCGCAGCATCTTTATGTACACAGTATATGCTAGAACTACATTCCTGGAACTGTCATCTAATATTCCTACCGTGAGGAATCTAGTTAAGGAAATAATCAAATTTTAGAAACTATTAATTCATATAGGTGCTTCCTGAAACATTATTCAGAGTAGTGAAAATATAAGCAATTTAAGTATATAAGAATAGACAAATATGATGAAATATTATAAGACCATTAAAATTACAATTATGGAATGTTTTTGGTAGCATGTGAAAATGCTAAATTTAAAATATTATGTGTTTGTGCATATAGTTAACAAGGTATTGCACACATACAAATTTAAGAGGTTAGATCTCATGTTAAGTATTCTTATCAGATATAACAACAACAAAGGGACACAAGGAAGCTTTTTGAATTGACGTATATGTTGATTACCTTGATTGAGGTGATGGTAACTTGAGTGTACACATATGTCCAAAGTGTATACATTAATTATGAAGCATTTGCTATATACTAATTATACCTAAACAAAGCTTGAAAAATACATTAAACACTTGAATGAAAAGTAAATTAACTTTAAAAATGTTATGGGTAAAGTAAGATAAACAGTTTATATAAGTAAAAAACTATATTGCAACCAACTGGAAAAAAATAGTAAAATGTTAATATTTGTTTTGAGTGGTAGGAGGCAGTCACTGTATTTAGGTGAAATTCTCTTCTGTGATGTTCACATTTTTGAAAAAGTAAATATATATATATACACACACACATATACACAATTTTTGTAATGCAATTTTTATTACAATAAATATATGAGTGTAACCACTATATTTCTCATGTAGTATGACTTTTCCTGAGTGTTACTCTAGACAGCTGTATTAGTGGGGTAGGGCTGCCATAGGCAAGTACCATTAACTGTGTAACTTAAACAACAGCAATTTACTTTTTCACAGTCTTGCAGCCTAGTGGTCTGGATGCTGATGTTGGCAAGGTTGGCTTCTTCTGATACCTTTCTCCTTGGCTTGTAAGCATCCATCTTCTCCCTGTGTCTTTGCACCGTCTTCTCTCTGTACACAAACATGTCTGTGTCCTAATGTCCTCTTTTTCTAAGGACACCAGTCATACTGGAGCAGGGTCCACCATAGTGACTGTATGTTAAACTAATTTTCTCTTTAAAGATTCTCTCTTCAAATGCAGTCGCATGCTGAGTTACTTCAGGACTTCAGCTTGTAAATCTTGGAGGACACAATTCAGTCCATAACTCTCCACCTTCTGAACCCCCAAATGAATGTCCATCTCATATGCAAAATATATATCCCCCTTCTAAACAGCCCAAAACAAAAGTATTAACCCATTTCGGAATCAATTTAAGGCCCAAATCTCATCTAAATATCTAAATCAGGAATAGGTGAGACTTAAAGTATGATTCATTCTGAGGGAAAATTTCTCTCCAGCTGTAAACCTGGGAAACGAGACAAATTATCTGTGTTCAAAATGCAATTGTGAGACAGTTATACAATAATTATTCTCATTCCAAAAGGGTAAAATTGTAAATAACCATGGAGTCATGGGCCCCAAGTAAGTCCAAAACCTATCAGGGCAAATTCCATTCGATTTTAAGGTTCAAGAATAATCCTCCTTGACTTGATGATCTGTTCTCTAGGCCCATCTGTGTGGCCCTGCCTTCCAGGTTCGCCATGGCAGCAGCCCCATGCGCTGAATCTGTGCTCTCTATACCAGTCATGCTAACCTCTGAACTACCTTCAAGATTATCTTTCCCCTTTCTTGAAGGATAATTTATGTTCACAGTTAGATATCTCTACTGACGATCTTGTAGAATCACAGAAGTCCAACAACCTTCCTTCATTTAATCTCATCTCTGTTCTGTTCAATACAAGTTAGCAGAATTTCTGCTGGTATAAAATTTTCAAAAATATTGTTGATCTCCCATGCAATTCACTAGAGTCCATGCTTTCAGACAAAAAGATTCTCCACAGATCTTTCTGGATAATCAGATCTTGGCTTCTGCTGAGATAGCTGATTAACCCGCAAGACACACTCAAAATCTTTTTAGCAAATGACTGTTTAGCCACAACCTTGTTCTCTCCAGAATATGCGTTCTCATTTTTTAAAATATAGGATAGGCTGACAACTTTGGCAATCTTCACATTCTATTTTTTGTGTGTGTTTAACAGTTCATATATATATAAATGAAATATTACATATTTCATTTATATTTATATATTATATATTTCATTATATATATTCATTCACATATATATATATATATAAGATGAAATATTATTCAGCCCTAAAAAAGAATGACATCTTGCCATTTACCACAACATGGATGAGACTGGAGGACATTATCCTAAGTGAAATAAACCAGACACACACAAAAAATATTGCATTATCTCACTTATATATGAAATCTAAAATAAAATCAAATATACACAGATAGAGAACAGTGGTTACTAGGGGCAAGGGAAGAGGAACTGGGGAATGTAAGTCAGAAGATACAAAGTAGCAGATATGTAGGATGTAAAAAATCTAGAGATCTGATATACAACATGAGAACTATAGATAATAAAATTATAATATATTTGGAGTTCCTTCTAAATGAGTAGATTTTTAGCTGCTGTAGCCACAGAAACACACACAATAAATACCTTGGTGAGTTGGTTAGTGTGTTCATTTGATTCCCTATAGTAACCTTTTAACTCTCTATATATATCCCATAACATTGTGTCATATGCTTTAAATATGCACAACAAAATAATTTTGAAAAATATAAACACTTACTAATTTTTAAAAAATTCTTCAGTTGATGGTTCTTCTCTCACATTTTACCATAAGCAGAAAGGAGAAACCAGAGTGCATCTTAAACACTTTGCTTAGAAATCTCCTCAGCTAAATATCCAAATTTATTGCTTATAAGTTCTACTTTCCACAAAACGCTAGAACACAATTTGGCAAAGATCTTTGCCACTGTATGACAAGGATCACCTTTCCTCCAGTTTCCAGTCATATGTTACACATTTTCATCTGAGATGTCACCAGAAGCCCCTTTAATGTTCATATAACCATTATTTTCATGATGATATATGTATTCTCTAACACAATAAAAGCTTTCTCTATACCTCTCCTCTTTTCTTTTTGAATCTTCACCAGAATCACCTTTAATATCCATATATTTTTAACATCTTCAAAGCAATCTAGGCTTTTTCTAACATGCACTTACAAACTCTTCCAACCTTTACTCATTATGTGCTTCCAAAGCCAAATCCATATTTTTATTTATTAGTTGCAGTAGCACCCTATTTTCCAATATCAAAATTTGTATTAGTTTGATAGAGCAGCCATAAAAATTCCACAGATAGGGTGACTTATATAACAGAAAATTTTTTTTTCTTTTCGTAGTCCTGGAGCCTAGAAATCCAGAGCTAGGTGTTTGCAGAGCTAGCTTCCTCTGAGGCCTCTCTTCTTGGGCTTGTACATGGCTGTCCTCTCCCTGGGTCTTTACATGGCCTTCCCTCTGTACAAATACAGTTCTGTGTCCTAATTGCTTCTTCTTATAAGGACTCCAGCCATATTGAATTAGAGCCTATCTTTGTTATCTCATTTTAACTTAATTACCACTTGAAAGAGTTTCTCTCCAAATGCAGTCACATTCTGAAGTACTGAGGGATAGGATTTTAACACATAAATTTGGGGAAACACAAGTTAGCTCTGCTGTGTAGTACCTTTGTGACCTTAGTCAAGAAAAACACATTTTTTTTTTTTTTGAGACAGAGTCTTGCACTTTGGCCCAGGCTGGAGTGTAGTGGCGCCATCTTGGCTCACTGCAAGCTCGGCCTCCCAGGCTCCCAAGTAGCTGGGACTACAGGGGCCCGCCACCACGCCTGGCTAATTTTTTGTATTTTTAGTAGAGACAGGGTTTCACTGTGTTAGCCAGGATGGTCTCGATCTCCTGACCTCCTGATCCGCCCTCCTTGGACTCCCAAAGTGCTGGGATTATAGGCGTGAGCCACCATGCCTGGACAAGAAAAACACTCTTAGCCTCAGTTTCCTGACTTGCAAAATAAGGATGATAATATCTGTCTTACAGAAATATTGAGCACATTAAATGATATACTATATGTAAAGAACCTATTGTAGTGTCTGATCAAAGTAAATATAAACAAACATGAATTCCTTTTTCTTTTCCTCCTATTAGTGAGAATTGCTTCAATATCGTCATCTCAACTATGGAATGTATCCACATTCATCCTTTTTCCCTGCCTCTGGTTTTTAAGAAAATCCTCTACTCATGTTCTCAGTTCCACTAACTCCAGCCTTTTTTGGTAGTTGATATCATGAAGATAAATTTGAATATTTGATATTACAGGTCTGTAACTCACTTAGCTGTGTGACCTTGGGACTTTCAGCTAATTGTTCTGAACTCAGTTTCTAATTTGTAGAATAAGGATAATAATACATGCCTCATAGGATTGTTGTGCTTGGTACAGGTGCCAAGCATCAGTAAATATTTCTTGAGTGAATACTGATGATAATAAATACCATTTATTGAACATTTACTATATGCCAGGCAGTGAACTAAGTATTTTTCATATCTTATTTGATTGAATTTTCACAAAAAGCGTATCAAGGGAATCAATCCCTATTTTGCTTAAGCTAATGCACCAAGGTCTTCTTTATTTTATAACCAAAGACCCCTTACTAATATAGTAGTTGAGTCTATTTTTTAACATTCTGACAGGAATATAATTTGCAACACAATGTCCACCAAGGACAGTATAATATTTCTTGATATATATTTCATTTCTATTTTTAATCCAATGCCATAAAATATTTTTTGTAAAAATGAAGAACACTATTATTTATGTACAGTCCAAAACCCACAGTGTGTAGTGCTGATATAATGCCATCACTTGTGACAAGAGAAGAAGAAACAGCCTGAAATGACAGAAGATCTACATCAAAAGATTGAAAGTTAGAAAAAATACTAAAGGACTAAACCATACCTTATTCCTTCTGAAATGAGTTATGTTCATCTATACACACACACACATTTGTTGATGACCATTCATTTTTTATGAAGTGGGAATTCGGGTCAGGTAAGTGATAATAATCTAGCAAGGGCTGAAGTTATGAGCTAACTTGTGTTTCCCCAAATGTGTATGTTAAAGTCCTAACCCTCAGTACTTCAGAATGAGAATGCATTTGGAGAGAGAATCTTTTAAGTGCACACACACACACACACACACACACATACACACACATAAAAGGTCTTTTTTCATTCTTGTTAGAGGTTTTAATTTTGTCTGCATTTTTTACAGCTTCTAATTTTTTCTTTTAAAATATTCTAATTTATCATCCTGCTGTGGCCCATTGCTAATAATGAATACACAGTGTGAAAACAGTAGGCCATATTGAAAGAGGCAATCTCTCATCCTAAATAAGAAGAAGTATAACTCACATTACTGTGTGATTATTCTGAAGACATTTGCATTGTCTGTGGTGCCCTGTTAGCTTAAACACAAAACTGCTACTGTGGATATTGTATACCACTCAAATGATATTTTGTTCATAGATCTTACTCCTTCTCATCTCTCTGCATAGTGTAAATATTTAAGGACTAAAGCTGATCACAGAAACGTTTTAGGGAAAGCCAGTTTGTCATCTTTATGCTTCCTCTATCCTCTCTTTGAGTTCATCTTAATTACCTCAAGAGCACATTTCCTCTATAGTCACTAATTTCTTTTTACCTCTTAAATACATTTTAAATATTCTCCCTTCACTCACAGCATCATCCATATTCCAACCACAATGATATTTCTAAAACTTAAAGCAGGGCAGGTGCGGTGGCTCACACCTGTAATCCCAGCACTTTGGGAGGCCGAGGCAGGTGGATCACAAGGTCAGGCGATGGAGACCATCCTGACTAACACGGTGAAACCCCGTCTCTACTAAAAATACAAAAAACTAGCCAGGCGTGGTGGCGGGCGCCTGTAGTCCCAGCTACTTGGGAGGCTGAGTCAGGAGAATGGTGTGAACCCAGGAGGCGGAGCTTGCAGTGAGCCACAATGGCACGACTGCACTCCAACCTGGGTGACAGTGCAAGATTCCGTCTCAACAAAAAAAAAAAAAAAAAAAAAAGTAAAGCATACCCCATTTAAAACCCACTAAACACCTCTCACTATTGTCTTCAGGATAAAGATGAAATTTTTCAGTTGGGAAGCAACATTCTTCATGTTCTGACTCTCTCTTGCCTTTCTTTTATCTTATCAAATGCTCACAAGAACTCTGCCTCAGAGCTGTGAACCTGCCGGAATGCTCTATTTCTGATGTCAAAATGTCTTGCCCCTTCACTTACTTCTAGCCTTTGCTCAAATATCGCTTGCCAGGACCCAGGATCTGGATTACAGTGAGGGAAATGAGGTTCCAAGGGCATAAAATTTAAGGAGGAATTTGCTCCCAGACTTGTGAAAGTGCAGTGTTGGCTACTGAGAATTAGTGCCTTCTTATGTTTTGTGTTCTGATGACTTCCCTTGCCTCACCCTAGCCCCAGCCTCCCTGGCATCTACCATATAATATTGTAACCACACCCTGACACATCCTCTCCCTCTCCTCTGGTTTACTTTTTTATAGCATCTGTCACCATTCGACGTATTTACTTACATATTTGTTACTTTTGTCTCTGTCCCTAAAACAGTGCAAGCTCTATGAGGACAGGAATTATCTTAAGTTTTGTTCACTGCTGTATATCTAGAGCCTAGAATAGTACCTAGAATATAGTAGGTACTCAATAAAGATTTGTTGAATGAAGAATGTACAAATCTACTTGCAATGTCTAGAACCCCCGCACTCTCTGCATGGCTTTGCATATGCTATTCTCTCTGCCAGGAATGCCCTCCCTACCTAAGTATGCCATATTAACTCCTACCTACTCTTATGAATTAAGATTTGCTTTCTTTCAGAAGCCTTCCTTAACATCTTTTACACTTTATTAATTGACCCTCTTTTGCAAAAATTCTCATATTATCACATTATATTATGGTTGTGTTTCTTACCTATAGTCTCAATTAAACTGCGAATTTCTTGAATGCCGTGAATCTCTGACTGTGTAGGCTTGGTATAATATAAAGTGTTTGAAGACACTGAGGCATGAGCTAGACTCCTGATTTAGCCACTTGCTCACGGGACAAATCACTTAATCTCAGTGAGCATGTCTCCTCATCTAAAACGTGAGGATAGTAATGTATATTTTATATGGGGAACGTGAAGATAAAATAAGGATCTGTACATAAAGGGCTTAGCATTTTGACCAACACATTGCATGCACTCAAAAAATGATAGATGTTATTATCTCTATCGCCCCTCCACAAGCAATTAACAGAACTCTAGTTAAACAGTAGGTGCTGAGCACATGTTTGAATAAATGAATACATGCTTCCCCCTGCCTGTCCATGTCCTCACAATTTTTTGATACTCTGAGCTTCCCTCTCCAGGTTGTTCTAGAGTCAGTTCATACCAGCTTACAAGAACTGATTTGTATACGTTTCTTTTCAATTCCATGTTCAATGCTATCTCACTGGTAGAACGAAATAAGCCATGATAGACATATTTACACAATAGAATTCATCAAATAATGCAAATCAAGTCTTCCTTCTCCCTCTCCAAAATCAGTTTATCAGCACAACATTATCCCACTTCTGACTTATATACAGAAATATAATAATGAATGAGGAAGAGAACAGAGGTGATTATGACAGGTGTTTATATAACCTGTGGAAGACAGGTGGACTTTTGATGTCCTTTAAATCATAAGAGCCCCTTGTGTGAAAAAATGTCATCTTTCTATTATTAGAATACATTTTCAAGAAAAATATATTTTAATTTAAAAAGATAGTGATTTGTGCTGGTCATATTATCTATATGGAGTCAGGAAAAAAGTAAGTTTGTTAAAGATAAATCAACAGGTTGTGTTGAGTATAACCTCTCTCTAGGAGGTTACCTGTGTGATCTAGAGCTGGAGGTAGAGAAGTAATATGTTATTTGGGTCTCGAGTACTCCATCTGTTAAATAGGAATATGCAGTAGTCCAGACATGCTTTTTTGAAAGCCTCTCTGGCAGCATAGTATAATGAAAAGTACCTTGGACCTATAGGTAAGAAGACATCACTCCTTATTCTTACTTGCTAGTAAAGTGTTATATAACTTGCTAGTCAGGTGTTGAGACAGACCACAAATAAAATGGGATATTTATGTTTTGTGTTCTTGATGAGACTACTTTGAGCATCAAATGCAATGATATAGTGGAATGTTTTTGGTAAACCTTAGCATGCTGTTGAAGGTTTTAGCATGCTATTTAAATTATTAACATGGTTATGATGTTTTGACTGCTTGCATGATCTTTGATTGATTATACAACACGATTGTTTGCCAAATGGATTTCCCACCTCACTAAGCATAAGGATGGTAAAAATTGGTATTGACTACTGAAGATTTTCAACAATTATTGACATCATAAAAATTAACTATACTCAATTCTTGCCAATTTGCTTTTGTAATCATAGTGACTAACTGAAATCTCAGGATCTCTCCTTTTTGCTGCTGGTTGAGAGTAACCATTCTTCAATCATGATATCTCCAATACCCTCTCAAAATGGTAATTCTGAAAAAAGAAGGGTAAAGGCATTACTTTTTGCAAGAAAGCCACAGTCCTCCCTCATATTGTCATACTGTAATTTTTCTTTTTCTTTTTTTTTTTTTTTTTTTTTTTTTTTGAGACAGAGTCTCACTCTGTCCCCACACTGGAGTACAGTGGTGCGATCTTGACTCACTGCAACCTCCATCTCTCAAGTTCAAGCAATTCTCCTGCCTTAGCCTCCTAAGTAGCTGGGACTACAGGCACACCCCACCACCCCCAGCTAAGTTTTGTATTTTCAGTAGAGACATGGTTTCACCATGTTGGCCAGGATGGTCTCGATCTCTTAACCTGGTGATCCACCCACCTCGGCCTCCCAAAGTACTGGGATTACAGGCGTGAGCCACCACACCCGACCTCATATTGTAATTTTTCTAGCAGCACTTATTGCAAGTTTCTTCAGATTTTGAAAAACACATTGACTTTTTGGAGAACTAATCATCAGTCCCATTTGTCTTTATTGTATAAATGTAGACCCTCCCTTCTCAGTTTGTCAACATCTAAAACAAGCACCAGTGATTTAGTACAGCCATACAAACATTTAATCAGAGTTAAGGGAAGGAGTATAGTTGATGCTTTAGTCTAAAGAGAAAAAGGATGAGCCACAGACCCAGCAGCAACAAAAGGACATTCTGATCTAGGTTTTATATTACCTGGGAGCCTGACTTCTGGTCCAATTCCCAGTTCTGTTAGTGGCACAACACACTGCCTTGGGCAAATCACTTAACCTCCTTGTGTGCCTGACTGTCTGTGAAGAGAATGAAGCACAGACGTAGCTTAATGTTTATGTATCACTTTGGGCTCCTGGAAGCATAATGCCATTGTGTATTGGTAGTAGATATAAGAAAACATACTTTTAAAATTTTAGCTGCGATTGCGTAGATTCGCATTGTTCACGAGAGCATCAGAATTGAAGATTTGTACACAGTTACATGCCTTACCCTTCTAATGGCAAACAGTCAAATTGATAGCATGCTGCCCAGGCTAAATAAGTCACCTGCTTTGCTTCAAGGATACTGACATTTGCCTTCTGTCAGTATTTCTTTCAATAGCATGAAAGAGTCTCATCCAATTATGCACAGAAAATGTCTAAAAGTCCTTCCAGGGTCCTGATACAGCATAAATAAACTTACCCATCGTCAGGCTGAACTAATCTGTCTGATGCTAGCCACTATAGAACATAATAATTATTAGGTATTTAGGAACATACATCAATAGTCAATAAAAATATCTGTCATTTATTGAATGACTACAGTATACCAGCTCTTTATATAGTTTATTTTATAATCATCACAACTACTCTGCAAAGTTAGTATTAGCTTCATTTACAGGTGAAATCCCTAAAGCTCAGAGAGGTAAAGAAACCTGATTGAGGCCAAATTACTACTAAATAACAGACTGGAATCCATATTCAAATGCAACCCTATTATACTTCAAAACCCACGTTCCTAGCCAGTGTACTATACTACTTCTTTTTCTAAGTTCTTCCCAGTTGAGGATGGATTCCATCTCTTGATATCTCAAAGCACTCTTAAATTACTTATGCAAAGTGGATGTGGTACTTGAGATATCCTGTCTAACCTTTTAATAGGCATGTTTCTGATATTGTTCTACTAGGAGTAACACCAGAATTTTGGTCTAAACTACTTTGATAAGTTAGGACATCATAGTAGGACCCATAGCCAAGTCTTGATAGAATAGTGAATTTGGAGAGAATTCTTTCCTCTTTACTTTGAACA
The DNA here is from genome assembly GCF_047675955.1 of Chlorocebus sabaeus. Classification (NCBI taxonomy): domain Eukaryota; kingdom Metazoa; phylum Chordata; class Mammalia; order Primates; family Cercopithecidae; genus Chlorocebus; species Chlorocebus sabaeus. The sequence goes on from NC_132933.1 coordinate 59,002,372, forward strand.
AGTTTTATTCAACTGAAATATTGTAATGATATACAGAAAAATATATTCCCCAGAACTCCCTTCATGAAAAGGGCTAGTGTTTGTTTAGAAACAATTCATCGACACATCTAGTTAGGGTATAACTTTAGACAAAGTTGTAAGTTATATAAGTTGTTCACTGTAAGGACACCTGGGAGATGGAGCAAATGAAGGCTGGAATCTAATTTACACTTGGCTTATCATACTGTGCATTCTAATGCAGGGCTACTGTAGCCTGCAGAAAGGAATGAATTTGGCTTTGCACAAAGAAACAATCCTGCACTCTCAAGGTTATATCCACCAAGAGAGAACATGCTTTTCTAATGTATGCAGGGATTCTCTATAGGTTAGAAAAAGAATATCTCCTTTAATCTGGTTACCTTTTTATTCATCATTCTTTATATTTTTAAAAAATCTTATAGCTATTGCAGGCATTTGGCTAAATAACTTATAATATTATCACATTTGTTTTTACGACAACTTATGATTCTCTCCATTTTACAGTAATATGCTCTAAGCAAAACAATCCTAAGTGGCAGAATCTGTATTTGAACACAACTTTGACTCCAAAGACAATGCTCTTAACTTTAAGGCTTTACTGCCACCCTAACATTATAACATTGTTTGTTGTCCATACAGTAAATATCTCTAAGTATTCATAAAATAAAAGATGAAAATATACAACCACATCACCTAGTTATTTTATAAACTTTGGAGTATATAGTTAATTTTCTGATTTGCATATTTGCTAATTGTTACTGAACCAATCTTGTTTTGACCCTATCATGAACCAAGTCACCAAATAAAATTTTCTTTTTCCTTGGTATAAGATCATTTCTGTTCAGATTTTCCTTAAAAACCTTAATATTAAACACACCAAAATGTATAAGTCAAAATGCTTCTGGGATAGGGAGTGGAGCAAGATGGCGGAATAGAAGTCTGCACTGATCATTCCCTCCACAAGGACACAAATTTAACAACTATCTACACACACACACACACACAAAATCTTCAATAGGACCAAAAATCAGGATAGCACTCACAGTACCTGGTTTTAACTTCACTGAAAGAGGCACTGAAGAGGTAGCAAAAACAGTATTGAATTGCTGATGCCACTCCTCCCACATCCACCGGCACTGGCAGCATAGTGCTGAGAACTTTTCCGTGCTCTAGGGAGAGGGTGAACCAGCAATTGTGACGTATTGAACATAGGGCTGCCCTTTTATGGAAGAAACCAAAACCAGACTACACTCAGCTGGCACCTGGCCATGGAAGGAGAAATGAAGCCAGTTCTAGGCAAAAGGGTATCACCAATCCCAGTGGCTGGAACATGAGTTCCTGCAGGTCTCACCACCACAGACTGAAGTGTCCTAGGACCCAAAATAAACTTGAAAGGCAGTCAAGGCCACAAGGACTGCAACACCTAGGCAAGTCCCAGGGCTGAATTCAACCTAGAAACAGTGGACTGAGGAGACGTGCAATCTTAGATACCAACCGGGGTGGCTAAGGGAGTGCTGGCATCACCCCTCCCTTAACCCCAGGCTGCACAACTCATCTCTCCAAAAGAAGCCTCTTGCCTTCACTTGAGGAGAGGAAATGGAAGAGTGGGAAGGACTTTGTCTTGCATCTTGGGTACCAGCTCAGCCACAGCAGGATAGGGAACAAGTGAGAGTCATGTGGCCCCTTTTTCAGGCCCTGGCTCTCGGACATTTCTAGATATGCCAGGGCCAGAAGGGAATCCTCTGTCTTGAAGGGAAGGACCTAGTCCTGGCAGGATTTATCACCTGCTGACTGAAGAGCCCCTGAGTCCTTATAAACCAGCAGTGAAACCAGGTATTATGTTGAGGCCCAGAAATGAGACACTGAGACTTATTGGCTTCGGGTGAGACACAGCACATTCCCAACTATGGGTGCTATAGAATGAGACTCCTTCTGCTTGAGAAAAGTGGAGGGAAAAGGAAAGGGGACTTTGTCTTGCACCTTAAGTATCAGCTTGGCCACAAGGGAATAGAGCTAAAAGCAGACTCTTGGGGTCCCTAATTTTAGGATATGACTCTTGGATGGCATTTCTGGACCTGCTGCAGGACAGGAGGGGAGCCCACTGCCCTGAAGGGTGAGTCCCAGGCCAGCAGCATTCAACACAAGCTGACTGAAGAGCCCTTGGGCCTTAAGGAAACATTGGTGGTAGTCTGGCAGTATTCCTTGTGAGCCTGAGGTAGCAGTGGCCATGAGGTGAGGCTCCTCTGTGTTTGGAAAGGGGAGGGAAGAGTGGAAAGATCTGCTTCTTGTGATTTGTCAGTTCAGCCACAGTATAATAGAACACCAGGTAGATTGTTAAGGTTTTCGACTCTAGCCTCTGGCACCAAGACGCCACCTCTGGATCCATCCAAGGCGTGGGGGAACTTGCCACCCTGAAGGAAAAGATAGAGTCCTGGATGGCATTGCAACCTGCTGATTGTAGAGCCCCAGGGCTTTGAGCAAAAATAGGCAATAGCCAGGCAGTGGTTACAGCAGGCCTTTGGTGAGACCCGGTGCTGTTTTGGCGTAAAGTCTGACTCAGTGCAGTTCTAGCTGTGGTGGCCACAGTGGTTCTTATGTCCCTCCACACACAGCTACAGGTGGCACAGAACGAACAGACTCAATTTTCTTGGGAGAAATAAGTGAAGAGAACACAAGTCTCTGCCTGGTAGTTCAGAGAATTCTTCTGAATCTTGGCCAAGACCATCAAGTATGTATGTGTCTTCAAGGGTGACTGTTACTGGGCTTGGGGTCCCCTCAAAACACAAACAGCCTAAATTTCAATACCCAAGTCCTTTAGAATACCTAGAAAGCCTTCCCAAGAAGGACAGGTGAAAACAAGCCTAAACTGTAAAGATTGCAATACCTAACTCTTCAATGCCCAGACAAAAATGAACATCTAAATGTATCAAGATAAGTGCTGTGCGTGGTGGCTCACGTCTGTAATCCAAACAGTTTGGGAGGCCAAGGTGAGCTAATCACCTGAGGTCAGGGGTTCAATACCAGCCTGGGCAACATGGTGAAACCCTGTCTCTACTAAAAATACAAAAAGTAGCCAGGTATGGCGGTGCATGCCTGTGATCCCAGGTACTCAGGAGGCTAAGGTATAGGGAAATAAACAGATCTCCCAGACAGAATTCAACAAATAAATATCAGTCTGCCCTATAGGCCAAATGGATCTAATATATATTTAGGGAACATTTCATCCAATGGCTGAAGAAAACACATTCTATTCCTCAACCATGGATCATTCTCAAACATAGGTCATATGTTAGGTAAAAAAATCAAGTCTTAAAATATTCAAAAATATTGAAACAGTATCAAGCATCTTTTCTGATGGCAATGGAATGAAACTAAGAATCAATAAAAAGAGAAATTCTGGAACTACACAAAAGTGGAAATTAAACAATGCTTCTGAAAGACCAGTGAAGAAATTAAGAAGAAAACTGAAAAATTTCTTAAATGATAATGAAAACACAACATACCACAATCTATGGGACACAGCAAAAGCAGTACTAAGGAGAAAATGTATAGCTATAAGTGCCTATATCAATAAAGAAGGAAAACATAAAATAAACAACCTAACTATTCATGTTAAAGAACTATAAAAGCAAGAGCCAACCAAACCCAAAATCAGTAGAAGAAAATAAATAACAAAAATCAGAGAAGAAATAAATGGATTAAAACGAATAAAACAATACAAAATGAAAAACTCTTTTTGGAAAAATTAAACAAAAATCAATATTTAGCCAGACTAAGAAAAAAAGGAGAAGACCCAAATAAATAAAATCAGGATGAAAAACACATTACAACTGACACCACAAAAATTCAAAGGATTATTTGTGATTACCATGAACAATTGTATGCTAATGAATTGAAAAATCTAGAAAAAATAGACAAATTCCTAGACACATACAACCTACCAAAATAGAACCATGAAGAAATCCAAAACCTAAACACACCAATAACAACGAATGAGATGAAAGCTGTAATAAAAAGCCTCCCAGTTAAAAAATAAATAAAAAATAAAGCTTGTGACCAGATCATATATTTTTTTTCCTGGTGGAGTGACCCAAAGCTTCATTTCTGAAGGTTCTGGGCCATTTGTAGTCCTGCCTGGATTGGGCTGTCAGTTTCCCATTGACCTTAATCACAGGGCATGGTAATAATAAGAGGCATCCTAATGGATCTCCTGTATTTCATGCATACTCTTCCTTAAATCTGTTGTAGAGTAGTAGACTGATTTCATCTTGACAGTCTGGGTCAATCACTCCAGCCAACACTGTAACTCCCTTCTTAGCCTGTTGACTTAAAGGTAGCAGGAGCCCAAAGTGTCCAGGTGACAATCTTAACTTCCAGTTTAATGGAATTGCTGTGTCTCCCGGTGGCAGCGTTCCTCTCTCTGGAACTAAGACCTCTAGGTCAACAGAACCTAATGTCATAGGAACAGGAAGCAAAAGTTTTGCTAGTGGATCACTAGGGGTGATGGTGACTAGTGCCACTTCTAGTTCCATCCCCTGATTCCTGAACCTGTGAATCCTGGCTATGCAAGAAAAAGTACCATATATTGGATGCTGATTCAGAGCGCATATGATGTTCTGGTGGACTTTGCCCCAGCCTGCCAAGTATTGTCATCTAGTTGGCATTGTAATTGTGACTACAAAAGGTCATTCCACCATTCTGTCAATCCAGCTGCTTCAAGGTGATGGGGAACATGATGGTAAGACCAGCAAATTCCATGAGCATGAGCCCACTGCCGCAATTCTTTAGCCATAAAGTGAGTGCCTTGGTCAGAGGCACTGCTGTGTGGAATACCACTACAGTGGATAAGGTATTTCATGAGTCCATGGATGGTAGTCTTGGCAGAAGCATTGAGTGCAGGATAGGCAAACCCATATCCAGAGTAAGTGCCTGTTCCAGTGAGGACAAACCTCTGCCCTTTCCATAACGGAAGAGGTCAAATATAATCAATCTGCCACCAGGAAGCTGACTGATCAACCCAAAGAATGGTGCCATATCGAAGGCTCAATGTTTATTTGCTATAGCTCTGTGGTGTAATTTGAAGTCAGATAATGCGATCTTCTAGTTTTGTTCCTTTTGCTTAAAGTAGTATTGGCTATTCTGGGCATTTGCTGTTTTCATGTAAATTTTAGGATTGTTTTTCTATTTCTGTGAAGAATGTCGTTGGTATTTTGAGAGGGATTGCATTAAATCTGTAGATTGCATTAGGTATTGTGTACATTTTAAAATTGATTCTTCCAATCCATAAACATGAAATATCTTCATTTTTTGGTGTTCTTTTAAATTTCCTTCATCAGTGTTTTGTTGTTTTTATTATAGCAATTCTTCATCAGTATGTTAAACAATTTCTAGGCATTTAATTTTACGTGTTGCTATTGTAAATAAAATTCATTTTCTCTTTTTCAGATTGTTCATTGCTTGCATGTAGAAATGCTACAGATTTTTGTGTGCTAATTTTACATATTGCTATTGTAAATAAAATTAATTTTCTTTTTTTCAGATTGTTCATTGTTTGCATGTCGAAATCCTACAGATTTTTGTGTGCTAATTTTGTTTCCTGCAACTTCACTGAATTTATTAGTTCTATTAGTTTTTTTGGTAGAGTCTTTAGGTTTTCTGAGCTACAGGATGATATCATCTGCAACAAGGACTGTTCGACTTTTGCTGAGACCAGCTTGGTCGGGGAGACACTAACTCAGCGGTGCTAGAGGAATTAAAGACACACACACAGAAATATAGAGATGTAAAGTGGGAAATCAGGGGTCTCACAGCCTTCAGAGCTGAGAGCCCCAAGCAGAGATTTACCCACAGATTTATTAACAGCAAGCCAGTTATTAGCATTGTTTCTATAGATATTCGATTAACTAAAAGTGTCCCTTATGGGAAATGGGATTAACTAAAAGTATCCCTTACAGGAAACAAAGGGATGGGCCGAAATAAAGGGGTGGGTCTGGCTAGTTATCTGCAGCAGGAACATGCCCTTAAGGCACAGATCGCTCATGCTATTGTTCATGGTTTAAGAATGCCTTTAAGCAGTTTTCTGCCCTGGGCGCATCAGGTGTTCCTTGCCTTCATTCCCGTAAACCCACAACCTTCCAGCCTGGGCTTTATGGCCATCATTAACATGTCACAGTGCTGCAGAGATTTTGTTTATGGCCAGTTTTGGGGCCTATTTATGGCCAGATTTGGGGGGGCCTGTTCCCAACAACTTTTATATTCCAATTTAGATTTCTTTTATATTGTTCTCTCATCAAGTTGCTCTTGCTAGACCTTCCAGTACTATGTTGAACACAAGTGGTGAAAGTGGGCATCTTGTCATGTTCCAGATGTTAGAAGAAAGCCTTTCAGTTTTTCCCCATTCAGTATAATATTAGCTGTGGGTCTGTTATACATGGCTTTATATATATATATGGCTTTATATATATACACATATATATACACTTATATATATGTATATATACATATGCATATGTATGTATGTATATAGTTAGATAAATACATATTTTCTTTTTCTCTCTCCTTTTTTACTCTTCCTCACTTGTATCTTTCTCTCCTTCCAAGAAGAAAGAATTCTCTTATAGGTTGTGGTGATAACAATTACTTTCGAGAGCTACTAATAAAAATCTTGATAGATAATGTCTTAAATGTATAAAAATTTATGTCTTTACATAAAGATAAATCCATAAGTACATCAGTACAAGGCTGATAATGTGGCTCAAGTATACTAAATTCCTTCTTTTTTTTTTTTTAAACTCTGTTAACTATAGGCAGAAAGAGAGGGGAAGGGCAAAGGGAAAAATACACAATATAGCTGAGTCTTTCTGTTTTTATTATAAAAACAATAGTTGATCTAAAACCCTCACAGAGTAAAATTCCACATACATCTCATTGACCAGAACAAAGTGATATATCTTGCCCAGTGGCAAGAGGATCTGGTAAATGTAGTTTCTATTCCTCCAGGTATCTTGCCATGCCTCATCCTACCCAAAATTAGGGCTCTGTTAGGTAAGGAATACAAGGAGTACAAATACCGGGTAAGTAATTAGCAGCGTTGCCCAAAAAGGTCATACTAGAAAGAAAGAAAGAAAGAAAAAAAAAGACAGCCAAACACACAAGAAGTTCATCAAGAAAAGAATAATACTTTTACTGGAAAAACAACATGTATTATCAGCAGATTGGATAGGTGAAGTTTTCTGCTTTCGGTTCCCTCTTCTCTTTTTAATCATTTTCTTCCTCTTCACTCTTCCCTATATGATTCGTGTAGTCATATACTGTATGAGAGATGAGATGACCTTGCCCCTGATTAAATGAGCAGTCCAAAGTCAAACCCAGATGTAATTCAAAAATAAAATACTAAGTCCCCCAATTGACAGAATGGACCCCCCTTTGGCCAAGGGGATCCAAAGAAATCCTGAAATATGAGTTCAGGTCATGTTTGGAAGGAGGGTCAGATATGCCTCATTATATTTTCCTCCCTTTGGCATTCAGACACAACAGACCAGCATTAACATTTAAACAGAAATCTTAAGATTCACAAAACAGACTCTCTGTACCAATAAGATACCAAAATTCCAAACTGACTGTAGTATAGCATCACGTGACAAATAGCAGGCCCTGAAGAAAATCAGAGTATTTTATCCCAAATGTATTTCATTGACATCTTTAAGACTGGTCCTGCATGGCTATCTCTTGTGCATTCTATAGAGACTCCCCTTCCCTTAGTAGCTCTGTTCCAGAGAGTCTGACACCTTTTCAGGGTATGAATAGGAAACATTTGCCATCTATTGCCTCTAAGGGTAGCTACCTATGAGACTTCATCTATATAATAAAATCCTTGGTCTCCACAGAGTCTTATCTTAACCCAGGCACTCCTTTTTCTTGATTCCAGGACTTTAGATGATAAGTTAACTTTTTCAACCAATTGCCAATCAAAAAATCTTTGAGTCCACCCATGACTTTTAAGGTACTACTTCAAGTCATTGTGCCTTTCTGGACCTATCCAATGTGCACCTCACATGTATTGATTGATGTTTTATGTCTCCCTAAAACGTATAAAACCAACCTGCAACCTAGCCACCTTGGGCACATGTTCTCAGGACCTCCTGAGGCTGTGTCATGGGCCATGGTCCTCAAATTTGGCTCAGAAAAAATCTCTTCAAATATTTTATAGAGTTTGGCTTTTTTGTTTTGTCAATACTGTGAAAGGAAGAATAAAATTAGCAGCTTATCCTAGATGTTAGGGAAGAAAGACATGGTTTATTTACTTTTAAAATCCTACCTCTGGAAAGTCAAGTGAGACTCAATGAGGAACCATGAGAAAAGAAAAACAGGCCTCAAACAAGATTGTGTGATAAATGAATAGAATAGAGAGGTTGTCAGGTTTATATATTCTCTAGCTCATGAATCCAGAGAAGACAAGATTGATATTTGGAGTTCTGCTGTTGGCCTATGTTACTCTAATGTATAACACTCTGAAAAAATTTAGTGGATTAAATGGCAGCTATGCATGTATTCATTTAGAATTTGGGGATATGAATCTCTCATCTAAACTAATTTTCATATAACTAACAGTGAGAGCTAAAGAGGGGACAGATGACCCATTTCTCAGTCTAACTGTCTGTCATGTTACTTATTTCAAGTTATAGCCAATTTGTAGATAATATGAATATGTTCCTTAACTTTCTCTAGTTTTATTATGACTGACCGTTAGTGACAGAGAACTTCACTTCAAAGATGAATAGGATCATGGTATAAAAAGAATAAGGCAACAGGGCGCGGTGGCTCACGCCTGCAATCCCAGCACTTTGGGAGGCCGAGGCGGGTGGATCACGAGGTCAAGAGATCGAGACCATCCTGGCTAACATGGTGAAACCCTGGCTCTACTAAATATACAACAAATTAGTGGTGCGAGGTGATGGGTGCCTGTAGTCCCAGCTACTTGGGAGGCTGGGGCAGGAGAATGGCATGAACCCAGGAGGCAGAGCTTGCAGTGAGCCGAGATCGCACCACTGCACTCCAGCCTGGGCGATAGAGACAGACTCCATTTAAAAAAAAAAAGAAGGAAAAAAAAAAAAAGAATAAGGCATTCAAAGTATAAGAAAAAGCTTTAGAAAGGGTCCACGCTTACAGAAGGCCTTGGATTATCTTACTCTTCCTTGAAAATATGGGAAATGTTATAGAATCAACATGTGTTCTTACTGAACTCTAAGCATTCTTACTGAAATGATCTTTCATTTGACTTTAATCAAAAGTGATGGGACAGAGAAGAAAACAGAAATGTCACACACCAATCCTGAGTCCAAGGCATCATCACTCATTTGCAATAGAATAACATCTATAATAACTCCAATGCTACCTCAGGCAGTCCACGGATCTGTAGGCACTACATGAATCAAAAGAGGTTACCTCCCTGCCATTTTTTGTTCTCATTAAAGTGACTGAGGATGAATTCTTTTTTGATAACTAGTCTTCTCTGCTTATGATGATTTATGTCCTGGCATTAATTGACTATTTTTATAGTTGACCTTCAAATATTTTGTATTTAGAATGACTGGCCACTTCACTTGCTCCCTATAGGTTACTCAGAGTAGGCACTCAGGAGAAACCAGAATAGATGTGATATATTAGAACACTGAAAAGGTCAATGTTTTAAGTGTTGATATTTTTTATGGGATATAATTCTCCCATATTTTAATGGATGATAGAATATTTATAGTGACTAATGCTAAATACCTAATAATACTGATTATAACCACTGTGCTAAAATACTAACCATTCATTCCTCTGACAACAAAAAGCTAAGAGAATACTAAGAGCACAGTGAAAAACAATAGCAGGGTGCTATTAATGGTGAATGACCAGTTTATAATGGCCTCCAGCATTTCATATCTGTGGGAGAAAAGTAAGGTTATATGGCAGATTTCTAAAACACAAAGTTTTGAGGTGGCGTGTTTAATTTGTATCAGTTCCTTCCAAATTCTCCAAAGTGAAATGACAATATGGCGTATTTCAGGGTTTTAGCAAACTTCTTTGTAGAATAATCTGTCAGTAGGATTGATAAAATCATTCACTTATTAAACAAACATTTGAATGCCTATTATGTGTAGGACACTGTGCTTGCTAACGTGGCTTAGTGAGTGTGAGATAATGTTGATAGACCTGGGTGGTGCAGATGGGGACAGGGATGAAGTGACAGATAGCTGTATGCAGAAGGTTGTTAATGGTATTATAAAGAATGTGCTGTGGCACAATTCAGACCCCAATCAGTCTAAGTCCCCTTGCCCTCAACTCAAAAGTGGTTAAAATACTCCTGTCGTCACTACAGTACTGAAATACTGATAAAATACAGATTTCACACACTACAAAGTGTTTAAATAGAGCCATGCTGGAACCGTCATTCCCAGGTGAATGAATAAAGTGGAAAGTTGTGTTGGGCGTAGTGTGTTGGGCATATCATGTTGGATAGAAGCAGAGCCTCAGGTCAAAGTACTTTGATAAAGATTTTATTTAAAAAAATTTTCATGTAAACTCATAAGTAGAAACAGATTAAAGACCTCTATGCAAATACATAACAATCCCAGTATGGCCAGAATGGCATGGAAGTCAGTAAAAATAAGCAGTTATTGAAAAAGAACACAGAAGCAATCAAGCTAAAAACTATTGCATTAATCACATGACATGGCTAATATATCTCAAAAACAGTGCAGAGAACTATATAATATGCATGGAGACAGCCAAACTGAAATAAACAATTATTTTGCACACACACAGAGAGAGTTGATATAGATAAAGGAGAATTATGTAGTATTCATAGACAGTCAAATTCAATTAAACAATTATTTTCTCTTCAAAAAGGTCATATATGCTTTTGTTGTACCCAATAATGAGCTGGGTTGACCTCCTGACTATTGCAAACAAGATTCTGATTCCCAAGATGGACAAACAAGGGTAACAAGTACCCCTTATAGATTCTGTAATCACAAGGTTAATGTTTGTCTGGGTGCACTAGATATTAGGTGAAGTTCTTTGGAAATAATTTGTGCTTACCATTTGACTTCGCAGAGTACTTTTAAGAATCTGTTCTACAGAAAAGCTTGCAAACATTCACAATTATATACATATATATATTATATATATATAATATATATATAACTGACTTTTTAAAATATTGTTTGTAATAGTGATAGATTGGAAACAACCTGATTCTACATCAATAAGAAATGATTAAAAGGAAATAAAATGAGAATGTCAAAGAGATGTCTGCATTCCCATATTCATAGCAGCATTATTCACAATAGCTGAGACATGGAATCAACCTAAGTGTTCATTAAAGGATGAATGGCTTAAAAATGTGGTAATCCAGACACTGAAATACTACTCAATCAAAAAAAAAAAAAAGACGAAAAGAAAAAATAATGATAAAATAATAAAAAGAGGGAAATCCTGTCATTTGTCACAACACAAATGAACCCGAAGGATATTATTTTTAAGTAAAGTAAGTCAGACACAGAAAGACAGATGCCACATCTCACTTATATGTAGAATCAAAAATAGTCAAACTCATAGAGATAGAGTAAAATGTTGATTACCAGGGTCTGGTGGAGGGTAGGTAGGTTGAAGAGCTGTTGATTTAAGGGTTCAAAGTGTCAGTTAGACAAAAGGAATATGCTCTGGAGAGCATATTCTGTACAATAGATTGTACAGAATGATAACTGTAGTAAATAATAGTTGTTATATACTTGAAAATTGCATAGCAAAGTAAATTTTAAATGTTCTCATCACAAAAAGTACGTGAGATGATAGATTTATTGATTAGCTTTATTATTCATTCCACAATGTGTGTACACATGTATATATATGAAAGAAGAAAAGCAAATATAATAATAATAAAATAATAAAAAGGAAGAAAATCCTATCATTTATCACAATACGGATGAACCTGAAGGACATTGTATAATGTGTATGTGTGTGTATACACACATACATTGTGTTGTACACCTTAAATTGTGCTGCACATCTTAAAGTTTCCTTTAAAACTTTTTTAAAGGAAATTATCTATCAATTTTTTTTTATATTATACACTCTAAAAATAATTTTGTAGATCTATGTGAATTAAAATAATTAGATGTTCAAGGTAAATTACTAAAGTACCAAGTAGCAGAATAGATGTTCTGTCTCACTCTTTCTCTCTCTCTGTCTCTTTCACAAACAGTACATGAGAACATGCCCCTAATATATGATATGAGAGAGACAGTAAGAGCAAAAGAGAGTTCTTGAAGGATACACATTGGATCACAAACAGAAATTTCTTATTAGGATGAGGAGAAGGTGACAGATGACTTTGCACTTTTTTTTTACCTCACAAATATGGTGCTTGAATTATTTTTAAAAAATCATGCATTACTTTTCTAAATTAATTTTTTAACGAACAAAAGTTATTTATCAATATCCCTGTGCTTTGTTTTGGGTCTCTAAGAAAGTATGTGTCCATATGGGTATATGTGGACATATGTGTTTATAAATGTGCTTTCATACATTTATGATTTACACACAGCATAAGCTCAATAAACCTATGAAAGTGTGGATATACACATGAAACTCAGGGATCAAGCCAAGAAAAAAATAGTGTTCAGAATTGTTGTTCTCATTTAATGAGTTAAAACAGAGGATCCATTCTTTTATTGTCTCAAATAGTATGATAACCTGCAATACATGAATACTCTATCAGATAACAAAAAACAAAACAAGCAAAACACTCTTTTTGTTTTAAGGACATATATCCTTGAATTTTCAATGGAGCACTTAGAGTTACTGATGAGGATATGTTTCTATACTTATTTTCCTTCTAACTCTTAGAGTGCCTATTTACTCCTTTAAGCAAAACAGCACATGAAAACTTTTGTATACTGGATGTTCTCTTCGGGGAAAAATCTTACTATTCTGACTGTCTCACATAGTTATAAATCTTTCAAACAAATTACTTTGGGGTTCTCAGTTCTCTTTTCCTGGGTTGCATATATAGCAAATGGTGTAATATTAAAGTCCCTAACCAAGATTAAGACGAATCATTTGCCTAGCACCTTTTATCATTAGGCCAGTAGGATTCCTCACTATTATCCACCCTCTGTGGTTATATCATAAGGCACTAATTAAAACAAAATGTTTAGTGGTAGATGGGATTTCACTTTTCTCCTCTAATTTCTGTCCCAGTGATTTATCTAAACATATGCCAAAAATTCATGGTTTTAAAATTGCATTATTTCAACCCACTCTTATACACAGACTTCTAATCATCTGTTCTGATATTTATGAGTTTCCTTCTTCTACTATAAAATTGCTGCCACTCTGGGTTCTCCCAGCTATTCAGCTTTTCTTCTTTTATGTATCTCACTTCTGCTTTTCCATAGAAACCACTACACATAAAAATGAAGGTGTATTTAAACCCAATATGTGAACAATATAAATGAAGCAAATATTTTTTTAGGAAATAAATTATTTAATGTATCATACAGTATAAAAACAGTATCTGTCATTTAAGTATACAGAGCATAATCATTTTTTCTATTTCTTCAAGGTTAAAATAAGAGTAGGAATAAAATACGACAGTCTAATTCTGAGCAGAGTTCTGGCTTTCCAATTGGTTTACATGCATGTGAATATTTTATAATAACCTTTTCTTAGTACAATCATGGTGCAAATATCAGCAAAGTGTGCTGCGCTGAATTGCTACAACATATTGTAACTTATTATGTGAATGATCCATATAGCATGTACTGTAGGAGGAACAGTGGGTCTGGTCTGAAAGCCATTTTCCTGCACACTTTCATTTTGTTCAGAGGCTCTAGAACAGGGATAATGATGTAGAAGATCATGAATTTTTCTCGTTACATTTACATGTTTATTGGAGATAGTTCGGATTTTTCAATTTGCATGTGATTTATATAGTACGTTTATTTCTGACAGAGATGTTTATAGGAAAAACTTACACTTGGTGAATTCACTTGTTGAAACAAATCTTTCTGAAAAGGCAAATGACTCGAAAGCCAAAAGCATGGTTTCGTTATAAATCACAACATTCAAAAGGGCTAAGCTGGGAAGAAAGAGTGGCAAAAGTGGGGAATGGGGAGTGTGTTCTTCAAATTCTAAATACAATCAAGGAATGATTGAGGCCATCAGAAATGTCCTTTGCTACTGCCTCTCTGACCTGTCATTTTCCTTGGAGCATGTTCACCATGCCTATAATGCACAGACAAATTTTCTTATTTTATTCACTGTCAAAATCGAAGGGAGCAAGGTATAGACAGAGAAGAAAATGAGTCCAAAGACCAATTTATGAAGGGAGCAATCATACCCTTTGATATGGTTTGGCTGTGTCCCCATCCAAATCTCACCTTGAGTGTAATAATCCCCATGTGTCAAGGTTGGGGCCAGGTGGAGGGAATTGAATCATGGGGGCAATTTACCCCATACTGTTCTTATGGTAGTGACTAAGTCTCATGAGATCTGATGGTTTCATACATGGGAGTTCCGCTGAATAAGCTCTCTTGCCTGCTGCCATGTAAGATGTGACTTTGCTTCTCATTTGCCTTCTGCCATGATTGTGAGGCCTCCCCAGCCATTTGGAACTGTGAGTCCCTTAAACTTCTTTCCTTTATAAATTACCCAGTCTTGGGTATGCCTTTATTAGCAGTGTGAGAACAAACTAATACACCCTTCATTTATTTTATTTTATTTTATTTTATTTTATTTTATTTTATTTTATTTTATTTTATTTTATTTTTTGAGACAGAGTCTCACTCTGTTGCCCAGGCTGGAGTGCAATGGCATGATCTTCCAGGTTCAAGTGATTCTCCTGGCTCAGCCTCCATAGTAGCTGTGATTACAGGCACCTGGCCAACACACCTGGCTAATTTTTTGTATTTTTAGTAGAGACAAGGGGTTTCACCATGTTGGTCAGGCTGGTCTTGAACTCCTGGCCTCAAGTGATCCACCCCCTCTCGGCCTCCCACAGTGCTGGGATTACAAGCATGGGTCACTGTACCCAGCTTATGCCCTTCATTTAATGTCTGCCAAGTGGAAAAGGACTGTGATCTCTTTTGTTTTGTCCACAAGGTGGATTATGTTAAAAGTATGGGTTGTTAGTTTGTATACATATACTCAGGGATGATTTAAATGTATTTTAGAGTGTTTAAATTTGGGGGAAAAAAATACATTCTGACTTGGTCTGTCATTTATTTGTCCGAAGTATTGCTTGCTTTAAAATGGATGACAGCACCATGAATAAAATTTTGAAAATGCATTTGGGAGCCTGAGGCAGGTGGATAATTTGATGTTAGGAGTTTGAGCTCAGCCTGACCAGCACAGTAAAACCTGTCTCTACTAAAAACATATAAATTAGCTGGACGTGGTGGTGCATGCCTGTAGTCCCAGCTACTCGGGAGGCTGAGGCATGAGAATCACTTGAACATGGGAGGCAGAGGTTGCGGTGAGCCAAGATCATGCTCACTGCACTCCAGCCTTGGTAACAGAGCAAGACCTTACCTTAAAAAAAAAAAAAAGAAGGGCCGGGCGCGGTGGCTCAAGCCTGTAATCCCAGCACTTTGGGAGGCCGAGAGGGGTGGATCACGAGGTCAGGAGATCGAGACTATCCTGGCTAACACGGTGAAACCCCATCTCTACTAAAAAAAATACAAAAAACTAGCCGGACGAGGTGGCGGGCGCCTGTAGTCCCAGCTACTCGGGAGGCTGAGGCAGGAGAATGGTGTGAACCCAGTGAGCTGAGATCTGGCCACTGCACTCCAGCCTGGGCGACAGAGCAAGACTCCGTCTCAAAAAAAAAAAAAAAAAAAAAAAAAAAGAAGAAGAGGGGCAGGGCGTGGTGGCTCAAGCCTGTAATCCCAGCACTTTGGGAGGCCGAGAGGGGTGGATCACGAGGTCAGGAGATCGAGACTATCCTGGCTAACACGGTGAAACCCCATCTCTACTAAAAAAAATACAAAAAACTAGCCGGACGAGGTGGCGGGCGCCTGTAGTCCCAGCTACTCGGGAGGCTGAGGCAGGAGAATGGTGTGAACCCAGTGAGCTGAGATCTGGCCACTGCACTCCAGCCTGGGCGACAGAGCAAGACTCCGTCTCAAAAAAAAAAAAAAAAAGAAAGAAAGAAAAAAAAAGGAGATTTTGAAAATGCCGTTAACTATCTACACACATACATCTGTGCTTCTGGTAGTTTCTTGCTTTTTTTAAAGTAATTTAAATATGTAAGTGATTGCATGTGGAGGTCAGATGTTGAACTGAATGATCCCTAAAACTCCATTCAGTTCTGTTCAAGTTTCATTTTTCCTTTATCATTAGAAGGCAGTTTATAGATTTCTCAGCAAGCCAACAGAGGGCAGCAAAAATTTGCAGACTGGTACAGAAACTTTATTTGCACAAATAATTATTTCCAAGGAGCAATTAAATGTCTAAAAACAGAGCTGTCATTTTTAAGCCTAGCAAACCTAGGAAATATTTAAACTATTTTTCTCAGGCAAAAAAAAATATATAATTAAAAAAAGTCTCTTGGCTCTTTAGGCATCAAGACAAGCTTTGGTTTTATAGTTTATAATTTCCTTCTTCTGCATTTATGTAAGACTTACCAAAAATTATGATTATCTACATAGACTTTTTTTACTGTTTGCCAATTGAAACAACAACCAAAAATATGCAAGATTTCTGTAATCCTCACATTTCCATTTAAATTAAAACTTCAAAGGGCGCAGTGGTAACAGAAATTAGTTTTCAGTTAGTTTTCCTGAAGCTAAGTAGTACTAGGTTTGCCAGGAGGTTCAAATTAGACTGCAATGCCAGAATATCTGACTTTGGGCAAAAAATGATTATTGATATTTTAATATGCTCAAAGATGAACTCCACGAAATAAAATTAGTCAAATGTTAATCTTCATTATATATTTTAAATTTTCATCTCAGTTTATTGTACTCAGTGAAACTCAGCTGAAACCCATTTGCAAGGGGAATAAAATAACCTCCCAAGGACTCTGATGTAGTTCAAGTCAACTCTGAAAAGAGAGCTTCATCATTGGTGTAAAGAACTACTTCATGTCAGAAAATATATTACAGGAGGCTCTCAATTATTCAGAAACATGTTGTGCAGCCCTTTTGTCTGGCCTTCTTTACCATCCGACTGCCTATCAAATGGATACTTTACTTTTCTTATTTCTAAAATATCAGAAGATACTTGAGTCTCATCTCCTCACTTCCTGATAGACATTCACTACTCGCTCTGAGTTACCTCTGTACCTTGTATTACGTCCCTTAGCAAATTGATTGAATTTGTTTATGTATCTGTCTCCCATTCCCAAACTGTGAGTTCCATGAAGAACTGTCTTATTAATCGCTATATTGACAGTGCTGTGCACATGTTTGAAACTCAGAAATGATGGAGTAAAACTCAGATTAAGCAATCTGTTTGCTTTCTTTTTTTTTTTTTTTTTAATTTTACTTAAAGTTCTGGGATACATGTGCAGAATATGCAGGTTTGTTACATAGGTATGCATGTGCCATGGTGGTTTGCCGCATCTACCAATCCATCATCTAGGTTTTAAGTCCCGCATGCACTAGGTATTTGTCCTAATGCTCTCCCTCCCCTTGCCCCTCACCCCCCGACAGGCTCCAGTGTGTGTTGTTCCCTTCCCTGTGTCCATGTGTTCTCATTATTCAACTCCCACTTATGAGTGAGAAGATGCGGTGTTTGGTTTTCTGTTCCTGTGTTAGTTTCCTGAGAATAATGACTTCCAGCTTCATCCATGTCCCTGCAAAGGACATGAATTCATTCTTTTTTATGGCTGCATAGTATTCCATGGTGTATATGTGCCACATTTTCTTTATCCAGTCTATCATTGATGGGCATTTGAGTTGGTCCCAAGTCTTTGCTATTGTGAATAGTGCTGCAATAAACATACATGTGCATATGTCTTTATAGTAGAATGATTTATAATCCTTTGAGTATATACTAAGCAATGGGATCGCTGGGTCAAATGGTATTTCCAGCTCTAGATCCTTGAGGAATCGCCAGTCTTCCACAATGGTTGAATTAATTTACACTCCGACCAACAGTGTAAAAGCATTCCTATGTCTCCACATCCTCGCCAGCATCTGTTTTTTTGCTTTTCAACACCTTTATTAGATGTCCATAATAATAGCACATTACTAGGAGCTTTGGAAAGGTGCAAAAGAAATGAAAAACTGCCTCTTCCCTTGAGATGAGAATGGCCTTTAAAATGTAGGCTTACTCAAGGAAAAGTTCAAAAATTAATCAAGGTACAAACTATTAGAGTACATATAAATATGCCATGCTGAAGAGCTGTAAAATATTGAGGGTAAGCTAGCTATTTAGGACAACAGTCAATGATCAAAGCCAAAGTTTAAATTTTTGCTGACAGGTGGTAGTTTAAACCTTTTTGAGAGATGAAATAGCTGAATTGTTAAAATATCCAAGATTAAACCCTGAAGGATGTCCAGAATGAAAGGACATAAGAAAGAAAAGAGGCTGGCAGACATCAAGAATGTACTAGATTGATAAATAGAAGAATAAGACAACAGTATACTCTAAGCAAATGATGGCAAGCATTTTTTAATATAATAAATGTATCACTTTTATTTATTGATATGATTTTTCAGTACCTGTCTTATTCTCAAGAAAGCTTGAGGTGATCACTCCCACAACTAACAGATGGACAGTGTGCCAATTCCCCAGAGACCTAAAGATAGAAATACTGCTCGACCCAGCAATCTCATTACTGGGTATATACACAAAAGACATAAATCATTCTATTATAAAGACACATGCACACATATGTTCATTGAAACAGTATTCACAATTGCAAAGATGGAATCAACCTAAATGCCCATCAATGATAAACTGGATAAAGAAAATATGATACATAGGCCAGACACGGTGGCCCATGCCTGTAATCCCAGCACTTTGGGAGGTCGAGGCGGGCGGATCACAAGGTCAAGAGATCGAGACCATCCTGGCTAACACGGTGAAACCCCATCTCTACTAAAAATGCAAAAAATTAGCCGGGCGTGGCGGTGGGTGCCTGTAGTCCCAGCTACTTGGGAGGCTGAGGCAGGAGAATGGCGTGAACCCGGGAGGCGGAGCTTGCAGTGAGCCGAGATCGTGCCACTGCACTCCAGCCTGGGCGACTGAGCGAGACTCCATCTCAAAAAAAAAAAAAAAAAAAGAAAATGTGATACATATACACCATGGAATACTATGCAGCCATAAAAAGGAATAAGATAGTGTCTTTTGGAGGGACATGGATGGAGTTGGAAGCTATTATCCTCAGCCAACTCATGCAGGAATAGAAAACCAAACATTGCATGTTCCCATTTACAAGTGGGAGCTGAATGATGAGAACACATGGACACAGAAAGAGAAACAACACATTGGGGCCTACCTGAAGGTGGAAAGTAGGAGGAAGGAGAGGTTTAGAAAAAATAACTATTGGGTACTAGGCTTAATACCTGGGTGATGAAATAATCTGCACAGCAAACCCTCATGACATGAGATTACCATGTAACAAAAACCACATATACCCCCAAACCTAAAGTAAAAGTTATTACTTTTTTAAAAAAACAGGAAATTGAATGTTGGCTTACATATTCATTCAAAAATACAGTAGGTCATTGTAATAAAAGCGCATAACTCCACCTAGATTCTTGGATACTATAAATTTTCATTTACAGTCTGAAGTTGTTCTAGTACACATATTTATGTATGTTTATGTGTATTATTTGCATTTTTGCTTTTGTAGAAATTTAAGCTTGTGGTTAAAATGAATCTTGGTGTTTTCTATTAGTGTTGTTTTTCCATAATTGAAATTTAGTCTATGAAAAACTAATGTAAATAACGACATGATTTTTAACATACCTTTTGTAAAATATAGAAAAGAAACAAGCAAAAATAATTCTTTTTAGCTTTTTGCAAGACCAAATAAGAGTAACAATATATATTATAGCCTGATTGCCATATTTTATGAAAGTTCTAGGTTTTTCAAGTTCCTCTCAGCTAAATATTGAAATTCTCTCATTCGGAACTGGTGTGTTTACCCAATGCCTGAACCCCCATTCTGTCTAGGAAGTAACTAACTTGCTTTTGATTTTAAAGGCTCATAGATGGAACAGATTTGCCTTGTCTCAGATGAGACTTTAGACTTGAACTTTTGAGTTAATGCTGGAATGGCTTAAGACTTTGGGGGACTGTTGGGAAGGCATGGTTGTGTTTTGAAATGTAAGGACATGAGATTTGGTAGGGGGCCGGGAGTGGAATGATATAGTTTGGTTGTGTCCTATTATCATCTTGAACTGTAGTTCTCATAATCCCCACATTTCATGGGAGGGACCTGGTGGAAGGTAATTGAATCATGGTGGCAGTTACCTTCATGCTGTTCTCTTGATGGTTCTCACGAGATCTGATGATTTTATAAGGGGTTTCCCTGCCTTCACTTGGTACTTCTCCTTGCTGCCACCATGTGAAGAAAGATGTGTCTGCTTCCCCTTCTGCTATGATTGTAAGTTTCCTGAGGCCTCCCCAGCCATGCTGAATTGTGAGTCAATTAAATTTCTTTCCTTTATAAATTAGTGAGTCTCAAGTATGTCTTTGTTAGCGCATGAGAATGGGCTAATACACTCATCAATTTTTATTTATGCAATAAATGTTGCAATTGAAAAGCATGGGCTATAATAAGTTGCTACAAGTGAAACACAGATGTCATTTGGAGAAAGAAGTAGTTAAATCCATCTATGAAAAGACATCTGCTTTGAAATGCAATGATTTTTTTTTCTGCAAATGCATAGTATTTCTATCCAACCCTTCCATCTATTTTTTCTTGTTATAAGCAAGAGGTTTTACCTGAGATTTCAATTATGTGAAAGAGCAGAAATTTTAGAAGTTATTTGTTTGTTGGACTCATGTTAAGAACAAATATTATGAAGGAAAACATTTTGAAAGTTGTGTGAGTAGTTTAAGAAACATGATGGGTAAACATGTAATGAGTGACAACAAAGTTATAAAACCAGCTTTTCAAATAGAAGAGTTTTAAGAAGAAAGCATTAGATACGTGAGAATGAAGAAGGAAAAGTACTGAAATTTTATGACTAGGGTTCTGATGGAGGCAAACAATCCAAACTAAATTGATTTAGCTGAACAATTATCATTTTCAATACTATATTGACTTTCTTGTGTCATTAAAATCCTTCTTTGAAACACAGTACCTACGCAAATTTTAGAACATTCCATTTCATGAAGAGCATTAAATATACTCTCAAAGGTATGCTTTTTTGGTGTGGTAAATTTTATGTAATAAGTATCATTTACTGAAATATTATTAAAAATTTAAAATATGGTGTACTTCAAATCCAGTTCTATTTAATTAAAATGAAGGAGCATCCCGTGAAAATATTGAGAAAATTTGTGCTTTCTAAAATTTCTCAGAGAGAAAGGCAAATTAGAAGTTACCAAAATGTGAAACAACCAGTCATATAAGAATCAATAGTTTCTATGATTTCTTACTAGTTTACTTATAAATTATCACAATGACTTTTAGAAAACAATTTAAAAATTAAAACATATTTACTACTTGGCACACACTTGGTCTCTACTACAAAAAGAAAAGAGATAATAGTAGATGTGTTTGTGCCTTCATACCTATACCTCGTACGATCTCTTTACTTTCCCATACCTCCTATAATTTCTCAATTCACTTAAAAACTAATCTCCTTCTTGCCCCAGTGGACAATGTCCCTGTGTCTTGCCACGACAAATTCCTCCACCTTATGCCTCATCTCATCTTTTCCCACACAATACAAATTTTATTTTCTCTTTCTTTTCTTTCTTACCTCTCTATCCAAACATGCTGAAGTATTTGTTATGTTAAAACAAAACAAAACAAAACTATCAACAAAAATGACCAAGCCTTTCTCCAATTCCAATTCTCTGTCATATTTCTCCTTACTATAACATTAAACTTTTTGAAAGACAAGCTGACTTTTCACTCACTCTTCAACCCACAGTCATCTGACTGCCACCTTCACAATTCTACTGAAATCTTTGCTTGGATGTACAAATTAAATGGTCTCTTTTTAGTTATCTCTCCACTTTATTTTCCCTCTCACTGGCATTTGATCCTGTTGACTTTGTTCTCCTAGAAAAACTTTCTTTCCTTGGCTTTTATGATACCACTTGATCTCGGCTTTCCTCATAGCTTTGTAATAGATTCATTGGTTTCTTTCATTTATTCTTTTTTCCCTTACTTCCCCTTAAGTGTTCCCCCAAGGTTCCATTCTCAGACCTCTTATCTCCTAATTCTGTAAAATCTCTCTGGACCTTCTCGTTTATGTCTATAACTGGAACTATCATATATATACACCAATGATTTCTAAATCTCTAGCATGTATATTTCTCTGCTAAATCCACAACATGATCAATAGCCACCAATAACAACTAGACAGGCAACTTTGCCTGTCTTGTAGCAACTCAGAGTAACAAATTTCAAAATCAAACTAAGTATTTCCACTAACAAACCTCTTCTTTACTCCGTATTGTAATATCATTTCTATCCACCTAGTAAGTCAATTTAGAAACCTCAAAATCAGCCTTGTTTTCTTTCTTTGCACTTTCATTATTGGCATGGCATCTTCTTTTTTTTTTCCTTAAGGTTAATTCACCGATTATAATGGGCACTTATTAAATGTTAGTTGGACTGAATTATTGACATTTTAAATATCACTCAAAAGACCCTGTTGAAAATAATGAGAACACATTCTCTAAGGATTGGGCAAGATTTGAAAATGCACCCACATCTTATTGATGTACAGTGTAGAACAAAGCAGAGATTTTGCCTTTAAAATTCTGGGTCAAATTAACCAATAACAAAACTAAGACAATGCTCCAATCCCAGAGGTAAAGGAAAACTCAAATTGACTCAAGGGAAATAAAGTAGCAACCTTCTAATGAGACTTGCCTTTTACTTTGGTTTTTCTGGGCACCTGCAAAACTGGGTGTGCGTGTGCACATGCTTGTGTGTGTGTGTGTGTGTGTGTGTGTGTGTCTGTTTAGAAGAAAGAAGACAGGAGTGTGGAAAAGAAGAGATAAAATAAAGGGTGAAATGTGTGGAGAATGATAATTTCCACAAGGAACATTAAGTCACAGCTCACTTTAGC
Organism: Chlorocebus sabaeus; assembly: GCF_047675955.1. Lineage (NCBI taxonomy): Eukaryota > Metazoa > Chordata > Mammalia > Primates > Cercopithecidae > Chlorocebus > Chlorocebus sabaeus. Next base: position 59,025,648 of record NC_132933.1, read on the forward strand.
CTATGTTTTAGCCTTGTTCCCCATAACCAATGCTGTTTGCCACTAACAAAACTAACTCTGAGTTGTACCTTCTCCTTTAACTTGGTCACTCCGAATATCTTTGAGTGTTCTATTTACTCCGCCATTCTCAGATATACACATAGATACACACATTCAAGGTTTAATAAATTAGTGTTGCTGTATGTATTTTGTTCCCTGCTCATACTAGTGTTTTTGTTTGTTTGTTTTAAACCAGATGCCTTACTCCATTTGTCTCAGTCTCCTGCTCTTCTTCCTTGGAATCACTTTCAATAATAAACTGTCTGCACAAAATCCCATGGGTCAGACTTTTTTGGGGTAGAGAAGGCTAAGGAAGGTCTCAAGTCCTAGCAACAAATTTGTGAAAAGAGTGAAATGCTAAGCTGAAGTTAAACTGTCAGGTTAGGTGGTCTTGCTTTCCTAATATCAAATTTGCAGATCTGAAGCTTCTAAAAACAGGAAGTTGAAATGCCTAGATTTACATGTAGATATCTCTACCTCCACTCTGCCACTTAATAAGAACTTATTTTCCTTTTTTTGTTTACTATATGCTTTAAATACTATCAGTTCATAAAATCTGCCCAATATTCAAGAAATAGGTGCTATTACCAATCTCGTAGTCCAATTTTGAATCTGATCCAAAAGCCCTGCAGGAAAGGCACAGGAGAGCCTGAGCTTAACTCAGTCTGTCTCGAGAGTCTCAGCTCACATGACCTATGCTCTAATGTTTTCTCTTACATGGTAAATGTTTCTTAAAACTTTTGTTTTAAGTTCAGGGGTACATGTGTAGGCTTGTCACATAGGTAAATGTGTGTCATGGGGGTTTGTTGTACAGATTATTTCATCATCCAGCTATTAAGCCTAGTACCCATTAGTTATTTTTCCTGATCTTCCACCTCCTCCCACCATTCTCCCTCAGATAGGCTTCGGTGTGTGTTGTTCCCCACTGTGTCTATGTGTTCTCATCATTTGGCTCTCACTTCTAAGTGGGAACATGCGGTATTTGGTTTTCTATTCCTGTGATAGTTTGCTAAGGATGATGGCGTCTAGATCCATTCATGTCCCTTCAAAGGACATGATCTCATTCTTTTTTATGACTGCATAGCATTCCGTGGTGTATATGTCCCACATTTGCTTTATCCAGTCTATCATTGATGGGCATTTGGGTTGATTCCATGTCTTTGCTATTGTGAATAGTGCTGCAATGAACATATGCATGGATGTGTCTTTATAATTGAACAATTTATATTCCTTTATATTCCTTTGGGTATATACTCAGTAATGGGATTGCTGGGTCTAATGGTAGTTCTGTCTTTAGGTCTTTGAGGAATTACCACACTGTCTTCCACAATGGTTGAACTAATGTACACTCCCACCAACGGTGTATGCACATTCCTTTTTCTCCACAACCTCACCAGCATCTGTTACTTTTTGACTTTTTAATAATAGCCATTCTGACTGTTGTGAGATGGTATCACATTACGGTTTTAATTTGCATTTCTCTAATGATCAGTGTATTGAGCTTTTTTTCCTATGATTGTTGACTGCATGTATGTCTTCTTCTGAGACTTTTTTTGAGGCCTATTTTTATTTTTTAAGACATAGCTTTCAGACATTATTTTGGAGGCATTCTTTTGTACACTTTTTAATGGGGAAAAAGCCCTCTTTATAGAAACTTCCCCCCCCCCCCCCCACTAAACACACACAGCCTCCAGAGCCTCACTATAATCTTTGGGCCACAGATACAATTTTCAGAAACACGAGGAATTCTTTTAGCACATTTATTACATGTCTATCATATGTCAGATACTATGCTAATGCTGGCAAAGCAGAAATGATGAAGAAATAAAGGGTGCCCATTCTCATGGAGTTTATAACAAGGAAGCCAGATTACTGAAACTAAATCCCAGTTTTCTTGGTTCTTACTCTTCGGCAAGCAGTGATGATAATCTCCAAAGCAGGTGAAAGTGCTGTGGGTGGCAGTATACTAGTAAGAAGCTGCTCACATGGCAGACTCAATTCTGTTTAGGAGTGAAAACACATTATCTCAGGGGAAGTACAGAATAGGTATTAATGTGCACTATAATTTCTTTTTTTGTTGTTGTTGTTTTTTTGTTTTGAGGCAGAGTATCGCTCTGTCACCCAGGCTGGAGTGCAATGGCGCAATCTCGGCTCACTGCAAGCTCTGCCTCCTGGGTTCATGCTATTCTCCTGCCTCAGCCTCCTTAGTAGTAGCTGGGACTACAGGCGACTGCCACCAGGCCTGGCTAATTTTTTGTATTTTTAGTAGAGACGGGGTTTCACCGTGTTAGCCAGGATGGTCTCGATCTCCTGATCTCGTGATCCGCCTGCCTCGGCCTCCCGAAGTGCTGGGATTACAGGCGTTAGCCACCGCACCTGGCAAGATGCACTCTAATTTCTTAAAAAAAAAAGCAAACAATTGAATAAAAAAATGGAAAGTAACACTTAAGTAGTTGTTAATGCCAGGTTAAAATGGCAAGATAGTAATGCCTGGTATGTTCCCTCTGATTTTCCCGTTAAAATACTTATGTAAAAAACAGAACAGGCCGGGCTCAGTGGCTCACACCTGTAATACTAGCACTTCGGGAGGCTGAAGCGGATGGATCACGGGGTCAGGAGTTCAAGGCCAGCCTGGCCAATATAGTGAAACCCCTGTCTCTACTAAAAACACAAAAAAATTAGCCGGACGTGGTGGCGGGCACCTGCAATCCCAGCTACTCGGAAGGCTGAAGCAGGAGAATCGCTTGAACTCAGGAGGCGGAGGTTGCGAGATCGCACCATTACACTCCAACCCAGTCAGCCCAGGCAACAGTGTGAGACTCTGTTTCAAAACAAAACATAACAAAACAAAACACACACACACACACAAAACAAAACAAAACAAAAAACAGAACAAAAAACTACAATAATGCCATCAGACCATCAGACTCATAGAGAGATTTCTATTTACCGTAGTGCCAGTGAACCTGGATTAAGAAACCACATTGATGGTCTACACATGTCCTACCTTCTGTTGCAGAACAACATAGCTATTCTGGAAATGGCAAGGGGAGGTTTTAACTTGGCCCCACAGGAAGCAAATCTGAAGAAGCAAACTCCAGGGAAGCCAACATTAGAAAGCCACAGCAATAAAAAAAAACTTGGCTGCCATTTCCTTACTAAAGAAGAATTACTGCTAAAGGGTCCAGGACCTTTCTCTCTTCTAGATCCCAAAAGTACCTCTCTCTCAAGTCCCGTCAGCAACTCCATCACCTATACTCCATCTATGGCCCACAGATGGCATGCTGTTATAAAAATGATATTCCAGCAGGTCATTCTTTCCCTACTCTTCCCTCAGAGAAAGAAGCCAATCAGAAATAACATAGTTTTCATAAAATTGGCCATGAAAAGAAAACGAGAAGTTACTGAGAAAAATACCAGAGGGAAAATGCCCAGAAGGAACAAGAAATACCTTTATATAGAAAGAGCAGAATGACACCTGTCAAAAAGACACCTGCCAATGCATGTCAATGGCAGAATAGACACGGGTTTCATTTGCTCTCGGTTTTGAAGTGCCAACCCTCAGCCAAAATGATAGGCAGAATCCAGGAAATTCACAGCAAGAATCAAATGTTATTTGCTTTAAGAAATACATATTTCTGCATTTGTCTGGCTAAACAACTGATCCTCCTATGTAACACATTTTAATTTCACACAGATCTGGGTTTCTGGGGGGAAATATTATTATTTCTATACACTTGGAGTATAGTAATTGTGTCACTTGGGAAATCATGTTTATTGTCAAAAGAAAGAAAAAAAAACAGACAATGTGTTGCATAAGGAAACTGCCTAGAGGCACTTTGGGTGTGCCAAAAGCTCATGGTAGACTGGTTTAAACTCAAAGGTGTCAAGGCAATGGAGAATAAAACTCACTTGGTGTGTAGCCACCCTGAAAATAGGGCAAACACCCAGTGGCACCTAATCTTGATTTTTCTCTCAAATGTTCAAATTTGCTTTTGGCACACATCAAATGCAGACAGTGCTTTTCACACATGTTAGTTCTACAGGAAAACCTGCATGTGTGTGTGTGTGTGTGTGTGTGTGTGTGTGTGTGTTTTCCTTTTATTTTGTCTTTGGTATTTAGATGTGAGTCAAAAATGAGAAAGGCCAGAAAAGCCATTTCACTGTTGTAACAGCCTCTTCCTCAGGGGAATTTGGAAGCCAGAGATGAGTTTTTTATGTAGTGGCAAACGAAATTCTCAAATTTCAGTACTTTAGTACCTGAAAGATTTGGATTCTAAATGTATTTATAGTTTATTGCATTGACATGTAAAATATAGTTTCTTGTTGACTGTTTTCCTCAAGCTTGTGCACATAATTAATAATAATTCAAGCACTATCTTACATTCACAAGGTGTTTTCGCAAATACTTCATTCAATCTTAGCTAGGGCAAGGATAATTGTTCTCTTTTATATAAGTGAGGAAATAAGCTCAGAGATACTATGTGACTTGCAAAAGATTGCATGACTAATAAGTAATATAGCTAGGGTCAGAACCCAGGTTTTTCTAACTCATAGTTCAATATTTTAAGCAGCTAATGTATGTTTCTTGTTTAACAGTTGTAGTGTCTACATAGATAGAGAATAGTGTGCCCTGTTAAAGTAATATCATCACTAAGAGTATATGAAAGCTGATAGCTGCAACATGAATTTAGAAATTTATTTCCTAAAGAAAAGTTTCTGAATGTACCTACCACGGAAATTAATTGCATTCTACCCTTAGATTGCTGAATTTTACAAGTTTATTTTTGTTTGACCATTTTAGAGTTTATTGGACACAAGAAGTAGCCTAAAAGGACCTAAAATTGATGTTATGGAAACCAATAATAGCTACTTTTTAAAGACATGAAATACATGAAATAACTATAAATGTGTATTAAGAATGTACTGTATGTCAGGCATTACACTAAAGATTTTGATGCATTATTTCACTCAATCAAAAACAAATACTAAATCTAAGTATTATTTATTTCTCCATTTTAAAGATGAGGAAATTGAGGCTCAGAGGTTAGAAAACTTATCAGGGTCACACAGCTAAGTGGCAGACACAGAATTTGAACCCAGTCTTCAAACAGTCAAACACTAAAATACATGTCCTATGTGCCAGGTGTTTCATAAGCATTTATTATCTCTTCTAATCCTCATAGTAACTATGCAAGTTAGGTATTTATGTTCCAATTTCATAGTCATGTAAACTAAGGCGCACAGAGACTCAACAGTGTCATTTGCTTCAAGGCCATATAATCAGTAGAAACACAGGAAATTTACCTAACCATGTACCTCTTCCACTTTATCAAATTTGAACCCAATATACAGAGAGATTACCATAAACAGTTTATCCTTTTCTGCAAGGAAATATCTTATTGAAAAATTATCACTTACAGTTATTGGTCAAAAATAGAAATCCCAAAAGTGTGGTAAACCTATGGCCCAAATTGTGAAGTTTGTTATCATATTTTTCCCCATCCCTTTCCAGTCACTTTCCCTTCCTGATGTCTTCACTTCCAAGTACCCATTTTGCTTATTTATTTGAATGTTCTGATTGTCCAGAGGCAAGCAAATTATCAGACTTTTCTCCATAATAGGTGGTTCAGATTCCATTATTATGTTTTCCTACACTGTTCTCCACCTCCATTTATCCCACCCTAACCATCAGAATTTTCTTTTCTCAGTACCCAGTTCTGAAGATGGTACTAGGAAGAGATACTAATTCACAGTAAGTTGTGTATGACTAATAGATGCTTCATGTTATTATTCCCCAGAAGGCTTACACTTTTAAAGAAGCACTCGCATGTTTCAACATACATAGGACTAGGATTGGGACTTAATCTCCAGAAGTCACGAGGTCACAATTACTATAATAACTAGCAACATTATATAGGCAACTAAAGCGGATTTACTCACAGGAAGTCATGAATTTAGTTAATAGAGGCAGTTAAATGAACACATATGTGAGGACATGGAGTATGAAGATTTTTTTGAATCACTCATTAATGTTCACCAGAAAGCAACCACCATAGAAAGACACTGAATGATGAAATACTCAAAAGGATTCATTTGATGTCATCAGCCAGCCCAGAACTGGCACAATGAGCACATGAACGTGGAGGCCACAGTGGCAGGAATTGTATATGGACCCAACAACATAAACTCCCACTTAGCAAAGCTAATCTAACTACTGCTGCCTCCTCTAAATGTCCAAGTCAGCAAAGGGAACCAACACTGAGCTTCCCATATGGCATTATTCCTGAAGGAAACCAAGTTGAATACATCAGGCCCCTTGGAAGGACCAGTAGGTTGTCTTCAAAGAAATAGAAGTTATTCTGGGTATGGGTACTCCTTTCCAGCTCACAGAGCCTCAGCCTATCTACAGGCTTATAGAATACCTGCTCCACAGGCAAGAAAGCTCATATACCATTGCATCTAACCAGAGGACCTACTTCACAGTGAAAGAGGTAGAGTAGTGTGATCAACATACCATAATTTCCAGAACTAGGTAACTTCATAAAATTATGGACTGGGTTTCTAAAGATGTAAATGAAGCATGAAATCAGAGGCAGAACTTTGAAAGGACGAATGCCATCCTTCAAGATGCAGTGTATTCATTAAATCAGACACCCCTCTATGATATTGTGTCCCTAACAGGAAAAACACATGGGTTCTAGAACCAAAGGATAGAATCTGGAGTGACCTAACTTACCATCACTCCCTATGGCCCAATTGGAGAACCTTTGATTCTTGTCCCCATTGAGCAAACTCTGAGTTCTGCAGGGTTGGAGATCCTGTTCCCCTCTAAGGGGGCATTCTCTCAATGTGTCATTGAGCTACAAATGGCAGCTGCCACCAGAGCACATTTACTTGTTCCCAGGGACCGGCAGGCAAAAAGATGAGACTATACTGGCAGGTGTAATTGAACCTAAGCTGTAAGGCTTTTGTACAATGGGAACAAAGAGGGATATAACATGAGAAACCCTGGTGACTCACTCAGTACCTCCTTTCAAATCCTTGACCCATTTTAACAGAACAGACAAGTGCAAACACTGCAGGTTAAGAAGAACATCGTTATCAAGGGTTCAAAATCCTTGAGATCAAAGGTTTGGATCCCACCACTAAGACCTTCCAAAGTGATAGTTGAGGGTGAGGGGGATTTAGAATGGAGAGCGGAGGAGGGAGGGGATGAGTTCCAATTGTGTCCCTAAGATCAACTGCAGAGTTGGGCACAAGTGTTTGTCCCAATAACCTCCTTGTTCTAAGTTTCTCCTCAGAAAGTGAGGTTAACAAGAACTGTAGGAAAGCTGCTTCTCAAAATGTTGTGAAGAAGTAAAGCTGTGTGGAGTAAAAGGTTGACTGTGCCGACCACAAGAAAACATCTTGTAGACCTCTTGTAGGCTGCATTGTTAATAGCTCCATCTACTGTGCTCTGAAATTCATCACGATGTTTATGGCAAAGACACACTTCTCACAGGCTTCTCCCAGTCAATGACTGAGTTCAACTGAGACACTAAAGTGGGACTGTTCCTGGGAGACCAGCCTTGCCAAACTTTCCTAAGAATCGCACTGCAATCTAAAACACCTCTACCTGATCTCCCCCTACCTTTCCCTCTTTCCTTCACTCAGAGTCAGACTAGCATAGTCTGTCAGTAATCTTACGGACTGTCAGTTCTCCCAGCCTCTGCTAGTTCTCTCTGTTTCTCAGAGGACTTGCAGTAACACACTGTAGCCAATCGAATATTGCAGAAATGACGGCATGTGACATCTGATACTAGGTCAAAAAAAGCAGAGTGTCTTTCTCCTTGATCTCTCTTGGATCACTCATTTTGTAAAAACCAATTGCCATGCCATGAGAATATACTAGCAGTCCTAAAAAAGATCCAGGTTAGGAGGAACTAAAGCCTATTGCCAACAGTTAGCATAGGTTTTGCAGACATGTGAGTAAGCCTTCTTGCAAGGTGATTCCACAGTCTAAGTCAAGCCTTCTGATGATTATGGCCCAAGTTAACACCTTGACTAAGTGAGGCTTGATGAGAGATCCTCAGCCAGAATCACCCAGCTAAACAACTCCCAAATTCCTGACCTGTATAAATTATGTGCGATATTAAATATTTTCAATATCTTATGCTGCTAAATTTATGTAATCTGTTATTCAACAAATAGATAATTAATACAGACTTTGAGGTGAGATACTCTTTTTAAAAGTGATGTAAATCAATGGCCACATCACAAAACAAATGGCCACTGATGCATTTTTCTGCCTCCCGGGTTCAAGCGATTCTCCTGCCTCAGCCTCCTGAGTAGGTGGGACTACAGGTGCACGCTGCCACACCCGGCTAATTTTTGCATTTTTAGTAGAGGCAGGGTTTCACCATGTTGGCCAAGATAGTCTTGATCTCCTGACCTCGTGATCTGCCTGCCTCGGCCTCCCAAAGTGCTGGGATTACAGGCGTGAGCCACCACGCCCAGCCTTATTTTTCATGACTAGGGAAAAGAGATCAGCTCAAGGTTCCTCTGTGATGTGAGTTAAAGTACATAGGCAAATTCCAAATTCAGTATTCAATTACTGAATGAGTTCTGTAAGTGCTATTAAAATAGTCTCAGGGAGGCCGTGTGTGGTGGCTCATGCCTGTAATCCAGCACTTTGAGAGGCCGAGGCGGGTGGATTATAAGGTCAGGAGTTCAAGTCCAGCCTGGCCAAGATGGTGAAACCCTGCCTCTACTAAAAATACAAAAACTAGCCGGGTGTGGTGGCTGGCACCTGTAATCCCAGCTACTCAGGAGGCTGAGGGAGAGAATTGCTTGAACCCGGGAGGCAGAGGTAGCAGTGAGCTGAGGTTGCACCACTGCACTCCAGCCTGGGTGACAGAGTGAGACTCCATCTCTAAATAAATAAATAAATAAATAAATAAATAAATGAAATAGACTCAGGTAAAAAATTAAATATTAGAATCATAGCTTTTCTTAAAAATCTTAATGACAGATAATGTTATAAGCATTCCTATATGTATTTTCCGATCAAGCCTTAGGCCTTGATACCCCACAATTATGCAGAGTGTTCTTTAGATTTCCAGTAATGTTTGTGCTTATTGATTTCTTAGGAATCAATGCCCTATCATTAAACATGCCAGTAAAAGATAATAGCTTTAAGAATAAGGTATATTATATAATTGTAGTATGGGAAAAGTGGGAGAGAGTGAAATTAATGACTTCTTTGTATTCCTCTGATAACCAGCGGTAAGCTGGGAAAGAGATTTCAGCAGTTTTCACCACGAAGTTTTGGTTAGAACGCTTTAGTGCCATTCCCATCTGACAATCACACGAAACCATTTAGTGTCCATGAGGAAAAAAAAAAAATCACACTTCACACTCAGAATTGATTGCTGCTATCTGGAGAGTATAAAGTATAAGCAGTACTGCAAAACTTCTAAATTTAAAAATCACAATTTTAGTATAATTGGAATATAAATTACTGACATGTTAATGACTGTTTTAAAAGTGTTCTGAATGTTTAACAGCCATTACCAATTTATGAAAGCTCTGCTCATTTTGTTCTTATGTTAGCTACTTCACCTTAAGCAGTGGTTCTCAGTGAGGAGGGGAGATTTTGCTCCCCAGAGATATTTGTCAATGTCTGGAGATAGTTTTTGGTTGTCATAGGTTCAGGGAGAAAGGAGGCATTAGGAGGGATGATGCTACTGACATCTAGTGGGTAGAGGCCAGAGATACTAACAAATATCAAACAACGTACAGGATAATTTCCCACCACAAATAATTACCTGGCCCAAAAAGTCAGTAGTGCCCAGGTAGAGAAATCCTTATTTAAAGAGTCTAAATATCTTATTTAAGTTGTTTTTGCAAGAAAAATACAAGTCCAAAAGCAAAGCTTCTTTTCAATTTAGCTTTAGTAATTTAGCTCACAAATATTCTATAGATTAAAAAGGTAAACAAAAGTCACCACTACTAAAACCAATGCTAAAAATATTCAACTCTATGGCAATAGTTGAAAGGCATATTAAACTAATGAAGAACTAAAACGAAAAGGAAACGTAAGTTGGTTTTGGTTGTTTTCACAACATGGCTGTGTTAGTTTTCCACAAACTTAGTGCCTTAAATTATCACAAATGTATTTATTAAAGTTCTCTAGGTCAGAAGTTCGACACAGACTCACTATGCCAAAATCATGATGTTGGCAGGGCTATGTTTTTTTTGTGGGGGCTGTAGGGAAAAATTCGTTCTCGACTTTTCCAGCTTCTAGAGAGCATCCACAATGCTTGACTTATGGCTTCCTTCCTCCATCTTCCAAGCTATGGATGGGAGGTCTAGTCCTTCTCACATAGCATCACTCTGACCACTTCTTCTGTCTTCCTCTTCTACTTGTGATTACAATGAGCCCATGGACTGACCGAAGATAACCTCCCTATTTTTAGGTCAGCAGAAAAGCAATCTGAATTCCATCTGCAACTTTAATTCCCCTTTGCCATGTAAGGTCAGATATTTATAGATTTATAGATTCAAGTGATTACAGTATGGATACCTTTGGACAGAATATTATTTTGCCTACCACAATATCAACAGAAAAGTGAAATATTCAAAGGTTTAACATCCATCAATAAGTACAAAGAGAAAGACAGTCTGTGTTCCACAAACTCAGGCTTAATTAGCTTTTTTGATATATTATAATAATCAAACACCAATGTATCATCCTAGATCTGAATAATCCCTTTGTTATAAGTCAAATCGACTATTTTTAAAGGAAAATACATACTGTAACATGCTCATTAAGTCCCCGTGAATGAATAGATAGTACAGACTCAGTCTTTATGTCATGTCTTAATTAGAAATTAATCTCAACTTCTGAACTCGGTCTTCTATTTTGCTCTAAAATTTGCTACTGCTGTTACAATTTTTCTCTGTATCTGTAATATCCGCTTGTCTAAGATTTTCACATTAGGGAGGTTGATACCACTTAAGAATTCCTCTGGGCTGCCTTATATTGCCAGAAATAATCCCTGTAATATCTCTTTCTGTTATAGTGGTCTCTGTGGACATGAAAATATTACAAAGGTGTTTTTCACTGGATGGAAAGAGTCATCTGTCACTGACTGACTTCTGTAATCATTTTAGAAATACCAGAGAGGCAAAGAAATATCTATGGCATAAAATGGCTGTAACTTCTGCCAGGTTCAAGTCTATATGCAATTCCATTCTTCTTACTCATCAGATAATCCAACACCAGATGCCTCAGGATGGTCATTATTGGTAAGTTATTGAGTGGCCTCAGTACAAAAATTATCAGACCAAAAACAAATTGTCCAGGTCTAGGAGAAAGAAAAGTTCTTAGATGCTAATGGTCCTGTTAATGATAATCACTTCAAAATGGCAGCTCTTAGTATTTAACTATTTGTCTGTCTGAAAGAATAATTCAGACTTTTAAGGGTGACATTTTGACTTTAAATACCACAAGAAAGAACGATTAAAAATAGTTTTCTTGTGTTCTTCTGTAAATTATTTTCAGTCTCACTGGGTCAAAATGGTTTCTTAAAGAAACAGGCACTATCATAAACTCAACCCAAAACACAATTACCTTATCATCAACAAAGACATAAACAAAATAATAACTATAGTATTAGTGTCATAAGTTTATCTGACATGCAGCATCACAAATCTATTAATTCACTCCTATTATCAGGAGACATATTGTTCACAGAGGTTTATGACATTATTTGTATTCCTATATAGAGTACTTGGCTGCTAGACTTTTTTAAATAACAAGGAGTAATTGACAATATAAATGTTACTACTGATAGATACTTTTATAGCATGTTCCTCTGTACACATACACTGAATCCAATGATTAGCAACATGTTGGAAGAAAATATACATATTTCCTTATCTAATATAGTGGGTATTAAGAATATGACCTAAGCTAGCTTTTATCATACTGTCAGGGTCAATTGATATCTAAGGCAGTTTCAAAATGAAATAAAAGTGCTTCAGCAATAACTGCTTCAGGAGACTGTGACTTTATGTAATTCGATATTTCTATCATGGAATAATTATGTTAACAGCAAGTTGTTCTTACCTTGGCTTGACACCATGGCATTGGTGTCATCCACTCTGTCAGAGCAACCTTCTGGAGACATTAGTAGGTTTCTCAAGGCTATTTGAGTGATCAGCTTTTGACCTCTCTGGGAGAAGTCTTCAATGAAACAAATCATTTCTCTAATCATCAGTGTTAACTCAGAGAAAGGTTTAAGGGTAAGGGACAAAAATTTATGAAATAGTCTCCACTTTAGGAAATAAATCTGTAACACCCAAATGGCACTGCCTGCCAACTTATTCCAATAGCAATTGTCCAATTACCAGTTACCCTCTCATTAGGACTTTTCAGAAAAAAGAACAAATACCATTGCCTGAATAGGTCTAATTTTGACATAGCTTTTTTGTGATTTATTCATTAGAAAAATAGGTTGAATCTCATTATTTTAACCTTATTAGATACTTGTTGCTTTATTGCAAAGATAAACTGTACTGGGAAAAATGTCTTGACTTTTAAATAAGGTAATTGCTTCCATTTAGTCATTTGTGACTTCTCCACCATGTATTTGAGTTTAGTTACTTTTCCCCTTTTGTAACAGCAGACATGTGGTAAAATTATATTAGAAAATTGAATTAGTATTAAATATTCATGTATTCTTCAAAGGATACTTTGAAATATTTATATCAGAATGAATGATTTAAATTTTTGTTTTACTAACTGTACTATTTTTTCACATAGTCCAGTATCAATTTTTGTCTCATGTTGACATTACCTAATATTTATTTCAACTCCCTTTATTATGTATCCCATTTTGCTTATTAAAAGTAAAACATATATAAAGTTCCCACTTTAGTGCCTGGCACATAGTAAGTGATCCACACATTTTACCTGTTTTTATTTTTATACATCTATATATAGCTATAAGTTATCCTCATGTCTTAATAGATTATTCATATAGAGAATAAATATCTTCTAACATTACCACATAATTTACCCTCAAACACTCCATCTGTGTCATTTTCCTACATATATCTAGAAAAAAAGTTTTGAATTGGAATAGAAAAAAATGCACTACCATTTATTTATTGCTTACTATGACAATCATCATGATATCGTGATACTGTTATGGGATGAATGTTTGTGACCCCCAAAATTTCATATGTTGAAATCTTAATCCCTAATGTGATGATATTTGGAGATAGGACCTTTGAGAAGTAATTAGTTCATGAGGGTGAGACTCTCATGAAGGCATTGGTGCCCTTACAAAAAGAGATGAGAAAAATCATGTTTCCTCTCTCTATTCTCCATCATATGAACGAGAAAATGACCATCTGTAAATGAGGAAAAGTGCCCTCACCAGACACCAGATTTGCTGGCACTATGATTTTGGACTTACCAGCCTCCAAAATTGTGAGAAATAAATGTTAATTTTTAAGCCATTTTGCCTACAGTATTCTGTTAGAACAGACCAAACTGACTAAGAAACATAGCATTTACTCTTTACAGCGAAACTCAATGAGTTTGGTCTTGTTATTAATGAAATTTTACAGATAAAGTGAAGTACAGAGAACTTTAATAGCATGCCCAGGATCATACAATTTGATCAGGCTGAATATGTAACACAAGTTCCTGTCCATATGACCTCTGAATCAAGCCAACCCTAAAAGGAAGTCTAACATCCACAGTATGTTTTTCAACTTATATCATCTGGTAAGTTTTGTTATAGTCTAAAGTGACAACCACTCCCATATAACCCAAGACCTGATTATTCACTGACTTGTCTTGTTCTCTGTTTGTTTTATTTATACATGTCCTTTACCAGGATGCCATGAAGTATCTTAATAAACAGGGATACTACATCCTTCCCATTCTTCACAGAACTTCAGTCCCTACTGGGCACACAACAGAAACAACCACAACCAGTTGCTAGTTTACTATGATAAACTCTTGAATTCAATTGGAAAGAGTAAAACTTTTTTAACTCAACCCTTAACCTCCTAAGTGCACTTCTCCACTTAAGATCTTCTCTAACATGCATCTATGCCCATCTGATTGTAAGCATCTCTAATATGAGGAATCTAGAAACCTCATCTACAAACTTACAAGTTTGTTCAGTGTTTCAGCTCGCTGACACTCAAGATGCTATTTCTGTACTGTTAAATTCTATACTTAAAGACAGAAATGTATCATTTAATCTTCTTTCTTCCCTTTTAAATACCTTGTCTTTTCCTACACATTTTCCCTGCTATTTCTTTTTTAACCTTTATTATACTTTTAATTGACAAGATAATTGTACACATTTATGGGGTACAGTGTGGTATTTCAATATGTGTTTGCAATGTGTAATTATCAAACAGGGTAATTAAGATATCTATCACCTGACACATTTATCATTTCCTTGTGTTGGAAATATTAAAAACCCTCTCTTCTAGTTTTTGAACATATACATTCATTGTAGTTAATTATTTTCACCTTACAGTGCCATAAAACCCTAAAAATATTATTCCTATCTATCTACAATTTTGTGTCTGTTAGCCAACTTCTGGCTGTATCCTCCTACCCCTTACCTTTCCCAGCCTCTGGTAAATACTATTGTACTCTCTATTTCAATGAGAACAGCTTTGCTAGCTTCCACATACGAGTGAGAACATTCAGTACTTGTCTTTCTATGCCTGGCTTATTTTTCTTGAGGAGCTTCTGTCTAAATTCCTTACGCTTTGCTTTTTGATCTTCTTTTACCTCAATTTTTTTCTTCTTGAATTTCATTTTCTTCTTTGTCTTTGAAAGAGCCAACATATTTTTGAGCATTATTTTATATTCATATTTTGGGCTAACTGACAAATCTGACAGCAGCTACATACATAGTATTTCTTCTTTCCTCCATTTCACTTTATAAATTTTAGACAAGATACTCACGTGCATGAATTAAAATTACTAAAGCAGTGGTCTCATGTTGTAGCATACATGTAAACTACCTGGAAGTCCTGTCAAAATAGTTATATAGTTCCAATCCCCAAGGATTTTGACTCAAGTTTAGGCTAGGTCTCAGAAATTTGCATTGTAATAGGTACCCTCAAATCTACTTTGATGTAATTAATACAAGAAAAATGTTTCAAGAATCATACTTTTAAAAAATTTATTTATGTAATAATGGTATTTAAACTATATTTTTTATTGAACTAGGAAAATGTATAATACTATTATTAAATCTAGACTAAATCAGAAATGTTCATCTATGGGTTTTAAGCTCAGATACGTAAATGACTAATTATATTAAGACATACAGTGAAAATTTTGTTTCCATCGGTTTCACGTGTTTTTGATGAAACAAATCAAAATATAACAAGTGATATTCATCTAACATAAAGATGGCATCATGACTTTCTTATATGTCATTTGTCTTGAGATTATAATCCATTATTTTAGTCAAGTGGAATAGTAATGCTTAAAAATACTAAATTTATCTTATCAGGCTCAGCAGGTTTAATCTTTTATTATCAGTTAACCCTCAAAGACCATTTTCCACAGAGAAATCAGTTAAGTCGTAGTATTTGCAGTATCCAAAAAATGATAAACAATCTGTTTCATAATTGTCAAGGGAACCTATGATTTCTTTACTCACCATTTCCTTCTTTGATACATTTTAATGTTACCTTATTGAGTGGTCAGAGTAAGTGATGTCATGTCTTTTATATGTGACTTTTTAACCAAAAGTATTTCTCAATTTAATAGAAATGATTCTACAGCATTGGCAACATTGGATGTTTTAAATAGCTGGAAGACAACAATGTCATTTATTATGTGTGTTCAGTGGTTATTGACTATAGAAAGCTAACAATTATAAAAATTATAATGAAATATAGATGCACTTCATCATTAGTTGTATTATAAGTCATTTATTGTCATGTTTGTTAAATTAGAAAAAATAAGTATTTCTTTGTATCTTCACTAATTACTACCAATAAGTAATACAGCCTGGGACAGCACTGCCAACGGTAATACATTATGACACTACCAAAAAATTTACTGGTGTCTGGGCTTACAGGTTCAAGTACATCAAATCTCATCCACATAGTATACATGGTTTTTCTATGTCTCCTAAAAACTAAGAAAGTTATTGTTCTCTTATGCCATAAAATTAGAAGAATGTGCTTTTGTAAACATGTTCCAATGGGGTAATTAAATTAAAAGTCTAATTTTTTTTTTCATTTTCAGCTGAGATATCTACCACATTTCTTAAACAGAAAGTAAACTGTAGTGGTAAATACTCTATAACATTTTCCAGATTTAAAAAAAAGATCAAAATGAGGGCATAAGAAACTAAAATGAAAGTATCAACATCATAACCTTTTCTGAGTGGTTACTGTAAGCATTTGGAAAAATCAAGTGTCAAAATCAAGGGCTCTTGAGCTAATATTATCTTCAGGAATATTTAATAGTCAGTAGAGCTCTGATGGGAAATAGCTGCTCTTTCAGAGAATCTGGTGGTTATTATAAGTTACTGTAATTAAGTTTATTTTAATTTGTGGAATCTAATTAAACCAATATTTTCTGTGCAGAAAAAAAGTAGCCAAATACATTAATTAAAATAATTTCTCATTAAATGTTGACACATCAGGATTGTACAACTGTTCCCAGAAAAGGGGTCTTGATCCACACCCCAGGAAAGGGTTTTTGGATTTCACACGAGAAAGAATTCAAGGTGAATCACAGAGTTCAGTGAGAAGAGACAGTTTATTAAAAGCTACTCCTTTACAGAGTAGGGTATCCTCAGAAAGCAGGTGGAGAAATGCACAATCTTTGTGTTGAGTTTTTCTTATATAGGGATCTTGTCTATGTAAAGACTAAACTAATCTGTATCTACGTGCAAGTGGGCTGACAACATGTCTAACTGTATTACTTTATTAATTTAAAGAAAATTATCCTGGACATTTTAGTGTGTAAGTACATCAAACCATAACTATAATTATTTTTGAAAGCATTTTTTTATGGGTATTGTGACATCTGGACTATTTGCTGTTGTCAGAGTGTGTTCTTGTAGGTATCCTTAGGCTATTTCCTCAACTCTAAATATCTTATGACCACGGGTCATAACTGGCAAAGAACGTACCTTGCTAATTTGAAGATGGAGATTTTAAAATGGTGTCATTCTGGTTCTGCTAGGCTCCTGCTTTGCTAACAGTATGAAAATACAAAAGAAACTAGTAAGTTTTTTGGGGGGGGGTTAGGGGGACAAATAGGTCATAAGATTAGATTAAAACAATTACAGAGAATATTTTAAACTCAATTCTCTTCTGCAAATAAGTAGGGAAGTAATTTTCTGTTATTTATTGAGTTATTTTTTGTAGTTCTTTATAGTTACTATTTTTATATGTTCACCAAATCTGATATACAAAGTCAGAGTTCTTTGTTACATACATCCCTTCATGAATTGTTTCCCTTAAGGAATCATTTTACACATACACCTGTTTGGCTATCTTTAAAATTACATGTACAGTCAAGATGTGGTTGCATTTGGGGAGGCCTGCATTTGGGGAGGCCAAGGCAGGAAGATCTCTTGAGGCCAAGAGTTCAAAGTCAACCTAAGCAATGTAGTGAGATCTCATCTCTCCCCAAAATTAGCCAGGCATGGTGTCATGCACCTGTATTCCTGGCTACTAAAAAGACTGAGGCAGGAGGAGTGCTTGAACCCAGGACTTCAAGGTTACGGTGAACTATGATCATACGAGAGAACTCCAGCCTGGGCAACAGAGCAAGACCCTTTCTCAAAATAAAAGTTGCATGTACAAAGATATTTCGGTCCGTAAAAGACATTAAAGTGAACTTTGAGCTGAATAAAACAGAGAATGAGAATAGATGTCCTAATATGCTCTTTCACTCTTTCACTTTCACTATACACCTCTAAAATTAACAAGCACCTGCTTCAGTTTCTGAAGGTATGCATGCTCCATGAAAGGAAAATAACAATGAAAAGAAAAAAAATAGGGGAGCTTGGGGTTTTTGTTTGTTTGCTTTTTGTTTATTAGTTTTGGCTTTGATTTAGGCTTTAGAATTTTCTGGCCAACACTTAGTGATTATTTCCTATTTAGAATGTACCATGCTAGGTCTTTGACTACATAATTATTACATCCAATCCTCACAACTATCCTATAAGTCAGGGGTCTCCAACCCCCAGGACACGGACCAGTAGCCGTTTATGGCCTGTTAGGATCCAGGCTGCACAGCAAGAGATGAGCAGCGGGAGAGTGAGTAAAGCTTTATCTGTATTTACAGCTGCTCCCCATCATTCGCATTACTGCCTGAGTCCTGCCTCCTCTCGGAACAGTGGTGGCATTAGATTTTCACAATAGGATCCTGAACCGTATTGTGAACTGTGCATGAAAGCGATCTAGGTTGCAAACTCCTTATGAGAATCTAATACCTGATCATCTGTCTCTGTCTCCCATTACCCCTAGATGGGACCATCTAGTTTCTTTCTTTTTTTATTTTGTTTCTATAGGTTTTTAGGGAACAAGTGGTGTTTGGTTACATGAGTAAGTTCTTTAGTGGTGATTTGTGAGATTTTGGTGAACCCATCACCCAAGCAGTATACACTGAACCCAATTTGTAGTCTTTTATCCCTCATCTCCCTCTCACCATTTCCCCTAAGTGTCCAAAGTCCATTGTGTCATTCTTATGATTTTACATCCTCATAGCTTAGCTCCCATTAGTGAGTGAGAACATAAAATATGTGATTTACTATTCCTAACTTACTTTACTTAGACTAATAGTCTCCAGTTTTATCCAGTTGCTGCAAAAGCCTTTTTTTTTTTTTTATGGTTGAGTAGTACTCTATCATACATATATGCCACAATTTCTGTATCTACTCATTGATTGATGTGCATTTTGGCTAGTTGCATATTTTTACAATTGCAAATTGTGCTGCTATAAACATGCGTGTGCAAGTATCTTTTTCATATAATGACTTCTTTCCCTCTGGGTAGATACCCAGTAGTGGAATTGGTGGATCAAATGGTAGTTCTACTTTTAGTTCTTTAAGGAATCTCCACACTGTTTTCCATGGTGCTTGTAATAGTTCACATTCCCACCAGCGGCGTAGAAGTGGTCCCTTTTCACTGCATCTGCACCAACAACTATTATTTTTTGATTTTTGAATTATGGGTATTCTTGCAGGAGTAAGGTGGTATCGCATTGTGGTTTTGATTTTCATTTCCCTGATCATTAGTAATGTTGAACATTTTTCATATGTTTGTTGGCCATCTGTATATCTTCTTTTGAGAATTGTCTGTGCATGTCCTTAGCCCGTTTTTTAATGGGATTGTTAGTTATTTTCTTACTAAAATGTTTGAGTTCCTTGTAAATTCTGGGTATTAGTCCTTGGTCACATGTATAGAAAAAAAATCCTAATATTCATGTGGAACCAAAAGAAAACAAAAACACATAGCCGAAGCAGGACTAAGCAAAAAGAACAAATCTGGAAGTATCACCTTACTTGACTTCAAATTGTACTGTAACGTCACAGTCACCAAAACAGCATGGTACTGGTATAAAAATAGGCACATAGACCAATGGAACAGAATAGAGAACCCAGAAATAAACCTAACTACTTACAGCCAACTGATCTTTGACAAAGCAAACAAAAGCATAAAGTGTGGAGAAGACACCCTGTTCAACAAATGGTGCTGGGATAATTGACAAGCCATATGTAAGAGCAAGAAACTGGATCCTCATCTCTCACCTTATACAAAAATCAACTCCAGATGAATCAATGACTTAATTCTAAGACCTGCAACTGTA
The DNA here is from genome assembly GCF_047675955.1 of Chlorocebus sabaeus. Classification (NCBI taxonomy): domain Eukaryota; kingdom Metazoa; phylum Chordata; class Mammalia; order Primates; family Cercopithecidae; genus Chlorocebus; species Chlorocebus sabaeus. The sequence continues at coordinate 59,045,557 of NC_132933.1, forward strand.
AAAATTATAGAAGATAACCTCAGAAAAACCCTTCTAGACATTGGTTTAGTCAAAGAATTCATGACCAAGAAACCAAAAGCAAATGCAACAAAAACAAAGAAAAATAGGTGGGACTTAATTAAACCAAAGAGTTTCTGTACAGCAAAAGAAACAGAGTAAACAGACAACCTGAAGAGTGGGAGAAAATCTTCACAATCTATGCATCCCACAAGGGACTGTCTAGTTTTAGGAAAACAAGCTCAGGGCTCCAACTGATTACACATTTGGTGAGTTACAACCCACCATATATAATTTGGTGAGTTACAACCCACCATATATAATTTGGTGAGTTACAGCTCACCATATGATTATTTCATTATATATTACAATGTAATAATCATAGAGATAAAGTATACAATAAATACAATGTACTTGAATCATCCCAAAACCACGCCCTACCCCTGGTACATGGCAAAATATTCTTCCATGAAACTGGTCCCTGGGGTTGAAAAGGTTGGGGAAAACTGCTATAAGGTATGTATTATTACAAGTTGCATTTTATGGATAAGAAGTGTGTTTAAGTCTGCCTTACACTTTCTGAACATCTCAAAGGCCCCAAACATAAAACTATCAGAAGTGTGTCTTTTTTACTGTATTAGTCCGTTCTCTCACTACTATAAAAAAAATACCCGGAATTGGGTAATTTATTTTTTTAAAAAAAAAAAAAAGGTTTAATTGGCTCATGGTTCCACGGGCTATACGTAAAGCATGGCTGGGGTGACTTCAGGAAACTTTCAGTCATTGCAGAAGGGGAAGCAGGCATGTCTTACATGGCTGAAGCAGGAGGAAGAGAGTGAAGGGGAGATGCGAAACACTTTTAAGCAACCAACTCTTGTGAGAACTCACTCACTATCATGAGAATAGCAAGGGAGAAATCTGCACCCAATATCCAATAACATCCCACCAGGCCTCTCCTCCAACACTGGGGAGGAAATAGAGGCCATTATTCTAAGTGAAATAACTCAGGAATTGAAAATCAAATAACAAATGTTCTCACATGTTCACGTGTTGATAGATGGCCCTGCATGATATGTAAGCAGCACCCGAAATTGGACAGCCCCTTTCTAGGACATCCCTGAAGCACAGTGGTAAAAGAAAATCTTCCCAGTGGGCAGAACTTTGAGCAGTTCACGTTGTTGTGCACTTTGCATGGAAGGAGAAATGGCCAGGTGTGCAATTATATGCTGATTCATGGGCTGTAGCCAATGGTTTGGCTGGATGGACAGGGACTTGGAAGCGGCATAATTGGAAGTGGTGATAAAGAAATTTGGGAAAGAGGTATGTGGATGGACCTCTCTGAGTGGTCAAAAACTGTGAATATATTTGTATCCCATGTAAATGCTCACCAACGGATGACCTCAGAAGAGGAGGATTTTAATATTCAAGTGAATAGGATGACTCATTCTGTGAAAACCACTCATCCTGTTTCCCCATCCACCCCTGTCATCACCCAGTGGGTCCATACATAAAGCGGCCATGGTGGCAGGGATGGAGGTTGCACATGGGCTCGGCAACATAAAGTTCCACTCACCAAGGCTGACCTGGCTATGACCACTGCTGATTGCCTAATTTGGTAACAGCAGAGACCAACACTGAGCCCTCAATATGGCGCCATTCCTTGGGTGATCAGCCAGCTACATGGTGGCAGGTTGATTATACTGGACATCCTCCTTCATGGAAAGGGCAGTGGGTTTTCCTCACCAGAGTAGACAGTTACTCTGGATATGGGTTTGCCTATTCTCCACACAAGGCATCTTCCAAGACTACCATCCATGGGCTCATAAAATGCCTTATGCGCATAAAATGCCGTATGCGCCGTCATGGTAAAGGCACTCATTTTACAGATAAAGAGTAAGGCAATGGGCTCATGCTTATGGAATTCACTGATCTCACCATGTTCCCCATCATCCTCACTTATAAGTGGTAGCTAAGCTACTAAGCTGTGGGTACACAAAGGCATACAAAGTGGTATAATGGACATTGAAGACTCAGAAGCGGGGAGGAGGAGAGGGAGGTGAGGCATTAATGAATACCTATTGGGTGCAATGTACACTACTCAAGTGATGGGTATACTAAAATCTTAGACTTCACCAGCACACAACTCATCCATGTAACCAAAAACTATTTGTACCCCTAAAGCTATTGAAATACAAAATAAAATATTAAAAAAGGAAAATTAAAGCACAGTTCAACTTAAAACAATAAGTACATAAACTAAATGAAATCCTACTTCAACTTTGAACAAAAATCGGAATATTTTAGATGTCTATCACCCCAAACATTTTTCTTTACATAAGGAACATTGCAATTCTCTTCTAGTTATTTTGAAATATACAATACATTATTGTTAACTATAATTTCCTAACTGTACTATTTAATATTTGAAATTATTCCTTCTATCTAAATATATTTTGTACCTATTAACCAATTTCTCTTTATCCACCATTACCCCATTTCCTTCCCCTCCTCTAGTAACCACTTTTCTACTCTTTACCTCCATGACATCCACTTTTTTAGCTACCACAAATGAGTGAAAGCATGAAATATTTGTATTTCTATGTCTGGCTTATTGCACTTCACATAATGCCTTCCAGTTTCATCCATGTTGTGGCAAATGAAAGTATTTCATTGTTTTTTAGGGCTAAATAATATTTGATTGTGAATATATACAATATTTTTATCTATTTATTTGTTAATGAACACTTAGGTTGGTTCAGTATCTTGGTTATGGTGAGTAGTGCTTCAATAAACATGAAAGTGCAGATATCTCTTCAATATGCTGATTTCCTTTCTTTTTGAATATATACCTACTAGTGAGATCGCTGGATCATATGGTAATTCTATTTTTGGTTTTCCGAGGAAACTTCATACTGTTTTTCACAATGGCTATGTTATTCTACATTTCTACTGACAGTGCACAAATGCTCCCCCTTTTTTTTTTTGCATGCTTACTATTATTTGTTATATTTTGTCTTTTTGATAATAGCCATTTTAGTTGGGGTGAAATGACATCTCACTGTAGTTTTGATTTGAATTTCCCTGGTGATTACTAATGCTGAGCATTTTGTAAATAGATCTGTTGTTCATTTGTATGTCTTCTTTGGAGAAGTCTCTATTCTATTCGTTTTCCCATTTTAAAATTGGATTCTTGTGCTTTTGTTATTGAGTTGCTTGAGTTTCTTACATATCCTGGTTTTTGTCCCTTGTCTGATGGGTAGTTTTCACATATTTTCTCCCATGTTGTTTGTCCCTTCACTTTGTGGATGCTTCCTTTGCTGTGCAAAAGCTTTTTAGCTTTATGTAATCTCTCCCATGTGATCATTTTTGCTTTTATTGCCTGAGCTTTTGAGGTATTACTTAACAAATCTTTGCCCAGAGTAATGTTCTGTTACATTTCCCCAATGTTTTCTTTTAATACTTTCATAGTTTCAGGTCTTACATTTAAGTCTTTAATCCATTTTGAGTTGATATTTGTCTATGGTAAAGGATGGGGACCTAGTTTCATTCTTCTGTGTGTGGATATCCAGTTTTCCCATCACCATTTATTAAAGAGATTGTCTTTCCCCAATGTGTGCTCTTAGCACCTTTGTTGAAAATGAGTTGGTTGTAACTGTGTGGATTTATTTCTGAGTTATTTATTCTGTTCTATTGCCTGTGACAGGAAGGGCTGCAGCAGAGGCTTCAAGGCATTTTCTTCATTGGCTTTCCTATTAACTTCTGGCTCCTTTTTGCTTATGCAAATCTATGCTGCTGGCTTGAACTTTTCCTATAAAAATGGGATTTTCTTTTCTACCACATGGCCAGGCTGTACGTTTTTCAAACTTTTATGCTCTGCTTTCTTTTTAAATATGACTTCCAGTTTTACATCTTTTTTTTTTCTCACAAATATGAGCATAGACTTCCAGAAGCAGCCAAGTCAGATCTTGAATGCTTTGCTGCTTAATAATTTCTTTTGCCAGATACTCTAAATCATCTCTCTTAAGTTCAAAGTTCCACAGATTTCTAGGGCAGGGGCATGATGCTTCCAACCTTTTTGCTGAAGTTTAGCAAAAGTGACCTTTGCTCCAGTTCCAAATAAGTCCTTCATTTCCACCTGAGGGCAACTCAGCCTGAACTTCATTTTTCATATCCCTATCAGCATTTTGGTCTCAGCAATTTAACCTGTCTCCAGGAAGTCACAAGCATTCCGTTATCTTTTTCTTCTCCTAAGTCCTCCAAACTTTTCCAGCCTCTGTCTATTACCCAGTTCCAACGTCATTTTCACATTTTCAGGTATATTTACATCAATGCCCCACTCCTAGGTACCAATTTTCTGTATTATTTCATTCTTACCCTGGTATAAAGAAACACCCGAAACTGGGTAATTTATAAAGAAACGAGCTTTAATTGGCTTATGGTACTGGAAGCTGTACAAGAGACATGGCTGGGAGGTCTCAGACTTGAAATATTGGTAGAAGGGGAAGCAGGCACATCTTACATGGTTGGAGCAGGAGAAAGAAAGTGAAGGAGGAGATGCTACACACTTCATTATTATTATTATTATTACTATTATTATTATTATTATTATTATTATTACACTTTACATTCTTTTTGAGATGGAGTCTTGCTCTGTCTCCAGGCTGGAGTGCAGTGGCATGACCTTGGCTCACTGAAACTTCTACCTCCCAGGTTCAAATGATTCTCCTGCCTTAGCCTCCCAAGTAGCTGGGACTACAGGCACGCACCACCACACCCGGCTAATTTTTATATTTTTAGTAGAGACAGGATTTCACCATGTTGGTCAGGATGGTCTTGATCTCTTGATCTCATGATCCACCCACCTCGGCCTCCCAAAGTGCTGGGATTACAGGTGTGGGACACCGTGCCTGGCCTACACACTTTTAAACAACCAGATGTTGTGAGACCTCTCTATCAAGAGAACAGCAAAGGGGAAATCTGCTCCCATAAACCAATCACTCTCCACCAGGCCCCTCCTCCAACATTGGGAATTATAATTTGATATGAAATTTGGGTGTGAACCCACATGCAAACCATATTATATCCGTAAAAACCCAAAATTCTCAGTATTCCTCAATCTTAATTTGATAGAAATTACATTTCCTGTACATTTTAGAATTGTATTACAAAATGTGCTCTCATTTTTGTCTAGCCATGGGTCCTTTCAAAATCTACTACACAAGTAATATTACAATTGTTACCTTGAAATAAACAAACACAAAAAAAAAGGGGAAGACTTTGCTATTTCTTTTTTTTTTTTTTTTTTTTTTTTTTTTTTTGAGATGAAGTCCCACTCTGTCGCCCAGACTGGAATGCAGTGGCACGATCTTGGCTTACTGCAAGCTCTGCCTCCTGGGTTCATGCCATGCCATTCTCCTGCCTCAGCTTCCCGAATAGCTGGGACTACAGGCGCCTGCGACCACTACTGTGTGATGTTTGTATTTTCAGTAGAGACAGGTTTTCAACATGTTGGTCAGATTGGTCTTGAACTCCTGACCTCAAGTGATCCACCCACCTCAGCCTCCCAAAGTGTTGGGATTACAGGCGTGAGCCACCATGCCCAGCTAAGACTTTGCTATTTCTATGAATCATAGGAGTGGTATGAGTTAATGTGGACCTTCTTTGTTTGGTTTTCTTCTTCATGATAATTAAAGGCAAAGTAATCTTCTGAATTTAACTTTAGCCATCACTGTATCCAGGACTGTAATAGAACTTTGTAATATGTATCAAATCCTAAGAGTAGTAATTACCAAGATCCTTTTCCTTCACACTGAGCTCAGGTTGTCCTTCAGATAGTGATGTTACATTAAATGAGGTAATTTGTGCTCACCAGAAGATAGTCATTGGTGCTGCTATCCCAGCTCTTACCTGGTGCCATCCCCAATCACCTTTATGCACCCTGCTGGGAACCAGAAGCTGGTTGTACATCTTTCTAGTGTCCATAACTATAGACCGTATAACCCTGGGAAATTACTTAATTTTTCTGTGCCTCACTCTCTCTTCATCTGTAACATGAGCATATAACAGTTCCCACTTCATAGAGCTATAAAAAATTAGATAAATCTGAAAGCACCCATCATGCTATATACCACCATCAAGGTACTCATCATGCTACCTGGAAAACAAGTATATTCAAGACTGAAAATATTAGGGAAAAAAAATCTTATCTAAAAGTTGCATAATATTTAACAACAAAAACTTTAAAAGAAAAATCTGCCAAGGTTAAACCATAGCACAATATTATATTTGTAGCATTAGTCCTCCTCTCACCCTCTTCACCCTTAATCAACGTGCTCATTTAACTACCAAGAGCAGATCCATAAAATTCTCTCTTATGCTCAGGAGAGCAAGAACATTAGCTAACTCTTCTTCTGTAACTGCTGCAGTCAGTGAAAAGCTAGTGCTTGGCTTATATTCCTGAGAGAAGGTGTTGCTGAAAAATAAGCATCAGATAGCTCTAGAGCAGTATTTTATGGAGTATCACCATTGGACTATATTTTCATAATCACTTGAAATAGTTATAAAAAATTTCAGATTCCTGGGACTCACCCCAGAGTCACTGAACCACCTCTGAGAGTGAGGTCCAGAAATACATGTTTTACAAGCACTCAGATGATTCTTACACATATTTTTTGAAACCATTGGCCTAAAGAATATTCTTTGTCAGAGGATAAGACGAATATCATTGATGACAAGTTTTGCTACAGAAGGGGAAAATTCAAACCTAGATAGCTCTCAATGAGAAGTTTCTAATGACCTTACTGGTATCAAATCACACTGAAAGAAATTACTTGTCATGGATCCATTCACACATTAGTGTTTGTAAATCAGAGGCAACTTTATTTTAATTATTTCATACATTAGAGAAACGTAATACTTATGGTTTAAGAAATGAGGAAAAAGGCCAGGTGTAGTGGCTCACACCTGTAATCCTAGAACTTTGGGAGGCCAAGACAGGTGGATCACGAGGTCAGGAGTTGGAGTCTCACCCTGTCACCCAGGCTGGGGTGCAATGGTGCGATCTTGGCTCACTGCAAAAGCTCCTGGGCAGCGCTGTAGCCAGTACCCAGCTACTCGGGAGGCTGAGACAGAATAGCTTGAACCCAGGAGGCAGAGGTTGCAGTGAGCCAAGATCGCACCATTGCACCCCAGCCTGGGTGACAGGGTGAGACTCCAAGAAAGAAAGAAAGAAAGAAAGAAAGAAAGAAAGAAAGAAAGAAAGAAAGAAAGAAAGAAAGAAAGAAAGAAAGAAAGAAAGAAAGAAAGAAAGAAAGAAAGAAAGAAAGAAAGAAAGAAAGAAAGAAAGAAAGAAAGAAAGAAAGAAAGAAAGAAGGAAGGAAGGAAGGAAGGAAGGAAGGAAGGAAGGAAGGAAGGAAGGAAGGAAGGAAGGAAGGAAGGAAAGAAAGGAAAGAGAGAGAGAGAGAGAGAAAGAGAGAAAGAGAGAGAGAAGGAAGGAAGGAAGGAAGGAAGGAAGGAAGGAAGGAAGGAAAGAAAGGAAGGAAGGAAGGAAGGAAGGAAGGAAGGAAGGAAGGAAGGAAGGAAGGAAGGAAGGAAGGAAGGAAGGAAATTAGAAAAAAAGTAGATAAAGCAGTGTCTAGAATGCATGCATTATTGATTGTATTGTTCATCTCAATTTGAGATTGAATAAAAGTGGGTTAGGCAAGTCTTCACACACTTCCACTTTAATAATTCTATAGGACTCCTTCCCGTCATTTAAACTTGTAATGATGTACTCACCTGTGGGAAACCGAGAAAATGTTACTGACAGTCTACTCCTACAACTTGACTCAGGTCATCCTTAAGAGAATGAACCATTTTTAGTCCAGTTGTTAAGGGCAATGCTGCTCAGTGATAAGAGCTTGAATAAGGTCTCTAGATACAAATGTTTTCAAAGGCAGTGGAAATAACGGAGTACCATTATTAGAAACAAAGACATCTGCAATTTATGCTCTGAGCTACTGTAAAATTGTACTTGTAGCAGAAATCTGACATAGAACTATGAACACGTTCAACCATTTAAAGCAGGCTACCAACATCCATAAATTCATCCCTGGAAATTGTTTTACAAAATCAGTATGAATTACTAATTTTAGCAAACATTCATTGTATTAGGCTCTCCAGCTCTCATTCACTCTCATTCCAGAGCCAGATTTTACTCTGAGTAAATTTGACTCATTCCTTGACTTTTGGGTTTGCATATTATTTAGTCCTGTCTAACAAAATCTTCCCATACTCCTGGCCAGAGTTAGTTCAGATATGACCATGGAATTTCATAAAAGTCCATAAAACTTTTGTTAGGACTTCTAAGAAAAGTGTAAGCTCTTTGCTCACCAGATTTGAATCTAGGAGAATATAGGTCCTGAACTGTTGACAGCATCTTGACGCCACACAAAACCTGAGACTGATTTGAACATAGCCATAGAATTGAAAGTTAATTACAATGTTCGAGCCCTAAAGTCACTCTTACCTGTCTGAGTCAACAAACACCTGAAATTTCAGATACATTAGTAAATAATTTCCTTTTTACCTAAAGCACTTTGGATTCTACAAAGTGTCACCTTGTTGTTAATCTTTCTAATAGTACAACTGAAGCTGTGAGTACAAGATGAAGGCTGAATGACCGTGAAAAAGCAATTATCTCAACAAACATCTATTGAATGCTTGCTCTGTACCAACGAACTTATTAAAGGTACATTATTTGAGTACATCAACGACTTTAAAACAGGATTACACATCACAGGTCTTGTAAACATTTTCTTTTAACACACCCTTTAGAAATTAAATTTTATCCACTTGAAACCTATAATAAAAAGCATGCTTGAATGAATCGCTTGTTGTTTGTATATACATAATTTAAATGCACTAGAGATTATCAAGGCATTTATATATGCTCTTGGTCAATTCATGTTTGTGTACTTCTATTATCCCTTGGAATAAATGTACAAGGAAGATGAGAGTTCTGCACTAGTCATTTTTTCTGTATGTAGTCTTTTAATATGCATTCATTATAAAATTGTTCAAGTAGGCACACTATCATGGCATGTGTGCATCATATACAGGTAAATGACAGGTAAGTCTTAGTTCGTCTTCTGGGTACAGGCTACATGTTCTTATCACATGTAATCGTTGTACAGTTAAAAATAAATATTAGCATGGTTTGTAGCTGAAATATGTAAGACAAGAAATGCAAGTGTGATTGTTACACATAAAATGATTAGGATATTATTTATTTAGGGTTTACTATATATCAAGCACTATCCTCAGTGTTTTACACGAATTAGTCATTATATCTTTATAGCACCATAAGGTGTATATTATTTTTATTTCTATGTTGCTGCTGAAAAAAAATGAGACTTGGAAAAGTTAATTGGATTGCCTCTGATTGTAGAGATAGTAAATAATAAAGTAGGGTTGGGTTTAAGTCCACTTAATCTTTCTGCTAAAATCACCATGCTTTTAACAACTATCATGTACTCTCTTTAAATTGTTAGAGATTTAGCTTTGAAAACTTTAAGTTTAAAATCAATTCAACTGATATTTGCAGATAATTGTTAAAACGCTGTTAACATTTGTTACAACTTATTTGTGTGAATGAGGATTATGTAAATAATTTTGAGAAAAGTGAAATATACACAAATAAAATGGATGCTGACACTGATAGAAGACTGCTTCCATCACCCATTGGTGATAGGTTTGGATTTAGAATTTTGGTATGTATCACAATAGCATCACTATTTTTTCTGGTTGACTTTCTAATAATTGTATATTATCAATTTGAACTTTGAATGTGTACTTAATTAAAATGCCACTTGCTACTTGTATTAGGCTGTTCTTATAGGGTTATAAAGAAATACCTGTTACAGAGTAATTTATTCAAGTAAATAGGTTTAATTTGCTCACAGTTCTCCAGGCTGTATAGGATGTCTAGTGGCATCTGCTTCTGAGGAGGCCTCAGGAAGCTTCCCATTATGGTGGAAGGCAAATGGGGAGTAGGCATGTCACATGGTGAAAGCCGGAGCAAGAGAGAGAGGGAGGGGTATGTGGGGAGGTGCCACACACTTTTGAAAAGCCAGATCTTGTGAGAAGTCACTCACTGTCACAAGAACAGCACCAAGGGGGTGGTGCTAAACCATTCATGAGAAATCCACTCCCATGATACAATCACCTCCCCACGAGGCCACACCTCTAACACTGGGGATTACAATTCAACATAAGATTTAATGGTGACACAGATCCAAACCATATTGTTACTTTTTGTATTAGTTTAGTATTTCACTTTTTAAAAGGGATTTTAGTCTTAAAGTACCATATTTGGGGTAACTTCAGTAGATAAACATAGCACAACCGAAATAAATAGGTGTTGAATACAAGATGAATTACATAAATTCTGGATTATGCTGTTGTGTGCAAAGTCAAGATCATTTGATACTAAGTAATAAGAGTGCTTACATGAGTTTCTGGATGTTCTTTTGAAGGTCTTTGAATCTTCTCATTTGACGAAATGGTCCTTTCTCTTACAGAATCAGCATACAATATCTCTAAGTCTTCAGATCAGTTGGGGGCACAAACTTTTATACCGGAAGCAGGGGGAATATTTTTCAACCTCACTGGAGTGTTTCCTGTTTTATGTTGCCCTTGATAGCAAAGTGGCCTCTACCTACAGTGGACAGCATGTATATTAGAAACAGAAGCAGAAACTTTTATCCCTTTGCTATGATGATGCGGCATCACTGATTAGGTCACTTTCATAGGCCGTTGTATATTTCAAAGAAATGTCTGTTGGTGTGGGAGAGAACTGAAACTTCAATAAACTTGACAAATTTATTGCATACTCTAATCTTAGATGAAGTAGTTGTGCTGAAAGACATTATTTTGAAACATGCTGAGGTCTCATGAATTTCCAGGAGGACAGCATACCAATAGTCTGAGTTAACTAACAGTGTAGATTTTTATTGGAATTCAGTTAGATGGCTTTCATTCTGTTTCCCATCTTTCCTTCTAAACATTTCCTTTAATTTAGCAGACATACAATCCCCTTGAGTCTAAAATTTATTAAACATTTAGCTCACCAAAGAAAGACATTAATAACTATCTTAGTATGTCTATATTCAAAACACTCAGAAAATTTCAAACAACAGTCCAAATGATGAAATGTTTGCAGAAATACAGTATATTCACCATTTGCTATTTACTTCTGTAAATATCAGATGTTGAACTGATATTTTGGCTTTCTACTTTGTTTTTAAATATTTTCTCTCAAGTGAGGAAATGCAGTATGCTTTGGATACCAAAGTTGATTATCTCTCTTCTGTTCAGAAATTTCAATGAATTATTGCACATGACTTGAATGCTTCTGCATTCATTTTAATAACATGCTTATTGTAAACAACTTACAAAATGCCGGGGAGTAAAATGTTAAATTGGTTCAAAAAAAATTGCGGTTTTTGCAATTAATTTTAATGGCAGAACCCACAATTACTTTTGGACCAGTCTAATAAGAAAACCACTCCATCCTACTATCCAAAAAGATAAGCATTATTCATATTTTGGCAAAATTTCTACTAATCTTTAGTCCTATAAATCTGGTATTATTTTTTAATTTAGTGTTTTGCATGAAGATTTAAGAACTTGAGATTTGTAAGCATTGTTATGTTGATAATACCCTTATATTTCTCAAAAAATAATGCTCAATAATCACATATAATTCCATCATTTAGGCTTCAGGGAAAAAGGGTAGAACTGACAATGTATAATGTTTCAAAGATAATGGATGTTAATTTTTCATTCACAAAATAGCACAGAATGTGATTCCTAGTCACTGCATACATGTTCTTTATGTATGATTTCAAGGACTCGGGCTCCCACAATCTTGTGGACCTGGTATCTTGAATGCATAGCTTATAAATTTATCCTGGATTTTGCCATACCAATCAGATATAAAGAGAAAAGATTATAAAAGAAAAGGTATTCATGGGTTAAACTAAATTGAAACAAAGTAAAACATATGCAAGTAAACTGGATGTTGACACTGATAAAAGACTGCTACTGACTTAAAGGGACAAACATCATTTTCTGCTCACATTCCGTAGAAAAGAACTTAGTTACATGGCCATACTTAGCTTCAGAGGATGCTAGGAGTGTAAGCTACCTTTGTGCTCAAGAAAAAGAGGGAAATGGGTGTTGGTAAACAGCTAGCAATATCTTTCATAACTAATGAAATAAATAATGTTCCTGTATTTGTTACTTACTTAAATGTATAATTTTGCCAAAGATATTGGTCCCATATTTTCCAAGGATGTATTCATTTTTAGATCTTTAGATATGTAGATTGGAAAGATTTATTTTAGTAATTAAGGATATTAGTCATATATCTGTCTTACAAGTATAAAGTATTTCCATGTTTAAGGCCGGGCGCGGTGACTCATGCCTGTAATCTCAGCACTTTGGGAGACCAAGGTGGGCGGATCACAAGGTCAGGAGTTTGAGACCGGCCTGACCAACATGGTGAAACCCCATCTTTACTAATAATACAAAAATTTGCCGGGTGTGGTGGTGCACGCTTAGAATCCTAGCTACTCAGGAGACTGAGGCAGGAGAATAGCTTGAACCCAGGAGGTGGAGGTTGCAGTGAGCCAATATCGCGCCACTGCATTCCAACCTGGGTGACAGAGCGAGACTCTGTCTCAAAATAAATAAATAAATAAACAAACCCATAAAATCCCAAATTATTTCCAGTTTTACTACCATTTAACTTTTCTTTAGTGATTATCACAACAGTTTTAAAAGCTTAAATTAAAATGTTAGGGCCAGGCATGGTGGCTCACACCTGTAATCCCAGCACTTGGAAAGGCTGAGATGGGTGGATCACCTGAGGTAGGGAGTTCAAGACCAGCCTGACCAATGTAGAGAAACCCCATCTCTACTAAAAATACAAAATTAGCCAGGCGTGGTGGCACATGCCTGTAATCCCAGCTACTCGGGAGGCTGAGGCAGAAGAATCGCTTGAACCCGGGAGGCAGAGGTTGCAATGAGCTAAGATCGCCCCATTGCACTCCAGCCTGGGCAACAAGAGTGAAATTTCCATCTAAAAAAAAAAAATTATACATATTTTTCTTTGGTTTTATGCTTAGAAATTCCTTCTGTATCTTAAGATCAAATAAATTTGTGCTTATGTGTTCTTTTAGGTATTTCATGGTTAATTTTTTAGTTTTAAGCTTTAATTCATGTATAAAAATTTAATATGTATGGATACGTATAGTATAAAATATAACTCTACTGCTCCCCGTCTATTTGACCATTTCTGTTTTTCCATTTCTTTTCACATTGATATAATTTGCTATCTAAACTTTTATATATTCTATAGGTCTTAAAGAAAATAACACTGAAACTTAGGATGGAAAGACTCTACTTTCATATTGTGTGGCATTTCAGGTAGAAGACACAATAGTTGGTGATAAGAGTTAGAATGAAATAAAATAAAACTAAGTTTAGTCTAGGGTTGGTAGCTCATGAGACTAAATGGATAATGACACTTAATATAGCAGAAGATCATACTTGGTACAGAAGATAATCTTTTCTGTTTTAGACATGTTAAGTCAAGATATCTTGAAATATTTGGTTGAAGATGTAAAGTAGGCTGTTGGATTACGTAGTAGAATGTATGAGCTGGTGTTTGAAGAACCATTACTTTGTTGGTGATAGCAATGAGAACAGTTAGGATAATCCAGGAACAATATATATAGATGATCAGAGAACCTGGTTATGAAACTCCTGGGAAACTCCAAATGTTAAGGAATTTGCAGTGAGAAATAATCAGCAAAGTTAATTAAAAAGTATACTCAGAGTGATAAGAGGAAAATAAAAAGCAGTACCACATATGAAAACTGAAGGGAAATATTTTTGAAGGAAAAGAGAATCAACAGTGTCAAATGCTGCAGATAGGTCAAGTTATATGAGGAATAAAAACAAGTCATTGGCATTGACAATTAGCAATTATGGATGACCTTCTTAAGAACAATTTAAGTACAGTTGTTAAGGAAGAAGCGATATTATACTTAGCATGTAGGTGCTAAAAATGGTAAATCTCACACACCAAGTGACTGAAACATGCCCCCCATCCCACTGAATATGTGCTCATAATACATTTGTGATATATATTGCTAATAGCACTTTGCAGAAATTGAAAAAAAAAAAAAAAACGGCCCAGAAAGGTTAAGAAATATGCATAATGTCATTTACTTAGGGAGTACTAGAGCCAAACCAAATTTCTTCTTGAGAAAGTCTTGCTTACATTCACAAACATCAGTCTATTTCCTATCCTTCTAATAGAAGGATTTTTTTTCTCTCTCTATCTCCCTTTCTGGATCTAAAATTTATGACTAGCTTCTCACTGCTCAAAAAGTCCAATACACAAGAGGTGAGGCGTGGTTGAAGAAAAGCAGCTTTATTTCAATGGTAGTGGATGAGGAGATGGCTAGTCTTAAGCCTCCAAAAATCATTTCAAATCTTTAGACTGAATGAAGCGATTTAAAAAGGGAAGTTTGGTATGGGAAACATATGAGAATGGTGCATAGTACTGGTCTGCATGTCTTGTTCTGATGGCTTTCTTGAGTTATTGTGCATTTAAAGTACCAGCTGGCACCATCTCGACTGCAGATGCATTGTCAATGAACCACCTTGAGGTTATCTCTAGGTGGAAGAGAGTTCTGCAGCTGGTCTCCATGCCTGGCTTGTTTCAAGATTAGCTCCTGGAATTACCAATCAAACATATAGTTAGATAAGCATCCACATGTTGGTCATAGGGTCACAGTGCAAGGGAATGCCTAGAGGGAGGAAAAATATTACTAAAGTACATTTCAAGGCTATATCTTAAGAGTTTCTTCACAGAATTGGAAAAAACTGCTTTAAAGTTCATATAGAACCAAAAAAGAGCCCACATCTCCAAGACAATCCTAAGTCAAAAGAACAAAGCTGGAGGCATCACGCTACCTGACTTCAAACTATACTACAAGGCTACAGTAACCAAAACAGCATGGTACTGGTACCAAAACAGAGATATAGACCAATGGAACAGAACCGAGTCCTCAGAAATAATACCACACATCTACAGCCATCTGATCTTTGACAAACCTGAGAGAAACAAGAAATGGGGAAAGGATTCCCTATTTAATAAATGGTGCTGGGAAAATTGGCTAGCCATAAGTAGAAAGCTGAAACTGGATCCTTTCCTTACTCCTTATACGAAAATTAATTCAAGATGGATTAGAGACTTAAATGTTAGACCTAATACCATAAAAACCCTAGAGGAAAACCTAGGTAGTACCATTCAGGACATAGGCATGGGCAAAGACTTCATGTCTAAAATACCAAAAGCAACGGCAGCAAAAGCCAGAATTGACAAATGGGATCTAATGAAGCTAAAGAGCTTCTGCACAGCAAAAGAAACTACCATCAGAGTGAACAGGCAACCTACAGAATGGGAGAAAATTTTTGCAATCTACTCATCTGACAAAGGGCTAATATCCAGAACCTACAAAGAACTCAAACAAATTTACAAAAAAAAAACAAACAAACAACCCCATCAAAAAGTAGGCAAAGGATATGAACAGACATTTCTCAAAAGAAGACATTCATACAGCCAACAGACACATGAAAAAATGCTCATCATCACTGGCCATCAGAGAAATGCAAATCAAAACCACAATGAGATACCATCTCACACCAGTTAGAATGGCGATCATTAAAAAGTTAGGAAACGACAGGTGCTGGAGAGGATGTGGAGAAATAGGAACACTTTTACACTGTTGGTGGGATTGTAAACTAGTTCAACCATTATGGAAAACAGTATGGCGATTCCTCAAGGATCTAGAACTGGATGTACCATATGACCCAGCCATCCCATTACTGGGTATATACCCAAAGGATTATAAATCATGCTGCTATAAAGACACATGCACACGTATGTTTATTGTGGCACTATTCACAATAGCAAAGACTTGGAATCAACCCAAATGTCCATCAGTGATAGACTGGATTAAGAAAATGTGGCACATATACACCATGGAATACTATGCAGCCATAAAAAAGGATGAGTTTGTGTCCTTTGTAGGGACATGGATGCAGCTGGAAACCATCATTCTTAGCAAACTATCACAAGAACAGAAAACCAAACCCCGCATGTTCTCACTCATAGGTGGGAACTGAACAATGAGATCACTTGGACTCGGGAAGGGGAACATCACACACCGGGGTCTATCATGGGGAGGGGGGAGGGGGGAGGCATTGCATTGGGAGTTATACCTGATGTAAATGACGAGTTGATGGGTGCTGACGAGTTGATGGGTGCAGCACACCAACATGGCACAAGTATACATATGTAACAAACCTGCACGTTATGCACATGTACCCTAGAACTTAAAGTATAAAAAAAAAAAAAAAAAGACTAAGGAGAAAAGCTTTAAAATATATTTCAAAACTAAGATACTCAATTACATGACGACTCAAAAGTATTCAGTCAATATCAGATTATTCCAGAAGGTGGTCAGTAGGACAAAAAGACGAGAGAATTAAAGGTGTTACAGGAAATGTAAAGCGATAAGACACGCGATCCAGACAGAAAAGATATGGAAATGAAGCTGGGAAGAGGCTAATAAAATAGGCTAACACTGGGGAGAGGAGAGGAGAGGAGAGGAGTTGAGGGACTAGAATCTTATACATATGCCTTGACTTTTCAGGCTTTACCTGAATAGAATGCAGGGAAAAGAAAATCTTCATTCTAAGTCTAAATTCCCCATTATTTATTAACCTTCACTTTAATTTCAATCAAGTGGTTACTATACATATGTGTCTGAACATTGTAACAAGTATTTGTAAAATAAATGAACTTTTAAAAAAGAATCATTGCACCGGAAGAATTAGTTTGATTCAAGTATTGAATACCAAATATTCAAGTTAGCACATTACGATAAAATGTCATTCATTCGAATGCAATATTCAGGGAATATATTAATTTCTCTTAGTTTGTCTTGAAAAGAACACAGTATTTCTGCTTTAAGAAAACTGGGAAAAAATCACAGTGTGCCATTTTTTGAAATTCTTCAGTTTGCACATGAGAAAGAAGTCAGAGGATTTGTAATGTGCTGCCCATAGGCTTCTGAACACTTTAAAACTTGTGAAATAAATGAATTCAACAGTCTTTACCCAACCAATGTTGGCCATCAATAAGCACATTTACATGTCTATTTGCTGCATAAGAAGCACACTTTCTCCAGAATAACTGAAGATTATGTACAGATTCTTTGGCCCCACCCCCAGAGATAGCAATTCTTGAAGTTGATGCCAGGAATATTATCTTTTAAGTTTTTCATATGATTTTCATGGTCAATCAGGATTGCAATTTACTTCTTGTTATAAAAAGGTCATTCATGTTCTTGCTACACTTTCAGTTATTCACTCCCTCAGATATTTCTCTCATTGGCTGGATACCTACTAAGGGAGGAAATAAAAAAATCTAGTAGATTTTTCTACTCTTTAGGAGAATCTGCCTTTAAGTGTGGGGGGGGGGGGGGGGAAGGAACAACCTTTCCACAGACATACCTTGACAAAAGGAATAGAATGTCTGCTTCACTATACATCTGATAACTCCTGCCTACTCCATCCTTTCAACACAAAATAGAAAAAGGAAAAGAAAAAAAATGGTACAAACATTTACTGAGCACACTAAAATTTGCCCATAACAAGCTAGAAGCCTTTACATAATCTCATTTCATTTTTGCAGCAAGCCTACAAATTAGATATGACTGTATTAGTTCGTTTTTACAGTGGAATAAAGAACTGCCTGAGACTGGGTAATTTATAAAGAAAAGAGGTTTACTTGACTCAGAGTTCCACATGGCTGGGAAGGCCTCAGGAAACTTACAATCATGGTGGAAGGGGAAGAGGAAGCAAGCATCTTTTTCACAAGGCAGCAGGAGAAAGAAAGCGAGTGTGTGAAGGGGGAACTGTCAAAAACTTATAAAACCATCAGATCTTATGAGAACTCACTCACTATTATCAGAACAGAATCGGGGAAACCATCCCCATGATACAATCATCTCGCACGAGGCTCCTCTCCCAACACGTGCGGATTACAATTTAAGATGAGATTGGATGGGGACACAGAGCCAAACCATATTAATGACCAACCCCAACAAATGGATGAGAAAACCAATGCTCAGAGAGGGTAAGTATTCCAGTCTCAATAGCACAGCTAACATGGTACAAAACAGTCATTCGAACAATGTTGTCAGCACAACACCCTGGTATTCATAGCCTCTGAGCTACATACATATGCATACATGTACATACAGGTAGCTAAACATGCATTTCATTTTTTTTTTTCAAAACATTGCACATTGTGCTAAGAACATTGAAATAAGAGTACTGAACTCGAGTTTTTTAGCTCTGGCTCATTTCCTAATTAGCTTTTGTGACCTTCCTTAATGTTCATACTTTTGTGGACTTCATAAATCTCAATGTTAAATAAGGATAGGGTATTATGTAATTTCTAAAGTCTTTTGTCACACTAAAATATATTCACCTACTCTATTCCTCTGAATCATTGCAAGCCCAGTGTGGACTATTTCACATGCACTACCTGGCATTTTTAGAACATATCTTTTCAAAACACAGAATACTGGTGAGGCAGTGAATATATTTGAAATTACATATATTTGAATTTTTTTTATCTTACATCCTGCTGTCCTTCACACATGATTTAGTAGTAATCAATAACTGTCAAACTCACCACCCATAAAGTATATCAGCCCACTCATCTGTTTCAGAATGCATTCTAATTCCAATGTCTATGGGCTACTTTGTGTTTGTAATGCATTAGAAAGTCAAGTTATTGAGTTTCTGCTTACAGAATCACTCCTTAGAGAAGAATTTCTTGTTTTTGCAAGACTGTCCATACTTAAGAGCAGTGCATTGGGAGAAGTCCTCCTCCACATCAAAAGATATATTTTAAGCAGAAGCTTGAGCATTTGGAAAGAAAATACCATTTTGAAAACACAAGTGAAATACACAGAAATGTTTGATCAGAAAGAGCTCTGGAATAAGAGTCAAGGGAACTGAATTTGAGTAGAAATCCAACGATTGCCTAGCTGTTTGATCTTGGATAAGGCATTTGACCTTCCAAATTTCAATTTCACCTCTGCAAAATGATCTTTGAAAGACAATGCAAAACAGGTACCCTTGAACAGTTCTGCAATTTTCTAGATTTCCCTAGATAATTCCCAATTTCCTCTTTCCTAAAATCTCCAAAACCTCCTTTTTGCTTTCTACTTCACAAGAATCAGAGGAAAGCATACACAAGTTTTCCATATCATATCTTCCCATTTGCTGTATCTGTTTTAATATACTCTGACTTGTCTATTATAGTGAAAGAGTTTCTTACCCCAAATTAGAATAACCGTTCCACTTGTACACTGCTACTAACTCAAGGGTACGATCTTGCCACTATTATTTTTTAAGAGATGGGGTCTCACTATATCATCCAGGCTGGTCTTAAACTCCTGCGCTCAAGTGATTCTTCTGCCTCAGCATCCAGAAGTGCTGGGATCACAGGCAAGGGCCACCACACATGGCTCCTTTGCAGCCATCTTTTTCTCTCCTTTGTATCACATATTTATCCCTCTTGCTGGGCCATTCCCATCAGCATCCAAACTTGTTCTCTTGTTCTAGGATAATTTTACTTTAAAAAATAAATTTTATTGTGCATATTTAAGGCATAAGTTATGGCATACATATATTTATAGATAGTAAAACGATTACTGTAGTGAAGCAAATTAACATGTCCATCATCTCACATAGTTACCCATTTTTTGTTGTTGTTGATTTTGTAGCAAGAACAGCTAAAAGCTACTCATTTAACAGGAATCCCAATACAGTACATTTTTTTTTTTCAAGCTATAGTTCTCATGTTGTACATTAGATCTCTAGACTTGTTCATCCTACTTATCTGCTACTTTGCAAGCTCTGACCTACATCTCCTCATTTAGTCCCACCTCCATCCCCATCCCTTCCTCTGGCAACCACTGTTTTACCCTCTGGCAACCACTGTTTTATCTTTTTATATTTTGCTCTTTTAGATTCCACATATAAGTGATATCATACAGTATTTTTTTCTTTCTGCATGTGGCTTTTTTCACTGAGCATAATGTCCTACAGTTTCATCCATGTTGTGGCAAATGGTGGATCTCCTTTTTAAAGGCTGAATAATATTCCATTATTTACATACCACAGTTTCTTTATCCCTTCATCTGTCAATGGGCACTCAGGTTTTTTCCTTCATTTTTCCATTGTAAATGATGCCGGAGTGAGCATATGGGAGTGCAGATATTTTTATGAACCGATGATTTCATTTCCTCACGATATATGCCCAAAAGAGGAATTGTCAGATCATACTGTAGCTCAATTTTTAATTTCTTTAGGAAATGCAATTCTATTTTCCACATTGGCTACACTAATCTATATTCCTATCAACAGTGTACAAGGGTCCTTTTCTCCACACCCTCACCAACATATATCTTGACATGTTGATAATAACCATCATAATGAGTGTGAGGTATATCTCATATTGGTTTTGATTTGCAATTACCTGATTATTAATAAGGTTGAGCACCTTCTCATATACCTGTTGACCATTTTTGTCTTCTTTTGATAAATGTCTATTCAGGTCCTTTGGCCATTTTTAAATCGCATTGTTTCTCTCCTATTGAGTTGTATGTGTTCCTCATAATTTTTTATATGAATCCTTTGTGAAATATATGATTTTTTAAGTTTTTTTTTATTCTGTAGGCTGCTGTTTGATTTTGTGCTGTGCTCAGTCCCCCAGAGATCCAGAACCTCTCTTCTTAATTTAAAAAACAAAAATGCACTGGTCAGGCGCAGTGGCTCTTGCCTGTAATCCCAGCGTATGGGAGGCCGAGGTGGGTGAATCATTTGAGGCCAGGAGTTTGAGACAAGCCTGGCCAACATGGCTAAACCCCGTACCCACTAAAAATACAAAAATTAGCTGTGTTTGGTGGCAGGCTCCTGTAATCCCAGCTACGCAGTTAGCTGAGTCACCAGAATCACTGGAACCTGGAAGGCAGAGGTTGCAGTGAGCCAAGATTATGCCAGGCAAAAAAACAAAACAAAACAAAATATCTTTGGCCTCATGTCCCTCTCCAGGTATCTCCCAATTAGTTATCTTTACAGCAAATTTTCTGCAATGAATGGTCTATATTCTCCTTCAATCCCTTCCCAACTGACTCATTGATCATTTATTTTCCTTTATGTAATGCCACCTCTTACCAGCATTTGACAGAGTGGACCACTCCATTTATCCCCTGGCTTGCTGAAATCATGCTGTCCTGATTTCCCTCATATATAGTTGCTCTATCTCAGAGCTCGATACTCATATCTCTTCTATATCTAAGCCCAGTCCCATGATGCTAAACATCATCCATGTGCTGACAACTACCACATTTCTATCTTCACTTCACGTTCCTCCCACGAACACCAGACACATATATCCACTTGCGTACTCAACATCTAGAAAGGTACTGTAATGTAATGCTGTAGGATGTGGAATTACTGAGAAGCCCCCAGCCAATGATTGAACATGACAGCAATACAGGAATTCATAATTTCTGACCAGCTTAGGACCCCCTACGAGCACCCTTTGCACAAAAGCCCTCTGTGGGGCAGGCTAGGACTTTCTCAGAGCTGCATCTTAGTCTGATTCTACTTTCTACTGAAGATGTCTCAAGCTAGGGCCTGCGAACTAACAGTGCTCCCATTAGTAAGTACTCTCTTGAAGGGAGATTTTATTAGTCCACTTTCACAGCTGCCACAAAGGCTACACTGAGTTCATGAATACCAACACTAGCAGAGGTGCCCTCTTCTTCAGAGGGCTGAGTTTCAGTTAAGGCACTCTTCTCAAAACACTGAAGTTTTAAACATTCGGCCTCTTCCTTTTGTTTCATCAGCTCCACAGGGATAGCTACATCTTCTATTTTCTACTTCCATGATATTATACAATTTGCTTTTGAACTTTTCAGTTAATTACATGGCTAACAACTTTATAAACTAGTAAAAAATTATACTAAATTTTCTTTGCTTAAATACAGGGTGTTTCTGTCTCCTGATTGGATTCTGCCTGATGCAAATGTTATCTAATGACTTCCTCTTAGAGAAGGATTCAACTTTCTTTCACCTACCCAGCACCACATCCTTACATATAAGCATAGTTCTCCTTATCTTCAACATTAGTTATATTAGATCATTATTGTTTCATAAATCAGCTCACTGTTTATGTTATATTGACTGTGCTGAAGGCTAGTCTCAACATAAACTTATAGTTTATTTTTTGGTTATGTTTCCTTCCCAAGAGAAGGCTGGATTTTTTTGTTTTCTTTTCAGTTAGAGATTGTCTTGACTTTCATGTATTATACATTTTTCAGCTCAACTAACTCCCTTCCTTGATTATATAAATATCCTCTCAATGCATTCCGACACAATTTTTGTATCTTCTTCTTATTGTTGCTCTGAAGACCTCTCACCCAGAGCCTTTTAATCGCTTCCTGTAATTCTGGTTGTTCTCTAGGCCTGCTATATAGTGGCTGTCTAAGGAATTTCTATCACTAGTCTCTGTCACCTTGAAGATTTTTTAGATGCTTTCTTGTGTGTTGGATCTCTTGTTTACACATCCCTTTGAATAGACCCATCTCTAATGCAGAATACAGCAGCTGACAAACAGTCTCCATCAATATCTCAAGTTTTAACACTAAATGAAATTACAATGAATTATGTAAAGATTTCAGCTGTAATTATGTAAGATTTCAGAAGTAATGAGAAAAATTAAGGCAGGCAAAACATAGTAACAAAATGACAGATTATGATGTCCTAAGTCCCCATGTAGATGTCATTTTCTTCAAGTCTGGCCCTCAAGAGCCTGAATAACAGGAGGAGGAAATTTCCTATTGCTCACACACATGAAACTCATTTCCAAGAAACTGAAATGCCCACTTGAATTACGTGCTCAGATTATGTTCAGAGCCATAATACCATCATTTAATAAGAATCTTTCTAATTTTGCTTCATTATCTTGAATCGGCAACAAATGTAATTTACCAGAAACTTGCACTTGTATGTATCTGTTTCTGTTTGGAAATTGAGATTTAGGCCATGACTATGTCACAAAAGTAACCAGAACAGAATTTTTTTCTACTTTAATAATTGAACTACCTTGTCCCAATGGATTTTGAAATTCATTTTAAAAGGTGTTCACATAGAAAGGTATCCCAGAGTCAAAGTAAAAAGAAAACAAAACAAATAATTAGCATGAGGAGAAAAGATAAAAATGCCAAGAAGAAAGTTATAATGTTTAATTCACCCCAAAAATGGTGTCATGTCATACAAAACAGAAAGAAAAGCAAACCAGCCACTTGAGATTCATTGTAACAAATGTTTGATTCGTTTGGCTTTCAATAAGGGCAAAGAAGGTGAGGACCCCAAATTGTTTCAATCAGGAGACAGGAATTATATACAGTTGCCCTCTATATTCATTGGTTCCACATCTGTAGATTCAACCAATAGCAGAGAGAAAATACTTGGAATGAAATAGAAATTAAGAATACAACGAAACGACAATACAAACTAATACAGACAAAATTCAATACAATATAAACAACTATGTGTATGGCACTTAAATTATATTAGATACTATAAGTAATCTGGATATGATATAAAATATACAAGGAGAGGTGTGCAGACTATACGCAAATACTATTCCATTTTATATCAGGGACTTGAGCATCCAAGGGTTTTGCTATCCACTGGGGTCCTGGAACCAACCCCACACGGTTAACATGGGAGGACTGTACTTGAATGCAATGACCTGAGTTTATAATTTAATCATGATGAAATAAAAAAGAACGCTTAAATAATAACGTCGACCAGAAAATCCTGTTAGAATTTAAAAGTTTAGTCTTTTAAAAGTAAATATTCTTCTCCAAAAAGGGTGTAGATATAGCAGCACCACATTACGTTGTTATTAAAGAAGCCACCACGAGAGGGCAATACCTTCAGGCCGCACTACTGCTGCTCCCTTTCTCTTCAAAGCCTGGGACACTCAAGATTTTTTTCAGGCAACAGCCCAGAGGTAACTAATTTTTCCGGAGAGCAAGTGAGTCTGCGTTGCTTTACAGCACACAATTAGGCGGCATCCATTGATGACCAAAAATTACATAACGCTTTATGTGAGTTATTGCTGTGGTATTCAACCCTGCGTTAACGTCATCTGGGGTGCTTTAAAAAATTATCTATGGCTGCAGAATTTCTCAGGTTGGGGCCAGCATCGATCTACTTTAAAACCTTCCTTAGGGAGGCCGTCACAGATTAGAACACCGTGCACCCCAGTCTCGGGATATTAGAAAACAGTATTGAGTTTGAGGATTTCACATTTCCGTGTGCCATTTCTTTATCGTCTGTAATGCAGTCATTTCAGGCAGTATTATAATGAGGGAGACGTTTGAATCATCTCTATATGACTATTCATGTTATTAAGCCTAATATGTAAGGTTAAGATGCTTATATCAATCTACCTTTTATTACATTTATTATCATCTGAAAACTTGAAATCCTTTAAAAGGGAACAATGAGGTTTTATTATTATCTCTAATAAATTATTGCTAGGCAACCTTTAGCAGAGTACACATTGCAAACTGTCATTTCAGCTCAGTGCTGCAGACATCGCTTTACTACAAGAACCTCCAGAGATGCAGATTATCATAAGAACAATGATCTAGTTAACAAAGGTTTCCTGCTCTGATTAATTCAGGTTTCATCACTCTAATTTTACCTTCACGGTTGCCACAAAAATAAAATACTTTGGTACTCAGAGTGAGTCAAAGTCTTTGCAAAAAAGTAAAGGTTTGTCTTTAACACCATTAAAAACAAAATCCAAAAATTAGATTTCTATAGCTAGGAAAAGGAGAGGAAAATGAAGGTACAATTCTTACAGTCTGGGCAAAGATGACAGTCGGATTTACCTAGGTTGTCTATTTTACTCCTAGTAACTGCTACATGCTAGAAAAAGGCTTTATAGTCACACGAAAGTGGTTTTAAATCCCAATTGTATAACTCACTCTGCAGTGGAGGCAAAATATTTAGTCTTTCTGAACCTCTGTTCTCTCATGTTTAATAATGGGGATAATCACTATATCACAGAGTTGTGTGAATGTAATGGGGCAATAGATGTAGAGAAAAGGCCATGTCGATAGGTTGTTCAGCCAAAGCCCGCTAGTACTACAGATTCTAGTACTAGAGATTCCAAGTGGAGATTACTAGTAATTGGCATTTCAAAGCCTGGGATGTTCTACAGCTACTGCAACTGCCACTGCGGCTGGCCATTGCTCAATTCCTAGAGAAGTCCAGGGTGGTTAATG
Source organism: Chlorocebus sabaeus (assembly GCF_047675955.1). Classification (NCBI taxonomy): domain Eukaryota; kingdom Metazoa; phylum Chordata; class Mammalia; order Primates; family Cercopithecidae; genus Chlorocebus; species Chlorocebus sabaeus. The sequence continues at coordinate 59,071,065 of NC_132933.1, forward strand.
CCTGATCACGAGCCTCACTCTCACCATCTAATATTTCTCACTTGACTGCTATTCACAGTCCCACTACAACCCACCCTTCATAGGGTTTAGTCATGATGCATCAGGGAAAGTACGACCTGAGAACTTCAAAAAAAAAAGCAAAAAAAAAAAAACAGTGAAGCAACGTCATGTTGAAATGTCAATAGAGTCATGTTCAGCATTTGCATATCTCTTGGAATTCTTTAGCAAATAGATTTTCAATTAACATTTTGCTGTCAGATTGGGATGGGTCTGTTTCACAGTATCCTTGTGACCCTTTCTCCTCCAGAAGCAAGGAGAGCAGCAGTACAAAATAGGAAGTATATATTACATTATACTGAAATGATGTTTCTCTTAACATTTACTGACTTGCCTCCAAGTTATCTAGGTAAGCTCCCCAAGTGCAGAGACCATGTCTAATTGTCTTCAAGGCTGCTCAAGCTCAAGAACTAGTCCCAAAGAAATGCGAACTAAAACAAGATTATCCATCCATAACGCTGTCAAAGTGAGAAAAGTATGAAAATACCCAAAGCTGGTTAGAATTCAAACCTTTCTGGGCTCAACATAAGTTCAAGAAGCTTTAAACATGTCCGTGACCTTTGACACAGCAATTCCATTCCTTGGAATTGGTCCTAAGGGGAGATTTAAGGAATGCTGAACTTTAAGGTTCAGTTGGTTAAAATTGATTTGTATAAATTTTATATTTTTTATATATCTTAGTGGTTTAATAAGTATGTAAAGCGACCTTAAAATGATGTTAATTAGCATGTATGTAATTGCTAATAATTAAGCAATTGCAGCAAATAATTTCTTTTTTGTTAAATTATGATTTTTTCTTTGTATTTGTAAATTATCTGTTGATTTCTTTGATTACATACTCAATGGAATTTTACATATGATCTTAGTCATGTTTCAGCTCCAGAATACTTACATTTCAGGTTCTATGGATTAGTGATTTTCCTCTGGGGGAAAAATTTTTGTTGACAATCAAGAGAGAAATAGTCATACAGAAGAATGATTTTATACTGCAGTTAATTATATGTATTAACATTATACATGCACAGATCAAGCTTAAGTCAAGACATATCTCATGGTTCTAACTTGGAAAGCTAAGTTTGATTCTTAATGGTAGGAATCTATGTAACAACTAATAAGAAAAGTAAGAACTCCTGTTATTCCTGTACTTCAAATTCAATATTAATTTCACCCCCATTCTTAGTAACGTTTCAAGTCCCAGTGGCACACTCAGCACTTGTCAAATTTCTTATCATTTTGTTTTTTTAGATGTAACTTTTCCACTGTTCAATAAACTTTGTGTCTTTGTGTTTCTTTTCCTTTTCTTTTTATTTACTTATTTATTTGTTTTGTTATTTGATTTTCTGGTATGTCTGAATGTTCAGACAAGGCTGGGAGTTTTTTCTTTCATCCATTTATATTTGGGAAGTAAATTTTGTATAAATTTTCTCCTGTGAGAATAGTGTTATTTGTTGAATTTGTTAACAAGAATGATCACTACTAAATTACCATTTGCATTACTGATATTTTTTCTCCCAAGTTCTGGATTGTTTCTAGTGCTGTACATTTTTTCCTAGACACGAATTTGCCTTTTTCCAACACCCACTATTTTGTCCTGATATTTAATTCCTCTGATTCATTAATAACTGTCAAAATTTAATCTCACTGTCAAAAATGAAAGATAATTTAATCTCATAGCAGAAGGTTCAGAAATACAAGATGTTCAGAAACAGCAGTGAATTTCTTAACAGTGTCTAAGTCTGATGCTCTTCTACTTTGATTGTGAAAGCTCACTTAAGATGGATGGCAGAGCCAAAACAAGATGCCTGAGAATACACATACAGAGTTAATTCTTCATTTGCTTCTTTCTCACTAATGACTATTTTCCTATTACATCTTAAATCTAGGAATCCTGAGAAAAAGTTGGAGAAATGAGAAAGGTCCCTTTTACTTGTCTCCTTTTGATCCCTGAATGTCTCCTATTTTTTTATATTGAACACAAATCATAATATTATAATTGGCTATTTTACCATGCACACAGAGCAAGGCAATCACTGTGCTAGATAGATGCCTAGCTTATTTTAAAAAATCCCATTTTACAGAGTACAAGACTGATACTCTAGAGGTTAAATAACTTGGCCAAAATCATGCAGCATAGTAAGGAGCAGTACCATAATTCAATCACTGGCCATGGTCTTTCAATTTCACTGAGTAACACTGATATGTAGAAATTTGGAAAATATAACTTGTCTCTCGGAGTAGATTACATCCCATTGACATTTATGGTATTTCCTATACATACACAGAAACAAATGCCACTTGCCTCAAATGGGTTTATTATCTGAGGCTTTATTATTTTTCTACAAAAATAGCTCTTAGCTTAATCAAAATTTTAATTTTAAGCTTCAATGGATTATTTCATTTTTTCAAAATATAGTGATGGCTCCAATAAGAGTATATATAGACTGTGTATGTGTGTCTGTGTGTGTGTGTGTGTTTGTGTATTCCGCACACCCCCTCCCACCCCCAAAGACACAAAACACTAAACAACCACTTAAATATTATCTTTTCCTGGAAAGCAAATGTGATTTTATTTCCTTGTTTTGACTTTAGAAAATGAAAACAAACCAAGTGCATATAATTTTTCAAAGGCCAAACAATTATCAAACTAAATCTAAAAATTAGAATCCTGATGACAAGTCCAGAAGAAAAAATTTACATTATCTACTTTTTCTACCATGAACATATGATACACTTTTTCCTTTTGTTCCTTAATAAAGACTTATATCTACAGTATAGCTAGAATATAATAAAAATGGATATATTGTATCCAGGTGCAGGCTTGGCTGTTTGTTGCTTGCAAAGTCAGTCAACAAGGACAAAATGCTATGAAAGAACAGTGGCTTTATTTTCCAAAGCTAGCAGGGGGCAATCGTCCAGGCTCCTGCTCTAAATAAACCATTTCAAATTTTAGACAGAATGCAGGGGCTTAAAAAGGGTAGTGTGGTATGTGGGGACATGCAGGAGAGGCAAGGAGGTGCCAGTCTACATGACTTGCTCTGACAACTTACCTTGGATTATTGACCCATCTGGTGAATGGGCTGGTGCCATCTTGGGTATAACCAGGCTGCAAATTACCTGCAATCTTGAAGTAATCTCCAAGTCAGGGAGAATTCCATAGTGGCCTGAATTGCTTCAATATTTACTCTCTAGAACTTCTAAACAAACACATAATTAGATAAGGGAAACATTGTGCAAGGGGGTACGTGGCAGAAAGAAGGAAAGTAGAATATTGTTCCATTATTAAAGGCAAGACAAGGAACAGGTGGGAAAGAGAAAGAACAAAAATCATTTAAAAATGGGACACTCAGAAACAGTATCTTTGGATAAGTATATATAAAGTTAGTTAACGTTGAATGTGGAAATGGTTTTACGTATAAATGGCAACACAAAATAATTTCTTTAACATATTATTAGCAGGTTAGTTTCATAGAGGCAAAAATATTATCAGGATGTGAATCATAGACAAAGGAAAAAAATATTAATTTTAGCAGGAAAAAATGAAATATCTGAAACCAAAATGAGAGTTCTATAACAATTAGTCTAGTGTGACAATGAGATTATTACAACTAACAATAGGGAACATTTATGTTCCTAAAATTAATTTAATTTAAATTAAATTAACATATAATCCAGGTATAAAGAGAAAGAGAGAGAGATTGTGTTTGTTCTGTCTGTTGCAAGGGCACAGGAGCAGGAAAAAAGAGGTCAGGAAGCAGAGACTGTTCTAGAAATCTAAAGGTAGACAGTGAGTCATTTCAGAGTACCCATGTACGTATCTGGTAAAATAAACAGATCCAGCAACTGTACCCAGCAGATCTTATTAGTGATTTTGAAAGGGATTAAACATTAATCATCACCTCATATATGCATCTTGCAAAACACACTCAGCATGCTGCAATCTGTATGATTCATGAGGATATCTGAGTCAGGTAAAATATGAAGGAATATATTTATATATAGAAGTTAAACTCTTATTCCTCTTATCCATACAAAAAGGGCTTTCAGTTTCTGGCTCTTATTATCATTAACACTATATGGAATTACTGCAAATACCTTCATCTGTTGATTGTGGAATTACAAAGCAATATATTATATACTTTGACTTAAGAAAATTGGGCTATATAAAACCATTACTATGAGATTTAATACTACACAATAAATCTTGTAAATGGTAGATTTTCCAGTGACAAACTATAAGTTGTTTTTAACTATGGTCTAGTCTGCAAATTTTGGAAAACATTCCTTTTACTGTAAGAAATCTAGGGCTATAGTTAAAGTAATCCCCACTCCTCAGTGGACTACCAAGACTGCACAAACTTCTTACTATGCAGGGTTTATTTTCAGCACAGTAAAGACAGAACCAAGGCTGTCAGAAAAATAGCAGGATGGAAACATGTTTAAAATCATAAACATCCCCAGGCACTATACATTTGACAATAAACTGTCCTTTATAGGGAACAAGATAATCTGAAGTGTGATCTTTCAAGAAAAATAATGAGATGAGTGTCAGTTGTACTGGTAGTATTCTAAAATTTATTGCAACTGCCTACTTAGGGAACAGAGATTAAATTTAGCAGTTGAAATCAGGGTTGCCAAACATTATATAAAATATTAAATAGAAAAATGCAAGTCATGAGTTTTAAAATGGAAGAAAGGAAGAAAGGGAGGGAGGGAAGGAAAGAGTGAGGGAGAGAAAGAAGGAAGGTAGGAAGGAAACCAGACAGCGATATATCAGCTGCCTTCTGCTTTCTGTGGAATAGACAAACTATTCAAATATTGTAAAAAGAAGAGAAATTGTCAAAAATTTTAAAATGGTAAATACACAACCAATTGTTGCAAGCTATCAGCCAAATTAATTCTGTACTACTACAATTATGACTACAATCTTTATTAGTAAAGATCCAGGCACACGAGAGGAATTGTTGGATGAAAAAGCATTGTGGGGGAGTTTTCTTCCGAGCTGCTTTTGCGTTAAGCACTCTCTTTTACTTATATTTTAAGCTTAATGCTGAACTCTGCCACCTTCTTGTATATTACAGGCCAATAAAAATAGCAAAGGTTTCTGTCATGCCCTCCTGTCCATCCGTATGAAGAGACCATCAACAGGCTTTGTGTGAGCAATAAAGCTTTTTAATCACCTGGGTGCAGGTGGGCTGAGTCTGAAAATAGTCAGCAAGGGGAGATAGGGGTGGGACAGTTTTATAGGATTTGTGTAGGTAGTGGAAAATTACAGTCAAAGGGGTTGTTCTCTGGCAGGCAGGGGCAGGGGTCACAAGGTGCTCGGCGGGAACTTCCAGACTCATTGTCCAGGAGAAGGAATTTCACAAGATTAATGTCCTCAGTTAAGTCAGGAACCGGCCATTTTCACTTCTTTTGTGATTCTTCAGTTACTTCAGTACATGTGGATGTATATGTGCAGGCTTGGGCTCAGAGGCCTGACAGCTTCTAAAAGAACTTTTGTTTACATTTAACATACATTTGAATGGCTATCTTCATTTTTAAAGACAACCCTAAGGGATAGCTTTGGGGAGAAGATGTTAGACAAAGTCTCTTCTACCGAGACCTAGCTTTGAGAAAAGAACTGAGATAAGATGAAAAGAGTAAAGAGTCCATTGTCAGTTTTCTATTGCCATAATTTTGCTGTCCTTTTAATTCAGGTTTGTTTTGTTGATTTAACAACACAGGTATTCCATAAACTAATATAATTATTAGATATAATTATTAAGTATGTATAATGTACAGGTAATCATTTCTTCTATAATGCTATAACATGATATGTGTTACTAAAAATCACTTCACTATCCAAATTGTGCAATTGAATACTGCAAGACTCATGGAAATACAGGGGTTAGGAAGAGATTTGGATTGCGTGCCTCACCACATTTGTCACATGAGCTTTGTGGTTTTCACTGAATGATTTTTATAGCACTGTAATTTCTAGGAACACATATGTATTAAAAGAAATTGACTTTTTCAAACCATGTGTTATAACAAAAAATCCTGACTATCTGTACAAAATATACAAACCCAGGAAAAAGGCTATTATTTTCCCACCCCAGGATTCCAAACCTAACATGCTCATTCATCTATTAATCTCTTTTATTGAAATAATAATTATTGCAGATTTGAGGGAGCACTGAAGTCACCTTTTTCTTATAGCCAGAGTACCAAAATGGCTAGTGAATAAATAATATTTTTATATTTATTTATTTATTTATTTATTTATTTATTTATTTAGTGAGACGGAGTCTCACTCTATCGCCCAGGCTGGAGTGCAGTGGCGTGATCTTGGCTCACTGCAAGCTCCGCCTCCTGGGTTCATGTCATTCTCCCGCTTCAGCCTCCCAAGTAGCTGGGTCTACAGGCGCCCGCGACCACGCCCGGCTAATTTTGTTTCGTATTTTTAGTAGAGATGGAGTTTCACCGTGTTAGCCAGGATGGTCTCCATCTCCTGACCTCGTTATCTGCCCGCCTCGGCCTCCCAAAGTGCTGGGATTACTGGCATGAGCCACTGCGCCCGGAATGACCTACATTTTTCTCTTCTGACTTATTACCAAGTAAGTGCAATTCTATTGATAAGGTGAAAGGAAAATATCTTGGGCCCCCAAAATCACTAAACTAAAGGGAAAGGTCAAACTGGGAACTACTTAGGGCAAACCTGCCTCCCATGCTAATCAAAATCACCCTCTGCTCATGTAAATAAATGCATACCTAATTGCCTCCTTTGGAGAGGCTAATCAGAAACCCAGAAGAATGTTATCATTTGTCTTTTATCTACCTATGACCCGGAAGCACCCTCCCTGCTTAGACTAGTCCTGCCTTTCCAGACTGAACCAATGTTCTTCTTACATGTATTGATTGATGTCTCATGTCTCCCTAAAATGTATAAAAGCAAACTGTGTCCTGACCACCTTGGCCACGTGTTGTCACGACCTTCTGAAGCTGTGACATGAGCAAGTGTCCTCAGCCTTGGCAAAATAAACTTCCTAATTATCTGAAACCTGTCTCAGATATTCACGATTCGCATTTTGGTAACCATGAAGGGATTCTCAGTGGAGATGCCTCTGACTTTTGACAAATTTCTTGTCAGTGCTTGGTACCATCTTGAACTATCCTTATGGCTCAAACTAACAGGACAATTTGCTGAGGCCTGGAAGCACCCCCACCCACCCGCCCAGAGAATCCCTGATCTCCCCAAATTTGGTCGAGATCTAAAGTTTATTTTGCTATATAACTCTTTTTTTTTTTTTTTTTTCCTTTGGAATATTACTTTTTCCCAACACGAGGAAGGCAAAGTTTTTCCTGCTTCCATGATGATTAAAGGCAGGTAACTCCTTTATGGAGTTTGAACTTGCTGCCAACAGGGAAGATGAGGGTTTTGTTTTGTTTTTCCTGCTTCTAGGATGGTAGAGACCAGTCTTCAGCCTGAGTTCCATCCCTAGATAAGTAACTGAATTGGGGTTTGTCTTGGCCAAATTTAAGATTAACAACCAGCTGGTCTTAATCTCTCCTTACCGTTAGAGCACTCGGTAATCATAGAAATTGTGTGATCATTTGTTTTGCTTAACTGTTTTTTTTGTTTTTTTGTTGTTATTGTTGTTTCTGTTTTTGTTGTTGTTTTGGTCTTTTTCCCATTGGGTTTGATCAACACTGTTAAACTTCATCAAACTCGAAGTAAATTCCAAATTATGGGGAACAGGGCCTCTGAAGTAGCTAAATCTCACACGCAGACACACACACACAAAAGGAGGTGTAGTGAAGGAAGAAAAACGGAGGGCAAAAGGAAAAAAACAAAAAGGAAACAATTTTGATTTTGACTACTAAGAAGCTTTATTTACATAACAAGGCCACCTTTTTGCTAGCCAGGCCAAACTGAAAGAACAATGGCTGTACTTAAATGGCAACAATTCATCCTAGCTGAAATATGATAATGAGATTTTAAAAGATTTTTTTAAAGGAGCTCAGTGGTTAAAACTCAGCTTAATTAAAAGCTAACATCAACATGTGTGTCTTTGCATTTAAAAGGCCTGCATGTTTTTGTTTTTGTTTTTGTTTTTCTCCTAGGACCTTGTCTTTTTTTTTTTTTTTTTTCTTTGAGCAAAAGTTGTTTTTCTTTTCAGTTGACTAAATTCTGTTTCCTTCATTTACTTCTGCTGGCTCTCCTTTCTCTTGCGCCTTCTGCCGCATGGTGGACATATAACAGTTTATAATAGCCTGGGGTTCCTTAAAGAAAATGCAGAAAGCACCAGTTTCCTTTTGAGAAAGAAACCTGTTTTTCCTTATGGAACCCCAAGAATGTAAACAGACAAGTTCATCTCAGCTCTTAAACTGCTTTTGTATTGAGTTACCTGTTTGTTTTGTTGTTGTTGTTGTTGTTGTTGCTGAAATAGTTATTGCAACAGAGGCTACTCTTGGGATTTTAAGGAAGAGTGTGGTTTAGGAACTTAGAAATGTCTTTGTCTAAAAAAAAAAAAAAAAAAAATTAAGTGCACTGTAAAAGAATCACATGGTCTAACCTCATGATAATTCTCCCTTTTTGGAGACCCAGGATTCAGTATGGGCTCTGACCAGAGTTAGAGATCCAATTAAAAGATAGGTAGTTCCTATCTAAGTAAATTGGTCTCCTTATACAATCCTATGATAAATTTATGTAATTTTATGTTTGATTTGGCATCCATCTTTAATCTTCCTCTATGAAATTATATTACTCATATGAAATTATTTCTCTTTAAACTTTTTTACCAAAAAAAACCTACCTCTTTCTTTTTTTAACTTTCTTTGCATCTCTATTATTTCCTGGTTCCTTATACTTTGTTTTATACATGACCTTTTTTTAAAAGGACACTTTTTTTTTTTTTTTTAGAAAGAATATTTTCGGCCGGGTGCAGTGGCTCACACCTGTAATCCCAGGACTTTGGGAGGCCGAGGCGGGAGGATCACAAGGTCAGGAATTCAACACCAGTCTGGCCAAGATGATGAAACCCCGTCTCTACTAAAAATATAAAAATCAGCCAGATGCAGTGATGGATGCCTGTAATCCCAGCTACTTGGGAGGCTGAGGCAGGAGAATCGCTTGAACCCAGGTGGCGGAGTTTGCAGTGAGCAGAGATCACTCCACTGCACTCCCACCTGGGCGATAGAGTGAGACTCTGTCTCAAAAAGAAAATATTTTTCTACAAATATTTTTATATTGGAAAATGCTCAAAGAAATATCTATTATTTAATTTAATATAGCTTTAGACTTAAAATTATGACAAGTATGTCTACAAGTATTAATCCTATCATGTTTACCTAATTATTTTATTTTTATTGCTTACCTATATTATTATTATTATTATTATTATTATTATTATTATTATTTGAGTTGGAGTTTTGCTCTGTCACCAAGGCTGGAGTGCAGTGGCATGATCTCGGCTCACTGCAACTTCCACATCCTGGGTTCAAGTGATTCTCCTGCCTCAGTCTCCTGAGTAGCTGGGATTACAGGCACCCACCACCATGCCCAGCTAATTTTTGTATTTTTAGTAGAGACAGGGTTTTACCATGTTGGCCAGGCTGGTCTGGAACTCCTGACCTCAGGTGATCCGTCCTGCTTGGCCTCCCAAAGTGCTGTGATTACAGGTGTGGACCACTGCACTCGGCCCTGATTACCTACATTATTTATAAAAACTGTGATTGTCGTTATTTAATGTTATGGAACTGCCATTACAAAATTATAACTGGGACAGTGAAAAAGATTTGACCTAACTGACTCCATCTTGCTTCTCATCTCCCAGCTGTCCTTGTTCATTCCTGAGTGCAGGCTGAACTAACTTTTGGGAGGAACTTAGTCTATAGTATATCTCTGAAACAAAGATGATAACAGTCCTTTCCCAAAACAAACCTTACTGCATGTGTACTAGACCACCTGAAGCCACAAGATTAGAAGTTATGGTAATCTTACTAAATTCAAGATTTAAGTATTTTTATTAAACCAATATCTATGTCTTATTTATTAAAAATTACATAAGCAAAGATCATTCTATCAGGCTGGGTTTATAGTTTTGTATCCCCTGCACCAAATTTTGACACCTTATAATAGCATTTGGCAGAGATAAGTATGAAAGTGCTTGATTAATAAATGCAAAAAAAAGTATATTGGCAGTTCTTAAGGTATTTCTAATATTACTTTACCAATAATTTTAAAGTTAGCTTATTTGTGAAAGATTTTAATTTACTTTTACTTGAAAAAAAGCATTTGATTAGTCTTTTATTTCCCCTGATAAAGTATTTGATTCAAATGCTTTTATTTTCTTAAGCCATTTAATTAGAGCTCTTTTATATATTTTTGGTAGTGAAAGATTGTTTACACAATACATAAATACGTAGACATATTAGGCATTCAGATAGAAGTACAGCTTATAAATTTATAAAAACCTTTTTTTCTTCTATCTTAGACTTTCAGATTATTGATAACCTGTTTCAGAACCCTAGGCAGTTGTCAGCTAATGGCCTTACATTTGCATATTAAAGGAAACAACTCAGGTGAAAATCAAATAGCAAAATTTACATCATAAGGTACAGACAGAAAATGCCTGGTGGTGCTAGAGGGAGATTAAAGATGTATGCCAAATGAGAGAAAGACTCTTGTATGGTAAATTGAGTCACAGAATAAAATGATTGGTTGTTTAAGAAAGAGGAATGTTCAGGACAAACCAGAGAGTCCATGCATATAACGAACGATCTGTGAAAATCACAATAAGAAGATTTATTTAAAAAACAAACAAACAAACAAACAAACGAAAAACTAGGATTACAGGTGCCCACCACCACACCCAGCTAATTTTTGTATTTTTAGTAGAGACTGGATTTCACCATGTTGGCCAGGCTGGTCTCGAACTCCTGACCTCAGGTTATCCGCCCGCCTCGGCCTCCCAAAGTGCTGGCATTACAGGCGTGAGCCAGACCACTCGGCCAAAAAAAAAACCTTTTGTATGATCAAGTTGTCTATGATTAAAGGGAAATTATAATGGTCTTCCTAGACACTGGGTTTGATGTAAAACAAAAACAAAAACAAAAAAAAGCAAAAGAATATATATATATGTGTGTGTGTGTGTGTGTGTGTGTGTATATACACACAATAAAGAATTGGTTAGAATAATAAAATTTTCTTAAGGAATTAATTTACTCTTAATAAATTATAAGAAGTTTTTTTTTTTAATTTTAATCCAAAATACAACTTTTATTGCATCTCGCTGGTTTCAGTTTTCTCTTTCCCTTTAAAAGGCACAAAATACTAACATTTCCTTTCAACTCATTTTCAGCTCATTTAAGTTTTTTTCATTCCTCAGGTTCTGTTTTTTGTGTGTTTTTTTTTGTGGCTTGATGCTAACAATGTATGTTTAAAGGTCTAAAGGAAAGGTCTTCTTCCAACATAATATTCTGCGCACTGCAGAAAGTCTTTTCTGCTGCCTTTTGGTAGCTGGCTTAACATATTTTATGTTTTATCAGAATAATTCCTATTTTATTATCATTAAATTTGGTTTGCTTAGGGAAAAATGAGATTTCATTTTTTTAAAGAAAAAATTAAGGTTATTACATCCATGTATCTTCCTGTATGTGCTTTTAAAGTCCCTGTGACATTGAGTTCCAGGGCTTTGACTCCTGGGTCTAAAAAGGACACCAAAGTCTGCTAAATCTTAAACACAGACAACAATTAAAGCCTCATCTTCAGGTCTGATAGAGGATGCCAATCAAAATAAAGGGAGTTCCTGGGACACAGGGTTGGAAATCAAAGCTTTTCAACCCTTCAAGACCCAGGGACTATCGCTGAAGAGGTTGGCATGTGAAACTGTAAGGGTTTAGGAATAAATGATCCTAGCCATGAGAATCAGATGAAAACTGAGACAAAAGACTCGTTTTCTTCTAAAATGTTTTCTCCTAAAATGTTTTCTCCAAAAGATTTTTAAAAAGAGAAAGGGGAAAATGTGAAAAGAAGATATCTTGGACCCCCAAACTCACTAAACTAAAGGGAAAAGTCATGCTGAGAACTGCTTAGGGCAAACCTGCCTCCCATTCTATTCAGTCACCCTCTGCTCACTGAGATAAATGCATACCTGATTGCCTCCTTTGGAGAGGCTAATCAGAAACTCGAAAGAATGCAACCATTTGTCTCTTATCAACCTATGCTCTGGAAGCCCCCTCTTAGCATCAAGTTTTCTTATCTTTTCAAACTGAACCAATGTTCATCTTACATATGTTGATTGATGTCTCATCTCCTTAAATTGTATAAAACCAAAATGTGTACCTATCATCAGGGTCTCCTGAGGCTACGTCATGAGTGTGCATCCTCATCTTTGGCAAAATAAACTTTCTAAATTAACTGAGACCTGTCTGAGATTTTTCATGTACACAGCACAAAATGTTATAGACCTTAATCCAAATTGTTCAGTGGAAAATCTTAAAAACAAGAAAATAGAAAAGTCTCAAAAAACGTGTACTGTGAGTCATCAGTTCTTACTTCATACACACCTTTTTTCTTAATATCTACTCTTTTTCATGAGTTTTGCTTAACATTTTACATGAATCCTGCATCATGATGAACATATTTAGAATGCAATTGACTTAAAACTACTATGCCTTATTTTTTAGTTTCACAGGGTGAAGAGGAATAAAAGAACTGAGAGGAGTGTATGTTCATGCAGAAGATAAGAGCAATTGAATACCTTTAAAAGCTTAAATTACATAGGATGAGAGAAACATTATTCATACTAAGTTTCCTAGTTTAAATGGCAAGAGTTAATAGCATTGGTTTAGTTTTGCCTTTGTAGTTGTTTTCGTTTAAAGGAGGATTAGTTTCTTAGAATAAGCTTTATAATGAAAGTTAAGATTCTAACCAGTACTAGGATGTAAAGAACAGAAACTCCTATACATTGCTGATGAGACTAGAAAATGGTACATCGGAATGCTGCTGGGCAGCTTGTGATAAAATAAACATATATCTATCCTAGGATGCAGCAATTCTACACCTAGGTTCATATCCATAAAAATAAAATATATGCCTACAAAATAAGATGGGAGGGGCTTATACAAGAATGTTCATCCACCCATAAATCTACACATGTATGCTTATAATAGCTTTATACATAATTGCCAAAACTTGAAAGCAATCAAGATGTCTTTCAGTAGGTGAATGGATAAATAAACGGTGGTACTTCCAGACCATGGAATATTATTTGGCACTAAAAAATAAGCTATCAAGCCCTATAAAGACATAGAGGACACTTAAATGCATATTGCTAAATGAAAGAAGCCAATATGGAAAGGAAACATAGTATGTATATTAGTGTGTTCTCACACAGCTATAAAGAACTACCTGAGACTGGGTAATTTATGAAGAAAATAGGTTTCATTGACTCACAGTTCTGCAGGCTTAACAGAAAGCATGACTTAGAGGCCTTAGGAAACTTATAATCATGGCAGAAGGTGAAGGGGGAGCAAGCACCTTCTTCACATGGCAACAGGAGAGAGTAAAGGGGGAAGTGCCACACACTTTTAAACCATCAGATCTCATGAGAGCTCACTATCACAAGCATAGCAATGAGGAAATTTACCCCCATGATCCAGTCACCTCCCATCAGGCCCTTTCTCCAATGTGACATGAGATTTGGGTGGGTATACAAATTTAAACCATATCATTCCACCCCTGGTGCCTCCCAAACCTCATGTCTTTCTCACTTTGCAAGATAGAATTATCCCTTCTCAACAGTCCTCCAATCTTAACTCATTTCACCATTAACTCAAAAGTCCACATCCAAAGTCTCATCTGAGACAAGATAAGTCCCTTCTCCCTATGAGACTGTAAAATCAAAAACAAGTTAGTTACATCTAAGACACAATGGGGGTACAGGCATTGGGTAAATTATTTTATTCCAAATGAGAAAAGTTAGCCAAACAAAAAGGCTATTGGCCCCGTACAAATCCAAAACCCAGCAAGGCAGGCATTAAATCTGAAAGCTCCAAAATAACTTCCTTTGACTCTATGTCTCATATCCAAGGAATGCTGATGCAAGAGATGAGCTCCTAAGGCCTTGGGCAGCTCTGCCCTGTGGCTCTGCAGAGAACAGTTCCCATGTCTGCTTTCGTGGGCTGGTGTTGAATTCCTTAGTCTTTTCCAGGTGCCTGGTGCAAGCTGTCAGCGGAGCTACCATTCTGGGATCTGGAGGATGGTTGTTTTCTTCTCATGGCTCCACTAGGCAGTGCCCCACTGGGAACTCCTGTGGAGACACTAACCCCACATTTTCCCTCTTTACTGTCCTAGTAGAGGTTCTCCATGAGGGCTCTGCCTCTGCAGCAGACTTCTTCCTGGACATCCAGGTATTTCCCTACATCCTGTGAAATCTAGGCAGAGGTTCTCTAACTTCAACTCGCCTTCATGCACCTGAAGGTCCAGCACCAGGTGAAAGCCACCAAGGCTTGGGGCCTGCATGATATGATGTCATGCACTAAGCTGTTGCTTGGCCCCTTTTAGCCAAGGCTGGGGCTGGAGTGGCTGGGAAGCAGAGGGCCATGTCCCAAGGCTGCACAGAGCAGCTAGACCCTGGGCCTGGCCAACAAAATCAGTATTTTTTCTCCTAGGCCTCTGCACCTGTGATGATAGAGGCTGCCGTGAAGATCCCTGAAATGCCTTGGAGGCATTTTCCCCATTGCCTTGGCTATTAACCTTCAGCTCCTCTTATACAAATTGCTGCAGCAAGCTTGCATTTCTCTCCAGAAAATAAGTTTTCCTTTTCTGCCACGTGGTCAGGCTGCAAATTTTCCAATCTTTTATGTTCTCCTTTTTTTTTAAAAAAAAAAAATGTAAGTTCAAGTTTGAGATAATCTATTTATTCACACATACGAACATACACTTTTAGAAATAGCAAGGTCACATCTTGAATGCTTTGCTACTTAGAAATTTCTTCCACCAGATACCCTAAATCATCCTGTTCAAGTTCAAAGTTCCACAGATCTCTAGAGGAGGGGCACAATGCTGCCAGTCTCTGCTGAAGGATATATCAAGAGTGATCTTTACTCCAGTTCCCAATAAGTTCCTCATCTCTATGTGAGACCACCTCAGCTTGGACTTCATTGTCCATATCACTATCAGAATTTTGGTCAAAACCACTCAATGAGTTTCTAGGAAGTTCCAAACTTTCCCACATCTTCCTGTCTTCTCTTGAGCTCTGCAAGCTCTTCCAAACTCTGCCCATTTCCCAGTTCCAAAGTCACTTCCCCATTGTCAAGTATCTTTACAGCAGTGTCCCACCCTTCTAGTACCAATTTTCTGCATTAGTCTGTTCTCACACTGCTATAACGAACTACTTGATACTAGGTGATTTATGAAGAAAAGAGGTGCAGGAGCATAGCTGGGGAGGCCTCAGGAAACTTATGATCATGATGGAAGGCAAAGAGAATGCAGGCACATTTTCACATGATTGCAGGAGAGAGAAAATGAACGTGGAAATGCAACACACTTTTAAACCATCAGCTCTCATGAGAACTTCCTTACTATCACAAGAACAGCAAGGGGGGTATCTGTCCCCATGATCTAATTACCTCCCTGCAGGCCCCTCCTGCAATTCAACATGAGATTTGGGCAGGGACATAAATCCAAACTATATCAGTGTGTCAATGTGGATTAATTGATTGTAACAAATCTACCTCTCTTGGGGGGGATGGTGATAATGGGATAATGGGGAGGCTATTCATATGTAGGGGCAGAACATATATGGCAATTTCTGTACCTTCTCCTCAATTTTGTTGTGATCCTAAAACAGCTCTAAAATTAAAGTTTTAAATAAAAAGAATTTTCGTAACAACTCTATTTGTAACAGCAAGAAACAAAATTACTCAAATATAGATATATAGAATAATGGACAAAAGCAGTGGTATATTTATCTAATGAATTACTAGTCAGCAATAAGTATAAATGAACAACACAAAGTAACATGGAAACACTTGTAGACATTATGTTTTGCAAAATAAGCCACACACCAGAAAGTACATATCATGTGCATTTATTTATACATATATTTATATGAAATTGAAAAACAGGTAAAACTAATCTAATAGTGGTTGAAATTAGAATAATGGTTGCCTTTGGGAGGGAGGGATTAGCTGAGAAGGGATTTAGAGAAACTTTCTGTGATTAATAGAGATGTTCTTCATCTCAATCTGGGTAATGGTTGCATGGGTGTGTTAAAAGCAAAACTTTATACAAGTTACATTTAACATAATTTAATTGAGTAAATAACAATTCAAAAATTGGGTAGCCTCTCAAAGCAGAATTGATTCAGAGACTCCATCTCTCTTTCATAGTGGAAGAAGATTTATGAACAGAAAAAGGAAAGTGATGTATATAAAATGAAAATGAGGTATAGACACATCTGTACTGGTTACAGCTCAGTGTTTGCCTTATTTGAATAGGATTTGAACATGTGGCTGCTTTTCATTGGCCAAAACTTGGTGATTGGCACAAGAATAGGTTACACCTGTTTACAAATCCAGTGAGTTAATTCACTATATATGGAAATTCCTTTAGGCTGATCTTAAAATATGTAAGGAGGCAGCTTTAGGCTAAACTTAATTTAACACATATTTATGTTTGTCGATATTCATTGACCTGTGCATTTAAGAACTATACATTTTACTTTGTGTAAATTATACCTCAAAAGAGTACTATTACAGAAAAAGACTCCAATCAAGTGTCCATTAGTGTCTTCATACAGCTATGCTTTTTTTTTTTTTTATTCTCCAATTCTTTAATTGGGTGCTGCATGTCAATAAATTACAATGACCCAGTGACATTACACAATGTAGGTAATGTAATGTGAGATAGAAAAAAGAGTCAACAGATTCTTGAAAAGTTGAAGGCTTCAAAAGCAGTTAGATGTGACTTTCCAACAAAAACTTTAGCAATGTAGTATGGCAGGTATTGCATCTTGAGGAGAGAAGAAAGATGGCAACCTTGAGATAAAGAAATCAAGACATCCTTTTTATTTAGAAAAAAATTAAAAAACATATCTGAGTATTCTACACCTGATCTCTGGGTGGCAGAGTAAGTAAGGGAAGGTCTTGAATAAACTACCCATCTCAGAAGAGTAAGAAGTAGATAATCCATGAAACTGAACAGACAGATGGTAAATGTCAGGAGGAAACACTTCAGAGGTGATACTATCCCAGTGGGAAGACACCTCTTGTTTTTATTTATTGTCAGTGAAATGGAGGGCATTTTAAAGGACCAGGGATCAAGAATACTAGTGAAGAACTCTTGCCAACTTCATATACTAGCTATAGACATAATATGGTAATGTATTATTTTAATTATTATTTTTATTTATTTATTTTTTTTGAGACAGAGTCTTGCTCTGTCACCCAGGCTGGAGCGCAGTGGCACGTTCTCGGCTCACTGCAAGCTCCACCTCCCGGGTTCACGCCATTCTTCTGCCTCAGCCTCCTGAGTATCTGGGACTATAGGCGGCCGCCACCACGTCCAGCTAATTTTTTTGTATTTTTAGTAGAGACGGGGTTTCACCGTGTTAGCCAGGATGGTCTCGATCTCCTGACCTCGTGATCCACCTGCCTCAGCCTCTCAATATTTTAATTAAATTTTTAAATATAACTCAATGCCAGTGAAAGAGATCCAATTGTTTCATAGAACTAATATTTACGTTTTTTTGAATAAACATAGAAATTCACCCTCCATGGTCTTAAAACTTGAAACTTACATTTGTGTCATGTGAGTTCCTTCCTCGGGAGTCTGATCCTCAGGCAAGGAGCTGAAACTCCTTAGATCACCACATCTGGATAGTGAAATGCCAGACCCTTCATCCATCATGATTGCTTCCTTACCCTTGCCTAATTTCTGTTTTCCCTGTAGTATGAACCCCCAATTTTGTTGTTAAGGGAGTTGGATTTGATCCTTTTCCCCATTCTCCTTGGCTGAAGCACCCAACTAAAGCCTTTGCAAAGAAAAATATTGATACATTTCTTCCATAATAAGATTACAAGTCATAGAACCAACTGGGAAAATATGTACAACATGTATTATAGACCATGTGTTAATATCCCCTACTCTACAAAGAGTTCTTAAAATTCAATAAGAAAACTATGATTACTCAGATATAACACTGAGTTAAGAACATTGACAAACAACTGACAGAAAAAAATAGAAAGAGCCAATAAATACGTGAAAAGGACTCAGCCCAGGTGATATCAGTAAGATGGAAGAATAAGAAATCCTAGCCCTCGTTCTCCCACAGAAACACAGATTTAACAACGATATAAGTAACAAAAACAGCTTTACGAGAGATTCAGATTTCAGTTAATAAGTTGCAGTATCCTGGGCCAGCTTCAAGATTCCAACGTTGCTTTTTACAGAAATAGAAAAAAACTCCAAATAGCCAAAGCAATCTTGAGAAAGAGGAACAAAGCTGGAGGCATCACATGTCCTCATCTCAAAATATTACAATGCTATTGTTATTAAAATAGTAAGGTACTAACCTAGAAACAGATGTATAGACCAGTGGAACAGAATAGAGAATCCAGAATTAAACTCTCATATGTATGGTCAACTGATATTCAATGAGAGTTCCAAAAATCAAGAATATACAAGATAGAAAGCATATTCTCTTCAACAAATGTTGGGAAAGCTGAATATTCACATAGCAAAAAAAGAGAAAATTAAATCTGACCCCTATCTTATATCATACATAAAAATCAACTCAAAATAGATTAAAGACTTAAACAAGACCTGGAACTATGTAACTCCTGGCCAAAAACATCAGTGAAAACTATTATAACATTGGGCTTAACAATGTTTTCTTGCATATGACATAAAAAGCACAATCAACAAAAGCAAAATTAGATAATTTGGATTATATCAAACTAAAAACTTTCAGCACGGCAAAAGAAACAACAGATTGAAATGGCAACCTAAAAAATGAGAGAAAATATTTGTAAACCCTACATCTGATAAAGGGTTAATATCCACAATATATAAGAAATCACTACAACTCAAGGGTAAAAAAAACAAATAATTCAATTAGAAAAATGGGTAAAGGACTTTGACAAAGAAGACATACAAATGGCAAACAAGTATATAAAAACATGCTCAATTTCACTAATCATCCAGGAATCACAAATTCAAACCACAATGAAATATCACCTCATGCTTGTCATTATCAGAAAAGATAACAATTATTGTCTAGGATGTGGAGAACTTAGAACTCTTTTACACTATTGGCGGGAATGAAAAATGGTGCAACCACTATGGAAACACTATGTAGGTCTCTCAAAAAATTAAAAATAGAACTACCATATGACCCAGCAATCACTTTTGCGTATATATCCTGAAGAATTAAAATCAGGACCTTGAAGAGAGAAATAAACTCTAATGCTCATTGCAGCACCGTGCATAATAGTCAAGATATGGAAACAACCAAAGTGTCCATTGACAAATGAATGGATTAAAAACAAAAAGCAAAAACAAAAAAAAGAAACCCTGGTGTATACAAACAATGGAATATTACTCAGCCTTGAAAAAACAAACAGAAATTCTGCCATATGCTACAGCATGGATTAACCTGGAGGACATTAGGCCAGGTGAAATAAGCCAGTCATAGAAGGACAAATACTGCACAATTTCACCTATGTTAGGTATCTAGAGTAGACAAATTCATAGAAAAAGCGAGTAGAATGGTAGTTGCTAGAGGCTGGAAAGGGGGGCAAAGAGAGAGTTGCTGATCAATTGGTTTAATATTTTACTTATGCAAGATGGGTAAGTTCTAGAGATCTAGTATACAACATTATACCTATATTTAATAATACTGTATTGTGAATTTAAACATTTGTTTAAGAGATAGATATCATATTACGTATTCTTACCACAAAAGTTAAGATAAGAAAAAGAAAAAAGTATTCATTCTAGTGATTAAATAAACAATTAATGAAAACTAAAAAATCAATGACATTGTACTTTTATTTCTTGAAATGAAATTTATAGAATTAAACACCTATTCAATATAATCTTGTGCAAATAAAAATATGTTATTTGTTTTTTAAAAATATTTAATGTCATAAAAACATTTGTAATATATTGTAAGCTACAAAGGGGGTACTAATTTTACATTTAAAAAGTGAATGTATTAATAGAAAAGAATAGAAAGCATGCAGGCAAAACAATGTAACACAGTATTTCTCCATAAGAGGTAATAGCAACTCTTTTTACTGTACTTTGCAACAACTTACAATGATCCCTTTTGTATTATTAAAAATAATTCTTAAAACATGTAAGATCAGTGTCTGGAATCTTTGAGGTACAAATAGACAGCACAGATTTTGCATGTGAAATCATATAATCAGTCCTACTTACATCACTAGAATGTTGTGAGGAAAAACAAAATATTGTATACCTGCCTTATATCCTTTGGTAGTATTTTGAGCTGAGCTGTGTTCCACCCAAAATCATACATTGAAGCCCTAACCCCCAGTATGTTAGAATGTGACTATATTTGTAAATAAAGTCATTAAAGGAATGATTAGGTTAAAAATGAGGCCAGTAGAAAGGGTCCCTAACCCAATATAACTGGTGTTCTTATAAGAAGAGAAAGAGACATCAGGGAACCCACGCACAGAGGGACAACAATTGGTAGAGACAGCAAGAAGGCAGCCATCTGCAACCCTCTGCCAGTACCTTGAACTTGGACTTCCTTCAGAAGTGTGAGAAAATAAACCTCTGTTGTTTAAGCCACCCAGTCACTGGTGTTTTGTTCTGGCCGTCCTAGCAAACTAATATTGATAGTAAATAAATATAAGAGGTACATAATTATTGATTATAGTTCACTTTTTGATATTGGAGATTAAAAGCATGTGTCTTGCAGACTTTTCATTTGGGAGGAAAGAGCAGAGGCCTTCTGAGAATGACAGCATTGTTTCTTCTGAAAGCAATGTAAGGAACATTAAAAAAAATTGTATAATTCCAAGTACAGAGATCTCATCTCTTTTATAGTATTTCTTACTCAGACACTATCCCTTACAAATTGATACATAGCAAGTTTATTAGCAAATCAAACATTCCTATCAATTATTAAATTTGAAATTAGTAAAAATTCTAACCGAAGCCTTGAGCCCCTTAACTAAGTAAACATATAAGAAAATCTAGTTTGAAAGAAATATTTAACAAGCTTTTAAATTGAATGCAAAGTTACTGTGCCTAACTCTGCAAGGATTTTTAAATATAGAAATTACTAAATTGGGATAAGAGAGAAAGTGATGTTAGAGTGAGGAATCATTTATAACTTTCCTCAAAGTCCTATGTGTTTATAAAACTAGTAAACTGGGTATTGGAATTCCCGCAGAGCAATCTAAATTGTATGTTCACTATAAATTCAGATTTATTCTGAGTCTCTAGATGGAAGATCAACCTGTCATTGTTCTTTCTTTGCAGAACAGAATACCAGAACATGTTGAAGCAGAAAGTCTGTCCCTCAGAACTGTGATCTTTAAGCCTTTGGGGGAATAAAAACTGTCACTTGTTCCCCCATCTTGTCTCCATTACAGGACATCTGATGGTGAAAGGAATTTTCACTGAGGGGAGAGAACATTAGAATACACAAACTTCATCCAAAAACAATGGTTTTTATTCCTTACACCCAGGAGTTCAAGGTTACAGTGAACTGTGATTGCATCACTGCACTCCAGCCTTGGCAATAGAGTGAGACCCCAACTCCAAAAACAAACACAACAAAAACAAAAACAATGTTTTCTGGACAGTGGGGAAACGTGACTTGGAGCATATCAGAGTTTGAGTTCTTCAGTTCATATGGGAGCTTGTTGTCAGACTAGAAGATGTGACGAGGCAATTAAAAAAAAAAGACAAAAAAGTATTGACCATTTGTGGCCTAATAATATAAGAAATACTTTAACTTAATAGCACAACTGTTTACCTACTGTTTACCGGTTATCTAGAAAGGTGCTCTATATACCAAGATCAACAATCTTCTAATCAAAAGCTTCTGAATTTATCACATGAAACAGATTTAACATTACTTTCCTTAAGATAAATTGAATAAAGATAGCTATGAAGTATCAAGTCCCTTAAATCTTTCTATCTATTGTACTAAGCCCTGGGCATTTAAGGAAGAATCCTACTTATTAACAAACAGCAAAGGAAGTAAGGAACCTATAAAGTTTCAGGGATCTTTGAAAAATACATCCAAACTGCAAAGATGAGACATTCTTTATTATGTATCCTGTTAATTCAAGCTACGTTTCGTATTCATTTATTCACTCAAACATCTATTGAGCTTCAGCTGCATGGTCAGGCATTGCGTTGGGCACTGAGAGAACCTAATGAAGAACCTAATGGAGCTTGTAATCAAAAGAAGAGCAAAAAGCCAATGGCAACACGCCAAGCCCAAGGCATCATTTATATGCATATGCCAAATGGTAATCATTGACCATAAAACTTTGCACTTCAACTTTAAAACCTTATTATATTATCATCTGAATAGATTTTGTTTGAGGTGTCTTCTACGGAAATAGATGACTCATCTAAAGAGAAACACTTTGTAGCTGAAATCAGAAGTGTTAATTGCACCAGCTATTAGATAATCAAATTGTTCAAAATTATTATTTCCTCTTGTGTAATAGAGTTGTACATGCCCACACTAGCTATGCAATTTGCAATGCCTCCTTGTAAGTGAAATACACTTCCTCATTCAGTACTGGCCATATGAATTGCTTTGGTCAGTGGGATGTGTGCAGACATGATTTATGCCATGTCCTAGAAGAGGCTTTAAATGTGATGGTGCATTTGGCTCTGTCTCTTGCCACTCCCCTTGTCATGAGAACAACCCGTATCAGGTAAGGGCTCCTCATTTAAACAAGGTCTGAAAATTAGAACGGTATGCAGCAGAGCGAAGCAGAGTTGCAGATTGGAGCAGAGCCAAACCTGATCTACAGCCACTATACATCACAAGCAAGAAATAAATGAGCACTGTGATTTGAAGTCTGTTTATTACCATGGTAAAGCTTATACTTGACTCTTACCAAATTTCACGTGACATAAATTAGTATTTTCAGAAATCAACACACTGAAGTAGAGGGAGAGAGGGATGAAAGCTCATTCTTCTTCCAAAAGAAACAGCAGACAAGAAAATCGATATTTAAAATGGCTATGTGAACCATGCTCATCAAGGTCTGTGAATGAGATTATTAATGGAAATAAACCATTACTTAATGATTTAATAGTTTTCCAAATTATACTAATCCATCTATTTTCTTCTTTTTTCCTTTTTTTTTTTATTTGAGACGGAGTCTCGTTCTGTCGCCCAGGCTGGAGTGCAGTGGCACGATCTCAGCTCACTGCAACCTCTGCCTCCTGGGTTCAAGCTATTCTCCTGTCTCAGCCTCCTGAGTAGCTGGGACTACAGTCACATGCCACCACATCCGGCTAAACTTTTGTTTGTATTTTTAGTAGGCATGGGGTTTCACCTTGTTAGCCAGGAAGGTCTTGATCTCCTGACCTCATGATCCACCCTCCTCGGCCTCCCAAAGTGCTGGGATTACAGGCATGAGCCACTGTAATTGTAAGCTCCGCCTCCCGGGTTCACGCCATTCTCCTGCCTCAGCCTCCCGAGTATCTGGGACTACAGGTACCCACCACCACGCCTGGTTAAGTTTTTGCATTTTTAATAGAGACGGGGTTTCGCCATGTTAGCCAGGATGGTCTCGATCTCCTGACCTCGTGATCTGCCCGCCTCGGCCTCCCAAAGTGCTGGGATTACAGGCGTGAGAAAACTACATTTTTAAGAAAGCGTCCATTTTTTATGTAAACTATAGTTTTAAAATCACTGTTTTAATCTTCCTTTTATTGTTCAGATCAGTATTAATGAATCTAACTATTTCCTGACTTCAGCCTAAGTGGCATGCAGTTGCAGTTGTTTTGACTAGAAAACATCTTCACAATTGAAGCAGCATACAAAATGTAAAGCAGAGAGTTCTGTTTATAGATAGAAAGTGTGAAGCTTGAAATAGTTAATACTCACTTGAGACATGAAAAAAAGGAACAGCTTTGGGAAGCTCGTTACAGAGGGAGAGACTTACAATTCTTTGAATGGTTTTTGGAAAAGTGGAACCATTAAATTACTGAGATGTGCACATAAGGTTTCATTCATTTTAATGGCCTAGAAAAAGTGCACTATGAGCCCTGCCAAATAGAGTTCTCATTGCCTGAGAGTGCCTTCTTGTTCATTTGTGAGATACTCTGTTGTTTCTTTAATGATCAAATATAATTTATTCTTCAAATGCACTGCCCTTCTAAACTATACTCAGGGACCAAGGCTTGCAGAATTTTGAAATTAGAAGGGACCTTAAAGATTATCTGGCTCAATGATCTAATCCAATAGATGAACAAACTGAGATTTGGCGAGACAAGGTGCTAGCTAAACTGCAGACAAGATACCAAATTATTCAGCACAATCTTATTAGTACTGATAATGTTTTTTGACAAGGAGCTTGAAGTAAGTGTTCAGGATCTCTAAACCACAGAATTGTAAAACGATTCATTTCTAGAAAAAAAAAAATCTGGAAATTCTGAATTCATTTAAAAAAACAAACAAATATTGAGCTTCCAGTCTGTGCCTGGCAGTTTGTTAAACCCTTAGCTTATGAGGATAAATAAAAGATAATCCCTGCCCTTGGAGCACTCATGATTGGTTGAAGAATAATAGCTGATACTCAGTGAATGCTTTCTATGTGCCAGATACTATTTAAAAACCCTTAAGTGTATTAACTCATGTAATAATAATAACAACCTTATGTTGCAGGAGCAAATCATTTTTTTTTTTTCAGATGAAGAAACTTAAGCACAGAGGGGTTATGCAATCTTCCTGAAGCTGTGCAGCTAGTACGAGTTTATATTAGTTTGTAGAGCTGCGATAATACAGTACTAAAAATTGGATGGCTTACAACAGAAATCTAGTCTCTCACAGTTCTGGAGGCTAGAAGTCCAAGATTAAGGAGTTTCCAGGCTTGGTTTCTTCTGAGGAATGTGAGGAAGAAAACTGATCCACTGCCTTGCTTTTAGCTTCTGGTGGTTTGTGGGGAGTCTTTGGCAGTACTTGGCTTACAAAAGATCACCTCGATCTCTACCTTCATTTTTAAGTAGTGTTCTTCCTGCATGCATGCCTGTGTCCAAATTTCTCTTTTCTATAAGGACATTGATCACATTGGATTAGAGGTCTGCCTAACTTTAGTATGATCTCATTTTAAGTGATTATATCTGCAATGACCTTGTTTCCAAATAAGGTCACATTATCAGGTCCTGAGAGTTGGAGTTTCAACATATGAATTTTGGGGAGACACAATTCAATCCACAACAGGGTTAAAGACAAGATTTTATTTCAAACAATCTAGCTCCAGGGTTTGCACATTTAACCATTCTGCTAGGTATGTGCTGTGATACATTTCATGAAAAACACCATATGAACCTATAAAAAGGAGGAATTAATTCTGTCTGGTACACAGTGGTTGGGAATTGAAGAAGGCTTTCCAAAGATGTAATGGTTGTGTTGAGTTTTAAATTATGAATCACAGTTCACCAGAAAGAAAGAACTGCATGAGCGAAGGCACAGAAGCAAGAAGGTACTTAGTATACCACCACCCCTCATCCATACTATTGCAACAGTCTGCAAACTGGTCTCCTTGCTTTCCTCCTTACTCTCCTATGGCCAAATATCCACCAGCAGCCAGAATAATCTCTTTCCAAAAGGTAAGTTGGATCATAAATTTTTGTTGTTCTCTGTCTTCCAAAAGCTTCTCATCATATTTAGAAAATTACAAAGCATTTACCAGACCCACAAGTCCTACTTGATCTAACCTCTCCCTACATTTTAACCATCACTTCCTGTCTTTCTCACTCCAGCTTTTTTCTTTTCTTTTCTTTTTTTCTTTTTCTTTTTTTTTTTTCTGTCACTTTCATTCTATCATACAGATTCAGGCTGGAGTGCAGTGGCAAAATCACAGCTCACTTCAGCCTCAGTCTCCTAGCTCACGCGATCTTCCCACCTCAGCCTCCTGAGGAGCTGGAACCACAGGCATGTGCCACTATGCCCAGCTAATTTTTAATAATATTTATTTGTATTTTCTGTAGAGATGGGTTACCCCTATTTCTTTACGCTGGTCTCAAACTTCCGGGCTCAAGTGATCCTCCTGCCTTGGCTTCCCAAAGTGTTGGGATTACACCCTGGCTTTTTAATACCATGATCACACTGTCTATTCCCCGTGCTGTTTCTCCTTTCAGAATACTTTTTTCCAAGATTTCAGATGGCTTAGCTCCTTTTCATCAGTCAGGGTTCAACTCAAATTCCACCTTCTCAAAGAAACCTTCTCTGATCACTCCATCTAACTAGCCCTTTCTCAGTCATTCTCTGTCACGTCATATGTTATTTTCCTTATAGGATTTGGCTGTGTCACACAAATTGTCATGCGTTTATTTTTTTACTTCTTTATTGTTGGTCTCCCTCCTCCAGAATGTAAACTCAATGAGAATAAGGACTTTGTCTCATTCATAGCTCTAACCCCAGTATCTCAATAGCGCCTAAAAGTATAAAAAAATGTTAAAGAAATGCCTTACTTCAAGGGCATTTTTGATGGAGTGATATGAGCAGAAACTATGACATAATAAGATGAGGAGTGGAGGGGGGTAAGGAAGTAGAGTCCTGAGTGTAGAGTTCTTTTTCAATAAATGGACTGCAAAAGATGCCTAACAGCTAATTAGAGAAGCTAGGATTAAAGGTTTATTTATAAATCGTGATTGTTACTGTCATTGCAGATGAGGGCATACACAGGTTGATTTGGAAAGAAATGAATAGAGAGAAAGAAAGAGAAAGAAAAATAGAGATCACGATCAAATATAGGGGAGAAGAGGACAGTTGATGAAATAAAGTCTTAATGGGAATGGGAGGGCATGAACTCAAGAGCACCATGGAGAGGTTATCTTTGGGATGGAGCAGGGACACATTTTCCTCTGAGGCATAATTAAATAAGGCAAAAATACGTAAAAATACAGATGTACCTGAAGGCTGAGGGAAGGGACATTTGAAGAATATCACTGAGGCAGGAGGTTAAACACTGCTGAGAGGAAAGCCTGGAAGGAGAGAGATTTTAATGAGATTTTTTAAGTTTAGAACAGCTACTGTGGGGTACAAGAAAGGGATACAATTAGGGATCAGTAACAAATGGTTGAGCTGTGCTGACAGCTGAGGTTGGAGATCATGAATTTGTAATAGATCCAATCTAAAAGGATATGTGCTTTTTCTCCAATAGAACTCTACTTCCCTGAAGCAGAAGTAGAGAAAAAAAAAAAAAGAATGTTGCAGAGCTGGTGATTGGGAGGGCAAGTTCAGCAGAAGATTAAGACAGCTGGAAGCAATAGAGTTGAAGTGTTTAACCATTTTCACTAGTTAGTGAAAGAAGTAGAGCAAGGAGGAAGCTAACGATCAGGAGAATTGTGAGATGGTATGCTGTAAGTAAAGGATTGCAAAGACAGTATGTTGTGACCCAAGAGTTGGAATTTAGAGTTTGAAAAAAGGAAACAAATGTGAGATGAAGGAGGGATAGATTAAAGAGAGTTAGCAGGAATATGGGGAGGGGATATTAGAAATGCTCTCTATCTTGATTTTGGTGGTAGTTTCATAACTTTATACAATTTTCAAAAGTTATTAAATTGTACATTTTAAATGGATGCAGTTTACTATACATTAGTTATTCTCTGATATCATTGATACCAAATTTTTTTTTTTTTTTTTTTTTGAGATAGAGTCTAGCTCTGTCACCTAGGCTGGAGTGCAGTGGTGCGATCTCAGCTCACTACGACTTCCGCCTCCCGGGTTCAAGTGATTCTCCTGCCTCTGCCTCCCGAGTAGCTGGGATTACAGCCGCCCACCACCACATCCTGCTAATTTTTGTATTTTCAGTAGAGACAGGGTTTCACTGTGTTGGCTAGGCTGGTCTCAAACCCCTGACCTCGTGATCTGTCCGCCTTGGCCTCCCAAAGTGCTGGGATTACAAATGTGAGCCACTGAGCCCAGCCTTAAAAAAGGATGTTTTTAAGTTGAAGGAAATTTAGAAAATGGCAGTGTTCAGATTGTAACCCTATTGCTAAAGTGTAATGTTGGAAAATCTCACCAGAAAAGAAACAGGAATTGTAGAGCCAGATCTTGGCAGTTACCAAAGATAAGAGAGGTACTGACTGAGTCAGATTTGGAGGCCTCGGTGTGTATTTTCTAACCTAGATGCTAATCAACAGGTGGTAGGGTTGCTGAAGAAAGCATTTTTAAATATTCCCTTGTTATACAGGTTGAGCAAAGGAATGTTGAAAATCTGAAACCCAAAATGCAGAACGTTCTGAATGTCAAGATGACACTCAAAGGAAATGCTCATTGGAGCATTTCAGATTTCAGATGACCAGATTTGGGATGTTTATCTGGTAATTAAAATGTAAATGTTCCAAAATCCAGAAACATCCAAAATCCAAAACACTTCTGGTCCCAGGCATTTGAGATAAGTGATGCTCAGACTGTATTTTATTTTGTTTTGCTTATTTTTAGTTCCAATTAACAAGTAACTTTTTATCAAGTACAGATGATATAGGTACAATACTGCCAAATTTATTTATAGGATTCCAAACATAGACTATAAAAGCTCAGGTTAAGAGTAAAATACCAAAATCAAAATTAGTAAAGTGCATTGAGAAAAACAAAATAATTTTAACAATCAACACCAAATACATCTATTTTGCAGGCTATTGCTGTTTTTAATAATGTTGCTATTTTAAGTCTTATCTTTTATGATCTACATTCATAACAAAATAAAAACGAAACATTCACTCTTATTACAGATTAAAACTAAATAGTTTAGACCAGGCGTGGTGGCTCATACCTGTAATGCCAGCACTTTGGGAGGCTGAGCCAGTCGGATCACAAGGTCAGGAAATCGAGACCATCCTGGCCAACGTGGTGAAATCCTGTCTCTACTAAAAATACCAAAATTAGCTGGGTATGGTGGCACGTGCCTGTAATCCCAGCTACTCGAGAGGCTGGGGCACGAGAATCGCTTGAACCCAGGAGGCAGAGGTTGCAGTGAGCTGAGATGGCACCACTGCACTCCAGTCTGGCGACAGAGCAAGACTTGTCTCAAAATAAATTAAATAAATAAATAAAATAGTTTACACTTTGAAGTACAAAAAAGAAAAGGTAATTAGTTACTGCAATAAAATTTGCTTGTTTTTATACCACATTTCTTGCCGGAAAACATCAGCTTTTTAATGCGTTTTATAAAGATACATGTCTTGTAATTAGCAATATATTTTAAAATAATACTATCTCCCCTAGGAACAAAATGTTAAAGGATACCTTCAAGGTATAAAAATAAGATGTGGCCATTTTGATTTACACACATATTTCACAATGAAGAAATATCAGACCCAGTATCAAAAAGATAATGAAATTGTCATTTAATAATGATTAGTTAGAATTTGAATAAGAACCTCACTCCATTGTTGATTTAATTGTGTATCACATGGTTTAAATAATTACCTAGAGGATTTTCCCCTATTTCTTCTCTTCCTACCTACCTACACACACACACACGCGCGCGCACGCACACACATGCACACACACGCACATGCATGCACACTTTTTTTTTTAGAGCAGTTTACCAAACTACTCTGAAAGAAACCCTTTTGAAGGAAATCATCTGGACAGAAACATCTAGACATAAAAACTCTACTAAACTGGAATGCATCTTTAATACAAAAAAGTACAAATTCGCTTTCCATTATATACATGAACATAAAGAGAAAAAAACAATGGCCTGTAGAAAAATAAGATATTGAAACTTACTGGGATGATCTGATGACTCTTCCAGCAAATGTTAAGTCAGCCAGTTTTTACCTAAAAAAAATAAGATTTTAGAGAGAAAATATTTATTGGTAGCTTTAATGTTAGGTTAAAATGCTGTGAAACAATTATAGAAAATTAAACTAATCAGTAAAACCAGGCACAGTTTCCTATATCAGCCCTGCATTATATGTTAAAAGAGGAAAAAAATGTTATTTGGAGATTCGTTGTAATCTAATAATAAAAATAGAGCTCAATATTAAAATTGACCTTAATATTCATACAACAATATTTGTATGCTCTACTAAGGGAAGTTTTAAAACATCCAAAATCCAGTGGGGCGGGACAAGTCAAGAAAAGAAACAATTGCAATAAAATATGATGTGTTGTAAAATATGAAGGTTTGTACACAGTTTGAAAACTCTGATTCATTCTAAGACGAAGAAAAAGAAACAACATAGGTTTTAATATATTTTGAATACTATTTTCTGACTATGTTATATTTTTTAATACAGAAAAACACAATGGGGAAAAGTCACCTGTGTTACCACAACCCAGACATAGTCGATGTTAATATTTTGTGTATATTTTTTCCATCATTTGATGAATTCAGAAGTCACTTCTTTTGAGATTCTGCTTTCTGCAATTTCAGTTACATGCTGTCAACTGTGGCCAGAAAATTTTAAATGGAAAAGTCCTGAAAAAAAAGAAAAACAATGTATTAGATTGGTGCAAAAGTAATTGCAATTTTTGCCATTACCTTTAATGGCAAAATTTTAAATTGTGTGCATTTCTGAGTAGTGTGATGAAATCTCACACAATCCCACTCCTACCTGTCCAAGAGATGAAGAAGAGTGAAGAATACAGTACAATAAGATATTTTGAGAGAGAGAGAGGGACCACATTCAACTTTCATTAGAGCATATTGTTATAATTGTTCAATTTTATTATTAGTTATTATTGTTAAACCTTTTTATGTATTCAATTTTCCATATTTCCATGCTTCCTTATTATGAATAATTTATAAGAACTCTTCATACATTAAAATATATTAAGCTATTCACTATTGTTCTGTCATTTAAAAACTTGTCTGTCAATTATTTTACCACTTTTTTCATTTCACTTTTAATTCTATTCAAACTTAAAAAAAATTATAGAAGTTTTAACTTTCATTATGTTAAATATATTAGTTTTTTTCCTTTATGCTTTTGTTTTGTTTTTCAGTTTAACCTACCATCAGATAAACATTCTTTCATATTTCCAGCTATCTTTATGGTTTAATTTATTGCAACTAATTAGTTAATGTATCTGGAATTTGTTTTTGTAAGTGGTGGTTCCATTTATTTTTCCAAAATTATACAATCTCAATGCCTACTTATAAAATAATTCTTACCCTCTCATTAGCCTAAAATATCTTCTTTATCATGTGTAAATTCTTAAAGCTTTCAGTTATTTGCCTGGTTTCCCTTTTCTAGTAAATCGTTCCAGTACTAGGACTATATCATTCAGTTATTGTAATGCTATAGTACATTTTGTCTTGTTGAAGAGCAACTTCTCCCATTACGTTTGATTTTTGAGATTTTTTTTCCTCATTATTTATACATCTTTATTCTTGCAGGTGAACTTACAATAAATCATCTTGTTTTTGTATCAACCAGTTTTTTGGGAAAGAGGCTTGAAAGACTCTTTGAAAGGTTGCCACTTTATCTATTACAGTGTTTTAACATCAGAAATAAAAAGTTGAGCAAAAAGAGCAAGCCACAGAATACATACAGTTCGAGCTCACTTACAAAAAGTTCAAAAAATGATATATTGTTCAGTGATATACACATATTTGCTAAATATATATAAAAGAACTGACCCCAAGGATAATGATTTCCCCAGGGATAGGAACTAGATGCAATCCAGAATGGACACAGTAGGAATTCCAAAGTTATTGATAATGTCCTACTCCCAGAGCTATAGGAGTAGAATATGGATGTTTTTATTATTAACATTATTAATATTTTATTATTACTTTCTGTTATAAATACTAATATCATTAATACCATGTATGTAAGTTTATTAGGTATCGTTAATATTATTCCGTTTAGTTGTATATTTCTGAAACCTCAAATATTTTCATAAAAATTTTAACGTACAAAACTAAATAAAATTTTACAAATTGATACCCTATCTTCACAACACCATTCATGAGAAAAGCATGAATTAATATCATTTATATTAATAGGTTAACTAGTATATGACATTCCTGGAAATAAACTTAATGAGATATATACATATATAGAGAAACTACGTGAGCTATATGAAGAAATTTGTATGCTCTCCTAAGTGAAGTTTTTAAAAATATTGCATTAATGAAAATATATAGCATGCTCTTCAAATTACTCTACCAACTTAATGCAATCTCAATTATGACCTCAACACAGTTTTTGAACTAAACAAAAATTACTCTAAACTTTTTTTGAGGAATGATTATTAAATTTGCCTACCATCGAAATCTTGGAAAAATTAATAATGAAAATACTCTTGTCTCACAATATAGATATTTTTATTGATTATTTAAAAATAATTTTATTGAGGTCAATATATATATAGTTTACCATCTTCAACATTTTAAGTGTACAGTTCAGTGGTAATAAATACACATATGTTATTTATTTTCCATGCCCTCCCCACTCTCCTTCCAGGTCTCTGCTAACCACCAATTTACTTTCTATCTTCATGAGATACTTTTTAGGTCCCCATATATGAGTGCGGTTATGCAGTATTTGTCTTTCTGTGATTGTCTTATTTCCTTTCACATAATGCCTCCAGTTCTATTCACGTTGCTGCAAATGACAGTATTTCACACTTTCATGGCTGAATAATATTCCACTGTGTTATATATCACATTTTCTTTATTCATCCATCTATCAATGGGCACCTAGGTTCATTCCATAGTTTGGTTATTGCGAACAGTGTTGCAATAAATATGGAAATGCAGATATCTCTTTTATATATTGAGTTTCTGTCTTTTGGATATATACCCGGTAGTGGAATTTATGTATCCAATGATAATTCTATTTTTAGTTTTTGAGGAACCTTTATAACTGCTCTCTGTAATGGCAGTATTAACTTACATTCCCACCAACAGTGCATGAGGGTTAAAGACTATTGAAAAGCTACAACTATTAATACAATGCAATGCAAGTATCAGAAGAGACTGAGAATCTATAATGCATTAATAACATTTCACTTTTTGTATGCACTTGCTATCAACCAGATACTGTACTAACTCCTTTATATTCATTGTTTTTTAATTATCACAACTACTTCAGATAGATACTACTATTATTTCCATTTTTACAAAGGAGAAACGTATTGTGACCATCCATCCTAGTTTGTTCATGACTGGCCCAGTTTTGACACTTAATGTCCAAACTATAAAGAATCCCTGGATACTCCTGGCAAACTAGGATGATTGGTCACCCTAGAACTGAAGCTTGGAGTGCTTATGTAATTGATCAATTTGTCAATTTAAATGATGGGGGAAAAACCATCTGGAACAACTGGCTAACCATGGGGGAAAAAGTGAGATCAATACTCACTCTTTAGAATAAATTATTGTTGAATAAACAACTTAAATGCAAACATTGTGTAAAAACATAAGTGAATATTGAAGTAGAGATGAACATTCTAAACAAAACACAAAACTAGAAACCATAAATGAAAATATAAATAAATATGACTGCATTAGAGACAACTTACCTACAACTGAAAAAATTAAAACAAAAATTAATGAAACAATTAATGACCTAAATATGCAAAAACCCTCAAACATCACTAGGAAATATCTAATTCCATAATGGAAAAATGAACACAGGATATTAATAACTACTTTATAAGAGAAGTACTAAGTTAAACAAGCCAGACACAGAAAGACAAATATTTCATATTCTCACTCATATGTGGGACCTTAAAAAGCTGATCTCATAGAGGTAGTAAATAAGATGGTGGTTACCAGAGTCTGGGAAGTGCGGTGTTTGGGGATGAAGAAAGGCTGGTTAATAGGTTAAAAAAATACATTTAGACAGAAGGAATAGTTTCTACTGTTTGATGATACACACATTGCAAGCATGTATGAAAATATCATATATATGGCATAAATGTGTACAACTATCATGTATGAATGAAAAATGGAAAATAAAAAAGTTTATTAAACTTTAAGCCATTCATTTTTATTGCATTGTCATTTTACTCATATCTCTTGTATACTGTATAACAACATTTATTTATTCAATCACCTGTTGATGGACAGTTGAGTTATTTCCAGATTTGGGCTATTATAAATAAAGCTATAAAATTATGTGTACAAAAAAAGTACAAATGGCCAAATACCTATGAATAAATTATTGTACTTTTAATAGTGACATTATGCAAAATAAAATAAAATGCTATTTATTTGAAGCAGACTGACAAAGATTAAAAACATATAATAATGCCAAGCATTGATCATTATGGGGAAAATGGCTTATCTCATATATATGTGGTTGATGGAAGTGCAAAACAGTATACTATGAGAACCTATTTTGACAGTATGAATCAAAGGCCTTAAAATGCATACCTTTTCATCCAAAAAAAAAATCCCCATTCAATAATCTATCATAAGAAAATAATCAGATTAATATTTGAAAATACGTATACTACAATGTTCATTCCAGCACTGTTTATAAGAACATATAACTTAAAATGACCTACTATCTGTCCACTGGGATTAGTTAAACAAATTATGGCACATCTTTGCAATGCGATACTATATAGCTATTGAAAGTAATTCATTTATTTGATCATTCATTTATCATATACTTACTGAATGGCAGGCATTTTACTAGTTGCTGGGCATACAGTTGTGTACACAACAAATTATATATTCAATCTCATATGACCACATTCTATATAGAAAGGAAATTAAACAAAAAAAACAGACAAATGAATGTAACTCACAATAAGAACTTGATGGAAATAAGTAGCTGGGAGAGGTTAACAGGATGACTTAGATCCGTATTTATTTATGTGCAGGGCTTAACTTCTCTGAAGTAGGACTATGTCAAGGATTCAACTACGTGGAATATTTAAATTTGTTTCAAGAAATGCATAATACGTTCTATAGTCAATCAATCCCAAGCTCTTATGGTCTCTCTTAGAGGCTAGAGAGCAGAGTACACATGACAATCACAAAGTGTGTTTTCAAAAAGGCAGAGGATTCAAAGTCTCTATCCTGTAATCAACAGAGAGGTTGCCATGATTTTTAGACCATGTACATTCTGCTCTAGTACAGTTCTCTGGACAACAGCCCTTGACCACCTATTCAGACTTCTCACCTTGTCTGTCCCTCTCTATTGATCTCTGATCACTTTCATCTCATTCCTTTCTATTAAACCAAGTGAAATTGTTGATATTCAACCATTTTTGTTGAATGAAAATAATAATTTCACATTGTTCAACCTACTATGTTAGAAAATCCCCAGTTCTTCCATGTTTATATACTGAACTACTTTTTTGACTATCCGAGACAAATGCCTTGTCCTTCAGCTGCCCATATTGCAAGTGTTGCAAATGAGACATGAATTGACATCATGAATGAACTCCATGTACAACCCTAATACATCATTTTTATATCTTCTTCCAAAGTATGATATTTAAAATAACATGTTGGAATTCTACACTTTGCTTTCACTAATCACTTATCTATGTAGGCATCATGCAAGGTAAAAGAATGGGAGGAAAGGGTATTCAATTTTATATTATGCCAGAAAAATTATTTCTTTTAGTCATTTTGGGGGGAACACTACAAAACCTTAACTTTGTGAATTTAGGATATATTTTCCATAATCTTTGCTTTATTCTAGAAAATATAAATTGTTCCTCTGCTTTAGTGTACAAATTGTACAAAAAGACTGCGGTCTCCATAAACATTATACAGCTTAGCCACTATCACTACAAACTTTAGAGTGTGACAGGTTCAAATTTTGAAGAAATTTCTGAGTCACGCTGTTCCCATCTGCAAAGCAGGGGTAAGAACTGAACCTACCTCATAGAATTATTAGGATGATTAAATGAGATAATGCATGTAAAATACATTTAGTTCACGCAGGCATGTAATAAATACTCAACAGTAAATTTAAAGCCTCTTAAAGGAAGCATTTTTTATTCTTTTAGCATAATTGCCTAATCATGAGATAGAACCTGGACACCAGGACCTCAAAATAGGAAGCCCTCAAATTTGGAATGAGAAAAAGCAGAGAAAATACCTTGCTTTAAATTCCCTATGAAGAGGCTCAGTGAATCTGCATTTGGCTAACACTTCTACATGCCAACTAATTGGGGAGTCTTTAGTCCTAGTGGTTATACATTCAGTTTAGGTAGTCAGTGAATGACAGAACAGAGGAGAGTCATTCCACCCTCAAATTACATTCAGGGAACAATATTTTCTCTGTGTAGAGGAGAAAAATTTAGCATAAGTCTTAATGGATTATATATCACAGTTTATAAATTGTAAGATTTTTAAAAATGCCACCCCCTCCAATTGGCCTTGAAAATATAAAATGGATATAACTATAGCTGAAGCCTCTTCACTTGGACCTGCCACAGCTAAAAACCAATGTTTCTTGTCCAGCCGCTGAAGTAGCTGCAGAATGGTAAGGGTCAGAATTTCAGCAACGTGTCATCTTCAGCAAAGGTGGAGCAGATTCTAGGAGTCTAAGCCAATTGCTCAGAAGCCAAATGAAAGCAAACCAATATGGGAAGCATAGGACAAAACATGAAGTTTTCTGCATAGCAGTCCAGGTTGTCAATCTCTAAGCCAGCTCAGTTAAAAACTCTTTGAGCTCTGGGAAGTTTGCCTTAAAAAAATTTCCAAATGTCTGTTCTAGAATGTTTAGGGCAGGCTTGGCCTGAGGCACATGAAGTTGACAATGGCTTTAGTCAAGGAATGACAAAGGCCTACTAAACACATTGGGTGTCAGGATATTAAATGCAATGATTATTTTAGAAAAGCCTTTATTAATATCTGAACAACTTCTTCATAAAGATAAGTAAAATTGTATTTGCCTGGGTTTGGATTTTGTTAAGATCCACTTTTCGCACTCAATTCTGGAATTATCTCCCTACCCAGATAAGAAGTCAGTATAGACTAGTGGAAAAGTTTCCATGCTGCAAAGATCAGATTCCTAAGTCTGTACTTACACAACATTGGCCAAATGGGCTTGGTTTGGTAATCCTTAACGTAAATATAATAACACCAACTACTTCATAGGTTTCTTTTGACAATTTAAATGAGTGAATATATACACAGATAGTGCTTGAATCACAATAGCTCAATTTATAATTTTTAACTTTACAACAGTATGAAACCATTCTGTTTTTAACTTTCAGTACAGTATTTAGAGATATTCTATACTTTATTATGAAATATGCTTTGTGTTATATAATTTTGCCCAACTGTAGGCTAATGTAAATGTTTTGAGCATGATTTAAATAGGCAAACTGTACTAGTCCATTTTCATACGGCAATAAAGAACTGCCCAAGACTGCGTAATTTATAAAGGGAAGAAGTTTAATTGACTCACTGTTCACCACGTCTGGGGAGGCCTTGGGAAACTTACAATCATGGCAGAAGGTGAAGAGGAAGAAAGACAACTTCTTCAAAAGGCAGCAGGAAGGAAAACTGCCGAGGGAAGGGGGGAAGAGTCCCTTATAAATACATCAGATCTCGTGAAAATTCACTCACTATCATGAAAACAGCATGGGGGAAAGTGTCTCCATGATTCAGTCACCTCCACCTGGACTCTCCCTTGACTTGTGGAGGTTATGGAGATAATGGGGATTACAATTTAAGATGAGACTTGGATGCGGACACAAAGGCTAACTGTGGCAGGCTAGATCTAACTCACAGCTGTACAGGCAGACGTCCATGACAACTGTTTAGCACTGCCTGAGTAGTTAGGTTAATTATTGAAAGCTGATAGAGCCAGTGCCCTTATACAAAGGCTGGAATGTAACAGAAGTCCACCAAGAGTCTTGCTTAGGCCTTTGCTGGGCCTTAAAGCTTGACAAGATAATGAAGGAATTCTTAACAAGACCCATTTAGGAATGAGCCAATTTATTGGAGGGTCTGAAAAGACTCCCTAGACCTCTACAAACATGTTTTATTAGGGGGGTTTAAAGAAACTCCCCAAACTTCCATGACTTAGTAGGAGACAAAATAAGGGTAATTATCCCCAGCACCTGGACCCATCTGGATTAAGTAAATTTACTGAAACTCCAGAGGAAGGTCTTCAGGACTTAGACCTTTGTTAAAGATTAGAAGAAGCTAATCACTTACATCTTTAGATGAATGCACATTTACACGTAGACACATAGCTTAGACCGTATATAAGCTCTGTAAAACTTTGTAATTTTTAGTTGGTCTGGCAATGTTTCCCTGGTTTTCTCCCTGTATCTGGTTACAGAAATAAACCCTCTTATTTCCCGGTGTATCTGCATCTCATTATTGGGAAGCAAGAGTAATCAGCCTGACCCTCAGTTAAGTCCGTGAAAAAATTCGGGTGAGCCAGCTAGGAGCCGCTGGGATGGTGCTGCATTCAGCGGCCAGTGGCTTGTAATGAGACAGTTTTCAGGAAATTCCCAGTGGCTGCCGGGTGAAATTTTCCAGGGGAATCTCCTGAGGCCTGTCCCTTGCATGAAACCGCTTGTCCCCCTCACTACTGGGGAAGAACAGAGATAAGGATCAGACATGCTCAAGGGATAGATAAAATTGTATGATATGCAGGAAGCCTATTCTTTTTCTATCTGGATTTTTAAAGTCATTTGCCTGGTACCACCGGGGCAACAGTAAGACTCACTTATACACCCGCTTTGCCTTTGGTTAAAATCAGGTTTTGAGTTGGTTTTGGGTCTTTCCTGCCTGAGTGCATGTCCCATTGTGTTTGTCCAAAATCTGTCTCCACTCGTTTGTGTGTCTGTCTTGTCCCTTTTGATACCACATAAGCTTGAAAATCGGAGGTGTTGAGTCCATTCCTGCTGGGAGCCCTCTGGGAAGAATCCTGATGGATTGAAAACTACTTGGGTATCCTTCCATGACTAAAAGGAAATTAGTTGACTATTGTAATAGGATTTGGCAAATGTACATTTTAGAATCTGACGGGAGATAGCCGATTTTTGGGACTCTAAACTATTCTATTATTTATGAGTTAGAGTCGTTCTGTAAGTGTTTGGGAAGATGCGAATAAATACCCTATCTTGAGACATGTGTGTTATTACATAATAAGTATGTCAAAGAGAAGGGAGATGAGCTAATAGTGCAGTGCTCAATCAAGGCTTTATCTGACCCTAAGAGAGAAGATAGGGACTTAGGAAGCCAATAGTTGATAAATGTACTTAACTTGGTGGGAGCTAGCAGCCCACCTAATCCAGTGAGAGCTAATACCCAACCACCCAGCCAGGAAAGGGGAGAATCACCACCCTCAGAGTACAGGGAATTGGTACCCCCAGAGGATGGGGAAGCAGCAAAGCTGGTCTTTCCCTCTTGGACCAGATAAGGCACTACTTTTGGCCCGAGAACTATGGAACAAGGAGCAGGGCAATTTCTATTTTCACAATACCCTATAGGAGTTACACAGCAGGGGCTATGGCAGGATATTATTGAGCCTACAGTCCTTTTATTACATCTGACCTGTTAAACTGGGAGAATTCTAACTTGCCCTGCAGGGAAGACATCCAGAAAATGAATGAGCTGTTTAGCACAATGTTTGCTACTCATCACCCTACGTGGGCAGATATACAAGCCCTCATAGACATTATGCTCACTGCAGATAAGAGCTGGCTAGTATTGGATAAGGGAAAGGAGGAGGCAGAACACCTTCACTTGATCTTAGCCAAAAGGCAGAGAAGCAATGCAGAACCCCTTCATAATGAAAACCCAGACAATACTCCAGACCCTGATGGAGCGGTACTCTATACTGACCCTAACTGGGATCGAAATGAGGCTAATGTGGGTTAAATGACCCACCTGGAGCATTACCAGAGGTGCAGCTCGAAGGGCATTAAGTCAGCGGTACCCAAATCTAAAAGCTTAAACAAAGTGTAGGAGCTCCAGCAAAGGCCTAATGAAGATCCATCCGAGTTTATGGAATGTATTTGACAGACCTCTGGGAAGTATACAGATATAGACCCACAGGCCCCTGAAAATGTCAGGATGGTGAACCTGACTTTTATAAGGCAAAGTTTCCCTGACATTGGGAAGAAGCTGCAGAAAGTAGAAGGGACCATTAGGATAAATGCCTCTCAACTGAGACATTGCATTTAAAGTTTACCAGACTAAGGAGGTGAAGAAAACTAAAGCCCTGTGGCAGGCAGCAATACTCATGGCCACAGCAAGAAA
Organism: Chlorocebus sabaeus; assembly: GCF_047675955.1. NCBI lineage: Eukaryota > Metazoa > Chordata > Mammalia > Primates > Cercopithecidae > Chlorocebus > Chlorocebus sabaeus. The sequence continues at coordinate 59,111,505 of NC_132933.1, forward strand.
AAACCCAAGAGGGAAGGGACCTGCAAAGAGGAAAGGAAAAATAGAAAAGAATCAGTGTGCATTATGTGGAGAAATGGGGCATTAGAAAAAGGATTACCCAAAGTTAAGCCAAAAAGAACCAAGGCCAACTATGGCAATTAAGCCTGAGGATGAATCTGAAGAAGACTGAGGGTGCCCAAGACTTCCAGCAGCTCCAATTCTATCTAACATCACAATTTCCCCACAGAAGCCTCAGGTAAAGTTAACAGAGGGGAAACAGCAATTGGACTTCCTAATCAACACGGGTGCTACTTATTTGGTAGTTAATACACTGATCACTGAACATTCTGACACAGTTGTTAATACAGTCGGAATGAGCAGGACACAGATCAGAGCAGTTTCTGTGCCCCCCCTCATGTAAAGTGGACAATAATGTAACAACTCACCAATTCCTTTATGTGCCAGGATGCTCAATTTCTTTACTTGGCAGACATCTGCTATGCAAGTTATAGGCTCAAATCATCTTCATCCCTGAGAAACATCAGATGCGTCTCCTAGTGCCTCCAGAACATGGACTGCAATTGCAAGCACCTCTGATGAATGCTGAGACCTCATGTCCTAAGGTAGTGGCAGTTCCCTCAGGAAGTCTTTGACAAGGTAAAAGCAGAGGTCTGAGGAGGGCAATTAACATGGGAGGGAATGGGAGGGCAATTAATATGAGTTTGGTAAAAGTCAAATTGAAGGAAGGGGTTCAATCTATCTGAAAAAAACAATACTCCTTAAAGAGGGAAGCGTTGGAAGGCATCCAGCCAGATTTAGTCTAGTTCTTACTGTATGGCCTCATAAAGCCTTTTCAGTCTTCTTACAATTGCTCCCATCTTGCTGGTAAAGAAGCCTCACTCACATGAGTATAGATTTGTGGAAGATCTAACAACAATTAATGATATTGTGGAAGACATTCACCCCACTGTAGCTAACCCATACACCATGTTTTCCTCACTGCCTGGGAGTCATGAATGGTTTATGGTGCTAGACTTGAAAAATTGCCTTCTTTTAGATACTAGTGAATATAGAGAGTCAGCTATTGTTTGCTTTTGAATGGACAGACCCTGAGACCACTGCACAGTTTCAGTATTGCTTGGCTGTACTCTCTCGAGGGCTTCAGAACTCACCAACTACATTTGAAGAGGCTTTGGTTCAGAACTTAAAAAACCTACAATTAAAAAATGGGGTATTGTTGCAATATGTGGATAATTTGCTAATCTCTAGCTCCTCTGAGCAAGAGTACCAGGATAACACCATTAAAACCTTAAATCATCGGGCAACTTGTGGGTACAAGGTCTCAAGCAAAAAATCTCGAGGATGCAGGCAAACTGTGAAATATTTAGGGGTTCTTGTACAGAAAGAAACCAGAGCCCTGACCATGGGAAGGTGAAATGCAGTTGCTTCTATTGCCACGTCCACCACCAGAAAGCAGATAAGGGTCTCCTTAGGTATGGCCAGGTTTTGTTAGATTTGGATCCCTATCTACAGACTAATAGGAAAGCCCTTATATGAAGTGTTAAAAAGAGCCAACTGTAATTTTTTTGAGTGGGAAGCAAGGCACCAACATTCATTGGAGCAACTGAAGTATAAGTTAATCTCCTCCCCTGCCTTAGGGCTTCCAAATTCTCATAAGCCTTTCCAACGTAATGTGCACTAGACACTGGGTTTAGCATTGGAGTTCTAATGAAAAGGTTAGGTGAAGTACCACAACTCATAGTATATGTTTTAAAGCAGTTTGACATGGTAGCCAAGGGCTGGCCCCCTTGTCTAGAGCAGTCTGCTACTACTTGACTGCTACTTGAAGAAGGTGAAAAGCTGACCTTCGGGCAGTCTTTCACAATATATGTGCCCGATCAACTGTTGGTGTTACTGCAACAAAGAAAAGAGGCTACTGGTAGACAGCAGGCCAATTAAGCAGATGATCAAGCCATAGTTTTAGATGACCCCACAGTAAAGCTGCAAACTACAGGAACTTGAAACCTTTCAATACTATTACCTACCACAGAGGAGCTAGAAGAACCCACACATAATTGTCTAGAGGTCATAGACAAAGTGTTTTTCAGCCACCTGGATCTAAAGGAGGTAGCCCTCCCATGCTCAGACTGGACCTTGTTTGTAGATGGGAGCAGCCTGGTCCCTGACAGGAAGAGAAATGCTACATATGTGCTGTGGTGACCTCCTGAGAAGTAATAGAGGCAATAACATCGCTGGCAGGAACCTTGGCAGAGAAGGCAGAGTTAAACGCCCTCAGGAGAGCGTTGCAACTGTCCCAGGGTAAGAGTGCCAACATATACATTGACTCCAAGTACCAAGCATTCATGATAGTTCATGCACATGGAGTTATCTGGAGGGAAAGAGGGCTGCTAAAGGTGGATAACATCAAAGTTTGATACGCTAAACAAGTGTTAGAATTGTTAGAAGAGATAAAGGTCACACGAGAAATAGCTGTAATGCATTTCCCTGGCCATCAATGCAATAATTCTGAAATGGTAAGGAGCAATGCTTTTGCAGACCTCACCACAAGGTATTTAGCTAGTGCCAGCATTGAAATCCAGGGGCCCTTAATTCCATAAATAAACTTAACAGCCTCCAAGCCCCAGTACACTTCCGAAGATAAGAAAGCCGCAGAAGATAAGGGATTCAAACTAAACAAGGAAGGGTAGAGAGTACGCAAAGCAGGCCCAGTCTAGGAACCAGTGCATCTTGTCTACCCACTGTTAAAGTGCGTTCACAATAGTACGCATTTTGGGTGAGACACTTCACTGTCCTTTGTACAAAATTATTTGAAAGGGAAAGGACTAAAAGCCCACTTAGAGGATATAATTCAGCATTGTCAGCTGTGTGCCAGGAATGAGCCTAATAATCACAGCCAAAGGCAACCTAGGCAACAAAACGAAGAAGGCACCCCCTAGAAAACTGGCAAATAGATTTTACACAAAGGCCACCAGCCCCTGGGAGATACAAATACCTCCTAGTTCTAGTGGACACTTTCTCTGAAGCATACTCAGGTCACATCCAATAAGCAACCAATATGGTTAAAGTTTTACAGAAAAAAAAAAAAAAATCATACTACAATATGGACTCTCTGGTGTAATCCAAAGTGATAATTGACCTTCATTCACCTCTGAGATAATTCAACAAGTAAACAAAGCATTGGGAATAAAATGGAGACTGCACTCAGCATGGAGAACTCAATCTCCTGGACAAACTGAGAGAATGAACCACACCCTAAAAACAGTAATTGCCAAGCTGTATCAAGATACTCAATCGAAGTGGATGCAGGTACTTATTATTGCACTGCTCTGGGTCAGGATAGCTCCCAGAAATGGAATTAAAATAAGTCTCTATGAAATTGTCTTCAGAGGACCCTTTGCAGCTAATCTGTCTCTGGTACTGAAGTGCCCCTAGATAGGGAGTCAGATATTAAGAATTATGTTGCTCACTTAGGACAAACTCTTAATATTTTGCATAAGTTTGCTTCCAACAAGAATGCCGTGAATTCTGTAGAAGCCCCCCAACCTTTCCAACCTGGCAATCAAGTGCTGCTGAAGGAATGGAAGGATGCCAGTCCTGCCCAACTACTGTGGGGGAAATGAAAGGGTCCTTTCGGTGTGCTAATGACCACAAGCACAGCACTGAAATTGGCAGGCATCAAGCCTTAGGTCCATAACATGTGAGCAAAAAGATTCCTGCCAGCTGAGAACCCTGTGGCAGAGGAGAGTTCCAGGCCAGCAGATGGGATATAGAACCCTTAGAAGACCTGAAGTTTCTATTCAGAAAACAGTAAGACTTTCTCTCATAAAGAATGCTCCTTCTTGCTGTGCCTCTCATTGCTTCTTCTTTTACCTCTAATCATTTTTTACAATGAGCACAGAACTATGCAGATAACCTGCAACAAGGCTCCTGCTGGGTCTGTGGCCTATAACTCCTTTGTAGAACCATAGGATTGCCTTGGTGTTTGTCACCCATCCAAGGGAAGGACTGGATTTACCAGCAAACTTTTCTGGGAAATCTCAAATTTTGGACTGGGTCGCATATGACAGGAGTAACCAGGGCAAATGTCTCAGAGTGGCCCATAAACAAAACTTTAGAAGGCCCAGGGCACAAAAAGCCATTCTAAGTAAACAAAACAAGGGATGACATAAAAGCTTTAGCTACTCCCTTGCTGAATGTGAAGATGTACACCTAGACTATACCACAAAGTGTCCATCCACATGAATAAACTAGTCCCTTCATGCTGGAAGCAAGGCAACCACTCCCTTGACATAACTCAAGTCATGGGATGAATTCCACATGAACAATGTTGACATATTATGGGGCTACAACAAATAGATTTGTTTGCCACCACTGGTCCCAATGACCTGGCCTAAATTGGTATGCCCCTATGGGAATCCAATGGCTTTGTGGTACCAATTTATGACCATGGTTGCCCTTGGACTGGTTAGGACCCTGCACTCTAGGTCTCCCATGAGCACACGGATGTTGGATAAAAACCATCCAGAACCCAGCTAACCTCATGCATGCGCTTAACAGGTAGGCCAGGTCCATCTTTCACTGGTATAATCATCTGGTCACAATCTTTATTCCCTCAATAGGCTTAGAAACTGTCATATGACACACAGAGGCAGTAGCTAATTTCATGCACTGAGCATTGAAGAACAGTCTCCAAAGTATTTCCCTTATGCTAAAATGTATCATATGCAGAAAGGTATCTTGCAAAATCAAATGAGCCTAGACATTCTAACAGCGGCCCAGGGGGATCCTGCACCCTTGTCAAAACCCAATGTTGTGTGTATATATCTGAAGATTCTGGGAGTGACTCTGGCATTAAAGGATATGCACCAACAGATTCAGGCAATCTCCAGGCCTAGCTTATCACTTAATGACTGGATCGCATCATGGTTTAGTGGAAGATTTTCCTGGTGGCAGAAAATCCTCGCAGTCCTGGCCATCCTTGTAGGCATGGGAATAATTTTATGTTGTGGAATGTATTGCTGTTGCATATTGTTTCAAAACATCCCTTGAGCCCATACTATTATGTTTCAGCGGGCACTGTCTCTAAACCCCCAAAACAGAGAGTACTACCAGGAACAAATTGACCTCTTCCACTACAATGCTGCGTTTTGGGCCTCATAATGATGATCCCTCTCAGCAGGAAGTGACCAGAAAGATTAAGACACCCCATCTCCCTACAGTTCTCATGATAAATATATATATATACAAGCATAATGAAAACCATTCACAAATTGACAATGGGGATTGTGGCAGGCCAGGTTCCACTAACAAATGAGTAGGTAGGACTCCATGACAACTGCTTAAGCACTGAGTGATTAGATTAAATATTAAAGCCTGAGGCTGGGTACAGTGGTTCATGCCTGTAATCTCAGTAGTTTGAGAGGCCGAGGTGGGCGGATCACCTGAGGTGGGGAGTTCGAGACCAGCCTGACCAACACGGAGAAACCCCATCTCTACTAAAAATACAAAATTAGCCGGGCATGGTGGCGCATGCCTGTAATCCCAGTTACTCGGCAGGCTGAGGCAGGAGAATCACTTGAACCTGGGAGGTAGAGGTTGCAATGAGCCCAGATCGCTCAATTGTACTCCAGCCTGGGCAACAAGAGCGAAACTACGTCTTAAAAAAAATCAACCCAAATGTCCATCAGTGACAGACTGGATTAAGAAAATGTGGCACATATACACCATGGAATACTATGCAGCCATAAAAAAGGATGAGTTCATGTCCTTTGTAGAGACATGGATGCAGCTGGAAACCATCATTCTCAGCAAACTATTGCAAGAACAGAAAACCAAACACTGCATGTTCTCACTCATAGGTGGGAATTGAACAATGAGATCGCTTGGACTCTGGAAGGGGAACATCATACACCAGGACCTATTATGGGGAGGGGGGAGTGGGGAGGGAAGGCATTGGGAGTTATACCTGATGTAAATGACGAGTTGATGGGTGCAGCACATGAACGTGGCACAAGTATACATATGTAACAAACCCGCACGTTGTGCACATGTACCCTAGAACTTAAAGTATAGTAAAATAAAAATAAAAGTAAAAAAACATTGTCTTTATTATTATTATTATTATTGTTCCATCAAATTTTTGTCTTTTATCAAATAGCTTCCCAAATTTCTCTTTTATCAATTGCATCATTGCTTGTCCTTTGCTGAATTTTACCACAGTCCATGTTGGTTCATAGTGGACAAGCCACTTTCTTATGTTGAGGCTGATATACAATCAGCAGAGAACTCTATCTTTGTGTGCAATTGCTCAAATGTTAGACCTCCATGAAATTTTTCCAACTCTCTGACCACTTCTGTCCCTATTAGATAGTGCACAGTTACATGTGTTGCTGGAGCTTAAGGTGAAGTGGCTTCCTTTCAATTAACACTCGGGGGGGGGTGGGGGGAAAGGCTACAGCTCTCCAGCAAAACCATTTCTCTGTTTCTGCTCCAGGTTTAATGGAAAGAAGGAGTCTTATAGTATGTGCTGTCTTTGACTGCATGCCACTCAAAAGCATTCATCCATTATTAAATTAAAAATTACTTCATGGTGCTCACTTCAGCAGCGTATATACTATAATTGGAATAATGTAGAGAAGATTACCATGGCCTCTGCACAAATATGACACATTGATTCTTGGATATATTCTATAAATTAGAAACAGGTACTTTCATATATTGTACTGAAAGTGAAAATGGTAAAACTCTATAAAAGTTAATCTAGCAATAGCTTCCAAAATTGCAAATGTGTTTACCCCTTGATTCAGCAATCTCAAGTTCAGAATTCTGTCCATCAGATACACCTACACACATATGAGTAATGTATTTCCAAGGTTTTCACCAGGTGTTGTTTTTAATTGTAAAGTGTTAGAAAACTTTAAAAATCTATCAACAGAAGATTGGTTAAATCAACTGTTTTGTATTCATACAATGGAATAGAATACAGACTGAAAAAAAAAAAGAGAATGCTCTCTATGTATTGTATAGAAAGGTATCCAAAATATACAATATAATATATACTGTTTTAGGGTATAGAGCAGTGGTACATCTTAATTTATGAATAAGAAATGTGGCATGAGAATGTAGAAGTGTGGCATGAGAATGTATAGTCATATTCTTGTATTTGCATATAAATAAACCGTTAAGTACTGAACGTTCGTGACTTCCAAAAAATCGTACGTTGAGATCTAATCCTAGAGGGTAACTGCAAATGGGGCCTTTGGCGGGGATAATTAGATCATGAGGGTGGAGTCCTCATAAGTGGGATTAGTGTCTTTATATGAGACCAGAGAACCAGAGAAATATCTGGCTCTCTTTTCCTCATGGGAGGATATAGTAGAAAGAAAAGTCAGCTGCCCACCACCTGGAAGAGAGCCCTCATCAGAACCCAATTATGCTGGCACTCTGATTTTGAACTTTCAGCCTCCAGAACTATGAGAAATAAATATTTGTTGTTTAAGCCACCCAGTCTATAGTAATTTACTACATCAGCCTGAAATAAGACATAAACTAATAAAATCTATTACCAACATCAAAGATAGAAAACTATGGCCAGGAGGCCTATTGCTTGTTTTCTTTTTTATTTTTTCCACATTCATGACTCTAATGCCTGTTTTTATAAAGTTTTATTGGAACACAGCCATACCCATTTGATTTTATATTGTCTATGGCTGCTTTTTCACTACAACAGCAAAACTGAATAACCACAAGAGAGAACATATGACCTGAAAGTCTAGTATATATACTTCTTGCCCTTTATAGAAATATTTTGCCAACAACTGAGCTATAATGTGGGGAGAATGGATAGGAAGACAGGGAAAGCAAGACTCTTTGTGTGGCCATACTTTTACATAATTTGGTTTTTGAACTTATAAACAGAAGTACTGTCTGTTTGCAAAATTAAAATAAAAACAAAACCAATAAAATCAAGTTTTAATCTTCTGTGTAAGAAACACTAACAAACCTAGAGCAGGGATTTGTGTGTGAGCTTATAGTAGTCCTATTTATTTCTTTAAAATTACTTGTGAAATTAAAAGTAATCAACTAGACGGGCTGGAGCAAAATAGTGGAAGAGAAGATTTCATCGTTCACCCCCCGATGGGACACCAACTTTTAGCAACCATCTGCACACAAAATAAAGCACCATCACGAAAAACAAAAATCAGCCACGAAAATCAACCACAACCACAACTAACCACAACTCAACCACAGTGGGGCAGAGCAGCAAGAATGCTCCCGGGGTGTCCAGTTCTAGGACTTGACTCTAGGACGGCATTTCTTGACCTGCTCTAGGCCAAAGGGGAACCCACTGCCCTGAAGGGTGAGTCCCAGGACTGGTAGCATGCACCATAAGGTTTCAAAACAGCACTTTAGTTTTAAGTGAACATCTGTGGTGGCCTGGTAGACCCCCACAAGGACCAGTGTTGTGGTGGCCACAGGGAGAGGCACCTATGCCTGTGGTAATTGGAGGAAAGAGTGAGAAGGACTTTGTATTGTGATTTGTGTGCCAGCTTAGATGAAGTAGAATACAATATGAGGTAAATTGTTAAGGATTTTGACTCTAAGACAGCACCTCTGGACACGCCCAAGGCCTCGGGAAACTTGCCAGCCTGAAGGAAACATCCTTTGGCAAGGCCCAGTGTTGTGATGGCTTCAGGTCTGACTCAGCAAGATCCCAGGGTGGTGGCCAAAAGCATGCTCGCATCACCACACCTCCATTTTCAGGTAGGTCAGCAAAGTGAGAGACTCCATGCCTTTGGGAAAAAGTCATGATAAAGGACAAGAGTCTCTGCCTGGTAATGCAGATAGTTCTTCTGTATCTTAAACAAAGTCATCAAGGTAGCTCCTCTACACGTATGCAGAAACCACAGCATTGTTGCCCTTGGGGCCCAAGTCCCTTCAAATGCTTGGGAAGCCTTCCCAAAAATGACTGGCATAAAGAAGCCCAGATTATAAAGACTATAAAGACTACAATAAATACCTAACTCTTCAATTCCTGTACATTGATGAACACCTACAGGCATCAACATCATCCAGGAAATATGGCCTCACCAAATGAACTGCATAAGGCACAAAGGATTAGTCCTGCAGAGAGATGTGTGACCCTTCAGACAGAAAACAAAAGAAAACTATGTTGAGGAAATTCAAATAAAATAAATAGAACATAGAGAAGGAATTCCTAATTCTATCAGATACCTTTAACTAAGAGACTAAAATAACTTCTAAAAACCAAGCAGATTTTTTTTTTACTTAAAAACTGCAACTGTCATACTGAAAAATGCGTCAGAATCTCTTAGTAGCAGAATTAATAAAGCAGAAAAAACAATTAGTGAGTTTGAAGACAGGGTATTTTAAAATATACAGTCAGAAAATTTTAAAAACGGAAAAAAAACATGGAAACATGCTTCCAAGGTGTAGAAAATAGCCTCAAAATGCAAAGGTAAGAGTTATTGGCCTTAAAGAGGAGGTAGAGAAAGAGATAGAGGTAGAAAGATTATTCAAAGTCATAATATGAAACCAACTTGGAAAGAAGGGATAATGAAACCAACTTGGAAAACATATTTCAGGATACCATCCATGAGAACTTCCCCAAGCTAGCTATAGAGGCCAACATTAAAATTCAGAAATTGCAGAGAACCCCACTAAGATACTCCACGAGATCATCTTCAAGACACATAATTATCAGGTACTCCAAGGCCGAAATGAAAGAAAAAAATGCTAAAAGCAGGAGAGAGAGAGGCGAGGCCACCTAAAAAGGAAAGTCCACCAGTCTAACAGCAGACTTCTCAGCAGAAACTCTACAAACCAGAATAGATTGGGGCCAATATTAAACATTCTTAAACAACAACAAAAAAATCCAACCCAGAATTTTATATCTGGTCAAACTAAGCTTCATAAGTAAAAGAGAAAAATTATTCTTTTCAGACCAACAAATGCTAGGTAAATTTGTTACCACCAGAACTGCCTTATAAGGGCTTCTGAAGGAAGCAATAAATATCGGGAAAAATAACCTTTACCAGCCACTATAAAAACACACTGAAGTACACAGATTATTAACAATATAAAGCAACCACATAAAGTTTGCAAAATAACTAACACCATGATGACAGAATAAAATTCACACATATCAATAACTTTGAATGTAAATAGGTTAAATGCCTCAATTAAAAGACACCAGATGCCAAGATGGATAAAGAACCAAGAACAATTGCTGTACTACCGTTAAGAGACTCATCTCACATGTGATGACATACACAGGCTCAAATAAAAGGACAAAGAAATACCTACAAAGCAAATGAAAAACAGATAAAAGCAGGAGCTGCGATTCTACTTTCTGACAAAATAGACTTTAAACCAAGAAAGATCTAAAAAGACAAAAAGAACATTGAATAATGGTAAAGCGTTCAATTCAACATGACGATCTAACAGTCCTAAATGTATATGCACCCAACACAGGAGAAACCAGATTCATAAAGCAAGTTAGAGACCTTCAAAGAGACTTAAGCTCCCACACAATAATAGTAGGGGATTTTAACATGCCACTGACTGTATTAGATGAATTATTCAGACAGAAAATTAACAAAAATAATCAGGATCTGAACTCAGCACTAACTCAAATGAACCTGATATCTATAGAACTCTCCATTCAAAAACAGCAAGATATATATTCTTCTCATTGCTACATGGCACTTACTCTAAAATCAACGACATAATGAGAAGTAAAACACTCCTCTACAAATGCAGTGGAACTGAAATCATATCCAACAGTTTCACAGACCAGAGGGTAACAAAATTAGAGGCAGGAGAATGGCATGAACCGGGGCGTGGGGGAAGGGAGGGAAGGCGCGGAGCTTGCAGTGAGCGGAGATCACGCCACTGCACTCCAGCCTGCGCGACAGGGCAAGACTCCGTCTCAAAACAAAATAAAATAAAATAAAATAAATAAATAAAGACTAAGAAATTCACTCAAAACCACGGAAATTAAATAACGTGCTCCTGAGTGACTTTTGGAAAAATAATGGAATTTAAAAAGAAATCAAGAAATTCTTTGACACTAATGAGGACAAAGATACAACATAGCAGAATCTTTGGGACACTGCTAAAGAAGTGTTAACAGAGAAATTTATAGCACTAAATCCCCACGTTAAAAAATTTGAAAGATTTCAAATTAACAACCTAACATCACAACAAAAATAACTAAAGAACTAAGACCAAACACATTCCAAAGCTAGCAAAAGACAATAAATAGCCAAAATAAAAGCTTAACTGAAGGAAATAGACACTAAAAGCCCTTTAAAAGATCAGTGAATCCAGGAGCTGGTTTTTGAGAAAAATTAATACAATAGATAAATCACTAGTTAGACTAATGAAAAAAAATAGTAGATTCAAATAAATGCAATCAGAATCAACAAGAGGAATATTACCACTGACATTATAGAAATACAAACAACCATCGGAGAATATTATGAACAACTTTATGCACCTAAACTAGAAAATCTAGGAGAAATGGGTAAATTTCTGGACACACAAACCCTCCTAAGACTGAACCAGAAAGAAATTGAATCCTTAAATAGATCAATAACAAAACTTAAAATGAGGCAGTAATAAATGGCCTACCAAACAAAAAAAGCCAAGGACCAGACTGATTCACAGTTGAAGTCTATTAGAGGTACAAAGAACAGCTGGTACAATTTCTGCTGAAACTATTCCAAAAATTGAGAAGGAGAGACTCTTTCCTAACTCATTCTACGAGGCCAGTGTCATCCTGGTACCAAAACCTGGAAGAGATAAAAAACAACAGCAACAATAACAACCAAAAAAACAAACAAAAAAACAATGAAAAACAGGAAACTTTAGCTTCATACTTATGATGAACATCGATGCCAAAATTCTCAACAAAATACTGGTAAACCAAATCCAGAAGCACAACAGAAAACGTATCCACCAAGATAAAGTAGGCTTTATTCCTGGGATGCAAGGTAATTTCACCATATGCAAATCAATAAATGTGATTAATCACATAAAACGAACTCAGGACAAATAAAAGGATGATTATCTCAATAGATGCAGAAAAGATTTTCAAGAAAATTCAACATGCATTTATGTGAAAAACTAGGTGTTGAAGAAACATACCTAAAAATAATAAGACCCATCAATGACAAACCTACAGTAAACATCATACTGAATGGGCAAATGCTAAAAGCATTCCCATTGAAAACCAGTGCAAGACAAGGATGTCTTCTCTCACCACTTTTATTCAACATAGTACTAGAAGTTCTGGCCAATGCAATCAGGCAAGAGAACGAACTAAAGTACATCCAAATAGGAAAAGAGAAATTCAAACTATCCCTGTGTGAAGATGATATAATCCTGTACCTGGAAAACCCCATACTGTCAGCCCAAAAGCCTCTTAAGCTGACACCAGCAAAGTCTCAGGATACAAAATCAAAGTTGATACAAAAATCAACTGGAGAGGTGAAAGATTGCTACAAGGACTACAAACCACTGCTCAAAGAAATCAGAGAAGACATAAACAAATAGAAAACGTTTCATGCTCATGAATAGGAAGAATCAATATCATTAAAATGTCCAAAGCAATTTATAGATCTGATGCTATGCCTGTTAAACCACAATTGACTTTCTTCACAGTACTAGAAAAAGATAATCTTAAAATTCATATAGAATAAAAAAAGAGCCAGAATAGCCAAAGTAATCCTAATTAAAAAGAACACATCTGGAAGAATCACACTACCCAACTTCAAACTATACTGTGGAACTACAGTAACCAAAACCGAATTGGTAGTGTTACAAAAACAAACACATAGACCAATGGAACATAATAGAGAACCCAGAAATAAGGCTGCACACCAAACACTATCTGATCTTTGACAAACCTAATGAAAATAAGCAATGGAGAAAGGATTTCCTTTTCAGTAGGGTGCTGAAAAAACTGGCTAGCCATATGCAGAAGATTAAAATTAGCACCCTTCCTTACACTATATATAAAAATTAACTCAAGATTGATTAAAGACTTCAGTGTAAAACCCCAAACTATAAAAACCCTGAAAGTCTACCTAGGCAATACAATTCAGGACATAGACACAAGAGTAGGTTTTACAATAAAGATGCCAAAAACAATTGCAACAAAAGCAAAAGTTGATATATGTGATTTAATTAAGCTAAAAATCTTCTGCACAGCAAAAGAAACTCCTAACAGAGTAAACAGACAAACTACAAAATGAGAGAAACTTTTGCAATGTATGCATTCAACAAAGGTCTAGTATCCAGCATCCATAATGAACTTAACCAATTTACAAAAACAAAACAAAACAAAAAACGAACACAAAAAAAGTGGGTAAAGGATATGAACAGACACTTCAAAAGAAGACATACATGCAGTCAACAAGTATATGAAAAAAGCTCAACAGCACTGATCATTAGAGAAATACAAATCAAAACCACAATGAGACACTATCTCATGCCAGTCAGAATGGCTATTATTAAGTCAAAAAATAACAGATACTGGTGAGGTTGTGGAGAAAAAGGAATGTTTATACACTGTAGTGTAAAATTTTACCATTGTGGAAGACAACATGGCAATTCCTTAAAGACCTGAAAGTAGAAATACCATTCAACCAAGTATTTATATGACTGGGTGTGTACCCAGAGAAATATACATCGTTCTATTATAGAGACACATGCACACACATGTTCATGGTAGCACTATTCACAATAGCAAAGACATGGAAACAACCTAAATGCCCATTGATGATAGACTAAATAAAGGATATGTGGTGCATATACACCATGGAATACCACACAGCCATAAGAAAGGAGCAAGATCATGTTTTTTGCAGGGATATGGATGAAACTGGAGGCCATTATCCTTAGCAACTAACACGGGAACAAAAAACCAAATACCACATGGTCTCATTTATAAGTGGGAGCCAAATGGTGAGAACACACGGACACATAAAGAGGAACAATACACACGAGGGCCTATTGGATGGTGGAGAGTGGGAGGAGGGAGAGGATCAGAAAAAATAATCAATGGGTACTAGGCTTAATACCTGGGTGATAAAATGATCTGTACAACGAGCCCCCATGACACAAGTTTACCTATGTAACTAACCTGCACATGTACCCCTGAACTTAAAAAAATACACAAAATGATAAGAACAACAACAAAAAAACCTCTTTACCCTAGAATAGTTTATCCAGTAAAAATATCTTTTAAGCATGAAAGAGAAATAAAGGCAGTTGCAGGAAGATAAAAGCTGAGAGATTTCACCAACTCCAGCCCTGACCTATGAGAAATACTAAAAGGAAATCTTAAATCTGTAATAAAAGGATGAGAATGAATTATAAGAAATTATCTGAAGGTACAAAAGTCACTGGTAATAATAAGCACAGAGAGAAACACACATTATAGTATAACACTGTAATTGTGGTATGTAAAAATCTCTTAGTAGAAAGAAGAAATGATGAGCCAATCAAAAAAAATAAATACAACAACTTTTCAAATAATAGACAATACAACAGGTTATAACAAGAAACAACAAAAAGTTAAATAGTGGCAAAAAATAAATTGGAGAATTTTGATTTAGTTTTTTTTTTTTTGTATATTTGTTTCTGCAGTAAGTGTTGTCATCAGTTTTAAATAATGGGTTATATGAAAGTGTTTGTTCACCTCATGGTAACCTCAAATTGAAAAACACACAATAAAAAATGCATAAAAAACTAAAAAGCAAAGTAATTAAAGCATACCACCAGAAAAAATCATCTTTGCTACAAGGAAAACAAGAAGGAAGAAAAGAAGAAAGACAGATAATAAAACAATGAGAAAACAAATAACAACGTGACAGGAGTAAGTCCCTACTTATCAATTATAGCATTGACTATAAATCACACTTTTCAATAAGAAGACATAGGTTGAATGAATGAAAGAACAAGACCTAATTATCTGTTGCCTACAAGAAAAACAGTTCACATATAGACACACATAGACTGAAAAGAACAGGATGCAAAGAATATTTCACGCCAATGTGAACCAGAAAATAGGAGTAGCTACTTACATCACACAAAATAGACTTCAAGACAAAAATTGTAATAAGAGACCAAAAGCAGTCATTATATAATGATAAATATGTCAATTCAGCAAGAGGATAAAACAGTTTTAATGTATATACACCAAACACTGGAAGACTCAGATATATAAACCAAATGTTAGACCTAAAGAGAAAGATGGACCTCAATAAAATAATAGCTAGAGACTTTAAAATCACACTTTTAGCACTGGACAGATCTTTCAAACAATCAACAAAGAAACATCAGACTTAATCTGCGCTAAAGAACAAATGGACCTAGTATATATTTACAAGACATTTCATTTAACAGCTGCTGAATACACATTTTTCTCTTTAGCACATGGATCATTCTCAAGAAGAGACCATATGTTAGATCCCAAAACAAGTTGTAAAACATTCAAAGCATTTGGACTATTATTGAGCATATTTTCTCTCCACAATGGAATAAAACTACAAATAAATAAGAGGAATTTTTAAAACTATGTAAGCAAGTGGAAATTAAGCAATATGCTCCTACATGACCAGTGAGTCAATCATGAAATTAAGAAGAAAATTGAAAAATTTCTTGAAACAAATGATAATAAAAACACAACACACCAAAACTTATGGGATATAACCAAAGCAGTACTAAAAGGAAATTTTATCATTATAAGTGCCTACATCAAATAAGAGAGAAAAAACTTCAGATAAATAACCTAATTATGCATGTGAAGAAACTAGAAAATTTAGAGCAATCTGAACCCAAATTTAGAAGAAGAAGAAAAAAATTAAAGATCAGAGCAAAAATAAATAAATTTAAAATGAAGAAAGCAATAAAAAAGGTGAAGGAAACAGAAAGTTGGTTCTTTGAAGATAAACAAAATTGACAAACCTTTAGCCAGACTAAAAAATAAAAGGCGGAGGAGAAATTTCAAATAAATAAAATAATAGATAAAAAAGAAGACATTACAACTGATATTGCGGAAATTCAAAGGGTCATTAGTGGCTACTATGAGCAACTATATGCCAATAAATTGGAAAATCTAGAAGAAATTAATGAATTCTTAGAGACATACAACCTACCAAGGTTGAACTAGGAAGAAATCCAAAACCCGAATAGACCAATAACAAGGAATAATGTTGACACTGTAATTAAGTCTCTTAGTAAAGAAAAGCCCAGGACCTGATGACTTCACAGCTGAATTCTGTCACACATTTGAAAAACTAGTACTAATATTACTCAAACTGTTCCAAAAAAATAGATGAAATATTTCCAAACTTATTCTATGAGGCCAGTATTACCCAAATCCAAAACCAGACAAAGACACGTCAAAAAAGAACACTACAGGCCAATATATCCGATGAAAACTGAAGCAAAAATCCTCAAGAAAATATTAGCAAACTGAATTTAATAATACATGCGATGAATACTATTAAGTGTCAACTGGATTGGATTGAAGAATGCGAAGTATTGTTAATGGGTGTGTCTGTGAGGGTGTTGCCAAAGGAGATTAACATTTGAGTCAGTGGACTGGGAGAGGCAGACCACCCTCAACCTGGGTGGGCACCATCTAATCAGCAGCAAGGGCAGCTGGAATAAAGCAGGCAGAAGAAAGTGGAATGAGCAGATTCTGAGCCTGGCCTTCATCTTTCTCCCATCCTGGTGCTGGATGCTTCCTGCCCTGGAACATCAGACTCTACTTTCTTCTGCTTTTGGATTCTTGGAGTTACATCAGGTATTTTTCAGGAGCTCTCAGGCCTTTGGCCACACACCGAAGACTGCACCGTCAGCTTTCCTACTTTTGAGGTTTGGGAGCCCAACTGAGCCACTACTGGTTTCCTTGTTTCTCAAATTGCAGACAGCCTATCGTGGGACTTCACCTTTTGATCATGCATGTCAATATCCTTAATAAAATCACTTTCATATATACATATATTCTATTAGTTCTGTCCCTCTAGAGAACCCTAATACAATATATTAGAAAGATTGTTCATCATTACCAAGCAGGATTTATCCCTTGGATGCAAGGAAGGTCAACATACACAAATCAATCAATATGATACATCATATCAACAGAATGAAGAATAAAAATCATATGATCATTTCAACTGATGCTGAGAAAATGTTTAATAAAATTGAACAGTAGATAAAAACTCTCAAAAAACTACATATGGAAGGAACAGACCTCAATATAATAAAAGCTATATACCACAAATCCACAGTCAGGTATCATACTCAATCTGGAAAAACTAAAAGACTCTCCCCTAAGATCTGGAATGTGACAAGGATGCCTACCTTCAAAGCTGTTTTTCAACGTAGTACTGGAAGTCTTAGCTACAACAATCAGACAAGAAAAATAAACAAAAGACATGGAAATGAGAAAATAATAAGTCAGATTATTTTTGTTTGCAGATGTTATGATCTTTGTTTTTTGAAAAAAAATAAAGACTACACAAAAACTGTAATAAGTGATAAACTTAGGAAAGTTGCAGGATACAAAATCAACATACAAAAGTCATTAGCATTTTTATACGTAAACAATGAACAATCTGAAAAAGAAATTTTAAAAAATTTCATTTAAAATAGCCACAAATGGCCGGGCACGCTGGCTCACGCCTGTAATCCCAGCACGTTGGGAGACCGAGGTGGGTGAATCACCGGAGGTGGGGAGTTTGAGACCAGCCTGACCAACATGGAGAAACCCCGTGTCTACTAAAAATATAAAATTAGCCAGGCATGGTGGCGCATGCCTGTAATCTCAGCTACTCAGGAGACTGAGGCAGGAGAATCACTTGAACCCAGGAGGTGGAGGTTGCGGTGAGCCGACATGGTGCCATTGCACTCCAGCCTGGGCAACAAGAGTGAAACTTCATCTCAAAAAATAAATAAATAAATAAATAAATAAATAAATAAATAAATAAAATAGTCACAAATAAAATTAAATGCCTAGTAATTAACCAAAAAATTGAAAGATTTCTACAATAAAAATTATAAAACACTGATGAAAGAAAATAAAGTGAATACAAAAAAATGCAAAGACATTCCATATTCATGGATTGGACAAATCAATATTGTTAAAGCATTCATACTACACAAAGCAATCTACAGATTCAATGCAATTACTATAATAAAACCAATGACATTCTTCACAGAAATAAGAATAACCATCCTAAAATTTATGTGGAATCACAAAGACTGAGAATAGCCAATGGTACCCTGAGCAGAAAGAGAAAAACTGGAGGAATCACACACATTGCCTGACTTTCAAATCATGCTACATGGGCCGGACACAGTGGCTCACACCTGTAATCCCAGCACTTTGGGAGGCCGAGGTGGGTGGATCACGAGGTCGGGACATCAAGACCATCCTGGCTGACACGGTGAAACCCCATCTCCACTAAAAATGCAAAAAATCAGCCGGGCGTGGTGGCGGTGCCTGTGGTCCCAGCTACTCGGGAGGCTGAGGCAGGAGAATGGCATGAACCCAGGAGGCGGAGCTTGCAGTGAGCCGAGATCACGCCACTGCACTCCAGCCTGGGTGAGAGCAAGACTCCATCTCAAAAACAAACAAAAAACAAACAAACAAACAACAAAAAAAACAAATTATACTATAGAGCTGTAGTAACCAAAACATAAAGGTACTGGCCTAAAAACAAACTTATAGACCAATGAAACAAAACAGATAACCCAGAAACAAATCCACATCCGTACAGTGAACTCATTTTTGAAAAAGGTGTCAAGAAAATAGGTTGGGGAAAAGACAGTCTCTTCAATAAATGATGTTGGTAAAACTAAACATCCAAATGCAGAGGAATGAAACTTGATCCCCATCTCTCACTGTATTAGTCCGTTCTCAGACTTCTATAAAGAACTACTTGAGTCTGGGCAATTTATAGAGAAAAGAGGTTTAATTGACTCACAGTTCCGCAAGCTGTACAGAAAGCATAGCTGGGGAGGCCTGAGGAAACTTAAAATTATGGCGGAAGGCAAAGGGAAGCACACACGTCTTACATGGCCAGAGGAGAGAGAGTGAAGGGAGAGGTGCTATACACTTTTATAAACAACCATATTTCATGAGAACTCACTTACTATCCCAAGAACTGCAAGGGGAAAATCAATTTGCCCTCATGGTCAAATCACCTCCCACCAGGTCCCTCCTCCAACACTGGGAATTACAAATCGACATGTGATTTGGGCAGGAACACAAATGTAAATCATATCACTTTCCTTATACAGTAGTCAAACTAAAAAGAATTAAAGACTTAAATCTAAGACCTCAAACTATAAAACTCTTACAGGAAAACACTGGGAAAGCCCTCCAGAACATTGGCCTGGGTGAAAATTACATGAGTAATACCCCACAAGCACAGGCGATCATAGCAAAAATGAACAAATTTGATTAAATCAAGTTAAAAAGCTTCTGCACAGGGAAGAAAATTATCAATAAAGCTAAGAGACAACCCATAAAATGGGAGAAAATATTTGCAAACTACTTAACTAACAAGGAATTAATTACCAAAATATATAAGGAGCTCAAGCAATTCTATAGTAAAAAGTCTAATAATCCAATTTTTTAAATGGGCAAATGATTTGAATAGGCATTTCTCAAAATAAAACACACAAATGGCAAAGAGGCATATGAAGTGTTTTTATCACCACTGATCATCAGAGAAATGCAAATCAAAACTTCAATAAGATATTACTTCACCCCAGTTAAAATGACTTTTATGCAAAAGTCAGGCAATAACAAATGCTGACAAGGATGTGGAGAATAGGCAACCCTCATACAATGTCAGTAGAAATGTTCATTAGTACAACTACTGTGGAGAACAGTTTACAGATTTCTCAAAAGGAAACAAAAATAGAGGTACCATGTGATCCAGCAACCCCATTGCTGTGTCTATACCTAAAAGAAAAAAAAAAAGAAATCAGTATATCAAAGGGATATCTATGTTCCTATGTTTGTTGCAGCAGTGTTTACGAGAGCTAAGATTTGAAAGCAGCACAAATGTACATCAATGGATGAATAGATAAAGAAAATGTGGTACATATATACAACGGAGTACTATTTGGCCCTAAAAAGGAATGACAAAGAGTTATTTGCAACAGTGTGGATGAAACTAAAGTACACTATGTTAAGCGAAGTAAGCTAGGCACAGAAAGACAAATGTCATAAATTCTCACTTATTTATGGAATCTAAAATTAAGACAATTGAACTCATAAAGATAGAAAATAGAAGGATAGTTACCAGAGGAAGGGAAGGGTAGTAAATGGAGGTGGCATGGGAAAAAGATGCAAATAGTTAATGGGTACAAAAGAATAGTTAAAATGAATAAAATCTAGTATTTCATAGCACAACAGGAGGATTATCATCAATAATAATTAAACTGTACATTTTAATATAACTAAAATATTATAATTGATTAGTCTGTAGCACAAAGGATAAATGCTGGAGGAGATGGATACCCAATTTTCCACAATGTGATTATTATACATTGCATCTCTATACCAAAATAGCTCATGTATCCCACAAATATATAAACTACTACGTAGCCATAAAGATGAAAATAAAATAAAAATTAAAAATATAAATGACCTGTTAATAAATTTGCATTTAAGTAAAAACATACATTATGATTACTTCTTGTGTTGCACTCCCCAAAATCACCCACATATACCATAGATTGAAATATTACTCTGGTTACTTCGTGTACATATATGACACCTAATAAGTACCAGTCACTGTGCTAGACAAGTAGTGGGAATTATAATTTTTGATGTTATAATGACACACTTTTAATCTAATATATATTGCGTTTTTATTATGAATCATATGTTGCTTTTAGTGCTTTACTTATGCTGTCTCATTTAATCCTAATAACATTCCAAATTTATATCTTCAACAAAATTTTCTTATCCGAACTCCAGATCCATTCAGCTGGCTGCCTACTGTACTTTCCCTTTGGATGTTCAGTAGAGATCTCAGACTCAATGCCTCCAAACTGAACTCTTGTTGTTTCTTTCCACCCATAACTTTCCCTATCTCATTTGATAGAAATTTCATCCTTCCCGTTGCTCAGATCAAAACACTCAGTGTCTTCTTCTGCCTATAAAAGTATCTCTCGTCTGACCACCTATAGTATCCACTACTACCAACCTGTTTCAATGTTATGAGCCACTATCATCTCTTACCTGTGTTAGGTCAATAGCCTCTTCACCGATTTCCCTATTACTCTTCCCTCTTAACAATCTATACTCAACATAAGAGCCAGAATTAATTTTTTAAGGTAAAGTTGACCATGTCACTCCCTTGCTCAGTATCAAACACTGGCTCACTTCTTTTTGTTTTTTTTGGGTTTTTTTGTTTGTTTGTTTGTTTGTTTGTTTTTGTTTTTTGTTTGAGACAGTCTCACTCTGTCGCCCAGGTTGGAGTGCGGTGGCTTGATCTCGGCTCACTGCAAGCTCCGCCTCCCAGGTTCAGGCCATTCTCCTGCCTCAGCCTCCCAAGTAGCTGGGACAACAGGCACCCACCACCACGCCCGGCTAATTTTTTGTATGTTTAGTAGAGACAGGGTTTCACCGTGTTAGCCAGGATGGTCTCGATCTCCTGACATCGTGATCTGCCCACCTCAGCCTCCCAAAGTGCTGGGATTACAGGCATGAACCTCCGTGCCCGGCCTCACTTTTTTCATTAAAAGTAAAGAACATAGCTTCTGTCTTTATTCACCAAAGGCCCACCCTGACTTTCTTATTTATTTATTTATTTATTATTATTATTTTTTATTATACTTTAAGTTCTAGGGTGCATGTGCATAACGTGCAGGTTTGTTACATATGTATACTTGTGCCATGTTGGTGTGCTGCACCCATCAACTCGTCAACACCCATCAACTCCCAATGCAATCCCTCCCCCCTCTCCCCTCCCTGTGATAGGCACCTGTGCGTGATGTTCCCCTTCCCGAGTCCAAGTGATCTCATTATTCAGTTCCCACCTATGAGTGAGAACATGCGGTGTTTGGTTTTCTGTTCTTGCGATCGTTTGCTGAGAATGATGGTTTCCAGCTGCATCCATGTCCCTACAAAGGACACAAACTCATCCTTTTTTATGGCTGCATAGTATTCCATGGTGTATATGTGCCACATTTTCTTAACCCAGTCTGTCACTGATGGACATTTGGGTCGATTCCAAGTCTTTGCTATTGTGAATAGTGCCGCAATAGAAGAACTCTGTATTTCCAACTCCCACCCTAGCACTACCCATCTCTTACACTGTTCTATAATTTATTTTTCCATAGCATTTTTCATCTCTTAATACACTATACAATTTATTTGTCTTCTGTTCTTCTGTGTATCTGGTACTGGGCAGAGTCTGAAATTTTTGTTGAGTGAATGAACAATTTCTTGAGATGTAGGTGTTACTTCTTCCCCATTGTACACACAAGGAACAAAGGCTCAGGTATGTTACATAATTTGCCTCATGGTAATAAAGTAAATAAGGGCTAGAGATGGGAATTAAACCTAGGTCTGGCAAACTCTAAAGCTTATGATCTAAGCTTTAGTCACTAAATGACTTCATGGCGTTCGTAACATAGTACAGGCCACGCTAACCTGTGTATACATCTCTTAGGCGCAAGGGTAATTGTGATGCAAAATCAGTAACTGTCATGGAACTTGAATATAGCTCTCCTTAGAATAAGGCAAGCAAGTGGGAAAAGCACCTGGGTGACAAAATTGTGCCATTCAGATTGTCAGTTTCTCACATGGCCTTTCCTGGATAATGGGAGAAAGACATCCTTGAGGGGTTTTACTGTCAACCTACATTTTCTTCTTCACTTACTCTGCACAATTGTGCTAACGATACTTAGGCCAAGTGAAATAAAACATTTCCAACTGCCTAAGGTACAGAGTCCTTTCATTAATAAATATTTATTGAAGTTTCATGCCAAGCCATGATGAGAGTGTTTAGGCAGAGTCCTCTGGGCAAAAGAGTCCTGAGAAGTGGAAACTGTGATAATAATATCAACTGAGACTAAGCCTTCAGCACGCCCTTCAGCTGGGTTCCACCTTCTATCACAGCCTAAGGGGCGGAGAGTATACTGAAAATATTCATAAAATTTCCACAAAATTACTGCGACCTAGTAATTCTGCTTTCCTATAAATCCTTCCTAGATGTTTGTTTCATTTAGTAAAAGTATTGAGAGGATGGCAGCACTCAGAATATGCTTATAGTGCAGCTCTTCCTGGGATAGGGAGCTGGGGGCTCTAAGAGAAATTTACCTTTCAGAGTTTCACATAATTTGCCATTATCAGCTCAGTACCTCATGGGTCTAAAATAGGCTTGGCTCTCGTAAACTGAGTGCCAGGGCCTCAAAGGAGTCTAATATATTATGTGTGATATTTTACAGGTGAACTTAGGACTGTGGATGCTTTTATACAAGTGCTCATTTTAAAAAATAATAACTGTTTTGATTGCCAATTCTGTACCCTATCTTTCCCTCATCCCGATATTATTATATTCTTTTCTTTCCCTGTGGTTTAGAAAACTGATTCAAGAGTTAGATTGCCAAGCTTTCTATCTCTACTCAGACATTGACTAAATATCAGTTATTGGGCTTGGTAATTAACCTCATTAATCTCTCCACTCCTTGGTAAAATGAGTTATTTTAAGGATTCAATGGGATCGTGTATGTAAAATGTTTAGTACAATACTGGCATATAGTACTTTTATTTTCATATGCTCCCAACTATGACACTCTCTGATGAAGGCAGTATGTGTAGTTAGAAGAAAATTAGACTTGGAGTCAGTAGGTCTAGAATCGTAGCTTTGTCATAAATGACTGTGCAATTTTAGTTAAGTAACTTATTCTACTACCCTCCACTAGTTCCTTTAATCATCAGATGAAAGGCTGGAACTAAGTAATCTCTAGTGTTTCTTTCAGCTCTAACATTGAATAATGTCTACAATATTCCACAATAAGGGCAAATTCAGAAAAATATTATTAATAAATAGTTTTAAATTCTAGGCCAAACTTATATTTTACCTAATAAGGAGTACTGTGAAAAAAGTTTTATTATGACACCAATAAAATCTATTGCTAATATTGCTCCCTTAATATCTTTATTCTCATTGCAGGTTATACCACCCTTCTGAAATTTCTCATTGGTTACTAAACATGATAAATTTTGTCTTATGACAATTTGTATCATAAAGAGACACACATCAAACTTCACCACTCATAGTTCAATGTCTTTTTCTCTTTATTGTAAATTAGGTTATTTCACTTCAAAAGCATAAAGAAATTCTTGAATTAGAAAACAAATGAATGAAAATAAATATCTTTTATAGACTCATGGAGATGACAAGCATTTACTTCTCACTTGCCTTACATGTTGGCTGCAGGTTGACTGCAATTCTGCTTCTGTTCCACATGATTTCTTCCTTTCTGGATCCAGGCTAAGGAGCGGCCCCAACCAGGACCTACTACTCTCATGGCGGAAGGGAAAGGCAAGAGAACTGATGAAATCACACACTGGCTTTTAGAGCTTTTATTTAAAATTTGGCAAACTGTCCGTACTACACATATTTCTTCAGCCACAGCAAATCACATAGCCTAAAGTGATGTCAATAGGGCAAGGAAGTATACCTTCTTCACAGAAAGGTATTGAAAGTCATATGGAAATGAGAGGGCATATACACTCCTCTGAATGTTTATTTTCTTTTCTTCCACATGCAAAAAATACTAATAAATCTAGTTTGAGTCTTCACTTTGCTAGCTTAATATGCTCTAAGAAGATGAGGCAATGTGTGTCTTACAATTTTGTCCTTGGCATCATGCTTTAAACATAGTAGTTGCTCAGAAATATTGTTTAATTAATGAATGAAGAAATAAATATAAATATGCTACATGCACAGCATATTTCCTTTTTGTTTGGAAAGGTATAAATAGAGGAACTTCGAATTGATGGAAGGTTCTATAAAGCTATAGCAGGGCTCAGAAGTAAATTGAACAACCTGAGCCTCCTGGAAAGTGGTTGGTTTTGCTTTGAGTTGACATGGCTGTGTTCTGTTGAACTGAGGAGAAATCAATCAGATTCAAATAAAACTTCTTGTTTCTAGTGGTATTTAGAGTTGGTGGAGATGACAGAACCAGGAGGGAAAAACTTTCTAGGCCAACGCCTCCCACATTATACTTTAGTACCAACCCACCAAAAGAAAATTTTGAAGGTAACTCTTGAGAGTTTTATATATTTTTTTTTCACTTATAAACACTTGTAATTATATTTTTAATGGAAATAAAATGTTTTTATATGATTCTATTGATAAACAATCTCAGAACTATAACTATATCCCTGATAGAACATCGATGAACTTAAATATAAAAGTTACTCTGCTTTTCCATTTATCCATTGATACTCTATTCTTATCAATACTTTCTAGCCTTTTTCCTCATTTCTAGTTCCTCCTCTGTGTATTTCCTCCATACCTTACAATTATCTTTTTAAGGAAGCAAATTATTATTATTATTTAATTTACTTTAAGTTCTAGGGTACAAGTTCAGAACATTTAGGTTTGTTACATAGGTATACATGTGCCATGGTGGTTTGCTGCATCCATCAACCCTCCTCTAGGTTTTAAGCCCCACATGCATTAGCTATTTATCCTAATGTTCTCCCTTCTCTGATCCCTCACCCCCCAACTGGTTCAGATGTGTGTCATTCCTCTCCTTGTGTCTATGTGCTCTCATTGTTCAACTCCCACTTATGAATGAGAACATGCAGTGTTTGCTTTTCTGTTTCTGTGTTAGTTTGCTGAAGATGATGGCTTCCAGCTTCATCCTTGTCCCTGCAAAGGACATGATCTCATTACTTTTTATGGCTGCATAGTATTCCATGATGTATATGTACCACATCTTTTTTATCCAGTCTATCATTGCCGGGCATTCGCATTGGTTCCATGTCTTTGCTATTGTAAATAGTGCTGCAATAAATATACATGTGCATGTGCCTTTATAGTAAAATGATTTATATGCCTTTGGGTATATACCTAGTAATAGCATTGCTGGGTCAAATGGTATTTCTGGTTCTAGATTTTGGAGGAATTGCCACACTGTCTTTCACAATGGCTGAACAAATTTACATTCCCACCAACAGTGTAAAAGTGTTCCTATTTCTCCACAGCCTTGACAGCATCTATTGTTTCTTGAATTTTTAATAGTCGGCATTCTAACTGGTGTAAGATAATATCTCATTGTGGTTTTGATTTGCATTTCTCTAATGATCAGTGATGCTGAGCTTGTTTTCATATGTTTATTGGCCACATACATGTCTTTTTTTGAGAAGTGTCTGTTTATATCCTTTGCCCACTTTTTTTCATGTGTTTTTTTTTTTTTTCTTGTAAATTTGTTTAAGTTCCTCGTAGATTTTGGATATTAGACCTTTGTCAGATGGGTATATTGCGAAACTTTCCCCCCATTCTGTAGGTTGCCTTTTCACTCTGATGACAGTTTCTTTTGTTGTGCTGAAGCTCTTTAGTTTAATTAGATGCTATTTGTCAATTCTTGCTTTTGTTGCAATTGCTTTTGGCATTTTCATCATGAAGTCTTTGCCCATGCTTATGTCGTGAATGGTTTTGCCTAGATTTTCTTCTAGGGTTTTTATGATTTTGGGTTTTACATTTAAGTCTTTAATCCATCTTGAGTTAATTTTTGTGTAAGGTGTAAAGAAGGGGTCCAGCTTCAGTTTTCTGCATATGGCTAACCAGTTTTCCCAGCACCATTTTAAAATAGATAATTATTTCCCCATTGCTTGTTTTTGTCCAGTTTGTTAAACATCAGCTGGTTGTAGATGTGTGATGTTATTTCTGAGGTCTCTGTTCTGTTCCATTGGTCTATATGTCTTTTTAGGTACCAGTACCATGCTGTTTTGCTTACTGTAGCATTGTAGTATAGTTTGAAGTCAGGTAGCATGATGCCTCCAACTTTGTTCTTTTTGCCTCAGATTGACTTTGCTATACAGGCTCCTTTTGGGTTCCATATGAAATTTCAAGTAGTTTTTTTATAATTCTGTACAGAATGTCAATGGTAGTTTGATGGGAATAGCATTGAGTCTATAAATTACTTTGGGCAGTATGGCCATTTCTATGATATTGATTTCTGCTATCCATTAGGATGAAAAGTTTTTCCATTTGTCTGTGTCCTCTCTTATTTCCTTGAGCAGTGGTTTATAGTTCTCCTTGAAGAGGTCTTTCACATCCCTTGTTAGCTATATTCCTAGTTATTTTCTTCTCTTTAAGCAATTGTGAATTTGAATTCATTCATGATTTGGCTCTCTGCTTATCTATTGTTGGTATATATAAATGCTTGTGATTTTTGGACATTTATTTTGTATCCTGAGACTGTTACACTACTTTAGCTGTGTCCCAGAGATTCTGGTACATTTTCTCTTTGTTCTCATTGGTTTCAAAGAATTCCTTGATAGTTGCATTAATTTTATTATTTACCCAGGAGTGATTCAGGAGCAGGCTACTCAATTTCCATGTAGTTGTACAGTTTTGAGTGAGTTTCTTAATCCTGAGTTCTAATTTGATTGCACTGTGGTCTGAGAGATTGTTATGAGTTCAGTTCTTTTGCATTTGCTGAGAAGTGTTTTACTTTCAATTATTTGGTCAATTTTAGAATAAGCACCATGTAGCACTGAGAATAATGTATAATATGTTGATTTGGGTTAGAAACTTCTCTAGATGTCTGTCAGGTCCACTTGATCTAGAGCTGAGTTCAAATCCTGAATATCCTTGTTAATTTTCTGTCTCGTTGATCTGTCTAATATTGACAGTGGGGTGTTAATAACTTTGTAGGTCTCTAAGTATCTGTTTTATGAGTCTGTGTGCTCCTGTATTGGGTGCATATACATTTAAGATAGTTAGCTCTTCTTTTTGAATTGATCCCTTTACCATTATGTAATGCCTTTCTTTGTCTTTTTTGATTTTTGTTGGTTTAAAGTCTGTTTTGTCACAGACTAGGATTGCAACCCTGGCATTTGGTTTTTGTTTTTTCTTTTTTTTTTTTCTACTTGCTTGGTAAGTTTTCCTCCTTCCTTTCATTTTGAGCCTATGTGTGTCTTTGCACTTGAGATGAGTCTCCTAAATATAGTACCCAGATGGTTCTTGACCCTTTATTCTATTTGCCAGTCTGTGTCTTTTAATTGTGTCATTTAGCCTATTTGCGTTTAAAGTTAGTATTGTTATGTGTGAATTTGATCCTGTCATCATGATGCTATCTGGTTATTTTACACACTAGTTAATGCAGTTTTTTCATGGTGTCATTGGTCTTTATATTTTGGTATGTTTTTGCAGTTGCCAGTACCATTTTTTTTCCTTTGTATATTTAGTGCTTTCTTCAGGAGCTCTTGCAAGACAGGCCTGGTGATCACAAAATCGCTCAGCATTTGATTGTCTGGAAAAGATTATATTTCTTTTCACTTATGAAGTTTGGCTGGATATGTAATTCTGCTTTGAAAATAATTTTCTTTAAGAATGTTGAATATTGGCCTCCACTCTCTTCTGGCTTGTAGGGTTTCTTCTCAGAGGTCTGCTGGTAGTCTGATGGGCTTCCTTTGTAGATGAACTGGCCTTTCTCTCTGGCTGCCCTTAACATTTTTATCCTTTATTTTGACCTTGGACAATCTGATGATTATGTGTCTTGGGGTTATTCTGTTCGTGGAGTATCTTAGTAGTTTTCTCTTTATTTCCTGAATTTGAATGTTGGCCCATCTTGCTAGGTTGGGGAAGTTCTCCTGGATAATATCCTGAAGTGTATTTTCCAACTTACTTCCATTCTCCCCATCTCTTTCAGGTAGTCCAATCAATTGTAGGTTTTGTCTTTTTGCATAGTCCCATATTTCTCAGGGGTTTTGTTCATTCCTTTTTATTCTTTTTTCTCTAATCTTTTCTGCATGCCTTATTTCAGAAAAATGGTCTTCAAGCTCTGATATCCTTTCTTCCACTTGGTCAATTCATCTCTCGATACTTGTATATGCTTCACAAAGTTATCATGCTGTGTTTTTCAGCTTTATCAGGTCATTTATGTTTCTTTTTAAACTGGTTATTCTAGTGAGCAGCTCCTGTAACATTTTACTAAGGTTCTTAGCTTCTTTGCACTGGGTTAGAACACGTTCCTTTAGCTCAGCAGAGTTTGTTATCCCCTACCTTCTGAAGCCTACTTCTGTTAATTCATCCACCTCATCCTTTGTCCAGTTCTGCACCCTTGCTGGAGAAACATTGCAATCATTTGCAGGATCAGAGGGACTCTGGACTTTTGGATTTTCAGCATTTTTTTTTCATGGATACTTTCTCATCTTCATGAGTTTGTGTAGTATCAATCTTTGAGGCTACTGACCCTTGGATTGGGTTTTTATGGGGACTTTTTTTGTTGATGCTATTTTGTTGCTTTCTGTTATTTATTTATTTATTTATTTATTTATTTATTTATTTATTGCAATGGTCAGGTCCCTCTCCTGTAGGGCTGCTGCGGTTTTCTGGGGATTTACTTCAGGCCCTATTCATCTGGTTCACTCCTGTGCCTGGCAATGTCATTCAAGGGGGCTGGAGAACAGTCAAGATGAGCACCTGCTCCTTCCTCTGGGATCTCTGACATCGAGGGGCACAGACATGATGCCAGTAGGTATGCTTCTGTATAGGGTGTCTGGCAACCCGTGTTGGAGGGTCTCACACAGTTAGGTGGCACGGGGAACAGGACACGTTTAACAAAGCACTTTGACTGTCCCTTGTTGGAGGAGGGTGTGCTTCACTGCAGGAAACCCACTTGTCTGGGTTCCCTGGAGTCCTCAGAACTAGCAGGAGGAAAGGCTAAGTCTGCTGGTCTGTGGATACTGTGGCCGCCTCCCCTCCTATGGGCTCAGGCCCATGGAGATCAGAGTTCTGTCCCTGATCCCCTGGCTGGAGTTGTTGGAGTTCCTGCAAAGAGGCCCCACCCAGTGAGGAGAGATGGGTCAAGGTCGGGCCTGAAGAGGCACTCTGTCTGCAGTCTGCCACAGCAGGTGTTTTAGACTGTGGGGGATACCCCTTGGGACCAAGCCATCCAGCATCCCCTGCTCCA
The DNA here is from genome assembly GCF_047675955.1 of Chlorocebus sabaeus. Classification (NCBI taxonomy): domain Eukaryota; kingdom Metazoa; phylum Chordata; class Mammalia; order Primates; family Cercopithecidae; genus Chlorocebus; species Chlorocebus sabaeus. Next base: position 59,141,724 of record NC_132933.1, read on the forward strand.
GCAGAGGAAAAGCGCAGCCTGGCGCTATGGAGCTGGCTGCTGCCCTGCCCGTGCCCTGGGAGATTAGAGTGTTGGGTGGCTGTCAGTCCCAGGGTTGACTGTCATCTCTCTTCCAAGAAGCTCAAACAACTTAGACGGCAGACAGCCACAGCTGTGGTGCTGGTCACTCTTCCCCCTGGGAGCTCGGCAGACTTAAGCAGATTCTAGTTTAGTGGCTGTCGAGAATCTGCATGGCTCCACAGTTGGGACCCCAGGCCCTGGTGGCATGGACTCACAAGTAGAATCTTCCAATGCATGGGTTACACAGTTCCGTGAAAAAAAGCACATTATCCCAGGCTGGATAGCACGCTCACTCACCATCTCTCTTGGCTGGGATATGGGGGCTCCTCTCCTCTGCCCCATGTGGCTCTCAGGTGGGCCATCACACCACACTGCTCTTCCTTCCTGTCTGCGGTTCACGCCAATCACCTAGTCAGTTCTGATGACAGAACCTGGATACCTTGGTTGCCGGTGCAGGATTTGCATGCTGTTATGGTTCTTTTCAATGGGAGCCTCTGATTGCTGCTGTTTCTAGTAGGCCATCTTGACCCCGCCCCTGAGAGTTTTATGTTTCAAAGACTTGAAGTCATTCCAGAAAACGGGGAATTTTATCCACTTGTCATCTGCCTAACATGAAAACAAACTGCTATTACAAAAAAAAAAAACAAAACAAACAAAAAACACTAACTTTATTACCTTAAAGTACAAGGTATTTTTCTCTCACATTTTTAGAGCTTCTGAATATGTGTAAATTGTCAATACATCTAAGAAGGCAGAAACCATCTTATTCTTTGTAATGATGATAATGCCACGGGAGACAATGTGACTTGCTGAGGGCAGAGTGAGTCGGTGGATAAGTAAGAAACCAATTCCTGTCTTCCTAATTAGCAGGCTGACATCTTATTTCCCAAGCTTATGGATTCATCTTGTGTCCCTGGAACTGCTGGGGCAGATTGGGTAAGGTGATATTGTTACTATTATAGTATTACTCTGCAGCTCCAGCGAGCCCATTCTGTCTCAAAGTATTTGCTGATCATAATCACAGATTAGTAAGACTGAAAGCTAGCTGAAGGGAGAGTACGGATGAAGTCAGACAGCTGCATAGTCATATAATTATTTGCCATGTCATTAGAGCCCCTCTGAGCACACAGGCTCTGAATGCAGCATATGGACTGAGTACATATTTTGCAACTGCCAAGTAGTATGAAAAGCAAGTGTGTGAGCGATTTTCTTCTACTCTTTTCCACCTCTTTTTAAAAAACTTCATTCTCTCTTTCTACATGAGCACAGTTGAAATACAAACGAAATAGCTGTTGGCCATTTTGACCAGGCCAGAAGTGCACTTCTCCTATTAGTATTCTGTGGAAAACAGGCTCCTCTTGCATTCTTACTACAGCGAGGATAAATTAGTGTCATGTTTTTTATGTCACCAATTTTTTGTCTCTCTACTAGAGCTTCCTAACCAATATTTAAACATGCTGCTATTTCTCTCAAAGGAAGGAAACATTTTCCTGATCTCACTTCTTACTCTATGTTTATTTTTTCTCTTTAATTTTACAAAAATATATCCTCACCACCTAATACAATAATTGCACCTACAACCGTCTAGGATACCAATATTTTACTTTTTTTGTTCTTCATTTTCTGCCTCTGTTCACAAGTCTCTGAATGATGAAGGTACTGTTTCGATTTTGCTTAGTGCTCAATCCCAGTACATAAACATGTGACAAGTACATAAGAGATGCTTTTTTCATATTAGTCAAATAAGTGACTGGCTGAATGAATAAATTCTGGGATAAAAACAAACTGATATTTCATACAGATATAGCATATGGCTTATTCTGCATATTAAACCACCCCCAAATTTAGTGGTTTAAAATAACAACTATTTATTCAGTTTATGATTTTATGGATTAGCAATTTTGGCTGAATTCAAACTAGACAGTTCTTCTGCCCTTGGCAGTCAACTATAAATCAGGTAGGTAGTTTTACTTTTCGCATTTGGCTGGCTTTCAGGGAAGAAAACAGGCAATTGGGTTATATGCCTGTCATCATCCAGAAAGCTGTCAAACTATTCACCAGATAGCTTAGCAGAGTTCTAAAAGAGTGTAAGATTGTTCAAGACCTCTCAAGATCAAGGCTGTGAAACGACACAGTATAATTTCAGCCACATTCTATTGATCAAAGTCGAATAATTTAATGGAATGTTCACATTCAAGGGACAGGGAAATAAACTCCTCCTCCTGATGGAAAGAGTCACAAAGTCACCTTGCAAATGGGCATGGTTGCAGGCAAGGAAACAATTTCAGCCATTTTTATACAAATTTTTACAACTGTAGGTTACCAAAGGAAGACCAGAAATCTTCCAGGGATAGCTTTATTGAATACAAAGAGATAACCATCTCTCCTGAATGGTTAAGCCTAAGAAAATAATTAATAATATTTTAGTATCCACAAATCTTTCAATTAGACCGTGATTTTCATTTAAGTAATCTAATCTTCCAGCTTTTATATCATTTGTGACTCAGGATCAATATTGTGAAACAACATAATTGAATACAATAACAACAGTTATTTTTAACATACTGTATTCCATTTTTAGAGTCATCTTTTTCTACACACATTTATGTTAGGAGACAATTTTCAATATAAGCATAAAAATCATTAAAACTCATGTGTCATTTATGCACAAAACTCTTAGCAAATGAGGAATAAAAGGTAACATTCTTAACCCAGTAATAATCCATACAAATTCTTCAGCAGGCATTATATTTAACATTGAATTAGTAAAAATTTCTCTCTGAAATTGAAAATGAGATAAAGATGTTCGTTGTTAACACATCAATTCTACTGAATCTCTTATTGCATGTTTCATATGTTCATCAGCAGTAAAGCAAGAGATAAAAATAAAGTTCTATGAAAAGAAATAAATAATACTGCTCCTATTCTCAATGTGATGTTTTAGGGGTGTTAAAGAACATTGTTTTGTTATATTACCAGAACTCTTTTTCTGTTTTTTTCTTATTTGGGTAGACTATGTCAGAGGGAAGATTTGAAGCTCAAGGTTGCTGTTCAGATTCTTTTGTCCCACGGAGTGCTTCCTTGATGTGGTGTTCTCCCCATTCCTCTAGGGATGGGACATTACATAATGATAAAATAACTAGTCCAACAGGAAAATATCACAATCCTAAATATATATACACTTAACACTGGAGCTCCCAAATTTATAAAACAATTACTCCTAGAACTAAAAATATGAGATAGACAACAACACAATAATATTGGGAGGACTGTAATACTCTAATGACAGCACTGGATAGGTCTTTAAAGCAGAAAATCAACAAAGAAACAGTGGACTTAAATTATACCCTAAAACAAATGTATTTAACAGATATTTACAGAATATTCCACCCACCAACTGCAGAATATACATTCTATTCATCAGCACATGGAACATTCTTCAAAATAGACTATATGATAGGTCACAAAAGAAGTCTCAATAAATTTAAGAAAATAGAAATAATATCAAGTACTCTCTCAGATCACAGTGGAATAGAATTGGAAATCAAGGAAATCAACACCAACAGGAACCCTCAAAACTATGCAAATACAGGGAAATTAAATAACCTGCTTTTTAATGATCATTGAGTGAATAAGAAAATCAAGATGGAAATTTAAAAATCGTTTGAACTGAATGGTAATAGTAACACAACCTACCAAAACCTCTGGGATACGGCAAAAGAGGTGCTATGAGGAAAGTTCATAGTATTAAATGCCTATATCAAAAAGTCTGAAGAAGCACAAATAGATGATCTGAGGTGAAAACTCCAGGAACGAAGAAAAGAAGAACAAGCCAAACCCAAACCCGGCAGAAGAAAATAAATAACCAAGATCAGAGAAGAACTAAATGAAATTGAAACAAAAAAATTTTACAAAAGATAAATGAAACAAAAAGCAGCTTCTTTGAAAAGATAAATAAAATTGAAAGAGGATTATTGAAATTAACCAAGAGAAGACAGAAAATCCAAATAAGCTTGATTAGAAAAAAAATGGGAGATATTATAAGCAATACCACAGAAATACAAGAGATTATGCCAGGCTACTATGAACACCTTTACAAGCACAAAGTAAAAAGCCTAGAGGAGATAGAAAAATTCAGGAAATTACAACTTTCATAGATTAAACCAGGAAGATATAGAATCTCTGAACAGACCAATAGCAAGCAGCAAGTTTGAAATGGTTATTTAAAAAATTACCAACAAAAAAAGTATAGGACCAGACAGATTCACAGCTGAATTCTATCAGACTTTCAAAGAATAATTGGCACCAAATATATTGATAATATTCCAAAGAATAGAGAAAGAAGAAATCCTCCCTAAATTATTCTATGAAGCCAATATCATCCTAATACCAACACAAGGAAGAACATAACAACCAAAAAATCTACAGACCAGTATCCCTGATAAGCATAGATGCAAAAATTATCAACAAAATACTAGTTAACTGAATTCAATAGCATATCAAAAAGATAATCCACCGTAATCAAGTGGGTTTCATACCAGAGATGTAGGGATGTTTTAACATCTGCAAGTCAATAAATGTGATACACCACATAAATGGAATTAGAAACAAAAATTACATAATTATCTCAATAGATGCAGAAAAAGCATTTGACAAAATCCAGCATCATTTTATCATTAAAACTCTAAGCAAAATTGAAATAGAAGGTGTGAAAAGAAAATATCTTAGGACCCCAAATCACTAAGAAAAACAAAAGCTGGGAACTGCTTAGGGCAAACCTGCCTCTCCTTCTATTTAAAGTCACCCCTCTGCTCACTGAGATAAATGCATATCTGATTGCCTCCTTTGGGAAGGCTAATCAGAAACTCAAACAAGGTCAGGAGATCGAGACCACGGTGAAACCCCGTCTCTATTAAAAATACAAAAAATTAGCCGGGCGCGGTGGCGGGCGCCTGTAGTCCCAGCTACTCAGGAGGCTGAGGCGGGAGAATTGCGTGAACCCGGGAGGCGGAGCTTGCAGTGAGCCGAGATTGCGCCATTGCACTCCAGCCTGGGGCACAGAGCGAGACTCTGTCTCAAAAAAAAAAAAAAAAAAAAGAATGTAACCATTTGTGTATCACCTCTCTGTTACCTGGAGACTCCCTCCAAGCTTCGTGTCTTCCTGCCTTTGCTTAAAGTTGTCCTGACCTTCCAGACTGAACAAATACACATCTTGTATATATTGATTGATGTCTCATGTCTCCCTAAAATGTATAAAACCAAACTGTGCCCTGACCACTTTGGGCACATGTTGTCAGGAATTCCTGAGGCTGTGTCATGGGCGCGTCTTCCACCTTGGCAAAACAAACTTTCTAAATTAACTGAGACCTGTCTCAGATTTTCTGGGATCACAAAGGAAAACACCTTACGATATTAAAAGTCATCTTTTATTGGATATCCAAGTCAAAAGAAGAAAACATGTCAACATTATACTAAACGAGGAAAAGTTGAAAGCGTTTCCCGTGAGAAGGGGAACAAGACAAGGATGTCCACTTTTGCTGCTTCTGTTCAATATAGTCCTGGAAGTCCTAACCAGAGCAATCAGACAAAAGAAATAAATAAAAGAGGAAGCAAAACTGATGTTGTTCACTATTATTCTCAGACATCAAAAGCACAAGCACTTTTCACAATAGCGAAGATCTGGAATCAACCCAAATGCCCATCCATGATAGACCGGATGAAGAAAATGTGGTGCATATACACCATGGAATACTATGCAGCCATAAAAAAAGAATGAGATCATGTCCTTCACAAGGACATGGATGGAGCTGGAAGCCATTATCTTCAGCAAACTAACACAGGAACAGAAAAACCAAACACTGCATGTTCTCACTTGTAAGTGGGAGCTGAACTATAAGAAAACATGGACACAGGGAGAGGAACAACACACACTTGGGCCTGTCAGGGGATGAGGTTGGGGGAGAGAGAGCATTAGAAAGAATAGCTAATGCATGCTGGGCTTAATACCCAGGTGATGGGTTGATATGTGCAGCAAACCACCATGGCACATGTTTACCTCTGTAACAAACCTGCACATCCTCCACATGTACCCTGGAACTTAAAATAAAAATAAAAATTAAAAAAACATAAATTTTAAAGAAGCATCAAATATAAAGGAAATAATAAATCAGATTATACAGAAATTTAAAAATGTTTTTTATCCAAAAGAACTATTAATACAGTGAAAATACTAGTTACAAAGTGGGAGAAGATATTTTCAATAGTATATTTTAATAAAAAGAACTCACATACAGTATATAACAACAACAACAACAACAAAAGACAACTCCTAAAAATCTATCAAGGAAAAGCAGGGTTCAAAAGTAAAAAATTAACAATGTAGTTGGATAGATAGTTCAAAGATAGGATACCTAGGTTAAAAAAATATACCCTATTTCATTAGACCTATGGATCATGTGAAACAAATTCACAATTTGATATCAATAAACACCTGTGAAAATAGCCATAAAAAAGACAAACCATACTAACTGTTTGTAAGGATTTAGAACAACCAGAACTTTTCATCTTTATCTGTGGGAGTATAAACTGGTGCAATAACTTTGAAAAGTGTTTACTAAAACTGAACATACATATACAATTCTTCTCCTAGGTATGTATCAATTCTCCTAGGTATGTATCAATTCTCCTAGGTATGTATCAATTCTTCTCCTAGGTATGTATTATTGCATGAGAAATGCTTACATATTTTATTAGTCCATTTCACACTGCTGATAAAGACATAACCAAGACTGCACAATTTACAAAAGAAAGAGGTTTATTGGACTTATGGATGGCAGCAGGCAGAGAGAGCTCGTGCAGGGAAACTCCCATTCTTGAAACTATAAGATCTCACGAGACCCATTCACTATCATTAGTACAGCATGGGAAAGACCTGCTCCCATGATTCCATCATTTCTCACTGGTTCCCTCCTGCAACACATGGGAATTATGGGAGCTACAAGATGCGATTTGGGTGAGGAAACAGAGCTAAACCATATTAAATATGTTCACCAAAAGACATATATGAGAATGTTCACAGCAGCACTATTTATAATATCCCTAAACTGAAAATAACCCTTTGATTCTGATTTTCAGAGAACCAAACCTTGGTTAGAAATCTGACTGATTTATTCCTGTCCTGACATTACTTCCTGTTTACAACCTCCATTTAGCCCTGGATTTTTATTTTATTTTATTTCAACAGTTTTTTTGGGGAACAGTTGTTTTTGGTTACATGGATAAGTTATTTAGCAGTGAGTTCTGAAATTTTGGTGCACCCATCACCGGAGTAGTGCACACTGTACCTAATGTGTAGTCATTTATCCCTTGTTCCTCTTCCACACTTCCCCCTGAGTCCTGCACATCCATTATATGATTTTTATGCCTTTGCATGCTCATATTAAAATGTTTCTGAACCCATCCTAAGAACCTTCTCTTAATCCAAATGAGTAGTTTTTCAAAGGATAATCAGGGGAGCCCTTTGGGATGAATCAAACAGATTGACTTGTGGTGCTTGCTATAGACTGAATGCTTGTGACCCCTAAAATTAATACATTGAAATCCTAACCCCCAATGTGCTGGTATTAGGAGATGGAGACTTTGTTAGGTGATAGGTCGTGAGAGCAGAGCCCTCATGAATTGGATTAGTGCTGTTATAAATGAGACTACAGGGAGCTTGCTCACCCATTCCACCATCTGAGGACACAGTACAAAAGATGGCTATCAATTGGGAAGCAGACCCTCACCAGACACCAACCATGGCAGCATCTTTTTCTTGGACTTCCTAGCCTTCACAACAGTGAGAAATACATTACTACTGTTTGTAAGTCACCCAGTCTGTGGTATTCTGTTATTGCAACCTGAAAGGACTAAGACAGTGCTATTGTAAGAAACAAGATTAATAGATTTCTTCAACCAAGTAGAAAATCATGGATGATGTCGGAGGTGAGAACAAAACAAATATAAATATTTTCCCTTTTAGAGAGCCTTTTTGCAAGTCTAGGAATGTAAGATGAGCATTTGTTTTATACTTCCTTTAAGCATTGTTATACAGAGAGTAATGACAACATTAAGAACTCTAACACCACATAATGAAATATAGTGCTATGCATTCCCTTCATATATACTTGTCTATAATTCTACCAAATAACACAACATGAATTCAAAGAAACGGTTTTAACTTGCAATGCAGTCATAAGGAGTAAATAACACATTTATGGTCACACTCTGTAGGAACTGACATGGAGAAAGAATAGGAAGAGAAAAAATTTTTTCAGTGCCTACTATAGTGTCTGGCAGATAGCACGGTGTTGAAGAAATATGAGTTGAAAAAGGAGGGTTGGAAGGATTGTCTTCCTATTTGAAAAGAAAGAGAAGAGACATCTGTTAGGAGTTCTTATGAGTGACTGCTGACTGTGGCTGATGGCTAGTCTCTTCAAGGTACATGCTTTTGCATAAATGAATCAATTATCTATAAAGTGGCACCCTGCTTATTCCCTCAAAAAGATGATTTTTTAAAACTTTCTCTTTTCGTGGTGTAATTATCTATAAAGTGGCACCCTGCTTATTTGCTCAAAAGGATGATTTTTTAAAACTTTTTCTTTTCAAGATGTAATTATGTATAATTTTTCAAAACTATTCTGTAGCAGCTATAATTTATATCTTATATTTTTACTTTTATATTAAACTAATAAAAGTTGCCATTTAAAAATAATTTTTAAAGTATGTTAAAGGCATGAATTAATTTCTCTCTTCCTGTAAAATGTGTCATTAAGAAAAGGATATATTTAATATTGACTAGTAAATAGTTAATTGTCTTATACTTTTAGGGACTATAACAGTGAATTTATCTGAAAATACGAGTTGAGAATATACTAATTGCATCTTGTTAAGATGCACAGAGTAATTTGGGGAGAAAATTACTCAATTATACATCTGGAAATTCAGTATTCTCATTTAATTTCTGTGATTGACCATACTCTTTAGGAATATTCATGCCAAAAGGAATTTTCTTCTAGAAGGCATATTTATATTGGACTCAGTAATACACTATTCAGCTGGTGAGTTTATTTTATATATTTATTATTCTTATACGACAACTCAACTGTGCATTATATCCATTGTCAAAAGGTAGCAATTACTTGTCTGCCAAGTTTATTATAGAAGCATCTAAAATGCAAAAGAGATTAAACCATAAATTCATCTGTTTCCGTAGAACACAATGAAGCATAATCATCTTGCAAAGTTTGTTAAATGTTTGTCAGACATGATGACGTAGAATTAAGCTTGACATTTCTGTTCTTTATTTATTAAATTTCTGGCCATGCATTTCAGATGGTGTACACAATGAGTCACTGTGAAGCATCAAGTTGAATATAAAATCTGTAATAGTCTTCTGAATTAAAGGAAATGTAATCTCCCACGGAAAAGAGTAAAACAGGATGCCCCCAAAATAGATAAGAGAGCCCACAACACAGATTATGATTAATTTGGTGCTCTGCCAAGTTCTGTGAGATAATTGATGGAAAAATTTCAAAAGTGCAAAAATAAAGATAAGTATACAATAGATTGTGCTTTATTCTAAAGAATATGTCACATATGTTAATTTCAAAATAAAAAAATGTAGAAGTTAGGGTTACAAAATGTTTTTCTGTCACTCCACCGTTAACTAAATTTTGTGGAATAAATGATAATTTGAAATAAGATAGATTCTATTGGAATCAAATCTAATAGTCACATTAAGAAAACAGTTCTGTATATTTAAGTTGTATTATTTGTTTAGTTCTTCCTGTATTAATATAGGATATTCCCCTCAAAATCCAGGTTCACTTGGTTGTGCTAAGATCATTAATGATCAAAGCTGTAAATGTGCTTAATAAATTGAATATGTTAGAGAGCATCTTTTTTTTTTTCTTTTCTAGATCTCAGTTTATTTCTAATATCATTAAGTGTCAAAGACTACAATAATTTAAAGCCCCTTTTACAATTCTGTGAGGAAAATAAGGCTAATTTTGAGTCAAACTTTCCTTAGGCAAAGAAAACGTCTGTTCACATGAGGTAAGACTAAAAAAATAAGGAGTTATTTTTTTCCATTCCCTTGTACTAAAATAGTAGCAACTAGTATAACTACCACTACCAGTACATAAATTAGAAAAGTAAATTGAGGTTGATCCTTCTATTGCTGCTAAGGTGAGCTTTATGTGCTTACTTAGAATTCGCTTCCTATATTTTGAAATTTGTCTCCATGAGATACATACAAAAGCTTTGGGAAGGTTCCCCACTGGGCCATTATGAAAGTGATATTCTTATAGGGAGCCATATATAATGTTCATATCCCCAGGTTAAGATATATGCTTCAGTGATGATGTCCAAAATGGAAATGTCTAGGGAAGGAAGTTTCTACTTTGGCAAAGCGTGTAAGTCAGTGAAAAGAGATGAGATAAGCTTGCTGTAAAGGAATAAATTAGAGAGAGAGAGAAATTAGTTTAATGTCTAAGATTTACAACTTTTAGCTTTTTCTCATTAAATTAATATCATCTTTCCTATTTTATTAAAGCACATTTTTGGAAAATAATGAAAGATAAAAAATACACAGTTGGTGAGAGTAGTGATCTTGAGCTGTAGCATCAAAATGTGACTAAAAACTCAATACAGAATTTTTTATTGTACATCATTTCAATTTGCATACTAAGTCAGAGCAGCTGAGCTTTGATTCAAATTAGACTGTAAGACAGCTTAAAATACCATATCAACAGATTTCTGTCTGAACTAGTGTTATCTATTGCACAGACATAGTCATTTGACCAACGAGATATGAAACATATTTACAGAATGATAATCTTCCAGATGAAAACTAGAAAAATTCAGTCTGACTCACAGATGTTTTGCCTATTTGGTGATACATATCAAGATATTTGGAAATATCCAAATGATTAACTACATTCTTTAGTTTCCTTGCAATTGGTTTGTGCCATATAAACAGTCTGTGAGGCTTCCTTTGAGTATTTCTTATAATTCACTAATATTATGCATATATCTCTGTATCTCTGTATCTATCTATGTATCTATCTATGTATCTATCTATCTATCTATCTATCTGTCTATCTATCTATCAATCACAGAAAAGCAGAAAGTGACCCCTCCCAGGGGACACTTAGCTATGTCTGGAGACGTTTTTGATCATCATACCTAAGAGATGCTACTGGCATTGAGTGAGTAGAGACCAGGGATGTTGCCAAACATCTTGCAATGTACACAGCAGACTCCTCCTCAGATAACAAAGAATATTAGCTGAGGAGCTAGTTACTTAAAACTAATCGATCAGTTTTGTCTAGATATTCACAGATTATGCATCAAAGCGCAGAAATGAAGAGCAAGCTGCTGTGTAGAATATTGTTTGGTAGCTCCAGTGTTAAGCTAATTAATTAGAAAGACCCAGATGAATTTAAGATCTAGTAGTGCCTGAGTTTGTTAGAATCACTGATGTTCTGGAGCCAACTTATACCAGCTTGATATAACTTAAATTTTCAGGAATTTTGTGAGTCAGTTCATGCCATGTGGGTATTCTAAAATTGTCCATGTTGAGAATACTTCAATGGAGGAAATCAACAAACACTACAACCAGTACTTTGTTTCCCCATCCCCTAAAGAAGTAGTTGTTAATCATTTGCCAGCACACTACTGGTTAGACTACAGGGCATCAGAAATGTAGCAATACTATCTATCATCTACTTAATTCTGTTAAAAAATTGTTTTATGTGGATAACTGTAAACACCATTTATCACAATCATGTATTTTTTGAATAATATATTCTAATCATGCTTTATATTTACATAAAAACTCAATGTATTCCCTTTGACAAATGCCAGCCTCCAAATATACCACAAATTCTACCATAAGTATTAATTGACTTTTGCAAAATAAGGTTAATGAAAATATTCTGCACTTTATTAGCCAAAAGTTAATTGCATAAATGTGTACCATTTACTGACATAATGGGAATAATTGAAAAGTGAAGATATATTCTAGTTTAAGAAAAAGAAAACGAAAGTGGGGAAGAGCCAAGATGACCAAATAAAAACAGCTCTGCTCTGTGACTCCCACTGAGAAGTATGAAAATAGCAAGTGAATTTTACATCTTAAATTGAGGTACCAAAGTTTTCTAATTGGGACTGACTAGGTGGTTAGTGTCACCCACAGAGAGTGAAGAAAAGCAGGGTGGAGTAAGGAACCTCCCGGGAACTGTACAGGGCAAAGGTAGCCATCTCCCTCAGCCAGGAGAGGTGGTGAGAGATTGTGCTACCCCTCCCTGTAAACCACACTTTTACCATGGCTCCCTGAAACCCCTTGGATCAGGAGGTCTCCTTATGAGCCCATACTATCAGGGCCTTGGGTACCAAGCACAGAGCTGTGCAAACTAATGACAGCTGCTAGGGTGGGTGGTCTCTCAAGCAGGCACTGAGACACAGGAGTTTTTGCATACTCTGGCTCTGGAAACTTTAGTGAGGCAGGAGAGCTATCCATTCCTATCGGAATGGGGCTGAAGCCAGAGAGCCAAGCAGCCTCGCTTAGCAGGCCCCACTTCCACGGAACTTTATAAGCAAAAATCCACTGCCTTGGAATCCCCGCTAGCCAGGGCAGCAAGCTGGAGACTGCCTAAGAAGACTGAGTTTTGGGTGGGGAGGGGCAGTGGCCATCACTGCAGCTCCAGTCGGCCATTTTCCCCTGCCACTGGTGGCAGTGAAACTGGGCAGTTTGGATTGGGAGCAATTCCCAAAAATGCAGCACTGAAATTGGGACAGTTCATAGCCAGGCTGCTTCTTTAAGCAGGACTCCAATTCACTCCTCCTCACTGGCCTCACATCAGGAATTTCCTCATCCTTAGCATGGGGTTTGTGAACAGAGCTCTGATATCCCTGAGAGGAGCCCCTAGGAGGAGGGGTGGCTACGGTATCATGAATAAGTGGTCTTAGTCTTTTCTGCCTGCTAGCTCTGAAGAGTCAGGGCAGCCCAGACAAGAGGGATTCCCCCAAGTGCAGCACACCTTCTCCATTAAGAGGCAGCCAGATTGCTTATTTAAGTGGGTATCTTATCCCACTCCTCCTGACTGGGTAAGACCTCCCACAGGAGTATTTAAACACCTCATAGATGAGTGTTCCAGCCATCATCAGGTCAGTGTCCCTTTGGGACAGAACTCCCAAAGGAAAGAGCAGGCTGCCATCTTTGCTGTTCTGCAACCTGTACTGATGATACCTTCAGGGGTGGAGGGACCCAGGAAAATAGGGTCTGGAGTGGATCCCCAGCAAACCGCAGCAGTCCTGTGGAAGAGGGGCCTGACTACTAAAAGAAAAACAAACAAAAAACAACAACAACATCAATAAAAAAGATCCCACAAAAACCCCATCCAAATGTCAGCAGCCTCAAAGACAAAACAAGATAAACTCATGAATATGAGAAATAATCAATGCAAAAATGCTGAAAACTCAAAAAAGGAAACAATGCCTACCCCTCTCCAAATGATAGCAACATGGCTCTAGCAAAGGCACAGAACTGGGCTGAGGCTGAGATGCATGAATTGACAGAAGTAGACTTGAGAAGATGGATAATAATAAACTTTACTCAGCTAAAGGAGTATGTTCTAACCCATTGCAAGAAAGCTAAGTATCATTTTAAAACATTATGGGAGCTGTTAACCAGAACAACCAGTTTACAGAGGAATCTAAATGACCTGATGGAGCTGAAAAACACAACACGATAACTTCACAATGCAAATACAAATATCAATAGCCAAATACATCAAGTGGAAGAAAGGATATTAGAGTTTGAACACTATCTTGCTGAAATAAGACAACAAACAAGACTAGAAAAAAGAATAAAAAGAAACAAACAAAACCTCTGAGAGCTATGGAATTGTGTAAGAAGACCAAACCTATGACTGATAGGGGTACCTGAAAGAGATGGGGAGAACAGGACCAAGTTGGAAAACACATTTCAGGATATCATCCAGAAGTTCCCCAACTTAGCAAGACAGGACAACATTCAAACTCAGAAAATCAGAAAACCTCAGTAAGACACTCCATGAGAAGATCAACCCAAAGACACAATGACCAGATTCTCCAAGGTAAAAATGAAGGGAAAAATGTTAAGAGCATCCAAAGAGAAAGGCCAGGTCACCTACAAAAGGAAGCCCAGGAAACTAACAGCAGACCTCTCAGTGGAAACCCTATCAGCCAGAAGAGATTGGGGGTCAATACTCAACATTCTTAGAGTATTTCCAAATTAGAATTTTATATCTTGCCAAACTAAGCTTCACAAGTGAAGGAAACATAAGTCTATTTCAGACAAGGAAATGCTGAGGAAATTTGTCATTACCAGGCCTACCTTGGAAGAGCTCCAGAAGGGAGAGCTAAATGTGGAAAGGAAAAATCATTACAGCCACTATAAAAACATACTGATGTACACAGGCCAGTGATTCTATGAAGCAAATACATAAGCAAGTCTGCTAAAAAACCAGTTAACATTATGATTACAGGATTAAATTCATGCATAACAATATTAACCTTAAATGTAAACGATCTAAATGCCCTGTTAAAAGACACAGAATGGGAAGCTGAATAGAGTCAATATCCATTGATATGCTGTATTCAACAGACCCATCTCACATGCAAAAACACACATGGAGTCAAAATAAAAAGAGAAAAAATTACCAAGCAAATGGAAAACAGAAAAAAGCAGGGGTTTCAATCTTAATTTCTGACAAAACAGACGTTAAACAAACAAAGATCAGTAAGACAAAAAAGGGCATTATATAATGGTAAAGAGGTCAATTCAAGAAGAGGAGCAAACTTTTGTAGGTATATATGCAGTCAATACAGGAACACCCAAATTCATAAAACAAGTTCATAGAGACCTACAAAGAGACTTAGACTTTCACACAATAATAGTGAAAGACTTTAAAACCTCATTGTCAATATTAGACAGATCACTGATACAGAAAATTAATACACATATTCAGGACTTGAACTCAGTTCTGGATAATGTGGTCCTGATAGATATCTACAGAACTCTCCACCCCAAAACAACAGAATATACATTCTTCTTGGTGCTACCTAGGACTTACTCTAAAATTGATCACATAATTGAAAGTAAGTCATTCTTCAGCAAATGCAAAATAACTGAAATCATAACAAATGGTCTTTCAGACCACAGTGCAATCAAATTAGAACTCAAGATTAAGAAACTGTCTCAAAACCACCCAACTACATGGAAATGGAACAACTTGCTCCTGAATGACTCCTGGATAAATAATTAAATTTAAGTAAAATCAAGAAGTTCTCTGAAACTAATGAGAACAAAGAGACAGCATACCAGAATCTCTGGGATGCAGATGAAGCAGTGTTGAGGGAAATTTATAGCACTAAATGCCCACATCAAAAAGCTAGAAAGATCTCAAATTGACACTAATACCACAACTAAAATAACTAGAGAAACAAGAGCAAACAAACCACAGAGCTAGAAGAAGACAAGAAATAACGAAGCTCAGATTGAAACTGAATGAAATAGAGACCTAAGAAACCCTTCAAAAAAATCAACTAAGCCAGAAGATGGTTTTCTGAAAAAATTAATGAAATAGATATATAACTAGTTAGACTAATAGAGAACAAAAGAGACAATAATCAAATAGACACAATAAAAATGTTGAAGGAAATATTACCACTGACCCCACAGAAATACAACCATCAGTGAATACTATAAACACCTCTATGCAAATAAACTAGAAAATCTAGAAGAAATGGATAAATTTCTGGACATGCACACCCTCCCAAAACTGAACCAGAAAACAACTGAATCTCTGAATAGATCAATAACAAGTTCTGAAATTGATGCAGTAATAAATGCCCAGGACAAGATGGATTTAGAGCTGAATTCTAACAGAAGTAGGACTCCCTTACTTCTGAAATTATTCTAAACAATTACAAAGAAGGGACTCTTCCCTAACATATTATATGAGTCCAGCATCATCCTGATACCAAAACCTGGTAAAGAAATAAAATAAAATTTAAAAAACCTCAGACCAATATCCCTGATAAGCATCAATGCAAAAATTCTCAATAAAATACTGGCAAACCAAATACAGCAGCACGTCGAAATACTTATTCATCACGATCAAGTTGGCTTCATTTTTGGGACGCAAGACTGGTTCAGCATACAAAAATCAATAAACATAATTCATCACATAAACAGAACAGAAGACAAAAACCACATGATTATCTCAATAGATGCAGAAAAGGTCTTCAATAAAATTCAACATTTCTTCTTGTTAAAAACTCTCAATAAACTAGCTACTGAACGAACATATCTCAAAATAATAAAAGCCATTTATGACAAATCCACAGCCAATATTATACTGAATGGGCAAAGTTGGAGGCATTCTCCTTGAAAACAGGCATAAGACAAAGATACCTTCTCTCACCACTCCCATTCAATGTAGTATTGGAAGCTCTGGGCAGGGCAATTAGGCAAGAGATAGAAATAAAGGTATTTAAATAGAAAGAGAGGAAGTCAAATTGTCTTTGTTTGCAGATGACATAATCCTGTATCAAGAAAACCCAATTGTCTCAGCCCCAAAGCTTCTCAAGCTGATAAGCAACTTCAGCAAAGTCTCAGGATACAAAATCAATGTAAAGAAGTCAGAAGCATTCCTATACACCAACAACAGGCAAGTAGAGAGCCAAATCATTAATGAACAATTCACAATTGCTACAAAGAGAATAAAATATGTAGGAATACAGCTAACAAGGGAAGTGAAGAACCTCTTCAAGGAGAACTACAAATCACTTCTCAAGGAAATAAGAGAGGATACAAACAAATGGAAAGACATTCTATGCTCATGGATAGAAAAAAGTCAATGTTGGGAAAATGGCCATATTTAGGTGTGGTGGCTCATGCCTGTAATCCCAGCACTTTGGGAGGGCAAGGCAGGCAAATTACTTGAGGTCAGGAGTTCGAGATCAGCCTGGCCAATATAATGAAACCCCATCTCTACTTAAAATACAAAAAATTAGCTGGGTGTGGTGTAGACGCCTGTAATCCTAGCTACTAGGGAGCTGAGATCATGCCATTGCACTGCAGCCTGAGCAACAAGAGTGAAATTCCGTCTCAAAAAAAAAAAAAAAAAAAAAAAAAAGAAAGAAAGAAAAAAGAAAATGGCCATACTGCACAAAGTAATTTATTGATTCAATGCTCTTTCCATTAAACTACCATTGGCATTCTTCACAGAATTAGAAGAAACTATTTTAAAATTCATATGAAAGCAAGAAAGAGCCTGTATAGCCAAAATCAATCAAAGAACAGCTTTGTTCTTTTTGTAGGGGGAAAAAAAAAAAAAAGAACAAAGCTGGAGGCATCAGGCTTCAAACTATACTACAAGGCTACAGTAACCAAAACAGCATGATATTGATATAAAAATAGACACATAGACCAATGGAACAGAATAAATAATTCAGAAATAATACTGAACATATACACCCATTGATCTTTGACAAACCTGACAAAAACAAGTAATGGGGAAAGGATTCCCTATTTAATAAATGGTGCTGGGAGAACTGGCTAGCCATATGCTGAAAATGAAAATTGAACCCCCTTTTCACATCTTACACAAAAATTAACTCAAGATGGATTAAAGATGTAAATGTCAAACCCAAAAGTATAAGAATCCTAGGTTACTAAGACCACAGATCCTTAGTAGTAGGCCTTAAGAGGTAGACAGAGTTTGAGTATTCCTGCATTTGTCTACTATTGAAGCTCTACAGTGGTTAATTATATTGCCTGCCACAAGAGAAGGGTAACTGATATCAAAATTAGAAATCAAGCAAGACAACTGCCAGCAGCATAGCAAAATGGTTAAAAGTTTGGTCACTTCTGCATGCATTTGCGTACTGTCATTGCCCCTTATCATATGCCATGATTATAAGATGCCAATTAATTTTAAGATTCATGATTTCTTTATGTACTAGTAAGAGATACAAAAATAAAGTGGGCAATTATACTTGTTAGAAGCCAAAGGCTTTAAAGATGCACCCCAATTGCAAAGATGTTAAGATGTTTTTTAAAAAGGCCTTTGAACCAATGGAAACAGTTTTTGCTATGTGGCCTTATGAGTCATTGAACTTGGCCTCAGTTTCATCATTTGTAAAATAGAGCAGGTAGTACTTAACCTTTTGTGGTTGTCATGAAGATTAAATCACATAATATAAGGAAAATGTCTGCCAGCAAGTAGGAGCTCACTTTAACATGGCAAATAACTTGTTGCCTTGAAAGTTCTTTTCGTATATTTCATTTGGTGCGGTAAATGCAAATACAAAATTATGAATTACATTGACGTCCACTAGAAGCTGAGATACTATTTGAGATATTAATGTCCACATGTCACTTTAAGCCAAAGGGCCTTCGTTTAACAAGTATCGAACATCTATTACCAGTGAAAAACCATATAATATTGTGGTCTGTGTTTGAATTTTGGCTTATTTACTAGATATAAACTTTGCTTTCTTTTTCCCTTAAAGTGGAAATAATAATGGCTGTTTTAGGAATTAAACGAGTTGATCAAGGCAAACTGTTTAGCAAAGTACCTGACACACAGTAAGCACTCAATAAGTGATACATTTTATTTTAATATGTGCTAAACACTGTTTGGAAAAATGATAAGACAGGAGTGAAGAAAAAAAGATATAATCCCTTTCCAGTGGATTATACAGTACAGTGAAGAAAGATTGTATATAAATAAATTTAATATGACAGGCAGTGTTATGTGCTATGAGGAAAATAAAGCAAAATAGGATTAGAGAATATTACAAATGGCATTTTTTGAAAGGGTAATCAGAAAAGGAATCTTAGTAGTAGTGGATATTTGAGCAAGTACCTGAATGAAATGAAGGAGCAAGTCATAGGTGACCTTGGGACAGAGTGTGCCACCTAGAAAGAACAGTAAGTGCAAATTTGGGTTTATAGGAAACAAGAAATTTGGCATGTTGGAGAAAGAGCAAAGTCAGTATAGCTGGGGTAGAGGAACTAGGTGGAAAGGGGTTTTCTGGATAGTCAAATATTTACCATTTTTTATGATTTTTAGTTGCAACTAGGTGTACATTTTTTCCCCAGAGATAGTCTTTACATTATTCAGATAATGTTTAAATATTCCATTATGGAACTAGCATTAAAGCTATGCCACATTTAAATGCAAAGAGGCCTTAAATGACATTTCTTTTACTGAACACCTAACTTAGAAGAAGTAACCTTTCTAATGTGTAACCAGGGCTGAGCTAGCATATTTTAAATGAAAGCTCCAGAGCTATTCATGTTTACTGGGGAAGGAAAGAAGCATTGAAGGGTGTCAACACTTTTGTAAATTTTAATATAGCAAAAGTCTATGTAGCTTCTTTTGTTACGGTCTCACAGTCTAATTCAATTTTTATGTCATCATTGCTTTAAACGCCCTGTTTTTCCTCTTATTTCTTCTATTCTCTCTGTCACTCCTTCACTCTTCTAGGCTTTCTCTTCCTTTCCTGGGTCTTATCAAAAGGTAAAATTCTCTGACAATGCTGGCAATACTAAAAGTATTCTTTCACAAATTGTTTTCCTTCCTTCCCCAAGAAACCTTGTAAAGCTATATATATATTTGAGTTATATATATGGTTTTATATATATGTGGGTTAAGGGGGAAACAAACAGCAAACTGTTTTTTAGTGAAAGGGCTCATAAGCAATGAAGTATTCAGGAATTCAGAAACATTAGTAAACTAGAGAATATTAGAATCACAAAATTATTCCTGATAAGGCAAATATTTAGCTATAAGTGTCGTGATTTACCAAGATTTCTGAAATAAGTATAAAAATACTAGATTAACTTATACTCATTCTTTTCTAGCACCTACACATGAGGCTTTTCTTTTTAATGCCTCAGCTCACAAATCTATTTCTTTTCTTTTCTTTATTTTTTTATTTTTTAATTTTTTACAGACAAGATCTGTCCTGATCAAAGCTCACTGCAGCCTTGAACTGGTCTCCTGTAATTCTCCAGCCCCACCCTCCCAAGTAGCTAGGACTACCTACAGGTGCACACCACCACATCCAGCTAATTTTTAAATGTATTTTTATTATCTTTTGTTGAAATGGAGTCTTACTATTTTGCCCAGGCTATTATCAAACTTTTGGCCTTGAACAACCCTCCCAACGCCCGGGGATTGTAAGCATGGCCCACCACACCCAGCCCAACTTTTAAAAATTTGTTCACATTTATGTGGTGCATGTGAAATTTTGTTGCATGTATGTAATGCATCGTGATCAGATCAGGACATTTAAGGTGTCCATCTTCTGAGTATGATACCTTTTTAACTATAGTCATCCTACACTGCTATCCAATATTGAATGTGTTTTTTCTATCTAACTGTACGTTTTTGCCCTTTAACTCATTTCTATTCATTCTCTCACTATCTGCCCACTGATTCTTTCCAGTCTCTGCTCACTATCTTTTCACCCTCTATCTCCAGTGAGAATATGTGATATTTGTCTTTTTGTGCCTGGCTTATTTTACTTAAGATATTGACCTTCAGTTCCATCCACATTGTAGCAAATTATGTGGTTTCATTCTTTTTCATGGCTGAATAGTATTCCATTGTGTATATATGCCACATTTTCTTTATTCATCCACTGATAGGCACTTAAATTAATTCCATAAATTTGCTATTGTAGATTGTGCTGCAATAAATATCTGAATTCTGGTATTTCTTTGACATATTGATTTCCTTGAGGTAGATATCCAGTAGTGAGATTGTTGGATAGAATGAGAGTTCTATTTTTAGTTTTCATAAATATATTTGTTACTGCTCCCTTCTTGGCATAACCTCCTTCATCCAGATTTTACAACACTCAGAAGGACACTTCCAATACTAAGGCAAGATCCTTAGTTGGGGATCCAATACTAAGGCAAGATCCTCAGAAGAGAATCTCCAGCCAAATGCATAGGCCAATTAGTATGGAGAGTCTCTAAAGCTACCTGGACCAATTATTTGCATTTTTGAGGTCTTTCATGATCTATTCTTAAAAAATTGATTTTACAATGAAGTTGGGAACCTACCTATTGTCCCATTTTCCTGATGTAACTACTGTTTCTGTAAGATAGACATATTTTCAGAGTTTTAAGTAATGAAATTGTTCTTTTTTTCTGTTCTATTATAGTTAGAGCCTGCTTTGGCTTGTTTTAGATTTTTCTCATTCAAGATGTTTTGAAAGAACATACTGGGTTCTAACGTTAAATTACCTGTATTTATGTATTTTGAAAACTTGTTTTCATGTAAATATTTCAAATAAGTTCATTCCACATTAATTCAGGTTTGGAAAAATCCTCCAGCTTTATCTCTCAGTCTAGGCATAGGATGATGGAGTTAACAACTGAAAGAAGTACTTTAGATAGCCTTAAACAATTGTTAAATATTTTCCAAAATGAGAGTATTTAATTTGGTCAAATGTAGATACAATATATCTTGTTATTATTTGTTTCTCAGTTAGTAGGTTTGTTTTCAGAAACACCTAAAATTGAATTTCCATGTCAAGGGTGTTCATTAAATCATAATTTATACCAGTGAAACACTGACTCAAATGTTTGTCAGCAGGATGGAGGTTAAAGACAGGGTGTGGTAAGTCAACACAATGGAGTATAATGAAGCTGTATAAAGCAGTGAAGTAGATTTCTATACACTCTTATAAAACTATCTCTGGGATATAGTATTGTATTTAAAAATAATAATTTTATATAGTATGCTAACCATTCCCCAAATATCCTTAGATTCCATGCAGAACATTACACATTCTTACTGCTGCTAGCTGTTCCCTCTTTTGCATGTATTTCATTGTTGTTACTGGTTTTTGTTTTGCTTTAGTACAGGCAGCCTGTCACAACCTACCCTCATATTAGCTTTTAGTCTCTCAACATCTTTCCTCTTAGATTATGATTATGTTACAATCATGAATTGATAAAATAAAGTATAAATAACATTGATCAACAAGTGTGGTCTACTATGTGCTAGATAATGTGATATATCCTGGGAAAACAAAGATAAATACAACACATATTCTGATACCAAGAAACTCATCAGGTTTTTACAAATTATTTTTTTCTTAAACTGTGGATTAGAGACTTTTATCATGTCTCCACCATTTGGAAATAGCAAAATAGCACATAAAGATCAACTCCATGAACCTTAACACAAGAAGGAAAATAATAATTTATTGGAATAGTGAGAACACCCCAGACCTTGGAGAGGAAAAGGTAATCAGGCAGTTCCCATAACAGAATTCAGCTGATAAAATTGAGTGAAGCTCCAGTACATGAGAGAGACACTCAGTCTCCCTATGCAGCTCACCTTTCCAATAGGGATCTATGCAACTCAGGCCAAGGAAGAGCACCCTGTTTCTCCCAAGCTCTGGAGCTAACTTGGGGAGAGGCTGAGAAAAAAAGAGAGGGAAAGACACTGAGAAAAGCTGCAGAAATTTTCCCAGACCTGGGACTGAGAGGCGAACACCATTTTTAATTGAGGCTCATACAAAGTTGGTCATTGTTTTGGCAACCTTACAGGGGCAGCCACTGAAGGCATTCTAGCGTTGATTCAGAAATTGGACCATTTGCTCTGAGGTGAAGGAAGGGATTCCACAGCCAGAATTTAGTGGTGAGTGTGAAGAGCACCTATAATTAGCCGCTAGAATTATACTGTCTCCCATCACAGGACTGGAGTGGGAGGAGAGTTGTTGAAGCTGAGGTTTCTCCTGGGCAGCAAGACTTGCAGCCAGGGACAGTTTTGTAACTTGGAAGCAATCTGTGTGTGTCATCTTCTGTTGGGGTGATCAGCCCAACACCAGGTCATGGGGGTGACAAAGTCCCGCAGAGTCAAAGGAATGAGAAAAAGACAGTTTGAGAGAGAAAGTGGGGGCAATTGCGATTGTGGAGGCTGCGAAGGCCCCAAGCTCTGGGAGTCCACGCTATTTATCGGTGCTCAAACAAACAAACAGGTGGTGAGGATGTGGAGTTTGAAAGGAAACAGTGTACTAAGTGAAGGAAAAACATATATATATATGGTGTGTATATATATGAGTTTATTAAATAGTATTAACTCAAACAAACACAAGGTCCCACAACAGGCCTTCTGCAAGCTGAGCAGCAAGAAAAGCCAATCCAAATCTCAAAACTGAAGAACTCGGAGTCTGATGTTCGAGGGCAGGAAGCATCCAGTATGGAAGAAGGATTTAGCTTGGGCAACTAAGCCAGTCTAACCTTTTCATGTTTTCCTGCCTGCTTTATATCCTGGATTGGTGACAGGTGATTAGATGGTTCTCATCTAGATTAAGGGTGGGTCTGTCTTTCCCAGCCCACTGACTCAAATGTTAATCTCCTTTGACAACACCCTCACAGACACACCCAGAATCAACACTTTTCATCCTTCAATCCAATCAAGTTGACACTTAGTATTAACCATCACATCTTGTATCAAAAATTAAGAATTTAAAACAACAGTAAAAAAGGATGGAGAAGGACATTACATAACAATAAAGGGTTCAATTCAACAAGAAGATGTAACTATCCTAAATATATATGCCCCCAATGTTGGAGCATTCAGTTTTATGAATTACTTTATAATTAATAATTAATAAATAATTAATTTACAATTAATTTCTACTAGACCTAAGAGAAGATTTAGCCATACAATTATTATGGGAAAATTCAATACCTCACTGATAGCAGTAGATCACTGAGACAGAAAACTAATGAAGAAATTTTGGAATTAATTTCAACACTTGACAAAGTGGACCTAATGTACATCTACAGAATACTTCACCCAACAACCACAAAATATCAAAATATACACTCTTCTTATCTGTGTATGGAATATACTCTAAGATTGACCACATGCTTGGTCATAAAGCAAGTCTCAAAAATTTCAAAGAAATTGAAATTATAGCAAGCACTTTCTCTAGCCACAGTGGAATGAAAATAAAAATAAAACCAAGAGGAACTCTCAGATCACACAAATGGTAAATACTTGAGGGCATAGATACCCTATTTTCTATGATGTAATTACTTCACATTGCACACCTGTAGCAAGATATCTTGTGTACTTCATTAATATATACATCTACTATGTACACACAAAAATAAAAATAAAAATAAAACACAAATTGATGGAAGCTAAACTTGTTCCTGAGAGACTTTTGGGGAAATAAGTCAATTAAGCAGGAATCAGAAGTTTCAAAAGTCTTTTGAAACAAATGAAATAGAGACACAATGTACCAAACTTCTGGGATTAAGCAAAAGCAGTGTTAAGAAGAATGTTATTTGCAATAAACGTCTGCATTAAGAAGGTAGAAAGATCTCACATTGACAACCTAACATTTCACCTAAAGGGATTAGAAAAGCTAGAACAAGCTAAAATGAAAGCTAGCAAAATAAATGAAATAACTAAAATTAGAAGAGAACAACATGAAATTGGACCTGCCAAAAACATACAAAGGTTTAATAAAACTAAAAAATTGGTTTTTTGAAGGTTAAACAAGATTTATAAAGTGCTAGCTAGATTAATAAAGACAAAGAGAGAGAAGATTCAAATAAGCACAATTGGAAATGACAAAGATGACATTACAACTGATCGCACAGGAATACAAAAGATCCTCAGAGACTACTTTTAAAAACTCTATGTACACTAAAAAAAACTGGATGAAATGGATACATCTATATTAGTTTGTTCTCATGCTGCTAATAAAGACATACCTGAGACTGGGTAATTTAAAAAGGAAAGACTGTCAATTGACTCACAGTTATACATGGCTGGGAGGCCTCACAATCATGATGAAAGGCAAATGAGCAAAGTCATGTCTAACATGCTGTCAGGCAAGAGAGCTTGTGTAGGGAAACTTCCCTTTATAAAACCATCAGATCTCATGAGACTTACTATCATGAGAACAGCATGGAAGAGACCCATCCCCCATTATTCAATTACCTCCTACCGGTTCTCTCCCATGACACATGGGAATCATGGGAGCTAAAATTCAAGATGAGATTTGGGTGGGGACAGAGCCAAACCATATCATACCGCACCTGGCCCTTCCCAAATCTCATGTCCTCACATTTCAAAACCAATAATGCCTTTCCAATAGTCCCACAAAGTCTTAACTTATTTCATTGTTAACTCAAGAGTCCACAGTCCAAAATCTTATCTGAGACAAGTCAGTTTCCTCCACCTATGAGCCTATAAAATCAAAAGCAAGTTAGTTACTTCTAGATACAATGGGGGTACAGGCAATGGGTAAATATACCCATTCTAAATGGGATAAATTGACCAAAATGAAGGGGTTGAAGGTCCCGTGCAAGTCTGAAATCCAGTGGGGCAGTCAAATCTTAAAGCTCCAAAATGATCCCCTTTGACTCCGTGTCTCACATCCAGGTCATGCTGATGCAAGATGTGGGTTCCCATGGTCTTGGGCAGCTCCGCCCCTGTGGCTTTGCAGGGTACAATTCCCCTCCCTGCTGCTTTCATGGGTTGGCACTGAGTGTCTGTGGCTTTTCCAGGCACACAGTGAAAGCTGTTGGTGGATCTAACATTCTGGGGTCTAAAGGACACTGTCCCTCTTCTCACAGCTCCACTAGACAGTGCCCCAGTGGGGACTCTGTGTGGGGGCTTGCACCCCATATTTCTTTTCTGTACCGCCCTAGCAGAGGTTATCTATGAGTGCTCCATTCCTGCAGTAGACCTCTGCCTGGACATCCAGAAGTTTTAATACATCCTCTGAAATCTAAGCAGACGTTCCCAAACTTCAATTCTTGACTTCTGTGCACTCACAGGCCCAACACCACATGCAAGCCAACAATGCTTAAGGCTTGCACCCTGTGGAGCAATGGCCTGGGCTCTACATTACCCTTTTTTGGCCATAGCTGGAACACAGGGCACCAAGTCTTGAGACTGCAGAAAGCAGCAAGACCCTGGACCAGGCCCATGAAACCATTTTTTTTCTCATAGACTTTCTGGCTCATGATGAGAGGGGCTGCCGTGAAGACCTCTGACAAGCCATGGAGATATTTTTCCCATTGTCTTGGCAATTAACATTGACTCCTCATTACTTATGCAAATTTCTGCAGCTGGTTTGAGTTTCTCCTCAGAAAATGGGTTTTTCTTTTTAATGAAATCACCAGGCTGGAAATATTTTAAACTTTTATGCTCTGCTTCCTTTTTAAATATGAGTTCCTATTCCAGCCCATATATTTGTAAATGCATAAAGCTAAATGCTTTCAACAGTACCCAGGTCACCTCTTGAATGCTTTTGTGCTTAGAGATTTCTTGTGCTAGATGCCCTAAATTATCTCTTTTAAGCTCAAAGCTCCACAAATCTTTATGGCAGGGGCCAAATGCCTCCAGTCTCTTTGCTAAAACATAGCAAATGTCACCTTTGCTCCATTTCCAAACAAGTTCCTCATCTTCATCTGAGACCACAATAGCCTGGACTTCATTGTCCATATCACTTTCAGCATTTTGGTCAAAGCCATTCAAAAAGTAACTAGGAAGTTCCAAACTTTCCAACATCTTTCTTCTCCTGAGCCCTCCAAACTGTTTCAACTTCTGCCTGTTACCCAGTGCCAAAATTGTTTCCACATTTTTTGGGTATTTTTACAGCAGTACTCCACTCTATCAGTACCAATTTATTGCATTAGTTTGTTCTAGTGCTGCTGATAACGACATACCTGAGACCGTGTAATTTATAAAGAAAAGAGGTTTAATTGACTCACTGTTCCACATAGCTGCAGAGGCCTAACAATCATGGTGGAAGACAAATAAGAATCAAAGTCACGTCTTGTATGGCAGAAAAAAAAAAAACAAAAACAAAAAACAAAAAACAAAAACTTGTGTAGGAAAACTCCCTTCGTAAAATTATCAGATTTCATGAGACTTATTCACTATCATAAGAACAGCACAGGAAAGACCCACCCTCACGATCCAATTACCTTCCACTAGATCCCTCCCATGACACATAGGTATTATGGGAGCTACAATTCAAGATGAGATTTGGGTGGGGACACAACAGAACCACATCACCTGAAAATACACAGCCTTTCAAGATTGAACCAGAATAAAATTGAAACTCTGAATAGACCAATATTGAGTCACAACATTGGGTCAGTAATTTAAAAAAATCTACTAATTCTAAAAAAAATCCCAAGAACCAGATAAATTTACAGCTGAATTCAACAAGATGTACAAAGAGCTGTTACTACTCCTTAAGAAAGTATTTCAGCAAATCAAAGGAGGAGAGATTCCTTCCTGACTCACTCTATCAAACCAGTATTATTCTGATACTAAAGTCTGTCAGAGATGCAACACAGAAAAAAACAAAAAAACCAAAAAAACTACAGGCCAATATCCTGGATGCATAAACATGCAAAAATCCTCAAAAAATACTATCAAAAGAAATTCAGCAGAACATCAAGAAGGTAATTCACTATGATCAAGTGGGATTTATGCCCTAGGTACACAAGTATAACCACTTAAACAGAATAAAAAGCAAAAACCATATGATAGTAGGAGCAAAGAAAGAAGTCAGCAAAATTCAAAATTCCTTCATGATAAGAACCCTCAACAAACTTGGCATTGAAACCACATACCTCAAAATAATAAGACCTATCTATGACAAACCCACAGCCAATATCATGCTGAATGAGCAAAGGTTGGAAGCATTCTGCCTTAGAATTGTAACAATCAAAGATGTCCACTCACATCCCTCTTAGTCAACATAGTACTGGAAGTCCTAGCCAGATCAATCAGGCAAGAGAAAGAAGGAAAAGGCATCCAAAGAAGAAACAATAAGTCAAATTATTTCTTTTCACGGACAATATGACCCTATACCTAGAAAACCAAAAAGATCATGTCAAAAGAGCCTTAGGCCTAATAAACAACTTCAGTAAAGTTTCAGAATACAAAACTAATAGACAAAAATGAGTAGCATTTCTCTATACACGAATACAATTCAAGCTGAGAAACAAATGGAGAATGCCCTGCCATTTAAAATAGCAATAATAAAAAAAAAGTTCTAGGAATATATTTAAACAGAGAGGTTAAAGATCTCTACAAAGAGAATTACAAAATACTGTGAAAGAAATTGGATATGACACAAACAAATAGAAAAACGTTCCATCCTCATGGGTTGGAAGAATCAAAATCATCAAAATATCAATACTGCCCAAAGCAATCCACAGATTAAACACTATCTCACTCAAATTACCAATGTTGTTTTTTACAGAATTAGAAAAAACTTCTCTAAAATTAATATGGAACAAGGAAAAAAAAATAGGCAAAGCCAGCCTAAACAAACAGAGCAAAGCTGGATACATCACAACACCTAACATAAAACTATACCATGGGGCTACAGCATGATGATAGTACAAAAATGGAACACAAACCAATAGACCTTAATAGAGAGCCTAGGAGTAAATCTCCACACCCACAACTGATATTCAAAAATAATAAGGGAATGACTCGCTATTCAGTTAATTGTTTTGGAAAAACTGGCTTCCTATATGTAGAAGAATGAAACTGGACACTTCTCACCATATACAAAAATTAACTAAAAATGAATTAAAGACTTAAATGGAGAACACACATGGTGGTTCATGCCTACAATCCCAGCACTTTGGGAGGCCAAGGAGGGCAGATCACCTGAGGTCAGGTGTTCGAGATCAGCCTGACCATCACAGGAAAACTGGGTCTCTACTAAAAACACAAAAATTAGTAGCCATGATGGCATGTGCCTGTAATCTCTGCTACTAGGAAGGCTGAGACAGGAGAATCACTTGAACCTGGGAGGTGGAGTTTGTAGTGAGCCGAGATAGCAGCCACTGTACTCCAGCCTGGGTGATGGAGTAAGACTACATCTCAAATAAATAAATAAATAATAACAAAATAACAACAACAAACACTTAAATGGAAAATCTGAAACTACAAAAATCCTAGAAGAAAACCAAAAAAATACTCTTCCGAATATTGGACTACACAAAAAATCAATGACTAAGTCTTCAAAAACAATTACAACAAAAACAAAAATTGACAGTTGGTACCTAATTGAACCAAAGAATTTCTGCACTGAAAAAGAAACTATCAACAGCTTAAACAGACAACCTATAAAATGGAAGAATATATTTGCATACTATGTATTTGACAAAGGACTAATATCCAGATACTGAAATAAATCAACAACAAAAAAAAACCAGATAACCCTATTAAAAAGGGGGCAAAGGGTGTGAACAGACACTTCTCAAAAGAAGACATACAAGCAGTGAACAAACATGAAAAAATTGTTCAACATTACTAATCATCAGAGAAATGCCAATTAAAACCTCAATAAGATATCATCTCACACCAGTTAGAATGGCTATTATTAAAAAGTAAAACAACAACAACAACAACAGCAAACCGATGTTGGTGAGGCTGTGGAGAAAAGGGAACACTTATACACTTTTGCTGGGAATGCAAATTAGTCCAGTCACTGTGCAAAGCATATTGGAGATTTCTCAGAGAACAAAATATGAAATTACCAATTGACCTAGCAAGTCTATTACTTGTATATACCCAGAGGAAAATAAATTATTCTACCAAAAAGACATCTGCAGTTTTATGTTTGTTACAACACTATTTATAAAAGAAAAACTAAACTTTTTTTTATTCTAAAATTCATATGGAACCAGAAAAAGCACCTGAATAGCCAAACCAATCCTAAAAGAAAACAATAAAGCTGGAGGCATCACATTACCAATGTCATCTCATATGCCCACCAACGTTGGATTGGATAAAGAAAATATGATACGTATACACCATGAAATACCACAAAACCATAAAAAGAATGACATGTTATTTGAAGCAATATAGATACAGCTGGAGGCCATTATTCTAAGTGAATTAATGCAGAAGCAGAAAACCAGATAACCCCACATTCTCACTTATAGGTTGGAGCTAAACTTTGGGTACACATGGACATAAAGATGGCAACAATAGACACTGGGGACTCCAAATCAGTAGTAAGAGTGGAAAAGTTACCAGTTGGGTACTATGGCAGGAAAATCTTGAGGCCCCAAAATTACTAAGCTAAAAAGAAAAGTCAAGCCGGGAACTGCTCAGGGCAAAATCTGCCTCCCATTTTATTCAGTCATCCCTCTGTTCACTGAGACAGATGCATATTCTGAATGCCTCCTTTGGAAAGGATTATCAGAAACTCAAAATAATACAACTATTTGTCTATTACCTACCAGTGACCTGAAAACCCCCTCCCTGCTTTGAGTTGTCCCTGCCTGTCTGGACGGAACCAACGTACTTCTTACATCTATTCATTGATGTCTCATGTCTCTCTAAAATGTATAAAACTAAGCTGTGCCCTTACCAGCTTGGACACATGTCATCAGGACTTTCTGGCTGTGTCACAAGCACGTGTCCTGAACTTTGGCAAAATAAGCTTTCTAAATTAACTGAGACCTGTCTCAATTTTGGAGGGGTTTCACACGTGGTAACCACTGAGGGATTCTGAGTGGAGATACTCCTGACCTTTAACAAATCCTGTCAGTGCTTGGTACCAGCATGGGCTAACTTTAAGGTTCAAACCAATAGGACAATTTGCTGACATCCGAGAGCACCCTCTCCAGAGAATTCCTGATCTCCCAAAATCTGATTGAGTTCAAAAGTTTATTATGCTGTTCAACTTCTATCTTTTTGGAGTTTTACTTGCTTCCAACAAAAGGAAGACAATTTTCTCCTGCTTCTGTGGTAATGGAAGACAAGTAACTCCTTTATGAAGTTTGAGCTCACTTCCAACAGGGAAGATGATGATGATGATGATGATGATTTTGTTTGCTTCTATGATGGTAGAGAGCAGTCTTCAGCCTGAGACCTATCCCTAGGTTAAGTAACTGAATTGGGGTTTGTTGTGGCTAAAGTTACCATTAACAACCAGCTGGTCTTAATTTCTCCCAACCATTACAGTACTCAGTTATCACATTGTCACCGTTTTTGTTGTTTGTTCCGGTCTTTCTCCCAATGGATTAGGCAAACTACCTGACTTGGTCAAATCTGAGTTAGAATTCCAAATTATGGGTAACAAGGCCTCCCTAATTCAGCTAAAATTCCCCACAGCTGTAAAAGAAAAAAGAAAAGGAGAAAACAAATGACCATGTGTTTGGTTTCTGTGTTTGCTTCCTGTCTTTAAAAAAAAAATTGTTCTTTCATTTACTCTTCTTCCACCCTATACCTCCTTCCCCTCTTTTGCCATCTGCAGTACCAAAAAATCTAGAGAAGACTTCTAATGACTTGAACCTCTTTTAAATAATTCAGAACAAAGGCACCCCAATCGCCTTTTGGAGTGTTCTGTTTTCATTTGTGGAGTTTCAAGAGTAATGGGGAGATTCTTTTTAGGTCTAAAGCTCTATTTTTCTGTATTTTATGACCTGACCTTTTTGGCTTTGAGGTACCAGAGATGACTGCACTGTGCGAGGATTTGATCTTGGCATGCATAATGGCAGAAGAGAGCTATAAAGTTACTATGGCTGAGCACTAAGATAAAAACTACTGTTAGATCTAACAAGTTCTTTTTGCAAGTGGGTGAATTTGTATTTATCTCATGGCTAAAAATTCTGAAGTAAATGCTATAGAATTTGTGTGTGTGTGTGTGTGTGTATTTGAAAGGGCTTTATAATTTTTATAATTTTATGTTTAATTAGCAATTAAATCCTTTAACTTCCCTTTAGAGCACCAAACTTTTTCTCTCCACATCTTATAATGTAAACTTTTCTATTTCACCTGAGTTGTTTCCTTTAATATGCAGATTTAAGGTTATTTAGCTCACAACCGCTGAGGGTTGTGAAACAGGGTGTCAAGAATCTGAAAGTCCAAGATAGAACTTATGAATCTATAAGATGTATTTCTGTCAGCATGCCTAATACATCTATCCGTTTATGTGTTGTAAATGAGAAAAGACTAGTCAAATGCTTTTTCAAGTTCACGTAACAAGTAATTACTTCAATAAATAAGCTAGCTTTAAAATTATTGGCAAAGTAATATTAGAAATGTCTTAAGAATTCCCAACATACATTTTTTGCATTTATTAATCAAGCAATATTATACTTATCCCTGCTAAATACTATAGTCAACATTTGACATGGGGTTACAAAACTATAAACCCAGTCCAAAACAGAATAATCTTTGATTGTGTAATTTTTAATAAATAAGACACTGATATTGGTTCAACGAAAATAGCTGCATCTTGAAGTTAGTAAGATTACCGTAACTTCTAATCCTGTGGCTTTAGGCAGTCTAGTCCACAGGGAGTAAGGAGGTTTGTTTTGGGAAAGGACTGTTCTTATTTTTGTTTCAAAGTTAAACTATAAACTAAGGTCCTCCCAAAATTAGTTGGAGAAACTGGTTATTTTACCAAGGCCTTGACTGGAATGGTGTGCTTTTCTTTAAGAAATCAAACTTGACTTATGGAGTCAATAAAAGCCCGTTGGGAAACTGGCCTCATACCTTTAACCACACAGCCCAGGTACAGGGTTCCTGACCTGTGGTAAGTAAAGAATGTCGCTTCTTGACAGATCCAGGAACCCCAAGTTTATCTTGGAACCTCAGTAGGAGAGGATCACCCAACTGATAAATATTTGATGGCACAAATGGCTTCACCCAACTGATACATATTTGATGACTGGGCTTGGCTTTAAAAAAGTCTTATCTGACATTCCTCCTGTGGAACAAAGTTCCACTGAAGCCAATTTAAAACCTATGTAAAAAATAATTATCCTTGCTGCACTGTATACAAACAATTAGGCCAAACATAATAAAGGAAACCAGTCATACCATTATTTGTCTTTAGTATAAAAGGAAAACTGGAGGGAGATAAATTATGTTTCAAAACTATAGTACATCTTTTTTTAGATTCTAGTCTTGAATAAAGTTTTTTTCGATTTTTGTTATTCTCTATAGTTTGGACCAAATTCTAATTTTCCTTGGCTATGAGTCTTCTTCAAAATAATGTTTTCAATTTTTTTCTTTTTTTTCCATTTTTTCTAACTTGGATCACTAAAAACTAAGCTGTGCTTTCTAAAATCCCTGCAAACTGAAGTCAGACAACGTACACATCAGAAGAAAATAACAGTAACCTATTTATATTCATAAACCACTTTCATAATGGCCTACCAATGTATGGACTTCAGAGTAATGTGGCCTATATCGATTTTTCCAGGATTGTTTTATGTTTGTTCTTATTTTTCTTCCCTTTTTCCCCCCATTTTCTCTTCATAAGTCATCAGATTTCACAACTTGCTAAAAATGAGCATTCGGGGCCTACTTGTCTTGTAATAAATCATCTTAGCTATGAGAGATCAGATGAAACCTGAGACCAGAGAGTCATTTTCTTCTAAAATGCTTTCTCCAAAAGTTTTTAACAAAGAAAAGAGGAGAAATGTGAAAGGAAAATCTTGAGGCCCCCAAATTACTAAGCGAAAAGGAAAAGTCAAGCTGGGAACTGCTCAGGGCAAAACCTGCCTCCCATTCTATTCAATCATCCCTCTGCTGGCTGAGATAGATGCATATTCTGATGGCCTCATTTGGAAAGGCTTATCAAAAACTCAAAAAAAAAAAAATGCAGCCATTTGTCTCTCACCTACCTGTGACCTGGAAACCCCTGCCTGCTTTGAATTGTCCCTGCCTTTCTGGACAGAACCAATGTACTTCTTACATATGTTGATTGATGTCACATGTCTCCCTAAAATGTATAAAAACAAGCTGTGCCCTGACCACCTTGGGTACATGTCATCAGGACTTCCTGAGGCTGTGTCATGGGCATGAGTCCTTAACCTTGGAAAAATCAACTTTCTAAATTAACTGAGACCTGTCTCAATCTGGGGGGGATGGGTTACAGTACCATGGCCACTATTTGGGTGATGGAATTAATAGAAGTCTAAACCTCAGCATTACACAATATACTTATTTAACAAATTTGATGGTGGGTGGCACTGAGAATGATTGTGAAAGTTCTCCTACAGATGACTTTTGAGTTACAATTTATAAGATAAATACAGCATCGTGCTGGTGAACATTTAACAATTTACTTCTTGGGAATGAGGGAAGGAAGATGACAAACAAATGATACGACTTGTACTTTTTGCCAATTTGTGTTGTTTAAATACTTCCACCATGACTGATTTCAAACTACCACTGTGAAGTCACTGAGAAGAGATACACATAAGTAGCTCTTGACAGCCAGTGCAAGATAACTGAATCCCTCCTGGATGAATAAGATTTTCCTAGTCAACTAGGGGATAAGGGCATTCCAGAACAAGGGGATGTAAAAAATATCAAGAGTTGGAATATACAGTATGGAGAAGCAATGGTAAGTAAAAAGTATGCAGAGTTAGTCTAGCAATTGATCTATGAGTTGCTAAAGAGTTTGGAATTTGTCTTCTGGAAGTAGTGGATGGTTAATAAAGAATATCAAAAAGGTCAAAGACAAGCACAGATATTTCTTGCAAAGATTAACAATAAAGAAAGAAGATTAAAAAGAAAAAATCTAATAGCTGGTAAATTAATTAAGATGCTATGTAATAGTGAGGTAGGAGACTGGCAGGTCTTATTTTCTGGTCACAACTCTACTGACCAATGCAGGATGTGGTCCAGACAGAATAAAGTGAAGAAACCAGCAGGATCCAGCAGATAGCCATGAAAGCAATCCCTAGCTGCCCTCATTGCTCACTGGCATAAGACAATCCTACTAGTACCATGACAGTTTACTAACGTCATGGCAATGACCTGGAAGTTACTACTCCCATACAAGGTAACAATTTAGAAGTTACCACCCCTTTCCTAGAAAGTTTTAAATAACTTGCATTTGCCCACCTGTTAATTTCCATGTAATTGAAAGTGGGTTTACTGAGTATAATACAGTTGCCAACTCTTGTTGCACTACTTATGTGTTAACCCTGGTCCACAAGGAGCAGTACTGTTCAATAAAAGACTGCTGATCAACACCACTGGCTTGTTTTGAATTCTTTCCTGGGCAAAACCAAGAGCCATCCTTGGATAAGACTCAATTTTGGAGATCAGCTGTCCTGCAACAATAGTATTGCGAAAAAATGTGGAAGGCCATATCTAAGGGAGTAGTAGTGAGAATAAAGAGGAGGCAATCAATTGAAGAAACATTTAGAAGGTAGATTTAATAGGGGTTTATGGCCCCCATGGACATGACAATAAGGGAGAACAAGGATTTGAGGATGTCCCTCTGACTTATGAGTGGATGATTACTTGTAATACTTTAATAGAGTTGTATTTATTTGATTTAGCTTTATCTGACATGACCCAGGTTTTTTGACTTTTAATGATTTTACTGTATAATGATACACATACAAATCATTTAAAACCTAAATATGTAGGCAGTAATTGCTTCCTATATAATGAATGGATAGAAGGTAATATGACCCAGTAGTTAGAGAAAATAAATAGGCTAAAACAATATTGTACAGGATTACATTCTACATGCACACCATTTGAAATTATAAAATTAGAAGAGATCTCTTTTAACAATTCTTCCGATAAGAAGTCTCTCACACTCATTATAGATAAATATAATTTCCTTTTAAAGAGAGGAAAAAAGGAGTCAGTAAACGACATATGAAAAATCAATGAATAAACTCACAGTACATAGCCTTAAACTGCTGATCTCTGACATGTACTTCCGTAGCTTAAGAAAAAAAAAATATTAAAAAGCTACTTGGCAGTAAAATTTCCAATTAGTGTGATAGTAATTTTTCAATATCAAATTCTTAAGACAGTAGATTTTGAATGTTTTATTTATTTCTGTTACTTAGAAAAGTTCTTACTTATATAAATTCACAACTTATTGGCACATCTAAAACATACAGCCATACTAAACATTTAAGTTTAACCAACAAAAAGCCTGAATATTTAAAATAAAACAAAATAGAAAATCATTTCTGAATTTTTATTTAATTCTACTATAATTTGAAGATGCTAATGAAAAATTTAAAAATTACTAAATTGTAGTTTATTTTTTAATTTTGTTGAGTATAAAAAGAAAAACAATTTATTACCAATAAATTATGAGCTACAATCTGATAGACTCCAACTAGCAAACTTAAAAAGTTGGGATTTATCTGCATTTTACACAGGGAAAATTATGACTCAAAAAAAATTAACTGTCTTATCCAAGGATAGCAATTTACAGTATAATGAAAATAGCCAAATACTGAGTTTCTTGCTCTATGTAAAGTAATTTTAAATAATTCTAATTACTTATTTTTTACTTCCAACTTTTATTTTTAAATATTTATTTATTTATTTATTTGAGATGGAGTTTCACTCCTGTTGCCCAGGCTGGAGTGCAATGGCGCGATCTTGGCTCACCACAACCTCAGCCTTGCGGCTTCAAGCGATAGTCCTGCCTCAGCCTCCCGAGTAACTGGGACTACAGGCATGTGCCACCACTCCAGGCTAATGTTTTTGCATTTTTAGTAGAGACGGGGTTTCTCCATGTTGGTCAGGCTGGTCTTGAGCTCTCGACCTCAGGTTATCCGCCTGCCTCGGCCTCCCAAAATGCTTGGAATACAGGTGTGAGCCACCGCGCCTGGCCATTTCCAACTTTTAAGTTCACAGGTAAATGTGCAGGAGGTGCAGGTTTGTTACATAGGTAAGCATGTAGCACGGTGCTTCCCTCACAGATTATCCTATCACCTAGGTATTAGGCTCAGCACCCGCCAGCTATTATTCCCAGTCCTCTCCTCCCACTCCCTGACCCTCTGATAGGCCCCAGTGTGTTTTATTCTTCCGGATGTGTCCATTTTTTCCTCATCAATTAGCTCCCACTTATAAGTGAGAACATGTGGTATTTGGTTTTCTGTTCCTGTGTTAGTTTGCTAAGAATAATGACTTCCAGCCCTGTCTATGTTCCCGCAAAGGAAATGATCTCCTTTCTTTTTGTAGCTGCACAGTATTTCATGGGGTATATGGACCACATTTTGATGTGACTCAATTTGATCTAATTTTATTCAGATTAACATATCTAAATTGATTTTACCCCATGTAAATCTGTAATTAGAAAGTGATTAGTCAGTTATTTTGTAGCTTAATTTTCAACCAGAAGAGATTTTTCTATATTTGTTGCTTGCCTGAAGAATGCTAATATTTATGGGCAGTGCAAAACAGCCCAAAAAGGAGGATTTAGAGAGGTAGAAGGAGAACCAGGAAAGAGCAAAGTTGTGAAAATTAACTGATGAAGAGAAAGTTTCAAGGAGCAGGGAGTAGTTAAGCAGGCAAAATGCTGTATTGATTCAAGTAAATCAAAGAGTAAAAAGTGCTTAGTTTTGATTCAGAATCCAGGAATCATAGGTAACTGTAGAAAGAACAGTTACAGTTGAGTGAGAAAGGCAGAAGCCACACTGTGCTAACTTTTGGAGATAATAAAGAAGTGGAGACAGATGAGTGTTTTATTTTCAAATCATTTCAACTTTCATTTTAGATTCAAGTGGTAGACGTCCATGCCTATTACCTGAGGGCATGATGCTGAGGTTTGTGGTCTGATTGACGCCATCATGCAGGTACTGGGCATAGCACCCAGCAGTTTTTCAGCCATCAACCTCTCCCTCCCTCTCCCATCTAGTCGTCCCCAGTGTCTTTTTTGTCATCTTTTCTGTCCATTAGTACTCATTGTTTACTTCACAAATATAAGTGAGAACATGCAGTATTTGTTGTTCTGTTCCTGTGTTAATTAACTTAGGAAAATGGCTTCCAGCTTTTTATGATGCCCCCAAAATACATGATTCAATGCTTTTATGGCTGCATAGTATTCCATGTTGCACGTGTAACACATTATCTTTATTCAGTCTACCGTTGATGAGCATCTTTGGTTGATTCCATGTCTTTGCTATTGTGAAGTGTGCTGTGATGAACATATGAGTACATATCTGCTTTTGACAGAACAATTTTTTTTTGGATAGTTTCCCAGTTATGGTTTTACTGAGTCACATGGTAGCTTTAAGTTATTTGCGACATCTCCAAAGAGCTTTCCATAGTTGCTAAACTAATTTACATTTCCACCAACAGTGCATAAGCATTGCCTTTTCTCCACAGCTTCACAAGCATCTGTCATTTTTTTGATTTTTTAATAGCCATTCTGACTGATGTGAGATGGTATCTTATTGTGGGATTTTTTTAAGCTTTTATTTTAGGTTCAGGTGTACATTTACAAGTTTGTTATATAGGTAAACTTGTGTCAAAGTGGTTTGTTGTACACATAATTTTATCACTCTGGTTTTTAACCTAGTACTCAATAGTTTTGTGTGTGTGTGTGTGCTCCTCTCCCTCCTCCCACCCTCTACCTTCTTGGAGGCCCAAATGTCCATTGCTCCCCTGCATGTATCCACATATTCCCCTTATTTTGCTCCCACTAATAAGTGAAAACATCCAGTGTTTGATTTTCTGTTCCTGCATTGGTTTGCTTAGGTTGATGACCTCCAGCTCATGTTGCCCCAAAGGACATTATTTCATTCTTTTATGGCCGCATAGTACTCCTCAGTATATATGGACCACATTTTTTATGCAGTCTACCATGACAGGCGTTTAGGTTGATTCCATGTCTTGGCTATTGTGAATAGTACTGCAATGAACATACGCCTGCATATGTTTGTTTCTGTCTTGTAAATTTGTTTAAGCTCCTTATAGATGATGGATATCAGACTTTAGTTAGATGTATATTTTGCAGCTATGTTCTCCCATTCTGTAGGTTGGCTATTTACTCGCTTGATACTTTCTTCTGCTGTGCAGAAGCTCTTTAGTTTATTGAGATCTCATTTGTCATTTTTTGCTTTTGTTGCAGTTTCTTTTGGCTTCTTCATCAGAACATCTTTTATACTTCCTATGACCAGAATGGTATTGTCTAGGTTGTCTTTTCAGAGTTTTTATAGTTTGAAGTCTTACATTTAAAATTTTAATTTATCTTGAGTTAATTTTTGTATATGGTGTAAGGAAGGGGTTCAGTTTCAATCTTCTGCATATAGCTAGCCAGTTATCGCAGCAACATTTATTATGTGGGGAATCCTTTCCCCATTGCTTCTTTCTGTCAGCTTTGTTGAAGATCAGATGATTGTAGGTGTGCAGCCTTATTGCTAGGCTCCCTGTTCTGTTCTGTATGTCTAAGTGTCTGTATTTGTACCAGTATCCTATTGTTTTGGTTACTGTAGCCCTATAGTATAGTTTGAAGTTGTGTAGCATGTTGCTTCCTAATAGTTCTTTTTTCTTAGGATTGCCTTGTCTATTCAGGCTCTTTTTTGGTTCTATATAAATTTTAAAATACTTGTTTTCTTTTTTTTTGGAGAAAGTCATTGGTAGATTGATAGGAATAGCATTAAATATGTAAATTGCTTTGGGCAGTATAACAATTTTAATGATAGTGATACTTCCTATCCATGAGCATCGGTTGTTTTTCCATCTGTTTGTGTCATCTCTGATTTATTTGAGTTTTGTAATTCTTATTGTGGAGATCTTTCACCTCCCTGGTTAGTTATATTCCCAGGTATTTTATTCTTTTTGTGGCAGCTGCAAATGTGATTGCATCCTGGTTTGGCTCTCGGCTTGGCTATTGTTGGTGTGTAGGAATCCTAGTGGGTTTTTATGTTAATTTTGTATCCTGAAACTGTGCTGAAATTGTTCATCAGTTTAAGGAGCTTTTGGGCCGAGACTATGGGGTTTTTCTAGATATAGAATCATGTTGTTTGCTAACAGGGATAGTTTAAGTTCTTCTCTTCCTATTTGGATGCCCTTTATTTCTTTCTGTTGTCTGAATACTCTGGACTGGGCTTCCAATAATCTGTTGAATAGGAGTGGTGAGAATTGCCTTTTGCCGGTTTTCAAGGGAAGTGGTTCCAGCTTTTGCTCATTCAGTGTGATGTTAGCTATGGGCTTGTCATATAAGGCTCTTATTATTTTTAGGTATGTTTCTTCAATACCTAGTTTATTGAGAGTTTTTAACATGAAGGGATGTTTAATTTTGTTGAAACCCTTTTCTTCATCTGTTGAGATGATCACGTGGATTCTTTTTTGAATTACATTAATTAATTTATATTTGTTGAACCAACTTTGCATCCAGGGATAAACCCTGCTTGATCATGGTGGACTAGCTTTTTGATGTGCTGCTGGGTTTGGTTTGCCAGTATTTTGTTGAGAATTTTTGCATCAATGGTAATCAAGGATACGGGTCTAAAGTTTTTGTTTATGGATGTGTCTCTGCCATGTTTCGAAATTACAATGATGCTGCCTCACAGAATGAGTTGGGAAGGAACCACTCCTCCTTAATTTTTTGGAATAGTTGTAATAGTACCATCTCTTCTTTATACATCTGGTAGAATTCAGCTATGAATCTGAGTGGTCTGGGACTTATTTTGGTTGGTAGGCTATTTATTATTGATCTAATTTTGGAGTTCATTTTGATCTGTTCAGTGATTACATTTCTTCCTGGTTTAATCTTGGGAGGGTGTATGTGTCCAGGATTTTATGCATTTGATTATCTGATGATGAATGATGTTGAGCATTTTTTACATGCTTGTTGGCCACTTTTATGTATTCCTTTGAGAAGTATCTGTTCTAATATTAATAACACTATAGTGGTCTGATAGTAAATTTAAGGGGTCTTGGAACTTTGGTAAACTCACTCTCAGTATTTCAATTTTGTGATAGTTTCATAATTCCTTCATGGCTTTCTTTTGTTCCTATCAATTGATGTAAAATGTCTACAGTAGGCATTGGAAAAAATATTTGCTTAGAGTAAGCTATAGCACCTTCCACCCCACCAATACAACATACACATACACAAACACATACACATACAGAGACAGAGAGAGAGAGAGAGAGAGAGAGGAGAGAGAGAGAGACAGAGAGGACACCATTGGGGAAAGTGAAGAATAAGAATTTTTGCTTATATGATACCTATGAGTTGTTGTTGTTGTTGTTGTTGTTGTTTGCTTCGGCCTCAAGCACTAAGGAGTTTGGTTATAGTCAACTTGCATTAGGGAAGAATAGGGCAAGACAAAGATAAAATCAGAGACTCCTAGTGAGAGGTGAAGTCAGCTGGGCTTCTGGGTGGGGTGGGGACTTGGAGAACTTTTGTGTCTGGCTAAAGGATTGTAAATGCACCAATCAGCACTCTGTGTCTAGCTAAAGGTTTGTAAATGCACCAATCAGCACTCTGTCAAAACAGACCAATCAGCTCTCTGTAAAATGGACCAATCGGCTCTCTGTAAAATGGACCAATCAGCAGGATGTGGGCAGGGCCAGATAAGGGAATAAAAGCAGGCCACCCGCACTAACAGCAGCAACCATGGGGTCGTCTTCTTCCCTGTGGAAGATTTGTTCTTTTGCTCTTCACAATAAATCATGCTACTGTTCACTCTTTGGGTTAGCACCGCGTTTATGAGCTTTAACACTCATGGTGAAGGTGTGCAGCTTCACTCCTGACATCAGCCAGACCACGAATCCACCAGAAGGAAGAAACTTCGGACATGTTGGAACATCAGAAGGTACAAATTCTGGACACAGTAGCTTTAAGAACTGTAACACTCAACTTGGGTGTCCACGGCTTCATTATTGAAGTCAGCAAGGCCAGGAACCCACCAGTTATGGACACACTAGGAACTAAAGGCAGACATTGTTTGTAGCAAGGATCTATATTTTCTGTCTAAAATGTTTCATGCTCTGCTTCTATCTTCTCATGGCCGGTCTAAGAGGTAGGTTGAAAGAGTGAAATATGGAAAGAAAATTATAAGAATTTATTGGCGCATGTATAATCTATAAGAATGCCTCTCTCAGTCAGATCTGCCTTAGTACATTACCTAACTCCCATGGCATAGGCCTCTGCTGTATGTCAAATAAGACAGAAAATTCTACCTGCCAAACAATCACTGTTTTACTATGCATTGCTTGAGGCCCCTAGAAGCCATGTGAAGAAGAGGGAATGGATCCTGGCAGTGGTCAAAATATAGTGGAGGTCAGTGGGTAGATAGTAATGCACCAGTTCTAGAGAACGGGCTAAGAAGCTGGGCTAAATCTGTGGTGTCAGTGAGTGGCCTTAATGTATCGTGAACACCCATAGATGGTATCTGCAGAATGCTTCCCTTAACTCTGGTCTGTTTTAGAATTGCCCTATTGAAGAGTAATTTTAATTGCTGAAGGAAGGGTTCTGTCAGGTTTCCCAGGATGGATTGGGAGAATCTGAAGGATTTTTGACTCTAAACTCCAAATGCTCACAACCAAAAAGGCGTTGATGAGTCAGACCAGCCTTGAAGTGTCTGTTCCTGTGTGTGCCTGTGCTTGTGTAGGTGTGTTTTTGTTGGGAAAATGTGTTCATCTTTTGCATGTAAGAAAAAGCAAAAATTCTTACTCTTCACTTTCCCCAATTATGGTGAATTGTCTTTTAAGATCAGTGTGGAGAGGGGTCCCATTCCAAACAAAACAAGTGAACCAGAATAGGTTGTGAAACAATTACACCAATTGTATTATCACCTGTAATAAGTTCATAGGGCAATCTTTTACCCTGGAGAATAAAAGAAAACAGACTCTGTGTACAAGTGCATTAATTAAAGAGACAGGGCTTTGGGGAGTTCTGGGAACCTCAGTTTGGCTGAAAGACTGGCGAGCTGATTGACACAGGGTTGGAGATACACCAAAGTGAGTATTGTTTTTGGATCTGGATTTTGAAGAACTGCTGTGATCACTAGAGAGTAGAAACAATGCCCCGGGTCTGTGCCTTGTGAATCTGGCTGGTCCCAGGCTTTAGACTGAGTCTATAAATATACGTCAAACTTGTCTGCTTTACAAATTGTAGAGGAACCTTGAAAAATCTTCCCAGGAGGTGGGGGAGGGAGAGGTAGTATAAACTTCCATTTGTATTTGGCTAAAAGGTAAAGATATATTCTATCTTTGGGCATTTAAAATGGTCTATTTGTAGAATTAATCCCTCCCTTATACAAATGTCGTTAAATTGGACAAAGCCGTTCTAATTTGTAAACCTCCAGAAACACGTATGTTTATTTCAAAGGTGAAATTAGTTATAATATTTTCTTTAATCAATACCCATCTTCTTAATATTTCAAGATTATGATGTGTGCGATTTGAACGTTGTGGAGTATGTCTCTATCAGGCTGAAAAGCTACTGCTAACATTTTTTTTATGTTATACAAATGAACGTGAAAAAGACATAAGCTTGAATGTGAAATATTCAGTCCCATGTAGATTTGCCTTAAATCGTTTCTAAAGAAACATTGTTACTTCTAAAGTTTATTTTGTGTTTAAATGGGCTATTTTTCTTCCGCTCAAAAGCAAAAAAATTCTTCCCTCTCACCAGTTCTCAGAGAAAGGGTCACACCCACTAACTTATTACTAACTGATGAAAGGGATGTGGAATTGAAACTGCTGCCAGGGAATCTGCAGAAGGGCTAAATGGCTTTTAAGCTCAGAAAGGCTAAATGGCCTTTAAGAGCCTGCTGATCTGTACTTTCTAGAGAATAATTGCTTCAAAATCTATTTCATGAAAATGTCTACCCTTCAATAAGGGTGAGAACAATGTGATACCTGTGTCGGAAAATCTCTTTAAAAGATTTACTTTTACTTTGAGGAATTCTTCCTGAGAATTTTTTTTCTCCAAATGTGTTTGTATGCATCAAAAACGTAATTAGAGGCATGATTGAGGCAAACCATGAAAATAGATGTCAACAATTTAACGGGGCCTATGAAGCAAGAGAGAGCCCACACTTGAAGTATGAATTTTCTTGTGACTGTCTCTGCCTAACTTTTGAACTGTGGCTACTAGTTCACTTGTGAAAGAAAACACTTGAAGGCCAAACAAAACGTATTTTCTGGCCATATTTACTAATCTAGCTGCCAGCTTGTAACCTAATGTTTAAGGTTAAGAAAATGCTACTAAAAGCTGCCTAAAGACTAAGAGGAGAAAAGCAATATTTAGTTTTTAAATGATAAATAATAGTTACACATATTTATGGGTTTGATATGATGTGTTGATACATGCATGCAATTTGTAACCATGAAGTCAGGGTATTTGGGATTCCTATCACCTAAAAATATTTATCATTTTTATTGAGAATAATCTGAGGTTTCTTTTCCAGGTATTTTGAAATATATAATAAATTATTGCTAGCTATATTTGCCCTAATGTGGTCAAAACTTAGAACTTATTCCTTCTATTTAACTGTATCTTTGCACCCATTAACTACCTCTTTTTATTCCGCCCTCCCTACTGCCATTTCCAGTCTCTGGTGACCACAATTTTACTCTCTACCTCCATGCGATTGTTTTTTAGCTCCCACATATGAATGAGAATATGTGACATTTGTCATTCTTTCTCTGGATTATTTCACTTCGATTACATTCTTCAGTTTCATCCATGTTGCTGCAAATGACAGGATTTTTTTTAATGGCTAAATAGTATTCCCTTATGTACCTATACCACGTTTTCTTTTCCGATCGTCTGTTGATGACATAAAACCGGACACACAGACTAATGGAACAGAATAGAGAATACAGAAATAAACCACACATTTGCAGTCAACTCATTTTTGACAAAGGTGCCAAAAATATACATTGGGGAAAGGACAGCTCTTCAATAAACGGTGCTGGGAAAACTGGGTATCCATGTGCAGAAGAAAAAAATTAGACCCCTATCTCTCACCATATACAAAAATCGACTGAAAATGGAATTAAAGACTTAAATGTAGCAAT
Organism: Chlorocebus sabaeus; assembly: GCF_047675955.1. Classification (NCBI taxonomy): domain Eukaryota; kingdom Metazoa; phylum Chordata; class Mammalia; order Primates; family Cercopithecidae; genus Chlorocebus; species Chlorocebus sabaeus. The sequence goes on from NC_132933.1 coordinate 59,186,678, forward strand.
GGAAACTGTAAAACCAGAAGAAAATATTGGAGAAATCCTTCAGGACATTGGTCTCAGCTAAGTTTTATGGTAATGACCTTAAAAGCCCAGGTCACAAGAACAAAAATAGACACATAAGATTACATCGAGCTAAAAGGTTTCCACACAAACAAAGGAAACAATAAGCAGAGTGAAAAGACAACCTGCAGAATGTCAGAAAAGATTTGCAAACTGTCCATCTGACAAGGGATTAATAGTGGGAATGTATAAGGGATTCAAACAATTCAATAGTAATAAAAGGCAATTAATTTGATTTAAATATGGACAAAAGGTCTAAACAGGTATTTTTCAAAAGAAGACATGCAAATGACCAATGGGTATATGAAGCAATGCTCAACATCACTAATCATCAGAGAAATGCAAATCAAAATCACAAGAAGATAACATCTTCAGTTAAAATGGCTATCATCAAAAAGGCAGAAAATAATAGATGCTGACAAGAATGTGGAAAAAATGGAATTTTTAAAAACTATTGATTCGAATGTAAACTATTACAACCACTATAGAAAATGCTATGGAGGTTCCCAAAAAAACTAAAAATAGACCTACCATATGATCCAACAGTCTTACTGCTGGGTGTTTATCCGAAGGAAAGAAAATCAGTATGTCAAAAAGATATCTTCTCCTATGTTTACTGCAGCACGATTCAGAATTGTAATGTTTAGATTTTTAAGTCTAAATTAAAGCACCAATATTTGGCTGACACTTTGGAGACTATGAATTAAATTTTTCATTTGTGAACAAATGCATAAAGTAGTGAAGGTGAATATGTAGTATAATATTAAATTTAATATTTGTCAATAGTGGGAGCTTTTTTTTAAACTTTGCAATCTTAATTAAAATAGAAACTTTTATTGGGTTATATTAATTGTTGGTATTTTAATTTGGCAAGCTTAAATCATTAAAGGTAGCTGGTTGTCAATCTCTGTTATATTATTTAATTCAGAAAAAATTTAGATATTTGCACTGAATCAGAAATGTCTAAAATTTTCTGAATTTCCAGTGTTATTTTTATTTGGAAAAACTGAGGTTGAACCAAAATGATTGGAAATAAATTACAAAGATATGGAGATAAAGATGACTATGGATTGAAAATTCGATTCCTTGTAATTAACAAGACACAGCACAAGAACTGACTTGAGATGAGCAGACACTCAAAACCTAAAATATGTAAAAGAAGGAAATAAATTCTAAGATTAGGATTCAAATACAGGAGCTTAGGTCCGGAATCTGGTTGAGTGGAAAGAGTCCTGGAATATTTATTTATTTATTTATTTATTTATTTATTTATTATTATTATACTTTAAGTTCTAGGGTACAGGTGCATAACGTGCAGGTTTGTTACATATGTATACTTGTGCCATGTTGGTGTGCTGCACCCATCAACTCGTCAGCACCCATCAACTCGTCATTTACATCAGGTATAACTCCCAATGCAATCCCTCCCCCCTCACCCCTCCCCATGATAGGCCCCAGTGTGTGATGTTCCCCTTCCCGAGTCCAAGTGATCTCATTGTTCAGTTCCCACCTATGAGTGAGAACATGCGGTGTTTGGTTTTCTGTTCTTGTGATAGTTTGCTAAGAATGATGGTTTCCAGCTGCATCCATGTCCCTACAAAGGACACAAACTCATCCTTTTTTATGGTTGCATAGTATTCCATGGTGTATATGTGCCACATTTTCTTAATCCAGTCTGTCACTGATGGACATTTGGGTTGATTCCAAGTCTTTGCTATTGTGAATAGTGCCGCAATAAACATACGTGTGCATGTGTCTTTATAGCAGCATAATTTATAATCCTTTGGGTATATATCCAGTAATGGGATGGCTGGGTCATATGGTACATCTAGTTCTAGATCCTTGAGGTATCGCCATACTGTTTTCCATAATGGTTGAACTAGTTTACAATCCCACCAACAGTGTAAAAGTGTTCCTATTTCTCCACATCCTCTCCAGCACCTGTTGTTTCCTGACTTTTGAACGATTGCCATTCTAACTGGTGTGAGATGGTATCTCATTGTGGTTTTGATTTGCATTTCTCTGATGGCCAGTGATGATGAGCATTTTTTCATGTGTCTGTTGGCTGTATGAATGTCTTCTTTTGAGAAATGTCTGTTCATATCCTTTGCCCACTTATACAAAACTTCAAGAACCAAATAGGAGTCAGAGTTTATGAGGGGCTCAAATTCTGTGGGCTTAAACTACTTTTTAATGACTTTGAACTTCTGATACTGCCATACAGCAATGTTGGCTTTTTGTTTCTTTCAGATATTCAGTACTGTGCTAAGATGATACACATGAGGCATCTAGACCCAGTTCTAGAAAATCTTGACCAACAGTCAAAAAAAAGTAGTGTGAAGTCACCACACTGTCTGAGTTCTGCCTTACCTATAAACTATTCTTGATGATAAAGCATGCTAATACATTAGTCTTCACGGAAGCATGGAGTAGGGTAGGGGGAACAACTAACACAGGAAAATACTTGGATTTCAGTGAGGCTGTCTGTTAACAAAGATGAGGAAAAGGGATTATCTACTATGAGAAACATAAGCAATATAAGATAATAAGAGGTTGGAGTAAAAATATTACCAATACTTAGAGTATTAAATGTTTGTTGACATTTAAGATAGAAGGACTCTTAAATAGACAGACATCTGTATAATGGATGTCCTTTATGTCTTTTATTTCAGTAAACAAAGTTACCTCTTGTGAAATTCTTAATAAAAACAAAACACTGTATTAAAACTTCCAGTTATATGCCCCAGTACAATACCACACACACATACACACACACACACACACACACACATACAGAGAGAGAGAGAGAGAGAGAGAGAGAATATAATTACAGAAATTTTGAGATTTGGCTCAAGGCGCCAAGGAGTAGAATCCGAGAATGAGGCAAGACAGAAGATATGCGCTGTGGAATCCCTCAGGACAGAAGGCATAGGTTGCAGCAACAAACTCATTTGTTATATTTTGTCTATTCTGCATTTTCCTCTATTGCTTCCTCTGCAAGTGGTTAAGCTCTGTTACTTGAGTGGGAGGAACTGGGATAAAATTAAATAAGGTATGTATATTTAGAGCTTTCTATAATGTTTGTCAACGTGCCTCTCTCTGCAGCTGTCATGAAACAGAATATTGCTGGGTTCCCATGGCTTATGGTTTGCCTAGTGCAAATAAAATTTCCTCGTGTTCTTTCAGGCAAACTGTCTATCTTAAATTACCCTGGTACACATTGAAACAGGGAAGAACTGGATGACTCAAATCACTGAGACAGTATAGTATAGAGATAAAATAATGACTACGATAATACTACCTATGTTGTGTTTAGAACAATCCCGGCACTTAATAAGCACTATGTATGTGTCTGATACGTTTAAAATATACTTAATGGATACCTTAAGTACAGATTATTACTTCTAGAAATTTAGCTAGGGAGAAAAGAAGAGAGTTAGTGTTTGCATGGGTAGGGGAAAGGGGAATACAGGAATTATTTATTTATATACTGTTTGATTTTATTTCAAGGTAGGAGACATAAACATGTTTATAAACCAAGGTGAATAATTCAATGGAAGGGATACAGATTCTGAGGTCCCGCTCACAGATACTGAATTTGAAATTCTGAACATGGGTGCAAAATTCATCTATCTATCTATATCCATCTACATATTTGTATTATATATTACATATTCATATATACACATATATATGTATATTTCTACAATATTATGATGACTTAATAAGGCCTACCTTGACTATATTGCTCACCCACTACAGTCCCAACTCCTTTTGTCCTCTTATTTTATTTTTTCCATAACATTTATCACGTTCTAACATCCTATGTAGTTTATCCGTTTATTGTTTTTAGTTTATTGTCTTTCTTTTCCCACTAGTACTTAAGTACCAAGAAGGCACTTTTGTTCACTGCTATATTCTCCACACCTGGAATAGCTCCTAGCTATAGTAGATTCTCAATAAACATTTGTTAAATACGTAAAGCAGGAAAGTGTGGGAACCACTTTCCCAGTGGGTGTAGAAACATAAGAGCCTAAACTGGGGCTAGGAAGGAGGAAATGGTGAATAAGACTCTGGCCATATCATAAATCGTCCCTGTGCCTCAGGGAAGTGGTTTTCTAGTTTTTTGGCTAGTGGAACAACCCTGGATTTCTAATCAAGGCTGACAATGACAGACAAAGCCTTTTTTTATCTTCTTTCTACCTTAATGGGTCATAGTGCTTCCAAAAGGGGAGATACTTTTTTTTTTCCAACCCCATTTGTCGTGTATCCATCATAATTTTTCCTCATGGTTATTTCATTCAATGCTTTGATCTCTGAATCTCATGCTTTGGTTTCTGAGTCTCTTCCTCAAAATATTATTGGAGAGTAGGAGGGGGACATACAGACACTGATATTATGCTATAATGTTAACCTGGAAGTACAGGAGGCTAATTAAAATAAAACCATGTTTTATAAGTACAATTGTTGGCAAGCCCATTTTGGATTCTTAAAGATATCTTCATCACTTTAAGTAGTTTAACATACTTCACATATTACCTTTTTTCTAAATTGCATCTAATTCAAATATGTGCGATTTCAGAAAATGGTAAAGAACTCTAAACTGGTAAAAAAAAAAAAAAAAAAAAAAAAAAAAAAAAAAAATTCTGGGTCAAACCAGAAAGAGCAAATGGAATGGCAATAATCAAATCTCAATGGTGTAATCTGGGCAAAACAAGCAATATTATGAAGAATATCCACTTACTATTCTGTTTTAAATAAGAGGAAAACCAGCTTGTAGCTTTTTCTATACTACTGAAAATTTAGCCATAACACCTAAATAAGGTATTTTACTGAATGCATAGAGAAAGTGAAATTAGAAGCCTGAGTAAATTAGAACATGTACTTAAAGAACACATCCATGAACAGTGTAATTGATGTTTTGCAATAAGTCTATTTTGAAATAGAGCTTTTAGTAAATTATCCATATTATACAGGCATCCTAGAACATTCTTATTGTAACAGGTAGGCATCTATGATGCTTAATTTTATGTGTCTATTTAGCTAGGCTATGATGAACATTTGTTTGATCGAAGACTAGTTTAGTTGTTACAAAAGTATTTCATAGACGTGATTAACATTTACAATCAGTTGACTTTAGGTAGAGCAGATTTACTCCCTATAATGTCAATGGGCCTCAGACAATCAGTTAGTTGAATGCCTTAAGAGCAATGGTTTCCTGTAAAAAGAATTCTGCCTCCAGACTGCAACATAGAAATTCTGTCGGAGTTTTGAGCAGTTGAGTTTTAGACTGTTACATCAACTCTTACCTGAATCTCCAGCCTTCCAGTTGTCCTATGAATCTAAAACTTGCCTGTTTTCACAATCCTGTGAACGACCCTTAAAATCTCTCTCTTAATAGATGATAGATAGATCAATGATTGATTGATTGATAGATAGATAGATAGATAGGCAGTAGATAGACTGGTGAAGATGAATCCATATCTATCTATCTATCTATCTATCTATCTATCTATCTATCTATCTGTCTATCTACAAAGGGTGGGAAAGAGAGAGACAGAATAAACTTTAATACATAGCATCTTAATTTCATTCAAAAAACTTGATAGAATACGACTATGTACCAGATACTGAACTATATTCTTGAGATGTAGTGATGATGAATAAAAATATAAGTTTCATGAAGGCAGGACTATTGGTTTGTTTTGTCCCCAGTACCTATAATGGTACTTGGAACAGAGTAGATATGTAATAGCAATTTGCCGAAAATATAAAGCATAGTTCTTGCCTTCAGAAGCCAGGGCATAAATTAAAAACCAAAGAAGTAAACCAAAAATCATACTGCATGTTATGTGCAACAGAAGGTCAAGATATAATTCTACTTCTCTTTTTAAAAAATCACAGAAATATTTACAGATCTCTGGATGCAACCATGACTCCACCTGCTCTCCTAAGGGGAGGACCTAAAAGACTGGGCATTAGGGATGACAGGGAAATATTTCAGTTAAAAACCTTTTGTCTCCTTTGACCACAAGTAAGTATTACTTTTTCCAAAAATATTTTATTGAATTATACAAGCAATTGTTCAAGAGTAAAGGTTTCTATAACAATATTTTACAAAGAAAAAACATAAATAATGTAACAATATATGACTAAAGTAATTCACAATAGCTGAAAGTAAAGGGGATTTATTATTGTATTTCTTAAAATAAAAATCATTTAGTTAGATGCACACAATTTCAGAGGCCAATGTGTACGAACATTTTCTTCCTAATAATTGTTCTAGTCATGTTGAATGGGAAAACTGAAAGCCACTGACAGATGTACTGATTTATGCCTATTTGTTTCTCATCATTTACAACATAAAAACTGAATTCCCAGATTCATCATTATTTAGTAACCTTGAAAAACTAAACTGAAGTATACTATATTTATGAATGGATATAAATTGAGAATATCAATGTTACTTCAGTTTTGCCACATTCTAAAACCATCCCACTGAATACTATATTATTTTCTCCCACTCAAGCATGCACTTTTTTTACTAAATATTATGCAAATATGCAGTAGAACCTATCATATTAAATAAATAGATTTTTCTACTCCAGATTAACATTTCACTTTTTCAATGTCATTAAGAATAAGCTGGGTGCAAATTGTCACTGATAACTGGCTCTCATTAATTATTTTTCACCAATGGTTAGGATTAGAATTATTTTCTCCTATTGACTAACTCTAGCTTTTCATGATAACCCATGAAAAAGATTGATGATTTGGGGAATTTAAAATAGAATCAAGCACATCAGATGGAAGAAAATGTAGCATCAATATTAAGTCATTAATAATGGTATCTAATTGACTTCTTCGGGCTCCCCAAAAATTTAGAATTCTGAACCATTATCTATGAAGTATTGGTTGTCCAATATCGGTTCACACTAGTTTTGTATGATGTCAAACGATAAGAAGTAAATGAGCCCTCAAAGTGATGGAGACAGTAGATAATGCAGTACTCGGGATTCTGTCCAACGATTACTTTCTGCCAATTGTACAGGCATTCTAATCTCCTACATGAAGATTCATGGATATCATTTATAAAATGTTCATTTTTTAGTGAATGGAAAAAAAATTCTGTTCCATTTGGGTATGAGATTTAAACAGACTCAGGATTTAACACTTTTTTTTTTTTTTCCACTGTTCCTCTGCTACCTAAGAAAAGAGACCTAAATAGTAGGTGGTTGACTGCCTGGTTTGACTGGCTTCCAGTTGCAGTGTCCCTAAAGTAGTTGGAGGAGATGAAGAAAGCCAAAGCTTGCCCCATCAGTGATCTGACCAGGAAAGCTATGATTTTCTGGCTCAAAAATCATTTAAAGACATGAGAAACGAAAAAAAGAAAAACAAAAAACCAAAAACCAAACCTTATTTGTCATCAAGTAAATGCCCCTTGAACGAAAAATAGATACTACAGCTGTCAAATTCCTATACTTTCTAAAGAAAACTGCCTAATGGTGAGATGTGAGAAGGCTGTAACTCTAATTTACTGCTGGCAAAAGTGGAAAATTGGATAATCTTCCTGGAATGTAATTTGTCAAAATATTTTGTCTTAATCATTTTCATATTATTTGACTCAATTTCTGGAAAATTTAGAGATGTAATCAAGGGTTATCTAAAACATCTAGGATAAAATATGTTCATAATTATATCAGTAATAGGAAAGAAAAACGTTTGCTTTCTTTCTGGTTCAAATTTTGCTGTCTTTTCCAAATATGATATGATGAGTAGATATTACTATGAGATTTTGCACAAGTACGCACATGAGCTAAAAAAGTCTTTCAGATTCATTTATGTTGTAAGTTCTCTCTGAAAAAAATATTTTTACTGCTCTTAATCAGAAGAGAGTGATATGATAGTACTACGCAACTGAAGTAAAGAAAGTACCAAAATATCCTCACTGTACTCATCAGCAAAGCTTCAGCCCTCTACAGCACATACTCAATGAAAGGATATATTGGACTGAAACAAAGGAACCTCCTTTTCTCATACTCAATTATTTTAAAGTGTAGGTATTACACTGAATACATAAGAAACTCGTATATTCTATTTTGCAAAAAGTATATGTTTAGTCTTGTCACACACTAACACAGCTACCCACAAGTCACTTCTGTCAGATCTAATCCTTTCCCATATTACTAAATGATTGTTTATCAACCACTGCCTGTTAAAGTTACTCAGAAGTCCTGCAGTAAAATAGGAAACAAAAGCCTGCTTGATGCTAGTACTCAGTTCTGTAAACTTTAACAGTGTACCATGTCCCCGAAAAACATCAGTAGTCCTACAGATTCATTTTATGTGAAATATATTTTGAGAAACCTGGCATTTGGCTAATGATTCAAGCTCCTATCTACAGTACACGTACTTTGACTGCATCTCTGTAATGTATGTTTTCAAACAAACTCTTCATTTAAAATAGATCACGGCTTAAAAAAAACTTATTAAACAAGGAAAGTGAACTTGCTTCTACTAATGGCATTTCCCTAAAGCATTTTGATAATTCACAGAGAATTAAGAACTATAACCCAAACATGAAGTGATAGATAATATGTTTATTTTGAGAAGATGAGTATAACCTCTTTGGAACATTAAATCTCCATTTAGACCAATCCTGGAAGATGAAAAAAAGATATAACCACCGTGCAGTTTCAAAAAATAAGTGGCAAAGTTTGTATTTATTTCATGATGTTTTAAAAGCCCATTTTTACTTCAAATATTTGGAGACCTTTTGATGATATAGCAAATGGATGATTCACAGAGCTCTTCAAGAACACATATAAACATGAAATTCAAACAAAAACAACAAAGAATAATAAATTGTACAGTTTATTCTGGACCTATTCTCAATCTCATTAAGCCTGACCTAATTTCTCTTTCGGTCTGGGCTCCTGGCCTGTGTTTGTTTCTCTACCTTACATAGTAGCTTCTCTTATTTAGACTATTGGGAGCCATTAATAAATGCTGTTAAGTCTATTCTAAGAATGTATATGTACAAGAATTTGTATTCTTGCCAGAGAATAAATATGCAGTGCTCTGGTCAACAGTGCTAGATTCCAGTCACCCTCACCAAACCCCAGACATGTGAGTGAAGCCATCTCAAACCCTCCATTTCAATTCATCTACCTGCTGAATGCCACTAAGTGATTCCCATTAGCATGTGCAATGAAAGAATCACCCAGCCGAGCCCTGTCCAAATTCCTGACCCACAAAACTGTGAGGTTTTAATAAAATGGTTAATTCAAAAAGTGAATTATTATAAGAACTTGCTGTACTGTACGCATTCTAAAACCAGAGTAGAAAATAATCTGGTAAATTAACAGATAATACAACTCCTTCTTTCACTCTCTCTTTTCCTTCATCCTTCCTTCCCTTCTTCTGTGAGAGAGTACTAGCGATTTCTTAGATGATATTTTGTTGTTCTTTTTATTTTTGAATACAATTTTAAAAATTCAAAATATGGCATTAAATTTAGACACAATTAATACATATGATTGCTTTTTTTCTTTTCAGATGATTTTAGCACGTGTACTAAAATTTCTCAAAATGTATTCGATGACATATTAGTTCTGTGAGATGCTCCTGAGCAACGCTACCCTACGCTTTTTGGAGATTCACAATGCACATGAGTACTTGAAAAGCTCTAGAATGCCCTACAGTTAAAAAAAGAAAAAAATTTAAAAAACCTATCTAACCCAGCTTCTCTCAAATAAATTTGGTCACAAACCTTTAACCCCCTTTCTTTTTCTAAATCTAAACATATCTCACCTAAATAACCTGGAAAGAAACGACTGTTCCACAAACTATACTTCGAGAAACATTAATATGAATTGTTTTCTCTGGAAATCTTGAAAATAACAGATCTGCTTTCCAGTGAATCATCACTAGAAAATAGTTCACTGTATAGTCTTAGGATATGTTTTTTTTTTTTTTTTTTTTTTTTTTTTTGAGACGGAGTCTGGCTCTGCCGCCCAAACTGGAGTGCAGTGGGGTGACCTTGGTTCATTGCAAGCTCCGCCTCCCGGATTCACGCCATTCTCCTGCCTCAGCCTCCCGAGTAACTGGGACTACAGGCACCTGCCACCATGACTGGCTAATTTTTTTTTTTTTTTTTTCTGTATTTTTATTAGAGACAGAGTTTCACTGTGTTAGCCAGAATGATCTCAGTCTCCTGACCTCGTGATCCACCCACCTCTGCCTCCCAAAGTGCTGAGATTACAGGCGTGAGCCACCACACCCGGCCCAGGATATCTTTTATAAATATTTAAAATAACTGTCTTTTCAGAGACAGTCGTGTGGTGCATAAAGACATTTTTGTCAAGGAAAGATTGCATATAAATTGTAGTCCCATAATATTTTAATGGAAATGAAACTCTGAATCACCTAGTGACATCCTAGTTGTCCTAACTTTGTAGTACAACACATTACTCACATGTTGGTGGTGATGTTGGTGTAAACAAAACTTCTGTGCCACCAGTCATACACAAGTATAGGTCATATGGTTATAATACTTGATAATGATAATAAGTAACAACGTTCCTGGTTCATGTATTTACTATACTATATTTTCATTATTATTTTAGAGTATCCTCCTTATACTCACAAAAGGTTAACTGTAAAACAGCCTTAGCCAGTCCTTCAGGAGACATTTCCTAAGAAGGAATTTTTATTTTAGGAGATGACAGCTCCGTGAATGTTACTGCCCCTAAAGACCTTCCAATGAGACAAGATGTGGAGGTGGGTGACAGTGATATTGATGAACCAGACTCTGGGTTGGCTTAGTCTAATGTTTGTGTTTGTGACTTAGTTTTTAAGAAAAAAAGTTTTTAGGGGGCTGGGCGTGGTGGCTCAAGCCTGTAATCCCAGCACTTTGGGAGGCCGAGACGGGCGGATCACGAGGTCAGGAGATCGAGACCATCCTGGCTAACACAGTGAAACCCCGTCTCTACTAAAAAATACAAAAAACTAGCCGGGCGAGGTGGCGGGCGCCTGTAGTCCCAGCTACTTGGGAGGCTGAGGCAGGAGAATGGTGTAAACCCGGGAGGCGGAGTTTGCAGTGAGCTGAGATCCGGCCACTGCACTCCAGCGCGGGCGACAGACCAAGACTCCGTCTCAAAAAAAAAAAAAAAAAAAAAAAAAAAGAAAAAAAGTTTTTAAAGTAAGTAAAAAATTGTTTTAAACTGAAAAGAATATCAAATAAGGACACAAAGAAAATATTTTTGTTCAGTTGTACAATGTGTTTGTGTTTTAAGCTAAGTGTTATTACAAAACTGTCAAAAGGTTGCTTAAAATTAAAAATCTATAACATATAAAACTTACACTTATCAAAGGTGAATTTATTATTGAAGAAAGATTTTTTAAATAAATTTACGGCAGCCTATATGCACAATGTTTAAGCCCACAGTAGTTTAGAATAATGTCCTCGGTCTTCACATTCACTCACCATTCACTTATTCACCCAGAGTGACTTCCTGTCCTGAAAAATCCATTCATACCTTATACAGACATACCATATTTTTACCTTCTATACCATACTTTTGCTGCACCTTCTTTAGGTTTAGATATATTTAGATACACAAATATGTTGTGTTACAATTGCCTGCAGTATTCAGTACAGTCACATGCTTTACAGGCTTATAGGGTAGGAATAAAGGTTACACCATATAGCCTAGGTGTGCAGTAGGCTATAGCATTTAGGTTTATGTAAGAATTTAGGTTAGTGCAGTAATGGCAAACACCTCGATGATTTTTGTATCAACCTAATACGCTCTATAACAGTTGCGCAATATCAAAATCACCTAACAATGCGTTTCTCAGAATGCATCCCTGTTATTAAGTGACGCGTGACTGTATATCCATGTCTACTAAACTTCTCCAATTTAAAATAGAAATTCTGAGATTTGAAATTTACACAGTTATATCCAATTATCAAATCCCTACTCAACTAATCTGATTACTTAATTCGTGCCTCCAGAACAAACTCATTTGATAAAATACCCAAAAAACTGATTCCAAAGAAAAGTATTGCAGTATCTTTAGGAGAAAAAAATTGTTGCGTAAGTTCGGCACATGCACATGATCATATAATAATAAGAGCTATTAGTAAAGCTGCTGTGAAGTATGAAAGTTCAAAGATATTTGACCTTGTCAAACTGCATGCCCCTGATGATCCTCAGTCACTGAAATTTTTCATATTTCATTTGGATATTTGAAATGATCTCACTTTCCAACTAGATGTATTTGTAGGACATTTTTAATTGCCTTGAAAAGAAATAACGAATAAATTGGACGTTACTATTATCAAGATCCTACAAGTAGCTGAGATTATTTTAGGTGCCACAATTTTTTGAAATTATTTGAAAATTAACAGAAAATTTGTTGAAATTAATGAACAGATTTTAATGAAAATGGCTATAAATTATGAAAATCTGCTTACAGTTTCTGTTAATGTATGTACAATAAAAATAGAACATTCTGATGCTTAAGTTTTTGCTCAAATTTCAACATATAAAAATATAAAAATTTGCAATCTTTGGACATCTTTGGCAAATAATTAAATAATTCCCAGTTTAGATATGCCCATGCATACTGAATTTCTAGATTCTTGTGCACTAAGATAGCATTCATCACTCATCCTTGTAAAGAACAAAGACAAGTATTTCTGGCAGTGCTCTACAATAAAAATGTTTGCATTGATTGATATTATTTTATATATGTACTGTTTAATCAACAAATACATGTGTTTACTGAGCATTTGAAATGTAGATAATGTTAGTAAGAAAAAATATTTAAATTGTATTTATTTTATTATTATTATTATTTTGAGACAGGGTCTCTCTGCTGTACAGGCTGGAGTACTGTGGGATGATCTCGGCTCACTTCAATCTCTGTCTGTCCGGCTCAAGAGAACTACCTATCTTTTTTTTTTTTTTTTTTTTTTTTTTTTTGAGACGGAGTCTTGCTCTGTCACCCAGGCTGGAGTGCAGTGGCCAGATGTCGGCTCACTGCAAGCTCCGCTTCCCGGGTTCACGCCATTCTCCTGCCTCAGCCTCCCGAGTAGCTGGGACTACAGGCACCCGCCACCTCGCCCGGCTAGTTTTTTGTAATTTTTAGTAGAGACGGAGTTTCACCGTGTTAGCCAGGATGGTCTCGATCTCCTGACCTCGTGATCCGCCCGTTTCGACCTCCCAAAGTGCTGGGATTACAGGCTTGAGCCACCGCGCCCGGCCGAGAACTACCTATCTTAGCCTCCCAAGTAGCTGGGACTACAGGGGCATTCCAAGATTCCTGGCTAATTTTTTTTTTTTTTTTTTTTTTTTTTGCAGAGACAGGTTTTTGCCATGTTGCCCAGGTTGTTCTCAAACTCCTGGGTTCAAGCAATCCAACTGCCTTGGTCTTCCAAAGTTCTGGGATTACAGGCATGATCCACTGTGCCCAGCTACATTTTAATTAATTAAAATTTAAATATTCACCTATGACTACTGGCAAACTTATTAGACAACCTAGCTCCAGAACCAAACAACTTGATTTTGTACTGTTACAAACTAGAACTATAATTTAGAAGTTTGAACCAATTGAGGCAAAATCTATGAGATTAGATATCCTTTAGGAAATTAATTCAATGTTTGCTTTTTAAATACTCCACAGAAGCAACATGTTGATGCTAAATGCAAAATGATTACTCCCCAATTTGGGCTGTTGTAACTTGTAGACCAGTGATGTCTTTTATAAGGAAGTGAGAATCTATATATTCATTTTTCATCCTACAATAGAGAATAATAAAGAGTAAGATTTTTATTCCTATAGCTGAAAAAAAAGACATAAGATGGTCACTCTTAACACTCTCAGGAACCAGAACACAGGCCACATTTTTACAGTAACATAGAGAAGCAGTGTGAAGAAGGAAAACCTCTTTTTTTTTTTTTTTTTTTTAACACATAAGATGCAATGTATACCTCTCATAGGCTTACACAACACAGTAGATACTTTGGAAATGCATATTTTTGAGTTCAAGTGATCTTTATTATGTTTGTACTTCTGATTTTTTGCACTAGGTCTGTCTCAGATTTTATTCTTCTTGATTTAATTATAGCATTTGACAGTGTTTAGCAACCTCTTCCTCCTTAAAGTCATTCACTTGGCCTCTATGGCACTGGGCTTTTTTCATTTTTATTTTTTAAATTATAATATTTTATTTATTTATTTATTTATTTATTTATTTATTTATTTATTTTTGAGACGGAGTTTCACTTTTATTTCCCAGGCTGGAGTGCAATGGCACGATCTCAACTCACTACAACCTCCACTTCCCGGGTTCAAGTGATTCTCCTGTCTCAGCCTCCTGAGTAGCTGGGACTACAGGCACACGCCACCACGCCCGGCTAATTTTGTATTTTTAGTAGAGAGGGTTTCACAGTGTTGGCCAGGCTGGTCTCAAACTCCTGACCTCAGGTGATCCACCCACCTCAGCCTCCCCAAGTGCTGGGATTACAAGTGTGAGCCACCACACATGGCCAAAATATTTTATTTTTTAGAGCAGTTTTAATTCCACAGAAAAATTGAGAGGAAGGTACATAGATATCCCATATACCACACGCCCCCACACATCAATAAGCTCCCCAATTACCAAATCCCCTACCAAAGTGATACATTTGTTACAGTTAATGAACCTACATTGACAAACCATTATCACTCAAAGTACATAGTTTACATTTGGGTTCAGCCTTGGTGTTGAACATTTGTCTTAGGAATAACAGAGAAACCATAGGTAATTGCTGCCTAGGCCTGGACCAGGATGACCAAGAGAGATCAGAAATCCCTCTGCAGAGCCCTGTTTTAACTCCAGCTTTGTGCCAAACTGTTCAACTGCCCTTTCCACCAGTAAAATGTCACCCTGTGAAATAAGTACACTTCACCACAGATGACCCGTAAATAGGAGAAACTTCATCCTACATCTGTGAGGTTGCTTTGGCTACACAAGACCTGAAATGGAGGGCGACTCTTTGCCCCTATCTGGTCGCCCTTCTGGGCCTAGTTTGATGATCCATAAGTAATTAAAAGTAAATAAAAGTAAATAAACCCACTCAAACTTTCACGTTATGGGTATGTAATTGAAGCTGCATCTGCAACTCAACCCCTGATGGTGAGGCCACCCCAAAGGGACCCATGCTGGTGGATCCCTTACAGTTCTCTTCTGTATGAACCTCTGATGGCTGCTAGGAACAGTAGCTACAAGCTAAGTTAATAGAAAAAAAACTTGAAGAGCTTCATTCAAAATGGCATTCTATGGGTTTGGACAAATAATAACATGTATCCACCATTACAGTATCATAGAGAGTATTTTCACTGCCTTAAAAATCCCCTGTTCTATCCCTTTATCTCTTCCATTCCTCAACCCTTGGCAGCCAATAATCTTTTTATTGTCTCCATAGTTTTGCTTTTTCCGTATAGTTGTATAGTTGGAATGTCATATAGTTGGAATCCTACAGTATGTAACCTTTTTCTAATTGGCTTCTTTTATTTAACAATACGCATTTAAGTTTCCTATATGTCTGTTCATGACTTATTAGCTCATTTCCTTTTAGCACTGAATAATATTCTATTATTCATTCACACATTTAGTATCCTACTGATCATAGGCCATATTTTCCCAAGGTCTATTAGTTATGAATAAAGCTTCTATAAACATTCATGTGCAGGAGTTTTTCTTTTTATACTTATAGAAAATATTTTGCATATTTATGAAGTGCATTTGAGCTTTTGTTACATGCATGGAATGTGTAATAATAAAGTTAGGGTATTGGGGTATCCATTAACTTGAGAACTGATCATTTCTATGTGTAACATTTCATGCCCTCTCTTCTAGCTAAATTGAAACATACAACATTTCATCTTTTTTGGGGGTAAATACCAAGGACCGTGATTGTTAGGTCATATGTTAAGAGTAGGTTTAGCTTTGTGAGAAACTGCCATACTGTCTTGCAAAGTGGCTATACCATTTTTCATTCTCACCAGTAACAAATGACAGTTTCTATTCCTCTATATCCTCACCAGCTTTGGGTGTTGTCAGTGTTCTGGTTTTTGGCCATTCTAATAGGTGTGTAGCGGTATCTCATTGCTGTTTTAGTTTGCATTTCCCTAATGACATATAACGTAAAACATCTATTTGTACACTTATTTGTCATCTTCTTGGTGAAGTGTCTGTTAATAATTTGACACATTTTAAAATCAGGTTTTTTTTATTATTGTTGAGATTTAACAGATCTTCTTATACTTTGGATAACAGTCTTTTATTCAGTTATGTCTTTTGCAAATACTTTCTCCCATTCTTTGACTTGCCTTTTAAAACTGTTGACAGTGTCTCCACAAAACAGGATTTTTAATTTTAATAAAGTCTAGCTGATGATTTTTTTCTTTCATGGGTTCTGTCTTTGGTGATGTATCTAAAGTCATTGCCATATCAAAGGTCAGGTAGATATTTTTCATATGTTATCTTCTAGGATTTTTGTACTTTTCTGTTTTACATTAGATCTCTGATCCATTTTGAGTCAATTTTGTAAAGGATGTTAGATCCACTATTTTACATGTAAATTACCAGTTGTTCCAGCATGATTTTTTGGAAAGACTATATTTTCTCCATTGTATTGCCTTTCTTACTTTGTCAAAGAGGTCAGTTTCTGGGCTTTCTATTCTGGTCCATTGATCTAAGTCTGTTCTTTTACTAATACTGCACTATTTTAATTACTATAGCTTTACAGTATGTCTTGAAGTCAGATAATGTCAGTTCACCAACTTTGTTATGTTGTCCTTCAATATTGTGTTGGCTATTACGGGATTACAGTCTTCCACCTCCACATTTAAACTTTAGAATTTCCTGGGATTTTGACTGAGATTGCTAAACTTTGAGCACAAATTCTCATAAACATGGAAACAATAAACATTGGTTTACTAGAATGGGGAGGGAAGGAGGGAGACAAAGATTGAAAAACTACCTATCAGGTACTATGCTCCCTACCCGAGTGATGGGATCCATACCCCAAACCTCAATATTATACAATATTCCCATGTAACAAACATGCACATGTACTTTCATATCTAAAATAAAAATTGAAAGTAAAAGAGGAGTTGCTAAACTTCAGAAGTAATCAAAGAAATGCAACCGAAAACAATGAAGCATCACTCTCTAACCATCATATAAAAAATAAAAATTCCGGTAGTATTTAGTGTTGGTGAATATGTGAGTGGTGGGAATCTTTTAAAAACTGATGGTGGAAGTATATATTGATAAAGCCATTCTTGGGAGCAATTTGTAAGCATTTAGAACAACTAAGCATGAACATATCAATTTTGGATATGTATCAAAGAAAAACCCTTACTTTGCATGTAGAGAGAGGCAACAGTGAGAATGTTTATCATAGCTATACTTAAAATAACAAAGAGTTTGAAACAACTGGATTGCTTATCGACATACAATAAAATGTGGAACACGTGCAATACAATTTCTACTGATTTATGGCCTCCAATTATATTTTCTTTTTTCTTTTACTGCTCATTTCTCACAATCAATGCTAGGTAATATCCTTTTGGCCCTCTGGGCCCTCTATTTTCTGTACACTATTTTCATGAGGAGTTTCATTTATTTGTCCATATCTTGGACAAAAATACACAATGGAATCGGGCAGCTTGAGGCACAGCCCCAGTATTTTCTGCAAGATCTATACACTTCAAAACTAAAAAATGCACCCAGACATAGGCATAAAATTATGCCTATGCAGTGTTCAAAGAGTGCTTTACAGCAGCATAACTCTATACGAATACAGAATTACCACTCTTACTAAATCAACAGAAATGGCAGGTACTCTTGCTAAAAAGTAAGAACTTTGTTTTTTACTTATTTGTGTGTGTGTGTGTATGTGTGTGTGTGTTTTGTTTTTTTCTGGGTTTTTGACAGATTGCTAAACTCAGATTATCACTGGAAAGAGACAAAATCATCTGCACAGGCTGGCTATCTATCACAATAAGGTTGCTTTAAAAACCATCTCCAAACTCAATATTTTAGAAAAAAATTATTTCTATGGTTCTGCAAGTCATCGTAGGTGGCTTTGCTTCAGGCTGCAATGACTAAGACAGTTCTGCTGATCTCAGATAGACTTACATGTGGCTAGGGTTCAGCTGGGAGTTAGTTGATCTAGGCTTGGATTGGCTGTTGAAGCTATGTGACTGTTCTTCAAGCTGCAGTTTACCAAGTCCCTTGCGAAACTCTAATCCAAGTGTCCCTCATCTTCCTTGGATAAATAGATTAAGTGGGAAATGTTCTCTTTGTGATGTTAATAGATATAAGAGTGTATGTTGAACCGTGCAAGCAATTCCAAGCCCTTGTATTGCATTATGCCCTATAGTACCCTATTGGTCAAAGCAAGTTACAAAGCCAAGCTCCAATCCAGGGTCAGGGAAATACATTAAAGTGATAGCCAAGTTGAAGATGCAGAAGCAGGTGAAGACTTGGACCAAATATTTCTTTTCTATTTGTATTCCTTTTTAAAATTTTTTCAACTATTATTTTAGATCTGGGGGTACATGTGCACCTTATTTGCATGGTTATATTGCACCCAGATAGTGAGCAATAGTACCCAATAGGAGGTTGCCAACTTGCACACCTATCCCTCCCTCCCCCAGGAGTCTGCAGTGTATATTGTTCCTATGTTTATGTTCATGTGTGTCCAATGTTTAGCTCTCACTTATAAGTGAGAACATGTGATTCTTGGTTTTCAGTTCCTGTGTAAATTTTCTTAGGATAGTGGCCTCCATCTGCATCCAGGTTGCTAGAAAGGACATTATTTTATTATTTTTTGTGGCTGCATAGTGTTCCGTTGTGTATATGTACCACATTTTCTTTATCCAATCCACCATAGATTGATACCTAAGTTGATTCCACATCTTTGTTATTATAAACAACATAGAAATGAGCATATAAGTGAATGTATCTTTTCGGTAGAATGATCTCTTTTCTTTGAGGTATATATCAAATAATGGGATTGCTGCGTTGAATGGTAGCCCTCTTTGAAGATCTTTGAGATTAGTGGCTGAACTAATTTACATTCCCATCAACAGTGTATAAACGTTGCTTTTCTCCACAGCCTTGCCAGCATCTGTGTGTTTTTGTTTTTGTTTTTTGTTTTTTGATTTAACAATAATATCAATTCTTTCTAAATCCATTCTTTCTAAGTGGTATGATATAGTATCACATTGTGGTTTTGATTTGCATTTCTCTGATGACTAGCGATGCTGAGAACTGTTTCATATGTTTGTTGGCTGCTTGTATGTCTTCTTTTGAAAAGCATCTGTTCATGTCCTTTGCTCGTTTTTTAATAGGGTTGTTTTTCTCTTGTTGATTTCTTTTAGTTTCTTACAGAATCTGGATATTAGATGTTTGTTAGATGCGTAGGTTGCAAATATTTTCTACTATTCTGTAGGTTGTCTGTTTACTCTGTGGATTTTTTTTTTTTTTCTGTGCAGAACCTTTTAATTTAGGTCTCACTTTTTAAGCTATGTTTCTGCTGCAATTGCTTTTGGGGACTTAGACAAAAATTATTTGTCAAGGCTGATATTGAGAAGGTTATTTTTTATGTTTCCTTCTGAGGTTTTTATAGTTTGATGTCTTACTTTTACATCTTTATTTCATCTTGAGTTAATTTTTGTATATGGTAAAGGATCCAGTTTCATTCTTCTGCCTATGACTAGCCAGTTAGCTCAGCACCATTTATTGAATACGAAGTTCTTCCTTATTGCTTCTTTTTGTCAGCCTTGTTGAAGATCAGATGATTGTTAAGTGTGTGGCTTTATTTCTGAGTTTTCTGTTATGTTCTATTGGTCTATGTGTCTGGTTTTCTACCAGTATCATGCTGTTTTGGTTACTATAGCCTTAGAGTATAGTCTAAAGTCAGTCACTGTGATGCCTCCACCTTTCCTCTTTTGGCTTGGGATTGCTTTGACTATTTGAGTTTTCTTGTTGGTCCATGTGAATTTTATAACAGTTTTTTTTTCTATTTCTGTGAACAATAATATAGATAGTTTGATAGATACAGGGTTGAATCTATAAATTTCTTTGAGCAGTAAGGCAATTTTAATGATATTGATTATTCCAATCCATGAACATGGAATACTTTTCCATTTATTTGTGTTGTCTCTGATATCTTTTCGCAGTGTTTTGTAATTATCCTTAGAGATATCTTTCACCTCCTTGGTTTTCTATATTCCTAGGTATTTCATTTTCTTTGTGGCTATTGTAAATGGATTTGTGTTCTTGATTTGACTCTCAACCTGGAAGTTATTGGTGTATAGAAATACTACTGATATTTGTACATTGATTTTTTTTTTCCTAAAACTTTTCTAAAAGTGTTTATCAGTTCTAGTAGTTGTTTGGTTGAGGTTTTAAGATTTTCTATGTATAGAATATTATCATCAGCAAAGATAAATAGTTTGACTTCTTGTTTTATTTGGATGCCTTTTATTTCTTTCTTTTTCCTGATCGCTCTGGCTAAGACTTCCTAGACCCAATATTTCAATTCAACTATAGCATCTAATATCTGACAAGCCAAAAAACGATTTAGAAACAAATAGTAATACAAAACAGCTAACAGTTCTGGTGTAACTATTAATTTTTAACACTTTACACAAATACTAAATGTTCAACTCTTTTCACAAGAACCATGCAGGATAGATATTATTGTATCTATTTTATGTTGGGAGTTGAATCCTGGTCTGTCTGGCACCAAAACCCATACAAGTTCTTCACTACCATGCTGCTTTTGTAATACACAACACAGTAATAGTATTAGACACATGAATTCAGTTGCTTGGAAGTGTTATTAGGTGCATGGACATTCGTTTTGCAGGGTATTTACTGGATGTGTTTTTCTAGGCTGATTAAATAGAATAGACAATTTGTTCTTAAACCTTTCTATACATGAAAATCATCTGGAGTGGCATTTTTATTTGTCTCTCTTTCTCTCTCTCTTTTTACTTGCCCAGGCTGTACTTAAACTCCTGAGCTCAAGCAATCCTTCTGTCTTAGCCTCCCAAGTAGCTGGGACTACAGGCGCACACCATTACACTAAGTACATTTCTCTTTCTTTTAAAACAGGGTTCCCTGGTTCAACTATGGAGCCACCAAATTAAAATATCTGAGTGTGGAGCCCATGAATGTACTTATAAGTTTTAGTTGATTTTGATTCAGCCCTCTCAGCATCTCCACTTGAGAAGAGTTGCAACAGATTATTTCAAAATGCTAACTACTTAGGAAGGGTTTATATCTGCATCCATAGTGCTTTCACTCCAGCCCAAGAAGTCTTTCAATATGGAAAGCTAAGTATAAGAGATACCTAAGCAGTTTATTTCTCAAAAGTTTCCAGAGAATTGGGAGGAAAAGGCGGGTTGAAGAGTTAGGACTTGATTCTCAGATGAGAAGGGGGCCAAGGCCTAAGTAGTGATGCAAAGGAAAACATCAAATACATAGAGACAGACTGGAGTATGGGACAGAATGATGTTGTGAGTAAGGAAGAAAAAGGTGGGAAATTATAGGATAATAATCATGTTCCTCAAAAATAACAGTAGCTACAATGTCTTCAGTGCCTACTACAAGTGCACATATTATCTCATTTTATTCCTTATGACAATCTTATGTGGTGACTAATAGTATCCTTAATTTACAAGTGGAGAAGCAGAAGTTCACAAAGGTTCTCTAACTTGCCCAAGATCACAACGCCAGTAAAAACTGGAATTTGAAATCAGGCCTTTCTGGCTAAAAACCTTGTGTACTTAATTGGTGGTCAAAGTCACTTAAATGAAGAAAACAATAATAATATATTCAGAAGATGTCATGAGAGAATGAAACACCACTGCTTCAAGTAGTTGTTTCACTCAAATATGATTAATTTTTCCTACTATTCATCTGACTCATACAACCATTTACTTTGTACTGGTGTACTTTATACTCATATTGGAATAAAAACATTGCTTTTGCCTCACTTCAATACTATCTCATATGCTTAAATGGTTTTCCCAAGAATCATTTCTGAAAATAGCATTTAAGTTTCTCTTATGACCTTACCTGCAGTGATTTATCCATGCATACATTCACTTTAGAACACATTCCTTTATGCATTCCAAAATATCTGTATCACTTACTATGAGCCAGAAACTGCAAAGCCAATCTTTTTCTAACAGAATATCACATCATAAAATCAAAGATAACATTGGTACTTTTTCAAATCTAGCAGGGCACACATTACTGAAGAAAACAGAGTCTAAAATGTGCTTCCTCAAAATATTGACCATAAAAAGCAAGAATAAAAGCCTTTATAATACAGTAAAAACTGTAAAGTGATACCCAGCACTGCAACCATGTTACAAAATATTGAAATGTACAGAATGAGATCATTAAAGTCAGGAAAGAAAAGCTTAAAAAGAAAAATAATTTACTAAGTTCTTTGAGATGCATTCCATTTCCTGAAATGTATATTTATTTATACATACTTTGACAAATTTTGCCACACTTGCTAACTTTCTCATGTTTTTGTCTTCTTATTTTAAAGTAATACAAGCTATTTTAATGGTTTTACAGTTTTAGATTTAAGAACCACAATGAAAAATATGTCCTGAACTATCTTTTCAATGCAATCTTTTTCAGAAACTATGTAGGATATTTCTACAATTTCCTCCGTAAAGTGAATTTAAACCAGGTGATGAATAATGGTCCTATGACTCAAACGTTATATAAATTTAAGCCACTTGCGTTTGTGTGTGTGTTCTTGATATTTAATGTTAATAAAACTAATATGACTTTCTCTGGCCTATCTGAAATATATAAAATGATCTTAGTGTAGCTCAATAAAATCTGATGTAAAGAGTTAAACAAAAGCAACTTTGAGAAATAGCATTAAATATGTGTTTTAAATTACGTCATTTTTTATCCTCTTCTGGGGATGCTTATGCTTTCAGAGCCTTCCTCTGTGGCCATGCAGACAAGTTCCATTTGTATCATCTGGAGTAGTTCTGTGCTCCATTAAAGTGCACAGAAAAAAAGAAGATCCGTCAAGGACAGTTTCATACAGTGCTGTTCTTCAGAAACTGTTCTTTTGTTGTTTGGATTTGTTTTTTCTGAATACAAATGTAATAGTCTACCACAGAAAACAGGTGCTCTTGCTTTTGGAGATAATCAATATGTTGTACTTTATAAGTCCATTTTTATGAATGGTAGAATTGCTATGGTGATAAACACATATTCTCAGCTCAGCTTTATTCTATGAAGAATAAAGACCGTGAAATAGCTTACCAAATGTCAGTGCTTGTGATTTTTGTCACTCAGAACCTTTTAAATATGTTTTTTCAGAGGCATTATTTCAAAGCCACACAGATGTACCCAGTTCTTAAATACTATGCTGTGTTTTTTTGTTTGTTTGTTTGTTGTTTTTTGTTGTTGTTGTTTTTTTTTTTTTTTTTTGTGGTGCTACCCTTGAGGCCTTTGTTAGTCTTTCAAAATATGGCACTTCATGATTCAATTTCAGTGACTTGCAACAGTAAAAACATCATAACCATCTGATAACATAACCTTTACTCCAAGCATTTCCAATTGACACTTATTTTTTATTTTTATTTTTTTATTTTTTCAACTTTTATTTTAAGTTCCTGGGTACATGTGCAGGATGGTGCAGGCTTGTTACAAAAGGTAAATGTGTGCTGTGGTGGTACATTGAACAGATCAACTGATCATCTAGGTATTAAACCCGAAATCTATTAGTTATTCTTTCTGATGTTCTTCCTCCCCCACCTTGAGATGTGCCAGTGTGTGTTGTTCCCCTCAATGTGTCCATTTGACATTTATTAATAAAGATATCTCACATGTGAAAACTTTTAAATAGTTAAGGCTATATCAAACAACAGGGGGAAAAATAGGAGTCTTTAGTATAGCACTTGACTTATGACTCATAAAATGGTTGTTCTATGTTGATGTTTGTTCTTAAAGACAGTGATATTCAAGAATGCTTTCTTTAGCGACTGATGCCCATTTTTCATTTGTTAGAGTATATAAAAGGTATTGACATAAGGAGAATGAGGTAAAAGACTGAAATTCAAAACTGAATTAAGTCATTAGGAAAATTCATATGAAAACTACAATGAACTTATATATAAAAGCTACACTTTAAAAAATTTAATAATAAGAAAACAACCCTACTAAGAAATGTTTAAAAGATCTGAACACTTTACTAAAGATATACAGATTGCAAAAATTTTCTCCCATTCTGTAGGTTGCCTATTCACTCTGATGGTAGTTTCTTTTGCTGTGCAGAAGCTCTTTAGTTTAATTAGATTCCATTTGTCAATTTTGGCTTTTGTTGTCATTGCTTTTGGTGTTTTAGACATGAAGTCTTAGCCCATGCCTATGTCCTGAATGGTATTGCCTAAGTTTTTTTCTAGGGTTTTTATGGTTTTAGGTCTAACATTTAAGTCTCTAATCCATCTTGAATTAATTTTTGTATAAGGTATAAGGAAGGGATCCAGCTTCAGCATTCTCCATATGGCTAGCCAGTTTTCCCAGCACAATTTATTAAATAGAGAATCCTTTCCCCATTTCTTGTTTTTGTCAGGTTTGTCAAAGATCTGATGGTTGTAGATGTGTGCTATTATTTCTGAAGGCTCTGTTCTGTTCTATTGGTCTATATCTCTGTTTTGGTACCAGTTCCATGCTGTTTTGGCTACTGTAGCCTTGTAGTATAGTTTGAAGTCAGGTAGCGTGATGCCTCCAGCTACTTATCTGACAAAGGGCTAATATCTGGAACCTACAAAGAACCCAAACAAATTTACAAGAAAAAAACAAACAACCTCATCAAAAAGTGGGCAAAGAATATGAACAGACACTTCTCAAAAGAAGACATTTATGCAGCCAACAGACACATGAAAAAATACTCATCATCACTAGTCATAAGAGAAATGCAAATCAAAACCACAATGAGATAGCATCACACACCAGTTAGAATGGCAATCGTTAAAGCGTCAGGAAACAACAGGTGATGCAGGGGATGTGGAGAAATGGGAACACTTTTACACCATTGGTGGGCCTGTAAACTAGTTCAACCATTGTGGGAAACAGTATGGCGATTCCTCAAGGATCTACAACTAGAAATGCCATTTGACCCAGCCATCCCATTACTGGGCATATTCCCAAAGGATTATAAATCATGCTGCTATAAAGACACATGCACATGTACGTTTATTGTGGCACTATTCACAATACCAAAGACTTGGAACCAACCTAAATGTCCATCAACGACAGACTGGATTAAGAAAATGTGGTACATATACCCCATGGAATACTACGCAGCCATAAAAAAGGATGAATTCATGTCCTTTGCAGGGACATGGATACAGCTGGAAACCATCATTCTCAGCAAATTATCACAAGAACAGAAAACCAAACACCGTATGTTCTCACTCATAGGTGGGAATTGAACAATGAGAACACTTGGACACAGGAAGGGGAACATCACACACCGGAGCCTGTTGTGGGATTGGGGGAGGGGGAGGGATAGCATTAGGAGATATACCTAATGTAAATGATGAGTTAATGGGTACAGCACACCAACATGGCACACGTATACATATGTAATAAACCTGCACATTGTGCACATGTACCCTAGAACATAAATTATATAAAAAAAAATTCTCTAAACAAGAAAAAAAAATTGTTGAGCTTAATTAAAAAAAAGATATACAGATAACAAATAAGAAATAAGAACATATAAAGGTGATCAAAATCATGTGTGTTTAGGGAATTAAACATTAAAACAACAACTTGATACAACTAAAGACTGATCAGAATGACTAAAATACAAATCACTGGCAACACCAAATACTGTTTAAGATGTGGGACAACGGAAATGTGCGTTCATTGTTGGTGGGAATACAAAACAGTACAGCCACTTTGGAAGACAGTTTGGATTTAGTAATCACACTCCTTGGTATTTTCCCAAATGAGTTGCAATGTTATATCCACATATGCATGAAAACAAAATACACACACAAATGTTTACAGCAGCTTTGTTTGTATTTGGCAGAACTTTGAAGCAACCGAGATGTCCTTCCATAGATGAATTGATAAACGAGGTGTGGCATATCCATACAGTGGCCTATTTTTCAGTAATAAAATATGCACTAGTAAGACATGAAAACACTTTGAATAATGTCAAAAGCATATTGCCAAGTGAAAAATGTCAATCTGAAAAAGCTATACACTATATGATTCCAACCAGACCATATTCACATAATGTTCTCAAAAAGGTAAAAACATGGAGATCAGTGGTTGCCAGGGATATGTGGGGAGAAAGGGAGGAATGAATAGATGAAACACAGAAGAGTTTTAGGGCAGCGGTACTATTCTGTATGTCACAGTAATCATGACACGTATCACTTATTTGTCAACACACACAGGATATACAAAACAAAGAGTGAACTCTGATGTAGATTATGGACTTTAATAATAATGAATAAATATTGATTCATGTAGTGTAACAATTATTCCACACTAATGAAAATGTAAGTAATGCCAATGTTTTTCTAACAGTGTATCACAGGGAAAACCACAGGAAAAACAGGGTAAGTGGCAACTCTCTGTATTTTTTTTTTTTTTTTTTTTTTTTGAGACAGAGTCTCGCTCTGTCGCCCAGGCTGGAGTGCAGTGGCGCGATCTCAACTCACTGCAAGCTCCGCCTCCAGGGTTCACTCCATTCTCCTGCCTCAGCCTCCCAACTAGCTGGGACTACAGGCGCCTGCAACCACACCTGGCTAATTTTTTGTATGTTTTGTAGAGACGGGGTTTTACCATGTTAGCCAGGATGGTCTCGATCTCCTGACCTCGTGATCCACCCGTCTCGGCCTCCCAAAGTGCTGGGATTACAGGCATGAGCCACTGTGCCCGGCCAACTCTCTGTACTTTTAAATTAATTTTTACGTAAACATAAAACATTTTAAAAAGTAGTTAATGAGTATTTATAAAAAGTAGGGTAGAGCAAAATGAATATAAAATTAAAACATAGAGATTCTGTTCAAATCATAATAACAAGCTACATGATGTTAAGAAAGTACTGATCTCCATGAGCTTGGGTTTCCTCATCTCCAAAATAAGAGACTTTTTACCAAGCAGATTTAACCCAAATAAGACTACCTCAAGACATGTAATAATCAACCAAAGGTCAAAGATTTAAAATCACCCTTAAAGAAGCAAGAGAAAAGAAACAAATAACATACAAAGGAGCTTCAATATGTCTGACAGCAGACTTCTCAGTGAAAACCTTATGAGCCAAGAGAAAGTGGCATGATATATTTAAAGTACTGAAGAAAAATCTTTCATCCCAGAATAGTATATTCAGTGAATATATCCTTCAAACATTAAGGAGAGAAAAAGACTTTTCCAGACAAATAAAAGCCAAAGGATTTCACCAACACCAAAATTATACTACAAGAAATGCTAAAGAGAGTTCTTCAGCATAAAAGAAAAGGATATTAATGAATAATAAGGAATTATCTAAAGGTAAAAAGAATTCACTGGTGATGGTAAGTATAGAACATTATGACACTGTAATTGAGGTGTGGAAACTAATTACATCTTGAGTAGGAAGAAAAAAAGATGAACCTATCAAAAATAATAACTACAACAACTTTTCGAGACATAGTATAACAAGACATAAATAAAAACAACAAAAAGTTAGAAAGCAGAGAGGATTAAGTTAAAGTGTATAATTTTTATTAGTTTTCTCTATGCTTTTTGGGTAGTTATTATAGTTTTTTCATTTTTGCAATCAGTCTTAAATTGTCATCAATTTAAAATAATGAGTTATAAGATATTATATGCAAGCTTCATGGTAACTTCATATCAAAAAATTTTCAATAGATGCAGAAAAAATAAAAAACAAGAAATTAAAACATACTACCATAAAAAATATCACCATCATTAAAAAGAAGACAGGAAAGAAGGAAGAGAATACTGCAAAACAACCAGAAGGCACATAAAATAATGGCAGGAAAAAGTCCTTGTTTATCAATAATAGCATTGAATATAAATGGATTAAACTCTGCAATGAAATGGCATAGAATGGCTAAATGGATTAAAAAACAAAAACAAAAACAAACCCAAGACTCATTGATCTGTTGCCTAGAAGAAACACACATTACCTGTAAAGACACACACAGGCTGAAAATTAAGGAATGGAAAAGACATCTCATGCTAATGGAAACCAAAGAAAAAAAGCAGAATTAACTATACTTACGTCAGACAAAATAAATTTCAAGACAAAAACTATAAAAAAAGACAAAGAATGTCTGTATGTAATGATAAAGGAGTCAATTCAGCACAAGAATATAACAAACATAAATATGTACACACTCAATAATAAAGCATCCTGATATATAAAGCACTTATTATTAGACCTAAAGAGAAAGATAGACCTCAATACAATAGTAGCTAGAGACATCCCACTTTCAGTATTAGACAGAACATTAGGACAGGAAATCAATAAAGAAACATGGGATTTAATCTGCGCTATAGACCAAATGGATCTAATAGATATTTACAGAACATTTTATCCATTTGCTGCAAAATACACACTTTTTTCCATAGCACATGAATCATTCCCAAAAAGAGACCACATTTTAGGTCACAAAACAAGTTTTAAAACATTCAAAAAATTGAAATAATATCAAGCATCTTCTCTGACCACGATGAAATAAAACTGGAAATCAATAATAACAGAAACTTTGCAAAGTATACAAACACATGGAAATTAAACAATATGTTCTTGAATGAGCAGTGGGCCAAGGGAGAAATTAAAAAGAAAAGAGAAAAATTTCTTGAAACAAATAAAAATTAAACCAAAACATACTAAAACCAGAGGAATACAGTAAAAGCAGTACTAAGATAAAAGTTTATAGCAATAAGTGACTATATTTAAAAAGTAGAAATACTTCAAATAAACAACCTACTGATGGGCCTTAAAGAACTAGAGAAGAACGAGCAAGCCAAATAAATATAAGTAGAAGAAAAGAACTAACAACTATCAGATACAAAATTAGTGACATTAAAACAAAAGAATAGTACAAAAAATTAATGAGACAACAAGTTCAATTTTTGAAAAGATAACCAAAATGATAAACCTTTACCTAGACTAAGAAAAAAATAGAAGACTCAAAGTCAGAGATTAAAAGGTTACATTGCAACTAATACTCCACTAATTCAAAAGATTATTTGAGACTAATATAAACAATTATATGCCAATAAATTAGAAAACTTAGAAGAAATGAATTCCTGGGAACATACAACCTATCAAGATTGAACCATGAAGAAATTCAAAACCTGAAGAGACAAATAACAAGCAATGAGACAAAAACCATAACCAAAAGTATCCCATTAAAGAAAAGCTCAAGACTCAATGGCTTCACTGCTGCATTTTACCAGACTTTTAAAGAAGAACCAACACAAATCTTACTCAAACTATTCTAAAAAATAAATGGAGAGGGAATACTTCAAAACTCATTCTGAGGCCAGTATTACCCTGATACCAAAAGCAGACACAGACAAATCAAAAACGGAAACTACAGGCCAATATCCCTAATGAACATTGATGCAAAAATCCTCACCAAAATACTAGTAAACTGAATTCAACAACGTATTAAAGAGATTATTCATCTTGAGCAAGTTGGATTTATCCCACAGATAAAAGTATGGTTCAGTCAATGTGATACATTATATAAACAAAAAGAAGGAAAAAAACATATGATCATTTCTACTGATATTTAAAAAAAAAAGCATTTGATATAATTAAACATCCATTCATGAACAAACTCTTCAAAAAATTTGGTGTAGAATGAACATACCTCAACACAATAAAAGCCATAAATGACAGACTGGCAGCTATTTTCATACTAAGTATGAAAAAACTGAAAGACTTTAAGATCTGGAACAAGACAAGCATGCCCACTTTTACTACTGTTATTCAACATAGTACTGGAGTCCAAGCTAGAGCAATCAGACAAGAGAAAGAAAAAAATGGCAACAAAATTGGAAAGAAAAAAGAAAATAATTTTAATCCCCCTTCTATTACTGCAGCTTGAAAGCATGACCTCCTGACAGGAGGCCAACCCATTCAAGTGATTACAGCAACACATAACAGAACAAACTACTCCAAAGAAGAAAATAACAACTAATTCCACCACCTGCAACACCCTGGCTAACCAGAGGACCTGAGTCTGTCCACATGACAACTTCACTGCTAGCATAACTAGTATTCAAGAAAACCAGCACACTGAACAAAACTATAACCAAGGACTCCCACAGAGTCTACTTCACTCCCCTGCCACCTCCACAAGAGCAGGTGCTGGTATCCAC
This sequence comes from Chlorocebus sabaeus, assembly GCF_047675955.1. Lineage (NCBI taxonomy): Eukaryota > Metazoa > Chordata > Mammalia > Primates > Cercopithecidae > Chlorocebus > Chlorocebus sabaeus. The sequence continues at coordinate 59,217,213 of NC_132933.1, forward strand.
AGCTGAGAGACGTGAAGATGGATTACATCAAAGGACTCTTTGTAGACATTCTTTGGCCCTAGCCTGGAGTCTTGTAGCCTCACTGTGTGGCTGGATCCAGAAGGGCAATAACAATCACTGGCATTCTGGCTGTCAGGAAGCCCCATCCCTAGGGTGAGGGGGTAGCACCAAATCAAGGGACAAAATTCTGAACAGCAGCTCTTGAGTTTCAGATCTTTCCACTGAAATAGTCTACCTAAATTAGAACTAAAGTAATTCTGGTAATATGACAAAACAAGTTTTTACAGCACTCCCAAAATATTACACTAGCTCTTCAGCAATGGTTCCAAACCAAAAACATTTCTGAATTGCCAGATAAAAAATTACCAGAATGTTGATTATTAAGCTACTAAAGGAGGTACCTGAAAAAGGTGAAAACCAAATGAAATATATATATATATATATATTTAATTACAGGGTATGGATAAAAAGTATCCAGAGAAGTATATATCACCAAGAAAAGACCATCACAACTTCTGGAAACAAAAGACACACTTAGAAAAATGCAAAATACACTGAAGAGTTTTAGTAATAGAATCTAACCAGTAGAAGATAAAACTTCAGAGCTCAAATACAAGGCTTCCAAAGCAACCCAATCAACAAAGACATATAAAAAAATAATTTAAAAATTAACAAAGTCTCCAAGAAATTTGTGATTATGTTATATAACCAAACTGAAGAATAATTGGTGTTACTGAAAAAGAAGAGAAATCTAAAAGTTTGAAAAACTTATTTTAGGGAATAATCAAGGAAAACTACCCTGGCATTGCTAGAGATCTAGACTTCCAAATACAAGAAGCTCAAATAATACCTGGGAAATTCATCATAAAAAGATCATCACCTAGGCATGTACTCATCAGGTTATCTAAAGTTAAGATGAAAGAAAGAATTTTAAGAACTGTGAGGCAAAAGCATCAAGTAACCTATAAAGGAAAACCTATAAGATTAACAGCAGATGTTTCAGCAGAAAACTTACAAGCCAGAAGGAATTAGGGTCCTATCTTTAGTCTCCTTAAACAAAATAATTATTAGCCATGAATTTTGTATCCATTGGAACTAAGCTTCGTAAATAAAGAAGAGATTAAGTCTTTTTCAGATGAATAAATGTTGAGACAATTTACCACTACCAAGCCAGCACTGCAAGAAATGCTGAAACAAGTTTTAAATCTTGAAACAAAACCTCAAAATAGAACCTCCTTAAAGCATAAATCACACAAGGCCTAAAAACACAACAACAACAACAATAACAAAAAGAATTCAGGTAGAAACTAGCATGATGAATAGATCAGTACCTCACATCTCAATACTAACTTTGAATGTAAATGGCCTAAATCTCCATTTATAAAATACAGAATAACAGAATTGATAAAAAACCCACAAGCCAAGTATCTTCTGTCTTCAAGAGTCTCAACTAATGTATCAGAACTCACATAAACTTAAGGTTAAGGGGTAAGAAGAGATATTCCATGCAAATATAAACCAAAACCTGATAAGGGTAGCTATTCTTATATCAGACAAAACAGACTTTAAAGCAACAACAGTTAACAACGGAGTAACATTATATAATGATAAAAGGATTAGTTCAATAGGAAAATATCACAATCCTAAATATAAATGCACTTAACACTATAGCTCACAAATTTATAAAGCAATTACTACTAGACCTAAGGAATCAGATAGACAACAATACAATAATAGTGAGGAACTTCAATACTCCACTGACAATACTAGATAGGTCATCAAGACCAAAAATCAATAAAGAAACAATAGACTTAAACTATACCCTAGAACAAATGGACTTGACATACATTTACAGAACATTCTATCCAACAACTTCAGAATATACATTATTTCCATCAGTACATGGAACATTCTCTAAGATAAACCATATAGTAGGCCACAAAATAAGTCTCAATAAATGTAAGAAAATATAAATTATATCAAGTACTCTCTCAGACCATGTTGGAATAAAATTGGAAATTAACTCAAAAAGGAATCCTCAAAACTATGCAAACATATGGAAACTAAATAAGCTGCTCTGGAATGATCTTTGGGTCAACAATAAAATCAAGATGGACATTAAAAAATTCTTTGAACTGAATGACAATAGTGACACAACCTATCAAAACTTCTGGGATACACCAAAAGTGGTGCTAAAAGGACAGTTCATAGCATTAAATGTTTACATCAAAGAGTCTGAGACAGCACAAATAGACAATCCAAGCTCACAAATCAATGAGCTAGAGAAAGAATAAACCAAACCCAGACACAGCAGGAAAAAAAGAGAAATAACAGAGATCAGAGCAGAACTAAATAAAATTAAAACAAAAATACACAAAATAAATAAAACAAAATATTGGTTCTTTGAAAGAATAAACAAAGTCAATAGACCATTAGCAAGACAAACCATGAAGAAAAGAGAGAAGATCCAAATAAGCTCGATTAGAAATAAAAAGGGTGATATTACAACCAATACCACAGAAATACAATAGATTATTCAAGACTACTATGAAGACATTTGTGTGCACAAACTAGAAAACCTAAAAGAGATGAATAAATTCCTGGAAATGTAGAACCTTCCTAAATTAAACCATGAAGAAATAGAAACTCTGAACAGACAAATAGCAAGCAGTAATACTGAAACCGTAATAAAAAAGAAATTGCCAACAAAAAAAGTCCAGGACTGGATGGACTCACAGCTGAATTATATCAGACATTTAAATAATTGGTACCAAGTAGCAATTCTACTGAAATTATTGCAAAAGACAGGGAAATAAGGAATTATCCTTAAGTTATTCTGTGAAGCCAGGATCACCCTAATACTGAAAACAGGAAAAAAACATAACAACAACAACAAAAAGTACAAATCAATATTCCTTATGAGCATAGATGCAAAAATTCTCAACAAATAACAATTTAACCAAGTCCAACAGCATATCAAAAGTATAATCGACCATGATTAAGTTGGTTTTATATCAGGGATGCAGGATTGATTTAATATACATGAGTCAATAGATGTGATACACCACATAAACAGAATTAAAAACAAATATCATGTGATCATCTCAATAGATGCAGAAAAAGCATTTGACAAAATCCACCATCCCTTTATTATTAAAGCCCTCAGCAAATCAGCACAGAAGTGATATATCTTAAGGTATGTCATCTTTGATGAATCCAAAGCCAACATTATACTGAACGGGGAAAAATTGAAAGCATTCCTCCTGAAAACTAGAACAAGACAAGAGGCCCACTCTCACCACATCTATTTAACATAGTACTGGAAGTTCTAACCAGAGCAATCAGACGAAAGAAAGAAATAAAGGACATCCAAATAGTTAAAAAGGCAGTCAAACTGTTACTGTTTGCCAAAGATATGATTGTATACCTTGAAAACCCTAAGGACATGTTCAAAAAGCTCCTAGATCTGAAAAATAAATTTAGTAAAGTCTCAGGTTACAAAATCAATGTACACAAATCCATAGCACTTCTATACATCAGCAATGACAAAGCTTAGAATCCAATCAATAACTCAATTCCTTTTACAAAGGCTGCAAAAAAAAATACTTAAGAATATGCCTAACTAAGGAGGTAAAAGATCTCTATAGGAAAAACTACAAAACACTGCTGAAAGAAATAACAGATGACACAAACAAATAGAAACACATCCCATGCTCACTGATAGGTAGAATCAATAGTGTGAAAATGACCATACTGCCAAAAGCAATCTATAAATTCAATGCAATTATTTCCATCAAAATACTATCATTATTCCTCACAGAACTAGAACAGAAATTCTAAAATTTATATAGAAACAAAAAAGAGTCTACATAGCAAAAGCAAGACTAAGTAAGAAGGACAAACCTGAAGGCATCACATTACCCAACTTAAAACTATACTACAAGGCTCTAGTTACCAAAACAGCATGGTGCTGTTATAAAAATAAGCATGTAGTCCAATGCAATAGAAAAGATATTCCAGAAATAAAGCCAAATACTTACAGCCAGCTGATCTTTGACAAAGGAAACAAAAATATATAGTGGGGTGTATTAGTATATTTCACCCTGCTATAAAGTACTACCCAATACTGGATAATTTACAAGATAAGTGGTTTAACTAACTCATAGTTCCATATGGCTTGGGAGGTCTCAGTAAACTTACAATCATGGCAGAAGGCAAAGAAGAAACAAAGCATGTTTTTAGTCAGTGGCAGAAAAGAGAAAGAGTGAAGGGGGAAGTGCCACTTTTAAACAATCAGATATTGTAAGAACTCCCTCACTATTATAAGAATAGCATGGGGGGAACAGCCCCCAAGATGCAATCACTTCCCACCAGATCCCTCCTTTGATGCATGGGTATTACAACTTGAGATGAGATTTGTGTGGGAACACGGAACCTAACCATATCATTCTACCCTTGGCCCCTCCCAAATCTCATGTCCTTCTGACATTTCAAAACCAATCATGCCTTCCCAAAAGTCCTCCAAAGTCTTAACTCATTCCAGCATTAACTCAAAAGTTTAAGTCTGAAGTCTCATTTGATACAAGGCCAAAACCCTTCCACCTACGAGCCTGTTAAAAAAAAAAAAAAAAAAAAAAAAACTTAGTTACTTTCAAGATACAATGAGGGTACAGGCATTGGGTAAATGTTTCCATTCCAACCTGGAGAAATTGGACAAAACAAAAGGGTCACAGACCCCATGCAAGTCTGAAACTTGACAGGGCGCTCATTAAATCATAAATCTCCAAAAGAATCCCCTTCGATTCCATGTCTCACATCCAGGGCATGGTGATGCAAAGGGTGGGCTTCCACGGTCTTGGGCAGCTCCACTTCTGTGATTCTGCAGGGTACAGACCCTGAGGCTGCTTTCACCAGCTGGCATTGAGTGCCAGCAACTCTCTAGCATATTACCAATTTCCTTTCTTTTTAGTCCTTATGTCAAGCTTAATTTATCTTACACATTTGCTTACATTATCTCCCCACACTAGAATATAAGTTCCTTAAAGAAACAAAAAGGTCATATCTACTTGATTGTATCCACTGTACCCAGAGCAAGGTGTGCTGCAGAGTAAGCACTCAATGAATACGTGTTAAATTTATTAATAGATTAATTATCTAACAAATTTTGGAGGAGGGTACCATTAAATTCCCATATTGCAGTTGCAGAAACAAAGGTTCAGGCAGGTCAAGTAACTCGCCTAAGCTTATCAAGCTTTTAAGTGGTAGAGCCAAGATATTAATGCAGATTTATCTTGATATTAATGTCAAAACAGTTGGAGAAACAGAAGCCTTCAAGAAAAGTTGATAATAACTAGCAAAACAGAAAATGTGTCAGAAAAGAGTAGTTTAACGTAAACCAGGAAAAGAGAACTAGAGGAGTTTCAAAAAGAAAAGGAATTAATAGTTTGGAGCATCACAGCAAGGTTAAGAAAGGGGAGGAACAATAATAGCTGACAGAAATTGTGCCAGAAACTGTGTGAAGTCCCAGACATACATTATCATATTTAATCTTAAAGTAAGGCTGTGATCACACCTGTAATCCCAGCACTTTGGGAGACTGAGACAGGTGGTTCGCTTGAGCCCGGGAGTTTGAGACCCACCTGGGCAAGATGGCAATGAGACCCCACCTCTAAAAAAATTTAAAAGTTAGCTGGGCAAGGTGGCATATGCCTGTAGTCTTTGCTGCTGGGGAGGCGGATGTGAATGGATCTCTTGAGTCCGGGAATTTGAGGCAGCAGTGAGCTATGATTGCGCAACTAACAGTGCCTCGAATAATCGCACCACTACTATTGCACATGCCAGCCTGGGCAGCAAAGTGACACCTGTATCTAAAAACAAACAGCAACAACAGCTGTGAGTAGGTACCATTGTTATTCCCATTTTACAGAAAATAAAACTAAGGCACAAAAAACTAAATTGCCAAAGATCATAAAGCTAATGCATGATGGAGCAGCGCTCAAATCCAGATGTCACTTCAACTATCAATTAAGTGGTCACTAGTGAACTTTATAGTGGGAGCGGTTTCACGGGAGCAAGAGCTGGACCGCATTGGGTTAAATAATGGCTGGTAAAAAAATATATATATATAGCAGGTTGTATACTATTCTTTCTCATTTACTGACTTTCAGGGAAAGGCAAGGTAACAGACACAAGGTAAAGGGTAATGGACACAAGGTAAAAACTGGTTCTGTCTATTTATAATATTGAAGAAACTAGAGTACATCATAGCTAAGTCATATGTGGGCTTAAATTTCCTAACACTATGCTTTTAATTATTGCTTCCATAGTTTATACATTTTGATTTTCATCTTCATAAATTGTAAAGAGAATACTTAGTATATTGTGTTAATCATTTCAAAACCAATCTTAAAGAAACCCAAGCCATCAAAGATTCCCCACACTAAACATTCATATAGTTTCATACTATGAACAGCAGGGACTCTCCAAGCAATGAAGGTGATCACTCCATCTTCCTTGATTGACGATCATTATGAGCTGGTATTACAAAAGGACATTTTACTCTCTTCTTTCTTAGAGATACCAAGTCTTTTTATTAGTTTTACTTGCAGGCACTGTAACATATGAAAATGAAGTCAAAATAAAGCAAATAAAACACCAAAATCAAGAAAATAATTATCTTACCTCTACCACCGAATATTACCAAAAATGCTCAACAAAATGCTACCTATTTTGGCTACCCCTGGTTTGTAAGGAAAAAAAAATCAGCATGATTTTCTCAGTAGGCAAAAGTTCTGAAGCTCACCTTATTCTTCACTGCGAGGGTCCATCAACTTTAACCTTGTCCCAAGTTCCCATATCACAAGTTGGGAGGGTGGTGAAGTGGGGCTGAAACTTTTGACAGAAAAAAGAAAGGATAATGAAAGTAGTATCATAAAAAAACAGGAGCAGCTTGGTAGATTGCTGTGGGGAAACAGGGGATTAAAGACCTTTAACTCAAATAACCTAGATGGTAGGTCCTAGAGGAGATCGGTTGGGGTATAAAGGGAAAACAGGAAGTTGCTTAGTCACCACTTTTTTTAGGCTCTCAGCACAGCGCAGAGAAATAAGTTGTGCCATTTAGGTTTTCCTCTAGGTAGTTTCAACCAGATCACCAGGCAAATACAGTAGGAAAGATTTTCATTCATGAATAGTAAGGAAAGCACAATGGGTGCTTTGCTGCTGACTTTTTTATAAGAGATCATACATTTTAGGAGTTCAGTAATCAAGTAGAGAGAATTACACGCATAGAGAATCTATATAATCTTCTGGTTAAACAAACTCAATTTGAATATTGAAATGATAAAATTTACAATGAAGAGCTAATATGTATTTTTAATATTTCATAGATAATGTCTTCACTTTATATTTAAATAGCAAAAAGTCATATCACTATTTCTAGTAAGAAGATGATGAACAGATATGGCGAGTCTGTGGTATACTAATTTTGGCTTTTAAAAATGAGTTAATATTATTTGAAACAAAAATACATGGAGAATTTTGAAAATATGGGTCCTCAAAAAAGCTTAAATTCTCAATTCTTTAAAACTGTTATTTTGAAAAATCAAAATCTATAACTATTTGCGTGATTCTAGAAACTAGATTACCACATTATTACAAGAAGAGTATGTAATATAAACAAAACACTATAAAATTCCAAGTATAATTTGAGCAGTTTGAAGCAATAGCTGAACACATGACTCAAAAATGTCAATAATCTAGTTATTACTACCTGCTTCAATTATTAAAACTAATATAGGATCTGTCACACCTAACATGCTCATTTAGGATTAAAGTGCTATCTTCACAAGAGTAAAACAAGTATTGAGAAAAAATTAACAAGTATATGCAGTTACACGCATCCATGTTTTAACATGGAGTTTTCTTTAGTTAAACAGAATATCTCATCAAAAGTTTACATTTTCCATATTGATACAGTGCGTGTGTTCTTAATTCTAGTTGGCAGACTGATCTCACCAAGTTCAGATTGATCTTTGGTCTTCTTCACCTCTTCATGGCTCAAGTGTATATATGCTATATAATGAAAGGAACAGCTTAGTACTAAATATTTAGGAGCTCTGTCAATGACCAGGCTCTGGGGCTCAGTCTGCAACAAAGTTTATGACACAGTTTGCCTCTAGGGGCTGGAAACCCTGGCTTCTCCTAGGAGTACAAGGACGCTAACTAGCCCTCCCGGGGAATGAATCTTCCTCTTGTATTTCATCGAAACAAAACTCAAACCAAGTGAACTAAGCCCTATAAAACGTTCAGTCTCAATGAACAAATTCATTTTAAATTCGGAAAATGCCAGCAGTCTGCATATGAAATCCACAGACGAGCTTAAATCAAAGCTATTCTGAAGCAGTCAAGAGAGAATCTCAAAGGAGTTTAAGAGGTTAGAAATCTGGTCAGAAAATGAGTGAACTACATCCTGAACCAAGGGCAGTTAACAGCATATATCCACAGTCAAATGCTCCCAAACAGAGGCAATTGAGAAATGGAAGGCTTTGGGGAAACAGCAAAATCCAGGGAGACAAAGAGTAAGAAGTTTTAAGCTAATATCGTAGAATATGTATTAACTCAGAGCATGCTCTATCATTTGGGGATGAGTGTAGAAGGATAGTACATTGGTCTGAGGGACTGCAGGATTTGAGTAAAAGCAAAGTTCATGTTAAAAAGGAACAAAGTAAATAATATTGCATTGTCAAAAAGGCACTAAGTAAACTATCCAGCTAAACTATTATTGTTATAAAAGGCACAATAATGAGGAATTGCTGTGTGCCAGGCACTTCAATAAAGTTTTTCCTGAATCAGTCCTTGAAACAATCCTGTGAGGTAGGTACTCAAAGGATTGAGTAATCCCATTTTACTGATAAAACGTAAGCACAGAGAGATAAAACAGAGAAAATGAAAATGGTTATGTGTTTTTAGTATAAAAAGAAGTTTACCCTTAGTGAAGCATTTGTTCAAATTAAGTAAATTGATTCACTTACCATAAGAAATGTCTTTCTTAAATATTTGTGTGCTGCAAGGGCACTGAGGATATCTGTGAATCCAGATTTCTCTTTCTACTGCTCAATAATTGTTTTGAAAGCATCAAAACTTCTAAAACAACCGAAAATGTCAAAGTGATCCTAAAAGCAGAGAGGAAGAGAAGTCAAATACAGGTTCAGAAGATAGATTAAGTTGGCTTCATTTATGGGCATGAAATTTCCCTCATCAACAGTGAATACTTGAAACTTTTAAAAGTTTCTTCAAAGCACTCTTACTCCCGATCACCCCCACCACACTGGACCTCTCATTATACCTCTGGAGGTGCCTATTCTCCCATTTGTAAAATGTGGCTTTCAGAAGTATTCAGCAAACTGAATAAAGAAAATTTGCTCCCAAATTTTTCCATTCCAACTTCTATCTTGTAACTTTTTCGATATTCATAAAAAATTCTAATATCAGCTGATTTCTCACGCTATTGAATATGTAACATGTTGATATGGAAAATAACATATGACTTCTAAAGAATACTAATAAAATATCCCATTTTATTTAGCTGTAAATATAGCTGCAATTTTTTTATTAGTAGGATGATGCAATTACCAAGGATGATGCTTTTTCACTGAAGAATATTCAACACTGACAATACACATTTCTGTACTTATTTTCATAATTTTATTTGAATGCCATTGATTTAGTATCCAGTGTATTTGAAAAAATAAAGGCAAAAGACATACTCATGAAAGAATTAGTTATTTCTGTCACTACCTAAGGTCAAGTATCCTACTTAATTAGGCCTTACCTAAACTGCAATGCTTTGAAATGTATTTTGTGCTATATAGTGTCAATTAAATAATCTATGGAGAAATCATCAAAGTTCAGAATATATCCCTATTGAAAACAATGTTTACATATAAATAACAGAGGTAGTTTGCTTTATCAATTAACATGAATGAGATAAAGGCCAATTATAAAAGAAATATTAAAAATAAAATGCCAAGTACGTACTGAAGAAACTTTAATTCAGAGGTATGCAGCTCCTATTCACTTGAATGGATTACACATGAGTATATAACAAAGAATACATCTTTTCAATGTAGTCACATTTCTACAAGAAATAAGTCAAATGTGCAGTGCTCATCTAGAGGAACACAAACAGCCTCAACAGGATCTAATTTACAATTTTACTTCTTGGTATTTCATCATTTTTAAACTGGTAATAATAATAGGGTCTATGTAACAGAAATTTGGTAAGAATAAGTAAAATAATCCATGTAAAGTTCTCAATCCACTGCTTGGCACACACTGATTGCTCAATAAATGTTACCTATTATTGTTGTTATTCTATGTAGTGAAGTAACACAAACACATTACAAGGTAAAACATGATAAGTGCTGTTAAAAATATACAAACGTCTAGGAGACTTGAGGAAAAATAGTTGAGCATGTTTGTAGGATTTGATAAAAAATGTTGTTTTACATTTCTTATATAAAATTTATAGTTCAATTTTATATAATAATTTAGGGATGTAGAGAGGTCTGACAGGTGACAATGAAAAGGTTTATGGCCATTTTCAAACAAGAGTGATGAGAGTTTCAGAAGTGAAAATGTACACAGTATAAGTGAGTAGTAATATATATTCTATTTTGGTTGGATTGTTAGCAATTAATGAGAGTAGAAAAAGGCAAGGTAGAGGAATTAAAATGGATCAATATCATGCAAAGATGTGAATTTGAGTGACAGGTATCTACACTTAATTGAGGATGCAATGGGAGATCTACAGAAGAATGTTGAACAAGGGAGTTCCATAATCGATATGTAAATAGGTAAGACAAATAAATAAAAACTAGAAAACCGACAAGAAAACTATTGCAATGATCTATCAAAAAAAAAAAAAAGGTTACAGCTCAGGAGGCAGAGCAAGATGGTAAGAATGCAGAATAGAAAGCCCCACCAATTATCCTCTCTGCAAGGACACCAAGTTAACAACAGTCCACACAGGAAAAAAAAAAAAATCATTAGAAGCAAAACTCAGGTAAGCCAGGTGAGCACTCACAGTATTTATTTTCAACTTCATATCTTTGAAAGAGGCACTGAAGAGGTAGCAGAAAACAGTCCTGAATCACTAACACCATCTCCTTCAACCCCCTGCAGCAGTGGTGTGTTACAGAGAGCATTTCTGGGCTCTGGGGGAGAAAAAAAACACAATTGTGAGGCACTGAGCTCTGTGCTGTTCTGTTAGAGCAGAAAGAAAAACAAGATCAAACTCAGCTGATGCCTGCCCACAGGGGAAACATTTAAACCAGCCCTAGTCAGAGGAAAATCATTAATATCAGTGGTCCAAAATTGAGTGTGTGCAAAACTTGTCACTGAGGGGCAAAGTACGCTCAGTCTCTAAGTAAACTTGAGAGGCAGTCTAGGCCATAAGAACTGCAACTCTTAGGCGAGTCCTAGGGCTGAACAATACTCAGAGACACTGGACTGGGGGTTGGGGGGAATGAGATACACTGAGACACCAAAAGGGGCAGCCAAGGGGGTGCGGGTATTTCCCAGGCTTCAGAGCTTGCAGCTCCAAAAGAGGCCCCTTTATTCCACATGAGGAGAGGAGGGAGAAGAGTTGGGAGAACTTTGTCTTGCATCTTGGATAGCTGCTCAGCCACAGCACGATAGGGCACTAGTCAGAGCCATGATGCACCCATTGCAGGCTTTAGCTCCCAGCTGATATTTCTAGACACACCCTGGGCCAGAAGTAAACTGGCTCCTTTAAGGGAAGGACACAGTCCTGACAGCTTTTATCACCTGCCAACTCAAGAGCCTTTAGGTCTTGAAGAGCCAACAGCCATACCCAGGTACTACATGGAGGGCTTTGATGAGCCTCTGAGGGTTGTTGGTTTCAGATGAGACTCAGCACACTACCAGCTATGGTGGCTATGGGGCAAAAGTCTTTCTGCTTGAGAAAAGCAGAGGAAAGAGAAAAAGGGACTTTGTCTTTTACCTCAGGTACAAACATCACCATATGGGAGTATAGCATCAAGTGGGCTCCTGAGGTCCCTGACTCTAAAACTTGACTCTTGAACAGCATTTCTGCACCTGCCCAAGACCAGAGGGGAGCCCACTGTCTGGAAGGAAGAATCCCAGGCCAAAATGCATTCACCACAAGCTGACTTAAGAGATCTTGGGCCTTAAGGGAACATTTGTAATAGTCTGGCAGTACTTGTTATGGCCTGGGTTAGCAGTGGCTATAGGGTGAGGCTCCTCTGAGTTGGGAAGGCCTGTGACTTGTGGTTTGAGTGCCAGCTCAGCTACAATACAATAGAATACCAGATAGACTTCTAAGGATTTTGCCTGTAGTCCCTGACTCCCCGGCAGCACCCCTGGACCAACCTGGGGCCTAGGGGAACTCACTACCCTAAAGTGAAGGATACAGGCCTGATTGGCTTTGCCACCTGCTTATTGTAGTCACAGGGTCTTGAGTAAACATAGGCAGTGATGAGGGAGTGATTAGAGCAGGCCTTGGGTGAGACTTAGTGCTGTGCCGGCTTCAAGTCTGACCCAGTGCACTGAGAGTGGTGGTAGTCACAGGGTTCTTGTGTAGATCCATCCCCAGCTTTAGGTGTCTCTGAACAGAGAGAGGGACACTATTTGTTTTGAAGAAAGTGAGGAAAGAGAAGAAGCGTGTCTACTTAGTATCCAGAAAATTCTCCCACAACTTGCCCAAGACCATCAAGATGGTACATCTACGTATCTACAAGAACCACAGCATTACTGAGCTTGGGTATCCCCTAAAGCAAAAGCAGCTTAGAAAGCAATACCCAAGTCCTTTCAAATATCTGGAAAGCCTTCCAATGAAGGACAGCTCCAAATAAGCCCAGATAGTGAAGACTACAGTAAATACCTAACTCTTCAATGCCCAGACATCAAAGAACATCTACTAGCATTAAGATTTTCCAGGAAAACATGACCTCACCAAATGAATTAAATAAGGCACCAGAGACCAATACTGGAGAAACACAGATATGTGGCCTTTCACACAGATGATTCAAAATAGCTATGTTGAGGAAACTCAAAGAAATTCAAGACAACACAGAGAAGGAATTCAGAATCCTATCAGATAAATTTAACAAAAAGATTATAATAATGAAAAAGAATTAATCAGAAACTCTGGAGATGAAAGATACATCAAGAAGAATAATTATGCAGATTGAAGAAAGACTATTTGAAAATACACAGAGAAGACAAAAGACAAAAGAATAAAAAACAGTGAAGCACAACTACAGGATTTAGAAAATAATCTCAAAAGGGAAAATCAGCCTTAAAAAGGGGTTAGAGAAAGGGATAGGGGCAGAAAGTTTATTCAAAGGGATATTAACAGACAACTTTATAAATCCAGAGAAAGATATCAATACCCAAGTATAATAAGGTTATAGAACACCAAGCAGTTTTAACCCAAAGAAGACTACCTCAAGGCATTTAATAATCAATTTCTCCAAAGTCAAGGATACAGAAAGGATCCTAAAAGCAGCAAGAGAAAAGAAAGGAATAACATATAGTGGAGCTTGAATATATACAGCATCAAAGTTTTCACTAGAAACCTTACAGGCCAGAAGGGAGTGGCATGACATATTTAAACTGATGTATATCTGGCAAAAACCTCCTTCAAACATGAAGGAGAAAAACTGACTATTCCAGACAAACAGAAACTGAGGGATTTCATCAATATGAAACCTGTCCTAAAATAAATGCTAAAACAAGTACTTCAATCAGAAGGAAAAAGACATTTATGAACAATAAATAATTGCCTAAAGATAAAAAAAAACCTTACTGGTAATCATAAGTACACAGAAAAACACAGTGGTATTATATCACTGGAACTGTGGTGTGTAAACTTACTCTTATCCGAAATAGCAACACTAAACAAGGAACCAATCAAAAATAACAACTACAATAACTTTTCTAGTCATAGTCAGTAATAGATATAAATAGAAACGGAAACAACAAGAAGTTAAAAGGCAGAGGTATGAAGTTAAAGTATAGAGTTTTTATTTTCCTTTTGCTCATTTGTTTATGTAAATAGGTTTAAGTTTGTTATCTGGTTAAAATAATGGTTTATAAGATAGTACTTGCAAGCCTCGTGGTAACTGAAAACCAAAAATCATACAATGAATACACAAAAAATAAAAAGCAATAGACTAAATCATATCACCAGAGAAAACCATCTTCACCAGGGGAAGACAAGAATAAAAATAAAAAGTAAGAGAAGACCACAAAACAATCAGAAAACAAAGTAACAAAATGGCATGAGTAGGTCCTTACTTATTGATGATAATAATGAATGTAAATGAACTAAACTTATCAATTAAAAGTCATAGCCTAGCTGAAAGGATGAAGAAAACAAGACCCATTGATCTGTTGTCTACAAAAAACACATTTTACCTATAAAGACACACATCAACTGAAAATAAAGGGATAAAAAAAATCCATGCCAAAGGAAACCAAAGAAGAGCAGGAGTCACCATATTTGTATCAGACAAAATAGATTTCAAGACAAAAACTATCAGAAGAGACAAAAAAGTCACTATGTAATGATAAAGGGGTCAATTTTCCAAGAGAATATAACAATGTGAATACCTGTGTACCCAACAGTGGAGTACTCTGATATATAAAGGAAATATTATTAGAGATAAAGAGAGAAATAGACCACAATATAGTAATAGCTGGAGACTTTAACACCCCACTTTCAGCATTGGATAGATCTTCCAGACAGAAAATCAATGAAGAATCATCAGACTTAATATGAGGTATAGACCAAATGGATCTAATAGATATTTACAGAATATTCCATGCAGTGGCTTCAGAATACACATCTTTTCCTCAGCACATGGATTATTCTTAATTCTAGACCACATGTTTTGTCACGTTAAAAAATTGAAATTGTATCAAGCATCTTTTCTGACCACAAAGGAATAAAACTATAAATTAATAACAAGAGGAATTTTGGAAACCATACAAATACATGGTAATTTAAAAATATGCTATTTAATTACCAATGGGTCAATGAAGAAATTAAGAAGGAAATTGAATAGTTTCTAATGGAAACATAACATACCAAATCCTAAAGGATAGAGCAAAAAGCAGTACTAAGAGGAAATTTTATGGCCATAAGTGCCTACATCAAAAAAGGAAAAACTTTAATAAATCTGATAATACATCTTAAAGAATTAGAAAAACCAAGAGCAAACCAAATCCGTAATTAGTAGTAGAAGAAAGTAAATAATAAAGATCAGAACATAAATAAATGACATTGAAATAAAAAAATACACATGATCAAGGAAACAAAAAGTTAGTTTTTTGAAAATTTCAACAAAGTAGACAAACATTTAGCCAGACTAAGGAAAAAAAGAGAGACTATCCAATTATATGAAATCAGAAATGAAAAAGGAGACATTACAAGTGATACTGCAGAAACTCAAAGGATCATTAGTGGCTACTATAAGTAACTTTATGTCAATAAATTGGAAAATCTAGAAGAAATGGACAAATTCCTAAATACATACAACCTACCAAGATTTAGCCAGGAAGAAATACAAAACCTGAACAGACGAACAACACATAACGAGATTAAAGAGATGCCTGCATTCCAGTGTTTGTTGCAGTGCTGTTTACAATGGCTGAGATTTGGAAGCTACCTAAGTGTTCATCAGCAGATGAATGCTTTTTTAAAATGTGGTAGATATATACAATGAAGTACTATTTAGCCATAAAAAAGAATGATATTTGGTCATTTGTAACAACAGGGATGGAACTGGAGATTATCATGCTAAGCGAACTAAGCCAAGCACAGAAAGACAATCATTGCATGTTTTCATTAATTTGTGTGATTCGAAAACCAAATCAATTGAACTCATAGATATCGAGAGTAGAAAGATGATTACCAGAGGCTGGGAGGAGTAGTAGTGAGCTGGAGAGGCAATGGCGATCAAGGGGTACAGAAAAATAGAAAGAATAAGACCTATTATTTGACAGCACAGCAGGGTGGCAGTAGTCCATAATAGCTGAAAATTTTAAAATAACTTAAATAGTATAATTGGATTGTTTGAAACTCAATGGATGAATTATTGGGAGGATGGATACCCCATTCTTCAATAATGTGCTTATTTCACATTGCATGCCTGTGTCAAAGCATCTCAGGCACTCCATACATATATACACCTATGATGTACCCATGAAAAAATAAAATTTAAAATAAAGGTTATAGGAGTCTGACCACAAAGTTGGCAGTGGGAATGAAAAGTACAAAAAGTTAAGACAAACGTTTTAAATGAAAATTCCATAAAAATGGCTAAAATAAGTTTGACATGAAGCAAAATGCTAAGAGGGAGAAATTTAAACATTTCCCCATATGGGGCCAGTAGTTATGCTGGAGGTTGTTGTCAGTACCAAGAAGACTACTTGGGAGGAGTCTTAGTCAAGTTCTGCAGAGCATGACATGAAAATAGAAACCTAGCACAAAGATAAAAAATGCAGCCTATTAGATAGGAACTAGTTTGTCTTAATGACCAGGAGCAGGCAAACAAACAAAACTATAAGAAATCAGCTTGAAAGTTAACACAATACCTGTATTGCCACAGCTAGCATGCAAAGATGCTTTTCGTTCTTCAGGAAACTACATTTTCCTTATATATTTTTTTTTGTTAGACTATCATTTTCATTAAGTTAATTGGTAGTCTTCTTTCGCTTCTTTGCATAACTTTGTCTTGACTCTTTTGAGACACTTTGGCAATACATAAATAATAAATAATAAGTCCAAATGGCATCAGACTCTAGAATTAACGGACCAAAGTTTGACATGTCACAAGAATCATCATTCACATCTAGTAGACTTTAGCCACAAAAATATTTTGCTTTCTCTATAACACCATGGGGGAAAAATTTTGAATTGAAAAGAAAAAGAAAAATTATTTCTGATACTTCTATATAAATTATTACCCACAAACTAGAAAAACAAAGTAATTTTTATTAGAGGGCAATATTATTTGGAAGGCATTATCAATGAAAAAATATAATCTTAAACATACACCCGTAGCCTCTTCCATTCCTTAGGCAAATGGCACATGTACAATAAAAGTCCACAAGTGTGTGACCATAGTTACCTGTGAACCTTAGCTTTCTTTTCAGATAAGTAGTTCCTTAGCAGATCCTAATTACTGTTGTGAGCACTTTGAATTTAACAGAGAAGTGGCTGAGGGCCATTTCAAAATTAAATCACAAATAATTATTCAATGTATCACATTTCATTTATTTTTTTGTTAGACACTTATACAGCTTCACTGTGTTCCCACCCAAATCTCATCTTGAATTGCAGCTTCCACAATTTCCATGTGTTGTGGGAAGAACCCAGTAGGAAGGTGATGAATGATGGGAGGGGGTCTTTCCTGCACTGTTCTTGTGATAGTGAATGAGTCTCACAAGATCTGATGGTGTTAAAAAACAGAAGTTTCCCTGCACAGGCTCTCTCTTTGCCGGCTGCCATCCATGTATGACGTGACTTGCTCCTCCTTGCCTTCTGCCATGATTGAGAGGCCTCCTCAACCATTTGGAACTATAAGTCTGTTAAACCTATTTTCTTCCCAATCTCAGGTATGTCTTTATCAGAAGCATGAAAACGGACTAATACAGATAGCTACCCTTTTCAATAACTAGACCTTAAGTTATTAAAGGAAAATGACAGAATAAAAATTAGCTACCTTTATTAAATTGATGATTATAACAATCTTTCAAATTAAAATAAAAAAAGTGTTAATAAGATCAAATAGAACTTCAGTATAATTACATATTATCTGGAGAGTCAAGCAATGAATATTGAAAACATATGGTGCATTAATGTTTAAGAGTTCAAAGACATTTTGCTACCATATGGAGATAATATATTATTCATAACTTACACTTTTAAACTAGAGTATGTTCACACAATAACTTTGTATTTTTAAAGTAAATAACACAACAGAATTTTTTATGGTTAATAGAAAAATAAAGCATAATGAAGTATGAATTTAAAGTTATCCAGTGCATTCAAACCCTAGGGATAAGATCACTAATTAAGTAGTGATTAAAATTAAAGACCAGCATTTGTGTGGCTCTACATTTGATCCACCAATTTATTTTCTTCTTCTCCCTGGAGTATCTGTTTCAGTTTCTATAATTTCCAATATTTGATTCATTACCATGAAGAATAGAAAAGCTTAACTTTTGTCTCTCAAAACTGTTCATTTATTCTTTTCTTCTTCTGACTTTAAGTATTCTATCTGTCCATGCTGTACCAGAGTCTTCTGTTTCATTTCTTTTTCCACAATTCGTAAAACAGATATGCACCTTTGATGATGTTATGACATTTTTCATACAGGCCGTCTCCTAAACAATAAGGTGCAATAGATAACTGAGTTAGCTATATAAGTATCATTCTAACATTTTCTGGATAACTACTTCACTTTCCTCCCAAACTTTCAAGTTCTATTTCAAGTTCGTTTGCCTGGTTCTTCAGCTAGGCTTAAGCTAGTTTGATTTATATCATTTATTTACTCTATTTTATATATTATCAAAATGACACATTCCACTTGGCCATGATTCCATGTTTTCACCAAGATAGCTTCAATGATAAACATGTGGCTCTCACCAAATAATTCCTTCAGAAAAGTTTATTCAGTGGAATACTGGTCATTTTAAATATAGGTGCCATTTGTACCTTTTGAAATTTTCTTGTGGCTATATGGGTAAACTACATAATACATTTTAAGTTTTATATTTTTATTGAGTCATTGAAACCTAATTTGGCATTTCTATTAGCTTGTTATAACAGAAAAACTCTGCAGATGTTTATTTTCAGAATCAGTGGCACATTGGTTTACACCTGATAATATTAAATCCATTTACTTATATATGGACTAAAGACATGTAAGGAGGAGATGAATATCATGCAAAGCCAAAAAAAAAAAAAAAAATAGGCTGATGTAGCTCTCCAAATGTCAAAATAAGTTCACAAGTGTACATTAAAACTGATGACTGTTACACTTGAAAGTTCTGTATTTTTGCTATGATGTTTAAGTAACAGATCTAATATAAAACTTTATTAAAAGAAATCTGACAATATTTTATTAATGTATTTTGTTATAATAATAATGCTCATGACAGAAAATGGAAGCAATACACAGAGTATAAAATAAAATGTAAAAGTTCTATTCAGTTCCCTGTCTCACTCCTCAGAAAAACATACTGCAAACAATGTATGCATTGTGCTAGATAATATATGTGTATTAAAAACATAAATATTATATATACACACATATGCACAAGGAAATATACAAGACAGATGATAGATATACAGACAGACAGACTTGGTGTGTATATATACATAAAATATGTTCATACATAAATATATAATGTAACTGTCCCATCCAGATTATTATATAAACTGATTTTTTTCACATAATATATTGTGAAAATATTTCTGCACCAGTGTATATAGATGGTTCTGACTTCTTTCAAAGTCTGTTAGAATTTGATTTTAAGAGTACATTATAATTTATGTAATCAATCACCCATTTTCAGAAAAGTTATTTACAGCTTTTACCATTACAAATAATAGAACAACCCTTGCACATACATACGAATGTACTCTTGTGACTATGTCTGTAGGTATAGTCACTTTACAGCAGCGGAAAAGGAAGGAAAAATGTTAATTTATGTTGTAATATGTGGACAAATTACTATCTAGAAGGTTGAATCAATATATAATTAAACAGTATGAATGCTCATTTACATATATCCTCACCAAAAAAAAATATTAAATTTTATTTAGAGTGATGATTAAATGGTAGCTCATAATTAGATTTTATTTTATTTTATTTATTTATAATTGATGAGGAGTACACTTTAAAGTATTTATTTTCTATTGGTATTTTTCTGCAATTGTCTGAGCACCCCCTTGCCTCATTATTTCTCTGTTGGATTATTCAAATTGTGATTTTTGACTTACAAGAGCTCTTTAAGGAAAATTTATTTTAACCAACAAATATTTTTCAGTGTGTCATTTGACACTCAAATGGTATTTTTCAATTAAATAAGTTTTTTGTTTTTATTTATTAATTATATAATATTTTATTTTATGACATCTAAACCTTACTTCATCTTTCCTTAAACCAAGTGAAAAAAAAAAAAAAAAAAAGGAATGCCTCTTTCTAGTACTTTTTGTTTACTTGTTTTTTTTTTAACAGGTTTATTAAGGTATAAATTACCTACAATAAACTGCACACTTTTATTTTTATTTTTTGCTCTCCCTGCCAGGAGACAAAACTGCATGCTTTCAAATGTATAATTTCAATAAGTTTTGAAATATGTATACACCTGTGGAATACTTTCCACAATCAAAATAGTGAGCATAACCAACACTCATGAAATTTTCCAGGTGCCCTGTTGTAATTCTCCCTTCTTGTCCCTCTATTTTCTATTGTCAACCAACTACCGACTTTCCTTCTGTCAATAAGATTAGTTTGAATTTTCTGAATTTTTATGTAAATATAAATATGTAATATTTAAGTAATATGCAATATGTAAATTTATGTAATAATATGTAAATATTTTATGTAAATAGTATTTTTGCCTGAATACTTTCACTAAGCACAATTATTTTGAGATTTGTTTATGTTGTGTGTATCAATCATTTATTTATTTGTATTGCTGTCTTGTATTTCACTGTATGGATATAAAACAATTGATTTATTCACTCACATGTTGATACACATTTGGGTTGTTTCCAGTTTTTGGTTATAGACATATGCTGTCATTTCTTTTGGGTAAATACCTAAAAGTGGAATGTCAAAATAATAATGCAGATGTATGCTTAATATGTAAGAAACTACCAAAATCTTTCCAAAGTGTATCATTTTATAGCCAAACTAGCAGTATGTGAGAGTTCCAGTTTCTCCATAATCTTGCTAACACCTAGTGTGGTCAGTCTTTTTAATTGTAGCCTGGTGTGTAATATCACGTTGTGGATTTAATTTGCACTTTCCTAAAAAATAATAATATTGAGCTTCTTTTCATGTGCATATTGCAATCTGTATTTTTTTTTTTTTTTTGATAAAATGTGTTCAAATGTTCTGCCCATTTTAAAAAACTTGGTAGTTTTCTCAAGTTTTGAGAGTCCTTTTTATCTTCTGGATACAAATCTTTTATCTCTCAGACCACAGTATTTCTTTTCATTCTCTTAATGAATAAAAAGCAGTTTTCTAAACTTCTAAAAGCAAGAGTTTTTAATTTTGATGAAGACCAATATATCATTATTTTCTATTATGGATTGTGTATTTGGTGTTACATTTAAAAATTCTTGCCTAACCCATTGTTGCAAGAATTTTCTCCAACATTTTTATCTGGAAGTTTTATAGTTATAGAATTTTGATTTCAGACTATAATCCATAATCCATTTTGAGTTAATTTTGTTTATAGTAGGAGGTACGAATTGAAGTTTTGATTTGTTTGTTTTACACTTTCTAAATGGATCTCAATTTGTTACAGTACCATGTCTTTAAAAAGTTGTCCTTTTCCTACTAAAAATTCACTTTGCAAGTGGTTTAAATCTACTTTCTTGCTATTAATTTTCCATTTCTTCAAGCTTTTCTTTTGTTCCTTTTATCTTATTTTTCTGCCTCCTTTTAGGTTAACTAATTTTTAAGATTCCATTTTATATCCCTTGTTAGTTTATTAATATGACTTTTTGCTTTGTTAGTTTAAGGGTTGCTGTAGGTTTTGTGGTATATTATTTTCACTTGTCATACTGTACATTTAAGAGATATTATACCACTTCATGTTTACTCAAAGTATCTTACAACAGTAAATTTCTATCTCTTTCCTCTTAAGCTTTTTGCAATTGGCATACACTTTACGTATAACTCCACAGTGCATTATTGTTATTTTTGCATTAACAATCAATTACCTTTTATAAAAAAATAATTAGACAAATATTTTCTTGTTTTTACCCATAGAGTTACCATTTCTGCTGCCCTTTATTCCTTTGTGTAGATGTATGTCTGGTATCATTATCCTTTGGCCTGAAGAACTTCACTTAACATGTCTTGTAGTGCATGTGTGGTGGGATTAGTTATTTCAGCTTTCGTGTATCTGAAAAACTGTTACTTCATCTTTGATTTTGAAAGAAATTTCACTGGGCTTGGAAGCATAGATTGAAAGTTTTATTTCAGTACTTTAAAGATGTTCCTCCACTGTCTGCTTGCTTATACTGTTTCTGATGAGAAATTGAAATCTCTTACCCCTGGGCAGCTGTTAAGATTTTCTCATCACTGCTTTTAAGCAATTTGATTTTGATGTATCTTAGTGTAGTTTTTTTCATGTTTCTTGTGTTTCTTTTTTTTCTTCAACTTTTATTTTAAGCTCTGGGGTACATGCACAAGACAAGCAGGTTTGTTACATAGGTAAACCTGTGCCATGGTGGTTTGCTGCACCTATCAACCCATCACCTAAGTATTAAGCTCAGTATCCATTAGCTATTCTTCCTGATACTCTCCTTCCCCAAGCAGCACCCAACAGGCCCCAGTGTGTGTTGCTCCCCACAGGTGTCTGTGTTTTCCTATCATTCAACTCACATGTATAAGAGAGAATACGCAGTGTTTAGTTTTCTGTTTCTACATTAGTTTGCCGAAGATAATGGCTTACAGCTCCATCCATGTCTCTGCAAAGGACATGATCTCATTCTTTCCTTGGCTGCATAGCATTCCTTGGTGTATAAGTACCACATTTTCCTTATACAGTCTATCATTGATGGGCATATGGGTTGATTCCATGTCTTTGCTATTGTGAAAAGTGCTGCAATGAACAAATATGTGCATGTATCTTTATAATAGGTTGATTTATATTTTCTTGGGTATATAACGAGTAATGGGATTGCTAGGTCAAATGTTATTGCTTCTAAATCTTTGAGGAATCATCACACTGTCATCTACAATGGTTGAACTAATTTACACTCCCACCAACAGTGTAAAAATGTTTCTTTTTCTATGCAACCACACCAGCATCTGTTGTTTCTTGACTTTTTAATAATTGCCATTCCAACTGGCATGATATGGTATCTCATTGTGGTTTTGATTTGCATTTGTCTAATGATAGGTAATGTTGAGATTTTTTTCATGTTTGTTGGCCACATAAATGGCTTCTTTTGAGAAGTGTCTGTTCATGTCCTTGCCCATTTTTTAATGGAGATGTATTTTTTTCATGTAAATTTGTTTCAGTTATGTGTAGACTCTGAATATAAGTCCTTTGTCCGATGAATAGATTGCAAATTTTTTCTACCATTCTGTAGGTTGTCCATTCATTCTGATGATAGCTTCTTTGCTGTGCAGAAGCTCTTTAGTTTAATTAGATCCAATGTGTCAATTTTTGCTTTTGTTGCAATTACTTTTGACATTTTCATCATGAAATCTTTTTTTTGGTGCCAGGGAAAGGTCTAGCTTCAATTTTTGGCATCTGGCTAGCCAGTTCTCTGAGAACCACTGTTAGATAGGGAATCGTTTCTCCATTGCTTGCTTCTGTCAGGTTTATCAAAGATCAGATTGTTGTAGGTGTGTGGTCTTATTTCTGAGTTCTCTATTCTGTTCCATTGGTGTATGTGCCTGTTTCTGTACTAGGACCATGCTGTTTTGGTTACTGGAGCCTTGCAGTATAGTTTAAAGATGGGTAGTGTAATGCCTCCAGCTTTGTTCTTTTCGCTTAGAACTGTTTTGGCTATTTAGGCTCTTTTTTTTTTTTTGGTTCCATATAAATTTTAAAAGAGTTTTTCTCTCATTCTCTGAATAATGCTAATGGTAGTTTAATGGGAATAAAATTGAGTCTGTAAATTATTTTGTGCACTATGGCAATTTTTATGATATTGATTATTCCTATCCGTGAGCATGGTATGTTTTTCCATTTATTCATGTCCTCTCTGATTTCCTAACAATGGTTTGCAGTTCTCCTTGAAGAGGTCCTTTGCTTCCCTTGTTAGCTGTATTCCTAGGTATTTTATTCTCTTTGTAGCAATTGTGGATGAAAATTCATTCATGATTTGGCTCTCTGCTTGCCTGTTGTTGGTGTATAGAAATGCTAGCAACTTTTGCACATTGATTCTGTATCCTGAGACTTTGCTGAATTTGATTATCAGCTTTAGAAACTTTTAGCCTGAGACAATGGAGTTTTCTAGACATAGGATTATGTCACCTGCAAACAAAGATAATTTGACTTCCTCACTTCCTATTTGAATACCCTTTATTTTTTTGCTCTTACCTGATTGCCTTGACCAGAAATTCCAATAACTTGTTGAATAGAAGTGGTGAGAGAGGGCATCCTTTTCTTGTGCCTTTTTTTCAGGGGGAATGCTTCCAGTTTTTGCCCATTCAGTAGGATATTGGCTGTGGGTTTCTCATATATGGCTCTTATTATTTTGAGATAAGTTCCTTCAATACCTAGTTTTTAAGAGTTTTTAACATGAGGAATATTAAATTTTATCAAATGCCTTTTCTGTGTTTATTGAGATAATCATGTGGATTTTGTCCTCAGATCTGTTTATGTGACAAATGAGATTTATTGATTTGTGTATGTAGAACCAACCTTGCATCCTGAGGATGAAGAAAATTTGATCATGGTAGATACGCTTTTTGATGTGCTGCTGGATTTGGTTTGCAAGTATTTTATTGAGGATTTTTGCATCGATATTCATCAGCGATATTGGTCTAAAGTTTTCTTTTTTGTTTTATCTTTGTCAGGTTTTGGTATCAGGATGATTCTGGCCTCATAAAATGAGTTAGGGAGGAGTTCCTCTTTTTCAATTGTTTGGAATACTTTCAGTAGAAATGGTACCAGCTCTTCTTTATGCCTTTCAAAGAATTCAACTGTGAATTTGCCTGGTCCTGAGCTTTTTTTGGTTAGTAGATTTTTATTACTGCCTCAATTTCAGAATGTGTTATTGTTATTCAGGGATTTCATCCCTAGTTCTGTCTTGAGAGGGTGTATATGTCCAGGAATGTATCCTTTTCTTCTTAGATTTTCTAGTTTCTTTGTGTAGATGTTCTCTGATGGTTGGTCGTATTCCTGTGGCCTCAGTGGTAATATCCCTCTTATCATTTCTGGTTGTATTTATTTGATTCTTCTCTCTTTTCTCCTTAATAGTCTAGCTAGGGGTCTATCTATTTTATTATTTTTTTCTGGAAAATCAGCTCCCAGATTTGTTGAGTTTTTGAAGGGTTTTTAGTGTCTCCATTATCTTCAGTTATACTTTGATTTTGGTTATGTCTTTTCTTCTACTTGTGTTGGCATTTGTTTGCTTTTGTTTCTCTAGTTCTTTTAGTTGTGATGTTACATTGTCAACCTGAGATCTTTCTAACTTTTCAATGTGGGCATTTAGTGCTATGAATTTTCCTCTTAACACTGCTTTAGCTGCATTCCAGAGATTCTTGTGTATTGTCTCTTTGTTCTCATTACCTTTAAGTAACTTCTTGATTTCTGCCTTAATTTCATTATTTACCCAGTAGTCATTCAGGAGCAGGTTGTTCAATTGCCATGTAGTTGTGTGGTTTTGAATGTGTTTCTTCATTGTGAGTTCTAATTTGATTGTGCTGTGGTCTGAGACACTGTTATGATTTCTGTTCTTTTGCCTTTGCTGAGGAGTGTTTTACTCCCAATTATATGATCAATTTTAGAGTAAGTGTCATGTGGCAATGAGAAGAATGTATATTCCGTTGATTTTGAGTGGAGAGTTCTGTAGATACCTATCAGGTCCAGCTGATCCAGAGCTGAGCTCAGATCCTGAATATCTTTGTTAATTTTCTATTTTGCTGATCTGTCTAATATTGTCAGTGGGGTATTAAAATATCCCAAAGGAGATTAGATAGCTTGTCTTAGGTAGATAACAAAGGAAGGGTCCTGGAGAGCCCATGGCCCATTGGTCAGTGTCTCATTCCCACATAACATAAAAAGCAGCCTGGGAAAAAAATTCGAGCTGCAAGCACAGATAAGGAAACTAGCACCGGGTATTGTGCCTGGAGGCATGCCCATGGCTGCAGATAAAAAAACAAAAAACAAAAAACAAACAAACAAAAAAAACCTTTAGCCCATTTGGATAAAAACTTCTACAAACCTCCAGAGCTCACTCAGATAAGGGGAACAAGGCCTGCTATAGAAGCGTCTTTGTCCTTTGTGTAGTCAGTGGAGTCCCAGAAAAAGTTTCTTCTCCTTTTCTGGGCATGGGCACAGTGGGCTTCAGTGGGTTCCGGTGGGCACTACTTTCCTTTGTTAGGACTATAAGTCCGGCTTCTATGAATCATCACTTCAGCTCCTGATTGTTCCTGGGCCAAGGCCCCAGGCCAAACTGAGTCATGTTTTTGTGATTTCTTAGAAACAGGGGGAATTCAAGATTTTAATTTAAGTATTTACTTAGTAAGTTCCCTTTTATCCCTCAATGATGGACATTTATAGCACCGTATGGGAGGATACTTCACCCTGAGTGAATATCCTCCTCTCCATTTGGATTGTTTTTCTCTTTGTATAAGAGTTCAGCATTTTCCAATAAATTTAAACAGTTCCTTTATGAGATAAGTTAATTTTCTTATGCTGGGAGCATGCTATAGGGACTACCTATCAAACCCTAAAACTCTCTTCCTAATTTTTGCCTGAAAAGAATTTGACCTGTTTAACTAATATTTCTAACCCTACAGTGCCACCTGGTGGAATGGGATTTTTCTCCGCGGGGAGCCGTATCAGCTTTCTGTCCCAGACTTCCAGTCTACCAATTCTCTTCCATTTTTGGTCTTCTATCAGTGATCAGATCCCATGTCCTACTTGTAGGCAGAAAAACTCCACTTTCAACAGTCAGGTGGAAGGCATTTTGATAAGACAGATCTTAACTTCAATACTGTCCCCATCAAAGGAGAGGCAGCCATTCAATTTTTATACTCTTTGAGGCAGTTATTTTGCATTCAATTACATTGGAATTTAAACAGAAAACGAATTTTACATTTAGAAGTTGTTCAGTCCCATTCTATGGCATTTTGATTTTTTGCTGGAGCCCTAACAAGGGAAGCCAGAAATGGTGTTAGGACACTCCCTCCATTTAAACTCTTGCCCCAGTCCAACCACTACATAATCTCTCCCAAGTCTCTGGGGTACCTTGGGAGCCTTCTGCACTAGGTGGGTCTAGGAATACAGCAGGACAGAATGGTAAGGTTTTGAACAGGTAAGTGTGAATAAATCTTGCTGACTAGGTTTTCTGGGACCATGGATTAAAAGGTCACACTTGTATGCATGGGGAGGCATTTATGATGGTTGCTGGGACCCAGAGGAGAGGGGGAAGGAGGAGAAGCGGGACACACTTTCTCTCTTTCCCTCCACCCTGGGTCACACAAATGGGAGGAAGAGGAATAAAGGACACCTTGTCTCCCCTTCTCCTTCTAGATGAATAACAAACCATCTGCAGTTAGTACTCCCCTTGAGTGCATTTTGAATCACTGGAACCCCTTTGACCCTGAGACTCTGAAAAGAAAATGGCTGATACTCTATTGCACAGGGGCATGACCTTGTTACCATCTTGGGGATGAACAAATGTGGCTTTCTGAGGGAAGTCCTGATTTCTATGCTATTCAACAACTAGATATTTTCTGTGAGTGGGCGGGCAAGTGCTTCAAGGTTTCCTATGTACAGGCTTATTTTGCTTTTTGGGAATACTCGAATCTTTATAAGCATTGTACAGTTGACCCTGCCCTTTTGGCAGCCATGTCAGGCAAGCCTACAAAGGATGATTACCCAACGTCAGAGAGAAAAACCAGTGGGGAGCCCTAAAATGCAACTTCTGGATTCCCTACCTGCCCCACTTCTTAGGGGCTCCCAATAGCCAAATCATTAGCTCCTCTGGTTGTGCCACTCAAGAAATTGCCAACTTTGCTGTTGCCCCTGCAGGAAATGCCCGATGGGCATGGTGTCACTAGAATTCAAGTTCCCTTTTCATTTCAGGACCTTAGGGGGACCTAGGCAAGTTCTCTGATGACCCTGATAAACATAAAGAGGCTTTTCAAAATTTAACCCAAGTGTTTAATCTAACATGGAGAGAAGCTATGCTACCTTTTTTTTTTTTTTTTTTTTGAGACAGAGTCTGGCTCTGTCGCCCAGGCTGGAGTGCAGTGGTGCAATCTCGGTTTACTGCAAGCTCCACCTCCCTGGTTCATGCCATTCTCCTGCCTCAGCCTCCTGAGTAGCTGGGGCTACAGGCGCCCGCCACCACGCCCGGCTAATTTTTTTGTATTTTTAGTAGAGACGGGGTTTCACCATGTTCGCCAGGATGGTCTCGATCTCCTGACCTCGTGATCCGCCCGCCTCGGCCTCCCAAAGTGCTGGGATTACAGGCGTGAGCCACCGCGCCCGGCCGAAGCTATGCTACTTTTAAGCCAAACCTTAACTGTTGTAGAAAAGCAGGCAGCCTTACAGGCAGCAGAAACATTCGGAGATAAATAACATATCTCCTATAGCCAGTCTAAAAGTCTTAAAGGAAGAAGTCTAAAAGAAAAGAAGGTGAAAAAGAGACAGGATCCCCATTCCCAACAGAAAAAGAAACAGTGCCCCTTGAAAACCCTAACTGGAGCCCTAGTAATCACATAGATAAGTGGAAAAAAAACCACTTTCTGATTTGCATTTTAAAAGGCTTGCAAAGAACCAGAACCAAACCTCTTAATTATGCTAAACTGTTCTTGTTGAACCAGAAACCAAATGAAAATTCCCCTGCCTTTTTGGAAAGGCTGAGAAGACCTTCAGTGAAACATACTCCTGTCTCCCAATTCAATAAAAGAGAGAGAGAGAAAAAAAAAGATTCATTACTCAGGAAGCCCCGATATCAAAAAGAAGTTGCTGAAACAGGTTCTGTGTAAAGACATTTCAAGTTTTCTCAACCTCAAGTTGAAACTTTGCAATATCTAAATAATACTTTCCTCTGTACCCCAAGCGAGGAGGTCTCAGGAAGGTACTAAGGCTTTCAATTTCTTAGCTGAAAGGGAATATAGGTTCTCAACATCTAAAGCTCAGTGTTGTCAAACTTCAGTAAAGCACCTAGGTCTAGCCTGGTCAGAAGGAATCAAAACACCAGATGAGGAAAGAATTAAGCCCATTTTAACATTTAAGGGGATTCTTGGGCATTACTGAATTTTGCAGACTGTGGGTACCTGGGTACAGTGAAATAGCTAGCTCATCCTTTATAACACCTCATAAAAGAAGCTTAAGCAGCTAGAACTCACTCCCTAACTTGGGAACCTAAAACATAAAAGCTTTAAAGCAGCTAAAGCAAGCCTTACTTAAAGCATCAGCCCTCAGTCTTCCCATAGGGAAGGCATTTAATCTACATGTATCAGAAAGGAAGGAAATAGTCCTGGAGTTTTGGCTGAAGCTTGAGGTCCAGCTCAACAGCCAGTGGGTTAACCATGGGTAATAACTTAGCTGTTTGCACCCCACACGGTATAGCAGGGCTGCTCTCCTTTAAGGGAAGTCTCTGGCTGACAATTGCCTCCTCAAATATCAAGCTTTGCTGCTAGAGGGATCTGCAGTCCAGTAAAAGAAAAAAACCTGCCCTTGCTTGAATGCAGTCACTTTTTCCCAGAGTAAATTAGAGAGCCTGAACATGATTGCGAATGGGTAGTGGTGCAAATCAGTAAAAGAAATCATAAGAATTACTGTCTACCTTCTATGTAAAGTTTTAATTAATGAAAAAGAATTTCCTCAAAGTGTGCTCAGCTGAATTAAGAGTGGATATCCAAGCTATGAGTATATTCAAAAGTCCTGTATGTTTTTCTCTTCAAAATTTTGTTTCTCTGGAAGAGGATTTTTTTTCAAGTTGACTAAATTACTTTTCTCTACTCTGTCTTGCCACTCTCAGTGTGTACATAAAAGGCCCCAGAATAACTTCTGGTGGCCTGGGACTCCTTGGGAAAACATAAAAGGGAGATATATAGAAATATCCATGCCCGTAACTATGCTGGAAAGAGTCAAACTTTATCTGCACTTAGCACATACTTAAAACAACTTACCAGGTTTTACAATCAAGTGAAGAATTGCTAAGAATTACCATTATGATATGTAATTAAAACTACTGGAAATAAATTTACCCCCAAGGCATGCAAAACAGTAAAATGTGTTCATAGTAAAAGATTACAAAAAGGCATGGAAATGTACATTTTGCCTACAGATGAAGAATTGTGCTTATTTTTTTTTTTCTTTTCTCTTTTTGAGATGGAGTTTCACTCTTGTTGCCCAGGTGGGAGTGCAACGGCATGATCTCGACTCACTGCAACCTCTGCCTCCTGGGTTCAAGCAATTCTCCTGCCTCAACCTCCCAAGTAGCTGGGATTATAGGCATGCACCACCACACCTGGCTAATTTTGTATTTTTAGTAGAGACAGGTTTTCTCCATGTTGGTCAGGCTGGTCTCGAACTCCCGACCTCAGGTGATCTGCCTGCCTCGGCCTCCCAAAGTTCTGGGATTACAGGTGTGAGCCACCACACTTGGCCAAGAATTGTCTTAAGTTAGATAAAATAAAGAAGGTTTAAGTAAATTGTGAAAAAAAATTGTAAAACTTAATCTTGTAAAAGAAGTTCTATGTGTGAACATATTGGCTAAATTCAAGAGGGTTATAAAAGGTTTGTGAAAAATCTTACCTCATGATCAAACTTGTTAAGATTAAATAGAATTGTATATAAAGTTTCATTAAAATTGAGGTTAATATTAATAGTAAACTAATACAAGGGTGAAGTTTAGCTTTCTCTCTCGAGCAAGATTTTCATGTAATAATAAGGGCTAATGAAAGGATTTTGCTTTTTTGAATTCTTAAGTCATCATTTTGGCAAAACAAATGACTTATGGTAATCTAAAATTTTATTTAATGATATCAAGTGTTTTAAACCTCCAACATATTCAACTGGCTTCCCAAAATCAAATTTCAGTTTCAAGGTTGTCTTACCTTATGCCTAGCATTTGTATGCTGCAGAGGGCCCCTGGAACATCCGGAAGAGAGGTAAACAAGATTATTTAACATGTTTAGGTACATGGGATTGCCAAGGTGATGTCTAATATTCTTCAGGTTATATTTTAGTGACTAATGTTAACATACGTTCCAAAACCATATGGGATGTCTAAGGTTCTAATGTCCAAATATGTGCTTTCAATCACAATTAAGGTTGTTATGTTGGGTTACTGTAAACCACAAAAATAACCAAATTTCTTTGTCAATTGTGTTTCTCACTGTATTCAAATTGGGCATTTTGTCATTTATAGACAATCATTGTCTTGTTTTAATTCTCTTCAAAAGATGGTTTATAATCAAACTGTGGGATTTTTAACAGGTTTTCTCAAATGCAGGTTTCTCATAACAGAAAAATGTGCAGAACTCATGAAAAGCTAAAATGTTTGTGAATATCAAGCAAAACAAATGTTTATGAAATTGACTAAACTAATAAAAAACAGAAGCAAGTTTTTGACTTTTGCTTGGAACATTGCTGATCCTTATTTTATTTTTCAGAGTCAAGGAAACTCTTTAAAGCTTTTAACAACTAGGCAATATTCTTCTGTGATCAAGATTTGGAACATGTTTGTTTTCCTCTGTCTAGTTCTTCTATAATTTGGAAAATAGTTATGAGAATTCTTAAATTGCAACAATATAGTTGTTAGCATCAGTGCAACAAGAAACCCTTTTCTTTTGCAACAAAACACAATTGGAAAAACTGGTTGTTTTCCCAAGGCTTTGACTAGAAACATGTGTTTCCCTTTAAGCAATCAACCTTGACTTGCAGAGTCAGTAAAACCCCCTTGAGAAAACTGGCCTCATACCTGTCTACACAGTCCTATCATAAGTTGTTTTTAACAAAAATGAAGACTGGCGAGAGAGAAAATTGTGTTTTAAAACTTATCATACATCTATCATTAACTTCCAGTCTCATTAGTTATTTTTAACTTTTTGCCTACATTTTAAAATAACCATGCTTCTTCCTGTGAGCCAACCAGCAATCTCCAGATATGGCTCAGAGGAGACAGAAAGAGATGGGTAATGTAAAAATCTGGATCAATATTCTACTCTAAGCAATTATCCTGCAGATCCTGCTGGGTAATAGGAATAAATAGGGTGCCTATAACTCAAAAGTCTCTTTGGAAGGACAAAATTAAGAAAGCTATCCAAAGCTAAGCTCCATGCACCTACATCTTAGTAAGCATAACTATAGCCACTAGTTATCAAAATGTGTCAGCAGCTTCGAGATTTTTAAGCTGTCCTTACCTCTCTTGTCTTATTTTAATATATGTCCTCTAATAACCCAAATTGTTTCTTTTCACATAGAGGCTATCAAGCTCCAAATGGTGATGCAAATGGAACCATGCATGAATGCACCTTTCTTCTGAGGAACCTTAAACCAACCCCAAAAAGAATCCCATCTGCTGTTCCTTATACAACTCCCCTCTCCAGCAGAAAGTAGCCAGAAAGATCAATGCCGGATCTCCCCAACAGAAGTTAAGGTCTCCACTTCTGAGGAGGGAATGAAAGGAGTTAGGTAGCTTGCCTTAGTTAGATAACAAGGGAAGGGTCCCAAAGAGGCCCCAGCCCATGGGTCAGTGCCTCTTCCCCACATAACATAAAAAGCAGCCTGGGAAAAAAATTCAACCTGCAGGCACAGATAAGGGAACTAGGACAGGACGTTGTGCCTGGAGACACGAGCACGGTTGCACAGATACAAAAAACCTTGGGCCATTCCGGCCCATTTGGATAAAAACTTGCACAGACCTCTAGCTCACTCAGATAAGGGAACAAGGCCTGGCATAGAAAATGCCTTTGTCCTTTGTATAGTCAGTGGCCTCCCAAAAAAGTTCCTTCTCCTTTTGTGGGCATGGGCATGGGCTCCAGCGGGTTCCAGTGGGCACTTTCCTTTATTAGGATGATAAGTCTGGCTTCTACGAATCATCACTTCAGCCCCTGCCTGGTCTTGGACCAAGCTTTCACTTCAGCTTCTAATAGGTCCTGGGCCAAACTGAGCAGCCTCTATGATTCATCATTTTAGCTGCTGATTGTTACCGGACCACTGTCCTAGAACAAACTGAGTTACACATTCACCAAGACAGCCTGCAGACTAAGCACATTTTCCTTTTTCCAGTCCAGTCCAGACCACCAGCACTCTCCAGAGCCAGCATGATGGAAAGACTAAGTTGGCTGAACCACAGAAATGGCTGCCACCACTCCCCTCCAGAGGCTCCATCCAAGGGAGAGATCAGAGTTCTGTTGTATAACTCTGGCTGGTGTTGCTGAAATTCCCGCAGGGAGGTCTCGCCCAGTGAGGAGGGATGAATCAGGGTCCCATTTAAAGAAGCAGTCTGGCCATGATCTGGTTGCATTGTGGGGAACTTCTCCCAGTCTGGACCACATGGACTCCCCAGAGCTGGCAGGCTAGAACACCGACACAAACCACAGAGATGGTGGCCACCCCTCCTTCTGGGAACTTGGTCCATCTCAGGCAGTCTCCAGACTGCTGTCACTGGCTGACTGGAATTCCAAGCCAGTGGGTCTTAATTTTGTGAGGTGCTGTGAGAATGGTACCCATAGAATGACACCACTAGGCTCCTGGGATTCAGCCCCCTTCCTAGGAGAATGCACAGATGGATCTGCCACCTTGCCAGAATTCCCAGGGCCAAAGTATGCAAACCAATTACCGGGTCTCGGTGCATGCCCAAGTGGCTGCTCTGCTGAGATTGCACAGCTCTGTCTTCGGATCCAAGACCCTGATGATGTGGGCTCAGGAGGGGATCTCCTTACCTGCATGTTGCAAAGATCCGTGTGCTAAGGGTGGTTTCCCAGGTGGGGTCACACAATGACTCACCACCTCCTTTCGCTGGGGTTGGGAGCTCCCCTAGCTCTGTGCCACTCCCAGGTGAGCCATCGCCCCACTCTGCTTTTCCTCACTCTCCATGTGTCAAGCTGTCCGATTAATCAGTCCCAATGCAAGAGCCTGGATGCTTCAGTTGAAGGTGCAGAATTCACTTGCTGTTTTCTTTCCTCTTCGCGAGAGCCATGGACTGTAGCTGCTTCTAATAAAATCATCTTGGCCAGAGTTGCTGTTTTTTAGAGTTTGTTGAGATTCTTTGATCTCTGAGAGTAGAGTTCGCATAAAATTTGCAGCATTTTAACCATTAATTCACCAAGCAACTTTTCTGCCCTACTTCTTTTATGGACTCCATTTGCACATTTATTTGGTTACTTAAAACTGTGTCACAGTTCATTGGTATCATGTTAATTTTTCTATCTTTTAATGTCTTTTATCTTTAATAGTTTATATTGCTATGTCTTCAGGTTAACTAATGTTTTCTTCTGAATATTAATATACATTCAACCCCATGCAGCACATTTTAATCATTTCAGACATTGTAGTTTTTATCATTAGCAAGTCAAATAAGGCCCTTTTAAAATATGTTTCTTCCATTTCTGTACTTAACATATGCAGCCTTTCCTGTAACTTCTTGAAGATACAGAGTAGTCTTTTAACTGAATTTTTTTTTTTTTTTTTTTTTTTTTTTTTTTTTTTTTTTTTTTTTGAGACGGAGTCTCACTCTGTCGCCCAGGCTGGAGTGCAGTGGCCGGATCTCAGCTCACTGCAAGCTCCGCCTCCCGGGTTTACGCCATTCTCCTGCCTCAGCCTCCCGAGTAGCTGGGACTACAGGCGCCCGCCACCTCGCCTGGCTAGTTTTTTGTATTTTTTAGTAGAGACGGGGTTTCACCTTGTTAGTCAGGATGGTCTCGATCTCCTGACTTCCTGATCCACCCGTCTCGGCCTCCCAAAGTAACTGAATATTCTTATCTGCTAGTTTTATCATCTGAGTCATTTCTGGTGTGGAACTGATTGAGTTTTCTCCTAATTATGTGTTATATCTTTATATTTCTTTTCATGTCTGGTGATTTTTATTACATGTCAGGCATTGTTAATATTTCTTTTTAGAATGATGTATATTTTTGTATTTTTAAAAATATTCTTGAGCTTTGGTCTGGAATATAATTAAATGAATTAGACACATTTTGATCTTTTGGGGTCTTGTTTTTAAGCTTAATTAGGCAGAACTAGAACTGTGATTATTTAGTCTGGGATTATGTTTTCTTTTTTTCCAAGTGCTAGGTAAGTCAACTCTTAGTATTGTAATCAATGTGCCACGAGTTATGTGCTTTTTTACTCTAGCTGGTAGAAATAGGCAAAATAACTGACTCTGCAAGGACTGAGTACTGTTCCCTATCATCCTTTTATCTTTCTCCTCACCAGTACGCTGCATTGCAAACTCTAGCTGTCTTGGTTTTCCTGGACTCATTCTTTGTCTCCTCAACTCAGGGTATCTATTGGATTCTGAATTTGTTCCCTTTCCCTGTACTGCAGATTGTGTTCCCCTTCCCTGTATTTCCCTGTGAAGCACTAGACTGGGGCAATCACAGAGCTCACTACATTTGTAGAAATCACTATCTTTCAGTACCTGATGATCAATGCCTTTCATTGTCT
This sequence comes from Chlorocebus sabaeus, assembly GCF_047675955.1. Classification (NCBI taxonomy): domain Eukaryota; kingdom Metazoa; phylum Chordata; class Mammalia; order Primates; family Cercopithecidae; genus Chlorocebus; species Chlorocebus sabaeus. Next base: position 59,252,823 of record NC_132933.1, read on the forward strand.
CTGTTTTACTTACTGTGTTCATTTTTTAAGTTGTTTTAGACAGAAAAAATGAATCTAATCCTTGATATTACATTTTGATTGATTAAAATTTCCTGTTTGATATTTAAATTTCTTATTTTTCTTTTTTGACTTTAAATACATTTAATTCACATGACAACTTTGCAATGGAGGAACTGCTATTTGTACTCTCTTTTTATAGAAATGGAAACTAAGGCTCAAAGGAGATAGGTATCTTGTCCAAGATCACACACACAACAAGAAAGGAGCAGGGCCAAGATTTGAATCTAGCTTCCACTAGCCCCAGAACATTCCACAACCTTAGTCCATGCTCTCAAAGGACAAAATTGGAAAGCATGAATGTGAGTAAAGAAGGAGTTGAAGGAACAAAGACAGGAGAATTGCCCCATGAGCTCAGTGCTCAGTGGTAAGCTCAAAGAGGAGACTAGAAGTTATTATTACCACACAGCCATGTCCAACTCCCAGGACACTTAATCCAAAGGCATTCAGATTTCTGGAGAAGTTGAATTCTAGGAACTTTGTTACCAGGGCCATGACTGAGGGTATTCCCTTCATCCTGGTGCCAAGAGATGAGAAGTCTTCACCCTCTTCCTGTTTGCCATGGGTTTGTGTTGGTGATTCTTCCCATCTGGAAGCACATGAACAAAAGCAACAAGATGAACGAAGGCATTTATCTCTGCTATGGGAACCTCTCTGGAATCCCAGTTCCTCCTCCCAGATTTTTATAATGATGAGTCCATCAGCTGGATACCAACTCTTATCTTTGCAGGGTTGTTTTTTTTTTTGTTTCCCTATCAGTCCTAAGTTAAGCCCTGTAGCAGATACTGTTAGTTGTTCTTCTACATCTATTTGGCCCTTCTTTCTTTAGTACTAAAACCTCTAAATCTGAGCTGAGATCAAGAGAATCCCAAATGAAGACTACATTTTCCAGCCTCCTTTGTAGCTAGGTGTGACATTGAGACTACAGGAAAAAGATTTAAGCGGAAGCAACGTATGCAAGTTCCAGGTTGTGCCTTCCAATCCCATTCTCTATCGTCCTGCTGGCTGGAATACAGATCCAGCTCATGAGGTCTTCATCTGTGAGGGTCAGGGAAATGCCTTTAGAAATGATGGAAGTAAAGACAGAAGAAACTTGGGTTCTTAGCACCGAAGTTGCCCTATCAGCTTTTGGTTGCTTTTACTCAGAATGGCACATCAGAGATAAACTGTTATCTTGCTTAAGTCACTGTAATTTTGGGGTCTCTGATATTAATGAATACAACTTATTTTCTTCTTATGACTTTCTTTTTTTAATTTTTAGTGTTCTTGTTTCAATAGGTTTTTGTGGAACAGGTGGTGTTTTGTTACATGTATAAATTCTTCAGTGGTGATTTCTGAGATTTTGGTCCACTCCTCACGCAAGCAGTGTACAATGCACTCTATGTGTAGTTTTTTTATCCCTAGACCTCCCTCACCCATTCCTCTGAGTCCTCAGAGTCCAATGTATCATTCTTATGCCTTTCTGTCCTCCCAGGTTAGCTTCCACATATGAGAGAACATACAATGTTTGGTTTCCCGTTCCTGTGTTACCTCACTTAGAATAATAGTCTCCAATTCCATCCAGGTTGTTGTGAATGCCATTATTTGGTTCCTTCTTATGGCTGAGTAGTATTCCATGGTGTATAAATATCACATTTTCTTTATCCACTTGTTGATTGATGGGCATTTGGGCTGGTTCCATATTTTTGCAATTGCAAATTATGCTACTGTAAGCATGCATGTGCAAGTATCTTTTTTGCATAATGACTTCTTTTCTTCTGGATAGATACCTAGTAGTGGGATTGCTGGATATAATGGTAGATCTACTTTTAGTTCTGTTTTTGATAGTGGTTTTACTAGTTTCCATCCCCACCAACAGTGCAAAACTTTTCCCCTTTCACCACATCCCTGTCAATGTCTGTTATTTATTTATTTATTTATTTTAATATGGCCATTCTTGCAGAAGTGAGATGCTATCGCTTTGTGATTTTGATTTGCACTTCCCTGATAATTAGTGATGCTGAGCATTTCTCCACATGCTCCTTGGCCATTTGTATATCTTCTTTTGAGAATTGACTATTCATGTCCTTAGCCCACTTTTGATGGGATTGTTTTTGGGGTTTTGTTTGTTTGTTTGTTTGTTTGTTTGTTTTCTTGCTGATTTGTTTGAGTTCTTGTAGATTCGGACTATTACTCATTTGTCAGATGTATACATTGTGAAGATTTTCTCCCACCCTGTGGGTTTTCTGTTAACTCTGCTGATTATTTATTTTGCTGTGCAAAAACGTTTTAGTTTAATTAAATTATTGGTCTAACATTCATTTAGGAATTGTAAGTGAGTTAGAGATTCAACTTTACTTTTTTTCTAAGTCTCAAGTCAGTTGTACCAATACTACATGAAGGTTTTTAACATTAAAATAAAAATCATTGTTCAAAAGACAGTTATATGAATGGCGGTAAGGCAATTTTAAAAAAATGTCCGTTACAATAGTAATAAAAATGATTGCCAACCATTTATCAACAATGACCAAAGACAGTGAGAAGTCACAGACCACTAACACTCAAGTCAAATCTCAAGCAGCATTTGTACTGGAGAAAGGAGAGGAGTGTAAAAGTGAAATGGAGAAAAGTGCAGGGCAATTTGGTAAAAATGGCTATGGTTACATTTCCCCCAAAAGAGGAGGTTAACTTCAGAGCTACACAAAACTCACTGTCCAGGCCATTTTTTGTCTCGAGTGATATGGTCAGACACATAATCTGGGTCTCACTGATAATGGTGAAATGGGACTCAAGGTCAGAAACTAAAATCCCAGGGGGGCTGAACTCAGCTCATATGTGTCTTGCTTGTACCAGAGAAAATTATTTTTCTTTTTATTTCTGAATTCATTCACAGTATTTTATTGATACATAATAATTGTATATATTTGTGAGGTACATATGATAATTTGATACATGTATAAAACATGTAAAAATTAGTTGAGGGTAATTTGTGTATCTATCCCTTTTAAAATGTATTTCTTTGTGCTGGGAACATTTTGAATCTTTTAGACTTTTTGAAATACACAACACATTATTAACTATAGCCACCCTAATATACTAGTAAACAATAGAGTTCATTCCTTCTATATAACTGAATTTTTGTACCTATTAACCAATCTTTCTTCACTCCCCTCCCCACACATATTTTTTAGCCTCTGGTAACCATCATTCAATCTTCTACCTCCATGAGATCAACTTATTTATCTCCCACATATAAATAACAATGTGTGATATTTGTCTTTTAGTGCCTGGCATATTACACTTAATATAATGACCTCTAGTGCCATCTATGTTGGTGAAAATGACAGGATTTCATTCTTTTTATGGCTGAATAGTATTATATTGTGTATGTATACCACATTTTCTTTAGCCATTGATCCATTGATAGACTATTCATCATATTTCTTAATGGGATATTTTAACTTAAAATCATCTTAAAGTCTTACTACTCTTAAAAAATAAAATGTATAAAAATAAATTCACTTTCCCACATAAAAATATTTGGATAGGACTCTTCACTTTAATTTACTAAACCCTGTTAGGTTCCTGGCCTTTACGGGCAGTTGAACTTGCATCACTGGGCTAGTGAGGGAAAGTGGGTTTAAAGTGAGTTAATCACAGAGGTAGAGCAGAATAGTTAGATATAAGACTGGAAAGAAATGACTGACTCAAAATAAAAAGGTGCATATATGAAGTAAATGTAGATTAGAATGTATGAGTGACTAATTTGTGTAAAGTGCTATGAAATTTAGTCATTTTAACAGCATTATGATGTAGATATCATTGTCACCATCAGGAAACTGAGGCACATAGTGGTCAAATAAATTACCCAAAGCCATCCAGATAGCAAGTATCTAATGAAGAATTTAAGTACTTGTAAAACAACACCAATATTTTCCACCTTCCCATGGAGTCCCAATTCTGGTTAGGGCAACGGATTAATCTGTGGCACTTTAAAAATACAGATTTATGAATACTACCCCCACAATCTGATGCAGTTAGCTCAGTAGAGCTGTGCAACGATTCTAGAATCTACTTTTTACAAAGCTTCATAAATAATATTGATGCAGCTAGTCTACAGACTAATATTTGGAAAGCATTTACTCAGTCTTTCTTTTTTTAATTTTAATTTAAGGGCTTTATGTTTTAAAAAAAGATATCCATATTATTATTTCTATCTTTTTTTGTGTGTGTGTTTTTTCTTTTTAACTTTTATTTTAAGTTCACAGGTACATGGGCAAGTTTGTTATATAGCTATACTGTGTGTCACGAGGGTTTGGTGTACAGATAATTTCATCACCTGGGTAATAAGCATAGTACCTAATAGATATTTTTTCTGATCTGCTTCCTCTTACCATCATCCACCCTCAAGCAGGCCCCAGTGTCTGTTGTTCACCTCCTAGTAGCCATCTTATAAGTAGAATCCCATTTATAGTAGAATCCCACTTATAAGTAGAACATCTTATAAGTAGAATCCCACTTATATCTAGATCCCACTTATAAGTAGAACATGTGATATTTTGTTTTTTGTTCCTGTGTTGGTTTGCATAGGATAATGACCTCCAGCTCCATCCATGTTGCTGCAAAGGACATAATCTTGTTCTTTTTATGGTTACATAGTATTCTATAGCATATATTTACTACATTTACTTTATCCAGTCTACTATTGATATACATTTAGATTGATTCTATGCCTTCACTATTGTGAACAGTGCCACAGTGAACATACACATGCATGTGTCTTTATGGTAAAATGATTTATATTCCTTTGGGTATGTACCCAATAATGAAATTGCTAGGTCAAATGGTAATTCTGTTTTAACTTTTGGAGTAATTGCTACACTGCTTTTCACAATGACTAAATGAATTTACACTCTCATCAGCAATGTAGAAGTACTTGTTCCTTTTTCTCCACAACCTTACCAGCATCTGTTATTTTTCAACTTTTTAATAATAACCATTGTATTATTCATGCATCCTGCATGGTCTCCCCAGACGTGAAGAACTGTGAGTCAATTAAACTTTCTTTAGGTGTTATTAAATGGCTATCTCACTGTGGTTTTGATTTTCATTTATCTAATGATAAGAGATGGTAGGTGTATTAGTCTGTTTCCACAGTGCTATAAAGATACTACTGGAGACTGGGTAATTTGTATACAAAAATGTTTAATTGACTCACAGTTCTGCATGGCTGGGGAGGCCTCAGGGAACTTACAATCATGGCAGAAGGTGCAGGGGAAGGAAGGCACATCTTACATTGCCATGAGAGAGAGAGAGAGAGAGCAGGGAAAACTGCCACTTTTAAACTATTATATCTTGTAAGAACTCCCTCACTATCATAAAAACACCAAGGGGAAAACTACCACCATGATCCAATCACCTCCCACCTGATTCTTCCCTTGACACATGGATATTACAATTCTAGAGGAGATTTGGGTGGGAAAAAGAGTCAAACCGTATCTTTCTGCCCCTGGCCCCTTCCAAATCTCATGTCCTTTTTACATTTCAAAACTAATTTTGCTTTCCCAACAGTTCCCCAAAGTATTAACTAATTCCAACATTAACCCAAATGTACAAGTACAAAGTTTCATTTGAGAAAAAGTCCTTTCCACCTATGAGCCTGTAAAATCAAAAACAAGTTAAGTACTTCCAAGGTGCAATGAAGGTACAGGCATTGGGTAAATACTATCATTTCAAATTGAATAAATTAACCAAAACAAAGGGGCCACAGACCCCATGAAAGTCTGAAACCCAGTGAGACAGTCCTTAAATCTTACAGCTCTGAAATGATTTCCTTTGACTTCACATCTCACATCCAGGGCATGCTGATGCAAGGGGTGGGCTCCCACAGCTTTGCACAGCTTTGCCCCTGTGGCTCTGCAGGGTACATCCCCTGTGGCTGCTTTCATAGGTTGGCATTGAGTGCTTGTGGCTTTTCCAGGTTTGCAATGCAAGCCATTGGTGGATTTACCATTCTAGGGTCTGGAGGATGATGACTGTTTTCTCACAGCTCCACTAGATAGTGCCCCAGAGGGGACAGAGGGGACACTATTGGGGGGCTCCAATCCCACATTTCCCCTCTGCACTGCCCTAACAGAGGCTGTCCAGGAGGGCTTCACGCCTGCAGCAAACTTCTGCCTGAACATATGGGCCTTTCCATACATCCTCTGAAATCTAGGCAGAAGTTCTCAAGTATCAATTCTTGCCTGCTGTGCACCTACAGACCCAACGTCATGTGGAAGCCACCCAGACTTGGGGCTTGCACCCTCTGAAGTAACTGCCCAAGCTTTACCTTGGTCTCTTTTAGTCACAGCTGGAGCTGGAGCACCTGGGATGCAGAGGCTGCACAGAGAAGCAGTGTCCTGGGTCTGGTCCTAAAAACTATTTTTTCCCTTCCTTCCAGACCTGTGGTAAGAGGGGCTGCTCTGAAGGCCTCTGACATGTACTGGAGACATCTTCCCCATTGTCTTAACTATTAACATTCAACTCCTTGTTACTTATGCAAATTTCTGCAGCATGTTTGAATTCCCCCCCTAGAAAATGGTTTTTTTTTTTCTTTTATAGCACATGGTCAGGCTGTAAATTTTTCAAGCCTTTATGCTGTTCTTCCCATTAAAACATAAGCTCCAGTTTCAAGCCATCTTTTTGTGAATGCATATGACTGATTACTTTCAGAAAAAGTCAGGTCACATCTTGAACACCTTACTGCTTAGAAATTTCTTCTGCTAGATACCCTTAATCATCTCTCTCATGTTTAAAGTTTCACAGATCTCTAGGGCAGGGGCAAAACACCACCAGTCTCTTTGCTAAAGCATAGCAAGAGTCACTTTTGCTCCAGTTCCCTAGATGTTTCTCATCTCCATCTGAGACCACCTTAGCCTGGACTTCATTGTCCATATTACTATCAGCTTTTCAGTCAAAACTATTCAAAAAGTTTGTGGGAGGTTATTTTCCAGTGCTTTCATAGAATTGACCAAAAAACGAGATACAAAACAATACTCAATAAATGAAAAAAAATTATACCAGCTACACTGTTGGACCACAGCACAATATAAATAGAAATCAGCACTGAGAAAAGTACTGAAAACCATACGATTACATGGAAATTAAACAACCTTCTTCTGAATGACTTTTGTGTAAATAACAAAATTAAGGCAGAAATCGATAAATTATTTGAAACTAATGAGAACAAAAATACAACATAGCAGAATCTCTGGGACACAGCTAATGCAATGTTAAGAAGTAAGCTTATAGCACTAATCGACCACATCAAAAAGTTAGAAAGATTTCAAATTAACAACCTTACATCACAACTAGAAGAACTAGAGAACCAAGAGCAAACTAATTCCAAAGCTAGCAGAAGACAATACATAACCAAATTCAGAGCTGATCTGAAAGAAATTGAAACACAAAGAACCATAAAAAGATCAATGAATCCATGACATCATTACTTGAAAAAAATAATAAAATAGAAGGCTAGCTGGACTAATAAAGAAAAAAAAAAGATTTAAATAAACACAATTAAAAAATACAAAGGGGATGCTTCCACTGACCCCACAGAAATACAATTATCAGAGACTGCTATTTTTACCTTTATGCACACAAACTAGAAAATCTAGAAAAAACGCTCTGCGTTTCATGAAGAGATCTGATTGCCACACATGCTTTGAACTTAATCCTCTGAGGAACTGAAGGAGTGAGTGATATGAAGAAATCTGTATTTCAGAAATATCCCTCTGGCAGCAGCAGAGTTGAGGACAAGTTAGAAGGCAGAAACTGGAGACAAAATCAATTAGAAGATTATGGTAATAGTTAAAGCAAGAAATCATGAAGTTTGAATTAAAGCATTGGCAGTAAGCCTCATTCCAGTACTGTTTTCAGAATCCATGCCTTCAGAAGCAAGACTATGCTTGGGCAAGTTTCTTTTGATACGTCTCGAAAAAAACCTGAACTAGTAGTGCACAGAAAGTATCTCATATTAGCTTGCACGAGCCCAAATGTCCACATGTGTTCCCAAATTTGTTTTCTGTGACAGCTTGTGGTTAGTCTGAAATCAGCCAAGGCGGAATGCAATTCAGAAATCAGGGCTTCATTTTTTTTCTTTTTTTTTTTTTTGAAAAAGTGTTGGTTGTTAAACATTTCTCCATTCACCACTGAATTGAAATTCCCTTGGGAAGGGGATCAGGTAAACTATTTTATACTAAATTCTCAACTGTAATGAGTAATGTTCTCATGTGGCTCCTGTATTCTCTTCAATAACAACCTTGTTTGAGTTCAAAGCTCATCATGCGCAAAAGTATTAATTATTTATATATTTAAAACTCTTCATGCATCTAAGTTTATGTATACTCATTCATGTGTTACGTTCATTCTCATCTTGTAATGTAATTTTATTTATAAATTTATAAAGCATTGAAAGATTATAGTTTTTAGTATTATAGATAAACTTTTATCCAAAGAAACTCAGAAAAAAATATCTATTTATATTTATTTTCACTCTTTTTAAAGTATCTGTTCTAAAACAGCACATTTTATCTCAGGGGAAATGCTACTACTCCATAACATAATGGCAAGGCACTCGTATGTTATAGAGAGGGCAGGCTGTTAAATAGTGGCATAGAAACATTTTCAGTGGAAAGAACACCTTACAGCAAATAGCAGCTTATGTAAATGAAATAAAAGATCAGTATAAGGTTGTCGTGAAATATCTTCAAAATTGTCAAATATTGCCAGTTTGCTCTCAGAGAGTTAACAGCAAACTCATTTTAACAGCATCTGCACTTCTTTCTAAACTATAGTTTGTGAGAAATGATGTTTACAACTTTTTAGTTTTAATATGTAGATATGTTGCAGTCTCAGAAGTAAATGAAGTTTAAGTTATTTTTTTGTTCCTCTTGCTCAACAAAATCACTCTCAGTGGCATGAGTTAAGAAATAATACATCAAGGGATCTTGTACAGTGAACTGTCCAGCTTCTTTTTATTTATTTATTTATTTATTTATTTATTTTATTATTATTATTTTTTAATTTATTTATTATTATTAAACTTCAAGTTGTAGGGTACATGTGCACAACGTGCAGGTTTGCTACATATGTATACTTGTGCCATGTTGGTGTGCTGCACCCATCAACTCGTCATTTACATGAGGTATAACTCCCAATGCAATCCCTCCCCCCTCCCCCGTCCCCATGATAGGCCCCGGTGTGTGATGTTCCCCTTCCCGAGTCCAAGTGATCTCATTGTTCAGTTCCCGCCTATGAGTGAGAACATGCGGTGTTTGGTTTTCTGTTCTTGTGATAGTTTGCTGAGAATGATGGTTTCCAGCTGCATCCATGTCCCTACAAAGGACACAAACTCATCCTTTTTTATGGCTGCATAGTATTCCATGGTGTATATGTGCCACATTTTCTTAATCCGATCTGTCACTGATGGACATTTGGGTTGATTCCAAGTCTTTGCTATTGTGAATAGTGCTGCAATAAACATACGTGTGCATGTGTCTTTATAGCAGCATAATTTATAATCCTTTGGGTATATACCTAGTAATGGGATGGCTGGGTCATATGGTACATCTAGTTCTAGATCCTTGAGGAATCGCCATACTGTTTTCCATAATGGTTGAACTAGTTTACAATCCCACCAACAGTGTAAAAGTGTTCCTATTTCTCCACATCCTCTCCAGCACCTGTTGTTTCCTGACTTTTAGACCTAATACCATAAAAATCCTAGAGGAAAACCTAGGTAGTACCATTCAGGACATAGGCATGGGCAAAGACTTCATGTCTAAAACACCAAAAGCAACGGCAGCAAAAGCCAAAATTGACAAATGGGATCTCATTAAACTAAAGAGCTTCTGCACAGCAAAAGAAACTACCATCAGAGTGAACAGGCAACCTACAGAATGGGAGAAAATTTTTGCAATCTACTCATCTGACAAAGGGCTAATATCCAGAACCTACAAAGAACTCAAACAAATTTACAAGAAAAAAACAAACAACCCCATCAAAAAGTGGGCAAAGGATATGAACAGACATTTCTCAAAAGAAGACATTCATACAGCCAACAGACACATGAAAAAATGCTCATCATCACTGGCCATCAGAGAAATGCAAATCAAAACCACAATGAGATACCATCTCACACCAGTTAGAATGGCGATCATTCAAATGTCCAGCTTCTTTCACACCAGGCTTGTTTTATTTTCCCCTTTAGACCAATGTGACTGAGAATTCTAACTATGTAAAAGGTGAAAAGGTGTCAGGTGATGGTGAAAGTCGTTGCTTTTAGTAAATTTTCTATTGGAAAGCCCCACATAACTGCTCTTTATTAGCATACCGTATTCCTGGAAAAACATATCTTTTTCCAACCTTTGAGATTCCTGCTTTCCTACAGAAAGTAAGTGTCTCTGCTCAGTAAGTAGTAAAGAGAACTATATGTCTCTTATTTGAGCAAATTCTGTAGATACTCAGGTATCTACAGAATAGATCATTCTCTAGACAATAAATATTCGTAGATAATGAATAGATCATTAACCATATTTAAAAATGAAGGAGTTTTTGAGAATCTCTGGCCAGACTCTCCTTTTCAAAAAAAATAAAAGAGAAAATAACATTGGTGATACGACAGTAGGCTCTTGCATCTCTCAATAAACCTATTTCTAGAAGGGACAAGATGGCTGACAAGATGCAGCCGGGAAGCACCGTTCCCACTGAGAGAGACAAAATTATTGAGTAAACCACCATTATTTGGGCAAATATTCAGAAAAAAAGGCTCAGAGTGGATGAAAAAGAAATACAGAGGCCACCAATGAAGAGAGAGGTAGCTGGGAAACCTCCATGGGGTATCTAAATGCCAGGGTTAGTTCCCAGCCTCGAATGGTTCAAGGGTAAGGGGTGAGTGAGTGAACTGAGAAACAGTTCAATCTCACCATGGACACATGAGATCCTAGCTACAGGAGACCCCATATCTCTGATGGATATGTGAGCTGGCAGTGGGATCTCTTCTGGAAGCAGGTAGAGACAGGCCTTCAGATGGCATAAAGCCTGGGAGCTTTTGTGTGCTTGGAAGCTTGAGTGGAGAACAGCCATAGATGCTCATCCCCTAGGGCTCCCCATGGCCCTCTGGGAAGCGTGGGCCCCAGCTGACCTCTAAGCCAGGATAGAGTGGCGTCAACTCCCATCAGGACTGGGGCACAACTGCTCTGCAAACCCTCCTGCCCACCGGCCCCTCCCAGGGGCAATGCCTAGCCACCCTATAGGAACAGATGTACAGTGCAGGTGGTAGCCCAGTCTGAGCCATTGCTGCACCTGAGTACTTTCTCTGAGAGCACATGTGCTACCTGGGAGCACATCAGATACCTCACCACAGCTGGAACCCAAATCCCAGCCATGGGAAGCCCCAGTACCCTAGAGCTAAAGTATGCAGCTCAGGAGTCTAGAGCCAAGATCTGTGGCTGGCACTCCAGAGGGGGTTGAGCCCCCACAATCAGAGCACTGAGAGGGATTAGATGTGTAGACCTCTGGGCCGGGGCAGGAGTGGGGTGTGCCTCCCTCCACAGGGTCAGTCCTCAGAGAAAGTGTGGCATATCTCCCTACCACAGCCTTTGCCCTAGGAGGCACTGCAACCCAGAACAACTAACAACAACAACAACAAAAGTCAATGGCACTATGCCAGTAATTGGAGGGGCCCCTCCAAGGCCCAGGGGTATACCTGGTGAGGAGGCAAACTCTGTCCTACCCAATCACAGAGCATTACTGTGAATGTAAGGAAGTACAATAGTGCCACACAATTGGTTATTAAAATAGCTACCAGTTATTACTCAAGTCCATCTACTGGATTGCAATGCAAACTATAATACCAAAAATTTATCCCACTAAAACATACACCTGTGAAATCAAGTGCAAAAATTCACCCACACAGAAAGATTCTATTCAGGGTCCAGTCCCTCTGAAAGCATCCAGAAATGAAGCCAACTAACTACATTCAGTGTATACCACAGTTAAAGAACATCAACCCTCCCAGATGAGAAAAAATCAGCATAAGGACTCTGACAATCCCAAAACCCAGAGTGCCTCCTTATGTCAAAACAAATAGACTACTTACCCAGCAATAGTTCTTAACCAGACAGAAATGATCAAAATGACAGATAGAATTCAGAATCTGAATGGCAAGGCAACTTATTGAGATTTGGGAGAAAGTTTAAGCTCAATACAAGGAATCCAATTAAATGATCCAAGAGATGAAAGAAAAAGTAGCCATTTTCAGAAAGAACCAAACTGAACTTCTAGAGCTAAAATACTCACCACAGAAATTGTATAATACCATCACAAGTATTAATAGCCAAATAGACCAAACTGAGGAAAGAATCTCAGAGCTTGAAGAGCTGTTCTCCAAATCAACTTAGACAAAAATAAAGAAAAAAAAATTAAGAAAAATGAACAAAACATCTGAATAATATGAGATTATGAAAGAGACTGAATCTATGACTCATTGATATTTCTGAGAGGAAAGGAGAGAAAATAAGCAACTTGGAAAATATATTTGAGAATATAATCTACAAAAATTTCCCTAGTCTTGCTAGAGAGGCTGACATGCAGATCCAACAAATACAGACAACCCTGGCAAGATACTACACAAAAATGACCATCTCCAAGGCATCATTCACCAGGTCATCAGATTCACCAGGTCAACATTAAATTGTAATAAGTCTTAAAATAAACTAGAGAGAAGAGTCTAGTCACTTACAAAGGCAACCCTAATCAGGCCAGCAGCAGACCTCTCAGCAGAAAACTTACAAGCTGGAAGATTCAGGGCCTATTTTGAGTATCTTAAAGAAAAGAAATTCCAACTAAGAATTTCATTCCTGCCATACTAAGCTTCATAAGTGAAGCAGAAATAAAATCCTTTTCAGACAAGCAAACACTGAAGGAATACATTTCAGCCAGACCAACATTACAAGAGGTCCTTAAGAGAGGGATAAACATGCATTCAAATGAATGGCATCTGTTACCACAAAAACACACTCAAGAGCATAGCCTCCAGGCACTATAAAGCAAGTACAGAATCTAGTCTACACAACAACTAGCCAGAAACATGATGACAGAAACAAAATCACACATACTACCCCTAACATTTTGTGGAAATAAGTGAAACACACCACTTAAAAGACACAGAATGTCAGGCTGGATAATAACACAGCAGCCAACCATCTGTTGTCTACAAGAGACCTATCTGACATGTAACAACACCCGCAGGCTCTAAGTAAAGGAACAGAGAAATATCTACCTTACAAATGGAAAACAAAAAAAAGCAGGAATTGCTATTCTTACATTGAATAAAACAGACTTTAAGCTAATAAAAATGAGCAATCATGAAGAAGGGAATTACAAAATGATAAAGAGTACCATCTCTTTCATTCCAACTGGAAGCCTTAATTAGACTAAACATATGTGCACCCAATATTGAAGTACTCAGATTTATAAAACAAGTTCTTCTTGGCTAATGAAAAGACTTAGACAACTATACAATAATATTGGGAGACTTCAACACCCCACTGACAGCATTAGACAGATCATCAAGGTGGGAAATGCACAAAAAAACTCTGGATTTACACTTGACACTTTACCAATTGAATCTGACGGACATCTATGGAACACTACACCTATCAACCATAGATTACACGTTCTTCTCATTTGCACATGGAACATTCTAAGGTTGACCACATGTTCGGTCATAAAGTAAGTTTCAATAGATTTAAAAACGTTGAAATTGTACCAAGCACACTCTTAGACCACATTGCAATAGAAATAAAAATCAATATCAAGAAAATCTCTTTGAAAACTATACAAATTTATGAAAATTAAACAACTTGCTTCTGAATAACTTCTGAGGGGACATTGAAATTAAGGCAGAAATCAAAAAAATCTTTCACATTAATGAAAACAGGGACAAAACTTACTTAACAAAATTTCTGGAATGCAGACACAGAAGTGTTAAGATGAAAGTTTATTACCTTCTTCAAGCAGTTATAAAGATCTCAAACTAACAATCTCACTTTTCACCTAAAATAACTAGGAAATAAAGAACAATCTATCCACAAAGGTAGCATAAAAAAAGAAATAATTAAAATTGGAGAAAATCTTATTGAAATCAAGAGCCAAAAGTTTATACAAAAGATCAATGAAATATAGAATTATCTGAAAAATAAATAAGATTGGTAGAATCTTAGCTAGATTAAGTATAATCAGAAATGATAAAGATGACATTATAACTCATCCAACAGAAATAAAAAAGATTCTCAGAGAATACTATGGACAATTCTATGGAAACAAATTAGAATACCTAGGGGAAATGGATAAATTCCTGGAAACACACAGTCTCGCAAGATTGAATCAGAAATAAATTGAAACCCTGAATAGACCAAATCAACCTCTGAAATAGAATCAGTAATACAAAATCTACCAACCAAAAGAAAAAAAAAAAAAAAAAAAAAAAAAGCCCCAGACCAGACGAATTCACAGCTGAATTCTACCAAGTCCACAAAGAAGAACTGGTACCAATCCTACTGAAGCAATTCCAAAAAAAACAAGGAGGGGTAATCTTTCCTAACTCATTTTATGGAGCTAGCTTCAGCCTAATATCACAATCTGGCAGAGAAACTATAAAAAAAGAAAACTTTAGGCCAACATCCCCAATGAACATAGATGCAAAAATCCTCAACAAAATACTAACAAACTGAGTCCAGCAGCACATCAAAAAGTTAGTTCACCATGATCAAGTATGCTTTATTCCTGGGCTGCAAGGTTGGCTCAACATACACAAATCAATAAATGTGATTCATCCTATCAACAGAATTAAAAGCAAAAACCATATGATTGTCTCAATATATGCAGAAAAAGCTTTTGACAAAATCCAACATCCTTTCCCGAAAAAAACCCTCAACAGACTAGGCATCGAAGTAACACATCTCAAATAATAAGAGCCATCTATGACAAACCTGCAGCCAACATTATTCTGAATGGGCAAAAGCTGAAAGCATTTCCCTTAGAACTAGAACAAGACAAGGATGCCAACTCTCACCACTCTTATTGTGCATCGTACTAGAAGCCCTATTCAGAGCAATCAAGCAAGAGAAAGAAATGAAAAACAGCCAAATAGGAAAATAAGTCAAACTATCTCTCTTTACTGATTCTATACCTAGAAAACTCTAAAGACTGTGATGATATAATTCTATACTTAGAAAATACTAAAGACTGTGCCAAAAGGTCTACTAGAACTGATGAACAAATTTAGTAAGGTTTCAGGATATAATATTAATGTACAAAAGTCAGTAGTGATATGGTTTGGCTGTGTCCTCAGCCAAAGCTCATCTGGAATTATAGCTTACATTATTCCCATATGTTGTGGGAGGGACCTGGTGGGAGATAATTGAATCATTGAGGCAGTTTCCCCCATACTGTTCTCATGGTAGTGAATAAGTCTCATGAGGCCTGGTGATTTCATAAAGGATTTTCTCTTTCACTTGACTCTCATTTTTGTTTCTGCCTGCCACCATGTAAGATGTGCCTTTATTCTTTCTTCATTTTCCATCATGATTTTGAGGCCTTCCCAACCACGAGGAACTGTAAGTCCATTTACCCTCTTTTTCTTTGTAAATTGTCCAGTCTCAGGTATGTCTTCATCAGCTGCATGGAAGCAAACTAATACAGTAAGTTGGTACTGATAGAGTGGGGCACTGTATAAAGATATTCGAAAATGTGGAAGCAACTTTGGAACTGGGTAACAGGCAGAGGTTGGAACAGTTTAGAGGACTCAGAAGAAGACATGAATACGTGGGAAAGTTTGGAACTTCCTAGAGATTTTTCGAATGGCTTTGACCTCAATGCTTGTAATAATATGGATAATCAAATCCAGGCTGAGGTGGTCTCAGATGGAGATAAGGAACTTGTGAACTAGAATAAAGGTGATTCTTGCTATGTTTTAGCAAAGAGATCGGTGGCATATTGTCCTTGTCCTAGAGATCCGTGGAACTTTGAACATGAGGGAGATGATTTAGAGTATCTACTGGAAGAGATTTCTAAGCAGCAAAGCATTCAAGATGTGACTTGGGTGCTGTTAAAAGCATTCAGTTTTAAAAAGGAAACAGATCATAAAAGTTTGGAAAATTCAAAGCCTGACAATGTGATAGAAAAGGAAAACCAATTTTCTGAGGAGAAATTCAAGCTGGCTAATTTGTATAAGTAACAAGGAGGCAAATTTTAATTGCCAAGACAATGGGGAAAACGTCTACAGGGCATGTCAGAGACTTTTGAGGCAGCACCTCCCATCACAGGCCTGGAGGCCTAGGAGGAAAAAATTGTTTTGTGGGTGGGACCCAGGACACCCGTGCTGTGTGTCACCTAGGAACTTAGTGCCCTGCTTCCCAGACACTCTAGCCATGGCTAAAAGGGGCCAAGGTACAGCTCAGGCCATGGCTTCAGAGAGTGCAAGCTCCAAGCCTTGGCAGCTTCCATGTGGTGCTGAACCAGTGGGTGTACAGAAGTCAAGAATTGACCATCGCCTAGGTTTCAGAGGATGTATGGAAATGCCTGGATGTCCAAAAAAGTTTTCTGCAGGTGCAGGGCCCTTATGGAAAACCTCTGCTAGGACAATGCAGAAAGGAAATGTGGGGTTGAAGCCCCCACACAGAGCCCTCACTGGGACACTGCCTAGTGGAGCTGTGAGAAGAGGGCTACCATCCTCCAGATCCCAGAATGGTAGATTCACCAGCAGCTAGCACTGTGCACCTGGAAAAGCCTCAGACACTCAATACAAGCTTGTGAAAGCAGGCAGGAGGGAGGCTGTACCCTGCAAAGCCACAGGGATGGAGCTGTCTATGACCGTGGGAATCTACCTCTTATTTCAGCATGACCTAGATGTGAGATATGGACCCAATGGAGATCATTTTGGAGCTTTAAGATATGAATGCCCTGCTGGATTCTGGACTTGACAAGAGGCCTTTAGCCCTTTTTGGGGGCCTATTTCTCACATTTGGAATGGGTGTATTTACCCAATGCCTATACCTCCATTTTACCTAGGGAGTGACTAACTTTCTTTTGATTTTACAGGCTCATAGGTGGAAGAGACTTGCCTTGTCTCAGATAAAACTTTGGACTGTGGACTTTTGAGTTAATGCTGAAATGAGTTAAGACTTTGGGGGACTGTTGGGAAGGCATGATTGGTTTTGAAATGTGAAGACGTGAGATTTGGGAGTGGCCACTTGTGGAATGATATGTTTTGACTGAGTCCCCACCCAAATCTCATCTTGAATTGTAGCTCCCATTATTCCCATGTGTTGTTGGAGAAACCCAATGGGAAATAATAGAATCATGGGGGTGGATTCCCCCATACTTTTCTTGTGGTAACAAATAAGTCTCATGAGATCTGATGATTGTATGAGGGGTTTCCCCTTTAGCTTGGCTCTCATTTATCTCATTGCCTGCCACCATGTAAGGCATGCCTTTGTTGTTCCCTCACCTTCTGCCATGATTGTGAGACCTCCCCAGCCACGTGGAACTGTGACTCCATTAAACCTTTTTCCTTTGTAAATTACCAAGTCTTGGGTATGTCTTTATCAGCAGGGTGAAAACAGACCAATACAAGTAGGATTTCTACACACCAATGTCATCTAGGCTGAGAGCAAAATCCAGAACACAATCCCTCTTAACATAGCCACAAAGCAAATGAAATACCTAGAAATACAAATAAGCAAGGAAGTGAAATCTCTCTACAAGGATAACTAAAAACACTTCTGTAAGAAATCAGAGATAACAAAAATAAATGGAAAAACACACTATGTTCATGGATTGGAAAAATCAATGTCATTAAAATTGCCATAATCCATAAAACAATTTACAGATACAACAGTATTCCTCTCAATCTACCAATGTAATTCTTCAAAGAATCAGAAAAAAAAAAAAAAAAAAAAACTATTCTAAAATGTATATGTAACCAAAAAGGAGTCTGGATAGTCAAAGCAAGCATAAGCAAAAAGAACAAAAAAAAAATCACGATATCTGACTTCAAACTACACTATAAAGCTGCAATAACCAAAACAGCTTGGTACTGGTATAAAAACATACACATAAACCAATGGAACAGAATAGAAAATTCAGAAATAATGCTATACACCTACAACCACCTGACTTTCAGCGAGGGTGAAAGAAAAAGGCAATGGAGAAAAGACTCCTTATTCAATAAATGGTGCTGTGATATCTGGCTAGCTATATGCAGAATAATTAAATAGACCCTTATCTTACACAATCTACGAAAATTAACTCAAAATGGGGTACATATTCAAATATAAGACCTCAAACTATAAAATCCTAGGAAAAACCTAAGAAATACCTTTCTCAACATTAGAACCTAAGAAATACCTTTCTCAACATTAGCGTTGGCAAAGAATTTATGGCTAAGTCCCCCAGTACAACTAAAATGAAAACAAACATTGACAAGTGGGACCTAATTAAACTAAAGTGCTTCTTCACAGCAAAAGAAACTATCGACAGAGTAAACAGGCAACCTATACAACAGGAGAAACTGTTTTTAACATAGGCATCTGACAGAAGCCTAATATCCAGAATTTATCTGGAACTTAAACAAATCAACAAACAAAAAACAATCCCATTAAAAAATGGGCAAAAGACATGAACAAACACTTCTCAAAAGAAGACATACAAGTGGCCAACAACCATATGAAAACATGCTCAGCATCGCTAATTATCAGAGAAATGCAAATCAGAACCACAGTGAGATAAGATCTCACATCAGTCAGAATGACTATTACTAAAAAGTAAAAGAACAACAGAAGCTGACAAGGCTGTAGAAAAAGGGAATGCTTATATGCTATTGGTGGGAATGTAAATTAGTTCAGTCACTGTGGAAATTAGTCTGGAAATTTCTCAGAAAACATAAAACAGAGCTACCGTTCAACACAGCAGTCCCATTACTAGGCACATACCCAAAGGAATATAGATTATTCTACCAAATAGACACATGTGTGTTCATCCCTGCACCATTTGGAAAGCAAAGACATGAAATCAACCTAGATGCCCATCAACGGTGGATTGGATAATGAAAATGAGGTACATGTATGCCAGGGAATATTATGTAGCAACAATAAAGAATGAGATAATGTACTTTGCAGCAACAAGGATGAAGCTGGAGGCCATCCATGATCCTAAGAAAATTAATGTAGGAACAAAATGGCAAATACTGCATATTCTCACTTACAAGTGGGAACTAAACATTTAGCACACTTGGTCATAAACATGAGAATAATCAACACTGGGTACTCTGGAGGAGGGACGGAAAAAGGGGAGCATCAGTTGAAAAAACTACCTACTGGGTACTCTGCTCACTACATAAGTCCAATAAGCCCCTGTAACAATTCTACACATGTACCCTTTGTTTCTAAAATACAAGCTGGCATTAAAAAAATCTATTTCTAACTATGTCATTATAAAGTGCCATGGAAAAGATGAGATTATTCAAAGAATTTTCAGAAAATTTACCATTTAAAAAATCATATGCATTTTAAAATGCAGAATAAAAACAATGCAATAGTGGCAGTTATACTTTGAGTAGAATATTTTCACTTAAATTGTCTTTGATATCAAAAGCATGCCATCCTTATCAGTACATATATACACATTAGTCATATAAATATTTAAAACAACATAAGTCTAAATGTTAAATTTGCATTATTTATGTTATAGCATTATTTCCCAGTGTTAACAATACTCCCTTGAGGAAGGACTACAGCATAAAATTATACTAATCAGCTTAATGATATACTATAGCTTCTCAGAATAAAGTATTTTTATATTGCCAGTAGTCAACCATTCCAAATGGAAAGAAAACATAATTAACCAACATGATGTATGCACAGGTCTGAATTTGAAGCCCAATTCCATTTCTATTTAGGGTTGTAATCTTGTACTAGTCATTTTCCTCTTTGTATTTTCAACTGTAAAATAAAGTTAATAATATAGTTATCGTGTAGAGCTGTGTTAATTAACTGAAGTACATATGTAATGCCATCTAATAGTGTCTAGCACATGGTAAGTGCTCTATAAATGGTAGATGATATTTTTACACTGTTATTGTTACTATAGTAAAATATGTATGTAGTATGTCAACTTACATGCTCAGAGACTATTCTGTAAGTTAATGTTATAAATTTTTATTTCTTAGTAATACAGTTGGTAGAGAGATGGCATGGCTAAGCAGTTAAGAAATTGTGCTCTCAGCAAACTACCACAAGGACAAAAAACCAAACACTGCATGTTCTCACTCATAGGTGGGAAGTGAACAATGAGAACCCTTGGACACAGGAAGGGGAACATCACAAACCAGGGCCTGTCGTGGGGTTGGGGGAGAGGGGAGGGATAGCATTAGAAGATATACATCATGTAAAGTATGAGTTAATGAGTGCAGCACACCAACATGGCACATGTGTACATAGGTAACCTGCACGTTGTGCACATGTACCCTAGAACTTAAAGTATTATATATGTATGTAAAAAAAATGTGCTCTAGAACTAGGTTACCTGGATTGTTATCTTGGGTGTACTATTTACTAGCTGTTTGATTCTTTTCTGTGATTTGGTTTCGTTAACATAACTGCATTTATCACAAAGAATTATTGTAAAGCTCAAATGAGTCATTTAAAATACTTAGCAATATTCCAGGCACATAGTAAATACTCAAAAGTGTCTAAATCATAAAAAATGTAACAATATATTATTTTTATTGAAAATAACTAATGTATGTTATAAAGCTTACTAACATACATTTATGCTATAGCAGTTTCTAAAGGAAATCTTGGTTTATGTAAGTAGCATTTTAGTAATTATTAACAGTGGATAATGGTTTTATTACTGTTATCTGAGTTGGCTTGGCAAAACGAAGTCTGTCTTCTTGTGTTCGTAGATCATGTTTATTCTTCATCCCTCTACAGCCTACTTCTGTTCTTTAGGGACAAGATATGATACCAAAAGGACAATCCTGTCTAAGGTGTGGGAGATGTTTGTAATTTAGACAAAGTCCCATGGCCTGTGGACAGAATCTAATTTCAGAAGAGTTAGAAGAAGTTGGTAGTTTAATTGGGCCTCCTGACTGGCTGAAGAAAAAGGCCAAGGCAGAAGAGGGGAGTAGGATTGTAAGTAACTGGCTAGAATTGATTTATCATAGTATGAAGGTATGTAACATTATAAAGTGGGTAAAAATAAGAGTGGGATAAAAGTGCTGAAGTGTAGGAACCACACAAATAACTAAGTATAATGCTCATGGTCTCTGTATCCCAGGTACTAGGTGGCAGCTAAAACATTCAGGGGACTGGAAAGGCAATGGAAGTTTGGAAAGCACATAGGTGTCCTAGCTTGTTACTGAACCACTAGATCCTGAGCTCTATTCAATGGTGGGGCTGAAGCTGTTTGTACGCATTCTGCCTAAGTACTGGCAACCTATGGGGCCAACCAAGAGAGATATTTAAAGAAGGAAGCAAAGATAAAGCAAATACAGTAACAACTTAAAATACATTTCCTGGATCTTTCCAGTATGATTTCATCTGAAGAGGGTACCCAGGTGATAATAATACATGTAAAAGCCCATCTCTTAATTCCAATAAAGATGCTATCTCATTGTTCTATCTGATTCGCCTATTTATAGGTAAGCTATCTACTAAACGCCAATATTTTATAACATACTTTTCTAGGTGTTGAATAAAAATATTGTGCTGCATAGAGTTTAAGTAGGTGGAATTACTCATTCTCATTTGTCTATGTGCCTGTCACTTGTGGATAGAAATTTAATCGCTTTGATATGATTGGCTTTTCACAAAACTCAGTTTTTCCGTAGGCCAAAGAATGGCAGGAATGAAACAGTACTAGTTCTTTTACTCAATGGGCCCTCATAATCCAGTGCAGAAACAAAAACGGGTAAGTTCCTCAGTCACATCCAATTCAGCCATAATCACATTACTACAGACATGGCGAAGATTCATAGGTAATACAATCTTTAAGAATTTAGATGGCTTATTTTCTTAGTATTGTTGATATCACAACTATACTTAAAAATTAGATTGTACTTCTTAACTACCTATCTTTAAAGGAGCTTAAATAAGTTAGAAATATGAAAAGTACTTTGAATTTGTTAAAATATTGCTGTTTCAATAGATTTCGTTTTGAAAAACATGCATATATAATGTATATAGATAATTATGTGCAAAAGAAAATATTCTTTATAATTAAAATGGATTTAAACCAATGTAATGGTTTATTACCATTACATTAGATTTAATAGGCTGAAAGTGTTTTTTTGCTATTTTAAATCTTTCATAACATTTTTTCTAAACAGACCCAATTTATATTTCAATTCAATATTCTTTTCAATTTGTATTTTAGGTTCAAGGAGTACATGCGCAGGTTTGTCACATGGGTAAACTGCGTGTTGTGGGGGTTTGGTGTACAGATACCTTTGTCACCCAGGTAGTCAGCATAATACCTGATATGTAGTTTTTCAAACTTCTTCGTCCCCCCACCCTCCACCCTCAAATAGGCCCCCAGGGTCCATTATTTTCTTCTTTGTGTCCATGTGTACTCAATGTTTAGCTCCCACTTATAAGTGAGAGCATGTTGTATTCGGTTTTCTGTCCCTATGTTAATTCTCTTAGGATAATGGCCTCCAGCTCCATCCATGTTGCTGCAAAGGACATGATCTCATTCCTTATTATAGCTTCATAGTATTTCATGGAATAAACATACTACGTTTTCTTTACCCAATCTACTATTGATGGGCATCTAGGTCGATTCTATGTCTTTGCTATTGTGAATAGTGCCGTGATGAACATTCAAATGCATGTGTGTTTATGTTAGAAAGATACAAGAAGAAACTATAGTGTGAGTGGGTGTGGTGGCACTTGCCTGTTTCAGCTAGTTGAGAGGCAGAAGGATTGCCTGACCCCAGGAGCTTGAGATTAGTCTGGATAACATAGTAAGATCTCATCCCAAAAAATTTAAAATAGGCCGGGCACGGTGGCTCACACCTGTAATCCCAGCACTTTGGGAGGCCGAGGCGGGTGGATCACGAGGTCAGGAGATCCAGACCATCCTGGCTAACATGGTGAAACTTCTGTCTCTACTAAAAATATAAAAAATTAGCCGGGCGTGCTGGTGGGCGCCTGTAGTCCCAGCTACTGGGGAGACTGAGGCAGGAGAATGGTGTGAACCTGGGAGGCGGAGCTTGCAGTGAGCCGAGATCGCACCACTGCAGTCCAGCCTGGGTGACAGAGCAAGACTCAGTCTCAAAAAAATATATATATATATATATATATTAAAATATATAAAATAAAGAAGGGGCTTCGAGATGGATGACTAGAGGTATCTCATACTCACCACTTTCACTAAGACAAAAGAAAATAGGGGGTTAATAATTACACTTCAAATATGTCACCCAAGAAAGAAAACTGGTATTCAACAGAAAAGTGACAGGAAATATCTAAAGCAAGGAAGGAGAAGAAAGTGATGTAGCCTGTTTAGTCACAATTGACTGGTAGCCAGGAGAAACTCCCCAATGCAAAGAAAGGGTAAAGAGGAGATTTCTCAGAGGTTCACATTTCCACCATGGACTCCTGCCTTTTTAACTGCAGGAGAGGCCCTAGAACCACATGGGCCTTGAAATTAACATAGGGTGTTGCTGAGAAACTTCACAGTGTTACTGCTCTACCAGTCCCTCCCACAAGTCCTAAGAAACTACAGCATGGTGCCATTTTGAAAGCCCAGTTCTCATCTGATTTCATTGTCCTGGGGCCCAGCAGTGATACGGCTAAGGCATGAGCGAGGTTCAGGTCACCACTGCAGGGGATGAGGCATGAGCAAGATGCAAGCCGCTGCCACAAGGGCTGAGGCAAAAGGAGAGCTTACAATCCTTACCTTCCAGCCTAGGTTGCTGCTACTCAACGTGGCCCCACCCTCCCATGTGCCAGGGCAATAACATGGCTGTTACCATCCCCCACGTGAGTATTCTGCCAGGAGTCTTGGAATTGCCCCAAACCTTGCCTACCATAGCAGGCACCTGAAAATACCATCAGTGGCCTGAAGACAGTCTACCCAATCTAGCTTTGCCCGCACCCTCAATCCCAGAGCACATAGTCCAGGGCCCTGGGTGTTTCCCAGCCCAGTCCTTCACCACTGGCACATGAGCACTTTTCCTAGAGGCCTGAGGTAGGGCCTACCTACCCTGTTGCTATAATCACAGCTGGCACCTGCCTGGATGCACCACCTGTGAGCCTGGAGACTTGCCATTGCAGCTCATTGCAGTCACCACCAACACCAGTGTATGCTACCTATGACCCAGAGGGTGATTCTACCATTGCCACTGCCATCAGCTATGACATGTTGGTTACCCAGAGGCCTCAAAACCTGCCCATTCACCTAGCTTACCACTACCACTACTGGCATCTGTGCAAACCACTTGCAGGCCCAAGAACACTGGGATTCAAGCCTGGACCTGCTAACACCAATGCTAGAGTACCCCACTCTATAGTCCAAAGATAGGCACATTCAGCCCACCACTGCGACCACAGGAATCCAAGACAGGCCCACCTGGCATCTCTGTCCCCAGCAATACTTCACAAGAGCCACCACTAATAACCACACCCTCAGCCACTGAGAAAATCACAGATACCACTAATGCCGTGTAAAGTCACAGAAATTATACAGAGACTACTCTACTGTAATCACCCAGAATCAAAGCCAAAGTGTTCTACCCAACCAATGCAATAGATACATCTTCAGGAAAAATCTTCCCTTATGAATGCAAACTCAAATAACTGGAAGAAGCAGCTGTTATGCCAGATGCACAGATAACCATGTAAGGACACAGGGAACATGAAAAAGCAAGGAAGTATGATACCTCCAAAAGAGCACAGTAGTTCTCCAGCAACAGACCCCAGTAAAACACAAATGTCTGAATTCCCATAAAAAGAATTTAAAATACTATTTTTAAATAAGTTAAATGAGGTACACAAAATACCGGAAAACAATACGAAGAAATCAGAAAAACAATTTAGGATATGAATAAGAAATTTAACAAAGAAATAGATATCATTTAAAAAAGAACCAGTAGGCCAGGCGCGGTGGCTCAAGCCTGTAATCCCAGCACTTTGGGAGGCCGAGACGGGTGGATCACAAGGTCAGGAGATCGAGACCATCCTGGCTAACACGGTGAAACCCCGTCTCTACTAAAAAATACAAAAAAAAACTAGCCGGGCGTGGTGGCGGGCGCCTGTAGTCCCAGCTACTCGGGAGGCCGAGGCAGGAGAATGGCGTAAACCCGGGAGGCGGAGCTTGCTGTGAGCTGAGATCCGGCCACTGCACTCCAGCCTGGGCGACAGAGCAAGACTCTGTCTCAAAAAAAAAAAAAAAAAAAAATTAAAAAAAATAAAAATAAAAAAATAAAAAAGAACCAGTAGTGGAACTTTGGAGGGGTGGTGAGGGTTGAAAAATTGCCTATTGGATGCAGTGTTCACTGTTTGGGTGATGGGAACATCAAAAGCCCAGACTTCACCACTACATGGTATATGAATGTGAAACATCTACACCTGTACCCGCTAAATCTATTAAAAAATTAAAAGTTCTTAAAAACTAAAAAAATCCAAACAAAAATTCCAAAACTAAATAATTCATGGAATAAAATGTAACATATATTTAAAAGCTTCAACAACACACTAGATCAAGGAGAAGAAAGAATCCCACAATTTGAAGACAAATCTTTTGAAATAACCTAGTCAAACAAAAATAAAGGCACAAAAGAATAAAAACAAATAAGCAAAGAACTAAAAATGGAAGTACTCTTTGATCCAGCAATCCTACTACGAGGTATCTATCCAAAGGTAGAGAAGTTAGTATATCAAAAGAATACCCATACTTACATGTTTATTGCAGCACTATTCAAAATAGCAAAGTCATGGAATCAACCTAAGTGGCGATCAATGGATGAATAAATAAAGTGTGGTATATATGCACAATAGAATACTATTCATCCACAAGAAAGAATAAAATCAAGTCATTTACAGCAACATAGATGGAACTGGAGGTTATTATGTTAAGTCAAATGAGCCAGGCACAGAAAGTCAAATACTACATGTTCTCACTCATATGTGGGACCAAAAATAGTTGATGTCATGGAGGAAAAGAAGAAAATAATAGATATCAGAAGCTGAGAAAAGCGAAGGGCGTGTGAGTAGGAGGGAGGCATGAAGAGAGGTTGGCTAATGGGCACACACATACAGTTATATACAAGAAATGAATTCTAATGTTTAATAGCACAGTAGGGCGACTATAGATGGCAACAATATATTATATATTTTAAAGTAGCTAGAAAAGAAGACTTGAAATGTTCCCAATAGATATGGTAAATACTTAAGGCGATATATACTCCAAATACCCTCACTTAATCATTACACGATCTATGCATGTGACAAATACTCACATGTACCCCATAAATATATAAAATATTATGTATATATACAAATGCAAAATAAATAAATTCATTGAAACATGAATAAAAGAAATTACCATGTGTGGGATGTAACATACTGATAGGATTAATAATGGATTAGACACTGCAGAAGAAAGATTAGTGACTTAGTAGATATAGCAATAAAAATCATCCAACATTTAACACAAAAAGAAAAGTGAGTTTTGAGAAAGAGTATCTGTGAGCCATAGGACAACACGAAGTTGACTTACACACATGTAATTAGAGTGCATGAAAGAAAGGAGATAAATAGGGGCAGAAGAAAAATATTTGAAAACATAATAACTGAAAATTCCCCAAAATTGATGATAACGATTCTATTAGTTTTCTAGGTCCGCCAATAATAAAAACACCACAGGCTAGGTGGCTTAAACAACAGAGATTTATTTTATGAACATTCTAGAGGCTAGAAGTTAAGAGATGAAAGTGTTAGTAGGTTTGGTTTTTCTGGTCTGTCTCCTTGGCTTCCAGATGACCCCCTTCTAACTGTTTTCACATGGCCTTTCCTCTGTGTGCACACATTCATTCAGTCTCTGTGGATCCAAACTTCCTCTTCTTATAAGAATTGCAGCCAGATTGAATTAAATCCTACCTTATCAGCCTAGTTTTAATGTAATCACCTCATTTAACAGCTCTACAAACAAATACAGTCATATCCTAAGGTACTGGGCATTTAGGATTTAACATACAATTTTTGAAATAAAAAAGTTCAACTCTTTGCAAATATGAACTCTCAGTTCTAAGAAATTCAATGAAACCCAAGCACATAAAACATGAAAAACTACCTGACAAATAATAATTACATTGCTCAAAACTAGTAGTAAAGAGAATATGTTCAAATCAGTGAGCGACAAGCAAAATATTCCATCCGGAAAGGAAGAAAATGGAAGGACAAAGGCAAATTTCTTGTTGACAATGATGAAAACATAAAGGTTTTAGAGGAAGATTATTAAAGTCCTAAAATAAAAGCACTGTCAAAAAAGACTTCTATATCTAGATAAAATATCTTTCTAAAATAAAAGTGAAATAAGCACTTTTTAAGGTATGAAAAAATGTGAAAGAATTCATCACCTCCAGATACATATCAAAAAAAAAAAAAAATGAAAGGGAGGTTTTTGTGCAGGAGGAAAATAATACTACAGGAAAGTATGGATCTATGTATAAAAATGAAGAACACTGGAATTAGTAACCACATGGGTGAATATACAACATTTTTCCTAATATTTAGGTTTCTTCAAAAGATAATATTAGTTTAAACAAAACTAATAGCAATGTAATATGAGGTTTATAACACAGGTAAAAGTAAAACATATGACAAAAACAGTATGGATATCAGGAGGAGGTATGCAAGAATACCATTATAAAGTAAAAATATACCTTCAGTGATATGATATCACTTGAAATTTGACTGTGATAAATTAAATAAGTATACTTTATAGAAACCAAGAAAGTAACAAAACAAACCATTATATTTGATAAGCCAAAATAAAAGCATAAAACAGAATCATAAAAAAATCTAGACAGGAAACAGGGAAAATGGAAAATGTTACTAAAGAACTAGCAATAAGATAGTAAACAAATAGTAAGAAGGAAGTTTTATACCAATCCATATAAATAAATGTATTAAATAAAAATGATCTACACACCTCAAATAAAAGTCAGAGATTGTCAGTCCAGCTAAAAAACAGAAGATCCATTAGATACTATCTACAGGAAACTCAGTTTAAAAATAAAGACGCAAATTGGTTAAAAGTAAAAGCAGGGTAGTAGATCCATCATGCTGACACAAACAGAGAGAGCTAAAGAGGCTATATTAATAACAGATAAAGCATACTTGATTATTTTATCTTTATAATAACTCAAAATTTTATTTTTACAGACAGGATCTGGGTCTGTTGTCCAGACCGGAGTGCCAGTGGCACAGTCATAATAGCTCTTGAAATCAGGTTATGTTATTCTAACAACTTTGTTCTTTTGCAAAGTTGTTTCTATTGTAGGTTACTTATATTTACATGTGATTTAGAATCATCTTGTCATTTTCTTTTCCTCAGCTTTTATTTTACAATTGTGGGTGCCTGTGTAAGTTTGTTACGTAAGTATATTGTGTGATGCTGAGGTTTGGAGTACAAATGAATCCATCAGCCAGGTAGTGGGCAAAATACCCAATAGGTAGTTTCTTCAACACTTACCTTTTCCCATTTGCATTCCCTATTGTCTATTTTTTCCATTTTTATGGCCATGTGTATCAAATGTTTAGCTTGCACTTGCACTTGTAGTTTTTTTATTTAAATTAAATAAGCAGGCATGTGCTTGGAGGCTCTCTGACAGCCCTACTTCAACAGATTGAGCAGCTTTATTTCCTGGGCCAAACAGGCGGCAATCGCAGAATTAGAACCTCATTGGTATCCTTAAGTGAGGGTAGAGGCCATCAAAAAAGGAACCCAAAGATATTGGGGGCTGAGGCAAGGGGGCCCAGTAACAATGGTTTGGATGAGACTCTCAGGAGCAGAGTGCTGGCTACTAGGGAAATGGGAAGGGATATGAAGATTTCCATGGGAATGAGAAGACCAAGTTACTTTTCTCAACAATTTACTGAATAGTCAACATTAATTAATGTGATTTTTAAAAACTCATAGATTGTGGTTTAACTTTTGTTTCAAACCTTGACCGTTTGAATGACCTCTTCGCCTTTATACTTAAGGGAGCAACATGCACATTTCTCATTCTGTAGTGCTGTTATAAACAATCAGATGAAGAAATTTATTTAGCATTCTTTGTACTGTATGAACTGCATTTTGCAAGATAGTCTCCATCTTAAACATCCATCTATAGTTATTTTTGTCAAGCCTGACTTTTTGTCCTTTGAAAATTAAGATTATTCATACCTCTCTTAAATTACTAAACCAAGGTAGTTTGTTGTGCATACAGTATCCTTCACTTATCAGAAATTTAAGGGGCAGTCTGCTTATGTTTTCTCTATAATTTTTAAAATTCTAAGCTTGCATATAGAAAATTTGTTTCTGGATTATCTTCATGGAATTGTGTTTTATTTTCACTTTGGGGGTCTTGATGGGAAGATACAAAAACTCCCCAACTTTCGATCCTTTCTTCATGAATCATCTGACATCTCATCTTAGATCAATTTAGCAGATATTAATACAACATATACAGTAAGAGTTATGCTCAGTTTAGTCATGCAAGGGCAATAAAGAAAGAACATGTATCAAGGATCTTACACAACTTTAATTAAATTATTTTATGTTAAGTCAATTAATTTTTCATCTAAAACAATAGGACAGAGTAGTCATATCATTAACATTTAATAACTCGGTACTGTGCTTCATCCATCAAATTCTGATTAAAAGAAGTCATTCCAATGTGGAATGTAATGTAAAACTGACAAATGTGGGACAATTCCAAGAGAATTAAAATATTTTTATAACATATAAATCTTTTAAATGCATATTCTCCAGTGGTCATTCACATACTTAACCTATATCTGACAATAATTATTTTATTGACCATAAGCTATTAGGGATGTTTATATTTTGGATATTATTCTGGACTTCACTAAAGAATTAACAAGGGGAATCTTTGAGGGCTTTTACCCACTCAGCATGATGGTGGCTGTGGACTTGTCACAGATGGCTCTTAGTATTTTGAGGTATGTTCCTGTCATTCCTGGTTTGTTGAACATTTTTATCATGAAGGGATGTTGGATTTTATCAAAAGATTTCCTACAGTAATTGAGATGATTTTTTCCTTTTGAGTGTGTTTATGAAGTGAATCACATTTATTTATTTTGATACATTGCACCAGCCTTGCCTCCCAGGAATAAAGCCAACTTGATTATGATATATTAACTTTTTGATGTGCTGCTGGATTTAGTTGTCTATTATTTTGTTGAGGATTTTTGCACCTATATTCATCAAGTATTTTGGTCTGAAATTTCATTTTTTCATTTTGTCTGCCAGGTTATGGTATCAGACAGATACAGGCTTCATATAATGAGTTAGAAAGGAGCTCTGTCCTCTTTGATTTTTTCAAATAATTGCAGTTGGATTGATATAAGTTCTTCTTTGTATGCCTGATAGAATTTGGCTGTGAATTCCACTGGTCCAGGAAATTATTCTGGTTGGTAGTTTTTTCTTTATTTGTTACTAACTCAATTTCAGAAGTTAATATTGGTCTATTAAGGGTATCAGTCTCTTCCTGATTCAATCTTGGGAGAATGTGCTTTTCCAGGAATTTGCATATCTTCCAGATTTTCTAATATGTGTGCCTAGAGTTGTTCATGGTAGTTCCTGGAACAAGACAAGGATGCTCAAACTCACCACTCCTATTCAGAATAGTACTAGAAGTCCTAGCCACAGCAATTAGGCAAGACAAAGAAATAAAAGGCACACAAATAGGAAAAATAAAATAGTCAAATTATCCCTTATTCACTCACAATATGATTCTATAGTTAGAAAACCCTAAATACTCTGCCAAGAGGCTCCTAGTATTAATAAATTACTATAGAAATCTTTCAGAATACAAAATCAATAAACAAAAATCAGCAGCATTTCTGTACACCAACAACGTCCAGGCTGAGAGTGTAATCAAGAACATGATCTCAAATAACCTTTAGTAATATAAAAACCTTTGGTTATTTAATTAACTTATCTAGTATTTAAATAACCTTTGGTTATTTAAAAATGTACAATTATATTATTTTTGAATATGCTCACCCTGTTGTGCCAGTGAATACTAGGTCTTATTCATTATTTCTTACAATAGTAACAAAGAAAATAAAATACCTAGAGATACAGATAATCCAAGGAGGTGAAAGAGCCCTACAACAGAAGTAAAAAAACACTACTGAAAGAAATCAGAGATGACACAAATAAATGGAAAAGTAATCCATGCTTATATGCTTATAGATTGGAAGAATCAATATCGTAAAAATGGCCATACTGCCCACAAAGCAATTTACAGATTTAATGCTATTCTTATCACACTACTAATGGCATTTTTCAGATAATTAGAAAAAAAAATATTCTAAAGTTTATATGGAATCAAAAAATAGCCTAAATAGCAAAAGCAATTAGAACTAAGCAAAAAGAACAAAGCCGAAGACATCACACAAACCTGATTTCAAACTATGCTATAAAGCCACAATAACCAAAACAGCTTGGTACTGGTACAAAAAAGGCACACAGACCAATGGAACAGAATAAAAAACTCAGAAATAAAGCCAGACACCTACAACCACCTGATCTTTGGTAAGGCTGACAGAAACAAGCAATGAAGAAAGTACTCCCTATTAAATAGATAATGCTGTGATAACTGGTTAACCATATGCAGAAGATTTAAGCTTTACCCCTATCTTTCATTATACACAAAAAGTTAACTCAAAGCTCATTAAAGATTTAAATATAAGACCTCAAAGTATACAAATTCACAAAGACAACCTAGGAAATACTCTTCCTGACATAGATCTTGGCAAATAATTTATGGCTACATTCCCAAAAGCAATTGCAACAAAAGCAAAAATAAACAAACAGAATGTAATTAAACTACAGAGCTTCTGCACAGAAAACAAAACAAGCAAACAAACAAACAGAAAAAAAGCGAGCAAACAGACAATTCACAGAATGGGAGAAGATATTTGCAAACTATGCATCAGACAAAGGCATAATATCCAGAATCTATAGTAAACTTAAACAAATCAACATGCAAAAACCAAATAACCCCACGTAAAAATGGGCAAAGGACATGAACACTTCTCAGAAGAAGACATACAAGTGACAAACAAACATGAAAATATGCTCAGCATCACTAATTATCAGAGAAATGTAAATAAAAACCACAGTGAAATACCATCTCACATCAGTCAGAAACACTATTATTAAAAAGTCAGAAAACAACAGATGCTGGTGAGGCCATGAAGAAAAAAAGAGTATTTACACTCTGCTGATGGGAATGTAAATTAGTTCAGCTATTGTGGAAAGCAATCTGGATATTTCTCAAAGAACTTAAAACAGAACTATCATTTGACACAGCAATCCCATTACGGAGTATATACCCAAAAGAAAGAAAAATCATTCTACCAAAAGACACATACTCTTGCATGTGCATCGCAACACTATTCCCAGTAGCAAAGACATGGAATGTGACACATCACATAAACAAAATTAAAAACAAAATGATACTATCATCCCCCAAAATGCAGAGAAAGCATTCAACAAAATCACTCATCCATTTATGGTAAAAACTGTCAACAAACTAGGCATAGAAGGGACTTATCTCAAACTAATAAAAGCCGTATATGGCAAAGTCACAGCAAACATCATACTGAATGGAGAAAAGTTGAAAGCAATCCCCCTGAGAGCAGAAACAAGTCAAAAATGCCCACTTTCACCAATACTGTTCAACATAGGTCTAGAAGTCCTAGCCAGAGTAATCAAGCAAGAGAAAGAAATAAAAGGCATCCAAATTGGAAAACAGGGAATCAGACTATCCCTGTTTGCAGATTATATGATCGTATACTTAGAAAATCCTAGATTCCTCCAAAAGACTCCTACATTTGATAAACAAATACAGTACAGTAAAGTCCCAGGTTACAAATCCATGTACATAAATCAGTAGCACTGCTATACACTACCAACAACCAAGCTGAGAATCAAATCAAGAATGCAATCCCATTTACAACAGGTACAAAAAATATTAAATACCTAGAAATATACTAAACCAAGGAGGTGAACAGTCTCTACAAGAAGAACTACAAAACACTGCTGAAAAAAATCATAGGTGACGCACATGGAAATATATCCTATATTCATGGTTTGGAAGAATCAATATTGTGAAAATAACCACACTGTCCAAAGCAATCTGCAGGGTCAATGCAATTCCCAAAAATATACCAATTCATATGGAACCAAAAAAGAGCCTGAATAGCCAAAGCAATCAATATTAGTCAGGGTTCTCTAGAGGGACAGAACAAATAGGAGATATATATTTATCTGTCTATCTATCTATCTATCTATCTATCTATCTATCTATCTATCTCCTATATATATTCCTCATATATATATATCTATATATATCTATATATATATATGAAAGGGAGTTTATTAAGGAGAATTGACTCCCACAATCACAGGGTAAAGTCCCACAATAAGCCATCTGCAGGCTGGGAAAGAAAGAAGCTAGTAGTGGCTTCTGAGTTCAAAAGCCTCAAAAACAGGGAAGCCTTCAGTCTGCGGCCAAAGTCCTGAAAGGCCCTGGCAAACAACTGGTGTAAGTCTAAGAGTTCAAAAGCTGAAGAAATTGGAGTCTGATGTTCAAGGGCAGGAAGCATCCAGCACGGGAGAAAGATGTAGGCCAGAAGACTTAACCAGTCTAGTCTTTTCATGTTCTGCCTGCTTTTATTCTGGTGGCAGGGGCAGCTGATTAGATCGTGCCCAACTAGATTGAGGATGGGTCTGCCTTTTCCAGTCCACTGACTCAAATGTTAATCTCCTTTGGCAACACCCTCACAGACATACCCAGGAACAATAATTTGCATGCTTCAGTCCTATCAAGTTGACACTCAATATTAACCATCAGCACAATCCTAAACAAGAAGAACAAATCTGGAGGCATCACATTACTGGACTTCAAGTTATACTACAAGACTATAGTTACCAAAATAGCATGGTACTGGTATAAAAGTAGGCACAAGGTCTAATGGAACAGAATAGAAAACCCAGAAACAAAGCCAGATATGTACAGCCAACTGACCTCCAACAATGCATACAGAAACATAAATTGGGGAATGGACACCCTATTTATTAAATGGAAAACTGGCAAGCCACATGTGGAAGAATGAACTGGATCCCTATCTCTCACATTATACAAAAATCAGTTCAAGATGGATCAAAGACTTAAATATAAGACCTGAAACCATAAAAGTTCTAGAAGTCAACGTGGGAAAAACTTTTCTAGATATTGGTGTAGGCAAATAATTCATGGTTAAGACCCCAAAGGCAAATGCAACAAAAACAAAAATGAATAAATAGGAGATAATTAAACTGAAAAGCTTCTGCACGGCAAAAGAAATAATCAGAGTAGACAACCCATAGAATGGGATAAAATATTTGCAAACTATGCATCTGGCAAAGGCCTAGTATCTGGAATCTATGAGGAAATCAGACAAATCAACACGAAATAAACAAATAATCCCATTAAAATGTGTGCAAAGGGGCCAGTCGAGGTGGCTCAGGTCTATAATCCCAGCACTTTGGGAGGCTGAAGTGGGCGGATCACGGAGTCAGGAGATCGAGACCATCCTGGCTAAAATGGTGAAACTCCGTCTCTACTAAAAATACAAAAAATTAGCTGGGCATGGTGCTGGGTGCCTGTAGTCCCAGCTACTCGGGAGGCTGAGGCAGGAGAATGGCGTGAACCCGGGAGGCAGGCGGAGCTTGCAGTGAGCCAAGATCATGCCACTGCACTCTAGCTTGGGTGACAGAGCGAGACTCTGTCTAAAAAAAAAAACAAAAAACAAAAACAAAAACAAAAACAAAAAACTGTGCAAATGACATGAATAGACATTTCTAAAAAAATATATGCAAATGGCCAACAAACATGAAACAATTCTTAACGTAACTAATAATCAGGGAAATGCAAACTAAAACCACAATGAGATACCACCATACTCCTGCAAGAATGGCCATTATCGAAAAGTCAAAAAACAATAGATGATAGATGTTGGCATAAATGTAGGGAAAAGGCAATGCTTATACACTGCTGGTGGGAATGTAAACTAGTACAACTCTATGGAAAACAGTATGGAGATTCCTAAAAGAGCTAAAAGTAGATGTACTATTTGATCCGGCAAGCCCACTTCTGGGTATCTACCCAAAAGTTATTGTATGAAAAAGACACTTGCACACGTATGTTTACAGCAGTAAAATTCACAGTTGCAAAGATGTGGAACCAACCTAAATGCCCATTGACTAATGAGTGGATAAAGAAAATGTGGTATATATATGCCATGAAATACAACTGAGCCATAAAAAGGAGCAAAATAATGTTTTTTGCAGCAACTTGGATGGAGCTGGAGGCCATTATTCTAAGTGAAGTAACACAGGAGTGAAAAACCAAAAACCAAACATTCTCACTTATAAGGGGGAGCTAAGCTGTGAGTACACAAAGGCATACAGAGTGATATAATGGATTTTAGAGAAGGGGGAGAGGGGCTAAAGATAAAAACCTACATATCAGGTGCAATGTACACTACAGGTGCACTAACATCTCAGGATTCATCACCATATAATTCATTCATGTAACAAAAAAATCCACTTGTACCCCAAAAGCTATTGAAATAAAACAAAAAATAAAATAAATCAAAATAAAATAATGATAATTACTTTTCAATGTGGTACATATACACCATGGAATACTACATGGCCATAAAAAGGAGATGATATCCTTTTTTGCAACATGGATTGAGCTAGAGGCCATTGTCCTAAGCAAATTAACTCAGGAACACAACAAAATACAGCAGATTCTCACTTATAAGTGGGAACTAAACATTGAGTTACACATGGACACAAAGAAGGGTGCAATATCACTGTGGCCTACTTGAAGATGGAGGGTGAGAGGGGGGTGAGGATCAAAAAGCTATCCATCAATACTATGCTTATTATCTGGGTGTACAACAATCTCCTGTGACATGTAATTCATCTACACAACCAACTTGAACATGTATCTCTGAAACTAAAAGTTAAAAAAATACTCAACATGATTATTTACTAGTAAAATGCAAATTAATACTACAATGAGATACACAAGTATTAGAATGCCTAATATTAAAAAGACTGACCAACCATGTTGAATTTTAGGTGTCAACTTGACTGGATTGAGGCATGCCTGGATGACCAGTGAAGCACTGTCTCTGTCTGTGAGGCTGTTTCCGAGGTTGATTGGTGTGTGAGTAGACACACCCTCGATGTGAGAAGGTACAATCCAATAGGCAGTGGACCCTGTTGGAAAAAACAATCAGAAGAAGGGGGATTCTCTTTCTCTGCCTTCTCATTCCCTTTTGGAGTGGGATACATTTTTCTCTCCTGCCTTGGACATATGACTCTAGGTTCTTTGGCTTTTGGACTCTGAGACTTGGCACCAGTGGCCTCCTGGGGGCTCTTGGACCTTCAGCCTCAGGCTAGGTGTTGTACTGTCAGACTTCCCTGGTTCTGTGGCTTTTGTAACTGCACTGAGCCACAATGTCAGCTTTGCTGGTTCTCCAGCTTGCAGATGCCCTGTCATGGGGTAGGACTTCTTTGCCTGTGTGATCCTGTGAGCCAATTCTGTCATAAATCCCCTCTCATATATTCCATGGCCTCTGTTTCTCTAAAAAA
Organism: Chlorocebus sabaeus; assembly: GCF_047675955.1. Classification (NCBI taxonomy): domain Eukaryota; kingdom Metazoa; phylum Chordata; class Mammalia; order Primates; family Cercopithecidae; genus Chlorocebus; species Chlorocebus sabaeus. The sequence continues at coordinate 59,289,861 of NC_132933.1, forward strand.
CTCTAATACACTAATTACCATACCAAGTGTTGACAACAATCTCTCCAACGCTGCTGAAAATGTGAAATGACGTAACCACTTTGAAAAACAATTTGTCAGTTTCATAAAGAGTTAATGATTCACCTACCATATGATTAGCCATTCCACAACTAGGTATTTATCCAACAGAAAAAAATATATGTGCCCATACAAACTCTTGTAAACATTTACTCAGTTTTATTTGTAGTAGCGTAACGACTGGAAACTACCTTTAGGTCCACTATTAAGTGAATAGATAAATACAGTTTGGTACAGCCCCAAATAGAATACTACTCAGCAATAAAAGGTAATGAATTATTGAGACATAGAATAGCACAAAAGAATCTCAAATTCATTTTGCTGAATGAAAGAAAGCAAGAAGTAGTACATACTCCGCGATTCCATGTGTATGGAACTCTAGAACATGAATGCCAAACTAAAATGTCAGAAAGCAGGTCAGTAGTTACCCAGGCATGAGGGATGAAGAGACAGGAAGGAAAGATTACAAATGAGCACCCAGAAACGTTTTGAGAAGTCATGAATATATTTACTATCTTGATTGTGGTTATGGTTTCATAGTTATAAATATGTTAAACATATTTAATTATATACTTGATATATGTGCAGGTATTTTAATGACACTTTATTTACCAATAAAAATACAAATGCATATATATCTAAATAAGTACAAGCCTATACATATTTTCAGTAGGTAATTATCGGTTTTTTAAATTACAAAATAAAATGACAAATCTGATTGCCTTCAGAATGAACCTAATGACAAAATAAAGTTATATAATTTCTTGATTTTGTCATTAACTAATCAAATGACAAAACCATGTCAATATAACATTAGGTTTTAAATATGATGAGTAATTGCCTAAATGTTGGATGTTTCAATGATGTACTAAGGGTTTTTAAAAAGTAAAAATCATTCTCATGATGTGACAGATTTGAATAATTCACCCAAAGAGAAAATGCGATTTGATGTTATTTCATCTTAAAGCTCCAGATAATTTAATGAAATAGTTATTCTTCAAAACAGCACTTGAGAGCTGTGTATTGACTGTTTTACTAGATAAAAAATATTTTAGATTAATTCTTTAAAACACCTTTCACAAGAACTCAGAATTTGTTAGAATAAAACAAATCAAACAAAAATCTTGTTATAGTCCAGGTACAAATTTATACTCATCTGTCCCACTTTGAATTATATTGAGTTACTAGTCTAAATGAAAATGTAGTATCTAGCACATCATTTCCCCTTCACATATACATCTAAACAATGTAAAACATGGATCCAGATACATTTACATGAGATTTAATTAGAATTCCACAAACTGTCATTTCTGGCTTTCATTCTTTAGTATTCATATTCTTAGCCGTCTATTTACAAAGGCATTGCTTTCCTGGGAGCAATTACAAAGCTTGGATTCTACTTGGTTTCAAGTATTGCTTTCTGAGTATTATATTTGAACTAACATAATGAATATTCAACGTGAATGTCACTTTCTAACCTTCTAAGCTACTTTATCTCAACAGAGAGAGAAACATTCTACTGTTTGTAATAGAAAACAAACATAAAATCTGATTGGTTATTATACCAATCAGATTATTTTGCTTGGTAGTTTTCTAAAAATAATTTAATGGGGGCACAAAGACAATAGTTCATACTCATAATGAGCTCATGTGATAACCGTGGCTATATGAGAACATAAATTAGAACTTCAAAAAACATCCAGCTGTTTATCAACATTTTCCAGCAAATATATTGATTTTGCAGTATCTTCTGCTTCCAATATAAACAATTGTAAGTCATCAAAATGTTTGAATGTGCACTCATGGCAAGTACATGTACACTAGAGTTGGGCATATTCATGGTGGTTTGGGTGGTTTGGGTAATGCTTCAAATTGGTAAGAGAGGGTTAATGATACTTAATAAGAGCAGCATAGGAACCAAGATTTGTTACAGAAATCTTAAACTGGTATCAGGGGGTCTGTAACTACAAAATACAAGGCTTTATCACACTGATTAGGGCATGAAAAACACTATAACATGCATTTCCAACAGGGACACTATCTCCTCAAAGGGGACAATAATTGATTATTGAGGGGCAAAAAGATTTGATAGTACAATGGTTTGTGACCCTCTAAATGCCCACAGTATATATTTAAAAAAAGATATATAATACATCTGTGGTGTTTAAAATTCATGGTGCACGGAGAAACAATTACAAAAAGTATGTAAATAGCCTTTTCAGGGAGGAGATAATGAATAAAAGGGTTGAGAAACACTGCACTATAAGATGGAAAATTCAGTTTATGGTACAAGGAATAAGAATCTGACCATGTCTATGTGAGTATTTCCTTTTATATTAGACTGTGAAATTGGGTAGTTCTGTTTAGTATGCGTATCTTTATGATTGCACTCAGGTGGGCAAGGGGTGAGGAAAAAGAGTGGAATGAGGAGATTTCAGAAACATAAAGTCTTGAATGAATAATCTCGTCTATCCTCATCCACATCTTTCTCTGCATCATTATATTGAATTAATTTGTCTGTTTGTAGTCACATAGAATTTCTGAATCTTTGGAGAAGATTATGGAATTGACTGTCATAAATTCCCAAAGGTAGGGAAATAATAAGACACCAGGAAAAACTTGGGAAAGTACTAAAAAAATTCTGTAGTGCACCATTGTAGTAGTGCACTTTGACATTGACAAAGTCATTTATTGAATTATTTATTTTACTGAGGGCCATTCTCCAAGTAGTGTTGTCATAGGTTTCTTCTGTTTGCTCAAAGTTGAAGAAGAAAGTTATAGGCATCAGTCGTTTGGGTGGTTTATTAATGAGCCAGGCCCCTCTTAAACAAGTCCTACATTAATGCAGCTGTGGATTTGGCTCAAGATGATTAATCTACGTAAAAAGCACCCTCCCAGACCCCATAGTTTCTGATTCTGATAATACAATGTTTCATAAAACAAATGAGATTTGAAACATACAGAAAAAAATAGGGTAAGGTACAGTCATTTTTTTGATATAATATATTAATGATGAGCAGGTAGTGATTGCCAAATGCAAATTATACATAACACAACAGCAAAAACAGCCAGTCTTTTAAGAAATGTTTTCAAATTTACTGTGACAGCATTCATGGTTAGTTCAGGGAAATGATGTTTGGGTAGACTGAAAATGATTTTAAAAGCACTGAAGTGCAAACTCTAATATAAATTGTCACCGATAATGGTACTCTAAGTAGAAAAATGCAGTTCAATTTAAGCTTAGTACATTCCTAAATTATTCAAGATAGGTTTATTGAGATTAATAATTATAAAGCCTTAATAATCTTCTACCTGGTTTCCCACTTCTGAGTATTTTTCTCATTGTTCCATCCACGATAGGTCAAGATGCGGCACAAAAATTGTTAAAATGCAGTTTCATCTATTTTATGACTTATTAACATTTATTTACAAAAGATTAATCTAAAACGACAGCTAGGGCAGTGTTTGAGGATTTTCATACATCGCCCCTTATGGAAATGTAAAAACCTTACATGTACTGTGTTTAATAGGAATAACTATATTTTTACTTCATTTACTTATGATAAGTAAATAGTAAAAACAAACCTATTTCTACACAAAATACAAATATATAGGCATTATGTTAGCAACATCACATTTGCTAAGGGTCAAAGCACGCAGAATGGTGCCTTTGACAGATATAATATTAGATTAAGATAAAGTAAGAAAGCTTTTTTTATTGAGTGTGATACAGACATTTAATTTATTAGGAAAATAGTATAAACCATCAGGCACAGTGGATCATTCCTGTAATCCCAGCAATTTGGGAGGCGGGAGTGGAAGTATCGCTTGCTGTTAGGAGTTTGAGACTAACCCAGGCAACATAGCAACAGCTCATCTCTACAACTTTTTTTTTAATTAGCTGGGTTTGGTGGTGCATGTCTGTACTCCAAGCTACTCGAGAGACTGAGGCAAGAAGATGGTGTGAGTCCAGAAGTTTGAAGTTAGAGTGAGCTATGATCATTCCACTGCACACTAGCCTGGGTGACAGGGATAGAGCCTGTGTCAAAAATTTAAAAAAAAAAGAAGAAAATATTATAAAGGTAATCTTGTAAGTACACAAGAACAGTGAAATTATCCAATATAATATTAATGTATCAAAAATAATATGTCCGCCGGGCACAGTGGCTCAAGCCTGTAATCCCAGCACTTTGGGAGGCCGAGACGGGCGGATCACGAGGTCAGGAGATCGAGACCATCCTGGCTAACACGGTGAAACCCCGTCTCTACTAAAAATACAAAAAAAAAAAACCTAGCCGGGCGTAGTGGCGGGCGCCTGTAGTCCCAGCTACTCAGGAGGCTGAGGCAGGAGAATGGCGTAAACCCGGGAGGCGGAGCTTGCAGTGAGCTGAGATCCGGCCACTGCACTCCAGCCTGGGCGACAGAGCAAGACTCCGTCTCAAAAAAAAAAAAAAAAAAAAAAAAAAATGTCCTTTACAAATTTGAAATGTAAAATTTTCACCAAACCCTTAGTGCTTAATCTCATGTCAAAGAATTAAAATTGTACTACCCTTTGAGTAAAGATTAGTCATTCTTTTTACAATGACAAATTATGCTCAGGGAGTAAATTATTTAAACACTGAGCTATTCAAAAGAAACTTAAAGGTGGTATGGGAGTTTGTGGAATTTATATATAATATCATCATAGTTCTGTGGCACTGCCAAACACTTTAAGTTGATTTCTTCCTTGTCATTAAAATCTAAAATGCTAAATTTATGTCTTGCTCTACATCGTGATGGAACTGCATTATTCATCCTTTCTGTCTTTGCATTTCCATGGAAATCATTTATATCTACAGTTGATCCTCATTATTCACACATTCAGTATGTGCACACCTCACTAAAATATATTTGCAACCACAAAATCAATACTCACGGTGCTTTCACAGTCATTTCTCAACATATGCAGAGTGGAAGAAAATTTGACTCAACTGCCCACATGTCCTAAGCTACGGTCCAATGAGGTAACAGTCTGCCTTCTTGTATTAGCTGTCATCATGTAAACAGGTGTCATTTTTGTAGTCTATTTACTGCCACATGTTCCACATTTTGTGTTTTCTGTTGGTTATTTCACTGCTTTAAAATGTCCCGCAAGCTTAGCGATGAAGTGATGTCTAGTGTCCCCAAGCAAAAGAAGGCTGTAATGTGTCTTAGGGAGGAAATACCTCTGTTAGAAAGCTTCATTCAGGCCTGCGTTACAGTGCTATTTGCCATGAGTTCAATGTTAATGAATTAACAATATGTATGAAATAAAGCATCTTTTAACAAAAACAGAAGTAAATAATGTTATGTATTGATCAGCTGATGAAAATGTTTTGACCAGAAGCTTGCAGGAATCTGACCCTGTATTCTGCATAGGAACAATAGTTCTGTATTCACTAATTTCAGCGTTTGTATTAACTTTACAGAACACAACTACTCTGAATAATGAGAATCCATTGTACTTCTAAAGGTTTTCACTAGGATTAAAGAAAATAGTATCTACAAAACATGTAGCACAGTATTGTATTATTGTATTAATACTGTGGGTGTTAATAGTGTGGGTAGTTTCACAGACTAAACTGTTTTCAAGAAGTTTAGTTTCAAGAAGAAGGAATCTTTCTGGCCATTGGAATGATATATCCATACTTCAGTGCACTAAATGACTCCTTTTTGCCTCAGGAAATATGAAAATGTAGCTCAATAGCCCCTACATAAAAAGAGCATTACACCAACCAGTGACCTACTCAAAAAGAAATGTTTTAAGTTGGGTGAAAACCTGTTGTCCCTTGTCAAATCTTGTCCTAAATAACACATCTTGCAAATTCCATCAGATAGTTCTTTTTTTTAAGATGCATTTATTTTCTGACTTTAATTTCACTTACCCTTAAGTATTTTCTAACTTCTCCATGAGCTTGTCTTTATGCTTTAGCAATGGAAGTAATACAGGCTTATTTAAGAGTTGCTAAAGTTTATCACTAACATCATAATTTAAAATAATATACTGTTATCTATAAACTCTTCCAGATTGCAAAAATACATATGAAATGAAACAACAAACTCAAAATAACTGATTAAAAGAGATCCCTATGTATATGTGAGTGAGTGTATAAGTATGTGTGCATACAATTAGTGATTTCCTTCAGTGCTGCACAGAAATTGAATTTTTGAATTTTGAAAGAGAAGACTAATGTTTATATATACATGTGACAGATTGCTGCCAAGATAACTATCAATATTTTTGCTTCAGACATTATATATTCTTGACAGTTGAAAACTCAAAACTTAGTTTTACTGCTCTTCTAGGTTTCAAGGTTCTATATTGTTGGCACTCATTAACTGCTTTGTTATATATTTTTAGTGCCAGAATAAACCTTAAAAAATAGTACTCCTTTGAAGGGTCATAAAATAATGACTTGTATTATGAAAAGCTAAATGTTGCCCACCATTTTGGAAAAAAATGTGAAGTCTTTAGATGACCCTGGAAATCATACAGAAGATTCTGGTTTTGTCCCTCATATCCAACCAGATTCTAACAGCTAATGGTTTATCCCATTCTAGAGGCCCTGCAGGGAGAGTGTTTCTCAAATGTCTTAGAATTTTGCTTTGAATCTAGCCATTGCAACCAACCATAAAAATGAAAAACAAAAAGATAGCTGGTTTAATCTTTTAATATTCAAACTCAGAAAAGTTTAAATAATGCAAACTTTTTAAAGATAAAAAGCAGTTTGCACTTATTTAATTCTATTATTTAGCAACTCAAGTCTGCGATTAGTTCAATGGTAACAAGTTTCTAAATCATATGATAGAATGGGCAAGAGAGTACCTTCTAGTTAACTTTAAAATCAAATCAAATTTACCTTCTGCCCCATTCCCTTCTCTATTTTTGAATTCTCCCTCATCGACCAACTGTCCATGGCTTCCCGACTACACCTACCCCTATTTAGGACTTCCAATTGCTTTTGAAATTTTGTCATATAGATAAAGAACTACCTCCTTTCACACATGACAGTGGGAAGAATAAAGGATGGAGAGATTGCTACAGTGACAATGACCAGACAGGAAAACATAATTTTACTTTTTCAGTTCTGCCAAGGGCAGGTTCAAGGACAGACTGATCTTTCTGAAATATAGGACATTTGCTCCCAGGCAGTCCCACCAAGCTGAATACATGTGTTTATTAAAACGTGGAAGACTGAATTCAATTATATGATTTGTCCCCTAAATGGCATTTTAAAGGGCCATGTAATTATATTAGGTTGGTGCAAAAATAATTGTGATTTTTGCCACCAGTTATATTGGATCAGTGCCCACCATAATGACTTCACTTTAACACTATAAAGATCCTGTTTTCTTTTTTTCTTCTTTTATTTTTAGATATGGGATCTTGCTCTGTCACCCAGGCTCAAGTGCAGTGCATGATCATAGCTCACCATAACACTGAACTCCTGGGCTCAAGCCATACTCCTATCTCTGCCTTCCAAGTAACTAGGATTACAGGCATGCACCACTCTGCCCAGCTATTTTTTTTTAGAGATGGGGTCTTGCTATGTTTTCCAGTCTGGTCTCAAGCTTCTGGTTTTAAGCAATCCTCATGCTTTGGCTTCCCAAATTGCTGAGATTACAGGCATAAGCCACCATGCCTGGCCCCTATTTTCAAATAAGGTCAAACTCTGAAGTTTTGGGGGTTGGGAATTCAACCTACCTTTTTGTGGAGACACAGTTCAATCCATAAGTGATTTAAGAAAAAGTTATATCATATAAACACTCACTAATGAAAACTGAAGTGGCTATATTAGTATCAGCCACAGATTTCAGAGCAAAGGATATTACCAAGGATAAGGAAGGTTACCTCATAATATTAAAGTCATCAATCCATCAAAGAGTAATAACAAACTAAACTTGTATGTGCCTAATAACAAGTACCAAAATGGATAAAACAAAAACTGATAGAAAACCAAAGAGAAATAGACAAATCCATGACTACAGTCAGATATTTCAATACTTATCTCTTTATAATTGGTAGAAAAAGTAGACAGAAAATCAGCAAGGATATAGTAGATGAACAACACAATAAATCAATTTGACGCTGTTGACATTTATAGAGTACTTCAGCCAAAAATAGCTGAATACACATTATTTTCAAATCCACATGGACAGTGACCAAGATATACCATATTCTGAGTGGTAAAACAAGTCTCAATGAATTTGAATGGATTTAAGTCATATAAATTGTGCTCTCTGACGACAGTGAAATTAAGTTAGAAATCAATAAAAAAATTTTCTGGAAATCCTGAATTCAAGTATCACAATGTACTATGCTTCTAAATAACCCATGAGTGAAGGTTGAAATTATATTTACACTAAGGAGCATTGTGGAATAAATTAAAATGAATACAACATACCAATATTTGTGGGACGCCACTAAGTCAGTACTTAGAGGGGAGGATTATAACACCAATTGCCTATATTAGAAAAGAAGGAAGTTTTCCAATCAAGGACCTCAGTTCTACCTTAAGATACTAGAATAAGTAGAATGAATTAATTCTAAAGTAAATATAAGAAAAACAACTTAAGATCAGCTTGGAAATTAATGAAATAGAAAACAATAAAACAATAGGCATGAAAATCTGGTATGTTGAAAACATCAACACATATCTGAAACCATGAAATTTTCACCAATATGGATGGAACCTGGAGGCCATTATCTTAGATGAAATAAGCCAGGCATAAAAAGACAAATATCACATGTTGTTACTTATATGTGGGAGCTAAAATATTTGATCACATGGAGATAGAAAGTGGAAAGATAGATAACAGACTGGAAAGGGTGAGTTTTGGGGAGAAGGGAGAATGAAGAGAAGTGGATTAAAGGATACAAACATATGGTTAGATAGAATGAATAAATTCAATGTTTGATAGTAGAATAGGATGACAATAATTAACAAAAATGTGTTTCACTTGGTTGACGGACACCGTAAATATTCTGACTGGATCACTATGCATTGTATACAGGTAGCAAAATTTTACGTGTACTCCATAAATTTGTACAAAGAAAGGTTTAAATGAAAAATTGTTTTTAGTTAGTATGACTTTGGTCTCATTAGTACTTTAATAAACATGCTTTGATATATTTTTTTTAAAAAGAAAAAATTCTTAATAAACAGAGAAGTATACTGTGTTTGTGGGTTGAACGACTCAGTATTATTAAGACTGTTAAATTACTTAATCATATACTGTTAACAATACTTAATGATAATATTGTTAATATTCTTCCTGAATGGTACCACAGATTCAACAAAATTCCAGTTAAAATCCCAGTTGGATTTTTGTAGAAAGTGACAAACTGATTTTGAAATTCATGTGGAAGTACAAAGAACCCATAATACCTAAAACAACTTTGAAAAACAACAAAATTGGAGCAAAATCAATCTTATTTCAAGAGTTATAAAGCTACTATAATCAAGACATTGTTCCATTGATATAAAACTAGAGCAGAATAGTAAAGATATAGACCTCCACATATGTGAGCAACTTAATTTTGACACTGCAGAGCCCTTTCAGTGGAGAAAGGATAGTCTTTTCAGTAATGATACAAGATCAAGTGGCTTTACATATCTTTGAAAAGTAGCCAGGAAAGGTTGCTCACGCCTGGAATCCCAGGATTTTGGGAGGCCTACGTGGGAGGATCAATTGAGCCTAGTGTTTGAGACTAGCCTGGGCAACATAGTGAGACCTCTCCATGTCTCCAAAAAAACAAAAACAAAATAGAAAAACTGGCATGGTGGTGCATGTCTATTGTCCCAGCTACTCAGGAGGCTGAGGTGGGAGTATCCTTTGAGCCTGGGAGGTCAAGGTTGCAATGAGCTATGATTGTGCCACCGCACCCCAGTCTGGACAACAGAGCAAAACCCTGTCTCCTAAATTAAAATTAAATAATGTAATACATCACACACCGGGGCCTATCATGCGGAGGGGGGAGGGGGAAGGGATTGCATTGGGAGTTATACCTGATGTAAATGACGAGTTGATGGGTGCTGACGAGTTGATGGGTGCAGCATACCAACATGGCACAAGTATACATATGTAACAAACCTGCACGTTATGCACATGTACCCTAGAACTTAAAGTATAATAATAATAAAAAAATGTAATAAAAATAGGGCCATTTCACTCTTAGATTTTTATCCAAAATCAATAAAGATTGTACACGAATATTCACATAGCTTTTTTTTTTTTGGAATCCAAAAACTAAAAACATCTCAAATTTCCTGAGAATATATAAAAAGAAGTACAGGTTGGAATACTGTACAATATATGGAATAACTCAGCAATAAAAATGAATGAACTGTAGATGCAGGTTACAACATGACTGAACTTCAAATGATTATGCTTACTGAAAGAAGAAAGATACAAGGAGTAAATAATTCATGATTCCATTCATTTTAAACTCTAGAAAATGCAAACTAGTCTGTAATGACAGAAAGCAGGTCAGTGGTTACCTGTGAAAATTAGGGTAGAAGGATGACAAAGGGTTACTAAATGTAAACTTTTTTTGGTGGTTAGATGTATTCATTATGTTGATTTTGCTGGTGCTTTCATCACTGACTATATGTCAAGAAAGTCAAATTATATATTTAATACATGTGCATTTAACAATTCCAGAAGAAATCCTAATGGATGTTTGAATACAAGGAAACCACATCATTGGCAAATGAAATTTAGATTATTTACCATATGTAAAAGAAGACTATGTTTAGCAAGTAGTATGATGTTTATTAACATTTGAAAAAAATGAGGAGTATCTTTTATAGTGAAAATAATACAAATATCTCTGAAGCAGTTAACTAAAAAATGACTGTAGAAGAACCATTTTCATGTTATCATTTTTGTTTCATATTTATGCAATGTGACTCTAGGTAAAAACAATTTGTACATACTCCTACTTATATATTTCCCAAAGTGGGTGAGGTTGCTATGTATTCTTCTACATCATGGTGAACACATGATATGTGTGGAAGCTGTGCTATGATCATGCAGTATAGCTTCTTCACAAGAAAACCCCACCAGGGAATGGCTCAACAGCATCTTTGGAAAGAGTTACATGTCCCCACTCTCTAATTAGAAATAAGGGCTCAACTCATTTATACTTTTAGATTGACTTGTCCACCTGAAACTACCAATAAATTGCCTTGCTGATCCAAGTTACCATTCAGCCTCAGATACTAACTTCTCAGGTACTGATGTCCTATATTTGGTGAGAAATTGGAATCTAAAATCTATGATATAAATATATAAACATGAAAGAAAACACTCATTTTGCCTAAATTACCTGGTCTTTTGTGTTCATTCACTGGAAAATCCTAATTAACCAGACAATTGCCCGAACTTCACTTTTTGCTCTAGAGACTTGTTAGACAAGTCAATTTCAAAGAAATCAAGCAAATATATTTCTTTTGGAATTAGCAAATGGGATTTATTGAAAATAATGAGTAATGGAGTACTATAATTAGTTGACTATTATGTTTCTTTAAATATTGTTAATGGACAGTAATATGTTAATGTAAAAAATTTAATATCACAAATTATCTCAAAAACTAGAATAGACATTTTTTTTTAAATTTTAGAATATAACTGAATACCTTAAAGGTTATCATTTAGAACAGAACAACTGTACTATATGCTTGTAAACTAAATTTAAGTTGTTTAACCCTTCTGGTATCTTGGGCTCTGGGTAAATGGAATTTTACTATATTGGATTTAGAATGCATGAATCTATTACATTCTTTTGCAATTTGAAGGGAATACTGTTTAGGAATTCAAGGATGTGTGTGTGTGTGTGTGTGTGTGTGTATAAAGAGACAGAGACTCTGTGTGTGTGTATATATATACATATATATATATACATATATATCTATACATATATGTGTGTGTGTGTGTCATTTAATGGTGTGAATACATTCTGAGAAAATGCATCCTTAGGAAATTTCACTGTACGAACATTATAGAGTGCACTTACAGAAGTCTAATGGTATAGCCAACCACATACCTAGTCTATATGGTATAGCTTATTCTCAAAGGCTACAAACCTGTACAGTATGTGACTCATCCTCACAGGCTACAAACCTGTACAGCTTATTCTCACAGGCTACACACTTTTACAGTACACACACACACTGAATACTATAGGCAATTGTAACACAATGGTATTTACGTATCTAATCATAGGAAAGGTACATTAAAAATGGTACATCTGTATAGGGCACTTACCATGAATGGATCTGGCAAGACTGGGAAGTTGCTCCGGGTGAGTCAGTGAGTGAGAAGTGAGTGAAATCAAGCAAATATATTTCTTTTGGAATTAACAAATGTGTAGAGGCCTAGGACATTAATGCACACTCCTGCAGACTTTATGAAACCTTAGACTTAGACTATACTAAATTTATTTTTAAAATTCTTTCTTCCATAACAAATTAATCTTTGCTTACTGTAATTTGTTTTTTAAGTTTTTTACTCTTTTGCACTAACACTTAAAACACACATATTGCACAGCTGTACAAAATATTTTATATTTCTGTATCCTTATTCTATACGCTTTTTTTGTACTTTTAAAATTTTGCTTTTTACTTTTTAAGCCTTTTTTGTTTAAAACTGAGACACAAACATACATATGAGCCTAGGCCTACACAGGGACAGGATCATCAATATTACTATCTTCCCTCTCCAAATCTTGTTCCACTGAAAGTTCTTCAGGGGCAAAACACAAATGGAACTGTCGCCTCCTATGATAACAATGCCTTCTGGAATACCTCCTGAAGGACCTGCCTGAAGCTGACTTAACGGTTAACTTTTAATTTTTCAATAAGAAGTATACTTTAAAATAACATTACAAGTATAGCATAGTAAATATATAAACCAATAACGTATTTATTTATTATCACTATCAAGTATTATATACTGTACATAATTGTTTGTGCTATACTTTTATATAACTGACAGTGCTGGTTTGTTTACACCAGAATCACCATAAACATATTAGTAATGTGTTGTGCTATAATGTTATAAGGGCTATGTCACTAAGCAATAGGAATGTTTCAGCTCCATGATAATCAATAGGACCACTGTCATATATGTGGCCTGTCATTGACCAAAACGTGACCATATGGCACATGATTATGTGTAGGTATATACACACACATACACAAACACACACACACATATATGTGTACATATATAAAATATACTTTATTTGAAGCATACACACATACATATAGACTATATAAAATATGCTTTGTTTGAACTGTCTGTACATTTCATGGAAACAAAGGCTATTAGATGTCTATGACTCTCCCTTCTTTAAAGATGATTGGCAATGTCCTCTGTTTCTGCGAATGTCATTCAGCATACACAAATCCAGCATCCAACCACCAGTGTGAGTTCTGACGGCTCCTGCCAAGGTAGTAATATTGCTTGTAATTGCACTCAGCTGGGCTTTCAATACCCTGAGACAGGCAGGAGCATCAACAAGGTCAACTCATTTATCTACAGTGGCAGTGGCATCAGCCTAATATGAGAGTACACAAAAATACAGGCTTTAAAAATCATGGCTTTAGAAATAGAACTAAAATGGAATGAAAAAAGTTAAAGTCCCAAAAGATTTTTTTCAGTTATTTTAAAAACTGTTATTTAAGATTAGAAAATTTCAAAACATGCACATAAAAATCATTCAAATAGATTTTTTATTTAAGCGCACACACACGGGTAATTATTCAAATACGTGGTGCTACTATTAGGGCTATAACACTGTCTTGCCCTTTACATTGAAGCTCAAGAAATATTTATAGTTTATTTATGTATTCTGCCCATCAGAAAATGTATGAACATGAGCTAATTCTATGTTATAAAAATAAATGGTACAACTCTGGGAGTCAGAGGGAGCTTATTCCTACATTGTCTTCATTTGCCTTTTGATAAAAAGGACTATTTCCCTGGCAGTATAACAGGTAGAGAAATACTTCATCTCATGGTCAATTGCCGATCCATTTTTTTATGAAGTTCACTAATTTTCATAGAAGAATACTGAATATAACTTCTTTTCATCACTTTATACTTAATACTTTGTTTTCACATAAAAGAATGCCACATACATCATTGGATTGACCTGGTTATATAATATGTATTTATTTAACATTCAACCTCTGGTCTACCATTTTCAACCACCTTAATAAATCTCAGATTACTTTTATCATGGTTTATGTCTTAGAAAACTGGATACCAACAATGTCAGTTCAATAATCATAGCATAAAGAGTTACTTTCTTCATGAACAATTGGAACAAAATGTCATATAGAAACATCCTGTATTGGACAACACCAAGTAAAATTGTTCTAAGATTGAAAATGTCTGAGATGCTTATTGGAACTGACTGAATGATGAAAATGTGTATATATTTGTTGTCCCAAAGCAATAATGCTGGTAATGAACTGTAACACTTTTCATGCACAGTATTCTTAATAGTGATTCAGTAGATGTACACAATGCAAGATGTTCTAAAAGTATGCAGGATGAATTGCCTTTCTGGCATTTTATATATTACCTGTTACAAATTTTAACACAATCATTTTTGTAGATCCAGCCATTCAACATTTAGGCTCTTCTCCACAGAAAGCAGGGGATATGACTTTTGTCTCACAATAATGACAGTTACTTAAATGGTGGTTTCAATTTTCCACTATAACCTACTCACTATACATTCTTGACAATATAAAGAGAAACAATAGCCACCAAACATCTATTCTCCTACTAAGATTAATATTTTCACTGAGTAATATTTTAAGACACATCATTGTATATATTATACAGGAGTCTTGATTCTAGTCAAAGGCAGCTTTACAATTACGGCCTTAAAAATCATCTTACATATTTAGTAACCATCTATTGTGTACCCAGTGCTATGGGAAATACGAAAGAGAATAAGGCTTTCCTGGCGTTATAATGTAGTTAAAGAGAAAAGGCTAACACATTTCATCATTTAACAAGTATTTATTGAGCAATTACTATATAACAGAATCACTGCTGGGATACTACAACGATCACCAAACTGTAATATAGATATGCTCAAGATCTATGGGAGAATAAAGAGGAGACATATGACTGATAATGAGCACTGGGAAGACAAGAAAAGACTCTCAAAAGAGGTGAAGTATGAACTGAGCCATGAATAAAAGAATAGGGATTCTGCTGGCAAATTAGGATAGAAAATGATAAATGTTGAGGCATGGAGGGTGATTCAAAAGAATCAAAATGGATAATAAAGTCTAATGTTAAATGACGACTCCAAGATTTTCAACCTATAAAAAACAAGAAGTCTGTGCAATCAAGAGGACAGCACACTTGATAGTTGCTGATTTTGGAGAACAATAATGGGCTCCTTCCCTGTTCTTTATTTGAAGCGATGGTAGGAAATCTGCATGACAAAATACTGCTAGAAAATGCAAATACAGGAAAGAAGCACAGGTGGACAATTAGGGCTGGATTTGGAAGCTGTGTAAATACAGTCACACAGAAATAGCTCATCATGTCTCTTTGTGTGTCTTACCAGACATTTCAATTCACTAAATAATTGCACTGATACTTGTTGAACTCATGGCTTCTAGGCACCATACCAATGGGGCCCTTAAGTTAATCTCCCAGTATAATCCCTCGATGTAAAACGCTCAAAGCAAATTTTGTGATAGCAAATAACATTGCTTGTCAATTGCTAAGTGTTTGTGGAAAACCTATTTCTCTGGGATTAATCTACTACAACTCTAAGACAGGCAAATAACATGAAAACTAGTGTCTGGCCTTTTGCAGTTTCAAGATAACTAACCCATCAAGTTTTTCACATTAGTCTAATGCTGAACTGATTTGCTAAATATAGTGTCAGCAAAAAATAGTGAAATTAACTGCCTAGCAGAGGCAAAAATGATTCTTTAAAAAGCTCTCAATTACCCACCACAATAATCACTAGAGTGCAAAATGATGCTCCAGAGTCACTGTAAGATATTACATGACCTCTGCAGATTCTAAAAGGAGATGAGATTATGATTAGCATAATTTTGCTTCTGTACATTCCTTTAAAATCTCATTTTTAAAAGTTAAATTTATGAATGCCAGATGTAATAACATCCTATCACTTTAAATTGCAACTAAATCTTCTTGGTGATGGAGGTTAAACCACTCATCTACTTTCTCCTGATGTAAGTAAGGCTGTTAATTTAACCAATTTATAAAGGAGGCAAAACCCACAATTGGTCTTCTCATATACGGGGAAAATATTTATACTTTTATAAGCAATCAGCTATTCTTGGAAAGCATCCATTTGGTTTGTTGAAAATCTGAAAGTGATTAAAGTGATTAGTTCTTCCTAAATTTAATTATTGTCATCAAAGCCCTGAATTCAAATAGCTCTTTCATTTATAGTTTTCTGTCAGAACATTCAATGCTTGCTTTCTTTGAGTTAAAATCCCCTCCTTTACAAATATTAAATTAACAAAAATATCTACCACCTGAAAGAGTGATTATTCATTTTTTAGACAATATGGAAAGGACAGGTCTGGATGTCATGCAAGGAAAAATGCAGACTGCACTTAAGTTTAGGAAATGTGCCATCTCCAGGAAAGATATTGGTGTTGGGAACATCACAGTACATACTGTATTCAGAGCAGGCAGTGTAAAGGAGTTTAAGGCTAACATGGATATATTCTTGGAATCAATATAGTTGGATATGCTTGCTGAATAGCAAGATGCACCTG
This sequence comes from Chlorocebus sabaeus, assembly GCF_047675955.1. NCBI lineage: Eukaryota > Metazoa > Chordata > Mammalia > Primates > Cercopithecidae > Chlorocebus > Chlorocebus sabaeus. Next base: position 59,306,732 of record NC_132933.1, read on the forward strand.
CTGAAAGGCAGCAAGATAATTAGATTGATATTGTCTCTTTCCAATAATAAATTCCACATTTCAGAGTAATATCTCATGGCTGGCTATTGAAACAGTGGTGGCACAGCTAAATTCATTGGCACAGAACACAAGACTTTATTAGTCAACAAATGCGTTTCATGACTCATCGTGGACTCACTGATTGATTAGATACTGGCTGCATAGAAAAAAAAATTACAAGTCTTTCAAAGAAGGTTTTAGAATTGCATTAGCAACACTGATTAATCACCACAGTCACCTACTGAAAGAATGTAAAAGTTTTCCCAGTAGTCATTGCTGTTGAGGACAGAGGCAAGAGTTTAGCAAATATATTCACATGTAATAAATGCAGAGTACAATCATCTCATTAATGCTATAATTGACCCTGGTGTGAAACTATTTGCTACCTTCCTTTTGTCCCCCATGACACATCCAACCTCAAATGAATACTAGAAGGCACTGGAAGGACAGCTAACTCATATTTAATACATCAAGGTGACCTTAGCCTGACGCTGCTTGTGGTGCATAAGAACAACTCAGTGTTCTTTTTTATTTTTAATTATTTTTGGTAAACATAAGGTGTATATATTTATGAAGCACATGAGACACTTTGGCAGAGGCATGCAAAGAGTAACAATAACATCATGGAAAGTTTTACCTCCATCACCTCAACCTTCTATCCTTTGTGTTACAAACAATCCAAATATACTCTTTTAATTATTTTTAAATGTACAATTAAATTATTATTGACTATAGTCCTACTGTTGTGATGTCAAATGCTAGGTCTTATTCCTTCTTTCTAAGTATTTTTGTACCCATTAACCATCCCCCTCTGCCCCCAACCCCACACTACCCTTTCCAGACTATGGTAACTATTATTTTGCTCTCTATATTTTAGTTCAACTATTTTGATTTTTAGATCACACAAATGAGTAAGAACATGTGATATTTGTCTTTCTGGCTTATTTCAGTTAACATAATAATTTCCAGTTCATGTTATTGCAAATCACTGTATCTCATTCCTTTTTATTGCTGAATAGGACTCCATTGTGTACATTTACTAAAAATTTTTGTATCAATTTATCTGTTGATGGACACTTAGGTTGCTTCCAAACCTTGGTTATTGTGAACAGTGTTAGAATAAACATGGGAGTAAAGATATCTCTCTCATGTACTGATTTCTTTTCTTTTGGGAATATACCCAGCAATGGGATTGTAGGATCATGTGGTAGCTTTATTTTTAGTGTTTTGAGACATCTCCAAACTTTTCTCCATGGTGATTGTACAAATTTACATTCCCAACAGCAGTGTACAAGGAGTACGTTTCTCCACATCATCACCAGCATTTATTGCCTGACATGTGCACAAAAGCTATTTTAACTGTGGTAAGATGACATCTCATTTTGGTTTCAATGTGTATTCATCTGATGATCAATGATGTTAAGCACCTTTTCATGTGACTGTTTGATATTTGTATGTCTTCTTTTGAGAAGAGTTTATTCAAATATTTAGCACATTTTTCCATCAGATTATTAGATTTCCTTCCTACAGAGTTATTTGTGCTCTTTATATATTATGGTTATTAATCCCTTGTCAGATGGGAAGTTTACAAATATTTCCTCCCATTCTGTGGGTTGTCTCTTCACTTCGTTGATTGTTTCCTTTGCTGTGAAGAAGCTTTTTTACTTGATGTGATCAGATTTGTCTACTTGTTCTTTGGTTGCCTGTGCTTGTGTGGTATTTCTCAATAAATTTTTGGCCACACCAATATCCTGGAGATTTTCCCTGATGTTTTATTTTAGTAGTTTTATTGTTTGATGAATTCAATTTAGTTTGGAGCATTTATTCCATTTTGATTTGATTTTTGTGTAAGGCAAGACATAGTGGTCAAATTTCATTATTCTGAATATGAATATCCAGTTTTCCTGGAATCATCTATTGAAGAGATTGTCTTTTCTTCAAAGTATGTTCTTGGCAACTTTGCTGAAAATGAGTTCACTCTAGGTGTGTACATTTGTTTCTGGGTTCTCTATTCTGTTTTATTGGTCTATGTGTCCAGTTTTTATGCCAGTACCATGCTGTTTTGATTACTATCATTCTGTAGTTTAATTTTAAGTTAGGTAATGTAATTCCTCCAATTGTGTTCTTTTTACTCAGAATAATATTGTCTCTTCTGGGTCTTTTGTGATTTCATGTAAGTTACAGGATTGCTTTTTATAGTTATGTAAAGAATGTTATTGGTATTTTTATAGGAATTGCTTTGAATTTATAGATTACTTTGGCTAGTATGGACATTTTAACATTATTGATTCTTCCAATACATGAACACGAAATATCTTTCCATCTTTTTGCATCCTCTTCAATTTCTTTCATCAGCATTTCAGAGTCTTCATTGTTTGAGATCTTTAACATCTTTGGTTAACTCCTAGGTATTGAAATTTATTTGTGGCTATTGTAAATGGGATTAATTTTTAAATTTTATCTTCAGATTGTTCACTGTTGACATATAGAAATGCTACAGATTTTTTTTGTATGTTGATTATGTATCATGCAACTTTACTGAATATATCTATTCCTAGAGTTTTTTGATGGAGTCTTTGGGATGTTAAAAACAAAAAAATATGATATCATCTGCAAACAAGAATAATTTGACTTCCTTTACCATTTGAATCTCTGTATCTTTCTCTTGTCTAATTTATCTAGCTAGGACATTTAGTACTATGTTGAGTAACAGTAGAGAAAGTGAGCATCCTTGCCATGTTCCATATATAGGAAGAAAGGCCTTCCATCTTTTCCCATTCAATGTGATACTAGCTGTCAGTCTGTCATATATGGCTTTTATTATGTTGAAGTCTGTTCCTTCCATCTGTAGTTATTTTGGGGTTTTTATCATGATATATTAAACTTTATTAAATGCCTTTTTAACATCAATTAAAATGATGATATAGTTATTGTCTTTCATTTTCCTGATAGTATGTATCACATTGATTAACTTGCATATGTTGAATTATCCTTGCATCCAAGGGATCCCACTTGGTCATGATAAATGATCTTTCTAATGTATTGTTGAATTTGTTTTGCTAGAATTTTGTTGAAAATTTTTACATCAATATTATTCGGAGACATTTGTCTGTAGTTTTTTTTGTTTGTTTTGTTTTTTTCTTTTTCTTTTTTTTTTTTTTTTGATGTGTCTTTGTCTCATTTTGGTAACATGGTAATACTGGCTTCATAGAATGAGTTTGGAAGTATTCCATTCTTTATTTTTTGGAACAATTTTCATAGTATTGATACTAATTCTTCCTTGAATGTTTGGTTGAGTTCAGCAGAGAAGTCATCAGTTCTCAGGTTTTTCTTTACTGAGGTATTTTTATTACAGCTTTGATCTTGTTCCTTGTTATTGACCTATTCAGGTTTTGAATTTGTTCATGGTTCAATCTTTTGGGTTGTACATTTCTAGGAATGTACCTGTTTCATCGAGCTCAGGGGTCCCCAAACCCTGGGCCATGGATTGGTACCAGTCTGTGGCCTGATAGGAACCAGACAACACAGCAGAAGGTAAGCAGTAGGCAAGTGAGCATTATTGCCTGAGCTCTACCTCCTGTCAGATCAGCAACAGTATTAGATTCTCACAGGAGCGCAATCCCTATTGTGAACTGTGCTGTGTGATGAATCTAGGTTGCATGCGCCTTATGAGAATCTAATGCCTGATGATCTGAGGTGGAACAGTTTCATCCTGAAACCATACTCCCACCACATATACTTGCTCATAGTATTCACTAATGATCTTTTGAACTTGTTCAGTACCATTTGTAATGCCTCCCTTTTCATCTCTGATTTTATTTGGGTCTTATCTCATAGATTTAGTTTTTTTAATCTAGTTAAAATTTTGTCAATTTGGCTCTTTAAAAAAGCCAACTTTTCAGCCAGGCACAGTGACTCACACCTGTAATCCCAGCACTTTGGGAGGCCAAGGCGGGCGGATCACGAGGTCAGGAGATCAAGACCATCCTGGCTAACACAGTGAAAACCCGTCTCTATCAAAAATACAAAAAATTAACTGGGCTTGGTGGCAGGCGTCTGTAGTACCAGCTACTTGAGAGGCTGAAGGAGAAGAATGGCATCAACCCAGGAAGTGGAGCTTGCAGTGAGCCGAGATCCCACCACTGCACTCCATCCTGGGCGACAGAGCGAGACTCTGTCTCAAAAAAAGAAAATAAATAAATAAATAAATAAAACAAAAAAGCCACTTTTTGACTGAGCGCAGTGGCTCATGCCTGTAATCCCAGCACTTTGGGAGGCTGAGGTGGGCGAATCATGAGGTCAGGAGATCGAGATCATCCTGGCTAACATGGTGAAACCCCATGTCTACTAAAAATGCAAAACATCAGCCAGGCATGGTGGCAGATGCCTGTAGTCCGAGCTACTTGGGAGGCTGGGGCAGGAGAATGGCGTGAACCCGGGAGGTGGAGCTTGCAGTGAGCCAAGATGGCACCACTGTACTCCAGCCTGGGTGACAGAGCAAGATTCCACCTCAAAAAAAAAAAGTCAACTTTTTGCTTCATTGATCTTTTTTACTGCTTTTTCGTTTCAAATTAATTTATTTCTGCTCTGACCATTATTATTTATTTTCTTGAAATAATTTTTGGTTTGGTTTGTTCTTGCTTTTCTAGTTTTTTAAGATGCATTATTAGGTTATTTATTTGAAGTTTTTCTTCTTTTCTGATATAGATGCTTATAGTTATAAAGTTCCCTCTTAGTACTGCTTTTCCTGTATTCCATTGGTGTTCATATGTTGTGTTTTCATTACTATTTGTTTCTAAACATTTTTCAATTTCCTTCTTATTTATTCATTAAACCCCTGGTCATTCAAAGCACACTGTTTAATTTTTAGGTGTTTGTATCGTTTCCAAAATTGCTCTTGCTAACAATTTCAAGTTTTATTTCATTACAGTCAGAGGAGATGTTTGATATAATTTCCATTTTTAAAAAATATTTTAAGACTTGTTTTGTGACCTAACATATGGTCTATCCTTAGGAAAGATTCATGCACTGAGGAGAAAAATGTGTATTCTGCAGTCATTGGATGAAATGATCTGTAAATATCTATTAGGTCCATTTATTCTATAGTGCAGATTAATTCTGATGTTTCCTTTTTAATTTTCTGTCTGGAAAATTTGTCCAGTGCTAAAAGTGGAATGTTAAAGTTTCTAGCTATTATTGTTATTGGGTTCTTCCCCTTTAGCTCATATTATATTTGCTTTATATATCTGGTGCTCCAGTATCGAATGCATTTGTATTGTCATATCTTCTAACTGAATTGGCCACTGTATCATTATATTCTTTTTTTTGTCTCTTCTTACAGTTTTTGTCTTGAAATCTACTTTGTCTAAGTATAGCTACTGCTGCTCTTTTTTCATTTCCATTGGCATGAAATATAATTTTCCATCCCTTTATTTTCAGCCAATGTGTATCTTTATAGGTGAAGTGTTTTTCCTGTAAGCAACAGGTCGATGGATCTTGTTTTTTCATCCATTCAGCCTCTGTATGTGTTTTCACTGGAGAGTTTAGCCCATTTACACTCAATGTTACTGTTGATAAGTCAGGACTTACTCCTGCCAGGTTGTTATTGGCTTTCTTACTGTTTTGTGGTCTTCTCTTCCTTCTTTGCTTCCTTGCTGCCTTCTTTTTAGTGAAGGTGGTATTATCTGGTGGTATAATTTAATTTCTTGATTTTTATTTTTTCTGCATCCATTGTATGTTTCTTGATTGGATGTAAACATGATGCTTAGAAATACTATATATAATCCATTATTGTAAACTGATGACAACTTAATACTGATTACATAAACAAACACATACCCAAAAATCTAATTAAAACTCTACACATTAATTTTGCCCCCACTCCACTCCACTTTTAAACTTTTCATTCCTATTTATGTTTTACTGTAATGTTTTTGTCTTAAAAAGTTATTGTATTTATTATTTTTGTAGGTTCATCATTTAGTCTTTCTACTTAAGTCAAGAGTAACTTACACACCACAGTTACAGTGTTAACCTATTCTGTGTTTTTCCGTGTGCTTACTATTACAACTGAGTTTTGTACCTTCAGATGATTTCATATTTCTCATTAACATCCTTTTCCTTTAGGTTGAAAAACTCCCTTTAGCATTTCTTGTAGGACACATCTGGTGTTGATAAAATCCCTCAGCTTTTATTAGTCTGGGAAGGTCTTTATTTCTCTATCATACTTAAAGGATATTTTTGCTTGATATACTATTCTAGGGTAAAAGTATTTTTTCATCAACACTTTAAATATACCATGCCACCCTCTGCTGACCTGTAAAGTATCCACTGAGAATTTTGCTGCCAGATATATTGGAGCTCCATTGTATATTATTCATTTATTTCCTTTTGCTGCTTCTAGGAATCTTTCTTTATCCTTGACCTTTGGGAGTCTGATTACTAAATGCCTTGACATAGTCATCTTTTGAGTGAAACCTGTTTGGTGTTATAATAACCTTCTGGAACGTGAATGTTGGTATCTTTCTTTACATTTGAGAAATTCTCTGATCTTATGCCTTTGAAAAAATCTTTCTTCCTCATCTCTTTCCCTACATCCATTTTAAGGCCAATAACTCTTACATTTTCCCATTTGAGGCTATTTTCTAGATCTGGTAGGCATGCTTAATTGTTTTTTATTCTTTCTTCTTTTTTCTCATCTTATTGTGTATTTTAAAATAGCCTGTCTTCATGCTCACCAATTCTTTCTTCTGTTTGATCAACTACACTATTAAGAGACTCTGATGCATTCTTCAGTATGTCAATTGCATTTTCCAACTCTGTAATTTCCACTTGATTCTAAATTGGTTATTCTAGTTAACTATTCCTTTAACCTTTTATCAAAGTTCTTAGCTTCCTTGCATTGCATTAGAACATGCTCCTTTAGCTCAGAAGAGTTTGCTATTATCCACCTTCTGAATCCTATTTCTGTCAGTTTGTCAAACTCATTCTCCATTCAGTTTTGTTCCTTTGCCGGCAAGGAGTTGTGACCCTTTGGAGGTGAAGAGACATTCTGGTTTTGGAATTTTCAGCCTTTTTATGCTGGTTTTTCCTCATCTTCATGGATTTATCTACCTTTGGTCTTTGCTGTTGGTGACCTGCAGATGGAGTTTTTGTGTGGTCATCCTTTTTATTGAGGTTGATGCTATTGCTTTCTGTTTGTTAGTTTCCCTTCTAACAGTCAGTCAGGCTCCTCTTCTGCAGGACTGCTGGAGTTTGCTGGGGATCCACTCCAGACCCTGTTTGCCTGGGTATCACCAGTGGAGGCTGCAGAACAGCAAAGACTGCTGCCTGCTCCTTCTTCTGGAAGCTTCCTCCCAGAGGGGTACCAGCCAGATGCCAGCAGGAGCGCTCCTGTATGAGGTGTCTCCCTGGCAGGAGGCATGGGAGTCAGTGACCCACTTGATGAGGCAGTCTGTCCCTTAGCAGAGCTTGAACACTGTGCTGGGAGATCCGCTGCTCTCTCCAGAGCTGGCAGGCAGGAACGTTTAAGTCTGCTGAAGCTGTGCCCACAGCCACCCCTTCCCCCAGGTGCTCTGTCCCAGGCAGATGGGAGTTTTATCTATAAGCCCCTGACGGGGGCTGCTGCCTTTCTTTCAGAGATGCCCTGCCCAGAGAGGAGGAATCTAGAGTGGCAGTCTGGCTACAGCAGCTTTGCAGCACTGCAGTGGGTTCCGCCCAGTCCAAACTTTCTGGAGGCTTTGTTTACACTGTGAAAGGAAAATGACAACTCAAGCTTTAGTAATGGTAGATACCCCTCCTGCCACCAAGCTCGAGCATTCCAGGTTGAGTTCAGACTACTGTACTGGCAGCAAGAATTTCAAGTCAGTGGATCTTCCTTAGCTTGCTGGGCTCCATGGGGGTGGGACCAACTGAGCAAGACCACTTGGCTTGGCTCCCTGGCTTCAGCCCCCATTCCAGGGGAGTGAATGATTCTATCTCGCTGGTGTTCCAGGTGCCACTGAGGTATGAGACAAAAAAAAAAAAAAAAAAAAAAACTCTACAGCTAGCTCAGTGTCTGCCCAAATGGCCACCCTGTTTTGTGCTTGAAACCCAGGGCCCTGGTTGTGTAGGCACCTGAGGGAATCTCCTGGTCTGTGGGTTGTGAAGAACGTGGGAAAAGTGTAGTATCTGGACCGGACAGCACCATTCCTCACGGCACAGTCCCTCACAACTTCCCCTGGCTAGGCGAGGGAGTTCCCCAACCCCTTATGCTTCCTGGGTGAGGTGATGCCTCACCCTGCTTCTGCTCGCCCTCTGTGGGCTGAACCCACTTTCTAACCAGTCCCAATGAGATGAACCTGGTACCTCAGTTAGAAATGCAGAAATCACCCACTTTCTGCATTGGTCTCACTGGGAGCTGCAGACCAGAGCTGTTCCTATTCAGCCATCTTGCCTGGGAATCCCTGATTCAACACTTCTAAGGATTGCAACAGTAAGCACTAAGCAGACAAAGACTAAGAAGAAAGGTTAAAAGGAAGTCTATCAAAATAAAAGGGGAGGGGGCTGTGCAGTCAATACTATTTAAAAATTTTTTTTGTGGAAGGCTGGCTCTGATTCTACTGTGTAAAATGCCAAGTGCTTGCTTCTTAGTAGAGCTACCATAGGCATTGGGCCCGCTTATCTTGATGAGACAGAGAAGATGTGACTAATCCAACTTCAAATGCTTAACTCTGAGATAATAATTCTGTATTACATTAAAATCTATAAGTTAAAAAAAAAAAGCCTATATCACTTTTGTTCGAATCCAAGCTTTGTCTCTTAATTGTGATTAGGTTGAGAATAATACATAGTTGTTCTGTCTTGGGTTAATACCCTCACTCAAAGATCTATATTGAAGGGTTTTTGTGCTAAATTGTAGTCTCTGAGAGTCAGATTTAAGGAAAAAGTTTTAAAAAGGTTGCTGCAATATAAAAAGTAGCTAGTTGGTAGTGTTCAGTAGTGAAATGAGTAAAGAGGGGCTTTGGTGTCACAGAGACCCTTATTAGCTGCACCTGTAAAATTCAGGCAAGCCGTATTGAAGAAAAGTTCTAGGAATACATGGATCATGCATATGAAAGTGCAAAGCATTAGAAACTTATTAAGTTTGTTATAAAAAATAGTAGAGTATCTTGTTTTCCTAGATTCAATTATGTTCTTGCTCTGACTCTCTCTCTCTCTCTCTCTTGCTGCTCACACAAGCCCAGCCCCAACCCTCACCTTGGGAATCCCATCTCTTCCCATGTAGTGGTCTCCAAAATCTCTACTGTCGACTTCATCTTTTCTTCTGGCCACCAGCTCCTACCTTCGCTACCCCAATAGCTTCAGAACCATTCTCTTTAACTTCTGCTTCTGTAGCAGCTCTAGTGTATCCTACACGCTACTTTACAGTTAGGATTCCTAAAGTGAAGGGAGATCTCGTTATGCAGTACTCTGGCTCAGATACCATCCACGGAAGCTTTCTGGATCCTCCATCTTCATGTAAACTCAGAATTCCCATACAAAGTAAACCTTTGTCATGGCACTTCCTATTACTTTCTGCCTAGTTACTCTTATAATTAGAGTTACTCTTGGACTTGCAGCAGTTGCAACATCTGACTTCTTTATTTTCTACCTTTACAAACAAAATTTTGCATTCTGAAACAAGAGAAACATAGAAACAAGAGGAACAGAAGGAGGAAATACCAAATTCATAAGCAAGAGAGAATGTGGGATACACTGAAAATCAGGAAACCAAGTTTCATTATAATTCTAGCTTTTCCACCAACTTACATGGTGCTCCTAAACAAGTTACTTGTTCTATCTGGAATATATCAGTTCTCTTCTACTTAAATGATATATAAAGTACTGTATACTTCTAAAAGTATAAATGCAACATTTGCTAGCTCCACCAATTACTGACTGCATTACCTAGGGTAAAGTTACTTAGCCTTTCAGGTCCACCATTTCCATGTAGGGAAATGATAGCTCCTATTTCCTATGTGAAGATTAAATGAGTTAATAGATTTATTAGGACAATGCCTGGCACAGTAAGTCCTTAACAAGTATTAACTATTAGTATTAACATTGTTTAAAGCTTGTGACATTGTTTCTGTCTGGTTTGTTTCTGAAGTGGGTCTTGAATAGAGTGGGCATTCTGTAAATTAAGCCCAATCATTCAACATTGTTTATCCTCAATAACCAGTAGGGAGTAAACCTCTTCTGCAGTAACAATCACACACATACACATACACACACACACACACTTTCCCCTATACTGGTTCTGATCAACTTACCACAAATTCAATGTTTTGTGTTAAGCATTGTTCTTTTTGGTAGGTGTTCTATTAAAATGCAAATTCCTCAAGGGTAATTAACACGTTAAGTGATTCACACTTTAAATGTGACTGACCATGTCAGATTCTGTTCTTTCAGACTGAAAAAGGCTTTGTCGAATGAGGCTCCTGGATAGCTAGTGGGAGGTCAATCTCTAAAGTTAAACTTCGCTGCTTCACAATATGGGCTGAAACGGGTCCTAACACATACTGTTGTTTTCACATGAAAAAACAATCCTGTGAATTTTCTAGGTTGTTATTTCCAGATGCACCGAAGAAAACATAGATTTACAAACCCATGCTTGATACTGCTGCAAAGTTTAGGCAAAACTGACTGAGAACTTGGTTACGAATGGTTCATCCTTAAATAAAGATTATCCTTTCTCTGTTGCAACAGTCACTCAGACAGTTTATTATCTGCCATGAAACTGCTCAAAAGTGTTGTTAACTTGCATAGCTGTTTTCAGTTTTTTTTTTTTTTTTTTTTTTTTTTTTTTTGTGAGACGGAGTCTGGCTCTGTGGCCCAGGCTGGAGTGCAGTGGCCGGATCTCAGCTCACTGCAAGCTGTGCCTCCTGGGTTTACGCCATTCTCCTGCCTCAGCCTCCCGAGTAGCTGGGACTACAGGCGCCCGCCATCTCGCCTGGCTAGTTTTTTTTGTATTTTTTTAGTAGAGACGAGGTTTCACCGGGTTGGTCTCGATCTCCTGACCTCGTGATCCGCCCATCTCGGCCTCCCAAAGTGCTGGGATTACAGGCTTGAGCCACCGCGCCCGGCCTGTTTTCAGTTTTAATTCTGATTTATTTGCTCTTAATTGCAATCAATCTGGTCACAAACCCTCTTCCTTTGAATGTTTTTTGGACATATAACCTATCCCTCTTTAAGTTCTGTTACCCTATTCTTTCCTCAGCACAAACACACTAAAACTGCCTTGGTTTTCTGCCATAATACAGGCATTATCATTGTCCGGATGGCATTGTCAGAGATGGCCAAGGGGAAGAAGAAATGGAATGTGTAAAGCCCCATGACAAGTAACGCTGCCTCATCCTCCCTCCTGATCCTAGCCAACATTTTTAGACGAATAAAATCAAGTCACTCTGAATATCAAGAACATCATAAAGGAGACAAGAATGCCAGCTTCAGGGGAAGAGAAGAAAGGGGAAATAGAAAGAGAAAGGGAGGGATGGGGGGAATTATGACTTTCTTATCTGCCATTGCCTCTTTATGGAAGAAAAAAGTTTTTGCTGCCAGTTACTGAGGCAATACAGGTTCACCCTCATACCACCACATCCAATTCGGGCACTAGAGAGAAGGGACCCCATCTTCTGTACTTTGGGAATAGCTCTGGACATAGCCATACCAATCTTTTTCCTCTATGTCCATTTATTTCAAGATCCACCTAAGGGTAAACCTCTCCTTAGTCTCTTTGTAAATCAGTTTCATAACTTTGGGCAAATCATTAACCTTTTCATGTATTTATTCATCTGTAAAACGTGGCCTAATATAATGCAGTGTTTCCCAGACTTCGGTCATGTGAACAGCATCTTCACAATTTCTGCCTTATCTCTACACTATGTGAACTATTATCTTAATGCTTTTTCTTTTAAAAAACCTAACTTCAAAAACCTCAAGCTTGTCCTATGAAATGATATCAACAAAATACCAAAAGTGATATGCTAGCTGTATTTTTGCAATATATTTTAAAACAAATACATAATTTTTAAAATAAAAAAACCCCATCAAACCCCTACACTCATTTTATGTGCCCACTTCCTTTTCTGAGGCTCTGGCATAGTCAAAACACTATCCAGGTTTGAAAATGAACAAGTATGATTTAGAAAACTGACTTTGTCCCTTATTTTTTGCTTTTGGCAAGTCACCAATGCTTAACACATAAAGCTAAGAGGGTTAATTGAGAAAATGTATGCTTGGGGTTAGCACTCAGTAAATGTTCGTTTCTCTTTGTACTCCAGTTTTCACATCTGTTAAAAGCACTTTAGTATAAACGGAAGGAACATGGGCTTTGGTATTTGGAGAACAGCATTAAAATCCCAGCTCTAGTTGCTTAACCTTGAGCCTCAGTTGTCCCATTTATAACTGGAGATTGATAATAGCTAAATTGAGTCGAATGGTTGTGGTCAGAATTGAATACCATATTTGTAAAGTGCTTAAAACATAAAACACTATATAAATCATAACCATCAATATTATCTATCAGTATCTGCAGTACCATATATCTACATCACGGGAAAAATGAAAGTAGGTATTAGTCACTGAAACGATAGAAAACAACTCTATTATCTTCCGTTTTCGATTATGTCTCTCATTCTCTTCTGTCTGATAATTTCCTTAGTAAAGCAGTCAAGAATCCACTTTTTATCACAGAAGCTATTACTGAAACAAGGAAGTATAAATACCAGCACGAGAATGAAATACCAAGTCAAGCAGGAGCTTTCAAAATAAGGCAAAAGAGTTAATATTTGTAAAGTGATAGAAATAGAGCCTGACAGACTATGCACTCTACAATTGCACTAAGGGTTAAATAAAATAGAATAAAAGAACTGTGGAAATAAAACAAAAATAAAAAGAGAAGAGTGATGTTTTGTTGAATAATCAAAGACATACCCATGACCCTAGATGAAAAGATGAATGTGTCATTTTGAAAGAATTGGGGTTAATGGAGAGGAGGTAGCAGGGACAGAAGGAAACCGGAATCCTTTGTTATTCGAGAGTAAAAGGTAAACTCACCAACTGGCCTGCAGGGATCTTTGGCTTCTTTATGTTTGGGTGAGGGAGAAGGGACAAGATGGAGGAAGGTGAACAAGAAGGCATAATCCATGTTGCTTCCGGGTTCTTCCTCACCAACTTTCCCGCCCGCGGGAAAATGCAGCCCGCCCCGGGAAGATGCAGATCAACTGAGCATGCCGCCAGGTGATGTCAATCCGAAGAGATCGAAACTTACCCAGCCACGCCTACGGAGACGCCCCTATCACGCCCTTATCCCGCCCACTGCCCTCCCCCTTCCAGTACCAATGCATAAAAGTCCGCTGCCGGCAGGAGCTGGTGTGACTTCTTCGGCCCCCTACATTCGTGAGCCGGAGAACATCACCCCAGAGCGCTGGCGCGACTTCCCTGGCCCCCCACACCTGAGGACCAGAGAACCTCCTCCGAGAGTGTATGCATATTTGCCATAAAAGACTGCCACTTTCTTATGTACTTTGGCCTCATGTTTAATTACTTAGCTCTCCTAAATTAAATTAAGTTACATTAAATTAAATGAAACAAAACACTTTATAGCAAAGAAAAACAAAACAAAATAAAAATGAAATGAGGGTCCACAAAGGGCCACTGCCTCTTCCCACTTGGAGGTGAGAGTGCAGGAACTCAGTAGCCTGAGTAATGCATAATAATGTAATCCTTTAATTGCTCAACCTTACTAACAGGCATTGATAGAAGACTCATCCTATTTTTCTTTCCTGAGCCAGATAGTTTTCTATTATGAGTTGCTATATTTTTTGGTCTAGTGCAATGTTAGTCCACTAACTCTATAGAAATGATGAACACAGATCCACCTAATTAAAGGGAGGCCTCAAGTTTAACGTAGTTAAACGTAGCAAAGCATTTTCATTCATAATGAGCTGATTCACTGAATATAAAATATGAAACAGCTTGAAACAAGACAGCTTATATTTTAGGGAAAAAATAAATTCTGAAATTTATTTAAAAACATTGTTTTGAAGTAAAAAATACTTTTTAAAAGAAAAGCTTTTGTATTTCAGTGAACAGATGTACACATTATAAAGCTGTAAGTGAAAAAAATACTACTGAAAATGTAGCTTCATGAATTAAAAAAAAGAGTAGGCAGAATATAGTTCACAGTAGTCTTTCAAAACCTCAAATGCATTGTTCTGAGAAGCAACTTGTATGATATTGATTACCATGAACCATCATGAACCAAATAAAAATTTTTTGAAAATTCATTGTTGATGAAAAATTACTTGCAAAAATAACTTGGCAATAATGAGCTACCTGAATAACAATGTTATTCGTTGTTTTATGTCTTCCTTTTCCTATTTTATTATATTTTATTATTTGTTCTTATTTGCTTTCTTTTTTTTTTTTTACTGTGAGTCTCATTTTAGCCTTCTTTTCATTTTCTGTATTTTTAAAATTTCCCACACTATTTGGTTCCCTTATGCTTGTTTCCTGATTTATATCTGTACCTGCACCTCCTCCTCCTGTGTTTTATAGTCCCTATTTCTTTATTTAATGCAAGAGCAGTACAACAGAAAAGATAGAAAGCCCAGCTGAAAAGGCCAATTGGTCCAATATTTTGTAGCTTGCCCAGCAGGGTAAATCTTGTAGGACAGAGCTTTACGACAAACCTTAGCAAATTGGTTCAGCATTTTAAAAGTTTCAAAATAATCAATATAGTTTATCTGTGGTCATATAGATATAAATTTAGCATCTAAGTTTCACAAGCTAATTCTACACAATTGAAACAATACAAGGATTTTTTTTTTTTTTAATTATTGTAGTGATGCCAGACAAAAAGTCCATCATTAACTCCTTTTTTTGACTGAAATTTTTTCCAAAGTGGCTCTACCTAATATCAGGTATTAAGTCAGTACTATTTGAAGGCTTCAAACATTCACATTAAAGAGATAATTAACAAACATAATATTACATTTGCCATTTCATTAACTCTAATATGCACAAAAATGAGTAATTAGTATAGAAAAGTCATAATTGTATTACAGTGGCAACATTATGCATTATTTCCATTTAAATTTTATTTTTAATTTTTATATAGTCTGTGAAGCAATTAGATTCCATTTTTAAATAGTAAAATAAAATACATCTCCAATGTTTGAATATTATCATTTTGGCTACTACAAAGTCATTGTATTCTTGAAGTTTCAGAAAGATTGTTGGATAACTAAAATACAAGACCAGAGAAAAATTAATGACCAGCAGTTCACTTTAAACATATTTCACCTGCTTAACTAATCCACAAGGCACATGACTTTTGCTACAATGAAAACTCATTTTTTGCCAAAAGCAAAACAAATATTTACTTTGAAAATAATTTTTTGAATCTAAAGAGTACAAGCCTGAGATTTGTATATATTGTAACAGTGTTTTATCTGGAAAATGTTCTTATTCTGTTATATAACCGATATTATATGTTTGACTATTTAGTTCTAATTGTGTTTGTCACAATTATTGAAATAAATGTGCGGTATACCTACATTTAAGAACAATGAATAAAAATCAGTCAGATCATTATTTACCAGCTTTTTCCACTTTAGGATCACAAGCGACCTATCTGTCAGCTCAGGAAGTCATTAGGGAACCACCCCTGGTCAGGACATCATTCTATCATAGGGCACATTCACACACACCCACACTCACACACCCTGGGACCATGTCAGACATGCCAGTTACCCTAACAAGTATATATTTGGGATGTGGGAGGAAACCAGAGTACCCGTAGAAAATCCAGCAGATGAGTAGACTGTGGGAACTCCATGCATATGGTGGCTGCGGTACTATACAAGAAAAACCCAGATATGTTCACTCTTTTTGCAAATTTTGCAAAATGCTTAGAGATCAAAAGTTTTTCATAAAAAATGAAGAATAATAAAGACAAAAAACTTATATTTCTATAGGACATCATATTTTAATCCAGTGAGGTAGGTATTTTTAAAATATTTCCTCTTATTTCCCATAGATGAATATACGAAGGTCAGAAAGATTATATAGCTTGTCAAGATTACATAGAGGCAGCACAACTTGAATGCAGTTTCTGGACTCGATTTTCCTCTGGAATATATATAAGATAGCCTTTATACAAGTCTCCAAGAGAAAGCATTCCACTTAGAGTAATTTGTGTAGTACAGGGTATATTGTAGTTCAGACCCACCTAAAATTTATCAGGCATCTGCTAAATAAACAACACAGTCTCTAATTCTAAACAAATTTAGTATTTCATGAAATTCACTATCTTGTTTAACCAGAGAAGTTGGGGAAAGCTTCATGAAGAGAATAGTACCTGAAATGGGCCCAGAAGTGTTTGCTATTGAGTCTGGAAGGGTTTCACAGTTGGTGTGTAGAGTTTAAGTTTTCATTTAGATTCAGATGAAGGAACAATAAAATGGAACAAAGAGAAAGAGACATAGTGCCCCTACATAAGAAGACTCAATTTTATAAAGATAAAAATTATTCCTAGATTTATGCATACATTTAATCAAAACCCTGTGACATGTTTTTTAATTCAACAAATGGCTTTAAAATGTGTATGGAAAAATAAGCATGTCATGTTAACCAGGTTAATATTAGAAAGAGTAGTGCTGAAGGTCCACTTGCTTTATGAGATATGCTAAATGGAAATGAACTGGATATGGAAAGGAGCAGACAGCAATTGAACTGAGTAAAAAAGTCAAGATAGGATCTAAATATTTATTATAAATTTTTATATAATAAAATTGGTATTTCACATCATTGAGATAAGGGTCAATGATTCAGTCAATAGTGTTAGAAAAACTAGCGGTCCATCGCAAAAGAAGGTACCATTAACCTCTCTAAATCCCGAATTCCAGATGAATTAAATATTTATATGTTAAAAAATTAAGCTAAAATATAAGATCATATACATATACATTAAACTAAAATATAAGATCATTTACATACATGTGTAAAACCTAGAATGGGAAAGGTAATTCTTGGCAGAACATTAAAGGCAGAATCCATAAAGGAACACAACAGCTATGATTATATCATCTTTAAATATTTTGATGTCAAGGCATTATGAACAAAAATAAATGGCAAACTACAAACCAGGAAAAAAAGGGTGCAACATTTGTGACAAAGGTTTAATAACTTAAGTATTTTAAGAGCTATTTCAAATTAATAAAACATGAAAAGTCAATAAAGGATATGAAAAAGTGATGGATTAAAACAATACACACAAACTAACAAGAATGAATGTCTGTTTAACCTTATGATATGCCAAACATTGTGCTCAAAACTTTATAAGAATTTTCTCGTTTGGTCCTCACAATAAACCTATCATGAGTATTGTATCATCATCCACATTTGACATATGAGTAAACCGAGCCTCAGAAGGGTGAACTCACTTGCCTTAGATCAGAGTGTTGGTAGTTGAGTCCAGGTCTCTTATTCCTGAGCTGGCTTTTAATCACTATGGTATATTGCATTTCCAGTTAAAGAATAAAATTATGTTCAACTTCACTAGTAATCAAATAAGCACAAAAATCCGGTATCATCAGTCATCTACCAAATAGGCATTTTTTTTTTTTTAATTATAATATATAACTATTGGCAAGAAGGCAGGGAAATAGGCACTCTTGTAAACTGCTGATTGGAAGACAAACTGGTACACTCTTTCTCCAGGTAGGTTTGATAATATATATTATAAATAATAAAGATGTAAAAAACACTGTCATCTTCATATGACCTAGAATAAGTAAATATATGTGGAAATAAATTAATAAATAATATCCATAGCCCTTTTCCATGCTTGTAACATTGTTGTGTGACAGACAGAAGAGTGCACTTCCTTCTCCATGGTGTCACCATGGAAGTGGAGAGTTTGTGTAAGCTCAGTAAATTGTAACCTTTCACAGTGGATAGTCAACATTGAGTGTTTAAAACTTATATATTGAGAAAGAAAAATAAAGGCTTATTTAAATTCATAATGGTTACCACTAGTAAGACTAAAATACAGAAACTCTTTAAAAGTGTTTACCTCTGGGGAGTAAAAAAATCATAATGAGTTTACTTTAAATTTTAGATTACTCAGATGATTTGAGTTACTGTTTATTTTAATAATGTGCTGATATTATTTTAATTTAAAAATCTACTTTAAAACAAACAAAAAAAAGGCATCCAAATCCATAGAGGATTTGTTATATAAATTAGCCTGTTTTTCTAATTGTATAATTTGCTGTCACTGGAAAGAATAAGGTAAGATCCTATGTAATTACATGAAAAGATGACAATAATAAAAATAGCTAAAACCCTCATTGAGAGCGTGCTTTACTTCTGGCACTGTTCTAAATTCTCTATGTATGCTCTCATTTAATCATCTCCTAACTGCTTTATAATAAATTTCAGACACAGGGAAGTTAAGTAAATTGCCCAAGGTCACACAGGTAGCAAAAGGCAGAACCTGGATTAAAACCCAGGTGGTCTGGCTCCATAGACTACATTTTAAAATACTGCTTTAGTAGCAAATAAAAAAAGTAATTGCAATGCAATATGTTTTCAAAAACCATGTGTGAATGTGAGCAATGTGCAAAGTTTGCAGGATGTGGAGGGTATATGTGGAGTGTGTACGGTGTGCGAAGTCATCTGTGTGCATGTGGGTTTAGATGGTTTAGACGTGTGTACACTTGACATGAGTATATAGAATTTGGAAGGCTATACACCAAAGTGTTGTGAATGAAAGAAGAGAAAATGGATCTTTTTCTCTTAAATTCCACATTTTGTGGTGTTCTCTCTTTTCTCAGATCTTATATCACTTTTAATGAAATAATTAATAGTATCATGAAAGTGCCCAAACCTTAAACCAAGCAATTTTATTTCTAGAAACTAATTTTAAGAAAAAAAAAAAGGCAAAAGTGTATATTAAAAACAAATCATATTCTCTGTCTCTTAAGTGTGGGATGTAAAGAGTGGCTTTTTTTTTTTTTTTTTTTTCCCAAATAAATAGAGTATAGAACAGGGAAAAGAATAATAATTTTACATAGAACAGGGAAAAGAAGAAGAATTTTACAATGGAGGAAGCTTACAGTTCAGCCAGTCTATCAAGGTCAACATTAGCAGTCATAAATCATGTTGATAATATGTACTCTCGGCATGATATAATAAGAATGGCACTTTACCTCGGTTATCTTCCTCCCAAGAAAGCACATCCCAGTCTGATCATGACAAAGATGTCAGACATCCC
Organism: Chlorocebus sabaeus; assembly: GCF_047675955.1. Lineage (NCBI taxonomy): Eukaryota > Metazoa > Chordata > Mammalia > Primates > Cercopithecidae > Chlorocebus > Chlorocebus sabaeus. The sequence goes on from NC_132933.1 coordinate 59,326,074, forward strand.
AATAGATGGAAACTGTCAAGGCCATCAAAAACAGGAAAATTCTGAGAACCTATCACACCCGAAAGAAGCCTAACTAGAAACTGATGACTAAATGTAACATGGTGCTCTGGATGACATCCTGGAACAAAAAAAGAACATTAGGAAAAAATAAATAGATAAATCTGAATAAAGTAGGAATTTTAGTTAATAAAAATCCATACTTTGTTCATTAATTGCAACATGTTTCATTCTATTTTAGAATGATAGTAATAGGGGAATCTGTGGGTGTATGTAATATATTTGCAATTTTTCTGTTATAGAAGTAAAATTTATTTTAAAAATTCAAAGTTAATCACATTATTATTTAAAATGGCAAAAGTAAATCATAGACAAATGAAATAACCCAAATGCATAAAAATCAAGAAGTGGCAGAATAAATGCTAGAATATCCATATGATGAAATACAATCCAGCCATTAAAAAGCATGCCATAGAAGAACCATTATTAATATAGAAAAGCAATATATTTCCTATTGCAAAATTTAGGCTGCAGAATAACACAAAGAATCTGATGCTTCCCTTAATGAAAAAAAAGTACAGATACATAAGCAGAAGAAAAATGATTAAAGAAAAACAGATAATTATGAACAGTTGTTTTTTAGGACTATGAAATCATAGGCATTAATTTCCCTTTATGATTTTCTTTATTTTCCAAATTATCTTCATTAAACATATTTTATATTTGAAAAAAATTGCATGTTTTAAAAAATATATCAAAGTCAGTTTGGAAAAAAAATTTCAACCCTTACATGATACATAAAAAATAAATTCAAAAAGGATTCACAGGCAATAAATTCTAGCTAGAAGTAAATATAGAAAAAATATTCACAGCTTTGGAATAGGCAAATTTTATTGGACATATAAAGGATTTATAAAGTACTATTTATAAAAAATATAAGCTGGACTTAATCAAAATTTTAAGATATCAGTTATTTGAAAGACATTAAGAAAATAAAAAAGACAAGGTATATGGAAGCATGTAAATATGTGTGGTATATATCTGACAAAACACTTGTATAATTATATATAAACAAATTATACAATTTAATGAAAAGTAGACAAGAAATCCAATTAAAATATAACAGACACTTTATATAAGAAAACATACGGATGATCAATTAGTAAGTGAAAATATATTGAGAAGCTATTCCTTAGGGGAATATCTGCTTAACACTACAATAAGATACCACGAAACTCCAGGGGCAGACAAAATGAACTCCACATGGCTGAGGTGCTCAAAATTTAAAGAGAACTAGAGAGCCATGGCTGGGTGAGGTATCGGTCACATACTCTGTGTTCTCAGAAAGATGTTGTGAAAGTATCACAGGACCTCCCTTTCTACAATTAATCTGAAGCAGTTTATGTTGTTTGTTAGTGCCAAGATAAGACTGCTGCCAGAACATCCCCCACAACTGGATTATTTAAACAAACATCTGACAGAGACATCCAATTTGGGACTTGGAAACCAGTCAATCAGAGCTTACCCCAGCTGGTCAGGATCCAACTGTAGCAACCAATCAGTGCTTAGCTGTGCTGACCAATCATAACTAAGTCTCAATCCCTCATTTGCATAAAGGAACCTTATTGGAAACCTGGGCAGGAACTTCTGCAATAAAACTCAAAGGATCTCCTTGTTCTCTGGAAATCACCTTCATTTTACATTGAAAGCTGGTTTGCAAAGTGTTCATTGCAATAAAATATCTTTCTTCTAAATTCCTTTTCAGAGAGCTTTTGTTTACACATTTGTTATTTGAAAGACATTGTTAAGAATATGAAAAAGAAAAGGTATGTGAAAGGGGGGAGGGAAAAATATGTAGTATATATCTGACAAAAGAATTGTATCAGTATATATAAATTATACAACCTAATAAAAAGTAGATAAGCAACGTAATTAAAAACTAACAGACACCTCATCTAAGAAAATATATGGATGACCAATTAATAAGTGAAAATATGTTAAGAATCTATTCATCAGGGAAATGTCAACTTAAAACACAATGAGGTACCACTAAATGCCACTAAAAATTATAAAACAAAACAACTGGCGAAACCAAGTGTTTATAAAGATGTGGAGCAACTGGAAATCTTATTCATTGCAGGCAGGAGTATGAAATGCTACAACCACTTTGAAAAATAATTTTGACATTTGTTACAAAGTTAAACATGCACTTACCCTATAATCCGGCATTTCCATTCTTAGATATTTACCCAAGAGAAATGCAAACATATGTCCACAGAGAGACTTGTAAGTGAAGGTTCATAGCAACTTATAGTAGCCAAATTCTGGAAACAATCCAATGCTCATGAACAAAAAAACAGAAAAAATAATATGTGATATAATTATGTAATGGTTTACTATTCATTAATAGCAAATAATGCACTACTGGCACATGCTATAGCATGGATAATGCCAACGATCATTATGTTGAGCAAAAGAAGATGGATACCAGAGTATACATGGATAAGATTCTCTCTTATATTACAATTAAGAAGAGGTCACACTAATCTAGAATGATAGAATGTTGCCTGGAGTAGGAAATGGAGGACTGCAAAGGGTCTTGAGGGAAGTTTTAGGGTCGACGAAAATGTCCTAAGTCATGATGCGGATGGTGGTTACATGGGTAAATACATTTGTCAAAACACATCAAACTGTACCCTTAAAATGGCTGTGTTTTATTGTATATAAAATACACTTCCAAAAGCTGACATTTAAAGTAATAGAAGTAAATATTCTACATCTTCTGTTGGGATTATGGACTCTAATGATCAAATCCAGGGAGACAGGACTATTATTTAATGCATTGTTTCTAGGAGACAAAAATAGCTGTCATGCAAAAATAGCTGCGCAGGAACCCCTAATTACGGTGTGGTAACAGTCATTAAAATTAGAAGTAAGAGAAGAACCACTTGAACCACTTCAGAGGGAAAGATGGTGGATTTTGTTATGGACACAGTTCTTTGAAATTGTAGCAAATGGGTCAAAAATCCACAGCTGTAGTAGCTACCTCTGGGAAAGGAGAAGCAAAACAAAACAACACAAAACAAAAAAACAAGCATTCTATTAAGTAGAAGAGGCCTCTCCTCTGCCCTTTGCCAAATGAGTTTCTTGCCTTGACTTGGCCACATGCCCATTTAATAATCCCGCAATTCAACAGGGAAACTGCAGCATTGGCCGCGTATGTACCAAGGGACGGCTGAGTCATTCTGTGGGAAGAAAGCACCAGACTATGAATTTTTACATTTAGATTGTCATTCTGGTTAGGCACAGGATCCTACAATACTTATTTTGGTAAAATCCCAGTATACAAAACTTTCTTGCATGATTTCCTCATTAAAATGTAATGAAAAAACATTTTCAACATTAGAATTTGCTCTTGGGCATCATGTGAAAAATCTGATTGACTATGTTAATATCTATTGTTATTTATATTAAAAATAAGATCCTGAAGATACGTTTAGATTATGAATTTTGAAATGAGACTTGCGTGGAAATAAGGGAAATAAGGGTAGAATAGAACTCAAAGCAAGGGAGAGTTGGTTATTATTCTCATATCAGTGTTGTGTGGTTATGATACCCTGGCTCTGTTTCAATGGAACTGCGTTTGCAGCTAACAATTCAAAAAAGCAACAACAACAAGAACAGAAAATCCAACAATAAAATAACCTCCCAAATCAGCTGCAAATAATCTTTGTTGCTCTTTGGACCCCCACTAGCTTTTAGTTCTTAGATTTCATAAACATGTAGCTACATTATAATAAGTGTTACTCTTTTTCATTTCTGTACATTCAGTTTTTTACATGTTATGCCAAACATACCTATGCATTGAAAAGTTTTAAATAAACTGAAGGAAACAGTACAGTTACCATGGAATAAAAAGAATGAGATAAATATGGAAGAATCCAGAAAGAGGGGTACAGAGAAAGGAGGGGAAGGCTGCAACATCATATTGATGTACAAAATAGTCCACATCCTTAGGATGCTGAATGGTACAGTGCAGGTTGTGTCAAAATAAAAACTCTCACAGTAATACTCACAGTTTGATCCATTTATCCCCACCCAAACCTGCAAATAAAAACAAAGGGAGTAAAGATTATTGTTGAAAGAGATACTAGCATGTTAATATAATGGCTTGCATGAAACCAAATAAAAACGTTAGTCAGGAAAATCTCTCTTCTTTATGTTATCTTCTTTTTGCAGAAGAATGAATGAATAAAAGTGAAAACCATGTTTTCAGCTTATCATAAAGCATAAAGAGAAATTAAATGAATCATTTTGGTTAGCTTGCCTGTTCCCCGTGCTAGCCTCTTCCGTTCCCAGCAAATGGGTTTATTTTTCTTGTCATAACAACTCAATCCTACCTCAGCACTTAAGCTCCTATGTCAAAAGATCTCTGACAGCTTCAGGTCACTCTTGCTGCTGTCTTATTCCAGCACTACTGGGCTTGACTCTGTCCTTTGTGATTCTGACTTTCTTGAGCTGTATCTGTATCTCATGACTGGATTTTTACGTGCTACAGCCCAGTCTCTCAATGGTTGACTGCTAATCCTAATGGATTTTATTCCTTGGCTGATATCCAGAGTACTTGGGTTCCTTTCTAGCACTCCCTTTTATCTCTCTGAGATTATTAAAAAGTATTTAGGGTGAACTCTGGGAATCTACATATGTTTAAAGCTTCCCAAATGATTATGATTTCCATACATGTTTTAGAAACTGTCCTTAGTTAGCTCAGCTATCTTTAGGGAGTCTCTGACATTTACTTCCAGACTAATCTCCGCCCATTTATGTTTTTAAATCTAACTGACTTTTACCTCTTTGCCATCTCATCATTAATTTGGATCTTGCCTTACCACTATTCCTTCTGTATAAAACTTCTAGATTCAAATCTGACTTACTGGCATAGCCAGCTTTTCTCAATATGTGGTCCCTGGAACACCAGCATCATATATCATGAGGTGACATTGTGGTTCCTAGTAAAATGCAGACTTCTCAAACCCACTACAGATCTACTGAATCTAAATCTCTTGAGATGGGGCTTAGTAATTTGCAGTTTAAACAAATACCATAGGTAACTATTATGCCCTCTAATGTTGAAGAACCACTAGCATTTGTCCTTTATTCCTTAGAACTAGGACTTGATAGTGAAAAGGCCTAGGCACAAATCCCCTTGTTCTATTATCTTGGGTGAGTTGCTTCACTTTTCTATTTTCTTATCTAAAAAAATAGTGGTAATACTACCACATGGGTCACAGAATGGTAGATGTCCATTTTAGTCTGAGCGATTTAAATGGATCCAGTTCATCTATAAAAATGTGCAATGAGAAAAAAAGTTAAAACAACAAAAAAGTTCTAATGGAGATCAATATTCCCTCAATCTTTAGTTTCCATCATGCTAACCTTTACCTCTCTCACATTATGTACCCCTCACTCACTTCACTACAGCCACAATGGCTTCCTGGATTTTGCTCAAACACCCTGAGAACTCTGTAATTTCAAGACTTCTACATGTGCCTATCCATGTAGAATTGTCTTGGAAGGGTTTACTCTCAGACATCATTCACTTCATCTCTTCATTCAGTTCTTTGTTTTATTATTACTTCTTAAAAGTGTAATCCCTAACCATCTTATTTAAATAGTCCACCACTCCCTTTCATTCTATATCCCCTGAACCAACTTTCTCTTTGCATTTACTACTGTGACATTATTTTATGTAAATGTGTATTTGCTTTTTCTTTGCTCATTTCACCCACTAGTATTAATTTCCATGAGTTCAAGGGCTTTTTTTTTTTTTTTTTTGATCGCGTTTCACTCTTGTTGCCCAGGCTGGAGTGCAATGGCACGGTCTCGGCTCAATGCAACCTCCGCCTCCCGAGTTCAAGTAATTCTCCTATCTCAGCCTCCCGGAGTTCAAGGGCTTTGACAGTTTAGTTCTTTGTGTACACATAGAACTTGTAATAGTGCTTGACACATAGTAGATGCTCAACAAATACTTGACAAATGAGCAACTAAATATGTGAACTATCAATGTTTCAAAGTTATTTTGCTCACCGTCATCTCTGCTTCAAGTACATTAAAACTAAAAGCATCAGAATATACCATAAGCTAAGATAAATGGGAAGAGATAGGCTAGGAGAATATATCTGCAGCAAATAAAACTGACAAAAAATAGTGTCAATAATATGTTAAATATTACATATCGTAAGAGACAAACTACTCATAGACAAATGAACAGAACAATTAACAAGAAAGGAAACCAGATTGCCAAATGCATGACTTAAAAGATGCACAGCCATATTAGAAATCAAGGAAAATAAATGGAGTCATATGTCAGTTTACAGTCATCAGACTGGCAAAATTATAAAAGATTAAGGACAAGTGTTCATGACTATGTGGGGAAAGCGGAACTCCAGTATATTTTTGACGGGAGTAAGAGCTGTTATAACTGCTTTGGAGGATGATTTGGTGATATCTAATAAACATGTAATAACTTATGACCTGGCAAGTCTGCTTCTAGCTCTGTACCCTAGAGAAACTTCATCTCTATTGATGAGGACATATGGATAAGGGTTTACACTAAAACACTTTTTAAAGTTGTAATGGACATAACTGAAGTGTCTATTGATAGGAAAATTGATAAATAAATGATGGTATATTCATGCAATGGAATATTGCTTGGCAGTTAAAATGAATCAACTAGGTCTACATTTATCAACATGGACAATCTTTTAAAAACATAACATTGAATGGAAAAAGTGAGTTTCAAAAGTCTTTTTTTTTTTTTTGAAAAGTTTGAGACAATCCATGCAAAATTTAAAAACACCAAAAACAATACTTTGTATCATTTATAAATACATATGTATATAGTAAAAGTATAAAAACACAAAAAAAGGGCCAGGTGCGGTGGCTTATGCCTGTTATCCCAGCACTTTGGGAGGCCGAGATGGGTGGATCACGAGGTCAGGAGATCGAGACCATCCTGGCTAACACGGTGAAACCCCGTCTCTACTAAAAATACAACAAAATTAGCCAGGCGTAGTGGCGGGCACCTGTAGTCCCAGCTACTCGGGAGGCTGAGGCAGGAGAATGGTGTGAACCCGGGAGGTGGAGCTTGCAGCGAGCCAAGATCGCGCCACTGCACTCCACCCTGGGCAACAGAGCGAGACTCCGTCAAAAAAAAAAAAACTTAAAAAAGATACAAATGACCTTCAAGATGGTAATTACTGTGGAGAGGAAGGGAAGGTAATGGTTCCAGGAGTGCTGTTAATTTCCCTGGTGAAATGTCATTTCTTTCTTTTTTAAAAAAAGAAAAAAATTGTGGTCTCACTCTGCTGTGCAGGTTGGAGTGCAGTAGAATGATCGTAGCTCACTGCAGCCTCCAACTTCCAGTTCCAAGGTATCTTCTCGCCTCAGCCTCCCGAGTAGCTGGGACCACAGGTGCAAGCCACCATGCCCCATTATTTATTTTTATTTTATTTTTGTATATTTTGTAGAGAGAGTGTTTTGCTTTGTTGCCCAGACTGGTCTTGAACCCCTAACCTCAAGAGATCCTGCCGCCACCTCCCAAAGTGACTGTTTCTTTTTTTAAAGAAACTGAAGTTGATGTGGCAGTCTTAACATTTGTTATAATTCGGTTGAGTATAAGGCAATCTATTATCTGCTTTACTTTCCTGTGTTTGGAATATGTTTCTTCCAAAATTAAGAAAAAATATACCAGAAGAAAATATACCAAAAAAGTGTTATATTTCTGAGGAGTGGGATATGCTTTTCTTTTTCTTTTCTGTTTCTACATACATCTTAATGCTTAAAAATTTTGCACAGTGACTGTGTAGATTACATTTATCATTAGGAAAAACTAAATTTAAAACAGGGTGAAATGCACAACAGATTTTAATACCCACAGAGATTTCTGCCAACGATTTTAAGTTTGTATTGCATCTCTTCCCTGTAGTGTATAAATCTAAGTAAATGAAACATTAATTTTAATAAAGCAGCATTGAACACAAGCAAGACACACCTGTGTATATTACAGGTAGTAAGGATGTTCCCAGAAAGTATTACAATTTTATATTCATTAACCAGGAGAAAAATATTTACCCAAACCTACATGTTCCACACTTCCTTCAGGAGACGCCATGGTTTCTGACCAATACCGGTTGCTATAAACCTTGTTCTTCACTCTTTCCACACTACGGGTCTGCAGGACTCACTTTAAAACTACTTCCCTGTAGAACTTTCAGCCATATTTCAAAATCACTTCCTGTATTTTATATTCTATTCATCTATCAGGCTCCAGGATGCTGTACCATAAACGTCATTGACCTTACCATCTCATCAACCTTTTCTCCTTATCTTACCTATGCTGTCACAGATTTCAACAGGCAGAAAGATGATACCTTGTCTCTTCAACTTTCATGATCTTATCCATTTTAATCAGACAAACGATAGTATGGCTATAAAATCATTTTGCTCAAAATTGAATAGTGCTTCACTTTCAAAACTGTAAATTTTGAAATGCCCCTCTCTTATTTCAAATTCTTGTCATACCTCTTCCATTCTCAAGAGGAAATCAACTTAGTTTCCATCCTCAGAGTAACCTACAGTTAAGTGGTTTTTTCCACTTTTCTCAGAAAATCACGCCAATTCACCAGCAAATGGTTGTAATGACTTGGGACAAATGAAGCTATCTTTCTCTTGTAATTATGCTTCTCATTTGGTGCAAATTTCCTGAAAGTAACTTATTTGTTTTTAAAAAGGGGAGAGAATCTAAACACCCTTGGCCAAAATGTTCATTAACTTTTTTTTTTTAAATTCAGAAGAAAACTGCAGTATAGGATTTCCCCAGCTCTTTCTGATCTTTCATCTTTGTTTAATATTCCAAATACCAAATTCTTGACCACCTTTATGTTATCCCACAGTTTTTATTCTACAATAGAGCAAGGTTCCAACATTGTTTCGTTACTTATGAAATGGACATTTGGGCCAGGCGCAGTGGCTCACGCCTGTAGTCCCAGCACTTTGGGAGGCCAAGGCGGGTGGATCACAAGGTCTGGAGTTTGAGAGCAGCCTGACCAATATGGTGGAACCCCTTTTCTACTAAAATACTAAAAATACAAAAATTAGCCAGGCGTGGTCACATGTGCCTGTAATTCCAGCTGCTTGGGAGGCTGAGGCAGGAGAATTGCTTGAACCTGCGAGGCTGAAGTTGCAGTGAGTCGATTGCACCATTGCACTCCAGCCTGGGCCACAGAGCAAGACTCTGACTCAGAACAACAACAACAAAAAGACTTTTGAAGCGACATATAACACTTTCAAAAAGTCAGCATGTTTTCATTTCTGGAAATGGGCATCAGTTCAGGAAAAAGTCTTAGAGGAAGCAATCCCATTTTGTTGCAAAGTGCTGGATGAAGAGTTTTTGCTCATCTTCAATAGTATGACGCTAGATATTTTACTTTAAGGATTGAGTTATAAAGACCTCTATGTGAAGATTTTATTTAAAAGCATATACTTGGCCTATCAGCTTAACTACCGCTTCAGTTGAGGCTTGGCTTGGCCTGTCTTAACACCTAGATGTTCTTACAGTCAGCTTCTGAGTTTCACACTACTAAGTGATCTAGACCTACCAATAGATTCAGTCAGCCCTAAATCCATCAAGTATAACTCTGACTACTGATAGCTGGGGAGTATTTACAGTTAAATGACAAGTTTTGTGATTCAGATATTCACATGTTTTATATCCCTACTTGAAAATTTTATTTCCATGTTAAGTATCAGAGCTTAACATAAATCTATGTTATATTTGTACTTTTTAAAGCACAATATGGTCTCATTTATAGGGCATTATGGGTTAATTTCCTATGTACTAAAGGTTACCCATTCAAGTGCAAAACCCTGTACTAACTGTAAATTTTTTATTAAGTATTTTTATAAATTTCTGTTTGCAGGGCTTTATAAAATAAATTATACTTGCACTTGTCTTCTTATACAAACGTTATTAAACACTAAACACAACTTTCTTCTCGATAAATCAGGGTCATCATCATAAACATGCAGTATTGTACTCTAGCGTATGTCATATTGTGTGTCTACCTTTTCATTGTTTGTTCTATTTTACTATGAGCTGCTAAACATTGCTCTCATGTTGCTTGTCACCAATATCTCCCTATATTTTAAATTGCTTACTTTTAATCTAATAGGAAAACAGATAATAGAGTTTAGTTATACTGTGTGTGTTATAAAAATAGGCTGAAGCGCTGGGCGCGGTGGCTCAAGCCTGTAATCCCAGCACTTTGGGAGGCCGAGACGGGCGGATCACGAGGTCAGGGGATCGAGACCATCCTGGCTAACACGGTGAAACCCCGTCTCTACTAAAAATACAAAAAATCAGCCGGGCGTGATGGCGGGCGCCTGTAGTCCCAGCTACTCGGGAGGCTGAGGCAGGAGAATGGGTGAACCAGGGAGGCGGAGCTTGCAGTGAGCTGAGATCCGCCACTACACTCCAGCCTGGGTGACAGAGCGAGACTCTATCTCAAAAAATAAAAAAATAAAAAAAAAAATTAAAAAAAATAAGCTGAAGTATGTAATGGTGAAAATATGTGATCTCTGGAAATTGCTTTAAAATACTCCAAAAAATAAACATGCCAACACAAAAATTCAATGAAACAAAACTGACAAAATATCAATAACTCTTGAGGCTGGGTGATGAATACATGGGGATTCATTATATTCTTCTATTTTATGTATCTTTGACATTTTCTTTAATAAGAAAGCTTTTAAAAGGAAGCTTTTTTAAAGAAAAATTCTAGCTAATAACTATTAACAAAATAATAGAAGTAATCACCATTTTGCAACCACAATGTAATGACTAATTCAGACAAGGATCATTAATGCATCCTAGTTTTAGTTTAGTTTCACCATTGAGAAAAAAGATGTTGGGAAACAATATATTCACACGGTCTTAAATTATCACTGCCCAGTTCACTTATTTATTTCTGAGGGGAAAGTACCTTTACAGGAGAGAAATGTACTTTTTGGAGGTAGACATTATCTGGGTGATGAATCAAATTCAGCATCACCAATAATGGGTCAAATTGTCATTATTTGTTTCCTGATGTTATTCAAATATGCAATATCACCTATGTAGTCATCTTACTAAAAATGTTTAATCTGAATTTAATAATGAGGAAACAGACAAATCCAGTGTGTACTATTTTTACAAAATAATTGGCTTGAACTCTTAAAATCACTGTTGTTTTTATTTATGTTTTAAAGCAATTCAAATTAACTATAAAGACCATTATTAGACTAATATTGAGGACATTTAAACATGGTTGATATAGTAGATAATATTTGTATGCACATTTAAATTTCTTGGATATGCTAATGATTTTGTGGTTATGTAAGTGACAGTTCTTTTTCTTGGGGAATACATGATGTTGAAGTATTAAGGGGTAAAGTTCTATGATGTCAGCAACTTGTGTGTTTGGGTAGGAGGAATGTGTTTGTGGATGTGTATGTGTGTGTGTGTGTGTGTGTGTATCTGTCGATATTTAAAGAGAGAAAAAAAGAAAGGAAATGTGGCACAATGTTAGCAATTGGCGAATCTAGGCGAGAGAGATAACGTGGAATAATTGTTCTATTCTTTCAATTTTTCTGCAGGTTTGGATTTTTTCAAATTTAAAAGTCAGGGGAATTTATAAAGAGAAGAAATATTTTTAAAAAGTGGGTTCATGAGAGCACGGTTTCTCCTCTGAAGAGTAAAGTGTAGGGAGGCCATTTTCTAGCCACTTATAATTCTATTCTACAGATTTGATACTGTTGAAAGTAAGTGGAATAATACTATCTTTTAAAATCATAACAAGCCGTATTTATCAGTAACAAATAATCTAATTTCCCTTAACATACTTCATATTAAAAGAACAAGATATTAGACTCACAGCTACAATAATAAAATTATCAAATTCTTTGGAAAGAGCCAATTTTGTTGTCTCATAGCCACAGTATACCTTTGCTGTATTGCTTAGAATGTCATGGCCAGAAGCACCTTAGAAATACATCATCTAATCCAGATCCTTGATTTTGCAGATTAGGGAACAGAAATCTAGGAACGTAAAATGTTTTGCCTAAAGTCACTTAGATTTCCTTATTCTGGTTTTCGGCTACAACACACTACCCATTGGCATTTTAGTTTTATTTGTACCTTAAATTCATGTCAATTTTTGCTTTAAGGTGAGCATTTATTATCACAAATCAACTAATTTTAAAGTCATCAATAATAAAAGATGTTAAATTTAATCTAAGGGGGCATTTCTTGACTCTGCATCACTGTTACTTAAGTAAGAAATAAATAATTTGTCCTCAAGGAAAGGTACAGAATTATTCTATGCATTAGTATCCAAAGGAACTATGAATTTATATGACATTTTAGAACATTAAAGTAAATTTCATTCATTCAGGAAGTAAAGCAAAACAGTAATGGCAATGACATTGACAAATATTTTTCTTTTTGAGATTAAAAATAGTCATATGAACATGACTTTTTCACTTTTCTTAAGAAAAAGTGAAAGCTAATAAATTTTTAATAAAAGTAAGAAAACAAATGAGAAATAGAGGCCTAATGCATATCTGGAATTAAATTTAGTTTCCCATGAGCACTCAAAGGACTAATAATAATGAAGGGAATTAACACTTGAGTCCTCAGGGAGGGAATTATACATGCATGTAGTCGACAGCCCTCAAATTAGTATTTAATCTGAACATTTCTCCAGATAATTTACTTCTGGTACTATTGCCTGAGTCAGCGATTCAAGTCACATATTTAATGGGAAAACGGGTTTGTTGTATAAAAGCTGTGGGTGAACACATTGGGAAAACAGACTGAAAGGAAAACGAGCTGTGTAAGGCAGAGACCATGCTTATGAACACTAAAGTGCCATTAGAATCAAATAATATCATTAAAATAACCCTCATTCTGCCCTCTTTCACTGATTTAATTTCATTCCAAACATTGTTTTTTTCCGCCATTTAGTAGTAAAAAATTGTTTTCTACTTAATACTCTTAAGAGAAATTGAGAATCCGCCTGAATTATTTCTCTGTCTACTTCATTTACACATTAGATTCTAATGTCATAAATATTCTGAACACTTCTAACAATATATCGCACAAATAGAAATTACGGAATTTCAATAGAGCTGAAGATATTTTCAAATAAATGGTACCGGGGATTGTTATTCTGAATTATTGAAACTAAACTAAAAGGGGCCAGATTGTAACAGGGTGAGGAGATTTTTCAAAGCTTCCTTTGTTGAGCATTAGGATATTGTATCATTTGTTCTCATGAGAACTGTGGAGTTTGATTCTTCCCACATTTGAGGAGTGTGTCTAATCAAGCCCACAGGGTTATGGAGAAGAAAATGTGATTTACACTAAAATGTAGCTACTGGCTGGTGCCCTATCACCACTGCCTCAGGCAGTCGTATGATGATAACATTTTACACCTATCTGAGTAAGAGGAGAAAAGCACGTTTTCCCTAACACATTCTGGTTTCAAATTGATACACCCAGCAGAACCAAAGAATTGTCATAAAACATTTTGATAACCTTTCTTCATAAAATATTCCACCCGTTTTGGAAGTAGGGAGCTGATTGTTGAGTCTGTGTAATAATGTATTTCTGAGAGAAGTTAAAAGCGTTTAAATGCTTTCACTTTTCGTATTCTGATGTGAACAGCTTAGTCAAAGAATAAAGATAGGCAAACTAACTGACCTCATTTTAAAAATGTATGTTTAGGGCCGGGCGCGGTGGCTCACGTCTGTAATCCCAGCACTTTGGGAGGCCGAGGCGGGCGGATCACAAGGTCAGGAGATCGAGACCATCCTGGCTAACACAGTGAAACCCCGTCTCTACTAAAAAATACAAAAAACTAGCCAGGCGAGGTGGCAGGCGCCTGTAGTCCCAGCTACTTGGGAGGCTGAGGCAGGAGAATGGCATGAACCCGGGAGGCGGAGCTTGCAGTGAGCTGAGATCTGGCCACTGCACTCCAGCCTGAGCAACACAACAAGACTCCATCTCAAAAAAAAAAAAAAAAAAAAGTATGTTTAAATTTGGTCTGAAATTCTGAAAAGTTCATGATTCCAGTGTGAAACCTTTGCAGCAACACACAGAAATTCGAACTTGAATGAAACCAGAAAATACTCATTTCAAAATGTCAGTGCACTGTTTTAAATATATAGAGAGTGGACTCCTTTATTCATAGGGGATATGTTCCAAAACCACTAGTGGATGCCTGAAACTGTAGAAAGTACTGAACCCTATATATACTACGCTTTTTTCTATACATGCATATAAATGATAAAATTTAATTTATCAATTAGACGTAGTAAGAGATTAACAATTAATAATAAAATAGAGCAATTATTGCAGTATACTGTAATAAAAGTTATTTGAATGTAGTCACTCTCTCAAAAAATCTTATTGTACTGTACTTGCCTGTTTTTGGACCACAGTTGACCACTGGAACCTGAAGCTGAAGAAAGTGAAAATGCAGATGAGATAAAACTGTGCACAATACCGTATGTATAGAACGAAGAACACTCGCTGTCAAATGTAGGTCTCCAGTAAATGGACTTGCACTTATTCATATTATTTGTATTTATTATAATAACTTTGTATTTTAATTGTTCTCAAGTTTTATGTAAACATAAATCTAAGTGATTATATATCTAAGCAAAATAGAAATACTCATTTCAAAGCACATCAATTTGGTAGGATGAAAAGTTGAAAGATAGATTATGTAATCAGCTTCTCCACAATCAAGGAATATTTGTTATGAGTATTTTTTATAACAGTATGTCTGATAATGTGAGGTTTTGACCATGTGTGGAGTAGAAACTTAAAACTCTAAAACTCACTCACCAACCCAAGCCACGTATTTCAAGGTAAGGTGGTTTGCTTCTAGTGCTTCCAGTTCTCATGACAAGGAACTGCTGACTCACAGGTTGCCATACAACCCCTCAGGGCCAGTAAACCACACATGCATAATAGGACTTTAACTGCAGTGATAATCTGTTCCTCTTGGCTGAAAATAATAAAGTTCATTTTTGTGCAACAGTTAACCAGAAAGTATTAGAGACATAATCAATGGCTGGTATGCTTTCAATTGACAAGACTGTTTCTCAGCAGCAACATGTTCCCTCTTTACCAAATTATAATTTTCTGACTCTTCACGTGATCATTCCTTGATGGTGTTATTGACATTATTCCCTCATGTCAAATTCACTAGCCCTTCCTCCATAAATATTAGAATGTTTCATATCTGATATAAGCATCAAATGATCCTCATTTGTAGCAAATTGTAACAAAGTCAAACTGTCCCTATTGAAGAAGAAAAATCTATTGAATATGAACGTTAATATTCATGAAGTCAATCAGCATTTAGGCAATTTGTCCAGCTGAGCATAACCAAAATATATTATGCACTCAGGCCCTTTTATTTCCAAAGGCAGAGTAAAATTTGAAAAATAAAGTTAACACCACAGTCTTGTAAAAGAATATCAAATAATTGAAAAAATTCAATTTTTTGCGACAAACAGGAAAGTTCCAAACTAGCAACATAAATGTATTTTCTAAGGTCATATGATAAAACTGACAACAAAATGAGACAAAATATCTTTTCCTGCTACTGAACATTGTCATATCATATGAAATAATAAGAAACAGAACTTGCATTCACACAAAGCCTCTCAAAATGAAACAAAAGTCACACAGTTCAGTAGCTCAGTTATTTCGTGTTTTAGATAATCTTAGACTATATCTTAAATTCAAATAATAATAGTTACGTTTAGTGTTTAGTATGTGTCAAGCATTATTCCAAGTGTTTTATCTTTGTTGATTAATTTAATCCTCACAATAACACTATGAGGTAAATCCTATTTTACAAGGAAGGAAATTGATGCACAGAGAAGTAAAGTAAGTTATGAAGGTCTCATGACTAGAAAGCCACAATTCAAATCTAAACAATTGATTCCAGAGTCTTCAAACTTGATTGTTATGCTACGTAGCTCACTATACGCCTAGAAAAACTAGTTGGCAAATGCTATATTCCATCTCTACTGTTTCATTGTCTGAAATTTCAATGTACTCCAGTGATTAGAGGGATAGTTACTAGCGGCTGCTAAGGCTTATGGGAGGGTCAGGGAGTAGGTGGGAATGGTCAGTAGGTACAAAAAAATAGTTAGAAAGAATGAATGAGACCTACTATTGATAGCACAACAGGACGACTATAGTCAATAATAACTTAATTGTACATTTAAAAGTAACTTAAAGAGTGAATTGGATTGTTTTGAAATGTCTTTGTAATAGTATGGTCTCATGTACACCTACTATGTACCCACAAAAGTTAAAAAAAATAGGTAACTAAAAGTAAATAAATTAAATTAAATTAAAAATACTCTAATGGCATATGGCAGTTTTTTATTCTGTATGAATAGTAGTCAAGAATGGAAACTATGCCATCAATGATTGCTGATTTAGCTATCATATGATGTTTAGATAACATATGAGACAGTTCACTGGGCTCACTTTGCTGTTATTTGGCTGAATTTATTCTTTTTTTAAATTTTTTTAAATTTTTTTATTTTTTGGAGACAGAGTCTCACTCCATCACCAAGGCTGGAGTACAGTGGCACAATCTTGGTTCACTGCAACCTCCACCTCCTGGGTTCAAGCAATTCTCCTCAGCCTCCCGAATAGCTGGAATTACAGACAAACACCACCACGCCTAGCTAATTTTTGTATTTTTTTTTAGTAGAGACGGGTTTCACCATGTTGGCCAGGCTGGTCTCGAACTCCTGACCTCAAGTGATCCGCTTGCTTCGGCCTTCCAAAGTGCTGGGATTACAGGTGTGAGCCACCACGCCCGGCCTGGTTGAGTTTATTCTTTTTTTCCTAATGGAATGTTGTACCACTTATATTCTACTTACATGTCACCTAGATTCAATGGGCTTCACTGGAAAATAGAATGAGACTATCAATCACACATTTCCCCACTGTCAACCGACTTTTACAGATTCAGTAAATCATGTACTATCTCAAAAATGCCAAAAAAAAAAAAAAAAATTCCTGTTATTTTCAACATGCGTGTAAGGATAGACTTGAAAAAATATGCTCCCCTTAAGTAATCTTGGGTGATATCATGCTATTTTACCTGTGAGATATCTGTATGTCCACCTGAAGTCCAAAAGTAATATATGTTTCATTGTTTGAGCAGCTCTTCTTTTATTACTTTCTACTTGCTTCAAAGACTCCAGAGACTTCCCATTGTTCTCAGGATAAAGATCTAAATTTGTGTTGTGGCCTACATAGCCGTCCGTAGTGTGGCCTCTGTCCCCATCTACATGTCATCTCTCTTCATGCTCTGTCTGAATCTCTACACGTAAGCTATTTTCTCTGCCTAGAATATTGACTCCCAGATCTTGTTCACTTCTATACAGTAACACCTTTCTTTGCCTACCCTTTCCTCAGGTTCAAATGTCACTTCCTCAGGGAAACATTTCTGGACTTCCTTAAGAATTTCCCCCCTATTTTATGTTTTTATGATGCCATGCAACTCTTTTTCATAGCACTTATCACAATGTATGGTTATTTTATTATTGTCTTATCCCTAGGAGACTTGAAGTAAATGAGAGCAGGGGCCATTTCTGTTTGGCTAATCTCCACATTCCTGGTACATAGTGGAGTGCTGGCTAGCTGAATGAATGAATGAATGAATGAATGAATGAATGCCATAACCACTGTTGTTTCTGTGATCTAACCCCACCCTGATATCTAATACCTAATTCTAGGTGAAAAGAAGTCCATCACTTCAACTAGGTACCAATTTAGTGTGAAAGTGCAACGTTTAACATTTTACCTAATACGTTTAATATTCCCTGGCACCAAATGTAGACATTGGTAATTAGAAATGACATAATGTGGAGGCCTGCTAGCTGCTGCATTTTTAACCATCCCTGAAAAAGAAAGTATTAATTCTGTGGAAAAGAGAATGAGCAGACTAGTGTTAAAATTCAAGGTCTGAAACTCACTAACAGTATAATGTTGATTAAATTACTAAAATTATTTAAGTCTCAGTTAATAGAAGATAGTACTATTTAATTTATGAAATTGTTGTGAGAATGATGCAGCATATGTAAAATGTCTGGAACAGTCCTCAGCACCCAGTAGCACTCAGCAACTGTTCAATCTTTTTTCATCATTTCACAAATAGCTATGGTCTGACTACAGAGATCTCTCTCCCCAGGCTTCTAGAAGAAAGAATTATTGATTCTTTAACAGGCATGTCTTCTCTTCTTCCCTCCTCACCAATATATCCTATCCATCTGAACTAAAATATCCTTGAAGTAGAAGATGGCAAATCCGTGAGTAATTTCTTTAACCACATTAAAAAAAAAAAAAAAAAAAAAGAGAGAGAAACATTAACTCTAGCTCATCACTAAGGTTGAACAACTGCAACTACAGAGCAGTTTGTGAATTAAAGACATTTCTTAAACTCCTACGGCTATCAATCTCCACCCTTGGTAAGCCTAACACTTGGAGGCTAAGAAAAAAGAAGAAGAAAAAGGAAACTTTAGTTTCCTTTTGAACAGTAAAGAAAAGGGCAGCAGCCTTGAAGAAACAAACTGTTCTTTCACTCTTGGGGAAAAAAAAAAAAAAGGATTCTCATACTGTGATGGACAAAAATGTCAAATAAAATTAGACCAAACTAGAGAGTTAAACCCAAAGCGAATCCTTTCTTCTAAAGTACTGCATTTTCCTCTAGCCATCTGAGACTTTTTCTGTGCCCCTCGCTAATGATCTGAATCAAAAGAAGAAAGCAATTTGAAAGCACTTAGAAAGAAGTGTGTGTGTGTGAGTGTGTGTGTGTGTATGAATGTGAGTGTGTGTGTGCGTGTCTGCATGCATATGTGCATGTGTGTGTCTCTTAAATTTCAATACCTCTTAGGCATTAGATTCTAGGATGAAAAAGGTTTCATGTTCTACAAAGCAAATCTTTAAAGAATGTGAAAGGAGAAATGTTGTCTTTATGGTAGAGAAGGGTACCTTTTTATCTCAAGACAGTCAAAGAAACATTTTGTCCTTTATAACTGATATTTAGACACTTTCATCCTTTTGGCAAAAGAGTTTTTGAACTAGTGAAACTTAAAGTTAAAGTTAAGGTACGGGTTTAATAGAAACTTTGAGTGATGTGGTTAGGAGTTAAAATTACATTATGCATACAATTGTGTCTGATAGGCTAAAAATGTGTTCACAGAATTCTTTCACAAAGAACATATATATATGTATGTGTGTGTATATATATACACACACACATATATATATCTGGTGTGTGTGTGTATATATACGCATTTTAACCACATATATTTAACCATGTATATGTATGTATAGATACACACACACACACACACACACACACACACATTTCTGGTGTTGTCCAAAATGATGTGGCTTGCTGATATTTTAAAATTTAGAACCAAAGAATAAAGTAGCTACTAACATACTCTTCCTACTCCTCACTGAGTGTACCCTCCTCTACTCCAAAGATAAGGATTCACTGTGTTTGCTTCCAGGAGATAATCATAATACTAAAAAAACGTCCACCAGAGTGACCTTAGACATTTCGGAAGCCTGCATTGAGAAAAGCCCTATATGCAGGGAAAATTAGGCTGGGATCACCAATATCGGTGTTGGTAGAGAAGTAGGTACCTAGGGTCAAGTAGGTCAAGTTTATGGTGGCACCACATTCTAAATCCCAAACCCTAACTCTAACTCCACAAGAATTAGGAAGTTTCTTTTCATTTAAGACAAGAGGGTGATAAGGGCAAATAATTTCCAAATAATATTTTCCCTCCCAAAACACTCCTTTAACATCATGCGATGACTTTCTATTGCCCTTGAAATAAGACTTAAATATGTCCCTACGTAATCTGTCCACTCCCTCTCTTCTCTGACTCTATATCACACCATTCTTTCCTTGCCTTCTATGCTCCAGTCACACTGCCCTTCTGTTTCATGAACACACCAAACTGGCCTTTGACTCAGAGCCTTTGTGCTTGCTGTTCCATCTGCTTGTAATACCGTCCTCACTTTTCATCACTCAGAGCTTGGGTAAAATATCACTTTTTCCAAGAGACCATTCCACTCCATCCTACCTAAAATAACCTCCAATCCTTACCCAGCCCCATCATTTTCTGGCCCATTACATTGTTTTATTTTCTTGCTACCAGAAGCTGTTCAACAAATGTTTGTAGACTAAAGGAACATCTTATAGATTAATCCTTGAAACATCTCCAATTCAAAGTGACTGTGCAGAGGTCTTAGACAAATGCAGAATTGATATTAGGTTAAAATGGATGAAAATAAATCGATATATTATTTATATATTCCCAAATCTCTGAATATGTGGTATCAAAAGAATCAGGATAACTAGTTGATTTTAAAAAAAATTTACCCAATGGATATTAATGCAAAAACTTGGTTTGCCATGATTCTTACCAAGAACTTTCTTCCTTTGAGTGTAGAAAAGGGAGAGGAAGTGAAATCAAGCATCCTCCCTTGAGAAACTGTTTATGTATCAGAATGTAATAATCTCACATCTGCTGGTCACTTAACATGTTGAATTATACTGAATGGACAGAGGACGTAAGTTCTACCAGTAAATGGCTGGGAAGATTTGGACAAATCAGTTCAGTGTTTCTATCTGTTATGTGGGAATGAGAGTTTGTATCTTGTCTGACTCACTAACCTATTGTGAACTTCGAATTAAAGAATGCTTATGAAAATATAGTATACTGTCAAGTCCCATGGAAATGTAGAGTATGGTTTTCACAAAATGTTGTAATTTCTCAAAAGGAGAACCAGAATATTTTTGTTCAATATTCAAGTATTTCCAGAAGATGAGTGCTTTGTTGGTTATCAATATTTAAACCCAGTCAAGATTCCACCTGATCATAACTTTAATACATTCTCCAGAGTTATATAGATATATTAAATAATTATTTTGCAATAGTAAGAGCAAATTGGAACTGCTCACCTTATGTATAGCAGATTTCCCTGCTAAGATTATGATAGATTCACTATGCTAAGAGACATGACTAGCAATGAAGATCTCCAGTAACTAAACAGATCCAGTTTTATAAATGGCTCTGTTATAAATGATAACAGTAGTATGATGGGAGAAGCAATAGAGGTCCTAGAAATATCTTCTCTTTGTCTTAAATTTCACCCTTTGAAGAAGTACTTTTCACCTATATTAGTACATTTTAGTTTGGTTGAGGCAATCCTTATTTTCTTGGGTGGGACAACTCACTAACTCATTAAGACTGTAGCAGAAATTAATTTATCCGATTAATTTAACCCCATCTACTCCTAATTAGTGAAAAATGCTAATGGAATCTCTGAGGAAGCCAGAAAAAGAAGATTAGATAAATTTCGCTGGTGTAAAAGATGTCATGGAACATGGTATTCTGATTTGAACAGATGAGGCTTTAAAATGGGCCCTGAGCAGCCAAGAGATAGCAAAGAGGATACCTGAAGGGATCACAGGAAGTCAATATGACCATGCAACTAGCAGGCAGACATTCAAAACTAGTTCCACTCTACTCAACCCATAATGTAGCTAGACTTCAATGCAACCATACGTTAATTAAAAAGGCTTTTGAAAACCCTTTGCCTTATAAGCTTTGATGCTATTTATGCACAAGGTAATTTTAAAAAATTATCTTAACTAGATATTCACTAAAACATATTCTAACTTGTCCTTGGTAATTACAAGTATATTTTTGTCTTTTGCTAATGAAAGTATTCTTGATATTGTGTACTTCTATGAATTCTGGTCAATTCTGATCTAATAAAGAAGAAACATTAAAGCAGAAATTCAATTAATCCAATGCATTTTAACAATTAGAGAAATGAACCAAATATAATTCTTTTATAAATCATCTGGCTCTAATTTCATTCCTGTTGTTATTTTATTGGAAACAATCTTCCCAAACATTTTTGCTTATCTTCTAAAAGAATTCTGCATAAACTAATTTAAGATGGCCCACATTTTATTAAAAAGTAAATCTTGAGGGTCTAATGAGGGCATAATTCTATCAAACTTCATGATTTTCTGGAAAGAATATTATAAAGGCCAAAGGTCTTGCTCAGCATCTCATATAATGAAGCTGGTACAACACTATGACGCTTCCCTGGGTGACAATATTTTGCTTATTATTTACCAATATTTCCAATATTTTCTGCCATAAAACAATGTTATTGTTTCCTTTTTGACAGGTTTTTATGGAGGCTGTAGTAATGTAAATGAATGATTATAAGCCAAGGAAATCATTAAACAAGTATAAAACTTGTTAATATAAAATAAAGGGGTCCAGGCATGGTGGCTCAAGTCTGTAATCCCAGCACTTTGGGACACCGAGGCTGGCAGATTGCTTGAGCCCAGAAGTTTGAGACCAGCCAGGGCAACATGGTGAGACCCTGTCTCTGCAAAAAATAATAATAAAAATAGCCAAGCATGGTGGCATGCACCTGTAGTCCCAGCTACTCAGGAGGTTGAAGTGGGAGGATCACTTGAGCCTGGGAGGTTGAGGCTGCAGTGAGATGGAGATTGTGCCACTGCACTCTGGCCTGGGTGACAGAGTGAGACTCTGTCAAATGAATATGTACATATATATGTATATAATAAAGAATATGTATCAAAAGGCATTTATCCTAAAAAAAAATTAGACAAGTGGAAAAATATGTATGAACAAGAATGCTCATTCTAGTGCTGCTGGTAATAGTGAAAAAGTGGAACCAATCTAAATATCTATCTTAAGGTAACTGGTTAAATAAATTATCTCATATCCATACAATGAATGGTTAAGCACCCATCAAAATTTAGTATCTAGATATATGCCTATTAAACTGAAAAGATGTTTATGATGTATTCTTTGCAAAAAAAGGAAAGCATGATTGTTGGAAGGTTAGCATGACCCTTGTGAAGAAAAACAAGCGAATAAATAAAGCATTTTTAAAGAGAAATTTGGTAGTATATACCAAAATATAAAAATAATGAAAGGTAATTCAGTAACTTAAATCCTGCTAACACTAGTAAAAATACTCAAAACCGTTTCAATGTCCATCAATAGGAGATTGATATGGTTTGGCTGTGTCCCCTTACAAATCTCATTTTAAATTGTAACTCCCACAATTCCCATGTGTAGTGGGGGGAACCCAGTGGGAGGTTATTGAATTATGGGGGTGGGTCTTTTCTGTGCTGTTCTCGTGATAGTGAATGAGCCTCATGAGATCTGATGGTTTTACAAATGGGAGTTTCCCTGCACAGACTCTCTCTTTGCCTGCCGCCACACATGTAAGACGTGCTTTGCTCCTCCTTGCCTTCTGCCATGATTGTGAGGCCTCCCTAGCCATGTGAAACTGTAAGTCCATTAAATCTCTTTCTTTTGCAAATTGTCGAGTCTGGGGTATGTCTTTATCAGCAGTTTGAAAACAGACTAATGTGGAGACTGATTCTATACAATGGGATACTAATGCAGTTATCAGCGTCAGAGATAAGAAGGCAGACAACATAATTAAAACTAGGCAAAAATATTTAAATGGACACTCCTAAAAGAAAAGATATAAATGAATAATAATCCCTTGGAAGGATGTGCAATATCAGTAGTCACCAGAAAATGCACATTAAAACCCCAATGAGACACATTAACACACCTACTAGAATGCTTCAAGTTTAAAAAGACTGAAAATACAAACTTTTGGCAAAGAAGTAGAATAACTGTAACTCTCATTCACTGTTGTTGAAAATAGAAAATGGTGAAACCTTAATGAAAAACAGTAATGGCAACACCTTATGAAGTTAAGCACACTACCTAGCAATTCCCCTTCTTGGTATTAACCATGAGGAATGAAAACACGACCACAGAATTATTTATGTATGAATGTTCATATTATCTATGATAGCCAGTAAATGAAGCTCAACTGGTAAAGTGATAAAGAAGTTGTAGTACATTCATACCATGGCATGCTACTCAGAAACAAAAATAAATGAAATATTTATGGTAGCAATACTATAGATAAATCTCAAAATCATTATGGAAAGTGAAAGAAATCAAACACAAAAGACTATGATTTCATTTATTTGAAATCGTATAAGAGGCAAAACTATAGTTCCAGAAAACAGATCAATGGTTACCTGTGGTGGGGACAGGGGATGTAGGGGAATTGGACGTAGTGAAAAGGGGCACCAGAAACTTCTTAACCTGAAGAAAAAATTCTATAGCCTGATCATTGTGGTAATCATATAGTTGCATACAATTACAAAAATTCATTAAACTGTGCACTTAAAATTGATGCATTTTATTTTTAATTCATTTTATTTTAGTTTTGAGACACAGTCTCCCTTTGTCCTTCTGGCCAGAGTGCAATGGGGCTTTCTTGGCTCACTACAGCATCAAGTTTCCAGGCTCTATTGATCCTTCCACCTCAGCTTCCCTCCTGAGTAGCTGAGCATACAGCTACCATGCCCATTATTATTATTATTATTATTTTGTATTTTTTTGTAGAGAAGGTGTTTCACTATATTGCCCAGGCTGCTCTGAAACTCCTGGACTCAAGCAATCTGCCTGACTCGGCATCCCAAAATATTAGGATTACAGGCTCCAGCCACCATGCCTGGCAGATGAATTTTCTTGTAGGTAAATAATGAGCCACAAAATGGTAAACAAAACAAAACAAAAGTTAGAGGTAAATTTGCATTCTCTTGCCATCTAGTGAGGGTGGAATGAGCAAAGGTGAAAGTCCCTGGATCAGTCCTGTGTCCCTCATAAATCAGGATGTGAAAAATGCCCACAGTCTTTTAGTCCTTTCTTACCCCTAACTGGAAAACCTTTAGGTGAAGTTCTATTTTATATATTTGGCTAAAATCAATTTTCAAAATATTATTCCTCATGTCCTCTGAATTTATAGCATGTACACTTGCTTTACAAAATGAACAACAAAAAAAGATATTTTAAATTTCTAGGGGAAAAAAAAAGTCAACCTGGTGGTTCACTAGAAAACTTGAGGAATTCCAAAAATATTTAGCTAAGTCATAAGATTAAAAATTCTGTTATTTGACCAGATAGAGCAAATCAGTCACTTGGTGTTAACTCTACAAGATAACAGCTTCTCGACTATTAACAAAGTATCATATAAGGATGCCGATGAAAGGGATTTGTTTCTAGTGCAATCCATCAAAATAATCTTCGGACATCAACGGAATCTTATCAACGATGTTTTTTAGCAGTGGAACTGTTACAGTTAATAAGACACCACAAAAAGAAACCAAAATGTGCAAAAACAAATTCCTTGAAAAGCAGCAACTTTGGAGACTAAAGATGAGCTTCTATTTTGAAAGGTTCTTGGTAATCTAATTAGTGTATCCCCAAAGGCTGCAATAGAAATGCCTGGGACAATCTATTCTTCGATATTGACTGCATCAACATCTCTGAGGATTCTTATAACTTAGAATTGTTTCAGGGATGAATAAAGATTATTCAAAAGAGAATGATGCGTTATCACAGTATATAAAGAACAAAAAAGACAAACAGCAGAATCTGATACTGAAGAAAGGACTTCGCCTTAGTGGTTCTCATTCTTTTATGGTAATAGAATTATAACCAGGGAACTCTTCTGAAAACTCTAGCTTAGGCACAACTAGTATTTCAAGCAAGATACCCTCTACCTAACTTTTCTCAAAAAAAAAAAAAAAAAAAAAAAAGTTTAGATTTTTATTCTCAACCAGCCCCTTCTTTTTTATAACAAAAGTGTAATCAGGATCACACTATATGGAAAAAATGCTTTCCACTGGCCTACAGCAAAAATTTCAAGGCCAGTTTTGGAAATACCAGTTATATAAATGCTATTTTACAGTTTCTTCTCACATTAATCATGTGCTAATGATTTACATAAGCAAGATATTTCATGGAAGAAAATCCCAGTCAGGCTTTTGCAATCTTGCTAATTAAGCAGATTGTTTGTAACGCTGAGACTAACAAAGTTTTGCCGGGTGTGGTGGCTCATGCCTGTAATTAAGTGGGCAGATCACGAGGTCAGGAGATCGAGACCAGCCTGGCTAACACAGTGAAATCCTGTCTCTACTAAAACTACAAAAAATTAGCCAGGCGTGGTAGCATGCGCCTGTAGTCCCATCTACTCGGGAGGCTGAGGCAGGAGAATCACTTGAACCCAGGAGGCAGAGTTTGCGGTGAGCCGAGATGGCGCCATTGCACTCCAGCCTGGGAAACAGAGTGAGACTCTGTCTCAAAAAACAAAAAACAAACAAACAAAATCAAAAAAACAAAACAAAAAAAGGTTTACTCAAAAAAGTTAAACATATCACTTCAGCTACTGTCAGAGATACTTTGGTTATATGCAGAATAATGCTCAAGCTTTTTATGCTTTTATTATGGAAATGTTCAAACATACACAAAAGTAGAGAAAAGATTACAATGAACCACCACACACTTAAAACCCACCTTGAATATTTATCAACTCTGTTTCACATTATTTCGTCCACACCCCCTTTTTTACTTGCTGGATTATTTAAAGCAAATCCTAGATATTTCATTTATCCATACATACTTGACTGCTCATAAGGTTTTTATTCAGTTCTTAGAACAATTAAAAATATATAATGAAAATAAGTATACTTTGAAAGATTAAACCTAAATAACTAATCTGAAATTTGACATTCAGTACTACATCAAATTAAAGCAAGTGGAGAGACCATTTCCTAAATAGAAAAATTCAATGAGCTCTTCCCCAATATTCCAAAAATAAAAAAATTAAAAAATTAAAAAACTCTGCTGTGTCCCTGGTGAATTTAAGGTTTTTAAAAATCTTTCCTTTGGAGCAAAAGAACTGGAATAGTCCTATTAGAAATGCAGTGAGAAGTGCTTTTGTAATGCATACATTCAACTGACTACAGAATTTGGATTCTTCATCTGAAACCTTATAGCTTAAATGTGGTTCACTGTACAGTCTTGCCAGAAAGTCATTATTCCAAGATATCTGACCCTAATATTTTATTGCATTGAAAATATAATGCTGCCTTTTACCCTTGGGAATGCACATATTTCAGGTTCTTAACCACTAAAAGCCTCTCACATGGTGAATATCCTTTATTCCATTCCATCCAATAATATCCATTATTATCCTTTCAAGTGGTCATGGAAATCTGATTTCAAATTCCAGAGTTACATCGTTTTATGGATTGATCTAGAGGGAGATGAGTTTACTAAAACCCAGATGGTCCTCAGTTAGTTGATGGGAAATGTCAAACAGAGCAGCCACAGAAAAACATGGTAAAAATATAGAGAATAGAGTCTGACAAATTCAAAATAGAAAACTCAGGATTTAAGGAAATTAGGAAGGATGAACATGTGGCAGCGGTTTAAGAGATAATAAAGAGGGGGAGTCTCGCTGTCTGAGCTGTGAAGATGATCACGAACCTGCTAGCAGCCCAGATATAGGATGTGAAGGGGCTTATTTTCAAGTAATGCCTGAAAATCTAAAACCTATGCAACTGTGGGCCCCAAGCAGTCACTGAGCCAGGTTCTGACAATTTGAATGAGATAAAGATGTTGACAAGAATAAAGTTTTAAAAGCGCATCCGGGAGAGGTTGAGTGACACTAGAAGAAATTCTTAGAACAAGAGAAAACAGGATAAGTACTTCAATGCCCAACTGACTCAAAGCCCTCAGGAGTAAGAAAGAGCATGATGACATCCAAATTGCTACAGAACACGCCTAAAAATTTTCCACTCTTTTCTGAGTGCTTTGCATTTTGACGAGAGCTCTGGATATTTCCTTTACATATAGGATACACACAGTTTAGAACTGAGGAACAGAAATAAAACTCTGAAACTAGATATTTTTCTTATTCTTATTGGCTTGTCAGTTCTGTCAACCATTCATTCTTCCTCTTCAGGTTATTGCAGCAATGACTCACATTACATTTAGAAACAGACATGGTTCAATTATTGCTATTTAAAAGTATCTACAATCCAAGAGGTCTCGGTGAAAAGTAAAATTGAAGTAGTTACAACTTCCTTCACATACACAAAGAGATATTTAGTACTGTGCTAGAAATAAAATTATTCATCACTTATCAGGGAAGTAAATAGGTGTAATCAATAGGCTTTGTGAGGAATAAAATTCTGTTTTTTCTTTTGTGCGCTGGCAGATTTCTCTTATGGCCTCTCTGCCGCCATAAACACTTCCTCCACCTGAGGAGAACAGTGAATTCTCCCTGCTATTGAAATAATCACCAGATCAGATCCAAACAAAAGAACAAAAGTACAATCAGGTGCAATCCTCATTTTGGGCGCACAGTTACAGCTGAAGATCTCCTTTCTCCCTAATAAACCAGAGAGGCACTTTTTATTGTTCTGAGACTGGGTGGGTTCCTATGTGTGTAGATGTGGTTATAGATTAGATGAATAAGTAAATAAGGAAAAAACAGAAACTTAATAATTTGGATGCTCCACAGGATATGCGTGCTCAAAGACTAACAGCACAGCAGTATGGAAGATAAATGAAATAAATGAAAGTAACATAAATCTCATTCAGTAAGGAAATGCAAAAAGATTCACAATAATTTGGCAATCTGCTTTTATGTTTCTCAAACAGTTTAATACTCTTATTATAATTTTTTCTGCATCTTTCTAATTAATGAATTCACTGGAAACACTACTCTCCATTTTATACTGCTAGTAGTTTATCCAACTTACCAGAGAAACTTTTTTTTTTAGTCACTGAAGGAGTTTAAATTACTTTTCCATGAGTTGTTAAGTCCTTCTTTGCATGCATATAATCCAAGAGAATGAATATCAGTGCCTGTAAAAGGGAAGAGAGAGTAAGGAAAATATTACATACTGATAAGAAAGTATCTCTAAGATGATGATTAATATTATTATTAATTTTAAAAAGCAAAGGTATCGAGTAGTAGGTTTAGTATGATCCCATTTTCTCAAGAAATATATGTATGCATGTGGGTGTATATTCTGGTAATTTATAAAATACTTCTTGATATGTTTAAAAAATGTTAATGGCTATATAGGCCTGGATCGACTTATAATTTTCATGTTATGTCTTAGTATCTCATTTGAATTTTAATCATGTATATATATATGGCTTTTACTTTTTAATTAAAAGATCAAAAATTATTTCAGAACAAGATAAATGTTTCAAAAATAATGCCAATTGTGAATCAAAAAGATGATTATATTTTCATAAGAAAAAGTTTGGAAGGGTATTCTTCAGTATGTTACCAACAGTTATCTTGAAGTAAAGACTTTGTGTGTGATTTCAACTTAATATATTTGTATTGCTTATTTCTATTTCCTACATTTTTACACTGAATATATGTTACTCATATAAAATAATTTAGTAAAACATGGTTGTGATTCTATTTATATTATGATTACTGAGATATACTCAAAGGAATTTCCTTTTGATTCAAAATCCTAATTGTAATCCTGAATTAATATTTCTTGTATCAGAATTATCTGAATATGGATGAATATAAACAATGATCTGGATATGACAGAGGTTTTTGGAGAGGGATGTATTATCCTTGATTGGCCATACCTTTACCCCTGGTAGATAGAGAGAAGAAAGGTTGAGGATATGGGATTAATTTTCTAGATAGCAAGGGTTTTAAATGAAAGAGATCATTGATGGCATGGATAATGTAGCAATCCAAAATTGGAATATGAAAAAGAGATTAAGGTTAACTAATGATTTATGACTTATAATCTGGTATATCACAGTTGTATACTAGATATGTCTCAATGTTCAATAGTTACAAGTATTAAACTGCTTTTTCCCTTCCCAAGAGATCTTTCTCTTTATGGCACAAATAATCTTCTTCCCAATGTAACATGAGACATGGGAACCAGAGATTCACAGGAAGAAGCTTGTTCAAACATTCTTTTGAGCCTGCATTATCCAATGGGCAAATGACTTGCAGATTATCAAGGATTACTTGATCTCCTCCTTTGCATACCAATCAGTGCTATTTTCTTGCCTCACTAGCTTTTGTTTTTCACTTATAAACTTTCCAAAATAATGAGCCTGGGAGAAAGAAAGAAGGAAAAATGAGACAACCATATCTGTTTCCCTTTACTAACTGTGGTCACTTTTTGCTAAATATACAAGTCAAAAATATTTTTTGAGAACAAAGGTTTGAATAGATTATTTATGGATTTCATTTTTCCATGTTGTTTACTTCTGAAATATTAAAAGTTGAGCAATTTAGACACAGAATTTACATTTGTTCCAGTTTTTCTATCTTTTGTGAATTTTTTCCCACCTATATTAGAAGACTGATAATAAAAGTAGTGACTAGGAGTTCGTTCTCTGAAATGAAAGCTGAATAGTTAATGCTCTAAATGGTCAATATTTGATATTCCTTTCCATTGCCCCTGATACGGTTTGGCTGTGTCCCTACCCAAGTCACATCTTGAATTGTAATACCAGTAATCCCCACATGTCGTGGGAGGGACCTGATGGGAAGTAATTGAATCATGGGGGCAGTTTTCCCCATGCTGTTCTCGTGACACTGAGTGAGTTCTCACAAGATCTGATGGTTTTGTAAGTGTCTGGCATTTCCTCTGCTGGCACTCATTCTTTCCCATGCCACTCTGTGAAGAGGTGCTTTCCATCATGATTCTAAGTTTCCTGAGGCTTCCCTAACCATGAAGAACAGTGAGTCCATTAAATCTCTTTTCCTTATAAATAACCCAGTCTCTTGGCCGGGCGCAGTGGATCACGCCTGTAATCCCAGCACTTTGGGAGGCCGAGGCAGGTGGATCACGAGGCCAGGAGATTGAGACCATCCTGGCTAACACAGTGAAACCCTGTCTCTACTAAAAATACAAAAAATTAGCTGGGCGCGGTGGCAGGCGCCTGTAGTCCCAACTACTCGGGAGGCTGAGTCAGGAGAATGGCGTGAACCCGGGAGGCGGAGCTTGCAGTGAGCAGAGATCGAGCCACTGCACTCCAGTCTGGGAGACACAGTGAGACCCCATCTCAAAAAAAAAAAAATAAATAAATAAATAAATAAATAAATTAACCAGTCTCGGGCATTTTTTTCATAGCAATGTGAAAACGGACTAATAAAGCTTCCAATATCCAGAGCAACTAATAATAAAAATTTATTTTATTTTTGGTTTGATATAAATGGTGTGTGTGTGTGTGTGTGTGTGTGTGTGTGTGTGTGTGTGTATAGGCATGTGCACGTGCGGTGTGTGTTGGTGAGGCAGGAGGTGGGCAGGGAGAAGCATGATGAAAAGTGTGACAGGCCTGAGGTTTGCTTGTTGAGCTTTTGGGTATTCTCCAGATGTGTTCTAGAACATTTTCTGTTGTTATATGTAGGTTTTTTTTTCAGTATCCCAGGTCTGGGTTATTATTTTCTCTTTCTTCTTCAGAGCAGGCATCCTGAATTTTTGTAGAAATGACTGACTTAACGCAGGAAATGTACAAAATGAGCGTGAAACATCTTGTTGTAAAAAGTAAAGTAGAGGTTCCTCTTCAAAGAGACTTTCCTCCCAGTCTAATTAGGAATAAATAGCAACTTCTCATAGAAGCAAAATTTATTCAAAGACCTGTGCTAACATTCTTAGATATCTGCTAGCCATAATAAAGAAATAAATGTCTTTTGCATTCTTAGCTCCCACAATTTAGCCTAAATATTTGCCCTGGCATGCTTATTATACTGGTCCAAGCAAGTATTAGGTCATATCCTGTTCCTCTTCCTTATTTGGAGGTGTTTTTACCTTTCTCAGCATTCCACAAGTTACTTCTTCTTTCCTTTGTTCTCCTCTGCCTTTGCCTCTTTTGAAAAGTTCTAAGTTGCTAGCCAATTAGGACAAATACAGAATGTGAGGTCCCATTCCAGCCAACGGAACCTGGACACGTCAGGTTATAAATGACCCTGTCCCCTTTGTTCAGCAAAACTGCTGGCAAGTGTACCCTTTGTGTGATAGTCTTGCTGAGAAAATTAAGTATATGTTCGAGTGCTATTTCTTTACAGCACTGGAGAAAAAGCATCTCTAACATTGTTGAAAAGAAAGCAAGGACTCCTGGAGTCTGTCAAATGCCACCTAGTAGGGTGTTTTCCCCGACCAAAATGGGACAATTTCAGTATTAAAACTAATATCCATAATTGAAACATATAAAATATGTTAAAAGTTCATAATTATATCTATTACATATATATATATTTATATACATATTAAACTGAATTTAACTTTTAACCAAGGTTAAATAACAGATACTGGATTTACTCTTCTGCTTGAAATAATGAAAACACAAAATAAACGCATTGATGGTTTTCAAGACACTCGACATCAAGCAATGATAGAGAATGATCACAGAGAATTTAGAGACCAGGGAGACCAAGATGGCTAATTTCTACCAAAAAACCTACATTCCACAGAATAAAGTACTAGAAGGAAAGAGTTGCACAGACAGAGAAATCCAGACATATGTAGAGAGATTCTCTGAGTATCCAGATGTGTGCTGATCATGTGTATAAGAAAACTACCCAAGTCTAGGGAAACCACTACCCGATTGGAGGCAACGGTGCCCAATATCCACACAAGACTGGGCATGGTTTCTGTCCCCACCAACTAGATTGCAGAAATCTCAAGATTTACGGGGCATTTGGTAGAATATCAGAAGTGTCTTGTCATAATAGTGGAGAAAAATTGGCCTAAACTGAGCACTAATCTGGCTTGACCTAGTAAATCTTAAAAAGCAAAGAAACAAAAATATCAAAGTATTCCCAACTAAACTATGTATCAGAATAATGCTCAAGAATACCTTGTAGGAATGAAAAAAAGGAAAAAATCAAAGATTACCAAGAATGAAAAGAAGCAAGAATATATGACCCATAATGAGAAAAAAAAATCCATTGAAACTGACCCAGAAATGACATTGATCTTAGAATTAGCAGACAAGAGCATGAAAATAGTTATTATAACTGCAATCTATGTACCTGAGTTAGTAAAGACATAAAAGATGTTAAAAGGTCCAAATCAAACTTCTAAAGATGATGCCTACAGTGTCTTTGATGAAAAATTAACAGTATGGGATTAATAGTAGATTAGATGTTACAGATAAAATATTAGTGAACTTGAAGGCATAGAAATAAAAATATGAAAAACAAACACAGAAAGAAAAAATATAAATGAATAAAGTATAATCAGTGAGCTGTGGAACAACTTCAGGTAATTGGAGTTTCCAAAGGAGGGAAATATGGGGACAGAAAACCATATTTCAATAAATAATGGCTGAAGATTTTCCAAATTTGATGAAAACCAATCAAGGAATCCAGAGTCTTAAATGAAATATAAACAGAAGAAACAGGAAAAAAATGACATCTTAATCAACTTGCTCGAAGCAGGGATAAAGAGAAAAATCCTTAAAGCAGCCAGAGGGAAAAGAGACATGTATGTACAGAGGAACAAAGATAAGGGCAAGAGCTGATTTTTGTTGGATACAATACAAGCATAAAAACAGTGGAGCAGCGTCTTAAAGTACTTAAAGGAAAAAAAAAAAAAAGGTCAAGCTAGAATTCTGTACCAAGTGAAAATATCTTTCAAAAGTAAAGGCAAAGTAAAGACATTTTCAGACACACAAAGCTGAAAGAATTTATCACCAGCCAACCTACACTACAAGAAATGATGAAGGAAATTCTTCAGGTAGAAGGAAAACGATACCAAAAGAAAGCTTGCATTTACACAAATAAATGGGAAGAACTGGAAATGGTAACTAATTAAATAAATATACGTTATTTTTATTATAAATCTCCTTAAGAAAACTTAATGATCATCTTTGAATGATGCAAGAGAATTAATTAATTGTTTTAAAGACTGATGAAAAAGATGAATCAAGCACTTATCCTGATTTTCTTTAATGAACTGTACATTAGGTAACCAAATAGTTGATAGAAAAAGTTCACCTTAAAAAAACTTTCTTAAAAATGTTAGAATGCCAGTTAATAAACAAAGAAATATCACCAATTAATATAGTTTATATCATAGTATCACCAATGTGAATCCTAAAATAAAATAATAAAAAGCAGATGAAAAATTTTAGGGCTCTCTGACAACATCTGATCTCAATAAGCAGCCTAACACAATGAAAAAAGAGGTTTAAATACTACCTATTTTGGATTCTTAACAAATAAAACCAAATAAACCAGAATCCAATGAAGCCTCTAGATTAAATTGTCAGTACGTAGGCATTTCAGGGGATGGAGGAACGTGCTTTTCTGAATACCACAGGGATACAATCAGTAAAATCCAGACCATCAGGAACTCTATGAACCAAAAATCACACTTTTCTTCAATAAGCTGCAAGAAATACAAAGGGGGACAAGGAAAATTTATAGACTAAAAGAAGTTTAAGAGACTTGTAAAACAAATACATTTTGATGGACTTGCTTGGATCTGGACTCAAACCCACAACTATTTTAAAAAGTAAAAAAACATTTAATGAAACTTGAATATCAATTGGACATTGATATAATTAATTGATTTTTTTTCTTTAGCTGAGATAATGATATTGGTTTTTTCTCTTCTAACAAAAAAATGTTCCTTTGCTGAGAAACACATACGGAAAATTTTATGGATAAATTGACATAATGATTGAAATTTGTTTCAAAATAATCCAAACAGGAGAAAGAATAGAATTACAAATGAAACAAGATGGGCTTTTAATTAATAATGGTAAAAGTTGGCTGGGTGAGGTATGCTTGGGGCTTTGTTATACTATACTCTCTTCTGTTACAAATGTATGAAATTTTCCATAATTAAAAAAATATTACTCTGTTTAGTTTCAGCACTAGATCACAGGCTTCAGAGGGCAATGGTAAATGAATGAGCAGCAAGAAGCCTAGTGTTCCTATGGAAAATTACTTCACTTATGAACGGTGGAGAGAATAATGAGAAATTCAAGTACAGGAGCCTTAGAAGCTGGATTTGCTTATTTTTAAAAATCTTGTGATGCATATTTCATAAGGGATTAAATATTATCACAGTAAGGCTTTGATGATAAACATAGGTTTACCTTAACAAATTCAGTTCTGAAAGTACATGAAGAATACTCCTAGGTGCAGGAATTGCACTAGTCAAATCGTGTTATTTGGTCTAGTAAAATACATGACAATAAAAGGTAAGCTTCTGGTCTTTTGTCATACTATAAAAAACTGGAAATCAACAAAAATTGGATTGTATTGAGCAAAACATACGACTTCTTGTTATATTGCTTATTTCCCTGTTTTGTCTTAATGCCCTTTTCCTGATATTTCATTATAATTCAGGGATGTATTGCAGAATTATGTAGTCTATTGCCTCGGAACCTAGCATGATAAATAATGTGTTCAAAATAAACTAAAATCAATGAGAAAATATTAATGAAATCTTAACATACTTACCAGAGTTAATCCTTTCCAAAGCTGTTTCCAGTTGGCCTTCCTGACGCAAGTTTGTATTTGATAAAATAACGAAATAAAAAACAGGAAATAGTTTTCAATGCCTAAGTTCTGTTAAATGAGACTTAGCAGACTCATTCTAGACAAGAATAGTGGGCAGTATTTGGCCTGGCGGGGGAAGAGAGAAGAGCAGCAGAGCAGATCAGGGCAATATACATCAAGGCTGCCTTAAACCTAGCCACAGGGCCAAATAAGCACATGAAAAGTGAAAATTTCAGTTCGGTCTCACAATGAAAAACATTCAAATATTTCAAAGTCTTTGAAGTTTTCACTTTTCAGGAGGATATTAGGTTGACTCAGCTATAACAATACGATTCTATAGATAAGTCTGCCGGGAGCGGTGGCTCAAGCCTGTAATCCCAGCACTTTGGGAGGCCAAGACGGGTGGATCACGAGGTCAGGAGATCGAGACCATCCTGGCTAACACGGTGAAACCCCGTCTCTATTACAAAAATACAAAAAACTAGTCGGGTGTGGTGGCGGTCGCCGGTAGTCCCAGCTACTCAGGAGTCTGAGGCAGGAGAATGACCTAAACCCGGGAGGCAAAGCTTGCAGTGAGCTGAGATCCGGCCACTGCACTCCAGCCTGGGCGACAGAGCGAGACTCCGTCTCAAAAAAAAAAAAAAAAAAGATAAGCCCATGAATCTTTGATTTCATCATTAAATTTGTTTAGCTGTCATGCCATGTATCTAAAAGTGAACAGTTTTTATCACTAGAAATGGCTTATGCCCATGATTATCTTTTGAAAGCAGTAGAGTTTTGCAGGGTTTTACAAAGAAGTAAATGGTTTCTTTTTGAAAATACACATCCAAGATATGGAGCAGGAGTAAGAACAGTGAAATGGCAATCAACACAATTGAAATTATGTTGGAATTTTAGCAATTATTAGCTGTGTGATCATGGCAAATCACCTTGCCTCTTAACCCCAGTTAACGCATTCTTAAAATGAGCAAATTTAATTAAATTATTTGTATGGTATTGAATTTTCAATTATAATTCATTCATTAAACACATATTTATTACCTGCCTACTATTAAATATAACTGTACAACATAGTAACAAAGAGCATGTTTCTGAAATCACACTACCTAGGTAAAGCAAATTTAATTATATTATTTGTATGGTATTGAATTTTCAATAATAATTCATTCATTAAACACATATTTATTACTTGCCTGCTATTAAATATAACTGTACAACATAGTAACAAAGAGCATGTTTCTGAAATCACACTACCTAGGTTTGAATCCTGTATCTACCCGTTACTAACCATGTGTGCCAATGTACAACATATTTTAAATTATCTGTGCTTTAATGTTCTTATCCACAAAACAAAATGGGGATAATAATAGCACACACCTCATAGAGTTGTAAGAATTAAAGGGAAATAATTTATTTAAATAAATTTAGAACACTGCTTGGCATTCAATGTATGTTAGCTATTATTATAATAAGCTAGGCATTGGAGTCACAATGAGGACAAAGAATGAAACAGTCCCTTTTTTAGCTAACAAGAAAAACAGAAATCATTAAGTTAGTAAAGCTATGTCAAAGAAAGTAGTCACTTGGGGAAAACATAGAAGAAACAGCAGTGAGGTCTTAATCTGACTTCTGTTAAAGTCTTAAAATGAGAAAAGAAGGGTAAATAAGAAGTAGTTCAGTAAGGGAGAAGAAGAACAGCATGTGCAAAAGCTGTGGTTCAATAATTCCTTTTGACTCAGATACAGTATTTCTATGTAAGTATAATCCATAAAGCAATTACCATACATTAAAAATGCACCACAGTCTTCTGTGTATCAAAACTCATCATGAAGAAAGTGAAAGGGCAAATGACTGAGTGCAAAAATGTATCTGTAGCACATGTAGCTGTCATAGGGTTTATCTAGGCTGTATAGAGAAAAGAATAAACAATTCCATAGAAAAAAAAAAAAACAAATAAAATACTTGAACAGATACCTCACAAAGAAGCTATCCAAGGCTAGGCATGGTGGCTCACGCCCATAATCCCAGGACTCTGGGAGGCCTAGGCAGGTGGATCACCTGAGGTTGGGAGTTCAAGACCAGCCTGACCAACATAGAGAAACCCCATCTCCACTAAAAATACAAAATTAGCCAGGTGCAGTGGTGCATGCCTGTAATCCCAGCTACTCAGGAGGCTGAGGCAGGAGAATCACTTGAATCCGGGAGGTAGAGGTTGTGGTGAGCCGAGATTGCACCATTGCACTCCAGCCTGGGCAACAAAGAGCAAAACTCCAACGCTATCCAAATGGCCAATACATATACAAAAAACAGTGCCCAACTTCCTTAGTCACCAGGGCAATATAAATTAGAACCACAATGCAATAGCATTATATATCCATGAGAATGGCTAAAAAAATCAATTGTTGACAAGGCTCGGAGAAACCAAAACTTTTATATTACTGCTGGTGCAATTTGTATTTGTACACACAGTTTAGCAGTATCTATAAAACCTGATACTGCCCTCCTATGTATATACTCAATATATATGTGGATATACGTTTGCCAAAGTCCATCTACTAGAATGATTCTAATAACATTATATGTCATAGCTAAAATACAAAAAATCTGAATGTTCATCAGTGGTAGTACAGATAAATAAATCATGGTATATTCATACAGTGGATATATAGAGGGATGATAATGAGTGATCTAATGGATTTTCACAATCATAATGCTGAGGGAAAAAATGCAGACACATGCAAAATATATGATTCAGTTCATATAAAATAGTAAACTATCAAAATTATTCTATGCCATTAGAAGTCAGAATAGAGGTTTCCCTGAAGGAGAGAGCAATGACTTAAAGGGAGTACATGGGAGATCACTAGAGTACATGGGAGACCACTGTAAAGGGAGTACATGGGAGACCACCAGAGTACCAGTAGAACAACCTAGAAATCACCCCTGAGTCTTTCTATTTTGAAATGGAGTGGTTATGTCTGTTAATTAGAAATATAATTGACATTTTTCTTGCAGATTTTTTTTTTTTTTTTGAGATGGAGTCTTGCTCTGTCACCAGGCTGGAGTGCAGTGGCATGATCTCAGCTCACTGCAACCTCCAACTCCCTGGTTCAAGTGATTTTCCTGCTTCAGCTTCCCAAGTAGCTGGGATTACAGGTGTCCACCACCATGCCCAGCTAATTTTTGTATTTTTATTAGAGATGAGGTATCACCATGTTGACCAGGATGGTCTCGATCTCCTGACCTCATGATCCGCCCACCTTGGCCTCCCAAAGTGCTAGGATTACAGGCATGAGCTACCATGTCCAGCCTCAGATCTTTTATAATTAAGAAAAGAGATGATCAAAGAAATTCCAAGAATTGCATGAATTTGCACTTTCCTCTCCCTTATGAATCTATGATGATGATGTTTTCAAATCCAGAGTCATAATTAAAAAGTAATAAAACATTGCGGGATCATCATCCATGTGTGTAATTTACAATAATGAAGCTAATCAGGAGTTGTAAATGATAGGTTGAGTATTTTTGTTATGAGTACAATTTTACATTTCATACATATATTCATTCTATTCAACCATAGTACCATTAATGTTAGGAATATTAACCTCATTGTGACACTCAGCTCATATTCTTTGGAATATGAGTGCCATGGTTTGGGTATAGTTTGTCTTTGCCAAAACTCATGTTGAAATTTTATTCCCAATTTGGCAGTGGTGGTAGGTAGGGTCTAGTAGGAGGTCAGGTGATTAGATCCTTCATGAACAGATTAATGTCTTCTCTGTGGGGTGAGTGAGTTTTTTTTTTTTTTTTTTTTTTTTTTTTTTGTTTGAGACGGAGTCTCGCTCTGTCACCCAGGCTGGAGTGCGGTGGCCGGATCTCTGCTCACTGCAAGCTCTGCCTCCCGGTTTTATGCCATTCTCCTGCCTCAGCCTCCCGAGTAGCTGGGACTACAGGTGCCCGCCACCTCTCCCGGCAAGTTTTTTATATTTTTTCAGTAGAGACGGGGTTTCACCGTGTTAGCCAGGATGGTCTCGATCTCCTGACCTCGTGATCCGCCCGTCTCGGCCTCCCAAAGTGCTGGGATTACAGGCTTGAGCCACCGCGCCCGGCGGTGAGTGAGTTCTTACTCGCTTGTGGGAGTCGATTAGTTCCCATAAGAGTGTTTGTTAAAAAGCAAAACAAAACAAAACAGTCTGGCTTCCTTGGTTCTTCTCTCTTGCTTCCTCTCTCACCATGTGATCTCTTTTCACAGGTTTACTCCCCTCGTACAGATGCTGGTGCCATGCCTTTTCAACTGCCCAGCCTGTGGAACTGTGAACTAAATAAACCTCTTCTTTATAAATTACCTGGTCTTAAATATTCTGTTATATCAATACAAAGTGCACTAACA
Organism: Chlorocebus sabaeus; assembly: GCF_047675955.1. Taxonomy (NCBI): domain Eukaryota; kingdom Metazoa; phylum Chordata; class Mammalia; order Primates; family Cercopithecidae; genus Chlorocebus; species Chlorocebus sabaeus. Next base: position 59,366,075 of record NC_132933.1, read on the forward strand.
CAATGAGTATCTAATTGTTGTATTCACCACCCCTCATTTTGCTCTCATCCCTCAGGCCGCATGGCCCACTCCCTCTCAGCCTCCCCAGTCTGGGGAGGAGAAGGGGTTTCCTCATTCTCCATAGGATAAGCAATGAAATCATGCCACATCTCTTTTACATAACTTTGAGGGGATGTGGTCTCTTAGAAAAGGTTCTATGGTCATAATTTTTAACCAAATTAAAAGCCCGATTTAGTAGACTGAATAATAGTCATTTGAAGATATCAGGTTCTAATTTCTGGAACCTGTAAATATTACCTTATAATGAAAAAGAGGCTTTGCATATGTGTTAAATTATGGATTTTTACATGGTGGCATTATTCTGGATTAACCAGATAGACTTTAAAGCCAATCACAAGAATCTTCATAAGAGATAGGAAGAGGGAAATCTGATAGGCCTTCTCATTTGAACCACTCAGACACAGATGAGAAGACACAGATTAGTTCCCGCTCTTACGGGAACTAATCGATTTAGTTAACTTAACTCTATGAAGTCAGGGGTAGAGATTAGAGAGAAGCAGCCACAAGGCAAGTAATGCAAAGAATGCAAGAAGCCACCAGAAACTGGAAAAGTCAAGGAAGTGATTCTGCCTAGTCTTCCCAGGTAGGGCTGCCCTGCCAACAGGACACCTTGACTTCAACCCAGTGAAATTGATTTCAGATTGCTGGCCTCTAAACTGTGAAAGAGTAAATGTTTGTTATGTTAAGACACCAAATTTATACTAATTCGTTATGACAGTATCAATCGAGAAAAATAACGAGAGAAGTCTCAATCATTTTAGGAGATTTATTTGCCAAAGTTAAGAACGCTCCTGGGAGACAGGTCTATATCTTTCTCTGAAGATGATTTTAAGGGTTCCAAATTTAAAGAGGAAAGGGTGGGAAATTGAGAAGTACATAATTTTCATGTAGGGGGGTAGGAAAAATAGTTATTCATGCCTTTGTCTGGCTCAGTGAATTTGCATTTTTTATGTATGATAACATAAACAAATGGGGCAGAGAAAAATGGAGGGAACCTGCATTTTACATAAGATAAACATAGACAAAATGGGGCCGGGGACCAATCAGATACGCATTTGTGTCGGTGGGCGGGGCACTGCGCTTGTACAGATAAGCTATCAATTTACATTTCCATGGTGAAATTTTAACAGCTCACTAGGAATTTCCTTGTGGGCAAAATATGGGGGAGGCTTGTAGCTTTTCATCTTGTAGCCATCCTATTCAGCAACCAAAAGGGGAGGCAAGGTACCAACTTGCCTTTTCCTTTTGGATAAAGGAGTTTGGGGTCCCAAACTTAAATTTCCTTTCACAACAGTCACAGAAAAAGTTAATACACCATCCCTCTCATAAAAGGGACAATATACATACCTTATTACAAATACGTGTACATAAGAAAGAGAATTCAATATGGACATATACCTTTTGTTTCTACCCTTTAGGAAAGCTGTTAGCTGGCCAGAGATAAAAAGATTTTATATATGACCAATTCTCCTGACTCCCCAATGCCCAGCACAGTGCCAGATATATACCGGAACTTTTTTTTGAGTAAACATATGATCAAAAATAGTGTTACGCGTTACTCTGACATCTTAAGGCACATTAATCCCTAAATAAAAAATTTTAACATATCAAAAGTTGAGACAAACGGCAAAAAACAAACAAAAACAAAACAAAACAAACAAACAAAAAAACAAATGACCTTGCAAATCAAGTGTGACCTGAGGACTGGAACATTGGCATCACCTGGGAACTTGTCAAAAATAGAAAATCTCAGGCTTCATCCTACATCTATCGCATCAGAATCTGCCTTTTAAAAAGATCCCTTGATGATTCCTATGCACATTAACATTTAGGAAGCACTGATGTAAAACATAATCAGGGAAATTTGAACTCTGCTTGCTTTTTTAATGTATGATAATGACATTGGGTCAATGCTATTTTTAAATGATGTCTCGGATTTGCTTTAAGTCATTCTAGGGGTGAAGATGATAAGTAGGTGAATACAAAGACCACTTTTGTCCATGAAATGATAATTATTGAGACTGAGTGATATATACATAGAGGTTCATGATACAATTCCTTCTGTTTTGGGATATAGTTAAAATATTCCATAATAGAAAGTTTAAAAAATGTTTAGGTATAGAGTAAATAATTTTCCCTCATACTCATATGTGTGTGCTGCTATTATTTCCTAAAAGAGACTGCCCAATAAATAAACTACACTTTAGATAAAATTATTTCATTACCTGCAGGAAAAAATGCACCACAGTGATCTCATACTTTCCTCTGCTTCCACTGTAATATGCTATCTGTGATGGAGAGTTAGGGAGCAGGGGCAGAAAAAAAATAACCTCGGAAATTGTACTCATACAGGATTCTCAATAATTATATGGCCCTTCTGAGCTTGACTACAGAGCCTTTTCAATGCCCCGAATCTGTATTGTGAACAGGCATTCTTCCAGACACCACATACAACCAAAATGTTTGATTAGGGACTGAAGAACTCTAACTGAACAATCTTCATGGGATGCATAGAATGGATGAAGAACTAGGAAATGGATTTTTCAGGTATCATTTTAAGGGACAAGCTAAGTAATAGCAAAAGGGATCTATTTTGTTGGTGTCACTTTTGCATTATTACAGAGAAGTATTTGTTTTCGTTATAAATACTGTCTGTCCATCTACCACTTCACAGACAGGAGTCCGAAAATGTGCATCAGACACTTATTTAGTCCTGTTTTCCTCTTTGATGTTTTCCGCAGTAATTGTTATTCATCTATCTTACCGCTCTGCTTCTGTTGCTACTGGAAGAAGAAAACAGCAACAGCTCCTCCACAGATGATTCATTGGTCGCTGATTATGCTGATATTCTATTCAGCTGCAGCAGCACAGTAAGCCCTCTTTTGGATAGGCAACAATGCCACCATCATTACTGAGACTTCAGTTTGTCTTCCAGTCATGACTGGAAAATTCACTCAATTAAAATCAGTTTGCCTACAGAAAACCGGGGAATTTTATCCCTTTTCCATATCCTGGTTTCCTAAATACTTTACACTTATTGAAAAAGTATAATTATTACCATTCTTTAAAAAAGGGCACTCAATTCTTCTGTCTTCTCAAGGGTCTCTATTTTTGATAAATAATCAGGTCACATCTAAGTTGGAAACCTAAAAGAACTGACTGATGAATTGGGTTGAGCAACATCATTGTGACAGAATTTACCTCCATTCAGCTGTTTTGGGAGCTTAGAAGTAGGGGAGGATGAAGAGGTTGGGGGTTTGTATAATAATGTAAGCATATCATGGATGTTTTTTAATTGAATTGAATTCACTTTTGAAACCAAATTAATAGTATTTGTACTGATGATATTTCTAATGGCTTCGTAGTCTTTTGAATGCAAAATCCCCTTCTGTCTCAAAGGCACTGTAGATTCCAATATGGGAACCCAATATCTTAGAACTCCAAGTTCCAAGTACATCTTTATTACACCAGTATTTAGGTTAAGACAGAGACCAATTCCTGTGGAAGGAGATCTTTGGTCCTAAGACTGATGCCAGGCAAGGTCTCAGGCAATGTAGATTCTCTAACAATGTAGAAGAGTCAGGCTGAGACTAAATGAAATACCTTGGCCAGGTCTGTACCATTAATTGCTGACTGGGATCTAACAGACAGATTCTGACAATATTTTCAGTCCTCCCCTTAAAATCCTTGGGCTCTCCAATTCCTGCAAGAAAAGTGTAAGGTAGATATTATTATTGTGCTTATTTTACAGATCAGGAAATTGAATTACAGAGACTAAGTGATCAATGTACCTTTTGAAATTTACGTTCTAATCTACTCTGTACAGTACTCCTACATAATTTAGTCCAATTTTCTTTAAATTGGAAAGGATATACCACTGATAATAATAATAAAACATAAAGACTTTCCAAAATTGCACAAGTAGGGGTTGTTTAAAAAAAAATCGTTTCCAAAACCTCAACTTCCATTTGTATTTTTTCTTTCCAAATATTGAACATTTACCAAGTTTCCTTCTACCATCACTCTTTATCCATTTCACAGAAGAAAAACATATCTCTTACCCATATAGAACTTCATTTTTGATGATTTTCTCAGAGTGTACAACCTCCAAAGAATGCTACAATACGGATTAACTTCAAAAAACATTTTATTCAGTTATAGAAGCCTGGCACAAAGTACTACTTATTTTATTATTACATTTACATGATAGTTCCAGAAAAGGCAAATATATAGGCAGAAAGCAAAACAATGGTTTTCTGGTCTTGGGTTTAGGAGCAGTGATTGATAAAAAATAAGCATAACCAAAACATGTCGGGGGGATGGAAATGTTCTGAAACTAGATTGTGGTGATGGTCATGTGACTTTATAAATTTATTAAAAGTTATTGGACTATACACTGACAATGAGCACATTTTTGGTATGTGTATTATGACTCAGTAAAGTTGTTGGGGAAAAAAAAATCCTCTAAGAAGCCAAACAAAAGGATAATTAGAAATAGTGGTATCTGGTTGGACTACGGTGTTTGGAACAAATCCATTTGCAATCCAGGCAATTACCAATTTTTTGTTTTCATCAAAATTGAAAAAGTACTGAACCCAACCGTCAGCTGCTAGGTCACTAAAAGTAATTTTTGGTGATGGATCATTATGTTATTTTTAGCATATAATGTTGGAGGATGTCAAAGAATTGGGTGACATAGCTATAAGAAAATTCCTTACGATCTAACTTACTGAGTAAATTTCCTCCATACTTACATTTATAAACACAAGAGATATGTTTGATGATGAACTGTTTAATTACAAACAATACATAATATGAATACATAAACATTAATTACAAAAGTCATTACACTTAGAAATGCATTTCAAACTGCATATTTGGTTTTAATATTTATTAATAAAAAATTGTATGGTCTAGGTTGTTTTGATCAATATTGTATGAAAAATAATGCTAATAACCAAATCTATAATAAATGTAGCCTAGAACCTTATAATGAGATGATATATAAAAAATTAAATATCAATTTATGTATATATATTTGTTCCACAGAAGTATATAGGGTGATTGACAAAAGCCTTTCCAGAGTGAAAGTATAATGTAATAATATTTGAATAAAATTCTGTGCAGTAAAGAGTATGAAAGAACAAGTTCAAGGAGAAAAATACTATGAATTCCTGACTGTTAAAAACAGAGCTTTTGAATTAATTTTAAGGGACAATAATAGGTTCCACTCCAGTGTTTAGCTTCCCTTTGATATATTTCTGATTATATTATAAATGTAATTATCTTATACATACACTATTATAAGATATATCTAATAATACTGACTTAATATATATAATAGTGATATATATATAATAGTTTATACACTGTCATACATGGAGTTCAAGAACAGGTAGAATGAATTATTTGTGATAAAATTCAAAATAATGGTTACCTCTGGAGTGTTTTCACTAGGAGCGGCATGAGAGAGACTTTTAGTGTTTGGAAATACACTGTATAGGTGGTATCTGCAGAATTGCATGACAGTACGCATATGCAAAACTTCAACCAGCTCTACATTTAAGATATCTGGACTGGGCTGGGCGCGGTGGCTCACGCCTGTAATCCCAGCACTTTGGGAGGCCGAGGCGGGCATATCACGAGGTCATGGGAGGCCGAGGCAGGCGGATCACGAGGTCAGGAGATCGAGACCATCCTGGCTAACATGGTGAAACCCCGTCTCTACTAAAAATACCAAAAAAAAAAAAGAAAAAAGAAAAAATTGGCTGGGCGTGGTGGCGGGCACCTGTAGTCCCAGCTACTTGGAAGGCTGAGGCAGGAGAATGGCATGAACCCTGGAGGTGGAGTTTGCAGTGAGCCGAGATCGAACCACTGCACTCCAGCTTGGGTGACAGAGCGAGACTCCATCTCAAAAATAAATAAATAAATAAGATATCTGGACTTTATTATCTTTATACTTCAATTAAAAAAATACCTAAAAGACAATAGTGCATTTAGAAAATTCTGGAAACACATTTGTTGCAACTATTTAAATTCATGATTAAAAAAAATAAAGAGCCATCTTCAAAATATACAAAAGGGTATACAGTTTTTCACAGTTCTTTTAGGAAGCATATGAGTAAAAAGTGTGAGGGCCATTGAAGTAGCTTTCCTGACTCCAAATGCTGTAGCCACCTCCTCTACTGTGCAGGTGCAGATCTCTGTAACAGTCATTTTACCCCCACCCCCATCTCTGCCCCCACCTCCACCTAAACCTAGATTTTTCCAGCAGTCTGTAGCTCAGTGTCCATATTTATTCTGGGACTACACTTCCCAGTAATGCAACCTGGCTTCTGGTGGAAGTTTGCATTTCTCACATTGCATTCTGTGCTGTGAAGTCATAAATTCAATAGCAAAAAGAACTAGGGAAAAATTAAAAAAAAGATGTGGGAGCTCTGCACTTAGGGAATTGTAGTTTCCCATGTATTCATTTGGTAAGGAATGAACTACATACTGCTTCAAACCTACAGGAGGAAAAGAAAAGAGACAAAATGTTCTGCCTACACTTGAAGAGAGAACTGAGGCAGGAACAGGGGCATATTGAGTAAATCTTGGTTGACTCCAGCAACGGGATTAAGGACCGTGAAGGGCAACTGGCACCACCAGATTAAAAACTGAACAGAGCATTTAAAATGTAACTGTAGTGGTTTTTCTGGTTATAAAGGAAATGCTTACCCATGGTGGAAAATATTGAACAGTATACCTCTAAAAATAAAAATCACAGGCAATAGTGTCACCCAGAGAGACACATTTATATTATTTTATACAGTGGGATCTATTTTGCCAATTTCTAGCAGATGTGATTAAACTCTGCAGAACTATTGAAATGAAGAGGTATCCCTATTGAAATAAACAAAAAAAATTTACAGAGAGGATATAATTGTATACCTTGAAAATCTAAGAATATCAACCGAAAAACCATCAGATCTAATAAGAGAGTTTGGCAACGTGGCTGTATGTAAAATGCAAAATAAGTAAAAAAAAAATAGCTTTCCTGTATGCTCTTATAGAAACTATAATAGGGGTAGTGGCAGGATTCAGTTTTCAAAATTCTAGAAATTAAATAAGCAATGTACAGGTTTTATAAGAAAAAAGCACCATAATAAATTGACAGTCATTAGTGGGAGCAAATATCATGTTCCTGAAAGGGAATTTTGAAATTTAGAGCATGTCAACTGTTCCCAGACTATGTTTGCTTAAGTATCTTTACTGTACTTTGTGGAGTCACGCCATCCATTTCATTCTCAAACGTTTTGGTGTCTGGTCCTCTATAACATAATAATACATGTTTTAAAAATACGTTCTTCCGATTTCTTCAATTTCTTTAATCTTGGGGAAGCAGCAGTGTTGTAGAAGAAGGAGAGGGAAAAGGAAACTAACATTTGTTGCGCATCTACTATATAACAGGTATTAGTTTAGGAAATTTATATGATTTTCCTACTTTAATCCTGACACCAACCCTGTAAAATAGATAGTCATGCCATTTTGTAGATTACAAACTTAGAGCTCTGAGAAATTAAGTTAAAGTTACCCAAAGTCACATCACTCATAAGTGGTAGAGGGTATATTCAAACTCAGGTCATAGAATAAACCCATGCTCTTTCTACCTACTCCTAGTCTTTTCCCAGGCTAGATCTGTGAGGTTGCAACTGTTAATTTGTGTTTCTCAGTTCCCTCACCTTTGGAATGCAGGTAAGAATATTATAGTACCTACCCCATAGGTTTGTTGTGAGGATGAGATGATCCAACCCCTGTGATAAGTTTCCGGGAAATAATTAGTGTTCAATACACAATAGCTAGTATTATTATTACTCTACTTATTGCTACTGAGCACATGTTGGGAGAATGAAGCCCATTTGTTTTTTTTGGGTATCTGTCAGTATTACACAGGTGAGATGGTTCGTAACTCTTTCGTTTAATAATTAACTGAGCATTTACTATGCACAAATATTGTTCAAGGCACTTTTACATATGCCATAAACAAAATATAGGAATGAAAAGAGTGGGGCTAGAGGCAATGTATAAGAACCGGCAGTTTCTGTGCCCCGTTAACTTATTGAAACTACATTAAATTTCAGTCCATTCAAATGACCATATGTCTAAATAGCACATGGACCCACATTTTCTAGTGTTTACTTCCATTTGGTAACAGTCATTTCATTCCCTTATGTTTTAACATTTCAGCATTTCAGAATCTATCTTCTAATGAAGTGTTCATCCAAATGTATAAATTTATCGTATGAAAAACTGAGATTGTTTATGATTATTTTCCCTTAAAAGAAATAATCTGTAATTAGCTTCATTGTGTTTTCTCTACTTGCTTCGTGAACTAGTTTAGGAGAGTATATCTTATGGGTATGAGAAATTCTGCCATGTATTTGAATTTTAATTAAAAGTATTTAGTAATAAGGTGGTAAGGGAATAATTCACACAACCGGTTTGGTGGCAACAGTTCTTGAACAACAGTAAAAATAAATCTACAATAAGATGCAGGAAGAGTGAGTTCAACACACAAAATTTGAAATTCAATCAACCTGTGAGTAGTAAAAGCGGCACCTAGGAAATTCTTGAACATCCATTTTCCAGAATCCAATTTCGGGACCCCCTTTGAATAATTTTTTAAAACACATCTGTTAGAGGAGTGTTGCAGGAAGTCAGGGACCCTGAACGGAGGGACCGGCTGAATCCGCGGCAGAAGAACATAAATTGTGAAGATTTCGTGGACATTTATTAGTTCCCCAAATTAATACTTTTATAATTTCTTACTCCTGTCTTCACTACAATCTCTGAACATAAATTGTGAAGATTTCATGGACACTTATCACTTCCCCAATCAATACCTTTGTGATTTCCTATGCCTGTCTTTACTTTAGTCTCTTAACCCCGTCATCTCCTTTACAAACTGAGGAGGATATATGTCGCCTCCGGACCTTGTGATGATTGCGTTAACTGCACAAATTGTTTGTAGAGCATGTGTGTTTGAACAATATGAAATCTGGTCATCTTCAAAAAAGAACAGGATAACAGCGATGTTCAGGGAACAAGGGAGGCAACCCTGAGCTGGCCGCCACGAGCCAGAGGGAACAGAGCCATATCTCTCTTCTTTCAAATGCAAATAGGAGAAATATTGCTGAATTCTTTTTCTCAGCAAGGAACATCCCTGAGAAAGAGAATGCACCTTGAGGGTAGGTCTATGAACCGCCCCCTTGGAGGCGTCCCTCTTTTATGGTCGAAGCCGAAGGGATGAAATAAGCACCAGTTTCCTGTAGCGCTCCCAGGTTTATTAGGAGGAGGAAATTCCTGCCTAATAAATTTTGGTCAGACGGGTTGTCTGCTCTCAAACCCTGTCTCCTGATAGATGTTATCAATGACAATGCCTGCGGAAACTTCGTTAGCAATATTAATTTTGCCCCATCCGGTGGTCCTGTGATCTCACCCTGCCTCCATTTGCTTTGTGATATTTTATTACTTTGTGAAGTATGTGATCTCTGTGATCCACACCCTATTAGTGCACTCCCTCCCCTTTTGAAAATTGCAAGTAAAAACTTGCTGGTTTTAGGGCTGGGCTGGGGGAGCATCACAGAAACTGCCGACGTGTGATGTCTCCTCCGGACACCCAGCTTTAAATTTCTCTCTCGTGTACGCTTTCCCTTTATTTCTCAAACCAGTCGAGACACCTAGGAAATAGAAAAGAACCCACGTTAACCATCAGGAGCGGGTTCTCCCGATAGAGGAGCATCAAAATAGAGCGTTTGTGGTGCAATTATGTTCTTTTACAATTTCATAACAATACTTGCTTTTAAAAAATCCTATCAGTAGAGAATTGCCCTATGTGAAATTGGTTTGACTGCTGAGAAATCTTTTAGTTTACTTCATTTTAAATAGTTTTATCACCGTCTACAATTGTAAAGCTAATTATCTAGATTATCCAATTTTTGTTTGTTTGTTTGATTAGTATCTGGCTGCAAACACTCTTCCCATTCCCTGCTTAGGTTTTTTGAGGTCTTTGTTGTGTTCACTAATATATCCCCTGGGCCTAGCTAGAATAGTGCCTAGCACCTGTAGGAGCTCCATTCCTATTTGTTTTTTTTTTTTTTTTTTTTGAGACGGAGTCTTGCTTTGTCGCCCAGGCTGGAGTGCAGTGGCCGGATCTCAGCTCACTGCAAGCTCCGCCTCCCGGGTTTACGCCATTCTCCTGCCTCAGCCTCCAGAGTAGCTGGGACTACAGGCGCCCGCCACCTCGCCCGGCTAGGTTTTTGTATTTTTTGGTAGAGACGGGGTTTCACCGAGTTAGCTAGGATGGTCTCGATCTCCTGACCTCGTGATCCGCCCGTCTCGGCCTCCCAAAGTGCTGGGATTACAGGCTTGAGCCACCGCGCCCGGCCCTTCCTATTTGTTAAAAGAAACATTTACTCTATGCCCACATACTAGGAATGTTTCATCTTCTACATACAATATTTCACCAATATGTACTAAATGCCAACATCTAATTATTGTATCATCAGCCTGCATACCACGGTGTTTCAAAATACCTAGGCACGTTGGATTCTCCTTTTTCATTGTCCTTTTAGTATAAGAAGCTCTGGTAAAACGCTCATCTTGAAGATATTGGAAAAAATTGTGCGTTGAGAGTCCAGAGGTCAGTTTTCAGTTCTGATTCCACTCACTGCATGACCTTAGAGAAGTCACTTTGCCGTGGTGCCTTACTTTGCTCATCTATACAATCAGTAGAACAAAAACTTTTCTATCAACTTTGCATGATGCCTGTAGAAATTATTGAAAATGTAAGACAGCATCAGTATATGGCTAGCCAGAATAGCATCTAACACATAATAGACACTTAAAATTCTCTTTCCCCATTCCTGTTTCCCTCTCTTTTTTTTTTTTTTTTTTTTTTTTTTTTGAGATGTAGTGCCACTTTGTCACTCAGGCTAGAGTGCAGTGGCATGATCTCAGCTCACTGCAACTTCGGCCTCCCGGGTTCAAGGGATTCTCCTGCCTCAGTCTCCCGAGTAGCTGGGATTTCAGGTGCCTGCCACCAGGCCTGACTAATTTTTGTAATTTTTAGTAGAGACAAGGTTTCACCATGTTGGTCAGGCGGTCTCGAACTCCTTACCTCAGGTGATCCACCTGCCTTGACCTCCCAAAGTGATGGGATTACAGGTGTGAGCCACCTCGCCCAGCCTCCCCAGCCCTCTTTCTACTTTTCCTTTCTGTGTAAAGTATTATTAGTACTCCCTGCAGAACTGTAAATACGTTTGTGTTTAATTGATGTTTGCAATGACCTAGCAGGGTTTGTGACCTGTTTTCCATAGAAACAAACCTTTGTATTCTTATGTAGATTTGGAGGCGTAGGAGGGTAAACGGATACTTACTCACTATTTTAGAACCATAAATACACTGATTTCACGTTCTTGATGAATAAAATAAAGCCCTGCTAATGATACTATTCATAGTCACTTAGCCTTTGGAAAGGCAGTACAGTATAGTGAAAACATGCACTACATTGGGATTTAGATAATTCTAATTTGGCTTTAGTCTGCCATTAGCTGGCCAAATGACTGAACAAATCGGTTAACTGCTCAGCCTCAGTTTTCTCCTCTGCAAAATGGAGATTGTATCATCTGTCTAGCTAGTGCCATCCACAAGGTATTTGGATAAATCATATAAGGTTATGTATATGAAACCCTTATCATGCTCTATATTTGGAAGACATTAACAATCTGAATGTATCTCTGTTCAGCAGTGAATTTACGCTATATTCCCCTTACAAATATTTCTTTTCATATGATGTTTCTTTGGCTCTTGTCACTGTTCACCCTTTAACTTTGTTAAAGACTATACTTCTTGATAAAAGGGATTTTAATTTTGACTATATAACTCTGCCATATAACCAAGCCTGGTTGTCTAGAAGTACAACAGATAACAACTAATTGTTCTGTAACATTTAGCATTTACTTGTTCTTATATATAAAAATTGAAAAATATTGCAATTAATGTATTAATTACAGTATTCATATATATATCAATATGTTTTTTTTAATTAATATTTTCTTTTTTTGAAATGGAGTCTTGCTCTGTCGCCCAGGCTGGAGTGCAGTGGCATGATCTCGGTTCACTGCAACCTCTGCCTCCTGGGTTCAAGTGATTCTCCTGCCTCAGCCTCCCGAGTAGCTGAGATTTCAGGCACCCACCACCATGCCAGCCAATTTTTGTATTTTTAGTGGAGACGTGGTTTCGCCATATTGGCCAGGCTGGTCTCAAGCTCCTGATCTCGTGATCCGTCCACCTCGGCCTCCCAAAGTGCTGGGATTACAGACATAAGTCGCCACTCCTGGCCAATATGTTTATTAGCATATTTATATATATGTGAAATTTGTTCAAAATCTACCAAATATTTTAAAAATTAAAAACTTCATAAACAGATAAAAACAAAATTCCAAAAGGTTATGAAATCAACCTCACTTTACTTTAGTGAGTCTATATTTTTGCTATTGTGGCAATTTCCTTCATTTAAACTGTATTTTGGGGTCATTTTTAATGCTACTTTGTAAGTTGCTAAGCTTTATTTGTAAATCAATAAGCTGTCAAGCTGTCTTTGGCTTAAAAACTGGAATATGAAATACTGATTTGTAGTCTTTCATTTTCAGTGAAATAATTATGCAAATGTTGCAATATCTTTCTAATACAGTGAATAAAAATCTCATGAAAAATAATTTAATGAAGATCTATTTTTACTATTTGAATTTCAGAAAGATTTTAAGAAATGTGTGGAGAGGCCGGGCGCGGTGGCTCAAGCCTGTAATCCCAGCACTTTGGGAGACCGAGACGGGCGGATCATGAGGTCAGGAGATCAAGACCATCCTGCCTAGCACGGTGAAACCCCGTCTCTACTAAAAAATACAAAAAACTAGCCAGGCGAAGTGGCGGGCGCCTGTAGTCCCAGCTACTCCGGAGGCTGAGGCAGGAGAATGGCGTAAACCCGGGAGGCGGAGCTTGCAGTGAGCTGAGATCTGGCCACTGCACTCCAGCCTGGGCGACAGAGCGAGACTCCGTCTCAAAATAAAATAAAATAAAATAAAATAAAATAAAATAAAATAAATAAATAAATAAAAAGAAATGTGTGGAGAAACCATGCAATCATTTTACTGTAGAAAATAACTGTCATGTAGCACCACCAAGAATCTCTACTTTTCTGTTTCAGCATCTATTATGGATTTATTTGCTTGAATGCTAGAAAAAGGCAGGAAATGCTCAATTATTAGCAATAGTTTCCTTCACTGAAAAATCTAAAAGAAATAGTTGAAACGGCCGGGCGTGGTGGCTCAAGCCTGTAATCCCAGCACTTTGGGAGGCCGAGACGGGCGGATCACGAGGTCAGGAGATCGAGACCATCCTGGCTAACACAGTGAAACCCCGTCTCTACTAAAAAATACAAAAACCTAGCCGGGCGAGGTGGCGTGCGCCTGTAGTCCCAGCTACTTGGGAGGCTGAGGCAGGAGAATGGCGTGAACCCAGGAGGCGGAGCTTGCAGTCAGCTGAGATCCGGCCAATGTACTCCAGCCTGGGCGACAGAGGGAGACTCCATCTCAAAAAAAAAAAAAAAAAAAAAAAAAAAAAAAAAAAAAAAAAGAAACAGTTGAAACATTCAGCAGAGCTCTTAAAGTAAGAATGTGCTATATTAGTGATTCAGATTTTCCTAACACTTTAACAACACATATTCAAGTAATATTCAAAGCATAGACAATTATTATTATACTTCACAAATGTTCAGTAGAAATTAAGAATGGTGGTGATTTGAGATTGAGTAGCCATACAGAAATTCTGATCTTTGACTATTTACCTTTCTCTTAAAAATAAGTGTCTAGTTTAGTATTTAGATGTCCAAGTGCTCGGGCAACATGAAATCTTGCCTAAATCCTCAAGCATACAAATAGGATAGATAGAGTTGTTGAAATTTGACTGTAAATATACAGAAAATGTAATGTCAAAAACACATTTAATTTCCACTGACTTACTATAGCAAGCAGTACTTCTCATACAGTAATATACATCTGAATCTATTGAATTTTTTTTTTTTTTTTTTTTTTTTTTTTTTTTTGAGACGGAGTCTCACTGTGTCACCCGGGCTGGAGTGCAGTGGCCGGATCTCAGCTCACTGCAAGCTCCGCCTCCCGGGTTTACGCCATTCTCCTGTCTCAGCCTCCCGAGTAGCTGGGACTACAGGCGCCCGCCATCACGCCCGGCTGATTTTTTGTATTTTTAGTAGAGACGGGGTTTCACCGTGTTAGGCAGGATGGTCTCGATCTCCTGACCTTGTGATCCGCCCGTCTCAGCCTCCCAAAGTGCTGGGATTCCAGGCTTGAGCCACCGCACCTGGCCTTCCATTGAATTTTTTAATTGCAAATTCTTTTTCAGTAGGTCTGGTGTGGGGCCTGAGATTCTGCATTTCTATCAAGTTCCAAGGTGTTGCAAATGCTACTGATTCTGCCCACATTTGCAGTGTCAAGGGACCATAGGGTACAACTATATTAAGTACTATGAAGGTAAATTAAGGCTGTCACACAAGTATCTGGAAATAAGTGAGATAATTATCCATGTCTTCACTGGATTTCTCACCAGAGACAACATGGAAGTGGGTTTGCTTCCAAGTGGATTGGATGTTTTGATTTCATGCATTTTTTTCTAAGAGAGTAATGAAACACAATTATCTCAACCAAGAGAGATGAACAAGGCCTTGCTAAGAAGATACATAGGTATGGCAAAATATGTCAGAGTTCTGATAGCCGAAGGAGCTAGGTTAGAATCCTATGTCTGGCTACTAGCCAGGTGCGCTTCAGCAAGTAATATACATTTTCTGAACTTCTGATTTTTATATCTAAAATGGGTATAATAACAACTCACTTGTAGGCATTCACTGAGTACTTCTAGGTTCTAGGCACATATCTATGCACTTTAAAAGTATTATCTCATTTCATCTTCACAACGCTATGAAATAGGTGCTATTATCATCTCCATTTTACAGTTTAGGAAATAAATGGACACCAAAGTGAAGTAAAATGCTACAAATCACATTGCTAGTACTTGGTATAAGTGGTGTTCAAAATCAGACAGTTAAACTTCACAGTTTGCTCTTAACCACTATGCCGTGATGTCTTTACAGGGCCGCTCTTAGCATCAAAACTAAGTAAGAAATAGGAGCAGAGAGGTGAGGCAGATGGACATCAAAAAAACCCTTGATGACTTCTAAAACTGATATTGGAGAGTATGACTAACATGAGAGGAAAAGTGTGGTTCTTAACACTGAATTCCTGAATCACGCAGACTTATCTGCCCAGACAATAGGTAGCCACGGAACATGGAGGCCTTACTTTCAGGGGCATGGCCTTTATTGCAAAGCACATGCAGACAGAACCCAAAGAGGGTGAGTGAGGTAATGGATGAGCTGCACACACTCAGTTCCCTCTCCCAAATTCACTGTTCAGGTAAGTCACTAACGGAACTCCTTGTACATGGAAGAAAACAAAAAGGGTAGAGAATAAACATTTTCTTCAGCAGTAAGATTCTACCTTTAATCTCTGGCTAAGAATTACATAAATAACATTTATTATACATTTATCTTATTGAATATTTGAGACTCTTCAACTAGTACTTGCTACATTTCTTTCTGCTACCAATTAGGCATTCATTAATCATGAATAAATCAAAAGAGATTACTAATACTTAGCAGGGTACAAAATGCTAGCAGGAAAAAAAGCCCATCTAATATTATATATAATAAGATAATCTGCCCAATTTTAAAATTCAAAAAGGAAGAGACATTAGTAAAATATTTTTCTCATAGGGACTATCCCAGCACTTTGGGATGCCGAGACGGGCGGATCACAAGGTCAGGAGATCGAAACCATCCTGGCTAACACAGTGAAACCCCGTCTCTACCGAAAAAAAAATACAAAAAACTAGCCGGGCGAGGTGGCAGCGCCTGTAGTCCCAGCTACTCGGGAGGCTGAGGCAGGAGAATGGCGTAAACCCGGGAGGCGGAGCTTGCAGTGAGCTGAGATCCGGCCACTGCACTCCAGTCCGGGGGACAGAGCGAGACTCCGTCTCAAACAAACAAACAAAAAAAAGTGTCACTTGATGTTATTAATAAGCATTCATATAATAACATGTTTCTAAGTTTTAATAAAAAGCTCTTAATTCAGGAAAAATACATTTTCCTATTAAGAGCATTAATATAAATGTTTATCTAATTAGCAAATAGTAAACATATACAAACTAGTAAATAAGAGTCTCAAAACAATGTGGAGAAAATAGAAAAATGTAAGATAAGAAGATACTAAATTGTATGTTTTTGTTTGTTTCTTTGTTTGTCTATTTTTGAGACACAGTCTTGCTCTGTCACCCAGGCTGGAGTGCAGTGGCACAATCTCGGCTCACTGCAACTTCCGCCTGCCGGGTTCAAGCGATTTTCCTGCCTCAGTCTCCTGAGTAGCTGGGATTACAGGCGTGCACCACCACGCCTGGCTAATTTTTAATCTTTAGTAGAGATGTGGTTTTACCATGTTGGTCAGGCTGGTCTCGAACTCCTGACCTTGTGATCTGGCCCCCTCGGCCTCTCAAAGTGCTGGGATTACAGGCATGAGCCACCATGCCCAGCCTAAATTGTATATTTTGCAAATCAAGTTCATTTACCTTTTGGTTGACATTGGACCGTATCATTGTTCAGGGCGGCCTCACTGAACACCAACATGCCAACATCCATGTTATTGTTCCTATTCCCATATATACTTTATATATTTATGTCCTTCTTTTTCTGTCTACTTCCTTTAGCCTCTCCTTTTTCCACAAGTCATCAGCCTTGTTTAAATCTCAGTTTCCTCCCTCTTCATCTCTGATCCCATGATCTTTCTCTTCAACTACTCTTATGTTAGCATTCTTCACTCTCTTCTGTGTATTTAAACTAATATTTACCTGAAAATTTCAAAACCTAAATCAATACAACTTAGTAACTCCCTCACTCCCACCTTAGCTCACTAAAATTGGCTATTTCCCCATAAATATGAGTATTGATTCAGCCACAAACTTATGGATTCCAACCACAGCTGAGCTCTCAGCAAAGCAGTGTAATTTGTTCAAGTGTTTCTGGAAAGATTCTTCTTCCACTTCCCACATTGTCTATTCTAAATCTTCACAATTCTCTACTTATCTCAGAGGTGATTAGATGCTTTTAGGCAAAAACTACTGCATTTCTCTGCTCCTAACCTGAGGACATACCTCCACTATACAAACCTTTATTTCTATTGATTCAATTTCTTTTTTTCAAAGATGAATGTTTCTGCCTGTGCTCTGGGTTACATCCCTTCCTGTCTCCTCTGAAATCTTGCTGTAAGAGTAATTTTTCCCTTTTACTTTATCTTCAATCTATCCTTCTAAATTTTCTGGCTGATTCACTTTGGCCTATACATATTTTAAAGTCTCTCCCACATTAAAACTATTAAACCCTAGACCTTCCATGTTCCATTTCCAGGTACTTGTTGCTCTCTCCACTTTCCTTAACTGTTAACCTTAGAAGAATCTTCTGTACCCATTATTTCCATTTCTTTGCCTTCCATTTCCATTTCCACCCAGTCTAGCCTTTGCTCTCACTTCTACATCAAAACCATCTCCTTTTATTAGTTAGAAGAAAATAAACCCCACCCTAAATTTTGGTAATTTGATACTAACTTGATCAACTGATTATTTATAAAAATATGAGCAGCATGTAGAAAAACAACTGCAAAATACCAGCCTCAGTAACATTGGGGTTGTTTTACCACCCTTAAACCTGAAGGGGCAAGAGAAGGATGCAGTTACCAGAACCTGGAAATAGCAAAAGCTATCTAGAAATGGACACTTGACAGGAATTGTGACTTTGTGTCAGGAAAAATCCAGCATGTGCTAACCACAGGGAGTTAACAAGGAAATAAATATCCAAACCTCACCCTGTTCCTTCCCTCAGAGCTCCTACAAGAACTCCCCAATACTTGAACCTGAATCAAAGTCCATTTATACACATCTACTGAAGATGTACAGATCAGAGAAGAGTGGAGAAGGGTGAAGAGTGAATCCAGAGACATCTACAGAAGACACCCTGCGCATTCATGGGCCCAGATCCAGTGATAACATTTGAATTCTTAACTTACTTGATATCTACAATATGTGATATTGCTCCCTCTGACCACTTTAAAATTCTTGCCTAGAACAAATTATGCATTTTGCACTTTAACCTTTTTGTCCCGACCTCCCTGAGTGTTCTTTCTTGATTTCCTTCATCATCTTTTCTCCCTAACCCTGCTTACCTCTTAGATATGGATGGGTTCCAAGACTTTGCCCTCAGCCTACTTGTCTCAAAAAGTAGGCCTTAGTTTGACCCTGATCACATCTAATATTTCAACATATATGCTAAGAAATTCCAAATATATCTCTTCAGGCCATATATTTGTTTCCAGAGCAACAGCTTATACTTTCAATTGTCCGCTGCACATCTTTTTACCAGATGTCCCACAAAAACTCTATTTCAATGTGTCCAAAACAAAATTTCTCTTCTTTACCCAAGTACAGCAATTCCTTTACAAACCTATTCCTCTTCCTGTGTTCTCCATTTCAGTTAATAAAAGCAATGATCCCCGATCTCTCCAACCAGAAATCTGAGTGATATCCGTGTTAGTTCCACCTCCTCATTCCACATACTCGAACAATACTCAGGTCTTTTCAACACTATCCCATTAAAATACTTCATATGTATTCTCTCATCTCTGTCCCACTGCTACTACCTTACATCAAGTCCTATTTATCCCCTGGACTTTTGTTGTAGTATCCTGATTGTTTTTGAGGGTTGCAGGGGTGGGGGGTGTCACAGGTCTGTGTCCATGTAGTATACTGTCAGAATTACCTTTTTAAAAGCAAATATATTCACAATATTCCTCTTTGGGAGCAAGGTGGATGAGGCCTTTTATGAGTTAACCATCACTTACCAATATAACATCATCAACATTCCCTATGCAGATGTTCGTTAAAGATTTATGTAATAAATATACGATTGGATTCCATTGCTCATAGTAATTTTTACCATGTATTGAGGAATTACCGGGTGTTAGACACTGTGCTAAATGCTAATTGTGAGGTTTATTTCACTTAAACCTTGACGAGTCTGTGATCTAAGTTTTTTTTTTTTCCAATTTAACAGATGAGGAAATACAGTAAATCAGGTTATCTGCCTAAAGTTACAAACCTGCAATTGGCAAAGGTCACGGTTTAATTAATGGCTACCAGAACCGAAAGCTTATGTATCTGGCAGCATGCACAGAGCTTTATACCCAGTGCTCAGCGTCAGACTACCTAGGTTCGGTTCTCAGTTTAGAAATTTATTACAGTTATGATGGTTAAAAAAAAAATCTATTTTGAACACTTACAAATGGGCCTGACATTTGTTAAGCACCCAAAAAATGTTAGCTACTATTATTATACAGTAGGCTTTAAGCCTTTCTGGGAATTGAAAGAGTTAATTGCTTGCTAAAGCCTCTACATTGATTGCCCCTCTCCCTTGACCCTCAATAGCTTTCCTGTAAAAAACTAGAAAAAGAAATGGTACTGATCCTCATTCTGCATACAGGACAGATTTTGCTTGAAAGGGGACTGCAGCGTGTTCTCATTAGGAATTCAAGACCACATTCACCGGCAGCTTCACAGTGAGAACTCATATTTTTGAGCAATCACTTTGCAAGACAACTTGAAAGGCAAAAGTCCAGATATAGTTATTCATTTTGTCAAAATGGGGGAGGGGATGTGTTGTAGGTTGGGTCTGTCTATTTGTTTGTCTTTGGAGAGAAGGTAGCGGAGGAACCAAACTGCCTTTAGGAGTGTTTGGAGAAAATATAACACATCAATATTAAATCAATGCATGGAGTTCGTACTAGCTATATGGCCAGTATACACATACACATACACACACACACACACACACACACACACACACATGCAGTCAACATTATAATTATGAGAAGACTATTTCCATTACCCCAGCACATTTCCTGTGCTTCTTTGTAGTAAACATATTCTACTAAACTCCAGGCTTGGAAACTACTGATTTGTTTTTTATCCCTATAGTTCTGCCTTTTCTAGAATTTTTTTTTTTTTTTTTTTTTTGACAGAATCTCCCTCTGTCTCTCAGGCTGGAGTGCGGTGGCTCAATCTCAACTCACCACAACCTCTGCCTCCCGGGTTCAAGCAATTATCCTGCCTCAGCCTCCCAAGTAGCTGAGACTACAGGTATGCGCCAACATGCTCAGCTAATTTTTTTGTTGTTGTTTTTTCAGTAGAGACGGAGTTTCACCATATTGGCCAGGCTGGTCTTGAACTCCTGACATTGTGATCCGCCCACCTCGGCCTCTCAAAGTGCTGGGATTACAGGCATGAGCCACCGTGCCTGACCAATATAACTCAATTTTTAAATTAATATCCCTTTTCTATTGATGGAGAGCTGGGTTATTTCGAGTTTGTAGCTGTTATGAATAGTGACACTAGGAAAATTCACGTAAGGTATTAATATGGACATATATTTCTTTTTGTGTGTGTGGGATCATATGGTATGTGTATGCTTAGCAATTTAATAAACTGCTGAACTGTTTATCACAGTGGATGTACCCATTTTCATTCTCACTGGCCATGAATAAGGGATCCAATTGCTCCTCATCCTTGTCAAGACTTGACATTTCCAGTCTTTTAAATCTCAGCCATTCTAGCTATGCATAGTAGTATCTCATTAGGATTTTTGTATTCTCTTTCTAATATCATCTGAGAAAAAATAATTAAGCAAATGCATCAGAACTGTCATATTTAAATCGTTGAAAGCATACATTCCAGTACAAGAGTTAGCCAGATGGCAAAGCACACTGCCAAAACATCCTTCCAAATTTCTCTCTCCTTATGATGCAATGGCTCTGAAGCCTTAAGGATACATTGATGTTCAATACACATCTTCTTTGAACAATGCGATGTCATATCAAACATTATTCAGGTGTACAATTAATGACTTAAATGTGCTATTTATTTATTTATGTATTTATTTATTATTGAGAAAGGCTCTCACTCTGTCTCCCAGACTGGAGTGCAGTGGTGTAATCTTGGCTGACTGCAACCTCCATCTCCCGAGTTCAAATGATTCTCCCACCTCAGCCTCCTGAGTAGCTCGAAATTACAAACACACGCCACTATGTCTGGCTAATTTTTGTATTTTTTGGTAGAGACAGGGTTTCACCATGTTGGCCAGGCTGGTCTCTAACCCCTAACTTCAAGTGGTCTGCCAGCCTAGACCTCCCAAGAAGTGGTGAGATTACAGGCATGAGCCACTGCAACTGGCCTAAATGTGCTATTTTTGAATGTGATTTTTTTTTAATTAAGAGTTCTGAACTCATAAGGACTTAAATAGTTGAAAATTCTGAGGACCAAGAAATTTTTTAAAAACCATAAATTCCCCCCACAAAAAAACATATTTAGGACTACTTAAGAATTCTGTTTTCTGGTGAAAATACTATCTACATTGAGAAAGTTTAGGACTGGGAGGGGGATTGGAGAAGATGAGCTTGCAAAGAAATGTTAAGGCCAAAAATTATGTACTTGATCTTAAATGGTATGCCAAGGAACCAAAATATGAAATGACTTTTACTTGTTTTCATGTGTGTATTCATATGACTCCATGTGTGGCTCTTGATTTGCTTGTCTGTTAGTTTCTATACCTATATAATACTTCTTTATTTAGTAAACTGTGCTATTGAAAGTTCCCTTCTATTTTTAATTCTTTTATGTAGCTATCTCTTACTCAATATTTAAACCTTATCTGTGCTGTTTCTCTAAGCTCACACATTACTTCCTCTTGGAAGTCATTCTGAGCCAAATACTCAGCCTTCATTTTGAGTTAGGTGGCCCTCTTCTGTAATTCTATAACCACCTACACTTAGCTCATAACCTTTACCTACACTGTTAACCGTAAATTGTAATGGCACATTTATTTGTTCATTTTCCCTAACAGGCTTGAAAATCTTTGAAGTCAGAGACCAAGTTCTGTTAATTGTTGCACCAACCAGACCAGGCAGGGGACCTAGTGTATATGGGTATTAAATAAATATTTGGTTAATGAGTTAATGATTTTTACTCCTATCTGACTCATGCATTTCAACAGGAGTTTTCAAAGTCTTGCAAAGGCATGGCTGATGAAGAAATTTTAGTCAGGCTATGTGTTGAGATATTCTTTGTGTTAAGATTGTAGCTACTTTCTTATCAATGAGTATTACTGCTTCCACATCTTACCTCACTAACTTTAATGTATGTCTTAGTGTTTTACATAACCATGTATCACTGTGGTAATGTCCTTCAATGTGTCTCAGAAAGAAAGAAGCATGATCCAAGGATTCTATAAACCTGACATCAGGTACCATCAGAGAACTGAGCAAACCTTCCTTGAATAAGGTCTTTCTTTCATCTATATTTGTATGTTCCAGGTGCTATTTTAGGATACATTTGTTATTAATTTTTTGTCTTTAAATAGATTTTATCTGTGTGTAAAATGTCTTCCCAACTTAGACTGTCAGCAGCTTAACATAGAGAAATATGACGGAAGCATAAATTAAAATTTTTAGACTCTTTTCATATCTTCTTATAGCTACATATATGACACACAACAAAACTCACTGTCTAATTATGTAATTCTGCTGGGTAATTACTTCTCTCATTTAGACAGAAACTTCTTTCCTGCACAGTGTCATCCTGACCTGAATGATTGTCAAACTGAAAACAATTTTGAAAATCGGAGAATTTAGTTAAAAGGACGATTACAAGGCAAAACAAATAAAGCAGAGAAAACCCTACAATTGAGATGATTAAGAGGAAAACTGAGAAAACTATTTTGCTTTAAAAATTGTGAAACTGTCAGTTCTATGCATGAGGAAACTTATGTAATCAGTGGCCAGAAAGAATAATTACGAATTCTAAGCCTCGGACAGTTGCAACTAGCAACTAGTTTTAACAAGTACCTTTCAGAACTTGTTTTTAACACACTTTTTTGACTAGGCCTTGTGGCTCATGCTTGTAATCCCAGCACCTTGGGAGGCCAAGGCAGGAGGATTGCTTGAGATCAGGAGTTTGAGACCAGCCTGGGCAACATAATGAGAACCCTGTCTCTAAAAACCAAAAACCAAAACAAAGAAACCCACAGTTTCTTTTATTGTTAACATAGCTACATAAGAAACAGAACTGACAACCTCAACAGACATCTGAGCTGGCACTGAGAACTGCCTGGAGAGCTGGATAAGACAGAACTCCTACAGAGAGACCAGAATGTTTGGTACCAGAAAGTCTGTAGTTGAGCACTGTCATGGGCTCCCGTCCCCTAGGAAGATTTAGCCTTTGTTAGCTGCTGGAACTGGACAGAACAGGGCTGTCTTGCCCATGGGATGAGGCCTCTCTGATCTGAACACTTCCTCATTTGCCAGCCTTTCCCAGGGTTTCTCCCTGGACATACCTGCTTGCAACATGGCCTCAGATCCCCAGTCAAAACATTTACCAGTGCCCACTATTATAGCTCTTTCACAGGCAGACTCTGCCTATCCACTTTTGCAGACAAATCCCCCACTATTGCATGCATGGGGGACCACCACTGCCCCACCATAGCACTTTTGATGGTCACCCAAATCAGAGGATTATTGCCAATAAACAGAACACTTCAATCGCTCCAGTGCAGCAGGTACTTTAACTCAAGAGGCCAGGGAACAAAGCTGCAGACCTGGTCCTAGTCCCCAGGGTGAGAGTATACAGCACAAGAGTGCTGAGCTGAACCTTGGCCTGCTGAAAGCATACAGAAACAAAGCCAATCCTCTAAACCCAAATTATATCACAGTTAAACCCTCAAGGGCATCAAAGGATATAAAAGAGAAAAGCACCATCCTACAGAGAGCAACTCCAAATATTAAAGAAACATGAGCCCACACAGATGAGATACAACCAGCACAAGTACTCTAGCAACTCTAAAAGCCAAACTCTCTTCTTACTTCTAAATGACAACACTAGCTCTCCAGCAATGATTCCTAGTCAAACTGAAATGGCTGAAATTACAAATGTAGAATTCAGAAACTGGATGACAAGGAAGCTCATAGAGATATAGGAGGAGATTGAAACCCAATCCAAGGAAAAAAGTAAAATGGTCGAAGAGTTGAAGCATGACATAGTCATTTTGAGAAAGAACAAAACTGAACTTCTGGAAATGAAAAATTCACTACAGGCATTTCAGAATTGACTTGGAAGCACTAATAACAAAATAGATCAAGCTGAGGGAAAAAAATTCAGAGCTTGAAGACTGCTTCTTCAAATCAATTGCAGACAGATAAAAATAAAAAGAATAATTAAAAAAATGAAAAAAAAACTCTAAGAAGTATGGGATTATGTAAAGTGTACAAACTTAGAACTCATTGACATTTCTGAAAAAGATGGAGAGACAGCAAGTAACTTGGAAAATATATTTGAAGATATTGTCCATGAAGATTTCCTGAACCTTGCTAGAGAGGTATACATGCAAATGCAGGAAATTCAGAGCACTTCTGTGGCATACTATAAAGGATAGCTATCCCCAAGGCATATAGTCATCAGATTCTCCAAAGTCAATGCAAAAGAAAATAACAGCAACCAAATTAAAGCCAGCTAGAGAAGAGGGTTAGGTCAAGTACAAAGGGAACATCATCAGGCAGTGGACCTTTCAGCAGAAACCTTGCAACCCTGAAGAGATTGAGGACCTATACTAAACATCCTTAAAGAAATTTCAAGCAAGAATTTCACGTCCAGCCAAAGTAAGTTTCATACGTAAAGGAGAAATATGATCCCTTTCAGACAAGCAAATGCTAAGGGAATTTGTTACCACTAGACCTGCCTTTCAAGAGGTCCTTAAGGGGGTGCTAAACGTGGAAATGAAAGACTGTTACCTGCCACCACAAAAACACACTTATGTACATACCCCACTGGCACTTTAAAGCAACTATGCAATCAGGTCTACAAAACAACCAGCTAACAATATAATGGCAGGATAAAATTCTCACATAAATTTGAATGTAAATGGGCTAAATAGCCACTTAAAAGATACAGAATGACAAGTTGGATAAAGAAGAAAGACCCAACTGTATGCTGTCTTCAGGAGACCAATCTCACCTGCAATGACACCCATAGGCTTAAGGTAAAGAGATGGAGAAAGATCTATGAAGCAAAGAAAAAAACAAAAAGAGCAGGGGTTGCTACTCTTATTTCAGACAAAACAGGCCTTAAACCAACAATAATTATGAACAAAGAAGGGCATTACATAATGATAAAGAGTTAAACAAGAAGACTTAACTATACTAAATATATATGCACCTAACAAAAGAGCACCCAGATTTATAAAATAAGTTCTTAGAGATCTACAAAGAGACTTAGATAACCACACAGTAATACTGGGAGACTTCACTAAACTATTCAACATAATACTAAATTATTGGGGCAGGGGGGTGATAGGGGGGATTTATATGAGTGAAGATAATAAATTGGTAACTTGCCCCATTATTCTAAGATATGTCAAATCCTATCTTATCTAGATAGTCCAGATAGGCCATGACCATACATCCAAATATTAATATGTAGCCTTTTTTTGTAAGTGGATGTGAATGCTATTCCAATTTAATTAACTATGAATTAAAGAAAAAAAGGAAAGTCATCATGCAAATGTCTGCCCATTGAAAACAATCAGGCCTAAATACATTAATCTTTCATTTTTCTATTAGTGTTTTTCAAAGACATGGATCAGAATGTCCTGGAAGACATGTTAAAATATAGATTATTGTTCTTCACTCACAACATTCTGAGTCAGTTGGTCTCGGATGGGGCCAGCTAATTTTCATTTTTTAAATTTCCAGGGTGCTGCTGCCGCTGCTGATATAGAGATATACCAGATAGTCTTCTGTGTGTTGGGAATGCATGATAAACAAAAGCAAGGTATAAGTCCTCATGGAGTTTATAGTATATTGAGGGAAATAGACAGAAATATAATATCAGGTACGAAAAGTGCCATGAAGAAAAAAAGTAGGATAAAAAAATAGAAAATCATGGGGTGCTTTTATAGACAGGGTAGTCAGGGAAGATCTCTGCATTGTGTGATATCTATATAGACATATTAATGAATATAAGCCAATGGGAAAGGAATACAATTTCTTAAGCTACTTGAGAATAGATCGGTTTTTTATAATTTTAATATAATAGTTTATAAATTGATTGTCATTTAAAAAATAGGGGTTTGTGACATCCTTTTAAAGTATTCTGAGATAATTAGCAGCTGGATAAAATACTTCACATTTTATGTGTTCAAAACGAAGGGAAGGCACTTTTCCTCTCTGTCTTTAAGATGGAAGTTAGGCTGGGGGAAGTGGCTCATGCCTGTAATCCTAGCACTTTGGGAAGCCGAAGCAGGCAGATTAGCAGGCAGATACTTGAGCCCAGGAGTCTGAGACCAGTCTGGGCAACATAGTAAAATTCCGTCTCTATAAAAAAAATTACAAAATTTAGCTGGGCATGGTGGCATGTGCCTGTGGTCCCAGCTCCTCAGGAGGCTGAGATAGGAGGATCACTTGAGCCCAGGAGTTCGAGGCTGCAGTGAGCCGTGATTGTACCACTGCACTACAGCCTGGCAACTGAGTGAGACCCTATCTCAAAAAAAAAAAAAAAAATAGATGGAAGTTAAATAAATTAGTTTTCTTCTGCTCCTCTATGAGGTGGTGGTCTTCATTGTGTACAAAGGAATAGGCTCTAATGACATGATGACATGATTTTCACTGTAAAAGAAAACTAGGATATTTTGGGCAGATCTTTAATATGTTGAAAAGACAAAAACAGGAGCCTTCCTAAAATGATTCCTCAGCATCCCCAACAAAGATAGACTCGTGGAGCTCTGCTAAGGGGAGAATGGGTGCTAGTCCAGTATGCTATGTTGAAATGTCATCTTTCTCTAGCCTCATTGTGGATCTCTATGCCTCAGTTTTTTTGTTTTGTGCCTTAGTTTTATGCCTTCTTTGAGTCATCTCTCAATTATAGCTTCTCCATTGCAAGGTGTACAGTCCACTGCTTCAGTGCTTTTTTTTATTACAAGTAAACATAGATAAACAAGTGCAATTTATTAAGTATGCCACTGAGAAACATTTCTGTATTTTCCAAGAGGCCATAATGTAAAGTAGTCTGAGTATCAACCCTTGAGTCATAATTGGTGACATCACAGTTATGCATCTCTTATCATTTCGAAATTATTTATTCTACCTAAGCCTCAATTTCTCAATTTGTGAAAGTAGCAAACAGCTACAAGATGTTCTCTAAAATCATATGTTCTGTGTGAATAATTTAGTATTATGTTGGAGGAGGAGTGGAGTTGGGGGGTTACTCTCAACTGCTGATAACATTTATTCTTTAAACAAATATTTAGTGAATATCCACTGTGTACTGTTCTAGGCCCTGTTCTAGGAGCCTGTGATATATCAATGAGCAAAACCGAACAAAATTCCTACTTTCATAAAGTATACTTTCTAGCAAATCTTGATGAAAACTTATGTCTTTCTCTCCCTGTCTCTTTCTTTCTCTCTCTTTCAGACTTGAACCAGACTTTGACTCATAACCTATAGCATTGAAGGTATTATGAAATAAAAAATATATATATTTTAACATTATGTTTCACAGAGTCTGTATCTTTTTAAAAATTACTCCAAAGCCCCCCAAAATCATGACTAAAATGGAGAATAGGCTCTGCTACCTTTACATTGTCTCCTAATACTAGACTTATAGGCGTCTTCAAGAGCCTGTGCCCTAAAGACACAATTACATTTAACATCCCACTTGTTATAGTTGATGGCTGCAGTAATAATAACTAGCATAGTGCTTCCTATGTGGCAGATACTATTCTGAGTTTTTTACACATAAAAACTCATTTAATTCTTACAATAACCCAATGAGGCAAGTACTGCTCTTTTAGTCTTAATGTTCTACAAATCAGGAAACTGAGGAACAGAGAGGTTACATAACTTGCCTAAGTGTTTACAGATGGTTTAGAATCAGGCTTCAGATTGATATCATTCATCTTCAGAAACTGTGCTATTAACCAATGCACTAGTGATTCTTTGTTATATCAACCTGAGAACTCAATATGAGAGAAATCTTCCTAAAGCACTTGTAACAAACAGTGGCAATTTATGCTTGCAATATTGATTAGACTGACTAATTACTCCTGTGAACTGCTAACCAAATAACTAACACTGTCTCCTTTAAACCATTGATCTGTTATTAAAGACACTAACAGCCTTGGAAGAGTTCCTCACACGTTCATTAAGTTTATCATTGTTTTGTTTCCATCTTTTTCTTTATTTCATATTTCTTTTCTCATACACACACACACATGTACATATGTAAATTTATTTTGGTACGTGTGCTCTCTTCCTTTTTAGATCTCATTCTTTCCCCAATATTCATCATCAAACTCATACAAATAACATTTTGGAAATGCTGAAATAAGGCTGTTTCTATAGCAGCAGTTTTCAAATATCTTGAATTTTCCTTTAATTGGTACAGGCTTTTAAGGTCACTCAGTAAACTAAATTAGCTATTCCTGAATATGCTGTTATTTCAAGAGCTACATTGTCCTCTCTTTCTGATGAAACTCTATTAACAAATTTCAGTTATAGGAGGACAGAGTCAATTAACTTTTAGAAAATCCATTCTTTAAGAAAGGACTATAGCCCAGGTTTACACAATCTCAGAATTTAATGAGCTTTGATTTTTTTACAGAAAAAGTTATAAGTTCTTGATTGATGTTGAAGTGACAACATTTTATATTTTTGCCTTGTATACCACGTTGCCAAGTGCATAAAAGCACTCAATAAACACTTTTAAAAATGAATATAAGGATTTCAAGTCCAAAGCAAGATAGAGTAAGTCAACTATAGCCTACCTCTTCCACTGATTACAACTAAACCTCTGGACAAAGTATAAAAATATCAGAAGGTATGTTAACATGGGAAAAAATGACTATTTTTCTCCAGTTAAACATATTTAAAATATTGTAGAAGATAGAATGGCCCCCCAAAATGTTTATGAACTAATCCCGGGAACCTGTGAATATTATTTATTATATTACAAAAGAGACAGTGGAGATGTAATTAAGGTTATTGCTGGAGTCAGATAGAGTCAGAAAAATAAGAAGTCAGAGAGATTCAAAGAATGAGAGGAACCTGACATGCCATTGCTAGAGGAGGCCACATGGAAAGCATGAGTAGGAATGTGAGCAACCTCTAAAAGCAAAGACCGGCCCCAGCTGATGATATTCAGCAAGGAAAGAGGAACCTCAGTGCTCCAGATGAAAGAAAATATATATGGCCAATAACCTGAATAAACTTGGAAGTAGATTTTTTCCACAGATCTTCCAGTAATAAACAAATGCAGCTCTGCTGACCCCATAATTTAGGCTTTGTGAGGCCCCGAGCAAAAGACCCTACTGAATCATGTTGTTATTGGCTTCTGATTCATAGAACTGAGATAATAAATGGCTGTTGTTTTATGCTGTTAAATAACTAGCAACTTGTTATGGCAGCAATAGAAAAACAATGCATATTTTGGTACCAGAAATGGGGCATTTATATAACAAATATCAAAAAATGTGGAAGTGAGTTTGGAATGGGTTAGTGAATAAAGGTTGAAAGACTTTGAGGAGTATGACATAAAAAGACTAAATTGACTTTAACACTCTGTCAGTAGAAATACTGATGCTGCTTGTGAGGGTTCAGAAGGAAGAGAAGATAACTTAAGAGAAATGGTAAATCACTCTAGCGAAAGCCTAAATCACTTGAACAGACAATTAATAGAGATCTAGACTCGGATGATACTACTGGTTAAGGTTCAGAGAGAAGTGAGGAACATGTATCTGTAAACTGAAGGAAAGGAGACCCATGTTATGCACCGTCAGACAGTTTGGTGAAATTACATCCTGCAGTTATGTGAAAAGCAGAACTTGTCAATGAAAGTCCTGGTCATTTACCTCACATTTCCAAGCAAAATTTTAAAGTGCATTCTGGTTTCTTCTCACTGCTTATAGTAAAAATAAAGAGAAGAAAGAGAACTTAAGGAAAGGACTGTGAAATTAAAACAAAAACAAAAACAAAAACAAAAAAACCCCAGGAATTAATGATTAGGAAATTTTCCAATCTATTCAGATGCCAAAAAGTCAGAGTATTCAGTCACACAAAGTGCTGTTTGAAAAGATTAAAGGTGTGGCTCACAGATCCTCTTAAACAAATCAGGGAACCTCTAGGTATCTTAAGGGTCTAGGTATCCCTTAGACATCTCAGCAGAAGCCAAGCATAGAGAATCATCCAAAAAGGTTTGTAGACCTAACTTCTGTCTAATGAATACTTGTGACACCAAGATGAGATCCACAAACTTCCTGAGAATTGTATATAATCAGAACACTGTCAGCTTAGATTGAAAAGGACAGAGAGAGTAAGTAATTAAAGAAGGCTGGGAACCTGCAAAATGTTGCTGACTGTAAGCAGGCTGATAAAGCCATTTTGCTTCAAACAATGCTCCCTCCCATGAAAAAGGAAGAATGACTTAGAGGACAGAGCCAAGAGCATACAGGACAGAGCTTAGAGCACTGAGGGCAAGGCTGAGAACCACAGAAAATTATTTCCAGGCATCGAACTATAAGGGAGTTTGAATGACTAATTTCAAAACTGTTTTAGATTATTGATTATTTTTTACTATCCATCTTCCCTTTCTGGAAGTAAAATGTCTACACTGTAACTGCTATCCTATATCTGTGCCACAAGTGTATTTTGGGAGCAGTTCACTTGTTTCTTTAACTTCACAGGCCCACAGATGGAGAGGAATTATGCCCTAAAATTTGTATCTAATGAATTATAGCCACAGTCTCATCCACAACTGATTTAGATGAATAGACTTGGAATTTTTGAGCTGATGAGATTTATATGCTATTTTTGGACTTTGTTTTGACATTGTAATGGAATGAGATCTTTGAGGAACTTAGAATGAAGTGAATATTTTATTTTTTCATTTGGAATGGACACGAATGTTTTGTGTCCAGAGGGTGGATTGTGGTGGATAGAATACCCCTCAAGATGTTCAAAATCCAAATCTTAGGAACCTGTTCATATGTCAGATGGCATGGCAAAAAGGAATTGGCAGATGTAATTAAGGTGACCAACATTAAAATTATAAAGAGATTATTCTTGCTTTTCCATATGGACCCAATGTAATTCCATGAACCCTTAAAAGCAGAGAACTTGTTCTAGCTGAGGTCAGAGAGATGTAGTATCAGGGACTGTGAGAAAGATTCAAAGCATAAGCCGGGCGCGGTGGCCCAAGCCTGTAATCCCAGCACTTTGGGAGGCCGAGACGGGCGGATCACGAGGTCAGGAGTTCGAGACCATCCTGGCTAACACGGTGAAACCCCGTCTCTACTAAAAAAAATACAAAAAGCTAGCCGGGTGAGGTGGCGGGCGCCTGTAGTCCCAGCTACTCGGGAGGCTGAGGCAGGAGAGTGGCGTAAACCCGGGAGGCAGAGCTTGCAGTGAGCTGAGATCTGGCCACCGCACTCCAGCCCGGGCAACAGGCGAGACTCCGTCTCAAAAAAAAAAAAAAAAAAAGAAAGAAAGATTGAAAGCATAACCAGGACTCTATCCACTGTAGTGGGAGGGGAACACATGGAAACATGAGAAGTAATGCATGTGCACTTGCACTCTAGGAGCCAAGACCTGCCTTAGCTAACAAACAACAAGGAAACAAGGACCTTGGGCCTACAGCTACAATTGGATGTCCATATGCAAGTAAATAAATAAATGAACAAACTATAATCTATATAGTATGGCAGCAAAATACAATAAGTATCACAAGAAATGTAAGTGGCCTAGCTTCATCCATCAAATCCTATAACACCTCAGACTGAATTAGAAATAAAATTCAATTAGATGTTGCTTATAAGACACATGTTTTTAGTAAAAAAAAAAATTAAAAAGAAAGGCTGAAATCTATAAATCAAAAGCCCTTAGAAACTACTAGAAACAAAGAGAAAATGAGGGAAACAATAGTGGCATGATACGTTTAACTAATGTCAATCTACCACAGATAACACTAAACAAAAATTAAATAGCAAAAGAATAAAAATTTAATTATTAACATAGAATTAGGTGTGCTTTAAATTCTATAACTCACTAATTGAAATTATAACTTATTTTCAAATGACTTTTTATAAAATAATACACAATATATCAAGCTGCCAAAAAATGTGAGAATATCCATTTAAATTAGTAATATAAAAAAGAGTAAATGTTTAGAAGCAAAAATGGTGCACCCTAAGTAATAACTCAAAGACAAATTGAAAATATCTGATTACCTAAAAATAATATTTAGAAAATAATAACAGGTATTTGGATTTACTATACACAAACCACTGTTTAAAGATCTTTACATAAACACTTTTATTCGTCTCAGTGAGCCTATGAGATATATGCGTGTATAACTATTATAATAATTATTATTTTACAGTGGAGATATACAGTCAAGGAAGTATTCTGAGGTAAATTAATTAACTTTAAAGCCTTTTTTAAATAGCCAAGATAAGGCAACTAATAACTATCCAGATAGAACTCATCAAGTTGAGACCTACAAAAAAATTTATAGGGTTATATAGGCTCAGTTGGAGCATCTTGAGTTAAAAGCCCCAGAGAACATGAAAATGGAATTATCCTGCAAGGGTTTGAATATATAGTCTGAAGCTCAGAAGAGATAGATCATGGCTTGAGTTGTAAAGCTGGGGAATATCAGCCACAAGTTAATAGCTGAAACAATTTACCTTGCTTTGTGTTATCAATTTGTTTTTACAAATTTCCTTTACAGTGAGAGTCTGAGCTCATTCAGGGTAAAAATGGCATCATATTCATAAATACACATGATTTCTCAGGTAGAAAATAAAGAACGAGAAGGGACAAAGGCAAGACTCTTTGAAGATACATTTGATGGTGAATAAAAATGGAAATTGAAGGGCTTCATGCCTGTAGGTGTAGTTGAAAAGATATCTAGAAGAGAATGAGAAGGTAATGAAGACTGGAACGGCCTGCCACCTGGGAGAATTGGGAGGGATCACAGGTTAAATATATAGAAAGTAGAAGAGTGGGAAAGTAGATAGTGGAAGTGGAAAGATATGAGAAGGCTACAAGAAAGAGTCATTTCTGAGTTCAAGAATTCAATGCTTGCATTTTTCCAGATGTTTACTATGTCTAGGGTGGGCTCATGAGAGGGAATTACGGGAGTGTTGGGAGTAATTTTTGGTGGAGTATAAGATAGGTATCAGAACTGAAAAACCACATTGTTAGATGAGTCATCACCATGATCTTGAATTTGCTAAGAACAAATTTTCTGAGGATTACAGGAGAATAAATGAATGGGAAAACTGAGTCAAGTTCCAAATCCCTTTCTGGAGATGGGGAGTACCCATGATTTAGTTTAAAAACCTGAATCCAGGAAGAGGGTTAGGAAAATGTGGCATCTTCAAGTGAGACATTAGACAGCAGAAATGGTAGAAAAATAGTCCAGAATTTATAAGGATTTCAGCTTATTTTATCCATAAGTCAGGTGCCCCCACGTCCTTGCTTGGAATGCATATACCCCACACATCTCTCTCTTCACTAAGTCAGCTTATATCTATTATTTAAGAGTCAACTAAGGTGTTACCATCTCCAGAAAGACACTGTTGACTTCCTCAGTTTGGGTTATGTGTCCCTCCCCTGTGCCTATCACTATAAATTCACTAATAATAATTTATTACAATGATGTATTTGCATGTCTATTAGGATTATATCATAATAACCACTCTAATCCTAATTCCTAGCAGTGTCAGACACATAGTAGGCCCCCTATATATATGTATGTGTTGAATGAGTGTTCTCTCTAGTTAAGTTCAATTTTATTAAGATTTTACTTCCCTTACTCTCATGTAGAAACCCCACTATGTAACATACAGTACCATTAATTTCCATTTTGTTTCACAAACCACTTCTTATATAGAAGTCACTCTTCAAGTTTTGTCCTAAAACTTTGTTAAAAATGAAGAATCACAGACCTATACTTAGAAAGTTTGATTCAGAAAGTCTAGCATGCAACTCAGAGCTGGGAAATCTATTTTTAACAAGCACTCCATGTGATTGTGATATATGTAGTCCGAGCATCATATTTTGAAAAACATTTTCTTAAGTTAAATGCTTGAAATAAAGTTAGGTTAATGATTTATAAATAATGTAATGAAAGACATATTTGGTATGACTGTTTTAGCATTTTTCATCTCCTCCATGGAATTTTGTCACAATTAACCGTGATTAAGTCATGTCAAAGTTAGTTTTATAAGAATTATTTGTAAGTGTCTCTAA
This sequence comes from Chlorocebus sabaeus, assembly GCF_047675955.1. Taxonomy (NCBI): domain Eukaryota; kingdom Metazoa; phylum Chordata; class Mammalia; order Primates; family Cercopithecidae; genus Chlorocebus; species Chlorocebus sabaeus. The sequence goes on from NC_132933.1 coordinate 59,400,694, forward strand.
ATATAATTGGAGATGTTGATAGCAGTGTCTTGTGCAAAAGGAAAATATACCATATCCATAATTCAGAACAAAAGTCCAATATGACAGGATTTTGATTTCTTCCACAGCTTTAGCCAAGAATCAAGAGTGGAAGCAGTTAATTTTCTAATCAGCAAAATATCAGAAATTTTTTTCAATAGCTCATAAACACATAACTATTTGATTAAATAAAATAAAGAAAGGAGTTTTCATGACTGTAGTTCCATTTCGTTGTTATGTGATATGTTAAATATATAAGAAGTTAGAGAGAATGATACCACATACCTACTCTTGTACCTACCACCTAGATTAAGAAATAAAACATTACAAATAAAGTTATATGCTGGTATACCACTGCCCAATCAACTTTCTCTCCTCACACCCAAAAGTAACCAACGTCCTGAATTTGGTAATGATCATTCCCATGGATAACTTTCTACTTTTATCAGATATGCATTTATCAATGAGCAAAATATGAAATTGTTTATATATTTTTTTGTATGCCTGTACTACAATTTATTTTTCCTTTCTCATGTTAATGTTGCCGTTCTTATTTCAATGCAGAATTTTTATGCTTTTCAGTTTTAACCTCTTAGCTCCAAGATATCAAAATGTTAATATTCCTAATTTGTGTGATTTCCTTTTGACAAACTTTAGTGGCTCAAGTTCATCCCATTCTCTACTACTACCATCAAATTTTCTTAGTTCTTTCTAAATACTAATTTATATAAAGTCATTTTTACAATTAAAATGAGCATTCAAAAGAGACATGCAAATAATTGTTCTATACTTAAAAGTTGAGATTATTCTCAATCTTTGTTTATGAATACTTTTAAATATACATGGGATAGAGAGAGCATCTGTTCTGGCATATAGACATGGTGACCTCAAACTAGAAGGAGGTACACCAGTGTAATCTTACCATATGCTCAGAAGGGTAGCCATTAATATCTATTGAATAGTACTAATGATTACCACACCAAGGGAAATATATTAGGCAGCTAGTCGGTTGAATACTTTATACAGTTAGTCAAGTTGTGAACTGATAATGTGTCAAGTCAGATTCAGGACATAGGCAACAAAATGAATAAGATTTGAGAGCAGACTGAAGAGAAGACCTATTAGGGCTCAAGTTTCCACAGGAATAGACTGATCACCAATGGATGGGTTCCTATTCTCAATATCTATGTACCCCATCAGCTCTACTCTACCTTTTGATTTCTGCCCTGGGATACTAACAGTTATGGGTTACAACAATAGGCTCCCATGCTCTCTAGCTTCCCCTTGGGTTTAGCGAAATAAGAATCCTCAAAAGAGACAGGAGAGAGAGGGAGCACTGTTAGCCCAGCATATTTATTCTCTTGGCATTCTCCCAGTGAGGTCAGTTCAGGTTTCTTGTGTCCATTCAACTCTCTTGCCTGTAAAGGCAGCCTCTCTGCATAAAACACTTTCAGTAGTAGCACCAGGACTGGTTGCCTCACAAATTGGAATTATTCCTCTTTGTAAGTTACCATCTTTCATTGTCTTTGGGCCCACAAGAGAGTGTGGAGGGCATGTATGGGAGTGAATCATAAGAATGTTTCAGCAAAGCAGGTGAAATTTAAGACTCAATGAACTAAATGCATTGACATGAGCATATTCACCTAGGATACAGTAGTTGATAAGGCAGCTCAAGAACCTTGGATTACCTAATAACAATCTGCTAGATTGGATAAATTCTGGATTAAATAATAGACTACAGTTAATGAGGTTAAAATGCTACTATTTTCCTGGCATACACTGGAGCAATTATTTTCAAAAATTAGTCCCTAGACCATCATCGTCAGCCTAACCTGGGAACTTGTTATCATTCTAAATTATTAGTTCCGGGGTAGCTGGAACTGTTTAATCAGAAACACTGGAGGCAGCACCCGGTAATATGTGGTTTAACAAACCCTACAGGTGATCCTGATTCACACTGATGTTTGAGAACCACTGCACTAGAGGAAAAAGTCCAAAAACCCAGGGAAATGGAAACACTGGTGCATCAATTATGTAAAATCTTAACTCTGTAGTGGCGGAACTCTGTAAACCAGCGAAGAATATGGAATGTGATGGATTTGGGTTCCCTAAAGTCAATGGAAATAATGGCATCCTGGTGTGGTAGAGATGAAGTAGCAGCATTTAACTATCAAGTTCTGTGAAATTTCTCAAAAAGCCAGGGATTGTAATGATAATCAGAGTGTTTCGACCTAAAACAAACTGTGGCAATGGCCACCTGATCACAGGGTCCTTAGAAATTCAGTAGACTGGTATCCTACTAAGTTGCTAGTTGATAATAAAGGTGGAAAATTCTAAAACAATTAGAATCCTAATTTTAGCTACCACAGTGTGAATGCATGGCCTCTTCTCCAATTCCTCAGGGTCAGTCAGGTCAAAGACCTTCAATTGAGGGCAAACTGTGAACTTTTGAGGAGGGATCGTGCAACATGGTTACAGACTTATACCATAAACGTTTCCTCAGTTCTTCTCCAGTGAAACCTGCACTCATTAGTCTGAGTAACTGCCCTCGGGGATGAAAAATAGCCTTAGCTTCTGGGGATTAACAGTTACTTACCTGGAATTTGGGTTGATGCCTAGATACTTGAAAATGCCACTGTATTCCACTGGTAGAAGTACGGGCTTAGTAAAATCAGATGATAGATGGAGTCTTGGCTTTATTTTACAATATATTCATTTGAAATGTAGGATCATTCCATGGTTATTTCACTGGCTGCAGAGTATATAGTGGGAATAGGCATAAAAAGTAACTTGCAAGATCTCCACAATGGTTCCTTTTCTCATGGAGTAAGGACTATTATGGTAGAAAATGTGAAGGGGGAGCGCAAGATAACCAAAAACCCTGAAGGAATTTGCAGATTAGTGCTGCCATCAGACTTTAGAGATGAAGAGGAAATGATTCATGTAACATTTCCATTTATTATGCTTGTTTGGCTGGTGCAAAAGCCAGATGGATCATGGAAAATGACAGTAAACTATTGCAAATAATCAGGATGTGATGCCAATTACAGGCATGATTTCAGATGTGGAATCTTTACTGAAGCAAATCAGCACAGCTCCTGGATTCAAGTACGCAACTACTTACCTGTAGAATGTTTTCCCTTAACCTTCCAATCAGTTAGGACTATCAAAAACAGTGTATATTTCCATGGAATGGGCAATAATATATTATTTACTGTATCACCTCAGGACTGAAAGCTCTGGTGCTCTGGGTCAAAATATAGTCCAAAGAGACTTTGATCATCTTGATATACCACAGATTATCACTTTGGCCCATTAGATTGATGTTAATTGGATTAAATTATGTTAATTGAACCTGCTGATCAGAAGTAGCAAGCACCATAGATCAGTTCTTATCAAATTTCATTAGCAAAGAATATCTTAAAATTTTCAATGAAATATTTTAATTATTTTTTATTTCATCAAAGATTGACACTTTTTTCTACTTTTATCTTGGATTCAAGGGTTGCATGACATGTGCAGGTTTGTTACATGGGTAAATCAAATAACACTAAGGCTTGGTGTACAAATGATCCCATCACCAAGGTAGTGGGCATAGCACCTGATAAGTAGGCTTCCAACTTACAGCCCCCTCCCACCCTCACCCTTCAAGCAGTCCCCAGTGTCTATTCTTCTCATCTTTGTGTCCATGTGTATTCAGTGTTTAGCTCCCACTTATAAGTAAGAACATGCAGTATTTGGTTTGTAAAATATAATAAACATAAAGTACTAGAAAAATATTTATGTACTTGGATATTGCAAGTATGTCATTATTTCTGTATGATTGTTTCACAATATCAGTTTTCTTATTTATCTTGTTGTAGACTAATGACAAGCAGTTCATGAATCGACATGAATCCATTACTTTCAATAACACTGCCATAGATGCCTTAGTAAGACATGTGAATGCCAGAGAGTGGAAGATAAATTACACAGAAGTTCAAGACCTGCCACATTAGGGAAGAGTCCAGTGGTCTAGGGTATATTGGGAAAATTTCTTTCAAAATGAGAGACAAGTTGTTTTACCTTTTACTACCCAGCCACCCACCCCACACACACACACACACACACACACACACACACACACACACACAGTAGACATAATGCTTGGCGGATCTCTTTGAATTTGGAAGGCAACATATAATACACTTGGCATGCTGCTCTGACAGTCTATTTGGTGATCTGTAGAGCTTCTAATTTTAAGTGAGTGCTAGAAAAGAATGGGCTCTCCCTCAGTTCCAGGCTGCAGTGCAACATGCTTGACTATTAAGGCTTTATGAGCCAAAGGTCCTGAAGGTATGCAAAGTTTTGTGGCAGAAAGAGATGTTGTATGCAATCTCTGGTAACTCCAACTGGACAAAAATAGCACAGAATTGCTGGGTTTAAGAGAAAAGTCTTACCCTATTTCCATTAGAAAAGCAGCTCCTGCTTTATGAATGGGCCCTAGAAAAGACTGTATTGCTCATCATTAATTGGTGATATCTGATTCAGATAACCATGAATTTGGATGTGCACAGAAACTTTTCATTATAAAATAGAAATGGTATATACCTAGCCTAAATATATTTGAAAGGCAACATAAAAATTATGAGCAGATGATCCAGCAATCGCACTTCTTGGTATTTAACTAAATTAGTTGAAAAGTGATAGCCACACAAAACTTTGCATACAGATGTTTATAGTAGCTTTATGAATAATTATCAAAACTTGGAAGCAACCAAAATGCGCTTCATTAGGTTAATAGACAAATAAACTGTGGTACATCCAGACAAGGGGATATTATTCTGTGCTCTAAAGAAATGAGCTATCAAGTTGTGAAAAGATATGAAAGAACGTTAAATCCATATTACTATGTGAAAGAAGCCAACCTAAAACGGCTACATTACCATATGATTACAACAATATGATATATGGAAAAGGCAAGATTGTGAGGACAATAAAAAATCCAGTGGTTGTCAGTGGTTATAGAGGGGCAAGGGATGATTAGATGGAACGCAGAGAATTTTTAGGGCAACGAAACCATTCTGTATGATATTATAATGGTGGATACATGCCATTATACATTTGTTACAATCAGTAGAATGTACAACACCAAGAGTGAACCCTAATGTAAACTATGGATTTTGGGTGATGATGGTTTGTCAATGAAGAATCATCAATTGTAACAAATGTACCACTCTCGTATGGAATATTGATAGTGAAGGAGGTTGTATATGTGTAGGAAAAAAGGTATATGAGAACTCTATATACTTTCTGGTTAATTTTTCTGTGAACCTAAAATTACTCTAAAAATAGTATATTAAAATTATGGACAATTATCTCAGGCTTTAATGTTACTTGATTCTATTGTTTTGCCACTTGCCCTCAACCACACCTATTACCCCATGAGGAGTTCCTCATGAGTAGTTAAAGAGGAGGAGAAAATGTGGGTTTGATTTACCTATGGATATGCATGCTATGCCAATATGACCAAGAAGAAATGGTTGTGAAAAACAGTGGTGAAAGGAAACCCTTCCAGTTAGCAGAATATTTGGCAGTATATGTGGTTTTACACATCAGTGGAAGGAAAGATAGCTTGACATATAGATTTAGATCAATTAATGAACAAAGGCTAACAGGTTGGTTAGGGATTTGGAAAGATCATAATTGGGAAATCAGTAAAAAGAAGTCATGGGAATGGGGGAAGGTACTTGGATGAACCTCTTAGAATGGTTCCTCTTAGAATAGTGTAAACACATTCATAGCCCATGCAAATGCCAGCCAGGGGGTATCCATATCCGAGGAGGCTCTCAATAATCAGCTGGGCAAGATGACCTGTTCTTTCAATGAGTCAACCTTTCCCCAGTTACCTTGATGTTTATTCAATGGGTTAACATACAAAGTGTACATGGACTCAGCAATATGGTCTTTCCATTGCCAGAGCTAACTTGGCTACCAACTCTTCTGACTGCCCAACCTGCTAATAGCAAAGGCCAATGTTGAACTCCTATTATGGTATAATTTGCTGTGCATTAGCATGTGGCAGATTTATTATATTGGACCCCTTCCCTTATTAAGGAGAAAACTTTGTCCTTGATGCGATAAGTCAGCACAATTTTTCTTGGACTTACAGAATGCCTTTATCCATTGCCGTGGCATCCCACACAATATTGTCTCTAACCATAGGACACATTTATAGTAATGAGTTCACACCCACAGAATAAACTGGTCTTATATGGCCTACTAAAGATTAATTTGTTATTCCAAATTGGAAAAAAAAAAAAAAAAAAAAAAAAAACCAACCTGCAAGGTTAGGACGCTATGCTGAACAATACAACATGTGGCTTAAACCATGTGGCCAATAAGTGGTGCAATTTCTTTCATAACAAAGAATTAAAAGGTAGGTAGGAGGGGCTCTTCTTACTAGTACAATTCATAATTTCCTTGAACATTTTTTTTTTCCGTTTTCACAGTCTTGGTCTTGGTATGTTTGGAAATCCTAGTGTACAAAATGGAATAATATTTCTACCAGAAAAAAAGGAAAAAAAATCACGTGTTTGATGAGTAGGAAGCTGAGACTACCCCCATGGCCTTTTTTTGAGCTCCTGATGCCACTAAACCAACAAGCAGAGAAGGAAGTCACTGTATCGGACTAGGTAATTGGTTGTATTTTTTAGGGGAAAATTGGGTTGTCGCTGCGCAATGACAGCAAGAGGATTATGTTTAGAATCCAAGTACTCCACTGGGGCACCTCTTGTTATTTACTCCCTTGTCCAATTGTCCTTGTCAACTGAAAACTGCAACAACCCAATAAAGGCAGGACCACAAAGTCTCAGATCCATCAGGAATAAAGGTTTGTTATACCCGAGTAGGTAAAGAACCTCATCCATCCAGGTGCTGGCAGCGGGTAAGGGGAGCATGGAATGGAGAGGAAAGGTAGCTATGGAAACCAATTTAGCCTCATGAACAGTTACAGAAGAGAAAGATGTAGCACTATGTTTTATGTTCCTTTTCCTCTCACCTTCCCATACACCACCACTATTTTAATGAATAATGTCAGTGGTGGCTAATATTTTACTTGCAGTGTGATCAAACTGACATCACCTTGAGATGATATGAAACTTGTGTGACTTCATGAAACGTCTTGGCTGGAGACATAAAATGTTCACTCAGTCGAAGGATAAGAATGAATGCTGAAGTGCAAAAAAGGTGTGCAGTCCTGGGTATACCTTTCATTTGCCCCTCCAGCTCCACTCTCTATCCTTCTTTCACCTTCCCCGTGCCTGAGGAGGCTGACCTGTATAGATAACATCAATGAGATCCCATGACTTCTGATTTCCAATTGGGATCGGCTAATGGGGAAGCAGGCAAAAGATCAGAAGAAAGAAAGGAAGTGAACTTAGAGTATTTATTTGTTTAAATGACAGCTCAGTTTTAGTCTCTTTGGGTCTAAAAGTAGTGATAGCTCATTGTTACTACCCTCAAGGTTACCGCACTAGCCCTGTGGTTCTCCTATACTCTACCAACACCTTTGTAAATAGCCCTTTTGTAAATAAACCCTTTTCAAATTATCTGGAGTGTGCCATCTGTTAAATGATTGGATCTCTGATTGATGCAATCTCCCAGGGAATGCTCTTGGTACAGCCTACAGCCTGCTATCAGTGGCTGGGCAGGTATATGACAGATATTTATAAGAAATTTTTTAAAGGGTTTATACATGTGCATATATGGTTATATATTGGGGATAACCAAATCTTGACCTGCTAATTGATTGCAATGACTTCTAGAATATGATAGATAAAGATCTATGTGGTATTACAAAAGACCATTGGACTTATAGAAATTATTTATATAGGATTCTTGGTTAGGTCCAGAAATACACGTCCATCAAGCAGGAGTAGTAACTGCTTAATGACCATAGTATGTCTTTTGTAAAGTCTCCATTTTTTTGGTTGACATTTATCTCTATTTTTATCTTATTTTTATGTACTGGAACATTATTAAGATCATTTTGAGTTACACTAGCTCGTGGATTTCATCCACTGGTTTCCCCCTGTTCATTTGTAATAGATGTAATAGGGCTTAGCTGTGGTTCTTTACTTCGTATTATGTTTGTTGTACTAGTAAAATATTTATGTCAGTAAAGAGACTACAACAGAGAAAATATATTCTTGTGTATTATATCTGAATAGTGTCTAGATAAATTAATCCTGTGAAGGTTTGAGTAGCGGGTAAATGGGACACATCTTAAAAACAAATTTAGTTAAAGTAATTGAATGAAGATGGGACGGTGGGTGGATGGGTTGAAAATGAGATACTAAGTAATAAAGCTATTTGGGGGCACTAAAGGAAAAAAAGGATTACAACGACTTCTTTGAAGGGAGATAATCTGTTTCTTTGATCTTTGTAAACAGCTTCTGGGAAAAGACATTTCAAAACACTAGAGTTCTTGACTAAATCATTCAGAGTAGTAGCTTATTGAAGGGAAAAAAAGCACATCCGTGCTCTCCTTAAAACAATTTTAACTTGCCAAGTTTCTGAACACAAATCATACTCATGCTGGGTTAATGTTACCTGTATCTATCATAAAAATTGACCCAATTTCTCTATTAATTCATATTTGAATATTTTTACATCCAAGAAGTATAAACTCTCAATAGCCTTCTGTATAATCAGTATTTTTTAAATCAGTGCAAGTTGGATTAATGATGTCTGGCATATTTAAATATGGAAGATTTTTTTTCTCTTGGTTCTAGCAGAAATTCTATGGACTGCATTAGATTTTCTTTCTTTTTATCTTGATATAAATGCTCTTAATACATACCAAATAATGGATGAATATTGAAAATATACCAAGTGAAAGAAGTGTCACAAAAGACCATAATTATATAATTCAATTTATATGAAATGTCCACAAGAGGGAAATATACAGAGTCAGAAAGTATGTCAGTTGTTGCTTAAGGCTTGAGAGAATGGGTGGGGTAGGAGTAGGGAAGATAAAAGGTACAAAGTTTCTTTTTGAGATGATTTACATGTTCTAACATTGTGGTTATATGGAATTCTTGTTTAGGTCCAGAAATATATGTCCATAAAGCAGGAGCAGTGACTGTTTAATCGCCCTAGTATGTCTTTTATAAAGTCTGATTATGTCTCCATTAATTTGTAAATACACTAAAAACCATTGAATTGTATACTTTAAAGAGGTGAATTTTATGGTATATGAATTATATCTCAATTCAACTGCTGTAAAACGTAAGGCAAGGAGCTTACACACAACATCTAGTACGCTACATTTATTCAGAGTTTTCTTTCTCCCACGTCTTGATCAACTAATTCAATTTAATGAAAATTAGGAGACACCCATCATACGCAAAACGCCATGTATTATCATTGTTAGAGATAAAAGATGAAGCAGGAGCTACTTTTTAAAAAGTTAAAATGCAGCATAGGAGGTGGTGATATCATAATAATGAAATCATCATTATTATGTCATATGTGATAATGATGATAATTGGAGGTGGAGGATTAAAAAAACACATTTATTGAGCATTTACTATGTGCCAGGAACGTTTAAATACTTTCAATGTTATTTTGTCTTATTTTCATAACAATCCTAGATATAAGTACTGATGCGGTTTAGATGTCTGTACCCTCCAAATCTCATACTGAAAAGTGATTCCCAATATTGGAGGTAGGGCCTAATGGGAGGTGATTGGATCATGGGGGTTGATCCTTCATGAATGGTTTAGTACCATCTCCTAGGTGACAAGTGAGTTCTCACTCAGTTAGTTCACAAGAGATCTGGTTGTTTAAAAGTCTGGGACCTCTCCCCTTGCCCTTGTTGCCTGTCTCACTATGTAAGGTGCCTACTCCTGCTTCGCCGTCAACCATGAGTGTAAGCTTCCTGAAGCCTTCACCGGAAGCTGAGCAGATGTTGGTGCCACGTTGTACAGCCTGTAGAACCGTGAATCAATTAAACCTCTTTTCTTTACAAATTACCCAGCCTCGGGTATTTCTTTATAGCAACGCAAAAATGGTTTAATACAAATACCATTTTCTCTGATTTTGTATATGAAGAAATTGTGTCATGGAGGTGGTGAAATAACTTATTTTGGGTCACATGTCAAGAAATGGCAGAATGAAAATTTCAACCTTGTGCTGAGCTGAGAGCTGAGGCTCATAACACGTAGAGTCCATAAGTCTACAAAATACATAATATAAAGCAAATTAAACTTAAGTGGTATGAAGAGTCAAGAAAAAGTGCTAGAGCCATATGATGGAAGAACACACTTTGTTTGCAGCTCAGGCAGGAATGAGAAAGTCAGTTCAACATTAAATTACATAGATGATTTTGAATGGTTGTCTATATTTTCATGAGACATGATGTAGTTACAAACCTACATCTCAGATTAAATATGTCTTTTTTTGTAAAATAAATAGGGCCAAACAGAAATGACTACAGAAATGTTACAATGTCAAATGAAACTTTTCTTCAAAATAAATTTATAATTATCAAGAGAGTTGTCACAAGATAAAAAATAAGAACTCTAAATTTTATTGTTTCCTTATCTCCAATCTAAATCTTCACCTGAAGCCTGAGATGTTTCAAATTCCTTTTGTGATCAAAATTAAATTGCGAATCTAGAGTGTATCGATTTTTCCCATCTGCCATCTTCTTTCTTATTTACTCTCTCACTGCTGCCCTTTCCATAGCCAAAGCGAGTTGAATGTTATAGCTAAAGCTATACTCCTTACTAATCACATAAGGCAGATCACTAATAACCACTTTAGTGCTTTTCAAATAGGGACAAAATTACGTTGCTCTTAATTTAGAAGCTACATATTAAATGTTCAACTAAATCTATTCAGTCTATTATCCTCCATATTTCTATAGCACTTGTCTCTGCCATAAGTTCTATAATTAATATAAAAAATACCATTCCTCTTCTTCATCAAGTCCTCATAAGTACTTTTAAAATTTCCTTCTCAAACACTTTACTGGAACTTTTTTACTGCAATCAACAGAATAATGTAGTTTTATTTCCTAGGCAGCATTTCTGATAAGCATGAAATATGGTAGACCACTCTCTCCCTCAATCATTACACAAAAACCAATGCAAATAAAATGAGTATTTCCTTCTACTATGGCATAAATATCACTTCTGAGTCAATCTGTAGACTACGGAAGAATGTGATACAAGGAGGTGAGATATTTTACGTAAATAATGAAATAGATGTTCTAGAGTTCTGTGTTATTGGTCAGATTAGGTTAGGTGATTCTGCAGTAATAAAAAGACCCCAAATCTCAGTGGTTTCACACATAACAGTTTATTTCTTACATTTAAAAAATGTGCTGCAAGTCCATCAGCACTCCAGTCAGGTCCCTTCTAAATAGCGACCTAAGGATCCAGGTTGCATCCGTCTTGTAAGTATGCCATTTGGAACATCTTGCTTTCAGGTCACCATGACAGGCAAAAGAAAACTGGAGGGTCATGCAGAACTTTTTACAGTCCAAAATAGAAATAGAAAATCACTTCCGTTTACAATCCCTCTGCTTGAAGTAGTCAAATGGCATTGCCTAACTACAAGAGGTTTGGAAGTGAATGGGAGCAGATAGATATACGATGAGCTGTAAATGCTTTTGCCATATTCTACAAATAATATAAGCTTATAAAAAGCATTTTAATGAACAATTCTGAAAAACTCTATATGGATACAAAATATCCCATAAATGTAATAGTTTTTATCAGCATAAACATATATTCTTAGGAAAAAGCTAAAGTTATGAAGCTCCAAGGTGATCTAACATGGCATCACTATATGTTCCAAGAACATTAATGAGAGGTTCCAGTATTTCCAATGCAAAAAATTTGGCAAGCCAACATGTTATTTATGTAGCAGATGTTTTTTATCCTTATAATTTTACTTGTGATTGAAGGTAGCTGAGATAAAATCTGCTATTTAAAAACAATAGCTATTGAGCCTTTCATCATGCCAAAATACTTTGTACCTATGACATTACAATTAGCACATCCTCCATCACAGGTGGTTTTTGAGACACAAATTTATAATTTATGTTACTCTGATATATAAAAATGTAAAGTAAAAATATTTTTTCACTTATTTTTACACTAGTGGTAAAAGTGAATCAGCAACAGATACAAGGCACCAAATTGTAGTAAAATATGGACACAGGAAGATCAATGATGTCATTATCACCTACATTTAACTTCTATATAAATTCAATATTAATGCTTAAGACAACAATCTTTTCAACAACAATCTTACTAAGATTTTGGCAGTAGTTTCATGTAACACACGGCGTACTAGAGGTCTGGCACTCAACTTGCGTACAGTAACCAGCTTCAATATGAAGGCATTACATATTTTTTTTTAAAAAACCTTCTCACATGCTATTTTGGCAAGGGTGCAATTAAATACAGTAATGAAATTAATATAGCAAGGTTAAGAAACTACAAACTTGAAACTTATATCCTAAGCATAAATCATATCTTTAAAAAGGATCACCAGTTATATAGAATATGGTCAGATAATTAAAACTTAACAGTATAAAACATGCAAAACAATTTTCAGAATATTTCTTAATCAAAAAACATCAGGGTCTGTTTAGAATGATTTCCATACAAAATGGGTATAAAGTTATTTCAAATCATGTAATATTGTAATACTAAATATTATTCAGTACTGTATAGTAAACAGTGCTGAAGAAGAGGTAAATTTCATAGATATGGGGGCTTACTTATGCTGTAAACTTCTGTCCTTCTTGTTCACTTGAAGCAGCATACAACACCCCAGAATTTCATGAAGTAAGAAAAGGATGGCTGCTGCTCTGGCAAAAACAGGATGTGTAAGAGTCAAAGGCACACTATTCAGCTAGCCACAGTGATTAGCAAACACTTGCCCTTCCCACCCCACATGCTCTTTCCCCATGTAAACAAAGATTCATAAAAGAAAAAAGTAAAATGAACTAAACTTATCTACAAAAGCAAGGTATTTGAGACATCAATATTAAGTCCTTGCATCAAAAACACCAACTACAATTGTCTGGAAATTACGTTTATATTTCACTTATGATGATATTTCAAAGATGTATTCAAATTAAATACATTTAACCTTAGATACACTTTTTTTTTCGTCAAAGTTATTCATTATCTAACACATTTTACTTTAATTTCAAACATTTTATTCACTGGTATGACAACAGAATTTTAGCTCTCAGAGGAATTGACCATTGGAAGGAAGGACAAGCAAACAAAGAAAAATGTATATTTAAGTTGCCAGCAGCCATTATGCCCCTTTCTGGCACAGTGGGATTTGATAGGCAACTCAAAGTCCAGAAATAATTCTACTAACACAGGGAAACTCGGCAAACTCATTCTTGCTTTTTTTCTTGATGTTATCTTGACTTGTGACTTGATCCAGACTTCTTTTTCTTCTTCTTACTACGTTTCTTGTGCTGTTTCTTCTTCTTCTTCTTTACTTTTTCCTTTGCTTGTTCTCGCTCTTCACACCTTCTCTTCTTTTTTGCTTGCACATCCTCTTCAAAATCTGATTCAGATGAGGACTCAGATGATAAAGGTTTATCATCAGGATAACTTTTCTTTCTCTTCTTGCTGAGGCTTCTTATATCCTTTTCCTTCTCTGTTTCATCCTTTGACTTCTTTTTCTTTTTTACAGACTCCTTGCTCTCTGATTCTGATTCGTACGTAGAGCTTTGGGATGATTTGTATGAACGGTTCTTCTTTTTCTTTCTTTTTTTTCCTTGTTTCTTTTCCTCATCCTCAGAATCTGAAGAACTGCTTGAAGAATCAGAGCTTGATGAAGAAGATGAAGACCGACAAGATTTCTTTTTTTTCTTTCTCTTTCTTTCTCTTTTTTTAGATGAGCTCTCATTTCCACTTAATAATTTCTCTCTGCTTTTTTCAAGTTCTTTCTTCCAATTTTCATTCATTTTTTCTTCAAATTCAGCTAATGCTTTTGAGCCTGTTTTTTTATTTTCTAATTGTTTCTTTACTTCTTCCCAGGTGGGCCTGGGTCGATTTAGATAATCTTGGATTGTTGGGCCCACAGATTGAGTTGGGCCTCTCCATCTGGCCATTGCGATAGGATTCATATAGGCTACCCGATTATCCCGCTTCCCCATGGTGCCTGATGTTTCCAAGGGCAGACTCTCAGTTGCCAAAGAGAACAAAGATAGATGCTCTCCTTAAATTCTTTATCTAGAGAAATATCAAGCAAGCTCCACTCTGTAAGAGAAGCAGATGGAATGATTACAAATCAACTTTAATATAAAGACAAAAGAAACATATAAGCTTAATTGTTCACTGCCTATCACATAGCACAGTAGAAATTTCCAAAATCTTATACCACGGGAACAAACAATATACACATTTAAAAATTTTACATATTACAGACACTGTGGTATAAACATAATATAAACTAAATGTGTTTCATGTACCTCATGTAAGATTCTGACAGACCCCTAAAATATTTAATAGCCATTTTCTCTCACATTGTATGATACTTACCTTTTTCCTTTATTTCATTCCTGCTTTATATAGTATATATAGAGAAATTCATATAACTAAAATCTGTACCACACAGACTTTCGCCAATTCAGGAAAGTGCAACACAACCCTCTCCACTCCTTTTGACAGAAGTCCAGGAGTCATAATTGAAAAATCCTTCCCTCAACTGTCAAATCCAATACATTACTAAATCCAGATATTTAAACCTCCACAATAGGCCTCATATCCATTCACTTGTCTCCAAATATACTGTCAACTTAGTCCAGGCCATTATTATCTCTCACTTGGGCTATTAATCTCTAGTACCTAGTTAGTGTTTATTCTCCATCAAGGACTGCTTAGTGTTTGCAATGGATTATCTCATTCAATCTCAAGGCCAAACCTATGAAGTTGGTCCTATCATTATCTCTGTTTCACAGACAGATAAACCGAGGTTTAGAGAATTCGAGTAAAACTCAAAATTTGAACATGAAGTAACATGGCTAATAAATGGCATATCCAGGATTTAACCAAAGGCAGTCTGATTCCAAACTCTGCACAAATAAGGCAACACCAAATTGTCTCCTTACATCAACCTCTTAATAGCATTTTTCCACCCTTACTCCCTTTTATTCTAGTCCCACACTGTAAACAGAGGGATCTTAAAAAACTCCAGTGGCTTTACATTTTAATGAAAATCAAATCCAATCTCCCATAAGGTCCTATATGATGTGCCCTACTTCTGTCTCTTACTTTTGTCTTGTTTCACTCACTCTTTTTCTCAATTCTTTTCATTTGGTTCCTGAAACATGCTGAATTATAGGCTTAGCCAGCATGGCCAATTCCACCTCATCCTTCAGGTTTCAGCTTAAATATCAATTCCTCAGAAAGTCAGCTATTAGGTTAAACTATGTAAAACTATTTTATGGGACACAAACAGTTTAAAGAGCAACAACTTTTTATGGCTTAACCTTATACTAAAGTGGTTTGCCTCTCTGTCTAACGCTCATCTTCATTTTTCTGTATGATAGTTCATCATTTCTTTTACTCAAAACATTTATGAAATTGGTAATTATTTTATTTCTGATTATTCTGTTATATGTGTAACCACTGCTAAAGGTCATGTGTGGCCTATCTTATTCACCATGGTGTTCCCATTACATGACATAGAATCTGGCCCATATTAAGCACTCAAAAAATATTTTCTCAATAATAAACAAACAAATAAATGCATGGATGGATGGATGGGTAACTCTGGGAGTGAGGAAGATTCAGGGGGAGTGTCCTGGAGGTGGTGATGTCTGTTTAGGGTCTTAAAGAATGAACAGGCATTTACCTAGAAAATGAGGAAATTAAGGACAATCTTGGCAGAAGAAACATGAGAAAAGAGCAGCAGATATTTAGTGTTGATGGAACCTAAAGATCAAGAGGGCAGGGGGAAGGAGGTTAAGTTTGCAGAGATAAAAAGAAGCCTAAATATGGAGGCCCTCTTAGGTCATTTGAAAATCTTAGATTTTGTCCTATAGTTGATAGGGAGCCAATAAAGTCTTTTATATAGAAGAGAAAGATGATCAGACATATCACAGATTTTTCTATCAGTCTCCATCTTAAATCTAATCCTTTAAGTCAACCTAGCATACGGACCCATCATAAGCTCAATGCTATAGACATTTCAGTGACTCTTGGTGATAGTTTCCAACATCTTGTTTTCTGTGTTCTTGATCTTATGCTCCTTCCTCTTTAGTTATAGGCAGCCCTTTTAGGTCTTTCTGTAATTTTCATTTTTACTCTCAAATATCATCATGTCTCTGATTTGACCATGTGAAACTCTTAAATACTTCAGTTCATATTCAACTGGCAGCTTCTTTCTGTTACTTGACACAATAGAATAATCCATTCTAATTTCAGTTCCTTGAGACCTAGTCCTGACATCAGCTAGAAAGATAGGCAAAGGTCAGTTAACAAAGGCTTTGGGTGGTATGCTAAGGAGGTTGGAATCTCTCCTGTGGAATTTACAGTGAAGCTAATGGGGAGACATTATTTTAAGCAGAAGAATGATATGGTCATATTTGAGTGTTTAAGGACAATTATTCACAGAGTAAAAGATGGACTGAAGTCAGGTTAAGACAGAAGGCAATGAGATCACTTAAGTTTTCATGTAGACAAGAAATGAAAGAGTCTGAACTCAAACAGCGACACTGTGAATGATAATACTGAGAAATACATGAGATATGTTGAGAAGATTCTATTGAAATTAGTGACAAATTGGATACAAAGGGTGAAAAAGAGAAAGGAATCTGGGGTAAGGCTCTGGCTCGACACATTAGACCAAAGGCAATGACAATGACTAGATAGTAGAGAAAATGGCACAGACTTCAAGAAATGGTTGTAGTTTCCATTTTGGACTCCTGAAGTTTGAAGTGTCTATGAGATTTATGAACAATTATGCATGTAAGAAAGAGGATGTGTGGGTATTGGCACTTTGGAAAGTGATCTGAGTTAGAGATACTGAGCTGGCAGCCACTGAGTGATAGCTAGGGTCACGAGAGAAAACTAAATTACTTTGCAGGGAAATTTCAAATGAAAAAAAGTTTGAGCACTGGATCCAACTGAACACCAACATGCAAGGGGTTGGCAGTGAATGAAAAACCTACAAAGTATACGCTAAGAAATTAGCCAGAGTGGTAAGAGCAGGACTAGCAGCAGAAAAGAGTCACAGAAACACAGGGAGAATAAAGTTTCAAGGTAAGCGTAAGAATCCTTATGACTCTGTAATGTTTAAATTTTCTACAAAAAGCAAGTATCCTTACCTTTGAAAAATTCATAAAAATAGAAAAGATGTTACAGACAACAGTATTAAATGCAGCAGATCAGTTAAATTCAGATCTGAAAATGTCCATTATACTTAGCTATTAAGAAGTCATTAGTAACCTTTGTTAATGCAATCTCAACTAAGAGGTAAAGGCAGAAGCCAGGTGACAGTGGGTTAAAAGACTGAATTGAAAGGAGAATGTAGAGACCGAGAGTACACAGACACAGTCAATATGGAAAGTAAAGAGATAAGAAGGCAATCATAAAAGATGCGGAGTTAAAATTCTTTTATTTTTTTTTTACATGAAAGAAACTTGAGCATATTCATAGGGCATCTAGAAGGATAAAGTACAAAGAAAACATATTTTAAAAACATAGGTAAGAGAAGAAATAGCTAATGTGGCAACATCATAGAGAAAACAGAAAGGAATGAAATTAAACTCAGAGGTAGAAAGAATTTCTTTTCCCAAGAGCAGAGGCAAAGAATAAAGAAAGGGAATGGATGCAGGATTTTTTGGAGGGTGGTAGGAGGTAAAAGGGAGAAAGATGAAGTATTTCTCACATAATAGCCTTCATTTTCATTCAGTGGTAGGTGCCAAGGTCGTCTGTCTGCTCAGATTAAGACAGGATAGAAGTTTTGAGACCAGTAATTAAAATTTGGACTAACAGCAGAGAATGGGAGAGGGTGTTGTCACCATGTAAGTGTTGCTGGAGTTATTCTGAACTGAAGAATCTGTATGATCCTTTCCTAGAGGATAAATCATATTGAGAAAAGAGAAAAAGTAACACCAACAAAGTCTCTTGGTCAAATACTCTGTTTTAAAAGCATTGCGGCTTACTTTCTCTATTTCTATCATAGAACAAGAGTAACTTGATTTTCTGTACGTCTACTTATTTTCATGAAATATGCTAAAATCCTATAAAGGTTAGATGTAAATTGTGACAATCATGCAAGTAATCTGGATATTATAATAATATTTGTTCATTGATTCTTACAATTCCCTTTTTATCATATATTATGTGCCAGATAACTATGCAATGGATATTACAGTTTAGTAAAGGTAATAGTTATTACACAAATATGAAACAAATGAGTATATAATCATAATCATGATTGGGGAGATGAAGGAAAAGTACAGGATGCTATGAAAGAAACAGAGACATAATTCAGAAGGGAAGGTCAAGTCTGAATTACTGACATATCATCTGAGACCTGTGGCATAAACCAGAGCTAGCCAGAAAAAGCAGTTAAACAGGATGGGAGTAATAAAAGAGCCAAAATTGATTCAATGCCCCAAGCAGAAGGAATATCAGATGCTAAGGCCTTGAGGTACAAAGGACAAGCTGAATACAGTGCAAAACATTCATATTACTTTTATAAACTAGTAATCATCTCAATTTCTCCTTTTTGAAAATGATTATACCATCTGTTATGAAACATACTTAGGTAAATGTCAATATAAATGTAAGCTCACAGAAAAGATATTTTAATGTTTCACAATGTAGTTTCTACCACAAATATCACTAAAACTAGTTATTTTAAAGGTCACCTCTACATCATTTAAAGATTACAAATAATTCCAATGAATTTTCACTGAGATGCAAAATTGTAGATAAATTTTCACAGATACATAAATTTGAGTTGAAACATCTTTTTCAAAGTAGCTGGCAATTCCTCTAAGCCTTAATCTGAAACATTCAACTCTTCTGCAAATATCTGGGCATTTGGATGAGGCTCCTATTTAAAAAATCCTTAATGTTCTTTGTTCACACTAGCTCATGTAAGTTACCATGCTGCTGAAACAAATGTATCTTAGAAAGTTTCTTAAAGGATTTAAGATAGGCATGGGTCTGTCAAATTATAAAATGACTATAATCTTCACATATAACAATATCTTTAATTACCACAATATGTTTGGCCATTTCACATTGGATGATAATATAGAAAATAACAATAGTGCAATCTAAGTCACAGGATAAATGAAAAATAAAGAGGGATTTTTGGAAAATTTAATCATATATCATAATTTCCATGAAATATATAGCTCTAGCAATGGTGTGTAATATAATATCTTTTTTTTCCTAAATAGAAGCCAAGCATGAGCACATCCTATTCTAGTTGTCAACATGACTGTTCTGAAGCAGAAATTATCACTCTTATCCTGACTGGAATCAACATGGTAGAAAACTGTGCAGTGTGGAAACAATTCTTCTCATGTATATTCCCTCCAGCATAGTTCTGTCATGCAGCATTAGTCATTCTAAGGAAAATGTGAGAATTTAAAATATGTCTTCCCCTTTCTTCCCTCTACAGAACTGTCAAGTGACAAACAGTCAATCTCTGCCATCTTAAGGATGATATCTGAAAGCTTATAGAAGCAACAAAATATTGTAGATGGAAGTGATAAGATAGAAAAGAATGATGTGAGAGGGTAGAAGCTCCAAGTATAAATGTTTGTCAAATGTTTGCTTTGAAGAAATGGGCACTTCACCCTCTCATTTACCTTAATATAGTAAGACATTTTGAATTTTGTGTTCAGAAAAACACATCATCACTATTGTTTAGCTTTTATGCCAATCAAGTGATATGTATTTTTAAACATGCTTTTTATTTAAAATAGTTTTAGGTTTACAGAAAATTTGCAAATATTGTACAGAGAATTCCTGTATCCCGTGCATCTAGTTTCTCTTACCATTAATATCTTATATTGATATGGAACATCTACCACAACTAATGAACCAATACTGACACACTATTGTTAACTAAAGTCCATACTTATTCAAAGTTCCTTAGTTTTCAGCTAAGTCCTTTTACTGTCCCAGAAATCCATCTAAGATGCCATATTACAAGTAGGCATCGTGTCTCCTAGACTCCTCTGAACTGTGGCAGAGGAATTTGTTTTTGATGACTGTTACTGTCTTGAGGAGTAATCATCAGATATTTATTTTATAGAGTGTTTATTTTATATTTATATTATTTTATTTTATCTTTGAGACAGGATCTCACTCTGTTGCCCAGGCTGGAGTGCAGTGACACCATTTGGCTCACTGAAACCTCTGCCTCCTAGGCTCAAGCGATTCTGTTGCATCAGCCTCCTGAGTAGCTGACACTACAGGCACGTGCAACCACATCTGGCTAATTTTTGTAATTTTTTGTAGAGACAGGGCTTCGCCATGTCACCAAGGCTGATCGCGAACTCCTGGACTCAAGTGATCCACCTGCCTTGGCCTTCCAAAATGCTGGGATTACAGGCGTGAGCCACAGTGCCTAGCCTAGAATGCTTTTCAATTTAGGTTTGTCTAGTATTTTTTTTTTTTTATCATAGCTATACTTAGATTGTAAGTTTTTGGGAGAAATAACACAAAGGCAAGTACCATTCTCATCACATCATATCAAGGGTATGTACTACTAACTTATCACTAAGGTTACTAACTTTAATCACCTGACCAAAGTAGTATTTATCAGCTTTCTCCACTCTAAGATTATTCTCCTCCCATTTCCATACTGTACTCTTTGGAAAAAAAAGTCACTATGTGCAGCCCACACTTACAGAATGGGAAGTTATGTTCCAACTTCTTGATGGCAATATGCCCACATAAATTTTCTGGAACTCATCTGTTACAGGAGATTTTTCCATTTATCCCCATGTGTTAAGTCACTTATTTATACGAGTATGGATTCATGATTATTAATTTTATACTTTGGGTAATATTTCAATACAATTTTATTTTGTTGCTTAAACTATTCCAGCTTTGGCCATGGAAAGCTCTTTTAGTTAGCTCCTGTGCCCCTCTGACATTAACTCCCTCATTTTGTTTCTTAAGTACTCCCTTACTTGCTGGCTCTTACAAGATGCTCCAGTATAATTTTGTATAACCCTTGCATTAGCCCTAGAATCAGCCATTTCTACAGAGCCCAGGTTCCTTTTACTGTAGAACTATAATAGGAAACAAGACCTTGGCACTGGGTGTGCTCATTGTTATTGGGTATTGTTTCTTCTAGGCCTTCTCAATGGACAGAGCTACAAAATATATAAAATGTTTTCAATTCATTCAATCACATATTAAGTTTAAATTAAGTACTTGGCACCAGACAGGAATTATTTAAAGATGATATATAGAATACTGTGTTGACTATAACGGACATCTAGGTGATATGACTGAGTCACCATCGACAAAGTCCATTTATTTCTCAAGTAGCAGGAATGGATCTGTCCTGTATATACTTCTGAAATTATTTGAAAGTCTAAGAGTATAGTCTAATAAAAAGGGTAAAGGTCGTCAGAGAAACTAAATTCACAAGCTTTGTCCCTTTAGCACTTTACCCTAGTCAAGAAGTCATGAACTAAATAACAACAGTTTCTATAGTTCCAGTGTCAATGCTTTAGGAAATCCTCTGTAGAAAACCATTATATACATAAATACCAAATTCAAATATGCATTTTCCAAGAAGGTACTTGTTTTGAAAATGCATTTCATGTTTTGGATACTCACTAGCAACTTTCTTGATTCTTTCTTGACAACAGATTTTGCTCTAGAGCACTATGTTCAGATATAGTGGGACATGACTATACATGAAGTAACCAAAATGTCCTAGAGCCCTGAGAATTCCAGCCCCTCTATTCCACGGGTCACCTTACATGAAACAAATCTAATAAAATACTAGTTTCTTTCCATCTGTGTGATATGACTACTCATATAAAAATACACCCCAAACAAATAAGGTTTGCCCTATATTCTCTGCCCATTGTCCTCGTTCCTATTTAACAATGTAAGTTTTGTAGAAATCCTTGACAAGGTTCTTCAAATTACAGTCTTATTAAGCTAGTGTTGTTCAGCACTGAACACCTAAAATTAATTTTATTTTGATTTGACCAGTATGCAAATGAAAAATTATTTCAAACTTTCATGGTGAGATCAAACTGGATTTTCCATTTATTTCTTATAATTTCACCTACATTTTAAACTAAAGCAATATATTTTATAGTAGAGGACCATAATACGCCCTTTGAGGCAATGCACTGTGCATACAAACTGATTTGCAATCTAAAATATGTCAACAATTCCCTAGCATCTAGTGCCAAGATATACTTGTCATCTCATCTAACAAGTTATCAAAGATAAGGCCTTAAGCATAGGAAGCAAAATACCAGGGGAGTTCTTTACTATTTTTCCCAGTGAACATAATTCAAAACATATCTATTTGTGCATGGCTTTTACTTGGTTTTACATGTATCAGTGCCTTCTGCAAACTGCCACTCCCACATAAATTTTTTAATGTATTTCTGAAAACAGAACAGAGAATTTGATGCAAATATACTGGCTGAGAAACAGCCAAAAGTAATACAGTTATTTATTGAAGCTGGATATACTTATATGAGTTTTAGATTTTCTCACATTAGAAATATCTATATATATGTACATGTCCTTAAAATCCAAAGGCCAGAGTACATTTGTTAACATAACTAAATTATAGATGGCTACTGAAAATAATAGCATGGAATGGTCAGAAGCATCAAAAACTGTGCTAATTGATATTATCATTATCATACTGGAATCAAAAAGGACTACATTTCCATAACTGGCATGATTTGAAAAACCAAGTGGAGGGATCACTCAGTATTCATCCTCAGAGGGAGAAAATTTAAAATGGAAAAATGTCTTAAGCTGAGGTTGAAACTGGATGGCAAAAATATATAATCTGAATGTAGGTGATTCATTCATTCACTCAACAAATTTTTACTGAGATCCTACTGTGAACCACACACTGGTATTAGAGAAGGCTTTATGGGGCTTACTTTTTAGAGGAGGAAAATAATTAGCAAATTTGGGTTTTATTCCAAATATATCAGAATGAGTCTAACCAGGACTTTAATAGAAAATACTGGGAGTGGCAGTTGGGAGATGGATAGAGGAAAAAGTTAAGTGACATAATGAGAAAACAGGCAGATAAATCTAGAATGTAGAAGATTCCATAAAACAAACAGCTGATTTCTTCTAAAAATCAATTTCATGGAATAAAAGAAAAATTATTTTAGGAAAAAAACTTTAAAGAGATATAACCGTTATTTAATCCTAGTTCAATTAAAAAAAAAAAAAAACGTGTATCAGAGACTTCTTTCTAGAATGATGAAATGTTCTCAGATTAAGATGATGGCTGTACAACTTTTGTAAATTTGCAGTAAATCATCAAACTGTACACCTAAAATAAATAATTCTCATGGTATAAAAACTCCAATGAAACTTAAAAACTGGGTGCAGGCATCGAAGATATCTAATACTGATTAGGCATTAGATGATAGGAAAATACTTTAAGTAGCTTAAATATGATAATACTGCGATTACAGAGAAAGGCTTTATTTTTAGGCAAAATATGCTGCAATATGTGCATATGAAGCATCATGAGGTCTGTAACTTACTTTCAAATTATGCAGCAAAACAGAGAAAGCAAATAGAACAAAATGATAAAAATTCTTGACTCTAGATTATGGGTATATAGGTGTTAGTCTTCAGGTTTTCCAAGTGCTTAAAAATTTCATAAGAAAAAGTTGGAAAATATATTATTTTTAAGAGATTAAAAGAAAGTCACTGGAAGATAATAGGTAGGGAATGACAATCTGTTGTTACTGGTCATATTAACAAACAAATTGGACCTGCTTACTATATGATTTGATCAGTTAGACAGAAATATCTCAATGCTGTGAATACTGAATACATTTAGTATTTATTAGAAAAAATAATTGATGATGAAACTACAGACAGACTTGGCCTAATGTCATGTGTGCGGCAGTATGAATAGCGGTAATGCAATTCACCTTTCCTTTCTGCTTTCTCTGTCCCATCTTTTACCTTTCAGTTTTGGCTAGTTTACTTTTGTTACGCCAAACACATAAAAGTCAAGAATCCCTAAGGTACATGGCATAATAACCAAAGACCTTAACTAAATCTATGAACTTCAACCTAAATAATTTAGCCACTGATTAACTCTTCCTCTTTATCTTCTGCCAAATTCATTCTCCCCTCTGTCTGTACTTCAAGCTCAGTAGCTTCTTTCTGTCAGTATCCCTGATAAGCCATATTCCCTCTGCCCAAGACCTTTTCAAGTACTATTCCCTCCCTAAGTGCAACCTTAGTATCATTTACATAGGGAAGTCTTTCTTGATGTCCTTGAAAAAGTTAGGTGTGGTAATTATACTCTAATTATTTGTGTAATCATTTATTTAATATAATTTCCCCCAACTAGATCATGGATTCTATGAGGAAAGGATTAATGTCTTGAGAGTTCAACACTAAAGCTCTCAAAAAAATAAGCAAATATACATGTTATTATTTATCTCATTTATAAACCAAAAGAAACCACCTGTATTACCCTCATTTCCTCTAAAATCTGTTGCTCCATTTCTCTGCTTACTGTTATAGCAAAACTCCTGGAAATAGCTACTTACAAAAAGTTTTCAACTCCTTTCTTCTCAGTTTCTCTTGAATTCATAGCAATGGAACTTTCACCTCAACCACTCCATGGGAATTTTTCCTGTCTAGGTTATGAATGACCTCCATGTCACTAAATCTCATGATCAATGATTATTCTTCATTTTAACCTCATGGATCAGCATAATTTGACAGAGTGGATCACTCCCTCTTTCTTGAAACACTTACCTCAATTGGCTTCCAGGATAACACACACTCTAGGTTTTCCTCTCACCTTTCCCAGCTGCTTCTTTCTAAGTTCCTTTTCAGGTTCTTCCACTTTTACCACAGATAAATGAGAAATAAGATAATATTTGTCAAAGTTATTGCACTAACATGGCAGTAAATTTTAGGTTACAGAACTAAAACTTAGAAAAAATGTAAGAAAATTTGAAGAGGTACGTGACCAGAACAAAATATTGTTTTATCAGGCAAATTAATCACTCTTTTTAGAAAGTTACAATTAGCACTTTCTTACCATTATTGTCATTTATTCAATTGTAAACAACTATCTACTATGAAGAACTATAGATTGGTCCCTGCTCTCCCACTTTTTCTACCTATAATTGTCTACCTAATGTATTCCTTCCTCACTGCCTATTGAAACCACTCTACCCTCAATCTAATCATTGTTCTAAAACCCAATTTCTTTAAACAAAATTCTTCCCCATCACCTACACTTCTTTTTTATATTTCAATAGTACTTTAAACCTAATAAAGTAAATTAATGAAAGAGTGACTGCGGTAATATTTATAAAATAATTTTCCCCACCCTAAGTAATCTAAGAAATAAATTCATTTTTAATGATCCTCAGTTTCTCTAAACTTTGATTGTCAAAAAAACTGATGAATATAGAACTCTCTGACAGTAAAAACAGCTATTCCTACAAAACAGGGACTCAAAGTATGGTCCCATGACCATGGGGATCTTCAAGATCCTTTCAGGGAGTCTCTAAGGTTCTCCTTTTTCTTACCATGTATTTGTGTAAGATCTGATGTTCTTCATATATTTCAACTAAAATATCATATCACAACAGACTGAAAGTAGAAACGGATAAGAGAATTATTAAGCTAGGCATTAAGGAGAGTTTTAAAAATATGCAATAGTATATCTTGTTCTCCCTAAATGTTTTTAATTTGGAAAATAAAATTATATTTTATAAAATGTTACCTGATTAACAGGTAATGGGTTTATTCTTGGTATTTTCAAACAGGTTAAATATTGTAAACATTTCTCAGTTTTACTTTTAATACCACAACTACCAGTAGCTACTATATATCAGATATTATTTACCACATAAACAAATGCTTTCTAAGGTTCTTGGTAATTTGTAACAGCGTAAAGTAATCCTGAGACTAAAAAGTTTGAGTAACTTCGCTCTGAAAAAATGTTTCTCAAATAATACCCACTGACCACCTGCCTTTTTTTAATTAAAAACATATTTTTATTTTTAATATATTAACCTGCCTATTTTATATATATATATTTTACATTTTCAACATGGACTCCAGTTGATTGTTATACACATTAAAATTAGAAAAATCAAGGGAAGGGGTATATAGACTTTGAAGTCTGTTTAATTCAAACTCTAGCTCGGACACTTCCTGGTTGTAACCCTAGCCTATACTACTCTTTTTTTTTTTTTTTTTTGAGACAGAGTCTCGCTCTGTCACCCAGGCTGGAGTGCAGTGGTGCGATCTCGGCTCACTGCCAGCTCTGCCTCCCGGGTTCACGCCATTTTCTTGCCTCAGCCTCCCGAGTAGCCGGGACTACAGGCGCCCGCCACCATGCCCGGCTAATTTTTTGTATTTTTAATAGAGACGGAGTTTCACTGTGTTAGCCAGGATGGTCTCGATCTCCTGACCTCGTGATCTGCCCGCCTCGGCCTCCCAAAGTGTTGGGATTACAGGCATGAGCCACCACGCCCGGCCCCCTATACTACTCTTAAGCAATTTCCAGCTCTTAGTTTCCCCTCCCCCTATGTCCGGAATCCTATTCTAACTGCATATATTCAATTAAATAATTGCTCATCTCTTGAAGAAGCTCCAAGATTTTGTATCAGAGAAGTTTTAGAGGCAGTAATCTGGGTCTGAGAGAAAGGACACTGGAAAGGACACTTGTACTTCCGTAAGAGGCACGTTGTTTTTACTTAAATTGTTTTGAGGTGGCTATGAGAAGATGATGGTGATTTTAATGGGATTCTCTTTCCCAGGCTACTCCTTGCCATTGACACTTACCTATTTGCTTCTGCTATAGAACAGCAAGGGCCCCCTCAAAAGATTTTATTTCCTCTTCTTCACCTCCAAGCATATGGCGGTGAAGACGGCAGCCATTTTGTCTTGCCCTAGCCCCAACCCAAATCAGTTATTCTTATCAAACTGCCTGCTACCTCCTCAATGCTCATTGTGGTTTGAATACACAGTTCTGACCAATCACAGGCTTAGAACTGGTTAGAATGTTTCAATTCAGTCAGTTAACAGAAACCTAACAGAAACCCATGACATTTTGCCCAGCAGTGAACCATCCTTTTAAGAAAGTGTTTCCTCTGTATAAGAGTACTGCTCATAGTTCATTAACCCTCAGCATGAGAATTATACAGAGCGATGTTTAAAAATGCAGATTCCTGTGTTTCATCCCAGACCAAGTGTATCAGAATCTCTGGGAATAAGACCTAGGAATTTAAAAAATGTCTTCAGGGGCTAGGCATGGTGGCTCATGCCTGTAATCCCAGCACTTTGGGAGGCGAGGTGGGCAGATCACCTGAGGCCAGGAGTTCGAGACCATCCTGGCTAACACGGCGAAACCCCGTCTCTACTAAAAATACAAAAATTAGCCGGGCGTGGTGGCGGGTGCCTATAGTCCCAGCTACTTGGGAGGCTGAGGCAGGAGAATGGCGTGAACCCGGGAGGCGGAGGTTGCAGTGAGCCGAGATTGTGCCATTGAACTCCTGCCTGGGTGACTCCATCTCAAAAAAAAAAAAAACTTCAGAAACTAAAGTCTGAAAACCATTGCCATAGGAAAAATTTCACATTAAAACAATACAGAGAATAGGAAAAAATGCATATTCTTTATCATCATCACCTAGTTCTTTTACCAATTGCAAACAGATGGATGTTGTCACCAACATGCCCTTCTATATAGACATATTTGTTTCCTTCCAATTAGACACTGCTATTCTTTCAGTGTCCTAGTAGTACCGGGAGTAGTGAGGCTAATTCTCCCTATCTAAAGTCATAAGATATTTAAGTATAAATCAGAATGCCCATGCAATAGCTTATACTGGTAAATATTATAAACACAGGAATGTTTAGTTTAATAACCAGCATATTCTGTCTCTATTAGAGGATATACATACTTTTGTATGGATATCATACATTAAAATCATAATCAGAGTTTTCCTTGGTGAGCCTGGAATCATTAAAAAGGGAGTCAGTAGATTTTTTTAATGATTTTTTTTTGATTAAACCTCAAGGTTTAATTTGATGTACTTACTCATCTCCATTATTGAGATGGGGACTGGAACATTCCAATCTACTAATCAGGACACTCTTTTTCCTAGACAGTGCTGGAAACCTGCAACCAGGTCTCTGATTTTCCCTAATGGAGTTTTCTTTCTGATAATTCATTCTCCTGTTAAATGATTAGATTTCATTTTTCAATTTATAATCACGGTCTATTTGTGTCTCCTTCAGACTCAATCAAAACTCTGGGTGCTTCCAAATTGAATTATCTACTCACCAGTCATCTCTTGGGTTAATTTTGCAGGTGTTTTATCTTACTGGGGATTTAAATTTTTCCTAATTTCACCTTGAATTTCTGACCCTTTGAATTGATTTCACACAATACATCGAATTTTAAAGTACAAGCAATCAACTTTTAAAGAGATCTCAAGAATGTTTAGTATAATGTCTATTAATTGTAAAAATCCCATGGCAGAAGTTTTTCATTGTGTTATATTAACTGGAGAATATTTTCAATGTGGTTTACTGCATCAAAAGATATTCCATATGAAACCATTATAAACAAGCATGTAATATCTTTCTCAAAAGATGCTCAGTAATAGACAATTTTCATCTGCATTTTGCATTTCTACCTGTGCTTCTCTTGATCTTACTCTCACCTTCTAAACATAGATGATCCCTGTGCTGCCAACCCAATATTATTTTTTCTCTGTGCTCACTTGTTCTTTCCCTTTAAAAAAATGTACCTTGGGTTTTGTAAAAGGTCTAAAATACAGGTGCTTTATTGTACTGGATAATAACCAATATTTTAACTTTAACAAATATTATATTCATAATCTATTATCTAGGTAATTCTTTATTCAACTTTTTACACTGTGGAAATACTTCAAAAGAACAATTTCAAAGAAGCAAATGCTAACCTTGTCGTTATTTCAAAGTTAAAATTTTCTTAT
This sequence comes from Chlorocebus sabaeus, assembly GCF_047675955.1. Taxonomy (NCBI): domain Eukaryota; kingdom Metazoa; phylum Chordata; class Mammalia; order Primates; family Cercopithecidae; genus Chlorocebus; species Chlorocebus sabaeus. The sequence continues at coordinate 59,429,951 of NC_132933.1, forward strand.
AAAACTTTTATAAGAAACATTAGTTACAAAAAGCAAAAGCATTAAAATTAGTACTAAAATGCATGGATGCATGCTACCTTTAGAAGGGGTTTGGACTTCAAAAAGCGTTCTAATGTTGCATCTTAACTTGTACTGGTTATGAAACCATAGGCTGATCTTTTAGCCTTTATTAGGACAGTCTTCACATTGGTACAATGAAAAAAGCTGTCTCTATCTTGTGAGTTTTTGTGAAAATCAAATATGGCACTAATATGAGCACACTTCCAAAAGGCAAATGTGTCATACTGATGTAATTTCATATTGTTAGAATTGTTAATATTAAGAATTATCATGCTGTCACAAGGATATAAAGGGAGGACCATGTGGCTCTATTTAACAAAAATTCCAAAGCAAATTTTGAAATTAAAGAATATATATCTCAGTGACATTACACTCTCTCTCCCTCTCTCTCTCTCTCTCAGGTCAGCTTTTAGGAGGATCCTATACATAATACAGATGACTATGCAAATATTGTACACTGGGTTTGCCCAGCTTGCATACATATTATTTACTCTTTTCTGTGTCCAGTCCATCTTCCATACTGCCAACTCTAGTTACCTACTTTAAAATAAAACCCTGACTTTTAAAAATGTCATTAGTTTGTCAGAAAGACCCTGGCTTCCACTTGCTTCTCCAAACTTATCTCCCCTTAACTTTCTTCTTCTTATTCTCTTTTCTTCCTTGACTCATCACTATGACTCCTATGCTACAGCCCTAGAAAATATCTTACAGTTCCTCAAATATTTCTGGGTCTTTTCTAACTCTTTGACTTTAAACAATCATCATCGTTTCCTTTCACTGGAAACCTTTCCTTTAATCACTGACTTTTCTGGTCCTCTTAGTAGGAAATAATTTCCTTCTACCCTATATTTTCATGACATGTTGTTCACTCATTCATTCAAACAGTATTTATGGAGTGTCTATTATGTTCCAAACACTGTGCTAGGAAATGCTTATAACACGGAGGTAAACAATACTACCATGGTTCCTAACCTCACAGATTTTATGGATGTTCATATTAAATAAATCACAAGTAACTACATAATTAAAAATATGACAGTGCCATAAAGGTTCAATGGCAGCACATTACTACTGCCTAGTCTACAGGATCCTTAGGGCAGCAATGATGATTTATTCATCCATTATTTCCTGTGGTATTGAACACATAAGAAGTGCTGGAATATATCTGTTGTTTACTTAAATTATGTAGCCAATCTCAGTAACTGTTTTATCACCATGCTAAAACATAGAGTCTATTCAATACAAAAAAGGAAACTATTTAGTAACCTAAATGTTTTGTCTTTATAAGACAAGTGGTAGTTTAACTGTTTTTTTGACTGAATTGGCATCTCAATACATATTATGTTACTGAGCATTTGGAGCTAGAAGCACTTGGAACATAAATTCTCGTAAACATACACAGATGACAGAACTTCCAGTTAATACTAGATGAGAAGATCAGGAAATCCTTTCCCCCAAAAGTATTACAGGTTGAGTATACCTAATCTGAACATCAGAAATCCAAAGTGCTTCAAAACCCAAAAAGTTCTGAGTGGCAACACGACATTCACAGGAAATATTTATTGGAGCATTTTGGATTTTGAATTTTCGATTAGGGTTATGGAATCGGTAAGTATAATGCAAATACTTACCTGTATAAGCGTGGACAAAATTAACAAAGCAACCATTTTGGTACTCTGGAAATTAACCAAAAACCCACCTCCATTTGAGAAGCATTTATGCTTGAAAAATCTCTGACTTTTGGATAAGAATAGTAAGTAACTGTAACCTATAGCTGCTCCCATACTCCCCACCCCCAGCTCATTTAGCTCAGATGTTCTATCAGGACTCATACAATGAAAAACATAAAACATTACTGAAAGAAATTAAAGAATATCTAACTAACTAAAGAGACATTTCATATTCTTGGGTTGGAGGGATCAGCACTGTCAACATGGCAATTCTCCCTAGTTTGACCGATAGATTAAATCCAAGGCCTATAAAAATACCAGCTGGCTTCTTCACAGAAATTGACAAGTTGATCCTAAGACTGACATATTGATTGGAAAATTCATATAAGAGTACAAGGGATCCAGAATAGCTGAAACAATCCTGAAAAAGTAGAGTAAAATCAGATGACTCATACTTTCTGATTTCAAAACTTACTATAAAGCCAGTTAAGACAATGTGGTGTTGACATATAATATAAATAAGTGGAGCAGAATTGATAGTTTAAAAACAAATCCATACATTTATGGTCAATTGATTTTCTACAAAAGGACAAAGACAATTCAGTGGTGAGATAGTCTTTTCAACAAATGGACATTTGTATATCCATCTTTTTTGGAAAGAAAGAAATTAGACACTTCACATCATATATAAAAAGTTAACTCAAAGCAGATCACAGACCTAAATGTAAGACCTAAAGGTAAGAGCTAAAGTTATAAAATTCTAGAAGAGAATATAGGAGAACATTTCCATGAGTTGGGGTTGGGCAAAGAGTTCTTAGGTAAAATATTGAAAGCATGTTTCAAAGAAGAAAAAAAATTATAAATTGGACTTCATCAACTTGTGTTACTCAAAAGTCATCATTAAAAGAACATAAGAGAAAATATTGCAAATCATACATCTGATCATATCCAGAATATTTGAAAAACTCTTACAAGTCAATAATTATTACGACCAAAAAATTAAAAATCGGCAAATAATTTGAATAATTATTTCTTCAAAGAAAATACCCAAAATGGTTAAAAGAGGTATGAAAAGATGTTCAACATCATTAGTCATTAGGGAAATGCAAATCAGAAGTCAACAAGAAACTACTACATATACACTAGAATGACCATAATAAAAAAGGCAAATTATACCAAGTGTTGATGAGGACACACAGAAAGTGGCCCACAGTGCATTTGCTGCTGGTAATGTCATATAGTACAGCCACATTGGAAAATATTTTGGTAGTTTCTTAACAAATTAATCACAAATACACCATACAACACAGCAATTCTACTCCTAGAAATATATCTATGAGAAACAAAAACATATGTTTACACAAATACATGTATGTAAACATGTATAGTAGCATTACACATAATAACAAAAATAACTGGAAACAGTCCAAATATTCACCACCTAGTAAACGGATGAATAAAATGTGATACAGTCATACAATGGAATAGTATTCATCAATTAAAAAGAAAAACTATTGATCCATGCTATAACATGGATGGACCTCAAAAACATAAGTGAAAGAAGCCGGGCATGACGGGGAATATACTGTATGATTCTATTTAGATAAAATGTACAGAAAAGGCAAATTTATATAGACAGAAACCAGAAGAGTATTTGCTTAACCCTGGATGTAAAAACAAGTATTGACTGCTAACAGGCCCTAGATAACTTTTTGGGGAGACAGGAAAATTCTAACAATTATGGTGATGGTCGCACAACTCTCTATAAATTTACTAAAATTGTTGAATTATACACATATAATGAGTGAAATTTATGGTATGTAATTCTATTTCAATAAAGGTTTTTAAAAAACACACAGGGATATAGTGAATAAAAACAATTTAGTGGATTTTCTTAAGTCCTTACTTAGCTTTATTAGGCTCACCATATGCACCCATTTTCATAATTTCTACTTCTATACTAACACTCTTTACACCTAGATCTATATCTCCAGCCCTGACTTCTAAGCTTTTTTTTTTTTTTTTTTTTTTTTTCCAGTTTTCACCTCATACAGTTGGTTACCTCTTATACTCCTCCTGGCAAAAGGTAACTCCTCCACCTCTTGCTTTCCTTCTCAATTTTCCTCTACCTATTAGTGGCACCTATATTTTCCCATGTTTCTCACAACTTCAGTGTTGTCTTCAGTCTCCTTATCTTAATCCCATATTAAATTAGATTTATTAATATTAAATTTTCTCCAAAGCATCTCTTAAATGTGCTGTTTCCATTGTCTCATCAAATAAGTCTTGCTGGTTTTTATATCCTTATGCATAGGTGCTAAAGCAATCTACCTCATGTTCTATCTTCACATCACCACAGTCCTTGGAAACTTGTAGTGTCTTTAAATTTACATATGCATTTTTTCAACCAAAAATACCTCCTGAAAAAAAAAATATAGATAAACAAAAAATAACCATGGAGTACACTACTTATATGTAAACATAGTTAATACCTTGTTGATTATACTTCCAGATATTTTAATGCATATTTATACCCTTTATTTAAAAAAACAAGATTATATACACAATATTTTGTAACTTGCTTACATAACTAAATACTGTATCATGATCATTTTTCTAAGTCAATAAATATTTATCACTATTGATAGCAGATTAGTGTTTCTTTGGATATATGGACTTTATTGTATTTAATCAACTATTACTTTTACCAAAATTTTTAAAAATTTAATTAAAAGATGATTGCTGTGGCCAGGCGCAGCAGCTCACGCCTGTAATCCCAGCACTTTGGGAGGCCGAGGTGGGAAGATCACCTGAGGTCAGGAGTTCGAGACAAGCCTGTCCAACATGGTGAAACCCCATCTCTACTAAAAACACAAAAATTAGCTGGGCATGGTGGCAGGCAACTGTAATCCCAGCTACTTGGGAGGCTGAAGCAGGAGAATCACTCGAACCCGGGAGGCAGAGGTTGCAGTGAGCCGAGATCGCGCCATAGCACTCCAGCCTCGGGGACAAGAGTGAGACTTCGTCTCAAAAAACAAAAGCAAAAACGAAAAAATGATTGCTGTTACCTATTATATTAAATCTAAATTTATAACCGTTGTATTCTCCAATACCATCTCTATATTTTCCAACATAATCCCTTTATGCCAGACAAAGCAATCTGCTTGTACCACACACACATATATATATAGTTATATATATACATGTATATATACATATATATAGTTAAGTCATGTATTTATATTTTCTTATATCCTTAGCACTGATATTTAAAATTTTTACATTATTTATTTTACTTATTTATATAATTGTTCTGGGAGTGTCTCATACTTGTATTTTTTTCTCTCCTAAATCAGATTGTGAGCTACTCCTAAAGCAATTTTCAAGTTTGTTTTTTCTGTCCCCCAAAAGCAATCAATATGGTGGTACATATACAGTAGGTAATTAAATTAGTATTGATTTAAATTAATGACTCTCATTCTTGCATTCATGCATCATAAGTTCATTTGGCAAAAATGATTTCGAGAAAATGAAATGAAATGAAAAAACTTTTATTATAAGCTAATGAACATCTACTACATACATAACACTGGGTTATCAAGAAAACAAATAAATAAATGATACATGATCTCTCCTCTCAAGGGGTTTATAATCTATATGCGAAAAGTGAGGCACATAAATAGTTAGACAAAGATACAATACTACCATTGAAAAAAGATATTAACAAGCAATACATGATTAAAAGAAAATGAGGAAACAGAAAACCAGTGATTCAGGGACCAGAAAAAGGAGAGCTAAGCCTTAGAAAAGATAAGTTGAATATTAAAATATGAGAGATTTGGAGAAAAGGCAACCCTTACACAATACTGATGGGAATGTAAATTAGTATAGCCATTTTGAAAAAAATTTGGTTGTGCCTTAAAAAACTAAAAATAGAACTACCATATGATCCAGCAATCCCACTGCTGGGTATATATACCTCTGCCAAAAAAAAAAAAAAAAAAAAAAAAAAAAAAGAATAAAGAAAAATCAGTATATCAAAGATGTATCTATATTCCCATGTTTATTGAAGCAATTTTCATAATAGCCATGATATGGAATCAACCTAAATGTCCATCAACAGATGAACAGACAAAGAAAATGTGATATACAAACATAATGGAATGCTATTCAGCCATAAAAAGAGTGAAATCCTGTCATTTGCAGCAACATGGATGAATCTGAAGAAGATTATGTTAAGTGAAATAATCCAGAGACAGAAAGATTCCACATGGTCTCACTAATACGTAGAATTTAAAAAGTTGTTCTTATGGAAGTAGAAAGTAGATTAGTGGTTAACAGAGGATGAGGAAGGTAGTGAATCCGTCTGGGGATGGGAAGAGATTGGTCATTGCTACAAAGCTACAGTTAGGAAGAATAAATTCCGGTGTTCTATTGCATAGTAAGATGACTAGAGTTATCGACAATGCATTGTATATTTCAAAATCGCTAGAAGAAAGGTTACTGAATGTTCATCACAAAGAAATGATGTTTAAGGTGATGTATATGTTAATTGCCCTAGTTGGTCATTATGCAATATATATACATGTACCAAAACACCATGTTGTGACCCATAAATATGTATAACCATTATGTGTCAATCACATATCTTTTTAATTTTTTAAAACATTTTTAATTATATTTCAATAGTTTTTGGGGCACAGGTGGTCTTTGGTTACATGGGTAAATTCTTTAGTGGTGATTTCTGAGATTTTGGTGCACTAATCACCTAAGCAGTGTGCATTGTACCCAATATGTAGTTGTTTATCCCTCACCTCTTCTCATCCCTCCATCCGAGTCCCCAAAGTCTATTATATCATTCTTATGCCTTTGCATCTTCATACTTAGCTCCCACTTACAAGTGAGAACATGTATTTCTTTTTCCATTCTTGAGATACTTCACTTAGAAAAAGAGCCTCCAGTTCCATCCAAGTTGCAGCAAAGGCCATTTTATTCCATTTTATGGCTGTTGTATATATACCACATTTTCTTTATCCACTACTGGTTTATGGGCATTTAGGTTGGTTCCATATTTTTGCAATTGTGAATTATGCTGCTATTAAACATGCATGTGCAGTCATACATCTTTTTATGAAGTAACAGGTCAAAAGCATTTCAGGCAGTGGGAATGGGCTGAGTGAGAAGAGCAGATAGGAAAATTCAGGGCTTATGCAGAGGAAAACTAAGTTTGAAAAAGTAGGCTGAGGCCAGAAAGTGAATGGCCACGAATGCCTGATAAATGAGTCTAGACTTGTTAAAACAGCCCTTTACTAAGCACTATTATGTGACTGGTGGGTCACATGCCTAGTGGGCATCTTTTGCACATTAGACAATGGAAATCCATTTCCTCCGTCTCATGGCACTCTTGTTTTCTTTCGACAGTAGTCAAGTGAGACTATGACCAGCAGCCTCATCCTCCCCTAGCCAAGTAGCAAGTAATTGGATTGAAAATGACTGATGTTCCAGTTTATCTCAGCCTCAACATCATGATTAGACTATTCTGGCTATGGGGCCATGTTGTACTCTGTTTCCTTGGTCTGCAGGGCTACTTCAGTTTCTGCCTGTTTCCACACTTGACTCACTAGCCTCCCATTGATTCTGTGAGACCCTGATATTTTTCCAATGAATTAAATATTACATAAGTTAGCCAGAGTCTATTTCGGTTGCTTGTAACTAAAAAGTCCCAATTGACATAGCTATGTATTATTTTCCACGTTTCACTGAAAAGAAGACTATGTATTTGTGAAAGTAAATTCCCAAGGCCACACAGCTAGCAAGTGGCAAAGGTGGGTATGTTTGACTCTGGAATCTAAGTTGTATAAAATTACCTACTAGAGGCTATGTGGCAGGCCAAAGTTTAAACTCTAATTTAAATCTTCAAAACTGATGTTCTTATCCCTATGTCATGCTGACTTTAAATGAGAAGTGACTGCAGATTTTAGAGAAGGGAATGATATAAAGAAAATTACATTTTAAAAGGGTTAATTTCTTTTATTTTTTTCTTTTTTGGGGGGGCAGGGGGATGGAGTCTCACTCTGCCACCCTGGCAGGAGTACAGTGGCGCCATCTATGCTCACTGCAGCCTCTGCCTCTCAGGTTCAAGTGATTCTCCTGCCTCAGCCTCCCGAGTAGCTGGGATTACAGGCGCCTGCCACCACGCCCAGCTAATTTTTGTATTTTCAGTAGAGACCAGGTTTCACCATGTTGGCCAGGCTGGTCTTGAACCCCTGACTTCAAGCAATCTGCCCGCCTTGGCCTCCCAAAGTGCTGGGATTACAGGCATGAGCCAGCAAGCCCGGCAAAAGGGTTAATTTCAGAGTATGTATGTTGGAAGGGAAGCAAGAGAGCTTGAGGTTGGAAGATAAATGAAGTTGAGGTGAATAATCCATGTGGGAAATGACAGAAGTCTAAATAGTGAAATGATTATTGGAACATAAGACAGTGTAGAAGGGAACAATTATTAGAATATTCTATCAGTGTTCATGGCTATCTCTCTGAAATTTGCATACTATTAATTTTTCTTTTTACTATTTTATAATAACGTTGGTCCCATGACTTCAAATTTCAGTCCAGTAAGCATAAGTCTTACTGAATTAAATAGAATATCTTGGTAAGCATATTATAAATTTATAAGCATGCATAGATCATTTGCAGCTAAATTAGGTACACATCATTTGCAGAAAAAGTACAATCTGCCTAGTGATTTTGTGATCAAGCAATATTTTATAGGTTGAAATTTCTTCAAATCATCACAAAACTACAGGAAAAAAGGTATCATAAAATTAAGATAGACATTTGTAGAAATTGGCTCAAGTTTTTCCTACAAGAGTAAAAATAAACTTTTCAGAAGAATGATTAGCCAACTTATGATCTTCATTTTTCAGGCAAGAAAAGTCTCTAGAAGCAAGAGTCATTTTCTCCATTAAAAACAGCTATATGAGTCAATAAGAAAAAGAATAGAAGTTTTGAAATAAGAAGAAACAATTAAAATAAAAGTAATTTCACAGAACTTAGACAGTGAACATAATGGAGAGGAGGATAGTACTGCCTCTGATAACTTTATAGTCATCCCAAGAAAATACCATGCTATTTGGAAAGAACAACAATACATAAAAGCTTCAAATACCTATCAGAATAAAGCATAAACTCTTTAAAAATGGTACAATTTACATGGCACCCATGTATAATGATACCTCAGAGCAGCCTGTATGAGTGCTGTTGAAGTGAAAGATAGTTCCTACTTTGCAAAAGTAGTAATTGAAACACTGTTTCAGCTCTCTATATAAACTTTGACCAAATAATGACCCAATTTAAGCAAACAATGTTATTCAGTATTGTCTTAAATGTTTGTTTTTTAATTATAAAAATAATACATGCTTGTTTTAAAAATTCAAAAAGTGATTCAGATAGAAAATAAAAAGTTAAAGCTTTTCCTTCAGTCTAATTTCACTGGTTCGATGTATATATTGTCAGACATTTTTCTATGTAAATGAAAACAAACACACATGCACAAACATATATACATCTATATTTTTTATATAGATGGGATCAAATAATAGATATTGTCTCACAACCTACTTTTTTCATTTGAAACTCTATTATGGACATCTTTTTTACATATTGAGAACCAGCTCTGTTGTTCTAAGTTACCAAGGCAGATATGTCCTTAAGCTCTGGTTTCTGGCATTTTCCCAACCATCTAAATGTTTCAATAACTGACTTTTGTATTTAAAAAAATTTGACTTCTTGCACAAAAAGAGGCACATAGTTCAATAGAACAGAACAGAAAATCAAAAAATTAATCCACATATCCACAGCCAACTGATTTTTGACAAAGACTCCAAGAACACTTATTGGGAAAGGTCAGACTCTTCAATAAATAGTGCTGGGAAAACTGGATAACCTTAGGCAGAAAACTGAAACTATACTCCCCCACCTCTCTCCCTATACAACAATAAACTCAAATGGATCAGACTTAAATGTAAGACACAAGACAATAAATCTATTAGAAGAAAACATAGAGTAAATGCTTCAGGACACTGGTTTGGGAAAAGACTTTATGAATAAGACCTCAAGAACACAGGCGACAAAAGCAAAAATTAAAAAATAGGGCTATATCAAACTAAACAGCTTATGCACAGCAAAGTAAACAATCAACAATGTGAAAAGTCTACCTAGAGAATGGGAGAAAATATTTGCAAACTATTCATCCAACAGGGAATTAATATCCAGAATATGCAAATAACTCAAAACGGCAAAAAAAATTTTTTTTCAAAAATTGGCAAATTATCTGAACAGACATTTCAAAAGAAGACATACAAATGGCCAACAAATATATGAAAACATGTTCAACATCACTAATCATCAGGGATATGCAAATCAAAACCACAAAGAGATATCATCTCACCCCAGTTAGGATGGCTATTATAAAAAAGATTAAAAATTAACAAATGCAGGTGACGATGCATAGAAAAGGGAACTCAAACATTTTAAGTAGTAATGTAAACTAATACAGCCACTGGCGAACAGTATGGAGGTTCCTCAAAAAACAAGCATGTATTATTTTTATAATTATAATAGAAATATGACTTGACTTTCCAAAGAAAAGTATCTTTTAAACAATAAAGAAATTGGAGGGAAGTTGTTTTCAGTAATTTATGAGACAGGAAAATGCAATGTGGCAAGTTTGATTATGCTTAATTCAAGCAACAGATTCTGATAAGAATAAAAGTAATTGGGTCATTAGGGTAGCCATTTTATGAGATATTCAGAGTACTGTTTATTAAAATAAGAAGCTCTGGTAATTTGATCTATATTTTCCTTTAAATGCTCATTATATGTAAAGCAATTTTGCAATAATTATCTAGGAATATTGTCCTTTAGAAATAAAATACTGATGAAATAAAAGGGTTAAATAAACAGACATTTTAATTTAATATTAAGTGTGGATCATCATTAAATTCCAAAATTTTTCTCCTGAAGACTCTGTGTGTCCTCCTAACTGTTAATAGTTTATGAGGTGTTACTATTTAGAAGTTGGTTGGCAAAACACCAATTCTTTAAAACCTGAAAATTTAGTAAACTAATGTAATTTGTTGCATAACAATTATGCATCAGTAAATCAGGCACAATTAAGAGACAATTGTTAAATTAGAATGCAATTAAAGGCTAAAAACAAATTTTCTTTGAACAGCAAATAAAAATGGTACTGCTGGCTGAACGTGGTGGCTCACTCCTGTAATCCAAGCACTTTGGGAGGTCGAGGCAGATGAATCACTTGAAGTCAGGAGTTCGAGACCAACTGACCAACAGGGTTAAACCCCATTTCTACCAAAAATAGAAAAATTAGCTGGGCGTGGTGGTGAATGCCTGTAATCTCAGCTACTTGGGAGGCTGAGGCAGGAGAATGGCTTAAACCCGGGAGGTGGAGGTCGCAGTGAGCCGAGATCACACTATTGCACTCCAGCATGGGCAACAAGAGCAAAACTTTGTCTCAAAAAAAATGGCACTGCTGCAAGGAAGCCAGTTCATTTGTTTAAGAAGTTAATTAGTACAGTACTAAATGTATTCTTGTGCAGAGCAATTCTCTGAGAGAGGACAGAGGATTATAAATAAGAAAATGTCTTGATCCCTCTCCTAGGTAAATTTAAAATATACATAGGAAAAGAACATGTGTGTGTACACGCAACAAATGATGTATGCGGCTCTGTTATAATGTTTATCATAAAGCACACAAAAATGTAATACACCCCAAGCAAATAAGCTCTGAAGGAAAGAAAGAGTTAAAGAACTATGTTCCATTGGGTAACTATTCCTGGAGAAGATAAGCTTAGTAAAAACTGTTTGGACATGCACCATGTTATAAGAATTTTACATGTACTATGTCATTTCAAGCTCACCATTGCTCTGTGAGGTGGGCACTATTATTATCCCCATTCTACAGATGAGGAAATTGAGGCATAGAGAGTTAAGAAATTTGCCCACGGTCACTAGAGGGTAAAGGACACAGCTTGTACTTATACACTGGTTTGATTCCAGACAGTGGAGTATCACTAAAAGTTTAGGATTAGAGAAAGGATAGAAGTGTTTTCAGAAAGACCTTTCTAAGAACTATGTACAGCATATCTGAGAGGCTAAGGACCAGTTTGGGGGCTGCTACAAGCAGATTGGTCAACTAGTCTAATCATTTACATAATTTTCTTTTCATGTCCTATTTAATCTTTCTTACAAAGAAGGCTATAACACATTCTCATGATGTAAAAAATGAAACAGTTTTAATTAAGGTATCCAGTTACCTCTAAACAAACAAACAAAAATACTCATTCTTTCAGATAGACAAATGCTGGTTATAAGAGAAGACAGACAAACGTGGTCAATATTATCATTTTAAAATTTTGTTTACACCTGTTTTAAGAGAGTTGCTAAATCAAAGTAATGAATCTGGAGAATGCATGCCTCTATTTCTTCTTTCTCTGAGAAGCAGATTTTTTAACCAAAAGCAACAATTAGTTCATTGACATCTTGTTTGTTTACTCACTTCTTAGAGAATTGTGAAGTGTTAGCTATCATTCCCTTGAAAGTATCAACAGCAGATTTGCTGAAGCATTAGTCTATACTACATACTAAACATATACTTTCATAGAAACATCTACCAGAATGGATAACTATTTTTTTTTCTCAGAGGAGGTACCTAATGAAATTAATTAAATATATTTGGATATTCTGGAAAAAATTCGGCAGAAAATGTCACTTTGGGCTGCTTCTACTTTGTCCAAATAAATTGCAAAATGGGGAAATAGCCATTGCATAGATAGACAGATAGATATATCTAAGAAATCATATAAGATATATACATATATATCATATGCACATACGATATATCTATCTATCTATATATAGTAAACATTTTTCATTTTTCAAAGTCTGGATTTTTCCTTCCTTTTTAGTAAAATTAAATAAAATACTTTCAAACTTGCAATAAAAAGGTCTGCTTTACTTGAATTTTAGGATAGAAATTCTTCAGATGAGTACTACAGGCAAAAAAATCTTCATTACCCTTGTAAAAATATTCTTCTGTGATATGCTTTTACATTTTGAAAAATACATGCTGTTTGTACATTCAAAACTAGCATTAGCAACAAAAGCAAAAATAGACGAAAGGCATCACATCAAACTAAAAATGTTCCTAAAATAAAGGAAGTAAATGAGTAAAGAGGCAACATATGGAATGGCAGAATATATTTGCAAATCAAACATATGATAAGGGGTTAAATATTCAAAATGTATAAGGAACTCATCAAACAACTCAGTAATTTAAAAAAACATAATTTAAAAAATGGGCAAAAGATCTGAAGGAGGTTTTTCAAAAGGCGTACAAATGGCCAATAGGTATATGAAAAAACATTTGACATCACTAATCAGGTAAATGCAAATTAAAACCATAATGAGATATCATCTCACGCCTGTTAGGATAGCTATTATCAAAAAGACAAAAGGTAAGTGTTGGTGAGAATGTGGAGAAAAGCTAACCCTTGTAAACTGTTGCTGGTAAGGTGAATTAGTATAGCCATTATGGAAAACAGTATGGACATTCCTCAAAACTACCTTAAGAATGGAACTACCATATGATCTAGTAATCCCAGTACTGAGTATATATCCAAAGGATATGAAATCAATACATTGAAGAGATATCTGTACTCCCATTTTCATTGCAGCATTATGTACAATAGCCAAGATATGGAATAAACCTAAGTGTCCATCAATTGATAAATGGATAAAGAAAATATTGTATATATACACAATGAAGTATTGATCAGAATTTAAAAAGGGAAATCTTGTCATTTGTGGCAACATACATAAACCTGGAGAACAATATGCTAAGTGAAATAAGCCAGGCACAGAAAGACAAATGCCACGTGATCTCACTTACATGTGGAGCATAAAAACGTCACATTCATAGAAATAAAGAGTAAAATGGTGGTTACCAGACGATTGGGAGTTGGGGGTTTGAGGAGCTACTGTTCAAAAGACACAACATGGCCTGGCACAGTGGCTCATGCCTGTAATCCCAGCAATTTGGGAGACCAAGGCAGGTGGATCATGAGATCAGGAGATAGAGACCATCCTGGCTAATATGGTGAAACCCCATCTCTACTTAAAAAAAAAAAAAAAAAAAAAAAAAAGGAAAAGAAAAGAAAAATTAGCCAGGTGTGGTGGTATGCACCTGTAGTCCCAGCTACTTGGGAGGCTGAGGCAGGAGAATCACTTGAACCCAGGAGGTGGAGGTTGCAGCGAGCCGAGATCGCAAACTGCACTCCAGCCTGGGCGACAAAGTGAAAAAAAAAAAAAAAAAAAAAAAAAAGACACAACATTTCAGCTAGACAGGAGGGAGGTAAGAGAGATTTTGAGGGTTCTCACCAGAAAAAAATAAGTATTTAAGGTAACATATATGTTAAAATGCTTGATTTAGTCATTCAATAATGTATACATATACCAAAACATCATGTTATATGGCAAAAATATATGTAATTTTTACATGACAATTAAATTTTCTTTAAAAAAAATAGCGCTATGTTAAATATCCAAATTGGGAAATAATTTTCCTTACCTTACATTGCATTAATTTTAACTTCCCTTTTAAACGCCATGTAGTTAAGGGTATAGTGCTAGAAATGCAATTCAGAAATGGTTCCTTAAAAAATAAAAATCTATAACAACATACCATATTCTGTTCATTTGAGTATATCCATATTATAAGAATAAGTATAAAATGAAATATTTTTGTTTGAAAACCACTGCTATCGTTTAAAATGTTATAAAACAGCAAATGTTGTATTTATTACTATTAATAATAGCAACATCATAACAACCAATGTTTTATTATTATTCTTTTTTAAACCATAATTTATTAACAGCTTGAATATACTTTCTACTTAATATTTCCATTTGAGCAAGTAGGTCTCTCTTTATCAGATGTGAGAAAAACAGGGCATTATTTGTGCTCCTGAATAATGCTAACTACCATTCTTGTGGCTGGGCTGTAGACATCTACACACTGGCAACTCCACAAAATAGAAGAACATTTATGTTTTTTTTTTTGTTATTTCTGTTCTAGGTTTTTACTGCTGTTATCTGACCCTCTATCTCACATAGTTGGGAGCAGAAGTGAAAGGTCAAGGATGAAGATCCAGCTCCTGTGACTGTCTCCATTGTAATGAAAATCTGCTATCACACAATTTTGTTCTCATTCTTTCCCAAATGTATCTAACAAATGGATAACTACCGATTGTGTCATTAAAATCAGTACACAAAGGAACAGATTAGAGAGTCCAACACAGACCCACATATACAAGGACAGCTAATTTTTGACAAATGTGCAAAGGCAAGTCAGTGGTGAAAAGACAGTCTATTCAACAAACAGTGCTGGAAAAACTGTATATCTACATCAAAAGAAATAAACCTTCAATCCATACCTTGTACTTTTTGCAAAACTGTACCACACCTAAATGCAAAACCTAAAAGTATAAAACTTAAAAAAAAAAGGAAGAAAATAATTGTGACTTTGGGTTAAGCAAAGATTTCTAAGAGATGACACCCAAAGTATGCTCCATAGAAGAAAAACAAGATAAATTGTACTTCATCAAAATTGCAAACTTCTTATCCCAATTACCTTGATTTGACCATTACACATTGTATTCACGTATTAAAATCACATGTGCCCCAAAATATGATGTATGATGTATCAATATAAGAATTACTAACGTTTCCTCTTTAAAAACAGTAAAAGACACCCTTAAGAGAATTCAAAGAAAATATGCAGTCTGAGAAAAAATATTTGCAGAAGTTATAACTGACAAAGAACTTGCATCCAGAGTATATAAAGAACTCTCAAAGAAATATAAATTAAGATCACAATGAAATACTACTGAATACTTATTAGAATGGCTAACTTTTAAAACATTGCCCATATCAAATGTTAGCACTGTTGGTGGAAATGCAAAACAACCACTTTGGAAGATAGGTAATTTCTTAAAAAGTGAAACATACACCTACCATGTGATCTAGTCATTCCAGTCCTATGTATTTTGCTAAAAGAAATTAAAACATATGTCCATACAAAACTGATATACAAATGATCATAGCAGGCTTATTTGTAGTAGCCCAGAACTCAAAACAACAAAAATGCCCCTCAACAAATCATAGTATTGCCAAGTAATGAATAATTACTCGGCAGTAAACAGGAAAAGTAAACTCCTGATACACACAACAACATGGGTAAATTTCAAAATAATTCCGCAAAGACAGGCAAAAAGAGGAACATACTACATTATTCCACTTATATAAAAGTTTAGAAAATGCAAATTCATCTATAGGAACAGAAAACAGATTAGCTATTGTCTAGGGACAAGAGGAGGGATTCAAAGGCATATGAGGAAACTTTCAGGGATGATACAATTTTCATTATTTTGTCTGTGGTGATACTTTCACAGATAGACACATTTGTTGTGTGCCTATTATACATCAATAAAATGGTTTTTAAAAAAGAATTAACTTGTATATTCAGATAAAATTTGTCCAAGAAGAACAGGAGGAAGAGTCATTCAAAAATAAATGAACTTGCAATGCTTCGCTTCTTAGATACCTACAAAAAAAGATAATGCTGCTACACGTGTCATTATACACTTTGTGTGTTTGTGTGGCAGGAGTGGGTGGTGGAAGGGATTGTGTGTATATTCATATTAAGGGAGGTATCAACAGATGTTAATGTACTATGTTCAGTCTGAGTATACTATCAGATTCTGTGTTATGTATCATCTCATGTAGAAGCATTAACATTTCGCCGCCCTCCCACAAAAAAAATCATCTAGTAATTGAACAAAGAACATATCACTATGCAAATAATTTATATATAACCTTATTAAGAAAAATAAGCATATGATATGATAAAACTAATATGTACATTTCACAGTAGAACAAATAGAATATAATGCAGCAATTAAATTGATTATGAAGAAAAAGCTTATTTTATTTTAGATACCTACTACATAAAATTAAATAAACTAATCAACCAAAAAAAGTGCTACAAAAATAAAAGTGTGTTACAAGATACTTATGGATACACAAAGTAGAGAATTGTGATTAGAAAAAGTCATCTACTTTCAACATTTTCATTGCCTAGATCTAGGAAAAAATAATTCCAAATTGAAAATCACAATTGCTGATTAATACATTATTTTTATATGATGTTTTTGTAAGCTTTTTTCTATTTTTCATCTCCATGTTCCATTCCAAACTTTTCCAGGATCAGTGTGAGTGGTTAAGTAGTTATCCGTAATCCTTGAAAAGCATCCAAAAAAACCCCCAAGCATCCCCCCCAAAAAAACCCAACCAATTTTAATATGAAATGTAGTCACATTTGCCCAATATCATGCATTATTTCCTGAAGAAATCATAGTTGTCTTAAGTAAGTCAAGGCCAAAATCATTTTACTTTTAGGATTTCACCATTGATTAACTTCTTGCTTAATTCAGTAGAAAACAAAAAATATGAATAGACAGTTCTCAAATAAACATAAACATATGAAAACACAATCTTACCACTAATCTAAGAAATACAAATACTAATATTGATAAATTAATTTGGAGATGTTGATTACAACTGTAAATGTAAGTAGTGATTACTTCTCAGTGGTGTTTTGAGTTACTTTTAATTTCTTCTTTGTATTTCAATGTATTGTCTGACTTTATCAATGAACACATATCATTTTCACAAAATGTAAAGTTATCTTAACACCGACTCATTAGTTGTTTGCAGAAAAAGTTGACCAATGGATCAGAAAAGAATTTAGAAACAGACCCAAGCAATTTATTTAATGTGATCAAAGTAGCATTTCAAGTAAGCAGGAGATAGAAAGATTACCAAATAAATGGTACTAGAAGAATTAGCTAGCTAATAAAAATAAGTATTTTAAAAATCTGGATCCCTACCTCATGACTCACTCTAAAATACTAATTCCTGATGCTACAAAGTTTAAAACATAAGAGCATACATTTTTTTAAATCTCCATAATTTAAAAAGAAATAGTGATTCTCAGAACAATATTTATGGTATAACACCATTGATGTAAATCATTGTTTCTATAACATATGCTTTGATTAAAATTATTCAGCGAAGGGATATGCACTTAGTAAGTTTCATTCACCATTATACTACAATTCTCTACCACATTTGCCCAGCATATGACAGGCACAAAAATATATTAGCTGAATGACAAAAAAATGAACCTTTATGCACTGTTGGAACTGTAAATTGTGATAATCATCCTGCAGAGAGTTTGGCAATATGTATACAATAATAATTCCATAATATGAAATGATCATTCCCAGGCCATTCATTTCTAGGAATTTATCTTATGACCAATTTTCAGAAGTGCATAGAAATATATGCTTTAGGTATCCAGGGACACTTTTATTATAGCAGGAAAATAGTATGCATATAAGGGGAGAGATGGTATAGAAATAGCCACCCTATAAGAGGAATCTGTTCAAATAAATTAAGGCAATTATTTCCATGGAATATGCACTTATTTAAAAATAAGATGTTGATCATTTGCCATGAAAATATAGCCATTAGTAACTGATTAATTAAATGAAAAGACTACAAAACATAATATGGTATCACGTAGATAAAGCAGTATGCATAAATAGGCAGGTATGTATATGCACAAGGAAATTTCTAGAAGGAAGTGCATCAAAATGCTAGTAATTCTTATCATTTGGTGGTTAAGATTGTGTGTTTTTACTACTGTTGGAATTTTCTGTATTGAGGTTTTATCTTTGCAATGTTCACAGACTTTGACAATTAGAGATATACAATAAAAGTAAATGCATTTATGAGACAGAAAAGCGTTTCATAACTTTTAAAAAACGTGACTACATGACAAAGCACAAATTCTATAAAGATTAATCTAACTTTAATACAGTTCCTCATTTGAAATGAATTATTTATCATATTTCATATTTTAATTTACCACTTGTATTCTATGACCAGGTTTAGATAGTTAATGTGGTTAAGTAGGTTATTGTCTACATTAGTATGCCAAATTACCTCTGTGGATTTTCCTGTTTCCATAGAATTATCAAGATTATTATCTAAAATAAATATCTAAATGACTGCATCCTGTAAACTTTTATTCAGATGGAGATGAGTAATTTTTGTCATTCTTTAAAATGTGCTAAATATGATCCTTACCTTTCAATGAAAAGTAAATACTCGTCTTTTTTATTGTACCAAGGGAGTTGTTCTGTAGCAGAAAAAAAAAATCCTGTAAATAAAAATAACAAATACCCGTTTTTAAACTTCATTTTGCAAAAGTTTATTCACATATTACTGGACTTGTAAATCATACTATAGTATGGCTAGAAATTTACAACATTAGAAGGAAATTGGTGGCAGATGACATCGCATACACTGACAGAAGATGCACATTCATTAGCACAAATTCCCCCTCCCATCCCACTGTTCTTGGAATTGAAACCTGCTGCACAAAAGTATAACGCAAATCATTTGCTTTTTAACAATACTACCTAACATTTAATACACTCTTTGTTTTATCTACAAGGTTGTTGCAAGCATTGAGAAGGGCTACGTGGCAAGTTAGCAGCAAGGTTGGGGTATATAATATGCCAGCCTAAAAAGAGAAATATAATAAAAATGGTGTAACTGACTCACGGCAACATGGGTTCGCAAACCTTGTAGATGGATATAAACCAGGCTTGCCAAACATCACAGACAGCACTTATTAAATCAGCTTCGTGGAATGCAATACGCCTGCTGTCTAGTCCCTCCCCCCTCTGCCAATAACCGACTCTCCCCTTTTTTATCCGGTGTAAAAATACATGCTCATAGAATATTTAGAGAAAATCGTTTTGTTTTTAAATCGTCCACAGTCACACTACCCAATGACGCCATTTGGACCATTTTCATTCAATTTTTTCTTTTTTTTTTTCTTTTTTCTTTTACAGATTTTTGTCAAGGACCCGTGACAAACTAAACGGGAATTCAGGATGGGCGGATGGGAGAAGGAAGACACGCCTCTTCTGCCCTTGTTAGGAACTATGGCTGGTATTTTTACCGCATGTCTACGCTTTTTTTTCCTCTTTTAATTATAAAACTATAAATATAGACTTTTTGGGGGGCACGGGGACACCTTCCAGGGGGTCGCACCTCAGCCGGCTAGCAGCGTCTGGGAAGGTGGGCGGAGCCAGGAGTAGTGGCGTTTGGCCGTTCGTTGGGCGTACGGTTTGTCAATTAAGGTGGACCAGCAAATGAGGAGCGAACTAAAGGCACACTGGGAACGAAATTAACGGGAGGTCTGACTGCTAGGGGAGGGGGCTCGCGATCTAAAACGAGAAGAGATCTCGGGGTCTCATACTGCGCCATTCGGCTGCGGTACATCTCGGCACTCTGTAGCTGCAGCCGGGAGAGGCCTTGCCGCCACCGCTGTCTCCCAGGCCTCCACTGCCGCTGCCACCTCAGCCCCGGCCTCTGCATCCCCAGCTCCAGCTCAGCTCTGCGCCGCTGCTGCCATCGCCGCTGCCACCTCCGCAACCTGGGCCTCCGCCGCGGCCACTCAAGCATCCGTGAGTCATTTTCTGCCCATCTCTGGTCGCGCGGTCTCAGCGGTAGAGTTTTTCAGGCTTGCAAGATGGCAGAAGCAGATTTTAAAATGGTCTCGGAACCCGTCGCCCATGGGGTTGCCGAAGAGGAGATGGCTAGCTCCACTAGTGATTCTGGGGAAGAATCTGACAGCAGTAGCTCTAGCAGCAGCACTAGTGGCAGCAGCAGCGGCAGCAGCACTAGTGGCAGCAGCAGCAGCAGCAGCGGCAGCAGCAGCAGCAGCGGCAGCACTAGCAGCCGCAGCCGCTTATATAGAAAGAAGAGGGTACCTGAGCCTTCCAGCAGGGCGCGGCGGGCCCCGTTGGGAACAAATTTCGTGGATAGGCTGCCTCAGGCAGTTAGAAATCGTGTGCAAGCGCTTAGAAACATTCAAGATGAATGTGACAAGGTAGACACCCTGTTCTTAAAAGCAATTCATGATCTTGAAAGAAAATATGCTGAACTCAACAAGCCTCTATATGATAGGCGGTTTCAAATCATCAATGCAGAATACGAGCCTACAGAAGAGGAATGTGAATGGAATTCAGAGGATGAGGAGTTCAGCAGTGATGAGGAGGTGCAGGATAACACCCCTAGTGAAATGCCTCCCTTAGAGGGTGAGGAAGAAGAAAACCCTAAAGAAAGCCCAGAGGTGAAAGCTGAAGAGAAGGAAGTTCCTAAAGAAATTCCTGAGGTAAAAGATGAAGAAAAGGAAGTTCCTAAAGAAATTCCTGAGATAAAGGCTGAAGAAAAAGCAGATTCTAAAGCAGACTGTATGGAGGCAACCCCTGAAGTAAAAGAAGATCCTAAAGAAGCCCCCCAGGTAAAGGCAGATGATAAAGAACAGCCTAAAGCAACAGAGGCTAAGGCAAGGGCTGCAGTAAGAGAGGCTCATAAAAGAGTTCCTGAGGAAAGGCTTCAGGACAGTGTAGATCTTAAAAGAGCTAGGAGGGGAAAGCCTAAAAGAGAAGCCCCTAAAGGCATTCCTGACTATTGGCTGATTGTTTTAAAGAATGTTGACAAGCTCGGGCCTATGATTCAGAAGTATGATGAGCCCATTCTGAAGTTCTTGTCGGATGTTAGCCTGAAGTTCTCAAAACCTGGCCAGCCTGTAAGTTATACCTTTGAATTTCATTTTCTACCCAATCCATACTTCAGAAATGAGGTGCTGGTGAAGACATATATAATAAAGTCAAAACCAGATCACAATGATCCCTTCTTTTCTTGGGGATGGGAAATTGAAGATTGCAAAGGCTGCAAGATAGACTGGAGAAGAGGAAAAGATGTTACTGTGACAACTACCCAGAGTCGCACAACTGCTACTGGAGAAATTGAAATCCAGCCAAGAGTGGTTCCTAATGCATCATTCTTCAATTTCTTTAGTCCTCCTGAGATTCCTATGATTGGGAAGCTGGAACCACGAGAAGATGCTATCCTGGATGAGGACTTTGAAATTGGGCAGATTTTACATGATAATGTCATCCTGAAATCAATCTATTACTATACTGGAGAAGTCAATGGTACCTACTATCAATTTGGCAAACATTATGGAAACAGGAAATACAGAAAATAAGTCAATCTGAAAGATTTTTCAAGAATCTTAAAATCTCAAGAAGTGAAGCAGATTCATACAGCCTTGAAAAAAGTAAAACCCTGACCTGTAACCTGAACACTATTATTCCTTATAGTCATGTTTTTGTGGTTTCTTGGTAGTCTATATTTTAAAAATTGTCCTAAAAAGTGTCTAAGTGCCAGTTTATTCTATCTAGACTGTTGTGGTATAATATTCTTCAAAATATGTAAGCTGTGGTCAATTATCTAAAGCATGTTAGTTTGGTGCTACAGTGTTGATTTTTGTGATGTCCTTTGGTCATGTTTCTGTTAGACTGTAGCTGTGAAACTGTCACAATTGTTAACTGAAACAAATATTTGCTTGAAAAAAAAAAAAGTTCATGAAGTACCAATGCAAGTGCTTTATTTTTTTCTTTTTTCCAACCCAGAAGACTAAGCGTTAAATCTGCTTGCACTAGCTGTGCCTTCATTAGTTTGCTATAGAAATCCAGTACTTATAGTAACTAAAACAGTGTATTTTGAAGTTTGACTGCTTGAAAAAGATTAGCATACATTTAAGAATGTCAAGACCATATTTGATTCAACTGAGACCTTGTGTATGTGACATATAGTGGCCTATAAATTTAATGATAATGATGTTACTGTTTACCACCGAGGTGTTAATATGACATAGTATTTTTTAAAAAGTTTCTTCATCTTATATTGTGTAATTGTAAACTGAAGATACCATGTTTTCTTTGTATTATGTTCTACCTTCCCTTTCACTGAAAATGATCACTTCATTTGATACTGTTTTTCATGTTCTTTTATTGCAACCTAAAATAAATAAATATTAAAGTGTGTTATACTATGAAAATCTAGCCTTTTCTCCTGACTATAAAAGAGGGATGCTTATCATAGAAAAAAGTAGAGGATCACAAGGAAAGGGACAATTTAATAAAAAGATAACTATTATTAACATTCTGATGTATTTCCCACATCTTAGCTTTTCTGTTGGAGGACACTCATTCAAGATTTTGGAGAGCAATGGGACAAGGAGAAGGAACAGGGCATGGTGGGAAAGGAAGGGAAAGGTAGAAGAGGGTGGGGATGGGTAAGGGAGGAGGGAGAAAGGAGGGGTGGAGGAGAAAGAAGAGAGAGGTGAAAAAGGGAAAGGGAGGAAGGTGGGTAAGGGAGGAGGGAAAAAGGAGGGATGGAGAAGAAAGGTGAAAAAGGGAAAGGGAGGAAGGTGGGTAGCAGAAGGAATGGAGGAGGCAAAGGGAACTGGAGAGAAGACGGGAAGGAGAGCAGGAGTACCTCACTCACAACGCCACTTATATGTAATACAAGCTATGGAAGGTCACACTACCTTGACTCATTTTTTCTTACAGGTGACACCAGGCTTTCATCTCTTCACCATGCAGCTGGTCACAGAGAGATCCTAAGATTTTGGTTTGAGATAAGTGTGAGGAGCTTCCCTCACACTTAAATTCAGTTTACCAGGGAGCTTTGCACTGGACATAAAGGGAGAAGAACAGCATATAATAAAGTGGTATCTTATTTCACATTTGTCATTTCCGGGTCCACATATGTTTTCCTTGAAAACCTCATAGGAAACTGTAGCCAAAGTAAGACAGGATTTTAGAATTTCTGGCTCTCTAGGCGTAAAATGATCTATAATAGTCTTCCATACCCCACCATATATAGTTTAGCATCTAACTTTTATTCTGCTTAACAATAGTCACTCCTCAATTTCTATAATGTAAAAATATTAAAACCGATGTCATATTTAACCAACCACATGTGTTCAGATAGTTAGGTTTACTTTATGATTTTCCACAACATCAGGAAGCAAATTATTGTTTCTAGCAATACCACAGCGTTTTTTGTTTTGTTTTGTTTTGTTTGTTTTTTGTTTTGTTTTGTTTGTTTGTTTGTTTTGAGACAGAGTTTCACTCTTATTGCCCAGGGTGGAGTGCGACCTCCGCCTTCTGGGTTCAAGTGATTCTCCTGCCTCAGCCTCCCAAGTAACTGGGATTGCAGGCATGTGCCACCACACCCAGCTAATTTTGTATTTTTAGTAGAGATGGAGTTCCTCCACGTTGGTCAGGCTGGTCTTGAACTCCCGACTTCAGATGATCTGCCCACCTCAGCCTCCCAAAGTACTGGGATTACAGGCATGAGCCACTGCGTCTAGCCCACTGCATTTTTTTTTTTTTTTTTTTTACAGTGCCTATTTTATTTCTGAGATTTTTGCATCCATGAAGAATGGATATGGCAGATTCACTTATATACCAAAACTAAAATGAAGAATGTAACAAATATAGTGTACCTGGCTCCTGATGCATAGGTACCCAAATTGGATATATACTGTACTTGCCAGACATCACAAAGAGCAGAGCCCTTAAAACTTCTGCATAGGATGCAATATACTTTTTGCATCTTAGAACTCTTAGCAAAGTATTTAACACCTTCCCTTTCTGTGTTCTCTATATTAAAGGAACACATGTTATAGAATATTTGCAAAATAGAAGCAGAAATGCAGAAGATAAAAATCACTCAGAAGCACACTATACTAAGATATGCTCTTTTGTGGATTGGTGTATTTTTTCCCAGTTTATCTCTTGATAAGGTTTTATTACTGCTCTTTTTAACTTCAAAGTTAGATCTAGGGATGGGGCAGGGTTTCAGAGAGCCAAAGATTTACGCATCAGTAAAATGGGACACCGGAAATGCAATCAGCCAGTAGTAGATGCTTCAGCCACCTCTACATGTTAAGGAAGGTGGGTAGAGCCAGAAAACTTGTTGGGCTGGCACACGTATTTGGCTGCATGTTTGCCCATCACACTGGCTCAGACAATGAATGATGTTAGAAGGAGAAGCCCACTGGGAACTAAGCTAAGGGGAAGGGAAGATAGTGAGAAGTGTTCAGTGAGTCATCTTCCGCACCTTCCTTACGGTTTGCTGTTTCTTGTTGCTGTAACTCAAAGCTGAGGCCAGCTGCCCCCAGCCCAAGGAAAAGGTCACCTCCTCCTCCAGACTGCTCCTCCACCCCCTCTTTATCTTCCTTTGCAGTCCAGACCACCTCCTTGTTAATGAGCTCATTTCCCTCCTGAGTTGGGCTCTGAGCATCCACCTAGTCATTCTAAATGTTGGGTCTTTTTTGTTTAATGTGGCAGACTCAGATAACAAGAGACATCCCTAAGCAGCAGCAGCAGAGACTACTGAAAAGGTAATGGAAGGAACCTGAGCTGTGAGCAAAGAAAGTGACAACACGGTCAAAGGATGCAAACGTCACGTTCTGCAGCCTGGAGTGCTCCAAGCCTGGAGGTGCCACACTATCCGGCAATGCCAGTTCATCTGCCGTTAAAAAGCTTCAGGGTGATGTAATTAGATAGAAGCTGATTTTTTTTTATCAGGAATTGCAGGCTCTGGGAAAAGGTATATATCTTCACTTTATGAGGTGTTTGAGCCCACCAACACATGTATGAAGATGTGGGATTACGCCTATAGATTACAAAGTGAATGTCCTGAAAGTGATGATGTTTTGAATAAGGAGAATCTGGATTCTAAGGTAACTGGTAAAGCTGAGAAACAAAAGGAGGGGCAAAGATGGGAAAGGAGAAAAATGATTTAGGAAGAAACTCCTTAAAGAACTGAGCAAGTGCTGACTTTTTGAAGTTATAATTTATATTTTATTTTAACAAAATATTTCAAAATTAAGGTGTTGAAGAAGATAGGAGCTGATGTTAAAATGAGATTTCCTGATCCCTTCCTCTTTGAATATTCAGAAAATGAGGTCTGTAAAGAATGTCACATAGACCACAGGAAAATAAAAAAAACATCCCTCTAAAAGTAAGGTAATCACATATTAAATCGGACACTCCAACCCAAACTGAAGAATTTCCCAAAGACCCTTATTTCCTTCAGTGCTTTATTTCCTTTAGTTCTCTTGAAACACAGTGCTTGAAAGTGGAACCCATGAAGAAAATAAGTCAGGTTCATTTGTAACTTTGTGATTGCTGAAATTTAAGTTACATTCTTTTCTAATTCGCAAAGAGACTTACACTAAACAGAAGAGTCTGTTGGAACCTAGGATGACAGCAAACTGAAAGGCTGACAGATCTTGATCCAACTATTTATAAGATGGAAAAGCTGAGTTTTCGAGATCTGGAAAATACTTTGAACATCTGAACTCAGAAAACAACATGATTTGAAGAAGCAGCGTATATAACCTGCAGTATAATATTTCAACACAATTATGCATTACTTAAAATTTTACATTTTGTGTTTTTTGTAGATTATATTTTCAAAATGTCAAAAGTGAAATGTTAGTATTAAAAGACATAGTATTTAGAAGTATACCTTTCTTTGAGATGAAGAACACAGCAAATTATCTAGGAAATCTTTATTTGTTGCTATGTAGTTTTTTCCCATTATGGAATTGGGATATTTTGATCAGAAAAATCTTTCTGTGCCAAGATCGTTGTTTAAAATTACTGATGTTTCTTCCAATACTCTTACAGTTCTATTTAAAGCCTTAATCTTTCTGAAATAATTTTGACGTGAAGATCAAGATAGCTACACCACTATTTTTTTTCTCTCAACGCAACTAACCAGTTTTTTCAACACCGTTTATTTAATATTGAATATCCAATATAATTAATTGCTGCCTTTATTACCTAATTTATTATTGTATGTGTTTGGGCCTATTTTTGGACTCTTGTTCAGAGGGTTATTCTTGTAGCAGTATAAATCTTTTAAAACATAAATTTGTTCATATACATTTTAATATCTAGTAAGAATCGTTTCTTATAAAACTAGTTTTTAAGACTTTTCTTGGATATTTTCACCTATTTTTTTCCCCACATGATTTGCAGTATCGCTTTTTTTCAATCCCCTTTCCCATCAAAACCCACTGATATTTAGATTGGCATATTTTGAATTTATAGACCAACTTACAGAGATTCAGGAACTTCATACCACTCAGTCTTCTTATCCAAGGTCAAGGTGTGCTTTTCCATTTGATTGCCTTTTTTATATCCTTCAACAGAATTTTGAAGTTTATTTGTTAAATGACGTCTGAATCATTTTCAAAAACTTGTTTTTAGTTTTTCCCCCACTTGTTTGTCTTTTGTCTATGCTGTTTTGCTGGTTACTCTTAAATCATCTATGATTAGGCATTGTGTCATTTTTTTCAGCTTTGAATGGAAGTAACTATTTGCTGAAGTGCAATCTGTAAAGAGGTGGGAGGAAATGAACTTTGGCATCTCAGAAGCTTTAATTCAGGTTTGTCTCACTATCATCTCACTCTAAATTGTCACGTCTTCCACTGAGGTTATTTCTCCTCTTAATTTAGGGGAGGAAGCTCATTCCACAGCTCACTGCAATCTGTGGAATGAGCTTTAGGTCAATATGACTCAGTGAAATGCCTTGAGTTCGAGGTGTTCAATGTGATCTTGTTTAGTTAATTTGTTTTTGACTCACTGGCCAACATCTGTGTAACTGTGTGTTGCCTGTGTATTTCCTCTGGAGGATCTCAGAAAATGAAGGTGATATTTTGGTATAATTTCCCCCTTCCTCCAGCTCCGCTTCTGTGTTATAGGACTGTTTTCCTAGGAGGTCATTCCTATTGCTTTCACTGTGTGAGACAGCCCTGAATCAAATCATCAGGGCTTGAACACTTAAGAGAACCTACGCCCTGCCTGAAATCTATGGAAGCAAACATTGACTCAGATTCCTGTATTGCTTTGGTCCAAATTTCACTGTAACTGGAAGATATTATTTTCAATGTGCATTGTAGGGTTGTGGCTATTTCTTTGATTCATTGAAGATCCTTTATTCTTTAATTTTTTATTCAGATGACTCTGAGGCACAGCCAAGATTGACAGCCATAGAGCAACACTGAGGGGAATCTCAAGTTGGAAGTATGTAGTGTTCTCTAACTGTATTGATCTCAGAAAACTTTCTCGCCAGCACAACTAACAACCACTCTCCTAACTAAATAGTGTTCCAGAAACACTAGCTTGGTGAATACTGACTTTGGCCAAATAGGTAAATTAGCCCAGGTTTACTCACAAGTAAAAGCATTCTTAATCACTAATTTTTCTTAACTTTTTATTTTGAGACAATTAAATACTTACAGATAGTTGCAAATATAGAACAGAAAGGTCCTGTATACCCTTCACCCAGCTGCCCCTAATGGTAACATTTTACACAACTATAGTGCAATACCCAAACCAGGAAATCTTTTAACATTGGTATAATCTGCAGACCTTATTCAGATTGCACTAGATTTTACATGCACTCTTGTGTACGTGTGCGTGTGAGTGTATTTCTAAGCAATTTTATCACATACATGGATTTGTGTAACTACCACTACAACCAAGGTTCAGAACTTTTTCACTACGGCAAAGATGCTCCCTTATACTAACCTCGTACTTTCTTTCTCTGATTCCTGGCGACCACTGATTTGTTCTCGTTATTTAAATGATAAAATAATATAGATAGTTATATAAATGGAATTATACAATAAGTAACCTTTTGAAATTGTCCTGTTTTCATTCAGTATAATAATCTTGAGATTCATCCAAATTGTACCTGTATCAATAGGTTGATTTTTTTTTTTTTAATTGCTGAGTGGTATATCCTGTTGTGTTAACCACTAATCTGTGACCATTCAATAGGAAATAAAACCAGGTGGAAAGGGAGTAGTAGCGCTGCTGGTGGCCAGAACTGCCCACAGGGACAAAAAAAAAAAAAAAAAAGAATTACAAGGTTTTCCTTTGTAACGTATGAAAGTTTAATAGTATCAAGAGCAAATGGTTATATAGTGTTTACAGTACACCAGGTATGTACAGATTAGGTAATTATCCCAAATTCATACAACTGGTAAGTGGCAAAGCCAGGCTTTAAACTTGGCAGTCTGGTAGAGTTCCTATTCTTAATTGTTATGTAATACTACGTCTTCACCGTGCTATACCACTTAGAAAAGTACCTTCCTTGTCCATACTCAGGACTAGATAGGGCCAAGGGAAGGAGCAGAGAAGAAATAAGTACAAAATGAAGGCAAGGGGTTGAGGTGCCCATCTAAAGAGGAAAATTAAGTGGTCCCCCCCTGAGTCCACTTGTAGCTCATGTCTGGGTAACTTTGTCAAGATTTATAGTTTAGAATGGCCCCTGAGTGTAGGCCTCTGAAATGGCCCCTTTGGGTGCTGCTGTCTTTTATGGTCAAAGATGATGGGATGAAACAAGCCCTGGTCTCCTGTAGTGCTCCCAGGCTTATTAGGATGAGGAAATTCCCGCCTAATAAATTTTGGTCAGACAGGTTGTCTGCTCTCAAACCCTGTCTCCTGATAAGATGTTATCAATGACAATGCGTGCCCAAAACTTCATTAGCAATTTTAATTTTGTCCCATCCTGTGGTCCTGTGATCTCACCCTGCCTCCATTTGCTTTGTAATATTTTATTACCTTGTGAAGCACGTGATCTCTGTGACCCACACCCTATTCGTACACTCCCTCCCTTTTTGAAAATCGCTAATAAAAACTTGCTGGTTTTACGGCTCAGGGAGCATCATGGAACCTGCCGACATGTGATGTCTCCCATGGACACCAACACCCAGATTTAAAATTTCTCTCTCTTGTACTCTTTCCCTTTATTTCTCAGACCAGCCGATGCTTAGGGAAATGGAAAAGAACCCATGTTAACTATCAAGGGCAGGTTCCCCCGATATTCATGTATTTCATTTAATTATTCCTGCCCTTTCTTGTTTTTGTCTCCCTTAATCAATAGCTCTTCATTGATTTCTGGTAAACACTTACCTTTTTGTATCATCACTACATCTTCACTCTTTCAATGTCACTTTGAATTTTTATCTGTTCCTTCAAAGGGCCAGTACTCTACATAATCTGTCGCCTGTGAAAGTCTAGTATATACACTTTTTTCCTTAGTTATATTGAATATAATGGAACCTTTTCTAGAACCCTAGACCCCTATTTCTATGTTTATATTTCATTGATAACACCAGTGAAAATATAAGATAGGAATTTTAAAACTATTTCCAGTTTGGAATGCTTTCCTCAAAACCTCTTTTAGTTTTGGCCAGAGTATTAATAGAGGATGCAGAGACCAGTCAGTCATTTATTGAATTGGTTTTGAAAAAAGATATTTTTATCAGGAAATCCATTTTTTCTGGGGCAAAATCATTGCCTTTTTAAACATTTTTAATTTTTGTTGGAACATAATAGGTGTATATATTTATGGGATACATGAGATGCTTTGATACAGGTGTGCAATGCATAAGGATCACATCAGTATAAATGGAGTATTGAACACCTCAAGTATTTATCCTTTGTGCTACAAAAAGTTTAATTATAATCCTTTATTTTTAAAATGTATAATAAATTATTGTTGACTGTAGTCACCCTGTTGTGCTATCAAATATTAGATTTTATTAATTCTATCTATTTTTTTACCCATTAATTATCCTTACTCTCCTGTGCCCCTCCCTGACCCTTCCCAGCCACTGGTAATCATTCTTCTATTCTTTATTTCCATGGGTTCAATTGTTTTAATTTTTAGCTTTCACAAATAACTAAGAACATACGAAGTTTGTCTTTCAGTGCCTGCCTTATTTCACTTTACATAATGACCTACAGTTCCACCCATGTTGTTGCAAATAACAGGATCTCATTCTTTTTAATGACTGAATAGTACTTCATTGTATATATGTACCACATTTTCTTTTTCCATTCATGTGTTGATGGACACTTAGGTTGTGTCCAAATCTGGTCTATTGTCAATAGTGCTGCAGTAAGTATGGGAGTGCAGATATTTTTTTGATATATTGATTTCCTTTCTTTTGGATATATACCTAGCAGAGGGATTGCTGGATTGTATAGTAGTTTTATTTTTAGTTTTTTGACAAATATCCAACGTGTTCTCCATAGTGGTTGTACTAAGTTACATTCCCACTAACAGCGTCCTAGGGTTCTCTTTTCATTGCTTGCAGAAGTTTAAGAGGACACAAAAGGTGAAAGGGAATGAATGACATACCAAATGGCACCTATTTAAAATATTTGCACTGTACCCAGGGAGAAATGACATTTGAGGAAAGTAGAGGTCTTTCTCAAAATATTTTCCTTAAACTATTACCACTGTTTACAACTTCAGGCCAAATATTATAATGCTGACCTGCTGGAATTGGTATTAACTCACACCAGCCTGGCTTGCATTAAACAAAACAGTTTCTTTAATCTAATAGAAAACAAGGACTCTGGGAATAGGATGCATTACTCAGAATAATTTAGGTGTAATTCAAGTTTTAATATAATTCTCCAGTCTTTTTATTGAAAAGTAAATGAAAAAAATGCCCGAGGAAAAATAAATCACATCTATTTATTATTTTGTTAATTTTTTTCCTGGCTTCAGGGTACAAAGAAAGCATTTCAACAAATGTAATATAACTGTTAATATTGGAAGAAATGTGTTTTCACAGTGTAATAATTGTGTCAGCAGGTTGTCAATTAATTGAAATTCTTCTGTGTATTTAAGTAGTATTTAAGTAGTCTGTATTTAAGTAGTCTGAAGTCCTAGGGAAAGAACATGGCTATTTTAAAAAATCTACCTAGATAATGAAGCTTTAGAAAAATAAACCCTGACTTGTTTCAATTTATACTAAAGGAACAACCTTTAAGCAGTACATGGGAAAGTCTTCAGAAAATTTCTCTGGCATAGAGAAATCCCTGGTTGATTTTCTGAACAACAGTTTTAGAAAGGAGTCTTTTCAAAGGCTGCAATTAGGTTTGTAAGGATAGTGTAAGTATTTCCTCCTATATAATTATTACTGATGAAGTAACTTTACAAGAACCAACAAAACAAATGCTATGTATTAAGGTACAGTTTTGAAGAAGTATTAACCCAGCAGTTTGATTTTTATTTCAAGATATTTTTATGAGGAAACGAGATCACAAATGGTATTGGCAAACTTTAATTATAGTAACATTTATATGCAAAAAGAGAGAATCGTTTTTTTTTTTTTTTTGGAGAAGAATCATGTATTTGGTATTAAATCTAGCTCCCACAAAGTGTTTGTGTATTTATAGCCAGTAAAAATGAATTAGGCACTTTTTAAAAAATACATCAAAATTTCTTGATGTTTGAGTTTCTTTACTTCGCCTGTCTTCTGTATCTCGCAACTTGCTTTGTGATAGTTTTCCTAATGGTAACTTATACCTAAAGAAAAGTAAAAGAGACTGAGTTACATTCCTCATTCAATTTCAGGATCTGTTTTGATATTTGCAAGTAAAGACCATACTAACACCATTGGTAAAAAAACGTATAAATATAAAACTACTTGTAAAAGAAAGGAATAGGCAATTCAGAAAAATAAAAAAAAAATTACCTGTGCTAGTAATAAGAAAATAAAAATTAAAATGACAATGCACTGTGATATGCTGCAAGTGGAAAGGTAAAAGAGTATACATAACTGGAGTACTGTTTAATGATACTTAACAAAAACCTGAAAAATGTGCATACTCTTTGAACCAACAAATGTTCAAGGAGTTTGTCCTAAGGAAATAATAGTGAAGAAAAAACAATTTTAATACTGTTCATTTCAGTATTGCTTATAATACTGAAATATTGAAAACAATATAAGTGTCCAGCAATAGAAAACTCAGTTTATAAGTTACAGTTTATTCATAAGGTTGAATAATTTGAAGACCATTTAAAGTAGTAATGTAGATCTATACTGACACTGAAAGATACCTAGGATAAATTGTTTAATGAAAAATGCCACAGAATATGGAAATATATGTATGTATGCTTAAAAACAGGTATACTTTCTAGTGTTAGGTGATTTTGTTGTTCTGTGAACATCATAGAGTATACTTACACAAACCTAGATAGTATAGTGTTCTATACACCTAGGATATATGGTATAGTCCATTACTCCTAGGCTACAAACCTATACAGCATGTTACTGTACTGAATACTGTAGGCCATTGTAATAAAACAGATAGTTATGTATTTACATATATTGAAACACACAAAAGGTAGAGGAAAATATAGCATAACAGATGGCAACATGGTACACTTGTGTGGGACACTTAACGTGAATGGAGCTTGCGGATGGGAAGTCACTCTGGGTGAGTTAGTGAGTGCTTAGTGAGTGAATGTGAGGACCTAGGACATTGCTGTACATTCCTGTAGACTTTATAAACACTGTACAATTAGGTGACACTAAATTTATATATATATAAAAACCTTTCCTTCTTCAATGGTAAATTAACCTAGCTTACTGTAACTGTTGACTTAAAATTTTTTAGTTTTAAAAAATATCTTCACTCATAATAGCAGTTAGCTAAAAACACAAACACATTGCACAGTAGACAAAATTCTTGTCTTTATATCCTTATTCTTTAAACCTTTTCTATTTTTAAATGTTTTATTTTCATTTTTTACTTTTTAAAGTTGTTTTTGTTAAAAACTATGACATAAACACACACACTAGCCTCGGCTACACAGGGTCAGGGTCATCAATATCACTGTCGTCCACCTCCACATCTTGTCCCGCTGGAAGGTCTTCAGAGACAATACTATACATGGAGCTGTTACCTCCTATGACAATACTTCCTGAAGGACATGTCTGAGGCTGTTTTGTAGTTATTTTTTAATAAGTAGAAGCAATAAATTCTAAAATAATGATAGGAAGTGTAGTAAGTATACAAACCAGTAACAGTCATTTATTATCATTGTCAGGTATTATGTACTGTATGTAATTGTATGTGCTGTACTTTTCTATAACTGGAAATGCAGTAGGTTTGTTGACACCAGCAAACAGATTACACACAGATGAGTAGTGTGTCGTGCTACGATGTTTGGATGGCTGTGACTTTATTAGGTGATAGGAATTTTTCAGTTCCATTATAAATTTATGTGTCCACCATTTATATGTGTTCCATCATTGACTGAAACATCTTTATGTGTTGCATGACTGTAAATATGTTACGTGCAATATGCAAATATGTAGATACTGTTTATCTATATGTCCCAGGATTTGGAGTAATTTATATTCATAATTTTTATCATTCTAAACTTGATATCATGATCAGAACTTACAGTTGTGATCAAAAGAAAACAAAGTGGGAGAAAAAGAAACGTGTTAGAATTATGGTGGATATATACGGATCAAGGAGAAAATTATGTGCAGCTAAAGTAAAAAAACAAACATACAAAATTGTGCAAGTGCTATATAGGCACATATTTGAGCTATGCAATATTAGAATTACATTTTTAAAAAATGTATTAAAGCATACACACAGGAGTTGTTCCCTTCAGAATGGTCATCTTAAGAACAAATATTTATTTTAGCAATGCTGACACCAACAGAATGTTAAAGATTACCTATTTCCTCATTGCATAGGTGAGAAATCTTGGGCTCATTGCATCTAATTCCTGTCCAAAGTCACAGAAAAGCTAGTTAGCAGGAGGTTCACAAAACCATGCTTCTTTCTCATTCCATTTTTTGAATAATTAACTATTACTAAAAAACAAAGATTTTCCAACATCTCTGACCTTCAATGGTTACTTTTCCCTTTAATACCATAATAACCTAGTCTTAGCATTCCTTTCCCCAAGTAACCTAACTAATCTGACCAGGTAGACTAATCACAATCTAGTTTCCTTTTCCAATTATTTCTGAGAAACAGCAGAGAAGGCTTGGTTTTATGGTCCAAAAATGTGTCTGTTTCTTACTTTTCAGTTCTTTTTTAAAATTTTTGTGCATACATAATAGGTATGTTAATATATGAGGTACATAAAATGTTTTGACACAGGCAAACAGTGCATAGTAATCACATCAGAGTAAATGAGATATTGATCATCTAAAACATTTATTCTTTCTTTATGTTACGAACAATCCAGTTATACTCTTTAAACCATTGTTGACTGTAGTCACCCTGTTGTGCTACCAAATTTTGGATCTTATCCATACTATCTAAACTATAGTTTTGTACCCACTAACCATCCCCACTACCCACCCCACCTCAAAACCCTTCCCTTTTGTTTTACTCTCTGTCTCCTGAGTTCTATTGTTCTAATGTTTACCCCCCACAAATAAGTGAGAACATGCAAAGTTTGTATTTCTTTGCCTGGCTTATTTCACTTAACATAATGACCTCTAGTTCTATCTAAGTTGTTGCAAATGACAGGATCTCATTTTTTTTTATGACTGTATAGTACTCCATTGTGCATATGTACCACATTTTCTTTATCCATTCTTCCGCTGATAGACATTTAGGTTGCTTCCAAATCTGGGCCATTGTAAATAGTGCTGCAATAAACGTGAGAGTGCAGATATCTCTTTGATATAGTGATTTCCTTCTTTTGGATATATACCTAGCAGTCGGATTGCCAGATAATATCATAGCTCTATTTTTAGTTTTTTGAGAAAACTAAAACTATTCTCCATAGTTATTGTACTAAAGTACATTCCCACCAACAGTGTATTAGGGTTTCCTTTTTTCCACATCCTTGCCAGCATTTGTTATATCCTGCCTTTTGGATAAAAGCCACATTAGCTGAGATGAGAAAATATCTCATTGTAGTTTTGATTTGCATTTCTCTGATATTGAGCACCTTTTCACATATCGGTTTGCCATTTGTATGTTCTATTAGTCCATTCTTGAACTGCCTTAAAGAATCATCTGAGACTGGGTAATTTATGAAGAAAAGAGGTTTAATTGGCTCATGGTTCCACAAGATGTACAGCAAGCATGATGCTGACATCTGCTTGGCTTCTGGGGAGGCCTCAAGAACCTTACAATTGTGGCAGAAGGTGAACATAGAGCACACACATCACATGGCCACAGTAGGAGCAAGTTGTGGGGAGGTGCTACACACTTTCAAACAACCAGATCTCATGAGAACTCTATCATGAGAACAGCACCAAGGAAATGGTGCTAAGCCATTCATGAAGGATCCACCCTGTGATTCAATCACTTGATCCAAGGCCCTACCTTCAATATTGGGGATTACATTTTGACATGAGATTTGGCTGGGGACACAGATCTAAACCTTATGATTTCTCCCCTGGACCCCAAAATCTCGTGTCCTTTTTAAATTGCAAAATATAATTATCCCTTCTTAATAATCCCCCAAAGTCTTACCTCATTTCAACATTAAATCAAAAGTACAAAGTTCAAAGCCTCATCTGAGACAAGGCTAGTCCCTGCTGCCTATGAGCCTGGAAAATCAAAAATGTGTTGCAATGGGGGTACAAGCATTGGGTAATTATTCCCATTCCAAAAGGGAGAAATAAACCAAAAAAAAAAAAAAAAAAAAAAAAAAAAAAAAGGAGCAAGAGGTCCCATTCAAATCCAAAATCCAGCAGGGCAGTAATTAAATCTTAAAGCTTCAAAATAATCTTATTTGACTCCATGTCTAACATCCTAGCCACAGTGATCCTAAGGGTGGGGTCCCAAGGCCTGGAACAGATCTGAACCTGTGATTTTGCAGGGTTCATTCCCTGAAGTGGCTCTCATGGGCTGGTGTTCAGTGCCTTCAGCTTTTCCAGGCACACGTTGCAAGCCAGTGGATGTAACATTCTGGAGGCTGGAGGAGGGTGGCCCTCTTCCCACAGCTACACTAGGGAGTGCTCCAGTGGGGACTTTTGTAGGTGCTCAAGCGCTACGTTTTTCATTCACATTTCCCTACCAGAGTTTCCCCATGAGTGCTTCTTTCCTGAAGCAGGCTCCTGCCTAGACATCCAGGATTTTCCTTACATCCTCCGAAATCTAGGCAAAGACACCCAAGCCTCAATTCTTTCACTCTGCACCCACTGGCTTAACACCACATGGAAGCCACCAAGGCTTATGGCTTTCACTCTCTGAAGCAGCAGCCTGAGCTGTACCAGGGCCCCTTTGAGCCATGGCTAGAGCTAGAGCAACTGGGATATGGGGAACAATGCCCCAAGGCTGCATAGGACAATGAGTCCCTGAGCCTGGCTCATGAAACCATTCTTTCCTTCCAGGCCTCCTGGTCTCTGATGGGAGGGGCTGCTGCAAAGGTCTCTGAAATACCTTCCAGGCCTTTTCCCCATTGTCTTGGCTATTAGCATTTACCTGCTTTTCACTTATGCAAATCTCTGCAGCCTTCTTGAATTCCTCCTCTGAAAATTGACTTTTCCTTTCTATTACATGGTCAGGCTTAAAATATTCAGAACTTTTATGCTCTGCTTCCTTTTTAAATATAAGTTTCAATTTCAGATCATTTCTTTGCTCAAAAATATAGCATAGGCCACTAGAAGCAGCCAAGTTACTTCTTGCACAGTTTGCGGCTTAGAAATTTATTCTACTGGATACCCTAAATTGTCACTTCAAATTTCAAAATTCCATGGACCCTTACAGCAGGGACACAATGCAGTGAATCTCTTTGCTAAGCGTAACAAAAGTGACCACTGCTTCAATTCCCAATAGATTCCTCTTTTCCATCTGAGACCTACCTCTTCAGCCTGGCCTTCACTGCCCATATCACCATCACCATTTAGGTCATAATCATTCAACCAGTCTCTAGGAAGTTCCAAACCTTCCCTCATCTTCCTGTCTTTTTCTGAGCCATCCAAACTGTTCTGACCTCTGCCTGTTACCCACATGTGCTGCTTCCACATTTTCTGATATCTTTATATCAATGCCCCATTAATTATCTATTTTAGTCTATTCTTCCACTGCTATACAAAAGTACCAGAAACTGGGTAATTTATAAAGAAAATGTGTTTCATTGACTCATGGTTCCACAGAAAGTATAATGCCAGCATCTGCTCAACTTCTGGGGAGGCCTCAGGAAACTTACCATTATGGCAGAAGGGGGAAAGCAGACATCATATGGCCAGGGTAGGATTAAGGGGGTGGGGGACGTGCTACACATTTTCAAACAGCCAGATCTCATGAGAGCTCTATCATAAGAACAGCACCAAGGAAATGGTGGTAAGCCATTCATGGAAGATCCACCCCCAAGATTCTGTCACCTCCTCCTAGGCCCCATCTCAAATATTAAGGATTACCTACTGACATGAGATTTTTTGGGGACACAGATGCAAACCATATCACATGTCTTCTTTTGAGAAATGTCTATTCCGATCTTTTGCCATTTTAAAAATTAGATTATTAGATTTTTTTCTATAGAGTTGAGTTCCTCATACATTCTTGATATTAATCCCTTGTCAGATGGATAGTTTGCAGATATTTTCACCCATTCTCTTGGTTGTCTCTTCACTTTGTTGATTGTTTCCTTTGCTGTGCAGAAGCTTTTTAACTTTATATTATACCATTTGTCCATTTTTGCTTCAATTGCTTATTTGTGCTGTATTACTCAAAAAGTATTTGCTCATTCCAATGACCTAGAGAGTTTCCCAATGTTTTCATTTAGTAGTTTCATATTTTGAGGCCTGGTATTTAAATCTTTAGTTCATATTGGTTTGATTTTTGTGTGCAGTGATAGGTAGGGGTCTAGTTTCATTTTTCTGCATATGAATATCCATTTTTTTCTGACACCATTTATTGAAGAGACTGTTTTTTTTTCTCCTCAATATATCTTCTTGGCATCTTTGTCAAAAATGAGTTCACTGCAGATGTGTGGATTTGTTTCTGGGTTCTCTATTCTTTTACATTGGTCTATGTGTCTGTTTTCATGCTGGCACCGTACCGTTTTGGTTACTATAGCTCTGTAGTACAATTTTAAATAATGTAATGCAATTACTCCAGTTTTTTTCTTTTATCAGAATAGCTATGACTGTTACTATCCTGGGTCTTTTGTGTGTCTGTGTGAATTTTAGGGTTGTTTTTCTACTTTTGTGAAGAATGTCTTTGGTGTTTTGATAGAGGTTGCATTAAATGTGTAGATTCCTTTAGGCAGTATCAACATTTTAACAATATTGATTTTTCCAATCCTTGTAGCTCTTGTATAAGGGATTACTTTCTTGATTTTGTTTAGACTGTTTGCTGTTGACATATAGAAATGCGACTGATTTTTTATGTTGATCTTCTATCCTGCAACTATCCTGAATTAACCAATTTTAAGAATTTTTTGATGGATTGTTTAGACTTATCCAAATATAAGATCACATTATCTTTATCTGCAAATAAAAATAAGTTCATTTTTTCTTTCCAATTTGGATGCTATTTCTTTCTCTTGTCTCTAGCTAGAACTTTCAATACTATGTTGAATAACAGTGGTGAAAGTGGGCATCCACGTTGTGTTGTGGATTTTAGTATGAAGGCTTTCAGTATTTTTTCACATTCAGTGTGATACTAAGCTTTGGGTCTGTTGTATGTGGCTTTTATGATGTTGAGATATGTTCCTTCTATCTCCAGTTTTTTGAAGGATTTTGTTTCAAAGGGATGTGAATTTTATCAAATGCTTGTGCAACATCAAGCTGAATTCTACCAGAAATACAAAGAGGAGCTGATACATTTTCTCTGAAACTATTCTAAACAATAGAAAGGTAGGGATTTCTCCTTAACTCATTCTATGAGGCCAGCATCATCCTGATATCCAAACCTTGCAGAGATACAACAACAACAAAAGAAAACTTAAGACCAATATCCCTGATGAATATCAATGCAAAAATTCTCAATAAAATACTGGAAAATCAAATACAGCAGCACATGAAAAAGCTTATCCACCACGATCAACTTGGCTTCATTCCCAAGATGCAAGGCTGGTTCAACATATGCAAATCAATAAATATAATTCATCACATAAACAGCTCTAAAGACAAAAACCACATCATTTTCTCAATATACGCACTAAAGGCCTTTGATAAAATTCAGCATCTCTTCTTATTAAAAACTCTTAATAAACTAGGTATTAAAGGGACATACATCAAAATAGCAGGAGACATTTATGACAAACCCACAGCCAATATCATACTGAATGAATAAATGCTGTAAGCATTCACCTTGAAACCCAGCACAAGACAAGGATACCCTCTCTCACCACTCCTATTCAACATAGTGTTGGAAGTTCTGGCCAGGGCAATCAGTCAAGAGTAATTCAAAAAGGCATTCAAATAGGATGAGAGGAAGTCAAAGTGTCTTTGTTTGCAAATGACATGATCCTATATCTAGGAAACCCCATTATCTCAGCCCAAAAGATTCTTAAGCTGATAAGCAACTTCAGCAAAGTCTCAGGATACAAAATCAATGGGCAGAAGTAACAAGCATTCCTATATACCAACAACGGGCAAGCAGAGAGCCGAAACATGAATGAACTCCCATTCACAACTGCAACAAAGAGAAGAAAATACCTAGGAATACAGCTAATAAGGGAAGTGAAGGACCTTTTCAAGGAGTACTACAAACCACTGCTAAAGGAAAACAGAGGGGACACAAACAAATGGAAAAATATCCAATGCTCATGGATAGGAAGAATCAATATTGTAAAAATGGCCATACTCCCCAAAGTAATTTATATATTAGATGCTATTCCCATTAAACCACCATTGCCATTCTTCACAAAATTAGAAAAAAAAATTAAAATTCATATAGAACCAAAAAAGAGCTCATATAGCCAAGATAATCCTAAGCAAAAAAAACAAAGCTGGAGGCATCATGCTACCAGACTTTAAACTATACTATAAGGCTACAATAACCAAAACAACATGGTACTGGTACCAGAACAGACACAAAGAGCAATAGAACAGAACAGAGAACTCAGAAATAAGACTGCATATCTACAACCATCTGATCTTTGATAAACCTGACAAAAACAAGAAATGGGGAAAGCATTCCTTACTTAATAAATGATGTTGGGAAAATTGGCTAGCCATATGCAGAAAATTGAAACTGAACTCCTTCCTCACACATTATGCAAAAATTGACTCAAGGTGGATTAAAGATTTAAATGTAAAACCCTAAAGTATAAAAATCCTAGAAGAAAATCTAGGCAACACCATTCAGGACATAGGCATGGGCAAAGATTTCATGATGAAATCACCAAAAGCAATTGCAACAAAAGCAAAAATTGACAAATGGGATCTAATTAAACTAATGAGCTTCTGCACAGCAAAATAAACTATCAGAGCAAACAGACAACCCACAGAGTGGGGGAAAATTTTTGCAATCTATCCATCTGACAAAGGCTAATATCCAGAATCCACAAGAAACTGAAACAAATTTACAAGAGCAAACAACCCTATTAAAAAGTGGGCAAAGGACATGGACAGACACTTTTCAAAAGAAGACATTCATTCTGCCAACAAACGTATGAAGAAAAGCTCAACATCACTGATCATTAAAGAAATACAAGTCAAAACTGCAGTGAGATACCATCTCACACCAGTCAGAATGGCAATTATTAAAAAACCAAGAAACAACACATATTTGCGAGCTTGCAGAGAAATAGGAATACTTTTACACTGTTGGTGGGAATGCAAATTAGTTCAACCATTGTGAAAGACAGTGTGGTGATTCCTCAAGGATCTAGAACCAGAACTACTATTTGACCTAGCAATCCCATTACTGGGTATATACCCAAAGGAATGTAAATTATTCTATTACAAAGATACATGATGTGTATGTTTATTGCAGCACTATTCACAAGAGTAAAGACATGGAATCAACTCAAATGCCAATCAACGTTAGACTGGATTTTAAAAATGTGGTACGTATACACTATGAAATACTATAGAGCCATAAAAGGAGTGAGATTGTGTCCATTTTAGGGATACGAATGAATCTGGAAGTCATTATCCTCAGCAAGCTAATGCAGGAACAGAAAATCAAACACTGCATGTTCTCACTTATAAGTGAAAGATGATCAATGAGAACACATGTACTCAGGGAGGGGAACAACACACACTGAGTCCTGTTGGGGGTTGTGGTGAGAGGGGGGAGAACAATAGGAAAAATAGCTAATTCATGTTGGGCTTAATACCCAGGTGACGGGTTGATAGGTGCAGCAAATCACCATCGTACACATTTATCTACGCAACAAACCTGCACATCCTGCACATGTACCCCAGAACTAAAAATAAAAATTAAAATGAAAAAAGGAAAATTGAAAAACAAAAGCCAGCATTTCCTTGAGCAGAAACTTCACACTTGCCACAGCTCATCTAGCCACGATGTTCCAGATGAAGCAATTGTACTAGCATATTTCTCAATCTGTATTATTCAGACATATGTAGAGTAAGTGAATTTCCTTCTGTAAACCAAAAAAAGGATTTTGAAATACAGGGTCTAGACTATCTTTACAGCTGCCTCTTTTTATGTCTCTTCCTGTCTCCTTGTTTCAGTGTGTATCTCTCACTTCCTCTAGTGTTCTACTTTCTCCTTGTTTTGTCACCATCACTCTTCTCTATCTTAATTTTTTTGCACGTTCTTTCTTGCTTTTGACTTTCTGGACAAATTGTGAAGTCAACTTTTGCTTGGCTATTGCTTTTCTACAGCATTTTTTGCATACTTAAGTATACTGTAATCTGTAAAATTTAATTGGAAGTCTCAGGCAAGGGGATTGTTTTTACTTCTAAATTGGATAAAATAAGTTTATTGATAAAATTGATCTAGTTTTTAAAATCCCAGCTGAGGAACTGACCATCCAAAAGAGACTGCTGTCTTTTTAAAGATTAAAAATAACTTAGCAGCAGCACACTCACTACAGACAAAGCCCGAAACAATGCAAACATCCCAAGCATAGAAATCAAAGTAGAACAAATTTTGAAGTTGAACATAGTTCATAACTTTTTATACATTCTTCACTCTAAGACATCAAGTTCTTTTGTCAGTAATTAGGTATATTTTTTATACTTGGTAAATCCCTGA
Organism: Chlorocebus sabaeus; assembly: GCF_047675955.1. Lineage (NCBI taxonomy): Eukaryota > Metazoa > Chordata > Mammalia > Primates > Cercopithecidae > Chlorocebus > Chlorocebus sabaeus. Next base: position 59,472,750 of record NC_132933.1, read on the forward strand.
GACAAGGCTATGACTTTACATTTTAAATAATATTAAAGTAAAAGGAGTCACCCTTCTGCTCTCTATTTCTCCCTTATTCCTTTCCACAGTATCACATATAAAAAAAAATCAAGAACAACTCACCCTTCTCCAACCTCCAAAAGTAATTATTCAATTATTTTGCAATTTGGTCCTTCTGAAAATGGTGACTTCTTTGAAATATAATTAATAAACATTACAGTTTACCTTAGGGTATACAATTCAAAGATTTTTAGTATATTTGCAGAGTGGTTCAATGATCACAATCAAAGTTTTCATTACCCTGTTTAGAAATCCTTTATCCATTAGCAGTCGCACCCCATTTTCTCCAAATTCCTTCTCCTTCGCCCCAAACTTTAGACAACCACTTATCTACCTTCTGTTTCTATAGATTTGCTTATTCTGGACATTTCATAGAAATTGAATCATATAACATATGATCTTTTGTGACTGGCTTCTTTCATTTAGTATGTTTCCAAGGTTTATCTGTATCATAGCATGTATCAATACTTTAGTCCTTTAAATGGCTAAATTATATTCCATTGCATTTATATAGCATGATTTGTTTATCCATTCACCAACTAATGATATTTGGGTTGTTTCAATTTTTTGGCTCTTATGAATAATGCTATTATGAACATTCATGCAGACATATGTTTTTATTGTTCTTGAGTAAAAATAAACCCAGGAATGGGATTGCTGGGTCACATGATAACTCTATGTTTTCCCTTTTGAGGAAGTGTCAGACTGTTTTCCAAAGCAGCTGCACCATTTTACATTTCCACTAGCAACGTATGAAGATTCTAATTTCATGACATTCTTACTAACACTTGTTATTTTTTGTCTTTTTACAAAGTGTTATTTTATTTTTAATTGACACATAATAATCGTACATATTTATGAGGTACAGGGTGATATTTTGATACATGTGTACAATATGTAATGAGTTAGAGAGGATTTTGAATGTTCAAAGAACATTCATCCATCACTAGGAAATGATAAAAGTTTGAGGTAATGGATATGCTAATTACAGTAATTTGACTATTTTCTGTCCTTTTTATTACAGTCATCCTAGGGAATGTAAAGTGGTATCTCATTGTGGTTTTGATTTGTATGTCCCTGATGACTAATAATATTAAGCATCTTTTCACATGCTTATAGATAATTTTAATATCTTTGATGAAATGTTTATTCAGATTTTTTGCCAACTATTTGTTTATTTGTCTTTTTTCTAGTGAGTTGGAAGACTTTGTATATTCTGCATACAAGTCCCTTTATTAGGTATATTATTTGCAAAAATTTTCTATTTTGTTGGTTGTCTTTTTACTTTCTCTAAATTGTATTTATTATTTATATACTTATCTTTCTTTTTAAATTTTTATTTATTTATTTTTTAATTTTTGTGGGTACATAGTAGGGGTATATATTTATGGGATAAATGAGGTGTTTTGATACAGGCATGTCATGTGAAATAAGCACATTATACTTAATGAGGTGTCCATCCTCTCAAGTATTTATCCTTTAAGTTACAATCCAATTATACTTTTAAAGTTATTTTAAATTAAGTACAATTAAGTCACAATTGACTGTAATCATCTTACTATGCTATCAAATAGTAGATTTTGTTTATCCTTTCTATATTTTTGTACCCACTAACCATCCCCACCTCCCCCTGCAGCCCCCACACCACTAACCTTCAAAGCCTCTGATAACCATCCTTCTACTATCTATGTCCATGAGTTTAATTATTTTGATTTTATGATCTCACAAACAAGTGAGAACATCCGATGTTTGTTTTTCTGTGTCTCGGTTATTTCACTCAATATAATAATCTCCAATTTTCTGCATGTTGTTGCAAGTTACTGGGTCTCATTTTTTTAATATATAGCTGAATAGTACTACACTGAGTATATGTACCACACTTTCTTTATCCATTCATCAGTTGATGGACATTTAGTTTGCTTCCAAATTTTGGCTATTGTAAGGAGTACTGCAACAAACATAGGAGTGCAGATATCCCTTTAACATACTGATTTCCTTTCCTTTGGGTATATACCCAGCAGCAGGATTGTGGAATCATGTGGTAGCTCAATTTTTAGTTTTTTCTTTTGTTTGTTTGTTTTGTTTAAGAACTTACGTTGTACTAACTTACATTCTCACTAACAGTATATGTGGGTTCCTTTTTCTCCACATCCTCATCAGCATTTGTTATTCTCTGTCTTTTGGTTATTAATCTCTTGCCAGATGGGTAGTTTTCCTTTTTTTTTTTTTTTTTTCACTCTGTGGGTTATCTCTTCACTTTGTTGATTGTATTTTTTGCTGTGCAGAAGCTTTTTAACTTGATGTGATCCCATATGTCTATTTTAATTATAGTTGCCTGTGCTTGTGGGGTAAGTCATTTTGATTGGGGTGAGGTGATATCGCATTGTAGTTTTGATTTATATTTGTCTAATAATCAGTAATGTTGAGCACCTGTTTATATGCCTGTTTGCCATTTGTATGTCTTTTTTTGAGAAATGTCCATTAAAACTTTTTGCCCATTTTTTTGATTGGATTATTAGACTGTTTTCTATAGAGTTGTTTGAGCTTCTTATTAATCTATATTTTGATTATTAATCTCTTGCCAGATGGGTAGTTTTCCATTTTTTTTTTTTCCACTCTGTAGGTTATCTCTTCACTTTGTTGATTGTATTTTTTGCGGTGCAGAAGCTTTTTAACTTGATGTGATCCCATATGTCTATTTTAATTATAGTTGCCTGTGCTTGTGGGGTAATGCTCAAGAAATTTCTGCCTAGACAAATGTCCTGGGAATTTTCCCTAATGTTTTTGTCTGGTAATTTTCTAGTTTGATGTCTTAGATTTAAGTTTTTATTTTGTATATGGTGATAGATAGGGATCTAGTTTCTTTCTTCTGCATAGGGATATTCACTTTTCCCAGCATCATTTATTTAAGAGACCATCTTTTCCCCAGTGTATGTTCTCGGCATCTTTGTCAAAAATGAGTTTACCGTAGGTGTGTGGATTTATTTCTGGATTTTCTATTCTGTTTCATTGGTCTATGTGTCTGATTTCATGTCAGTAACATGCTATTTTGATTACTACAGCTCTGTAGTATAATTTGAAGTCAGGTAATGTGATTCCTCCAGTTTTGTTCTTTGTGCATACCACAGCTTTGGCTATTTATTTTGTAGTTCCATATAAGTTTTAGGATTTTTTTTTTCTATTTCTGTGAAAACTGTTGGTATTTTGATAGGGATTGCATTGAAACTGTAAATTGCTTTGGGTATTATTGACATTTTAACCATGTTGATACTTTCAATTCAGGAGCATTGTATATCTTTCCATTTTTTGTGTTATCTGAAATTTATTTCATAACTATTTTATGATTTTTTATGGAGATTTTTCACTTTTTTGGTTAAGGTAACCCCTTAGAATTTAATTTTATGTGTGGCTACTGTAAATGGGATATTTTTCCTTTTCCAGATTGCTCACAGTCAGCATATAGAAATGATGCTGAGAGGTTCACTGTAGCCCAAACAGCAAAGATGGCATCCCGCTCCTCTCCCTGGGAGCTTTGCTCCAGGGAGGACTGAAACCTCTGTCAGTTGGAGAACATGGGCTACAAAGAGCTACACTTTGTAGATAACCTGACCTTTCTCTTTAGTTGTCTTTAACATTTTTTCTTTTATTTCGACTAGACTCTCAGTTTACTTGCATTGATTCATATGTCCTTCTTCATGCTAGTACCACACAGTTTTGATTACTGTAGCTTTGTAGTAAGTTTTGAAGTAAGAACTTGAGTGCTCCAAGTTTTGTTCTTATGCAATTATGTTGGTTATTCTGGTTTTCTTTAATTTCACTGTGAATTTTAGGATTTGCATGCCAATTTCTGTTAAAAAAAAAAAAAAAAAAGCCACCTGGAAATTTGACAGAAATTTCATTGACTTTCCATATCGATATGGGGAGTATTGCCATATTGACAATACTAATTCATCTAATCCATAAATGTGGAATGCTTTACATTTATCCAGGATTTCTATAATTTTTTTTAGGAATGTTTTGTAGTTCAGCATACATGTATCATACCTCCTTGGTTAAATTTATTCCTAAGTATTTTATTCTTCTGGATAGTATTATAAATTGAATTATTCCCTAATTTTCATTTTCAGCTTGCAATTCTATTTTAGAAATGAATTGTTTATTTACCCTATTGTTGTTTTCTCTATTGACTTTTTCTCTTTGTATAGAGCTAATTAAATTTTAAAACAAATTGTTCCACTAAAAAACTTACACTAAATTACTATTTATGTAATGCTGGTTTTCCTTTTCCTTTGTGCATTGGTATAACACACATAAATATTTATATATGTGTGTGTGTGTGTGTGTGTGTGCATGTATAACATGTGAAAATGTATAATTCTGTGAATAAAGCATTCCTTAAATACAGAAATGACAAGTTTGCTGTTTCATTCTTACTCTCTTTTAGTAGTTGAACTGCAAAATAATGATAAATGAATGGCTCTTGGCCATATGTTTAACTTACAATTTGATTGCCTTTCACTTTTATTGAACTCAGTTTTTCTTCTTTTTGTAAAATCTATATTAGTCTGTTTTAGCACTGCTATAAAGAAATACCTGAGACTGGGTAGTTTATAAAGAAAAAAGGTTTCACTACCTCACATTTCCATAGGTTGTGCAGGAAATATGATGGCTTCTATAGAGGCCTCAGGAAACTTTCAATTGTGGTGGAATCCAAATGGGATGCAAGCAAATCTTACGTGGCCACAGCAAAAGGAAGACAGAGAGGAGGGAAGTGCTCTACACTTTTAAACAATCAGATCTTATGAGAAATGACTCACCATCACAAGAACAACACCCAAAAGAATGATGTTAAACCATTCATGAGAAACCACCACCATGATTCAATCAACTCCAACTAAGTCCCACCTCCAATAGTGGGGTTTAAAATTCAACATGAGATTTGGATGGGGACACAGAGCCAAAGGACATCATTCTGTTCCTGACCCCTTCCAAACCTCACGTCCTTCACACATTTCAAAATACAATTTTGTCTTCCCAACAGTTCCCCAAAGTCTTAAGTCATTGCAGTACTAACTTAAAAGTCTAAAATCCAAAATCTCATATGAGAAAAGTCTAGTCCCTTCTACCTATAAGCCTGTAAAATAAAAAATGAGTTAGTTACTTCCAAGATACAATAGAGGTATAGGGCATTGGGTAAATACTCCCATTCCAAAAGGGAGAAATCAGGCAAAAGAAAGGGGCTACAGGCTCTACACAAGTCTAAAACCCAGCAGAGTAGTCATTAAACCATAAAGCTGCCAAATAATCTCTTTTGACTCCATGTCCCAAATCTGGAACATGCTGGTGCAAGAGGTGAGCTCCCAAAGTCTCGAGCAGCTCCTCCCCTGTGAATTTACAGGGCTCAGCCCCGACAACTGCTTTCACGGACTAATGTGGAGTGCCTGCAGCTTTTCCAGGTGCACGGTGCAAGCTGCTGGTGGATCTACTATTCTGGGGTCTGGAGAATAGTGGCCCTATTTTCACTACTCCACTAAACAGTGCCCCAGTGGGGACTCTATGTAGGGGCTCCAACCCCACATTTTTCTTCTGTACTACCCTAGTAGAGGTTCTCCATGAGGGCTCTGCTCCTGCAACAGGCTTCTGCTTGGAAATCCAGGCTTTTCCATGCATCCTCTGAAATCCAGGTAGAGGCTTCTAAGCCTCAACTCTTGCACTCTGTTCACCTTCAGGTTTACCACCACATGGAAGCTGCCAAGGCTTGCAGCTTGCACCCCCTGGGGCAGTGGCCCAAGCTATACCTGAGCCTGTTTGAGCCACAGCTCAAACTAGAGCAGCCGGGATGTGAGGAGCAGTGTCCCACATCTGTGAAACCATTTTTCTTTCCTAGGCCTCTAGGCTTATAATGGGAAGGGCTACTGTGGTTGTCTCTGAAATGCCTTCTATGTCTCCCCATTGTCCTGGCTAATGACATTTGTCTCCTCTTTACTTATGCAAATTTCTGCAGCTGGCTTGAATTCCTCACCAGGAAACGGGGTTTTCTTTTCTAACACATTTCCAACTGCAAATTTTCCAAACATTTATGCTCTGCTTCCCTTTTAAATATAATTTCCAGTTTCAGGTCATTTCTTTGCCCACGCATATGAGCATACATTGTTAGAAGCAGCCATGGCACATCTCGAATGCTTTGCTGCTTAGAAATTTCTCCTGCCAGATACCCTAAATCATCACTCTTAAGTTCAAAGTTTCACAGATTCCTACAGCAGGGGCATAATACAGCCAACCTCTTTACTAATGCATAACAAAAGTGACCTCTGCTCCACTTCCCAATATGTTTCTCATTTCCATCTGAGACCTCCTCAGCCTGGTCTTCATTGTCCATATCACTATCAGCATTTTGATCAAAACAGTTTTGTTTTTTTGTTTTTGAGATAGAGTCTCTCTTTGTCACCCAGGTTGGAGTGCAGTGGCACAGTGGTGCAATCTCGGCTCACTGCAACCTCCGCCTCCTGGGTTCAAGCGATTCTTTTGCCTCAGCCTCTAGAGTAGCTGGGATTACAGGCACGTACCACTGCACCTGGCTAATTTTTGTATTTTTAGCAGAGACCAGGTTTCACCATGTTGGCCAGGCTGGTCTTGAACTCCTGACCTGAAGTGATACACCTACCTCAGCCTCCCAAAGTGCTGGAATTACAGGTGTGAGCCACCATGCCTGGCCTGGTCACAACAATTTAACAAGTCTCTAGGAAGTTCCAAATCTTCCCTCATCTTCCTGTCTTCTTCTAAGCTCTCCACACTCTTCCAACCTCTGCTTGTTATCCAGTTCCAAAGCTGCTTCCACATTTTCAGGTATCTTTATAGCAAAGACCCTTTCCTTGGTACCGACTTTCTGCATTAGTTCGTTCTCACATTGCTGTAAAGAACTACCTGAGATTGGGTAATTTATATAAAGAAAAGGGGTTTAATTAGCTCATGGTTCTGCCAGCCTTACAGAAGCATGATGCTGGCCATCTGCTCAGCTTCCGAGGAAGCCTCAGAAAACTTACATTCATGATGGAAGGCAAAGGGTGAGCCAGAACTTCACAAGACCATAGCAGGAAGAAGATGTTGGGGGAGGTGCTACGCATTTTTAAACAATCAGGTCTTATGAGAACTTACCATCAGGAGAACAGTACCCAGTGTGATGGTGTTAAACCATTCATGAGAAACCACACCCATGATTCAATCACCTCCCACCAGGCTCCACATCCAAAACGGGATTACAATTCAATGTGAGATTTGGGCAGGGACACAGATCCAAAATATATTAAAGTCTTTATTTTATTCTATCTTTTGTTTTTCCACCAATCTCCTGTTATTCTGTAGCCTTTGTTCATTTTATCAGTCTTGTGTAAGGATCTGTGTTTCTTCCTAAAAAAAGTTATTATTTGCATTTTTACTTCATCTTAGAGACCACTAAACTGGAAATTGGGCTAAACATGTAACACTGTAGTTGGTAATACTTCTTTTAATGAGACTTCTCATTTCCTTATAGGCCTTTCCTTCGGATTCATCATAGAAATGTCTAACTTCTGTGATATTTTAGGTAATTTTTTTCCTGTCAATTCCATAAGTAGTACTGGGGTGAAGGATATGGAGGTGGGAGAAAGGCTTTTTCCTGGAAACAAAATTTAAGGAGTATGCTACTTATACTACTCTAGTACACCTACTGCTCAATTGGTATTATAAATAGCTCTGTGGCAGTCATTCTTTGGGGGAGATATCAGGGCCTTAATATCGTGCCATGCTTGAGTCCATTATGTTAATATCTATCACCCAACTGTTTCAAATCTACCACATAACTATGTCCTTCCTGAAACAGTTGTTTTAAGAGGATTATTTCTAAAAACCATCATTTTAATGAACTATAATCAGTATAACCAGTGTGTTCATTAATTTTATGTGTCACCTTGACTGACCTATGGGGGACCCAGATATCCATTCATATTATTTTGGGTTTGTCTGTGAGTGTGTTTGGAGGTGCAATTAACTTTTGAATCAGTAGATTAAGTAAAGCTGATTGCCCTTGTTAATGTGGGTAGGACTCATCCAATTACCCTAACACGTGAATAGAACAAAAAGATTGACCCTCCTTCCAATAAGAGGAAACTCTTCCTACCTGACTGCCTTCCAGCTGGAACACTGGGTTTTTTCTGCCTTCAGACTCAAACCCAGCTATTCTGGGATCTTGAGCCTGCCAGACTCAAATTACACTATCTGCTCTTCTAGATCTCCAGCTTGCTGACTGCAGATCTTGGGACTTTTCAGCCTCCATAATCATGTGAGCCAGTCCCCTATAACAAATCTCTCCCTCTTCCTTTCCCTCTCTAATGTATCTCCAATGGGTTCTGTTTCTCTGGAGAACCCTGACAAACCAGTATTCTACCTTTTCTTCACAATAACTCTTCCCACCACCCCATCCCCATCTTTAGGAAACATTTTCTCTCTCATCACTTTTATGCAGTCTGCCACCTACAACTACCTTTCTGAGAGGCTACCCTCAATGACTCTTGAAAGTCTAATATCCCCTACCCTTATAAAGATCTCTCTCTCTATATATACACACACACACACACACACACACACACACACACATATATACACACACATATACACACACACGTATACATACGTATATATGTGTGTATGTGTGTGTGTGTGTGTTTGTGAGTGTGTGTTGAAGCTCTATTCTGTCTACCAGTAGATAAGAAATAGCCCTCTACTCACTGGTTATTTTGTATTTTCCAGGAATTTCCATTTCTTTATCAATATTTGTCCCATCCCCTGGCATCCTACTTGCAAATTAACTCTGACTTACCTGGCAATCTTGCTCACAAAAAAAAAAAAGATAAGCGAGTTGCATCATTGCTGTGTTTTCTTCTCTGATAATGCCTCTGCTACACATATATATGAGAAAATTGGTTTAGGAGTCAGACAAACCTAAATTTAATGTCAAAGTATGTGGAGCAACTTAATTTATTTTCTGTAAAGTCAGATTCTCATCAGTAAATGGGAATAATAATGCCATCTGCTTCATAGAACTGCATGGAATAACTGAGATAATGTACAAAATACTTAGCACTGGTTTTCTGCTATATAGTAAATGATTAATAAGCTGGTATTATTACTAATATTAGTATTATTACTTAGTAGACTTAGGGGATTAGTGAAATTCTAGCTCTATTCTTTCCAGCTTGCTGCCTAGCCTCTAAAATATATTTTCTTAGTCCTATATATAAAGGGATTCTCTGGAAAATCTAGCTCATTTTGTTTATCTCTATCTACAGAGAATATACACGCAGATCAGTAATGTTTATGGTGGGTTTTCAGTTAAGAAGTTAACTTCTTACAAACTGTGATGAATCTAGGTCGACATCAAGAAGAACCATTTATGGTGATAGATGAAGCAATGAAATTAATTATTGTAAAGTGCATACCTAAGACTCTTTACATGAATATTCAAATATGAGAGAATTGCAAATGTAACTTTCCAAAGTAAACAACTTTATCATGACCTACTGTAAACAGTCCCTGTCCTTAAGTTTCCAAGCAAAGAGAAAGTTATTAATAACTTTATACCAGCTGCTCAAGTAGATCATAGCTTGTATTTTTTAGGAAAATCAAAATTCATGCATGAATAAGATTCGTACTTTTTGCTACACATAGGCACAAGTATATTCTTAGCAAAATGTTAATAGAATTGAAGTATAGACGGTTAAGAATATTTATCCTATTTGAAAAATTTATCTTTGTTACCTTGTTTTATTTGATTTTGATTATTTTCAATTTTTTCATCTTCAAAAATGACAGGCTTAGGTATTCAAATATAGACAGCACATTTCTTCCAGGAAAAGGAAGAATTCAAATGATCATTAGATTCTCAAGTTGTTCAGGGAGAAAAGTGAAACTATCAAGTTATATATTGGCAAAAGTGTGTGATAACCAGGCCATGCTCTGAATAAACTAAACAAGGAAAAATACTTTACTTTTAATTATCGAAAAGGTTTAGGGCATTGATGTTATGCTTTTCTTCAAATTAATTTTTACTAAGGAAAGAAGTTCTATGTTCAATCCTTGGCCCATTAAAAATGTCCTTTCTCTCTCCCTCTCTCTCTTTTTTTGGTCTTTTCTTCTTAATCTCTGGAAGGCAACTTTGTGTTCCAGGATGCCCATCGGCCTTGGAGTGACCATACCTAGATTCAAATACTGCTTCTCCAGTTATTAGTTATGGCATCTTGAGCAAGAGAATCACTTTTAAAGCTAGGGTATACGAAGAGTTAGGAGTCGTGACTCCGTGTCCATAATCTTTATACTGTTCATTTTACTTTCAGAGTTAAATTCTAAATATATACATTGAGAAAAATAATTCATGTCATTAAACAGAGTTTAATGACAGTAGGACGCTTTCTAGAAGGCTGGGAATTTACATGTTAACAAAAAGAGCAGAGTATTAAGAATTAGTAGTTTGCATATTTCTAGACACATTTTGGTTCAAATATATTTATATTTTTTAAATTGTTTGACAAGCCTAAAACGTGATTTTGGTCACTTACATGAAAATACAGACATGCTGTGATAAGAGATCTTCCCTAGGCGAGTAACATACTTGTTGAACAAAACATTTTCATGAAATATGTCATGACAAATATGTTCTTTTCAAAATATATTTTTCTACTACCTACTATTAACACTGAAAAAAGAAGGTAGCCAGTGGGTTTTATTTGCTGTGATCCATTAAGACAACTGGGTGTGGGGTGGGTGGCACTGTGTTTTTTATCTGTGGATCCTTGCCATCCTCTGGGTCAGGTTAGGCCATGACAATTCAAGACAACTGAATATTTTACTTCTATCCTATTATGTGCTGTGTATCACTGTGTAGATGTAAGTTAATAATTAGTAACAATAATATATCTCCTCTAAATCCTTGAATGCTTCCATGATGCATATATTCTATTTCACAGAAGTATTCCTTTTTATGAGATATACTGGAAGGAAATGAATCTTCTTGTAGAAGCTGATACTGAAGATCTTTTTCAAAGTCTCCACGGTACAAATATGCATAGAGACTTATATGCAAGTTGAAGATTTTCAGATTAGAAAGAAGCATGCCAGTAAAACAAGTCTCATCAAATATTACTTTGACTGTTTTTTTGCATTTTTGACCCTCTGCAAGTGACTGGCTTTCAGGAAGAAGACCAACACTTCAAGTGACAGGCTTTCAGAAAAAGACAACTATTTGATATTTAGAAAGAAACATCCATGGAGATTCCTACTATTCAGAGGAAGAATGTTCTAGGAAGTAATTATTATCCAATTGAGTGAGACAGTTCTGGCTTCTTTCATAGGATGGAGGTAACTAAATACTTTTATAAGACTAAACATAGGCATTCTGGTATGGTGCTGCATATGTCAGTCTCTATGAAAGTCACAATATTCTTGTAATTTCTCTATAGTAACACTTCTTCAATCTTATTGGACCTTGAATCTATATACGTAATTTTTGGAAGGATCACTAATCTTTAATAAGAAAACATAAAGGCACCCTAAAAGTCAAAAAGAAATAAAGAACGTCTACCCTGATCAAGAAAGTATATTTGTACAAAAAGATTATTCTCCCTACTGCTATAGTTTTCTACTGTTTTGATCTATTTCAGCAGCTAAGATGAACTTGAATACCTGGTATCCACAGGAAAGAATACTTGATAGACAGACACTTGATCTTACTGTGATTGAGCTTGGAATGATTTTAACCTCCAAGTGCAAGAAATCATCATTTATTAATCTGCTTCTTGTGAGTCTGTTGGGGAGATGAACTTTAGCCAAGAATATTACAGTCATCTAGTACTATTGATATAAAACGTCCCAGTATATTTGTGTGAATAGTAGCATCACATAGGGAAAATAGAGTAATATTATTTAGAGTCTGACTGTCCAAATTTGAAGTCTAGCTATGCTATCTTCTAATTGTATAACCTTGGGCAAACACTAAACCTCTCTAAATCTTGGTTTCTTCATCTATGAAATGGAGATAATAATAATGCTTGCTTCAAAAGTGGTTGTGCATCTGTATACCCACAGAATAGTTACACACTTACTCTGCACAAATGTATTTAATAAATGGTGACTGTGTACCCAAAATTTAATAAGCGTATAACTTTAGTGCTGTGACCCTGAGATTACTCAACCGATGTCATTAAAGATTTTACATTTTTATTCAGTCTTAAATGTTGCCCTCGTTTGGTATAATATTCTGCATGGATAGCAATGGCATGCAATTTGTCTTTTCTTAATTAAGAGTCAACAGAATAATCACAAGTACAGTTATTTTTATTGTGTACTTACTAAGTGTCCAGCACAGAGTTAAACAGTATATGGAATATGAAAGAAATAGATGCTGCAGTCCCTGAACTTAATGAGTTCAGCATTTAATTAGGGAAGTAGAAAACAAATGATATATGCGTAAACAGTTAAATAGAAATACAAAAATGTCTGAAAAGATCCAGAAGAAACTGTTAACAGTAATTTCTTGAGTGAGAAGGCAGGGTTTACTGCTAGTAGTCGCTTTTCATTTTACATTTTTCTTTGGTAATATTACATTTCTGTACTATTTGTTGTAATTATTTTAATAAAAACTGAGGTAAACATCTAATTCAATATTAAAATATGAAACATAAAATATTCTTTGTGGTTTAAATTCTGTTTTTTATTACAGAATATAAGTGTGTTTCCAAAGAGGGAATTAGCTTCTTTCACTCAGTATGTATACAGAAAACATTTCTGGAGCCCTTCCTCAATGCCATGAATGTGTCTGAGTTTTGCAGATAAAAAGTAGAAAAAGATTCTGTCTTTAGAACATCCTTTAGTGGAATAAGAAGATAAGCAAACAAATAATAAAATCTGACAGGCTATAATTAGGGTGTGTACATGCTTTGCAAGAAAACACACATGAGCAGAGATAGAATTCGAGAGTCCTGTTTATTAAATCACTTAGGGTTCTGTGCTGGCTCTGTACTGATAAAAGGGGTGTCTCCAGGAGTCCGTGTAAGAAAAGCAGTGCAGGATGCTGTGATGTAACTTGGAAAGCCTGCATAAGCAAACGTGACGTATTTCATCCTGCCTTAGGTAGTCTACAGTATTATTTGTCTTAAAAAATAATGCTTCAATTTCTAGTGTGCCCAGAATGTTTTGTGTGGATCCAGTTGCTTCTCTCTCTCATTGACCAGCTCCTCTGACGACCAGAACACCTTTCATCTAAGTCTCGCAGCTGAATCTCCCCAAAGTCCCCACTGTCAGCTCATTTGCCTGTGGGGAAAATGAAATACATAGATTGATATTACAAATTTTACAGCGAGAAGTCAGGCTTGTTGCTTGTCCTAGATAATTCTGTTGACAGATGTCACTGTTAAAGGTTAACTCTTATTCCAGGACATCTTTTTCAATAACAACAAAAAATGTCTATATGATTTTAAAAACTTAAGTCTTAGCCAAGGACTCATTTATTTTAATCAATATTCAGTACAACAAAATTCTGCTGCAGTCTGTTGAAACAAAATTTAAGTTAGATGAATTTCAAGAATTTTTCCATATATTTTCTCTAAATATCTAGACACAGATACTGAAAAAAGTCTGTTTCATCTTAGCTTTATTATTCTATTCATAAACTAGCTTGAGTTAGCCTACTTATTCTAAAAATAAAGAATAATTGAATATTATGGAATAAATACCTGTGAATAAATAATATTCTGAGAATTTCATAACCTAAGCATAATTTCCCTCTGAAAGTATACATTGCACATAATTGCCAGAATATTAAAATTTGAAACAGTAGCAGATATACAAGATAATTCAATTACATGTTTCAATACTGAATATGAATGTTCTAGTGATTATATAGTTAAAAAAAAAAAACTATCACAGAGGATGAAAGTTAAAACTAGAAAGAAATGGATTCCGTTTTATCATCAGCTACAGTAAGGCTGCTATTGGTGGTGGTTTTCAGCCCTCATTTCTATTTGAGTAAAACCAGCCTGTGAAGGTTTAGTGTGGTAAATAAAATAAATAAGAACGTATCCAAACTGATTTATGTGTACAATAAATTGCAAATAGAGCATAACATAAATCTGGCAATTTTCTCTGTACACATAAATTACAGGAACAAGATTTGTTATTCTGTACATTTTGTGCCCACATTTATAGTCTGTTAAACCTTCATGAGTGTTACTACCTATGAAAGATACTAAAAGTTCTAGAGGTAAATTCCAACCTTGGAAGCAAAAACTTTGTTGTAATATAGTAGATCCATGGTACCTACTCTTAAGGATGGGAGAATGCCACATATAAACAGATAGAGAAGAGCAAGTTTTATACGAAGTCCATTATAGCATTTTTTTCCATTTAATCAGATTAATCCTTTCAAACATTTTATTTAAAAATATATGTATTTTCTTTTATATCACAATATACTGGGCATTTCCCCCATTGATGCATATTGCTAATATTCATTGTTTTAAAACTCTCTAACCAGCTTCTTTTTGACTTAAAAAGGACCTAATAATGGACCGGAAAGTGTATAACTCTTTCTGGCAAGAAAGAAAAAAAATACTGTAACCCAACTATTATGTTCAGTTTATCTTAAAATTCTGAAACACAAATATATAGGAAAGAAGAATATGCATACAATAACATCTGTCATCATAGTTTCCAAGAGACGAACACTTCTACAGCTCATACAACACACTAGTCTAAAATAATGTGGACACAGCATAACAGCACAAACATACCTAATTGCTCCATATCTTTTTATGTTGCCAGAATGTAAGTCTGCTGCACACTATATGACATTAATCTGTTAGCTTTCTTTACATTTCCTATCAATAGGAAACTCTTAGCAATGAAATTTGGATTCGTTTACATATCTATTTTTTAAACATGCTAAATTCGAGTTGGTCAACTTAAAATGCATATATATATGCGCATACATGCATATATACATACATATATATATGCATACATATATAGACATACATACATATGCATTTTAGGTTGACCAAGTCGAATTTAGCATGTTTAAAAAATAGACGTGTAGGCCGGGCGCGGTGACTCACGCCTGTAATCCCAGCACTTTGAGAGGCCGAGGCAGGTGGATCACGAGGTCAGGAGATCGAGGCCATCCTGGCTAACACTGTAAAACCCCATCTCTACTAAAAAATACAAAACAAAAATTAGACGTGCGAGGTGGCGGGCACCTGTAGTCCCAGCTACTCAGGAGGCTGAGGCAGGAGAATGCCGTGAACCCGGGAGGCAGAGCTTGCAGTGAGCCGAGATCGCGCCACTGCACTCCAGCCTGGGCGACAGAGTGAGACTCTGTCTCAAAAAAAAAAAAGAAAAAAAATAGACTTGCAAATGGATCCAAATTTCATTGCTAAGAGTTTCCTATTAATAAAAATATTTATAATAAGAACTTATGTATTCATACTAGATGTGACATCAAATTTGTGAATTTGGGAAAGAAAAACCAATTTTGCAATTATAATGAAAAGTTGTCCATTGCTTTAAAACTACCTTTAAAATATATAGAATTGTAATATTACACTGAAATAATTTGATTATTTAATTTAAATAATATAATTTGAATTATATAATGGATATACTAAACAGCTCATATGAGCCATACATTTAGTTCAAGATGAAAAGTATTTTCTATACATCTAATATGCACTCACCTAACATTTATGGAGCACTTCTTATGTGCCAAGCTCTGTGCTAAGTGCTGCTAAGTGCTTCACATACTGTGTTGTTAACTGAGGATAGACTGTGACATCAAGTGCAGGTAGAAGTATAGAAGGCATGGATGGACTCAGGTGTGCTGGAAATATCACTTCATTTTCTATAATAATGTAATTTCTGCTTCTTAGTCTCCATTTTAGAGGAATGATCGAAATTTAAACTCTCATTTTCAGTGTTCTCTACCCTATAGAATTTATGCTACACTTTTAGGATCTCACACTACACTAATATTTTAGGGGAGAGATTTTGGTCTTCAGATATCTGACCATGCAGTTACCACAGAGATGACTGTTATCTCATCCTGAATGAGTCCGTCAGGTGTAGGGATACACAGTTGATTCTGTGCCAAACCTACAGGATACAGGAATCTTTGCTGAGGCTTAACTTCTTGTGTCAAGTGTCTAACTCACACTCCACAGCCATTCCCCTCCAGGACTTGTTACCTCTTTGACGATACTTACAGGAAGTAGAGCTCAGAGAACATCAGGTATTTTCCTCTCTCTTCCACCACACCTTGGAAGTTTTTGTTTGTATGTTCTTGTTTCTGCATTTGAATGTGTATGGTCATACTTCAGAGGAACCCAGGAATCTCATTTATTATAGTGGCCGGGTGCTCAGGCCCTATTATCAGAGAGATCTCAGTTCAACTTCCCAATTCCACCATTTACTGACCATATGACTTTAGGAATATTATCTCACCTATCTGAGTCTGTATCCCCATCTTTAAATTGTAAATGTTAAAGATGCCTATCATAGTAATATTGTGAGGATAAAATGAAATAATGCACATATACAAAAAAGCCTATTAAAGTTAATGTTAAATAAATGGTAGCTGTTTTAGGAAATGTTAAGTAACTCACCTCAAAAGATTGGGAGCCTCAAAAAAATACACTCTATATGATTTTACTAATGACTTTGAAGGACTCTAACAAGTGGAAGCACTATTGAAAGTAAGTTGAAAGCCTGAGTCCTTTTTGCATTACTTTAAAATTAGTCTTATTAAAATGGTACAAATGAGTTGATGCTCTTCCCTAGGTGATATATTCTGCCTTCTGATTGGTCTAGATCTGCCTGGCTGATGAAAAAAATCTTTAATGAGATTGAAACCCCTCTGGTCTTTTAGAAGGGTTCCAATAGATAAATCAGGTTCCTGCAATTTTTTCCCCATAAACATGCTTGACACGCAAGATGTGCTTATTAATGGGATTATTTTGAATAGACTATGGAGACCTGTAACAAAAAAATAGAACAAAAGAAAATTTAAACAAAAGTGGAATGAATATGAAAAACCTCTTTCTGTTATATTTTTTAAAAGGGGAGAAACAGACTCTATGCATTATAGAAAGATGCACTTATGTGATCGTGTGCAAGGGCTAAGGATAGCAGATGGAGCAGGGGCAGGATAAGAAGTTGCTTTTCTTACTACTGAACAAAAACCAGACCAGGGACTATTTTCTTTTCTGAGAGTTACACATAAAATTATGTTTCATCCCTCTTTGAACACACATGTTTCTTAATGCATATTCAAAGAAGCTATATGCCTGGAGACGTGTCGATAAGGCTATTAGCCCACCTGCATGTTCTAAATCTAAAACGATTAAATCTCACTAATACAATATTTACAGATGAATAGAACACCAGCGTGTTCTATTCTACTAGAATTAGAATAGAATTAGGATACCATACCCAAAGGAGAACAAAATATACAAATATTTTAATATAAATATATGCAATATATTTACTCATTTTTTCCTATTTTCACTCCAACCCTCTTCTCTTTGCCATTCTCCTCTTCAAAATCATCTATTAGAGAAATGTTGGGATTCCGAAGGGTTAATGAAAGCCTCTGAAAACACATGAATGACAAAGAAATGATAAGACTCCTCATGCTCCAAAGATCCCTTAATTAACAACAGTTTGCCCTATTTTCTCCTCCTTCCCTCACTTTCAGCAGCCAAAACTCAAGACTCTATTAGAATGGGAAGTAATAAATAAGTATGGCTATATTTATGACCATATAATTTAAAATGAGTAAACATATTTTATGTATTTATATTTACATATTTGTATATTTTGTTCTCCTTTGGGTATGGTATTCTACGCTGGTGTTCTATTCGTATGTAGATATTGTATTAGCGAGATTTAATTGTTTTAGGTTTAGAACGCACAGGTGGGCTTATAACCTTATTGACACGGCTCCAGGCATATGGCTTCTTTGAATATGCATTAATAAATATGTGCATTCAAAGAAGGGTGAAACATAATTTTATGTGTCATTCTCAGACAAGAAAATAATCCCTGGCCTGGTTTTTTTGTTCAGTACTAGGAAAGGCAACTGCCTTTTTTGGAATTATGAGAGACTTGAACATTGGTCATACCGATAATGTGCTTTCCAAAGCCTCCTCTATGCTTTTTAATTAACCACCTCTCATTTATAAGTATTTGTAGGTATCTTTCCAATTAAGAATCCAGGAAGGCTGAGATATGTCTTCCTTATTCACTGTGACATACCCAAGTCCTAGAATAGGGTCTAGGTTATAGTAGGTGGTCATAAATGAAACTGAACTTTGGATAAACTAATTAGGAAAGTTTATGGATTAATCACAAAGTCGTCCCTCAATTATTGTATATTAATTGTCCTGATTTTGGAGTTTATAACTAATCCCAGATCAAGCTAGTTCATAAACATAGCATCACAGAAGTAGCTTTCCAGGAATTTTAAAAATAAAAATGAATAATTTAATAAAAACAAAAACAATGGTGAAGCACTTCATATGCATTATCTAATTTGATGCTCATAAAAGCTCTGGGAGAGATGTACTTTCAACCCAACTTGACAGATGAGAAAACTAAGACTTGGAGAAGGTAAACTCCTACAGTTGGATAACAGGGCTGCAGAGACTGAGCACTGAATAAGCACATCACCCTGATTCACTTTCTTCCTGTGACGGCTCATCTTGTGTTTGAAAACCAATGTCTCGGTTTTCCTAACCCCCAAGTCTATATTTCTCTCTCACACATGTTTTCTAAGTCTGCTTGCATTTTCTCTTTCTAGACCATGAGCCTTGCTTAGTAAGATGTTTTGAATACCACTAAAATACTTGCACAATTTTATAGCAGCTTTATTCTTGATAGCCAACATATGAAAACAGCCCAGTTTCAACAATAACACTATGGATAAATAGACTGTGATATAGTCACACAATGAAATATTACTCAACAGTAAAATGGCATGAACTACTGATAGACACAACATGGACAAATCATAGAAATATTATGTTGCATTTAAAAAAATCTTACAGGAAAGTACTTACTGTATGAAGTCATAGAAAAGGCAAAAGTAATCTGCTGTGAAAACAAACCAGGACAATGGTTTCCTCTGTGGGTTGGAGGTGGGGATTTATTGGGAACAGACATGAGGAAACCTTCTAGGGTGATGGTAATGTTTTGTGTCTTTACAGGGGTTTGGGTTGGTTTGTGTGCTTTGACTTAGGGAGGAAGTTGTGGAATAGTACATTTAAGTTTTATGCATTTCATTGTAAATTTTAACTGAATAGAAAAAATCTATAAACAAATATTAAGCTCTAGTTAATGATATACATGCTGAAGTATTTGGGGAATATGTACTAATATCTGCAACTTACTTTGAAATGCATAAAAATGAGAAGTGGTAGACAAATAGGTAAGTGGACAGATATGGGGTAAAATAAGTATTATAAAATGTTAATTGCAGAACCTAGGTGGTGGCTATATCGGTGTTCACTGTAAAATTCAACTTTTCAGAAAACGCATTCAAGATAAAACTTAAGAACAAAAGAAAACTCCCCAAAGTAATTTTACAACCTGAAACCCTAAGCAGTGGTTAAAAATAGGAGCTTGAAAGTCAGCCAGACCTACATGAATTCAATTCATGCTTCAGTCATTTTTCAAGCTGTATAACCTTGAGAAAGTTACTTGATTTCCCCGAACTTAGGTTTCTTTACTTATAGTGCAATGATAATGAGATCAAGGATCCAATTCTCTTAAACAGTGTAAATAAATCACTTAACAGGGTGCCTGGTATAATCTTACTCTTTAAAGCATGTATTTGACTATATGAAGTGAAAATATGTACTAATCATTTCTATTGGTAAATGTATAAATATAAAGGGAGTATACAGGGAACTGTGGGTAAACCTGCAATAAATATATCTCTACCAATAGTAGACATAGATGGTAACATAAATGAGAGTTCAGCTGTTTTTTATCTATTTATTTATTTATCTTTGAGACAGAGTCCCACTCTGTCATCCAGGCTGGAGTTCAGTGGTGTGATCTCGGCTCACTGCAACCTCTGCCTCCCAAATTCCAGTGATTCTCCTGCCTCAGCCTCCCAAGTAGTTGAGATTACAGGTGCGTGCCACTACACCTGGTTAATTTTTGTATTTTTAGTAGAGATGGGGTTTTGCCATGTTGACCAGGCTGGTTTCAAACTCCTGACCTCGGGTGATCCATCCTGGCCTCCCAAAATGCTGGGATTACAGACGTGAGCCACCGTACCTGGCCCAGCTGTATATCTTAAAAAGATTTACTTCTCAAAATTTAAAAAAGAAGAGCTGCCTGAACAGACCTGATCCAATAGGTCTTGGAGACCCTATTATTTCAAGAGATGATTATAAGGAAAAACGAAGTTAATATAAAACTGATGTGGGACCTTGGTGACCAGGACTTAATGAGCATAAGAATGAAAGAGAAGATAAGAAGGTTTAAGAAAATAACTCTCTGATGTCGTTAAGCCAGACTCCCTGTTATTCCTCTGAGTGTTGGCAATTTGGCAGTTGGTTTGAATGGGTTCTCTGAAAGGCAAAAAAGTAAAACATCAAAATAAAAAAGTAACATTTTTTTTTTTTAAATAGGACAAAACAGAAGAGAAAAGCATTTATCCTTTCTTTGACATAACCACTGCTATTGTTTTGATACATTTCTTTATGAAAACTAACATTGGTTGGGTTTCTCCCGTGTATCAGGCCCCGTGTTAGGCATTTTCATATTTTATTTAATTCATCCTTGTAATTCTTGCTGAGCAAATCTCCATGATGAGCAAACTAGTTCCATTCTAAAAATTAATTGTAAATTTCCAAGGAGAAAGAAGGAAACTTATATTTGTTTTCTATGAAAGTAGGTTAAATAGCTGCTAAGTAACAAGTTTTTTCTAGAGAAGGCACAGCCACATTAAAACAAAACAAAACAAAACAAAAAAATTCTCTACTATCCTCATCTTACTTCCCATTAACTCTTCAATTCACAACAGCCTGGCCTCTTCTACAGTCAGTCTATTAAAGTTGCTCTTGAAAATGTCACTGGTGACCCCAGAAGCACCAAATCTCATAGGCAATTTCCTGTATTTATTATAGTTGACTGCTGCTCTGTAGAGATTGATACCCTCAATCCTTCCCTTCTTGAAAGTCTTATTTTCCCTTAGTTTAGATGAAAGGAATCACTCCTATTTCTCTTACCACTCTGACAGCTTATTATCGGAATTTTGTGTGTGTGTGTGTGTGTGTGGTGGGCTTTCTCTTCATCTGGGTTCCTAAACATGAATATTCCTTAAGATTGTTATTAGTTCACTTTTCATCTAATTCACTCTCATATACCATCTCATCCACATACCCAACTTAATATGCAGCTTAAATGCTAATGACTCCTATGTCTAGATCCTTCTTCAAAAAGAATATATTTTCATGGATGTTATAAAAATATTTGTACATTGGAGAAAAAGTTGGAAAGCACACAAAAGGAGAAAGGAGAAAATGCTTATACTCCTGTAAGCCAGAGAAATAACTACGGTTACTATTTCTCACAAATGTTAACATAAGAAATCTCTATAATGTGTGAAATCTCAGCTTACTGGTGTAAAATCAAAGTCTGTGAAATTTAAAGCACACATTAACTCATTACATAATAGAAACTGATAACCTACATAGTCAAGTCACAAACATTTAACACAACAAATTTCTGCATTGAAATACATACAAAAGAAATCTAATATGTGCTTCCATGTCTGACACATTAAAAAGTGATAAATAAATGAATAAGTGAATAAATCAGAGTGAATAAGTAAGACAGTGGGAAGTTAAATGAATGAAATAACTCATGCATTTGCATAAAAGCTTTACACAGGAGTCTGTTGGTCTAGTTCCAATCCTGTCACACAGTAAATTATTCTATGTCTCTGAACCCCTAATACCTTATTTGTGAAATGGAAATAATATGAATATCTTACATACCTTTCAGAATGATTGTGAGGATAACTGATCATTTAAGTAGAAGTTCCTCCAAACCAGGGTAGACTTGCATCTGCATCTACCACCAGAGAAGCATGCTCAACCAACAGAAGAGTACACAACCAAATCAAGACTCACTGGAGAGATCTGCAAGTGAAACCCTTATTCCCCAGGCCTCATAGCATCATAGAAGGGAATAACTTTCCACTCTTCTTTTTCTAAATGGGAACACAGAAAGTACACTCTTCACCTTTTCATTCGCTCCTCCCTAGAGAAGGTGGAGTGATTTCCCTGATTGGTGAATTGACAAGAAGAAACAAATACTTGGCTTAGTGCTTTCTGGGACCTGGTTTTCCATAGAGGTACTCTCTCGTGTGTGCATGTGTGGAGGCCTTTAGTTATCTAGCTGTGACTGTGGCTGGATCAGTTGGTTATCTTCCTCAGGAATAAAATATTAGAAAGTCCATTATGATTGCTTATATAAGTCAAGTCCTGTCCTCCGCAAGTATCATGAATAGACATGATTGTGATCTCTTTCTCTCACTTGTTCCTGAACTCAGGTGTCAAAGACAGGACGGTAAGTTATTTATTCCTTCCCTTCTAAAATCCCCAAAAGGTTCATTCTCAGCCATCCCTCACAAAGAAAATTATTTGGGAAAATGTAGCAGTGTTTCCCTATTCAATAAATGATGCTAGGATAACTGGCTAGCCATATGCAGAAGATTGACACTGGACCTCTTCCTTACGCTATATACAAAAACAAACAAACAAAACACTCAAGATGGATTAAAGACGTAAAACCTAGAACTATAAAAACCCGGAAGACAACCTAGGCAATACCATTCTGGACATAGGAATGAGCAAAGATTTATTGATGAAGATACCAAAAATAATTGCAACAATAGCAATACTTGACAAATAGGATCTTATTAAATGAAGGAGCATCTGCACACCAAAAGAAACTATCAACAGGGTGAATAAGCAACCTACAGAATGGGAGAAAAAGTTTACAAACTATGCATACGACAAATGTCTAATATCCAGCATTCATAAGAAACTTCAACAAATTCACAAGAAAAAAAAAAAAAACAGATAACCCCATAAAAAAACTGGGCAAAGGACATGACCAGACACTTTTCAAAAGAAGATATACATGTGGCCAACATGCATATGAAAAGAAAAACCTCAACATCACTGATCATTAGAGAACTGCAAATCAAAACCACAATGAGATGCCATTTCACACCATTTAGAATGGCTAATTATTAAAAAGTGAAAAAAATAATAGATGCTGGCAAGGTTGTGGAGACAAAGTAATACTTACATACTGTTGTTCAGAGTGTAAATTAGTTCAGCCACTGTGGAAGACAGTGTGGCAATTCCCAAAAAACCTAAAGACAGATCTACCATTTGACCCAGCAATCCCATTATTGGGCATATACCAAAGGAATATAAATTGTTGTATTATAAAGAGACATGCACCTATATGTCCATTGCAGCACTACTCACTATAGAAAAGACATGGAATCAACCTAAATGTCCATCAATGGTAAACTGAATAAATAAATGTGGTGCATATACACCATGGAATAGTATGCAGCCATAAAAAGGAACACAATTATGTTTTTTGCAGGAACATGGATGGAGCTGGAAATCACTACCCTTAGCAAACTAATTCAGGAATAGAAAACCAAATACCACATGTTCTCACTTTTGAGTGGGAGTTAAATGATGAGAACACATGGATGCATAAAGGGGAACAACACACACTGCGACCTGCTTGAGGGTGGAGGGTGGGATGAGGGACAGGATCAGGAAAAGTTACTAATGGTTACTAAGCTTAAAACCTGGGTGATGAAATAATCTGTACAACAAACCCACGTGAAACAAATTTACCTGTATAACAAGCCTGCACATATGCCCCAGAACTTAAATAAAAGTTAAATAAAAACAATGAATGCTACAGTGAACAACCTTGTAAATGTATCTTTGGACACAGTGCAAGCATTTCTTCATAAAATAGAATCTCAAGAGCAGAATTGCTGGGCTTAAGGGTATGCCCACTTTTAACTTTAAAGGATACTGACAAATTGCCCTTCAAAATCATACCCTAACAAGTCCTGTGTCGAAATTCCCATTTCTGTACAGCCTAGCCAACTGAAATATTGTTACATATTGTTACAGTTTTTACAATTAAAAGGAAAAAAAAAACATATTCTATCTAATTGTAGTTTGCATTTCCTTTGATTGCTAGTAAGATTGAACATATTTTCCTATCTTTAATGGCCAAGTGTATTTTTCTTTAGAATGCTTATTTATGTTGTTTGTTTGTTTGTTTTTCCTGATGGCTTGTTTTTTCTTATCAATTTGTAGGTACTTACTTACTTTTGAGGATATTAAGCTTTGATGCTTAGCTGTAATATATATGTTGAAAATAGTTTTATCTTATTATTTTTCTTTTCTTTCAACATTTTCAATATTTCATTTCACTCTCTTTTTGCTTGCAGGGTTTTATATTAGAAGCCTATTGTAATTTTTATCTTTGTTCCTCTGTAGTAAAGGTATCTTCCTCTTCTCTTTCCCCTGGTTTCTTCTTTTTTTTTTTTCTTTTTTAGGTTAAACGCATGCTATTTTTGTTTGTTTTTAAAACTATTATTCATTTTAGTATATTAGCAAATAAAAGAAACCATTCTTTTTCTATTGTGAGCTGTATTTCAAATACCTCCATGTTGCGCATTTTATGGATTAGTCTTGTCAAAAAAAGAAAATTAAAT
The DNA here is from genome assembly GCF_047675955.1 of Chlorocebus sabaeus. Taxonomy (NCBI): domain Eukaryota; kingdom Metazoa; phylum Chordata; class Mammalia; order Primates; family Cercopithecidae; genus Chlorocebus; species Chlorocebus sabaeus. The sequence continues at coordinate 59,497,669 of NC_132933.1, forward strand.
AGATATCTTAAATCCCAGATATATTTTAAATTATTATTTTAGGTTCACAGGTACATGCACATGATTGTTATATAGGTAAACTTGTATCATTGAGATTTGGTGTAGAGATTATTTCATTACTCAGGTGCTAAACTTAGTACCCAATAGTTAATTTTTCTGATTGTCTTCCTTCTCCCACTCTCCACCCTCAATTAGGCCCCAGTGTCTGTTGTCCCCCTTTTTGTGTCTATCTGTTCTCATCATTTAGCTCCCACATATAAGTGAGAACATGTGGTATTTGATTTTCTGTTCCTGCATTAGTTTGCTGAGGTTAATGGCCTCCAGCTCCATCCATGTTGCTACAAAGAACATGATCTTGTTATTTTTTATAGTCAGGTAATATTCCATGGTGCACATGCACAAATTTTCTTTATCCAGTCTACCATTGATGGAAATTTATATTGTTTCCATGTCTTTGCTATAGTGAATAGTGCTGCAGTGAACATATGTGTACATGTATCTTTATGGTAGAATGATTTATATGCCTTTGGGTATATACCCAGTAATGGGATTGCTGGATATAATGGTAGTTCTGTTTTTAGGTTTCGGAGAAATCATCACACTACTTTCCAGAATGGTTGAACTAAGTTACACTCCCAACAACAGTGTATAATATCATAAATAATCTACCAGTTTTATATATTCAAGTCTTTTATCCCTTTCCTTTACAGTTTCTGGGATCTATTGTCTAGTTTAATAAAATCTTCCCTATCCCAAGATTATCCCAGGATTACAAAAAATGTTATCCTATATTTTCTTGTAATGCTTCCTTTTATATGCTTTTTAAAAGTGTGTGTGTGTGTGTGCATGCGTGTGTGAGTGTGTGTGCATTGGGGTATCACTGTATGAAATACATCTCTATAAGCTAAAGAATATATTGAAAAATGGCTATGTACTTGACACCCAGGTTCAGAAATGGAGTATTATCAGTACTCTGGAAGGCCCTTGTGGGCCTATGTCTGATTATATCCTCCTGCTTTCCCCCAAGAGGTAACCACTGCTGTGAATTTGGTTTTAATTATTGCCTTGTTTTTGTTTATAGTATTGCCATTTGTGTATATATCCCAAAATAACATACTGTTTATTTTTCTTATTTTGGGACTTCGTATAAATGGAATCCTACTACATTTTATTTGTCTGGGTTTTGCAGAGAAACAGGACTAATAGGATATGAATTTATATAGAAAATAATTTATTATAAGGATTTGACTCACACAATTATGGAGGATGGTAATCCCAAATTCTGCAGGGTGGGCCAGCAACTGAAAATCCTGGAGAGCCAATGCTTCAGTTTCAGTCTAAATAGCAGCAGACTGGAGACTCAGGAGAGCTGATGTTCCAGTTTGAGTCTGAATGCCATCTGCTATAGAACCAGAAAGAACTGATGATGCTGCAGATGAAGTCTGAAGGCAGTCTGCTCTGCTGGAGCATTTTCTCTTATTTGGAGGAGGGCAGCCTTTTTGTTCTATTTATACATTCAACGGATTGGATGAGACCCATTCACATTATGGAAAGCAATCTGCTTTACTCAAAATCTACCAATTCAAATGTTAATCATGTCCAAAAGTACCCTCATAGAAACACCTGAAAAATGTTTGACCAAATATTTGATCACCCTGTGGCCCAGCTAATTTGACATATAATATTAAATATCACATCTATTTATTCCTCTGTGGCTTACTTTTTTGACTAATATGTTATTGCAATCATCCATATTAATACATATAGAGATAATTTATTTTCACTATCATATTCAACTTTTTGAATATACCACAATTTATGTGTTTCACTGTTGAAGGATATTTAGATTGTCTCAAGTATTTATTATCTGAGTAAAGCTATACACATTTTTCTATATCACTCTTGATGTACAGGTGAAGTACATTTCTTGTAAGCAACAGATCATTGGGTCTTGTTTTTTCATCCATTCAGTCACTCTATGTCCTTTGATTGTAGAGTTTAATCCATTTACATTCAATGTTATTATCGATAATTAGGGATTTACTCTTGTGATTTTATTAATTTGTTTTCTGTGTTTTATTATTTTCAGTCTTCTCTTCTTTCTTACTGTTTTAGTGAAGTGATTTTTTATGTTTTAATTTCTTTCTTTTTATTTTTTGTGTATCCAGTTTATGTTTTCTGATATGGGGTTACACTGAGGCCTGCAAATATTTCATAACCCATTATTTTAAACTGACAACAACTTAACACTGATTGCACAAATAAACAAGCAAACATACAAAAAGAAAACTAATAAAAACTACACTTTTACTTTTTCCATTGCTTTTCATCTTTTTTGTTATTTGTGTCTTATTGTACTATGTCTTGAAAAGTTGATGTAGTTATTATTTTTATTGATTCTTCATTTAGTGTTTGTACTTAAGATAAGAGTAGTTTACACACCACAATTTCAGTGTTATTATATTTCATGTTTTTCTCTGTGCTTACTATCACCAGTGAGTTTTTTATTTTCAGATGATTTCTTCTTTCTCATTAATGTACTTTTCTTTTAGATTACAAAACTCTCTTTAACATTTCCTGTAAGACAGTTCTGGTGCTGACAAAATCTCTGTGACTTGTTTGTCTGTGAATGTCTTAATTGTTCCTTCATGCTTAAAGGATATTTTTGTCTGGATATACAATTCTAGAATAAAATTTTTTTCAGTACTTTAAATATGTCATGCCACTCTCTCCTGGCCCGTAAGGTTGCTACTGAAAAGTCTGCTGCCATACGTATTGGAGCTCCATTGTATGCTATTTTTTCTTTTCCCTTGCTGCTTTTAGGGTCTTTTCATTATCATCAGCTTTACTTTTGGAAGTTTGATTATTAACTGCCCTGAGGTAGTCTTCTTTGAGTTAAATCTGCTTGGTGTTGTACAACCTTCTTGCACTTGAATGTTGGTATCTTTCTCTAGGTTTGGAAAGTTCTCTGAGATATTCCCATTGAATAAACATTCTGCCTATACCTGTTTCTCTACTTCCTTTTTAAGACCAATAACTTAGATTTACTCTTTTGAAGCTATTTTCTAGATCTTGTAGGCTTGCTTCATTGTTCTTTATTCTTTTTTCTTATGTCTCCTCTGACTGTACTTTCAAATAGCTTGTCTTCAAACTCATTAATTCTTTCTTATGCTTGATCATTTCTGCTATTAAGAGACTCTGATGCATTCTTCAGTATGTCAGTTCAATTGTTCAGCTCCAGAATTTCTGCTTGATTCTTCTTAATTAGTTTCATCTCTTTGTTAAATATATCTGGTAATATTTTGAATTCCTTCTCTGTGTTATCTTACAGTTGAGTTTCCTCAATACAGCTATTTTGAATTTTCTGTCTGAGAGGTCACATATCTCTGTTTCTTCAAGATTGGCCGTTTCTTCTTTGTTTAGTTCATTTGTTGGAGTTAGTTCACCCTGTTTGGTGTTGATGCCTGTAGATGTTCCTTGGTGTCTGGGCATTAAAGGGTTAAGTATTTATTGTAGTCTTTATAGTCTGGGCTTGTTTGTGCCTGTCTTTCTAGGGAAGACTTTTCAGGTATTCACAGGAACTTGGGCCCCAAGCCCAATTTTTGCAGACTCATAGGGGTACCTCCATCTTGATGGCCTTGGATAAGATCTCAAAGAATTCTCTGACTTACCAGGCAGAGGGTCTTATTCTTTTCCTTTCCTTTCTCCACCCAAAAAATAGAGCCTGTCTTTCTGCTGAGCCACTGGACTTAATGGTATGGTGATGCAAGCATTTCTGTGGCCACCACAACTGAGACTGTGTTGGGTCAGACCTGAAGCCAACACAGCACTGGGCCTTAGCCAAGACTTTTCTCTTCAGATTGGTGAGCTCCCCCAGGTGCTGGATCTGTCCAAAAATATTTCTGAGAACCAGGGATTGGAGTCTAAAATCTTAGGAATTTACCAAAATTGAGTAAAACTCAATTTTACTGAGGCTAAACTGGTGCTCAGACCACAATACAAGGTTTTGCCCATTCTTCCCTGTAATTTCTACAGGCCTCTCCCTATGGCCACCACCACCACCTGTCCACAGGGTGTTCTACCAGGCCACCACTGACGCTTGATTATAGACCAAGAGTTCTTCCATCAGCTTATGTTGAATGCTTGCAGGACTGGGGACTCAACCTCTAGGGCAGTGAACTCCCCTCTGGTCCAAGGCAGGTCCAGAAATGCTGTCCAAGAGCCAAGGCCTGGACTCGGGGACTTTAAGAGCCTACTTGTTGTTCTACCCCACTGTGCCCAAGGTGGTACCTAAGGTGCAAGACAGAGTCTCCTTTACTTTTCTCTTTGCTTTTCTCAAACAAAAGGAGCTTGCACCATAGCCACCACAGCCTGAAACGTGCCAGGTACCCCCCAAAGCCAACATGTCTCAGAGCCCAAGGCCCATTGCATACTCCCTGTGGCTGCTGGTTATTCAGGAGTGAAGGGCTCTTTACTCAGCAGGTAACCTTTCCTGCCAGGAATGGGTTCTTCCCTTCAAGGCAGTGGGTTCCCTTTCTGGTCAGGGTGTGTCTAAAAATGTTTTTCAAGTATCTTAACCTGCTGAATAAGAATTTTAATTAGATAGATTCAATGTATGGGTTTATGGAGATGATCCCAAAGCAAATTTATATACCTATTGTCAGTATTATGCTCCCTATTCCCTTTGCCTTTGAACACTACTGATTCTTATGCTACATGTATGTAAGTATTGGCCAATATAAGTTCAAATTTTTGAAAACAATGTGACTAAGAATAAAAAAACGTTTAAAATAAAACGACATCCAAAACCATTGCCAAAGCAAGAATTGTTCAAATGTATGATAAACTTTTTGATAATCTGGGTTGTGGACGTGATGAATATGCTTATCTGTTCTCCTCTAACTGCCACATATGTTTACTCCATATTGACATGGGGTCTTCAGCTGTTAGGGAAATATTTTAATGAAATGTTATTTTTAAAATTAACAATAATTAAATGAACCTCCTCAAATACCACTAGTTATGAAATGTTGCTGTTATATAGTATGTGTGAACATATAAATGTGTATATATGGAGTTGCTGCATTGTTTGGTATGTGAATTTTAAACTTACAAGGTAATATTGATCTTTTTCTACATGTATACTTATTTATACTCTCTTGAGCAATATATAAGAAATGCTTGAAGTTAAAAGATGAAGTCCTTTACTCATATTTTCTGCTAAAAGTTTTAAAATTTTGCTTTTGACAATGACATATGAAATACATTTGAAATTTATTTTTATTTATAGAATGAGGACAGGATGCAATTTCATTTTTTCCACATGGATAAGTCTTTTTCAGGTCCATTTATTGAATGGTTTCTTCTTCCCCACTGGACTTCTATGCAACTGTTTAAAAAAATTAATTGGGAGGTGATGAGGCTGAGGTGGCTCCAGTACTCTAAATCAGTGCTCATCTCAGTGTAGGTGGTCATAGCCTAAGACAAGAAAACGTAAGCTGAACCAATCATAAACTAACCTCTCACTTGGGATTTTAAGGCTACTGTCTCACTTTAAATAATGAAATATGTATACATATATATTTTTTAAAATCTTATTTTGCAGACTACCTTATGAAAGTTTTCCCCTTGTACCTCTTTGGCAGAGCCCCAACTGCTTATGGTCTGGTGCTGCCCAATTCATGAATCTCTGTCTGCTCAAATAAACTCTTTAGCATTTAAACGTGCCCAAATTTATCTTCTGGTTTGTTTGTTTGTTTGTTTGTTTTGTTTTGAGATGGAGTCTCTCTCTGTCACCAGGCTGGAGTACAGTGGTGTGATCTTGGCTCACTGCAACCTCTGCCTCCTGGGTTCAAGTGAGTCTCCTGCCTCAGCATCCCGAGTAGCTGGGACTACAGGCGCACACCACTGCCCAGCTAATTTTTGTATTTTTAGTAGAGATGGGGTTTCACCATGTTGGCCAGGATGGTCTTGATCTCTTGACCTTGTGATCCGCCTACCTTGGCCTCCCAAAGTGCTGGGATTACAGGTGTGAACCACTGCACCTGGTCACCTAAATTTATCTTTAAACACTAACTGTGTCATAAATCACCATTCCACGTATGCATGGGTCTGTTTTTGCTTTTGTTTTTTTTTTTTTTTTTTGAGACGGAGTCTCGCTCTGTCGCCCAGGCTGGAGTGCAGTGGCCGGATCTCTGCTCACTGCAAGCTCCGCCTCCCGGGTTCACGCCATTCTCCTGCCTCAGCCTCCCGAGTAGCTGAGACTACAGGCGCCCGCCACCTCGCCCGGCTAGTTTTTTTTTCTGTATTTTTTTAGTAGAGACAGGGTTTCACCGGGTTAGCCAGGATGGTCTCGATCTCCTGACCTCGTGATCCGCCCGTCTCGGCCTCCCAAAGTGCTGGGATTACAGGCTTGAGCCACCGCGCCCGGCCAATGGGTCTGTTTTTGGATCTCTATTATATTCCTTTGGAAAATTTTCTGTTCCAGTAACACCACAGTGTCCTGATTATTATAGCATCATAATTATACCTAACATCTGGTATGGTATTATCTCTATTCTTACTCTTTCTATGTGTATTTAAAGTTTAGTAAGCTTATTGAGTTCTACAGGAAAACCCTGCTGGGGTTTTGAATGGAGTTGCATTAAAATTCAATTATAGATAAATTTGGAGAGAACAGACATACCTACAAAGATGTCTTCTAATTAATGAACATGTGATATTTCTCTGTTTGTTTGTCTTATGTAATATATTTCAATGCCTTTTAATACTTTTTAAAATTTAGGCCATGCACATATTTTGTGAGATTTACTGACAAGTACTTTATAGTTTATGTTGCTATTGTAAGTATTGTCTTTTAAGAAAATTGTACTTTCTAGTTGTTTGTGCATGTATGCAAATGTAGAATTGACATTTGTAAATTCACCCTTTTTTCAGTCAGGGTTATGGAGGCATAAATGACATTGATTAAAATCCACCCTTATATGATTTTACGAGTTTTCAAAAACACTACCAAAATTAAGATATAAGAGAGTTCAATCACCCTCCAAAATTCCCTTATATGCCCCTTTACAATCAACTCTTGCTTCTGGAAACCAGAAGGCTTATCATTTTGCATTTTTTGAAACATGATTTAAATGAAATCATAGAGTAGCCTTTTAAGTCAGGTTTCTTTCACTTAGCAACATGCATCTGAGGTCTGTTTGCATTGCTGTGTGCAACAGTAGTGCCTTCATTTTTCTTGCTGAGTAGTATTCCATTGTTTGGATGTACCACGCATCATACTCATTCATTTACCAATTGTTTCTAGTGTTGGGCTAGAATAAAGCCATTAAAGTATTCACATGCAGGTTTTTTAACAAAAATATATTTTATATCTCTTCGGTAAATACTTAGGAGTAGGATTGCAGGGTTGTACGGTAAGTGTATATTTCACTTTTTTAAAGACAGGGTCTTATGCTGTTGCCCAGGTTGGAGTGCAGCAGCACAATCACAGCTCACTGCAGCCTGGATCTCTGAGGCTCAAGCTATCCTTCCACCTCGGCCTCTTGAGTAGCTGGGATTACAAGCATGCACCACCATGCCCAACTAATAGTGCATATTTCAACTTTATAAAAGAAATTGTCAAACTGCTTTCCAAGGAGACTGTAGTTTTGCATTAACTCAGGGCACATGACTTTCTAGAAAGCACCAGCTTTCTAGCATGCCTTCTAGCAGTGCAAAGTTATGTCCTTAAGATAACCCCAGCCCCACTTTAAAATTCCTGCCTGAGAAAGCTCAGAATTTTCTGTTTTTTTAGCCAACAGTTGATGATATGCCCCTGACCTCCCTTCTTAGAGCATTTACTAAAAAAGACTTAAAATTGTGAATCCTTTCTCTCTCCCTTTGAGATGTATATGTATCTCTAGAATGTCTTTATCAAGGATTTGAAAGCCATTCATTTGAAATGCAATCATCAGGAAAGATGGAGCTTCTGTCTCTCAGTTTCTATGGGAGGATAGAATCCTGACTTCCATAATTGCCAGTTAGCAGACACAGCTGGCCAAATCACATTTACACAGAACAACCCCTGGTTATTTTTCACTTCAACCCTGATCTCTCTCCCATCCCTACTGCCTTGTTCCTTTAAAAGGCCAGTCACCTCTGGAAAAATTTAAAGACAGGTCAGCTCTTTCCCCCAGTCTCTAGTAGTTGCTGAATAAAACCTAGTTTCGATGCTTTAACTTTATCTTTGACAGAATGTCACATGCTCTGAATACTTACTAGCACTTGCTATTTTATTTCTAAATTTTATTTTAATATGCATGTACTGGTTTCTCATTGAAGTTTTAATTTGCTTTTTCTTAATGACTAACAATATTGAAATTTTTTTTTCATGTCTGTCTTAGTCTTATTTGTGTTATTATAAAGGAATATCTAAGGTTGGGAAATTTAAAAAGAAAAACATTTTATTTGGCTCATAGTTCTTTAGACTGTATAAAATCGTGGTACCAGCATATACACCTGCCGAGAGCCTCAGGCTGCTTCCACTCGTGGCAGAAGCGGAAGAGGAGCCCGCATGTGCAGAGATCACATCCAAGAGAAAGGAAGAGAGAGGAAGGGAGATATCAGGCTCTTTCTTATCAACTAGCTCTTGAGGGAACTAGTAGAGTGAAAACTCACTTATTACCTAAAGGACTGAACTAAGCCATTAATGGGAGATTTGCCCCATGACCAAAACAGCTTCCATTAGTCTCCACCTCCAACATCAGAGATCAAATTATAGCATGAGATTTGGAGAGGTAAAACCAACCAAAGTAGAGCAATGTGCTTATCTGATGTTTATTTATCTTCTTTGCTGAAGTATCTGTTCAAATATTTGGCCCACTTTTCATTCCTCTTTATGTTTTATAATTTTTTTAATTTTAAAAATCCTTTATATATTTTAGGTACCAGTCATTTATCAGTTATGTGTTCTTCAAATTTGCTCTCCTAGTCTGTATTATCTTTTCATTCTGTTTCAAAGAGTGGAAGTTTTCAAATCTTTTACTTATTTGTTTTTCTGTTTGTTTGTTTATTTATTTATTTATTTATTTTTACACCAATACAGGAAAAAAGTTCAAATATTGATGAAATCCAGTGTATCCATTGTTTTATAGGTTTTGCTTTTGGTGTCATATCTAAGAAATCTTTGCCTAACTCGAGATCATGAAGAGTTTCCCTTATATTTTCCGCTAGATGTTTTATAATTTAGGTTTTGCATTTAGGTTTGTTATATATTTAGACTTACATTTTATATGTAGTGGGATATGTGAATCAAGGGTCATTGTTTGGGATATGGTTTTCCAATAATTCAAACACTGTTTGCTGCACCTTGGTCAAACATTAATTGGATATTTACCTGTGAATCTATCTCTGGAATCTTTATTATGCTCCATTAATCTATATATTTTTCCTTTCATCAACACCATGCTGCCTTGATTACTTTGGTTTATAGTAGTCTTGAAATAAGACAGTTAAAGTTTTCCAACTTTATGAACTTCAAAAATTTTTTGGCTATTCTAATTCCTTTGCTATTCAATATCCATTTTAGAATAAGCTTGTTGATTTCTATAAATATTTTTTTAAATAATTTTATCAGAATCGCATTGCAATTATAGATCACTTTTAGGGAACTTACATCTTGAAAATATTGAGTGTTCCAACATATGAACAACTTTAAGGTATTTTTGGTTGTTTCATCAATGTTTTGTGTTTTTTAACATGTAGCTATTGCATGTATTTTGTTAGATTTTTACCTAAATATTGCATATTTTTGTGCTATTGGAAACTACTGTTTATCATCTAATTATTACATATAATATTATGTGTTATCTTGTTTGATCATGGTGTGTTTTCTTTTTCATACATTGTAAGATTTAGCTATCTTTTTGTTTAGGATTATAGCATCTGTAGTCATAATTGAAATCACATGTAACTGTGTTTTATCTTCCTATCCTTCTTTGAATTTATTATCATGATTATACCAGCCTCACATGATAAGTTGTGTAATATTTTTTTCTTATTCTATTTTTTGGAAGAGTTTGCATAATATTGAAAAGTTCCTTGAAAGTTTTGCTTGTAAATTTTATATGGGCCTGGTGCTTAATTTGTGTGAAGTTTTTAAGTAACTGCTTTAATTTCTGTCATACTAACTTAAATCTTCACACACTTTTATCTCTTCTTGAGTCAGTTTTGGTAATTTATATATTTCCAGGAAATTTTTCATTTCATCTAACTTTTCAAGTTTACTGACATAAGGTTTTTAAAAAACCTTTCTAATATCTTCTTTAACTGTGCCCATATTTCATTTTATATTTATAATTATACCGTCTATCATTTTTTAAGAAAAATCTTGCTATAGGCTTTTTCTTTAATGTTTCTGTATCTGAATCCTGTTTTTGTTATTCACAGATCTCAGTGACATGCTTGATATATCCAGTATCCGCTAAGCTTTAGTAATAGCTAGAGGCTATCAGATTTCATCCAGAAAAAAAAAAATGTGTTCATTTGTACTGGGGTTAGAACATTTAATATAAGCATTGGAGGTCATAATTTTTAGACATTTTCTTGAAATCTTATGGAAATTTCTCCTCCCTTGTGTCTTTATCTTTTAGCTATCAAGTGTGAAAAATAATAGAGCATTTCACTTCAGCTACAGTAAAATAAAGAGAACTATTAGTAAAATTAAAAGTGGATGATTAAAACTATTTGTGTACTCTAATCTTGTTGAGGCACTTAGATTTCAATGTGCAGTGTATACAGCAGCATTTTCACTTATGATATTAACACAAAATATATAAATCCCTTTTCTTGCTATTTCTTAAGCTTGCTATATGCCAACCAAGATACTTAAAATATATAATTTTGACAAGTTGAGAAGTTGGCAGCTATTAGTTGTTCTTGCAAAACAAACCAAAAACCAACCTGTAACTTGGAAACTCACACATGAGCAGAACAGTGCATTACTATGAGGGCAAAGTAGGAATGAGATAGGTACTGTTTCTTCTTCAGAAAACTTGCATCTAGTATGTTATTATTCTTTATGACACATTACGGAATCTTCTTTGAAATTCCACTGTAGTGGACTTCACAATACCACTTACTGACTCTTAAAAATTGTTTCCTTAGAAACAGGGTCTTGCTATTTTGCCCAGGCTAGCCTGGGACCCTTGGGCTCAAGGGATCCTCCTACCACAGGCTCCTGAGTAGCTGGAACTACAGGTATGCACCACCATGTTCAGTTACCACTTATTGTTTGATATTGCAGATCATACATCATTCATTTGCATACTGTTGTGCAGCTATCTTTTGCACTAAGGCAAAGTTGTTATGCATGTGGGCTCTGAATTCAAGCTATTTTGGTTTAAATTCTGGCTCCACAACTTCCTAGCCATCTGGCTGCTGGCAAGTTGTTTAAACTCTGATTCCTCATCTGTTAAATGAGGATACTACTCACCTTACATGACTGTTGAAAAGATTAAATGAATTAATCCATGGAAAACTTTGGCATGGTACTTGCTACATAGTAAAATCTAATTAGCTGTTTTAATACATGACAGATACGTTGTTAATTTTTTTACTGATATTAAAATTAGTTTAGGGTTCTGTCTGTATTTGGGTATTGATTTATAAAACCTTAGCCATAGCCAAAGTGTTAGAGTATAAAAGTAAAGGAGATGTGAACTATATAAAATACAGAAAGTAGAAATTACATCAGAAATTTAGGAGGAGAATATTTTGAAACAATAGTCTTGAAAATAAGAAGCCGTTTTTACATGTTCTCTAATTTATTTATTTAAAATTAATTTTTAATTGACAAATAATACTTTTATATATTTATGGTACATGAATACATTGTGGAAAGATCAAATCAGTCTAATTAACATATTCATCACATCACATACTCATTATTTCTTTGTGGTGAGAATATTTAAAATTCATTAAATTTTGAAATACAAAATACATAATTTTTCTTTTTTTTTGAGACAGAGTGTTGCTTTGTTGCTCAGGCTGGAGTGCAGTGGCACAATCTCGGTTCACTGCAACCTCTGCCTCCAGGATTCCAGCAATTCTCCTGCCTCAGCCTCCCGAGTACCTGTGATTACAGGCATAATCCTGGCTAATTTTTGTATTTTTAGTAGTGATGGGGTTTCACCATGTCGGCCAGGCTTGTCTCGATCTCCTGACCTCAGGTGATCCGCCCGTCTTGGCCTCCCAAAGTATTAGGATTACAAGCGCAAGCCACTGCTCCTTGCCGATACATTATTTTTAACTGTAGTCACCATGTTGTGCAATAGATCACCAGAACTTATTCCCCTTTTTAAAAATGGAAACTTTGTTCCCTATGATCAGTGTCTTTCCTTGCCCCAACCACCCCTACATCCCTCAGTCTCTGGTAACAACCACATTCTATTCCCTACCTGCATGAGTTCAGCTTTTCAGTATTCCACATATCTTTTTAAGTAAAGGCTTATAGCTGGGCGTGGAGGCCTATGCCTGTAATCCCAGCTACTCGGGAGGCTGAGGCAGGAGAATCACTTGAACCCAGGAGGCGGAGGTTGCGGTGAGCCGAGATCGCGCCATTGCACTCCAACCTGGGCAACAAGAGCGAAACTCTGTCTCAAAAAAAAAAAAAAAAAAAAAAAAAAAAAAAAAAAAAAAAAAAATCCCAGCACTTTGGGAGGCCGAGACGGGCGGATCAAGAGGTCAGGAGATCGAGACCATCCTGGCTAACACGGTGAAACCCCGTCTCTACTTAAAAAATACAAAAAAAAAAAAAAAAACTACCTGGGCGACGTGGCGGGCGCCTGTAGTCCCAGCTACTCGGGAGGCTGAGGCAGAATGGCGTAAACCTGGGAGGCGGAGCTTGCAGTGAGCTGAGATCCGGCCACTGCACTCCAGCCTGGGCGACAGAGCGAGACTCCATCTCAAAAAAAAAAAAAAAAAAAGTAAAGGGCTAAAGTGATGATGTAGTTTTACAAGTGCAGTCATGAAAAGATGTCTCAAGTCTATTGTTAATTTGAAAAAAAAAGTTAAAATATGTATATTTATGGAATAAGCGCATTCATTTAAACTCTGCAAATGTATTTTTACATGTAAATGTATCTTTTAAAAATATGGAAGGTAAATGACTAAAATGTTAACAGCATTTAACTTTGAGTGCTCTGAGTGGCATATTCTAAGTTATTTACTCTTATTTCTTAAAATTTATGCAATATTTTAAAATTCAGAGTATACAGATAAAACTCTGCATTCTTCTTAAATAAGAAAACCATTGATACTTTGGGAAAAAAAGAAAGCCTAATTCAAGAATCAGAGAAGAGAGTAAATGTTCACCACTTGTCTAAAGTAAACTACAGTAATCCTTTATGAGAAATTATATCTGCCACTTTTGTTAGTCAAAACATCACATTCTTATGATATACTTCTTCATCCAGAATGTCTTTACCAGGGATCAACTTTATAAATAACATGGCAATGTATGCTGGCCTAACAGATAAAGGGGTTTATATTTGGATACATTAAATAACAGGCAAATGGTTTGTAAAATATCCAGTGTGCATTTGGGAGTTTAGGGAGGAGGACTGGGAAATGTTGGCTGTATTTTGCTTATAGTTGGTGTTGGTTACCCTGAATTGCAAATGGACAGACATAATCTATACAATCGTGTTTTGGCTATACTTGGCTTCCGGAGCACAGAAATGTATTTTGTGTTTGATAATTTGTATTGTTTCTTCAATACAGAACTTATTTTAAAGATATTTTGTTCCTTGAGAATCAGAGTATAAATATAATCAAAATGTCTAGCATAGCCATATCTTATTTTCACCTATAAGTCACTCTTCTGTAATAGACTTTATGAAGTCAGATTGCTATGCCTCTAAAATGGTCAACTTTTAGGAGCTATTTTAAGTTGAAAAAAAGCCACTGGCCTTGTGATGCTTAAAGATGATCAAACCAACTGTTTTTAGGTCAGTTACACCAAAGGTGGAGTGTTTAAGGCAGAGGTGAAAGGTAGATTTAATTTAAAAAGAGGAAGGGCCATCTAGAATGTCCTGTTTCAAGGTGCTGTTTTTAAATTCCAACCTATACTAGTAGTTACAGCTTTTAGAGAACATACTAAGTGCCAGGCATTGTGCTAAAAGTTTTACATGTGTTTTCTCTTTTAGTTTTCACAGTAACTCTGAGAGGTAAGGAAACTTATTACCATTAGCCTGTTTAAAAACGGGGAAACTGAGGCATAGACATGCCCATGATTAAATATTAAGGGTTTCAAAAGAAGTTTGCTCGACTCTAGAGCATCATTACATTATAAAATCCTGTCTTAGTATCTGTAGGGGATTAGTTCTAGGACACCCCTTGGTTACCAAAATCCGCACATGCTCAAGTCCCTTATATACAATGGTGGAGTATTTGTATATAACCTATGTGCATCCTCCCATATACTTTAAATCATCTCTAGATTACGTATAATACCTAATATAATTCCTACACGTCACTTCATTTGCATGAATTCAACACAGTACTTGGTGTGCAGCAAATTCAAGTTTTGCTTTTTGGAACTTTGTGAATTTGTTTTTTTTTTCTTCTTCTTTTTTTTTTTTACAGTATTTTCGATCCATGGTTTATTGAATACAAAGATACTGGACCCATGGATAAGGAGGGTTATCCCTCCCTATAAGTACTGCCAAAGAACAACCTTTGTTTTATTTTCTGGCTTACCCAACCAAAGTTTATTTCTTGCTCTCATTACGTATCTAGCACAGGTCAGAATAACTTCTAATACTTTAAAAACAGTACTTGAATCTAAAGAGGTAGAGAAGTTCAGTGACCTAAAGATAAAATATGCTTAATTGAACAAGAATTTTTGCACTTGGAACTGTGAAGCATTCCTTGAAGACGGCCTGTGCCTAATCTAAATCCAGGAATGTTAAATGATATCCAAGGGAAAACTGCAGCTTGGGAACTGAGGCCAGTAAACAGCTGTGACCTCAGTCAAGCAGGCAGTGTTTTCATTCTGCAAGCTGTGCCTCATGCTTCTCCGGCTAGAGCTATGTATATTTAATTAGTGTCCTCTCACCTTCACAGTACATGTTTTTCCACTTGACAGTTTTTGAAACCAAAAGAACGTCCTTGAGAAAAACGTAGGGCCTATTGACTACTCAGCATATTATTTTACTTGGTATTCAAGCATTCTAATGAAAGAATTGGGAATAATGAAAGACAGTAGGGCGTAGAGCCACTTTAACTGACACCGTGAGGTCGGTCAAAGCTATTGAACAGTTTCTATTAAATTAGTTTGGCTTCATCTAGGCTAGTTAAAGCTGACATGCTGACAGATTAGTTTCTGTCTGTTTAGAAAAAGAGTAAAGAAGAGCATATTTACATTTGGAGGCTTAGTGGCAGTCACTTTACAAGGTCAACAAGAATATCTCCATCGCAGAACTGTTTGTCTCCCTGTCGATACATTGGCTGATCAGCTTCAAAGTATTTAGCCCTTCTCTAGGTGAGTGCATTTCTCCTAATGAATGTTATTTCGTTACTTATTTTAAATAATTTAACAGATGATTATAGTTTTGTAGTTTGTTGGAAATCCAAATGTAAATTTTAATACAGCAGTTCTACTTATAGAGATGTGGCATAAGATAGTGCCACCACCCCAGTAAAAAAGTAATAAATTAAGATGCTCATTTTCTTACCAATGTCAGTTTGTTCTTTGGCTTAGAATCAAGTTGAATATATGATTAAAAATGGAGATGAAATTGGTCCTATCTGATTTTTTTCATCCTATGAATCAGATTGCAAGCCATATGGAGTTTAGAATCTTTACGAACATAAGGGAAAAATAACTGTCATAGAGGGAATCTTAGCCCCTTCTAGGAATTCTTTTGTATGTAGATCAAGAGCTCTTAACTCAAACTAGTTTCAAAAACTGACTCTTACACAAACCAATGTTTTGAATGCATAAAATAGCTCACTTCTTTATGTTGCTCAAAATCAAAGGAAAACTTATTCTGGAGACATTAGAAAATGAGGTATATCAAAACGACCTTCTCCAGTGCATACATACAGTGAACAAAGTCTCTACCATCACTTGGTGCTCTCTCCCTTCATCCCCCATCTACCTGATTCCCCTTTTGTTGCCCAAACTTTTCAATGATATCATTCATCCAGGCCAAATCTCTTCATGCTTCCAAATTCTCTCTTCCTCTCTCCACTCTATCTTCATACTGAGTCACATTTTAGAGCTCATTTTACTATTTAATCAGATCACTCCTTCCAAGAGGTTAAATAGCTGATAGCTCCCCCAGAAGAACTTTATATTTTAAAAGAGAGCAAATGCATTAATACCTACTTGTTAGAATTTTAAAACTGTCTCAAAATAAATTATTCTTTAAGAAGATTTCAAAGGCAGAGTCTTCTACCTGGCACTTCTAAATTGCCCTACCTACTTTTTTTCCCTGACTACTCCACTCCGTTTGTTCTTATTTCCTCAGTCTCCTTCCCACAGATAAAATCAATAGGTCTTATTATCCAACTGAAGTTCCTCTATTCACCATTTCCCACAGATTGTGACAGATGGTCCTCGGGTTTCATATCTGCTCTATTAGTTATAACATTGCATAACAAGTTGCCTCAAAATTTAGTGGCTGAAAACAATAATAAACATTTTTATTTAACAACTTTGGTAAGTCAAGAATTTGGGAGAAGCTTAGCTGAGTGGTTCTGGCACAGGGTCCTTTGCAAGGCTTCAATCAAGGTGTGAACTGGGGCTGCAGTTACCTAAAGGCTTGACTGGGAGATGATCCACTTTCAAGCTCACTCATGTGGCTGTTTGCTGAAGATATCAGCTCCATTGGGATACTCACAAATGGCTCTTTAATGCAGAGAGAGAGAAAAGAAAAGGAAGAGAAGAGAGATTGGAAGAATCCAAGTTAGAATTTTTATTTTATTTTTATATAGTCTAATCTTGGAAGTGAAATCCCATTATTTCTTTCCTTAGAAGCATCTCTGTGTAGGCCCACCCCACAGTCAAGGGGACATAATGACACAAGGCCAGAATACTAGGAAGTGGAGAATATTGGGGTTCATCATAAAGACTTTTTACCACATTTGCATACACACAAATGAAGGGATGAGAAGGTTAAAATATCATTCTTAGAATGACATGCTTTTTGAGAATGCATGCTTATATGATGACCATGTGTCACTCATCATACAATATACTGTTGACGTAAATGTGGGTAAAACAAATCTCTGCCTGCAGGTCCTTCTAGTCTAGTGGAGGCGACTAAAAGGTAAATGAAACCTACTACAAAAAGCACATCCTAGCATAGGACATTGACTAAATATTGTGGATAATGAAGTGCATAACTTTGCCTGGATATCTGGGAAAGGAATTGTAACTTGACCTAAGTCTTGAAGTAAGAGTGGTATGTGTGGAGGGGACAGAATAGGAGAGCGAATTACATGCAACAGCAAGGACAGCATGAACAAAGGTGTGGAGTCAAGAAGGCATAGGCACATTAAGGAACCCAATGTGTTCAACAAGAAGAGCTCTGTGTGTGCGATATAGGGAGAGAAATCAGAGGAAGCTTGAAATGTAGGCAGGGAATGGGTAATATCAGGCCTTGGGTGCTATGTTAAGGGCTTTGGACTTTACATTAAGGTTAATGATGCACTTCTGGAAAAATCTAAGCAAAAAGTTAAGAAGGCTGGTAGTTTAGAAATATCGCTCCAGTGTGGCTTGCAAGGCAAGGCGGAGGGGTAGTTGGGATTATGGGGCTGTAATATAAGGTTAAGGAGCATGTGCTTTGGCTTTAGACAATTGCTCTCCACAATTGACACAGAGTGACTAAATCTCTTTGAAATCTTCAGATTCCTCACTGGTCAAATGCAGATGGGTATAGCATCATCTTCATAGGGTTGTGATGGAGATTATAGGAGCTGATAAATACAAAGCACTTAGTAGAGTTTCTGACTCATAGTAATTGCTCCATAAATGATAGCTCTTCTTATTCAGCCTATTTCAAAAGAGACCAATTAAGAAGTTTTTACAATAACTCTGGTAAGAGAAGAGGGTGACCTGGATTATGGTGTTGGCATTACTGAAGGACAGAAGTGGATGCCATAGAGAGATTTCCAGGAGGTAGAATCAATAGGTCTTAATATCCAATTGGAGTTCTTTTATTTACCATTTCCAAGTAATCTATTAGTAACCACATAAGACTGTAGCTTTTGTTTAACTGGAGAAAAGAACTAGTGATAGGCTGAACTATATGACATCAATACAGACCCCTAATTGCTTGATGCTGATATAAAACTTGCACTTTAATCCTGCTTTGAGAATTAAGGTTGACTGAAACTGTTCCTTTCTCTCACTCTCTTCCTTTATATTAATGTTACAAATTATATAAAGAATACTTGCTTAATTAAGGAAGAAAAGTATTTAAAAACCTAGGAAATAAAAATCACTTATATTATTCTTGAGACGACTGGGCCTTTTGTTTAATTGTTGTCAAAATCGAATGGCTAAATAAACAGTTCTCCAAAACAAACAAATAAAAGCATGTTCTTTCCTTTTGAAGATGGCCTCTAATAATTAAATGGCTTATATATAAGGTGATAAATTTAATTATTAAGGATATATTTAGAAGATGTGGTAGGCAGAATAGTTTCCACCTTTTTTGGTGGGGTGGGTAGAGGGCGCTATTCTGTGAATCCCAGAAATCTGTGAATTTGTGATCCTACGTGGTAAAAGGAACTTTGGATATGGAATTAGGTTAATGATGTTGAGATGGGAGATGATCCAGGATTATCTGGAGGTGAGGGGTGGCTAATGTATTAATTAATTCACAAGATGCCTTTAAAAATGTAAGAGAGAGTCAAGAGTCACAGAAGGATATGTGATTATAGAAGTAGAGGTCAAGGTGATGAGATTGCTGGCTTTAAAGACGGAGGAAGGCACCATGAGCCAAGGAATACAGATAGTTTCTGGAAGCTGGAAAAGGCAAGGATATTGATTTTCTCCTGAAGAATCCAAAAGGGACAGAACCTTGTCGTTAACTTGATTTTAGCCCAGGGATACACATATCTGACTTCTAACATCCAGAAATGCAGGATAATAAATTTGTGATGTATTATGGCACTAAATTTGTGGTATAATTTTGTGGCAGTAGCAAAAGGAAACTAATACAGATGTCTTCCAATCAGGATTTAGTTTTTTTTCTTTTAATTTAAATTTAATTTGTAGCAAATTTATTGAGAAACAATTTACATACCATGCCATTTACTTACTTGAAGTGTATATTTCAAATTGGGTTTGGAATATCCACAGATATGTACAGCTATTACCAAAGTGAATTTTAGAACATTTTTATCACCTCACAAAGAAACCACATACCCTTTTTCTAACACCTTCCATCTTAATTTTCCTTCACCAGCCCTAAGCAATTACTAATCTTTCCTGTCTCTATTCATTTCCCTATCACAGCTTTTTATGTGTAAGGAATTACTATAGTTTGCATATTTGGCTCTCCAAGCCTTATATTAAAATTTGATCCCCAGTGTTGGAGAGGGAGCTTAGTGAGAAGTGTTTAGGTCATGGGGGTGGATCACTCATGAATGGCTTGTGCTATCGTCCTTGTACTTGTGATAATAAGCAAATTCTCATTCTATTAACTCCCATGAGATCATACTCGCACCCTCCCCTACTCTGCACCCATTCTCCCCCACCCAGAGCGGCTTGAGAAAAAGAGCCTTGCACCTTTCCCTTCTTTTGCTTCTTCTATCACCACGTGATCTCTGTATGTTAGAAGTCAGATATGTACCTCCCTGCCAGGAGTAGAAGCAACCTGAGGTACTCACCAGAAGCCAAGGAAATCAGGCTGATGTGGATGATCCTTGCACATCAGTCTGAAGAATTATCTCTAGTATTTCCTGTAAGTCTGATATGCTAACAACATCTTAATTTCATCTTCGTTTTTGAATGAGATTTCATAAAGGAGATTTTCTAGAAGGAAATTTTCTATAATTCTTGACTGATAGTCACTTTCTTTCAATTCTTTGAAGATATCACCCCTCAATAGTCATACGTTGTTCAAGATTTCTAATGAGAAGTCAGCTGCCAATCTTATCGAAAAAACTCATTTCTGTTAAATTATTGTCCTTTGCTGCATTCAAGATTTTTCTCCCTGTCTTTGACTTTTTCAGTTTGACTGTATGTGGTTCTCTTTCAGTTTATACTATTTTGAATTTGTTGGGTTATTTGGACCAGTAGATTAGTGTTTTTCATCAAACTTAGCAAAATTTCAGCCATGATTCCTTCAAATACTTAATCTGCCCCTTTTCTTTATTTTCTCCTTCTGCATATGTTGGCATTCTTGATGGTGTCCCACTGGTTTCTGATGTGCTGTTTTTTTCTTTACTCTTTTTGTCCATCAGGTAGGTTTGCTGATTCTTTCTTTTGTCACTCAAATATATTTTTGAGCCCCTCTAGTCCATTTTTAACTTCAATTATTGTATTTTCCAACTCCGGAATCTTTATTTGATTCTATTAAAATAATTTATCTCTATTGATATTCTCTGAGGAGACATTTTGTCATACTTTCCTTTAATTCTTTAAATATGATTTCCTGAAGTCTTTGAAGATAGTTATATTAGCTGATCGAAAGCCTTTGTCTACTGAGTCCAAAATTTAGTTATCCCTTAGTGCCATTTTCTAGTGGCTTTTTATACCCATTAGTCTGTGGTATATTTTTTTTCTTTCCCTTTCTTGTAACTTTTTATTCAGAAGTGAAAATTGTAAGTATATATTATGTCAACTCTGGTATCTTATTCCTATGTCCCCAAGATTAGTGATTGTTGGCTTTGCTCTTATGGTCGTGCTATTGATTTTTGTTCATGCTTATTTGTTTAGCACTCTCCTGGACTATTTCTCTAAATTATATATTCTCTCTAGTGTATGGCCTCTGGGATTA
Organism: Chlorocebus sabaeus; assembly: GCF_047675955.1. Classification (NCBI taxonomy): domain Eukaryota; kingdom Metazoa; phylum Chordata; class Mammalia; order Primates; family Cercopithecidae; genus Chlorocebus; species Chlorocebus sabaeus. The sequence goes on from NC_132933.1 coordinate 59,518,668, forward strand.
CTGCCAGATTTTTTTATAAGTACTAATTTTTATTTTAAGCCTGGATTCCTAGTGATCACACCTGGGTCACTGTAAATTTAGTGGTCAGCCAGTGATTGGCCAGATTTCCTTAAATGCCCTTCCCAAATGACTTCTACCCTTTGTCAAGAGAATCTGTGTGAGAAAGTATGTCTTCACACTTTAGGGAGCTTTCAGAAAGGCTTTAGCTTTCACTTCCCACTTTTACAGGGTGGCAAGGTCAGTCAGAGTTGAGTGACTTGTGTTTTGCCCTCTTCTGGGCATCTACATATTGTCATACATATATGCATCATTTTAAATCCCTTGGAATCTTTTGGAGCTTTTCCTATGGTCATTTAATTCTCCAGGATTTGCTTTTCAATTCTCATTCAGGTACTTATTTGTCTCAATCGATATCACAGCCTTAGATAGCTGAGATGTTGCCAGCAGTTTATGATTTTTTTTTTTTTTTTTTTTTTTTTTTTTGTGATGTACTAGGTTAGGCATAGCATTTTTTTCTCACTAAGTTGAGCTGTGTGTCAATCACCCACCCTACTCTGAGAACGGAGATTTCTAAGGAAGCTGTAAGTTCCGATAAATTGTTGACTGTTCTCTGGGGATTGTGTACTAACAGAACTCCAAAAGCAGTTAGAGCTCTCCATTGTCGGAAACGCCATTCAGTTTTGACTCCTGCACCACTGAACTGGAGAGGGAGGGTGGAAATAACCTCAGGTAAAAATGTTCTTGTCTTATTGAGGTTCAATAGTTTCTCTTTTATAGACAATTTTTTAGGTTGTTCTGTGGGTTTGATTAATTGTTAGAGTACTGAAATGGTTTATTTTCATTGGTTTTGCAATAAAAATAGTTGTTTATCAGGTTGTTTTAGTTGTACAGTCTTGTACTGCATAATGATGTTTTGGTCAACAACAGATCACATATACAACAGTGGTCACATAACATTATAATGAAGCTCAAAAATCCCTATTGCTCAGTGACATTGCAGCCATCCTAATATCATAGTGCAATGCTTTACTCAGGTGTTTGTGGTGATGCTAGTGTAAACAAACCTACTGGGCAGTCAGTCATATAAAATGATAGCACATACTATTATGTGCAGTACCTAATGCTTGATAATAAAAACAATTAGTTACTGGTTTATGTATTTAATATACTTTTACTGTTATTTTAGAGTGTACTTCTTTTACTTATTAAAAAAGTGTACTGTAAAGCAGTATGCTGTGTTATGCAGGCAGCAACCTCTTACATCTTATGTTTACTGAATCTCTTAATTTCATCATTTTCTATTGCGCTTGATTTAAATCTCTTGATATTTTGTTCATCATGGCCCTTAAGAGTCGAAAATCTACTGCTAATGTTGCCAGTAAGAGCCATGGTTGAGAGCTTGACCTGGAAGCAAAATTAAAAGTGATTAAGGGCCGGGAGCAGTGGCTCATGCCTGTAATCCAGACCGAGGTGTGCTGATCAACTAAGGTCAGGAGTTCGAGACCAGCCTGGTCAACATGGTGAAACCCCATCTCTACTAAAAATACAAAATTAGCCAGGCATAGTGGCACATACCCGTAATTCTAGCTACTCAGGAGGCTGAGGCAGGAGAATTGCTTGAACTCAGGAGGCGGAGTTTGCAGTGAGACAAGATCATTCCATTGAACTCCAGCCTGGGCAACAAGAGCGAAATTCCATCTCAAAATAAATAAATAAATAAATAAATAAATAAATAAATAAATAAATAATAAAGGTGATTAAGAGCTCCAAAGATGAAAACTCAGTAATAGTTATTGCTCTCCAGTCACACATACCCCATTCCACCATGATGTATGATCTTGAAGAACAAGAAGAAAGTGATGGAAGCTGTTGAAGGGTCTGCTTCATTGAAAGCAATACTACAAAAATGATGAAGACCCCCCAAGAAAACTGGCAGTGAAGGGCTTAGAAGAAGCCTTTGAAGACCTCAACAAGATTTTTAAAAATGTTATAGGGACCCCCAACAACAAAAGGTCTCATTAATAGAGAGAAATGTTTATGGTGCATTAAGCAAATCTGTGATGGAACAATGAAATAAACCAAACAACTAACCATGGACATATTTCTGACAAGAGTGATACATCCTGAAGAAGAACACTCAGGCATGTCCTTCACAAGGTATTTCAGAAGAAAGCATTGTTATCATAGGAGATGACGGCTCTATGCATGTTATTACCGCCTGAAGACCTTACAGTGGGATAAGATGTAGAGGTGGAAGACAATGACACCGATGATTCTGACCTTGTGTAGGCCTAGCCTCATGTGTGTGTTTGTGTCTTAGTTTTTACACAATAAGTTTTAAAAGTAAGTAAATAAATAAATTTAAAATAGAAAGCTAAGTATGGTGGCGTGCACCTGTAGTCCCAGCTACTTGGGAAGCTGAGGCTGGAAGGTATCTTGAGCCCAGGAGTTTGAGGCCAGCCTAGGCAATACAGTGAAACCCTGTCTCTTAAAATAAATAAACAAATAAATACAAATAGATAAAAGCTTACAGAATAAGGATATTAAAAAGAAAATGTTTTTGTGCAGCTGTGCAATGTGTTTATGTTTTAAGTGCTATTTAAAAAAAAGGGTTAAAAAATTTAAAAAGTTTATAAAGTAAAAATGTTACAGAAAATTAAATTTAATTGATCATTGAAGAAAGAAAAATATTTAAAAAATAAATTTAATGTTGCCTAAGTGTACAGTGTTTTTAAAGTCCACAGTACTATACAGTAATATCCTGGGCCTTCACATTAATTGATGAGCAATTCACTGACTCACCCTGTGATGGTTAATAATGAGTGCCAACTTGATTGGATTGAGGGATAAAGAGTATTAATCCTGGGTGTGTCTGTGAGGGTGTTGCCAAAAGAGATTAACATTTGAGTCAGTGGACTGGGGAAGGCAGATCCACCTTTAATCTGGTGGGCAGAAACTAATCAGTTGCCAACAAATATAAAGCAGGCAGAAAAATGTGAAAAGGGCAGACTGGCCTAGCCTCCCAGCCTACATCTTTCTCCCATGCTGGATGCTTTCTGCCCTCGAATATTGCACTCCAAGTTCTTCAGTTTTGGGACTCAGACTGGCTCTCCTTGCTCCTCAGCTTGCAGACAGCCTATTACAGGAACTTGTGACCCTGTAAGTTAATACTTAATAAATTCCCATGTATATGAAATATCATATATTACAGATATATCTAACATCATATTGTATATATATCATATCTATATATCTAAATCTATATCAGATATAGATACATTGATATATCTATATATCTATATAATATATGTGATATAGCTATATATCATAACATATATATCATATATATCTATATATATCATATATATCATATATGTCTATATATCTGTATCTTACTATATATAGATATAAATGATATAACTATAGATAGACATGATATATTGATATATCATATCATATATATCATATATATCTATATATCATATCATATATATCATAAATATCTATATATCATATATCATATATCTATATCTAGATATAGATATAGACTGGCTGCACAGAAGGCTTACACTACCATCTATCTATATATCATATATAATCATATATCTATGTATCATATCATATCATATCATATATATCATATATCTATATATCATATATATCATATATCTATATTGTATATATCTATATATAATCTTCATATTTATATGCATCTTATGATATGATATAAATATATAGATATATGACATAGAGATCTATGTATCTCTATATAGAGCTATATAGATATATAGATCTGTCTGATGTATAGATATACACATGTGATATATATGATATATATCTATATATAGATTTATCTATATATAAGATAGATAAATATCAATATATATGATATCTATATATCTTATATATCTATATATGATATATCTATATATGATATGATATAGATATATAGATATATGATATATACTATATATAGATATATCTATATGATGTATATGATATATGTCATATAGATATATCTATGTATAGTATATATCATATATAGATATATATCATATAGATATATGTTACATAAATATATATCTATATATGGTATATGACGTGTCAGATATATATGATATAAATGATATATAGATATATATGATATGTATATCATATCTATCTATTTATCTATCCTATTAGTTCTGTCCCTCTAAGAGAGCCCTGACTAATACACACCCCAAGCAACTTTCAGTCCTGCAAGCTCCATTAATGGTACATGCACCATACAGGTGTTACATTTTTAAATTTTTCATGCCACATTTTTACTGCACCTTTTCTGGGTATAGATATATTTAGATACACAAATACTTACTCTTGTTTTACAATTGCTGGCAGTATTCAGGACAGTAACATGTATACAGGTTTTGTAGCCTAGGAGCAATTGGCTATACAATATACCCTAGGTGTGTAGTAAGCTATACCACCTAGGTTTGTGTAAGTACACTCTATGATGTATCCCTGTCATTGAGTGATGCATGACCGTGTTTACAGTGTTTTACAGGGAGAGCAAGTTAACCAAGTTTCTCATTCTACCGGGCCTGAGATTCTACCCCTTACCATTTTATTGTGTTTTATAATATTTCTTGTAATTTGATTTAAGGCCTACCTAGATAATCTAGAATAATATCTCCATATCAAGACTCTTAACCTAATCGCATATGCAAAGACTCTTGCCAACTAAGGTAACAAGTCACAAATAATTTCTTCTGTTCCTCCTTCTGATATTTCTCTTTTCTTAATTGAATACTTTTAAAATTCTATCTTGATTTACTTACAGTATCCTTCTATACATTACTTTGTTTATCTTAGTAGTTGTTCTAAGTATGACAATATACCTCTATAACTTAGTATGGTCTACTGGTATTGTCTCTATCTCTTCTGGAACTTTGATGTTAGGTCTTTTGCTATTGCAGGACTCTAAGGCTAGTTTCATTTTTTCCCAGTCTATTCTTTTATCTCTTGTTCATAATGGATAAATTCTGTTATTCTTTTTTCAAATTTCTTGATTCTTTTCTCTTTTCTTTTTAATCTACTGTTGAGCTAATGTAGTGAATTTTTGTCTCAGGTAATGTACTTTTTAGTTCTGTAAATTATACTTGGCTCTATTTTATTTCTTTCACTCCTTTGCCAAGATTATATATTTTTTCCATTAGTTCCAACAATATTTATAATTGATCACTGGAGCATTTTTTAAAATTCTGCTTCATAATATTTGCCAGATCATTGCAATAGCTAAATCATTTGCATTTTGACCTCTGCTATTTTTTCAGGTTGTAATTTTCCATTTTTTGGGGATATGATGAGTAATTTTCTATTGTGTCCTAGGCATATGAGACTTCAGATTCTATTTAAATCCTCTGTTTTACTAGCAATTCCATCTTATTTTAGTGTGCAAGTCTGGTCTCCTCTTTTGAGCTGTGTTTCCAATAACAATTTACTATCCACAGCCCTTGCAGTGCTATTTTGGTTTACTTTGTGTAGCACTTGTGAGGCATTCTGAAAGAGTGATTTTCTACACTGTAGTTTAGTTCTCAAACCTTTCTGTGTGTTGATACTGGTCACATTAAGGTGTGAGTCATTCCAGGGTCTTTTCAGTACTTCCTATGAAGATATAAAGGACCCCTGTCTCCAATTCACTTATCTTTGATATCCTTCCTTTACTCTCTATTTGGGAGGGAGATGGGCACCTTTTGATAGAACTTGGAAGTGGGTGCAAGTCTAGACTCACTACTTGGTCTTTTGTTATAATGTACCAACATGGAAGTGGAATTTTAGGTCATCTGACATGGCTTGTTGGGGAGTATAAGTAAAGACTTTCACTTGGCCCTCACTGATGTTGCCAATGGGAAAGAAAATTACCTTCCAACGGTACTCAGTGCCATGTTATTTGGTTGTCTTATTTATTCTACTGGCTTTTACTCATAAATTATTTTATTCTATGTAATTTTGCAATTTTTTCATATGGTCTTCATATTTATTGGTGCTTTAAATGTAAGAACTATTTGATAATTATAATTAAGGATTTTAGAATTTGACTTAAATATTTCTTAATTTCTTCATGCTCCTTTAATAAATAAAATATATTTTTAAAAGAAATTATCTATCACTTTATCTTGTTCTCACTGGGAAGGTTGGTTAATGTACTGCAAATGCCATATAACTAATAATTGAGTCTTGTTTTTATTAAAACTCAGACTAAGTTAGTGTCTGCTCAGGAAATTTACTGGAATTTAACTCGCCTTTTTTTCAGAGAACAAAATCTAGAGTTGGTAAATATCTTGTTTTGCTTCTTAAAATCATTAGTCTCTTAAGATTAATTGAATCCAATAACTCCCCTCTTGATTCATTTTTTGTGTAGTTGTTAATTGTCAGATTATGTAGAAGACAGAATAGTAGTCTTCCAATGATATCAACATCCTAATCCTGAGAATTTGTGACTTGTTACTTTACTTGTCAAAAGCGATTTTGCATGTGTAATTAGGTTAAGGATCTTGATGTGGGGAGATTATTCTGTATTATCTAGGTGGGCCTTAAATCCAATTACAAGGGGTCTTGAAAGATAAAAGAGGGAGGCAGAAGAGTCAAAGAAGGAGATACTATGATGGAAATATAAATCAGAATGCAATTGCTAGCTTTGGAGATGGCGGAAGAGAGCATGAGCCAAGGACTACAGGTGGATCCCAGAAGCAGGAAAAGACAAGAAAGCAGATTATTTCTTTGAGATTGCAGAAAGTGATGCAGTCCTGTTAACGCCTTGACTTTAACCCAGGCCTGATGTCTGATGTCTGGAACTGTGTGATAAGAAATTTGTGCTATTTTGAGGTACTAAGTTCATGTTCATTTTTTACTGCAGTCATAGGAAACTAGCATTGAGGAGTGATTACTGCTTGAAATTGTGTTCAATGCGTGATGACTTAGATTGCTTTCTATAACTCTCCTAAATGACTAAAAATACCTGTTTTGGTAAAATGTACAAGTCAAAAGTGTTGCATTCTCACTATGGTATAAACTTCTTGGGTCTTAATTGCCCTTTTATCTTGGTAATATTTATACCTTGAAAAACAAAACTAAAAGTAAAACAAACAAAAAACTCAAAACCCTACTCCAGTTCACAAGTACCTTTTTCTCAACCCAGTTGTGGAGGTAGGTTAAATCATTCACTCAAATATAGATTTTGGTTAGGGGCCTTAACATTAAGAGACTATCAATTCTAACTTCTAATTATTAAGCAGTAGTTAAGAGCATGGGTTCTGTAGTCAGAGTATCTGATGTTTTCTCAAATATACCTTTGGAATTAAGTGGGAATGTTACAGTAGGTAGTTAGTCAGGCATGAGCAGGGCAGGAGAAGGCCCTCCCTACACCCCTACCGAGAAAGTCAGGTGACCATCTGGTGATGGCCTGGTGGTTGCTAACTGACTCTCTAAAATAATAATTGGTTGCAACCAGCACCAGGGGAAGGCAGTCTCCCTATAGATAAGAAACATCTGTAACTGGTAATTGGCACCTTTCAGGAGTCGGGCGAGTAAGCTCAAGCATGCACGCTAAAAGACAAAATGGCGGAGTATGACCTTCCGGGGTCTTTCTACCAGAAAAGAAAAGAAAGTCTCAGGTGGGCATGCATAAAACTTCTTAAATACACACCCCACGTGAGCAACTTGAAGGGTAAGTGTAGTGTTTGACCTTTTGACTTGAGGTTTTATATGTTGGCATACTTTCAGGGTCTTTTGTCCAGGCCACCACACATGCAGGTTGCCCACCCTGAGGGAAGAATCATGGAAAAAGAGACACAAGACTCCGTAAGTATGCCAACATATAAAATCCCAAGTCGAAAGGTCAAACACCACGATTGTCCTCCAAGTCAACCACTTTGGTCTCCTCCAAATGTACTTTCCTTTCTTGCTTGCTCTGAACTTTTAAATAAGCTTCTGCTATTGTTCTGAAACTTTCCTCCATCTCTTTTTCTGCCTTATGCCCCGTCAGTTGAATTCTTTTTTCTGAGGAGGCAAGAATTGAGATTGCTGCAGACACATAAAAATGTGCCACTGGTAATGCGGATATTCTCCACCACTAACGTATTGGTACCATGTGACTTGGATACCTTGTACCCTTAACATATTTGATGCTGTTTGGCTTGGATTGTTCCCTAGTGGTAAGAGATCTCTATGCCTCACCTTCATCAGCTGGAGGCATTTGATCCCCGTGTGTTGTTTTCTTCTCCCCTTTCTCTCTCTCTTGCTCACTAACCATCCCCCAGAACAATTCCTCTTGGCCGTAAGTAACTCTGTTTCCCACAGCTAATTTCTCAGCTCACCATGATGGGTTGCTCCTGGAGGTAGGAAGGACCTTAGGGTCCACACCAAGTAGATCTGAGGCACTGATGACCCTTGTGGAAAGGAGGCTCAAAAGAGTGGTGAGGCTAAGATCTAAAAGCATGCAATGTCTTGGGGTTTCCTCTGTTTTTTGACTAAAATTAGCTCTTTTCCAAAACCCTGCATGGCCCAATGACCCATTCTCCCGTTTTCTCTATGTGTGTTCTGAAATGACCTTGTGCACCTGCCAGACCATCTGCCTCAGGCGCAAGTCCACCTCTTTGCTTTCACTTTGCATGCCACATGACTTCTTAAACACACACTCGCCATTACTCTCTGCATTTCTGTGGCAGGAAAGACATGGACTCCCTTAAAGATATCCCCTGAGATTTTAACTTGTTTTTACCAGCTCAGATGACCTCCAACTCTTCTGTCTGCTGCTGTATGGCCTAGACAGACCCTAAGTGGAATTCTAGCTCTACCAGCATCTTATAACTTGCCATATGCTTTTTATTTCTGTTATGCCCTGGGGTCAAGTTTTTGGTAACTTTTAAAAGCAGTTTGTTCACCTGCATAGGGCTTCACTCTGAATCTTTAAGGATCCCACCTACTTTCTTTTTGTTTTTTTCTTTTGAGTAAGCACCACTTTGAGAGGAGGGGGAATTTGTCCTTTATTTGCAAGTTCTTATGCCAGCCCCGTGCCTTCCAGAGGTTACTATTTTCTGCCCAGAGGGTGAATAAACTTTGCCCTTTTGCATCCAAGGGCCGCTATTTTCATGAGCATATGAAGGCTTTCCATGAGTATTCCTCTTGTTTCCTTCCTCTTCCTCCTATAGCCTCCATTTCTCTAATTACCTCCGCACCCTTCTCAAGATACATCAAGAGCTTCAAAGTAATATTCTAAGGGAGGGGGAGGGAAGTCCACCCCCTTGCAGTAATTAGCTGAAAAGCAGACTTATAAGAAAAAAGATAATCATTTTATTACTAAAATGCTTTGAGTGAGAGTCACTATAAGGTCGTGGAAATAAGGATATAGGCTGGACCAAGGCAGAAGACACAAGAGATCCATAGGACAGAGATTAAGGGTTGTCCCAGGCTAACAGATTACCATTGAAACAGAGATGAAAGGTTATGGGGTACAAGGTAAAATTATGGGGTTTTGGGGTGTTACTTTTCTGGCCAGAAATCTCTGTGACCGGTGGCGCCTTTGCCCAAGTTTTGCTCGGGCCCATTGGGCCCATTCCGCCCACTTGACCTGGCATGCTGCCCTCATCTCATGCTACCAGCCTGGATCCCACACTTTCAAGGGAGACTGCAAGTGAGGTGTGGAGCAGCGAGGGGTATGTGAGCAAGTATGGGGTCCAGCCACTGCCCAGTGAGACACTCCGGCTACTGCTGTGGGATGGGCAGCTCCAGGTGCTGACACGAGTGTGGGCTGTCTGAGAGACTGCGGCTGGACCAGGTGCACCACACGCAGCTTCCTAGGCTGGCGCCATGGAATGCAGTGGTGTCCAGAAGCTTGGAGACACCAGGAACTGTAGGGACCCAAAGAGGGAGTCACAGCCCTGGCTTGGGGAGCTCCCAGATCTGGGGTCCCCAAAGGGCCCCAACTTTTATCTTCTCTCACAATGTGGTGAGCAAGGGTATGTGTCAGCCCTGTTTGTGTTACTGCTCTTTTAGCCTCATCATTGAGTGGGTCCTGAGTTCTTGTCCTGTGACCAGGAAGAATGAGGTATGCAGACAAGTGGAAGGTGAGCAAGACGAAAAGGGGCTTTATTGAGCGATAGAGCACCTCAGAGGAGACCTGCAGTAGACAACTCCTTTCTACAGTCAGGGCATCCTGACGTGTATTCAGCTCCTAGCAGAGAGGAGACCCTAGAGTAGGAAGCTCCCTTCTGCAGAGAGGTCATCTCATTGAGTGTTCAACTCCCTGGAGTGGAAAGCTCCTCTCTACAAGCAGGTCATCCCATCATCTCTGCAGCTCTTAGCAGAGAGGAGGCCCTAAAGTGGGTGGCTCCTGTCTGCAGTGAGGTCATCCCATTATCTCCGCATTGTCTCTCCATCCTGTCTTCAAGTGTGGCTGAGTCTGGGGCCTCCCCCTGGGCAGCCATGGGAGGGCCCAGGGAAAAGCACCACAAGTTCCCCCTATGGTCCATGGGACTGGCGGCCTGGCACCCAGGCTTTAGGTCCTCTTTGGCTTGAAGGTGGGGCTTCAGCAGGGACCCACTCCCTTCTGCCTAAAAACTTGTCTGCCTCATGCCGTTATTCAATATGCCCAGGCTGTTCATGCCAAGGGGCACCTGCAGGCCAGCCCTGGGCAGTCCTCAGCACCCTCCCGGCCTCCCTCCTGTGCTTGTCGGCATTCAGTGTCTGGAGGGGACCAAGGTGGCAGGGGCTTGTCATGTCAGTGCTACCCCGAGCGTGTGCAGACCCAGCCAGGCTGCAACAGTACTCTGGCTCAGCCCCAACCTTGCTCCAAGAATGGAGCAGATGCTGACAGCAGGGAGAAGCCAGGCAGTGGAAGCAGGCATCCTCCATCATGTGGGGGGCAGAGGGGCCTTCCCCGGTTTCTGAGAGTGCAGAGATACTTGGGGCCACAGCCAGGCAGGGTGGCTGTAGCCGCACCCGGGGAGCTCCTGCTTCACCAACTTGGAATGTGGGGCTCTCACTTGTCCTTAGCTCCTGCTGGTTCTTTGGCACATGCAGCCCTGGTCATGCCTCTTCACAGCCTGGGACAGGGGCTCCAGGTCCTTAGTGGACCCAGGCTGGCATCCAGGGCAGGGGCAATGTCACCGTGAGCTCCTACCAATCTCCAACATTCAGGAGTGGCTTGGGGCTTCCCCTCATCTGACTCATGGTTCTCCCCAAGGAGTGCCTCTAGAAGCAAATCGTGGGCCCTGGTCCCGGCGGTCAGGATTGCCAGGATTGGTAGTCACCCTGATACAGGGCAGACCCTGGGGATGCAGCCCCTGGCAGCCCCGTGCAGAGCCTCCTCCCGAGGCACAGGAACCCAGCGCCCTCAGTGGGGTGAATGTTGTGGCTGTGCCACTGACCAGGTCCCCGAAGTGGACACTGCTCCCAGTTCCCATCCTGGTCCCCTGAAGCATGGCCCCAGCTCCAAACCCCAGGCCTGGCCCCCATGCTCCATGTGCAAGTGTGTCACTGCCCCTGGACCAGCTTCATTTTGGGGTCCCTCTCTTCCCGACTGCACTGCTCCCCCACTAGCAAGTGATTTGGCCTGGCCCCATTGTGGTGGCCCCCGGAAGGGGGGGTCTCCGGAAGGTTCCTAGGGGTGGGCTCCAGAGACTGTCTGCCTCCTCTCCATGCCCTATCCGCAGCAGCAGCAGCAGTGGGTGAGAGTAGCAACAGGGAATCAGGGGCTGGAGCGGTGGAGGCTCTGGGCCTGGGAGTGGGTCCCGCCCAGCAACACAAGAATGCAGGTCATGCATTTGGGTTCCTCAGGGCACAGGAGACATGTGGCACAGGAGTTTCACCACCGCCTTTGCTGCTCCCGCAGCCACTCCTGCCACCACCGCTCAAGCCTCCCCACTGCACCCAGCATGATGTCAGTGGCCACTCTAGATGGTCCCCCACTGCCATCAGTAAGACGGGTTATTTTGAAACCTCAAGGATGGACAGGGTCCCAGTGTTCACTTCAATATCTTCTCTGTTCTCAAGTGGGTAATGGTGATTATATGGGACCAAGGGTACACAGTAAGACTGGTTCATTCTGGAACCCAGGACAATGTGGGACTCCCCATTCAGGATAATAGGAAAAAAAGGGGGACACCTTCTTTTTTCTTTTGCCTTTTTTTCTCTTCTGTTTTCTCTTTGCAGATAGGTCATTGCATCTCCATACCACAGGACATGCCCCTCGGGTGGATTCCCCCAAACGGGGAAAAGTTTGATTTCCCTGAACCTTAAAAGAACTAGCTTTCTCTCCTGTAATATTGTCTGACTTAAAATGAACTGGGAGAGGATGACAAATGTCAGTCTTGGGACCCTGTGCTGCTATGCAGGAGGTCCTCAGATTAGCCTCTTCAGTCTTTTATAACGGAAGGTAGAATAAGGAGGACAGGGCTAAGAAAAGGGAGAAATGCAAGGACAAGAGGCAGGCTCAACTATTGGCTGCTTTAAAAGCTGGCTAGCCCCTTCCAGGTTGCCCTAAAGACACTCCTACAGTACAAAGCTGAAGGTAACGCTGGAGGACGAAAGTAAAATGATGAATTTCCCTTTTAGGTTCAAGAGCAGCCTACTCTGTGCTAATCCCCTTCTCTGAGCAACTCTCCTCCAAATTCTGTTGGGTGGGGCAAATGGCATCCCCTCCCTCCAAAAGAAAAGATTCATACCCCTTTATGTTACTTGAAAGCCCAATTACCATTCTCCCACTGGTCCCTGGTCATTATTTCCCCACACCTATTTTACCCCTATTTGGGGTAAAAATATAATTTCCAAGATCGGTGCTCACTTATTATTTACCCAACCTCAGAATTCATCTTTCTCTCTAATAGCCCTAATTCCCCTGGGAAAGCTACTAAAATTGTTAACCAGTAACTTTAACCTAGGCAGTCCTCCCCCAGGGGTCTAGAAATAGCCCACACTTCATTGGAAAAGCCCTAGCAAAAATCTAACTGAGCAATCTCTTGAGGAGAGATAACTTCTAAAGTATTCAGATAAAGCACTTTATCTGCTCCCCTTTTACAGGAATTACACAGCCTTCTGTGAAATGGAAAATGATTTTTCCATTGTGTTGCGGCTTGGCCACGAAGGCTATGGAGTGGCAAGCGGGATCACTAGAACTGCTCAGGGAAAGGGAACCCAGAAGCCTGGCATGCTGGCAAAGGATAAAAATTTCATACCATACTTCTGGCTTCTCTCTCTGTACAAAGCAGTTGTAAGAATGTTATAAACCACTGTATCCTCTGCCCCTCCATGACAACTTCTGACTTCCCTTCTTGAATTTTTCTCTTAGCCACCTTTGTAGACTCAAAATCTTATAAAAACTGTTTACCACCTCTACCTTGTACATTCATAGTTAAGTCATAACCTTAGTCAAGGCTTATTGGTTTCATATGTGAGGTAACTTTTGGTAAAGTTCAAAGGTCAGAAATATTGGCCATTTTTGGCCTGGCTAAAGGTGGGTAATAAGAGATTTAAAATGACTTCTTTTTTAAGAGCTCTATGGTTAAAAGTCAGCTTGATTGGCCGGGTGCGGGGGCTGGCGCCTGTAATCCCAGCACTTTGCGAGGCCCGAGGTGGGCGGATCACGAGGTCAGGAGATAGAAACCATCCTGGCTAATGCGGTGAAACCCCGTCTCTACTAAGAATACAAAAAATTAGCCGAGCGTGGTGGCGGGCGCCTGTAGTCCCAGCTACTCGGGAGGCTGAGGCAGGAGAATGGTGTGAACCCGGGAGGCGGAGCTTGCAGTGAGCCGAGATTGCGCCACCGCACTCCAGCCTGGGCGACAGAGCAAGACTCTATCTCAAAAGGGGGGGGAAAGAAAAAGCTTCATTAAAAGCAGATATACAAGCTATACATATACTTAAAAGGCCTTCGTTTTTTCGCTTCTTGAATCTTTCTTTTCTGAATAAATGAGTTTTTTTTCTTCTCAGTTGACTTAATTTTTTTTCCATTTCATCTTATTGCCACTCTTGATGCACACATGAGAGGACCCAAAATAGTTTCTAACAGCTTGGGACTGCTTGGGAAAGACAGAGGAGGTACCACAGACCCAGTTCAGGGAAAAACCTCTGTTTTGCTCATGGAACTCCAGAAGTTAAAAGTGGATAGATTCTTCTCAAAACCTATGGCTCTGTTATGTTTTGCATTGTGCTGACTGATGTTTTTGGCTTTCGGGAGTATCAGAAATTACTTAGCATTATGACAGAAATGTGGTAATAACTAAGTAGGAAATATGCTTTTATGGATGACTAATGGCAGTTATGGGGGATACTCGGTTCTTTGGCATTGAGATTAGAAAAGCATGCTCTTGGCCACCTGGAGGATGTAGAAACATCCCCACCTCCCATTGAGAGATAAGACTCCCATACAAAATGTGCTAATTCTCCTTTTGGGGATCTAGGATCTGGTATAAAAAGGACCCTCAATTTTTGGAGATCTGTTTTGTCTTCCAGCTGTGCTTATCAGGTTCTGGAAACTGCATGTTTTCCCAGCCCTGTTTCTCAAAGGGCTCCAGCCTAAAGCCAGTAATACAATTAAGAAACTTAAAAACTGGCAAATGAAAAATCTTACAACTATTGAATCTTCTGTCCGTCTATGTATTTATATGTGTTGTGTCTGTTGTTTATATAAAGGAGTTCTAATTAATTGGTTTACAAAATAATAAGCACTTAAATCAAATATCATTAGAAAAATAAGAACTGTAATGCCTTTGGTTCACATAACTTTAGCTCATGTAAAATTCATAGTTTTTCACAATTGAGGTTTTAGGGAATAAAGACAGTTTTAAAAATTATTGGTAAAAAGAAATGTCTTCAACATTTAGACATTTGGTCTAAATCAGGTCAAATATTAGGTTTGCCAAATGCTGTAATGTTATAAACTGCTTCTTTAACTTGACAATTGTTCAACTTACCTGCTTGAGAGCCATTAGATTCTAGGTAAAGCCTAGGACATGTGGAGTTAGCCATAGCCTCTGGCTATGCGGGAAAGAGTCAGACCTTATTGACACTTCTGTCTGGTGTCCTAGGCTCCATGGGAGGTACATAACTAAAATCGTTTACTTACCATGTTTTTCACTGAAAATAAAAGTTGCTGAGTTGATATTGTAACATGTAATTGAGACTACTGAAGAAACAGTTTTACACGCAAGGTATGTGAGAAAAGTAAAGTTTTTGATAAAGATTATGAGAAGTCATGGGAATGTGGATGGTTTTGCCTAGATTAAAAGGGTTAAGGATTGTTTCAAGTTAGATAGGATAAACCTGAAGTGTTGGACATGTTATGGAAGGTTTATAAGAAACAAATTAGTCATGTAAAAGAAACTCTGTTTGTGAACATATTGGCTAAAGTTAAAGGGGCATTATTCAGTTTATTTGTATAGTAAATATCAGAATAAACACACAACACAGTTTTCTTAAAACTCTGTCCTACTCTTTAACAAAATATTGTAAAGGGGTATAAAAGGTTTATAAGAATCTTACCTTATGATCAAACTGCTTAAAACTGAATAGATTTGCTTACAAGGTTTTATTAAAAATTGGGTTTAACATCAAGAGTATACTAATGCAAATGTAAAATTTGACTTTCTCTCTTGAACAAGATTTTCATGTAATATTAAGAAAAAATGGAAGATTTTTGTTTGCCTTTTGAGTAAACTATAGGAAAAAGAAGGGGAAAAAAGAGACAGGTTGTTTGTAAAGCTGGCTTCCCTCTTAATGAGTATAGGATTTTGCCTTAAAAAATTTTTAAGTTATTGTTTTGGCTAAGTAAATGACTTATGGTAACCTGGGATTTGATTTTATAATATTAAGGTTTTTAAACCTTTGATATTTGATAAATTTTCCAAAACAGAATTATAAATTATATATTTTTTCTAACTTAATTAATCTTTTAGATATTGTATCCTCTAAAGTCCAAAAATTACATATTTGGTTTATTTTGTATAAAAATCATATAGGAAGCATTGTCAAATATGAAATGGTGTTTGGCTTTCTTTGGGCTGTATTTGTATAAATGTTATTGGTATGTGTTCCAAAAGTATGAAATTCTGATATCACTTAATTTTATGTTATTCATAATTATAATTGTTATGTAAAATTATTGTGTGCCACAGAGGTAACAAATTTTCATGTCAATTGTGTCTTTAATTGTGGCTGCCCTAAGATTTTTTATCATCCACTGACAATTGTTGCCTTGTTTTAATCCTCTTCAAAAGATGGTTTATAATCAGCTATAGGACTTTGACAGGTGCTTTTGGATGCAAGTTGCTGATAGCTTTGGACATTATGACATTAAAATAAATGAAACTTTCAGGATTCACTTATTTTACACGGAGAGCTAAAATGTTAGTGAATATCAAGAAGAACTAGGGTTAACTGAATGGACTAAACTAATAGGAGACTAAAGTAATCTTTTTTTGGCTTTTTGCTTAAAATGATGTTGATTCTTTTTTTTTTTTTTTTTTTCCAGAGCCAAGAAAACTTTTCCTTTGAGTTATTTATAGCTTTTAACAATTGAATATAGTATACTCCCGTGGACAAAATTTGGAGCACATATGTTCTTCTCTACCTGAGTTCTCCAGAATGTGGAAAATATTTGTGAATATTCTTAACTTATGGGAATCTAGTTGTTTTCCTAAGTGCAATAAGAATGTTTTCTTTTGCAACAGGACACAATTGGAGAAACTGGTTATCTTTCAAAGGCTTTGACTGGAATGGCATGCTTTCCTTTAAGGAATTAAACTTGACTTACAAAGCCAATAAAAGCCCCTTGGGAAAACCGGCCTCATATTGTCTCCACAGTCTCTGTACAGGGTAACCTGACCTATGGTAAGTAAAGAATGTCACGTTCTAACAGGCCCAGAAGCCCCAACTTACCTTGAAACCTCAAGAGGAGAAGAATTTACCCAACTCATACATACTTGAGGGTACACATTCACGGCTGGGCTTGACTTTAAAGAAATCTTATTTGAGATTTCTCATGGAACAAGATTCCATCAAAGCAAATTTTAAAAGCCTACATGAAAAATAATTATTCTTGCTGCATTTTGTACAAATAATCAGGCCAAGTATAATGAGACTAAAGTTTATTTTACAAACAAATCCGTCCTATAATTTGTTTTCAATAATAAATGAGGACTAGAGAGAGACAAATTGTATTTCAAAAATTATGGCACACCTGTTATTAGACTCTAGTCTCAGCAGATTTTAAGTTTTTGTCTGCATTTTAGACTAACCCTGATTATTCCTGTGAACCAGCCAGTGATCTCTGGCTGCAACTCAGAATGAACAAAAGGGATGTGTAATGTAAAAATCTGGATCAATATTCTCATTCTGGGCACACAGGAAGTGGCTAGCAACCCCATGCACCCAGTGTCTTATTAGGCATGACTGTAGCCATCAGCTATCTTGATGTGTTGGCAGCCTTGGGATTTTTAGAACTGCCCTCATCCCCCTTTTGCATTTTAACATTCTTCTAAATCTAATAACCTGATTTATCTCCTCTCATCTTCAGGGCATCAAGCTCCAGATGATACTCAGTGAGGAATACTGTCCTCTCAATATTCAAGAGACATCCTTCTATAGGGAATCCCTGGACTGCCTATTGGTGAGATAGGACAGAGGTGAAATCCTACCGTTTTCTTCCTTGGACCTGGCTGGATACCATTTTCACCAACCCAAAGAGCCACCCTCCTGCCTTGACAGCTAGCAAGAGGCCAAGACCCACAGAACCACCACCATTGCTTCTCTGTCAGCAGGGAGTAGTTACAGAACACTGGCCTTCATTCATTCACACCAAAAATTTGGGGTCTTGGACTCTTGGAGAAAAAATATTACTGTTGGTAGTTAGGCATGAGTGGGGCAGCAGATGGGCCCCCTACTCCCCCACCAGGAAAGTCAGGTGAATGTCAGGTGATGGTCAGGCTGTTGTTAACTGTCTCTCTAAAATAATAACTGGTTACAGTCAGCACCAGGGAAAGGAAGTCTCCCTATATAGACTAGAAACAACTGTAACTAGTAATTGGCAGTTTTCAGGAGTTGGACAAGTGAGCTCGAGCATGAATACTAAGAGACGAAATGGCAGAGTATGACTGGGGGCATTCCACCAGAAAGAGAAGAATGTCTTTGGTGGGCAAGTGTATAATTTTTTAAACACACTGCGCATGTTCACCTTCCAAGTGTTAGGCCACCACACAGTGGGTGGCCCACCCTAAGGGAATAAAAATGGGAAAAGGGATGCAAGACCCCAGAGATATGCTAACATATAAAACTCCAATTCAAAAGGTCAAACCCAGCACTTGTCCTTCTAGTCACCTGCTCAGGTCTCTTCCAAGTGTACTTTCTTTTCTTTCCTGCTCTAAAGCAAGGAAAGAAGTTTTTAATAAACTTCTGTTCCTGCTCTGAAACTTGCCTTGGTCTGTTTTTTCCCTTATGCCCTTCAATTGAATTCTTTCTTCTGAGGAGGCAAGAATTGAGGTTGTTGCAGACCCATAAGGATTTGCCGCCAGTAACTTGGATATGTACCACTGATAACAGAAATATGTGCATTTATATATTTATATATGGATTGCATTAAAGTGCACAGATGCACATAGACAAACATTTGAGTTCACTTAAGGGTCTTGTGAAACATTCTCAAAACCCAATTTCAACCTGTTATGCCTCTTTGAGTTGAGAGAGAAGGACTTGCAGATACTGTAACTCATGACTGACTAGTAGTAATGTATGTAGTGATGAGCTGTAGGGGAAATAATAGTAGAAACTTAATGGTATGAGTTTTAAACAAAGGGCAAACCCACTTTTTAAGTGTAGGTAGGCAGTATACATAGAAATTAAGAGGGGAGGTTCAAAAGCTAGACTGCTCAGAATCAAAGTTTATTAGCTGTCACTACAAACTGTGTAATTGGGCAAGTTCCTCAACCCCTAAAAGGCTCAGTTTCGTTAAATATGAACTGTGTGTAGTAATAGTGTTTAATGTATAGGATTGTGAAGACTAAGCAAAATGATCTATGCAATGTGTTTGTTTCAATGCCTGGCAAATAGTAAGTCCTTGATCAAGAGATAAAAGTTAACAGCACCAGTGATGAGACATAGGGACACCATGTACCCACTTACTGGTAAGGTTCATGAAAAGGGGCACAGACTCTTTACTTTTGCATTCTTGTACAAAATATATAATTGGAATTGAATCATATGGAAAAATCAGGAAAATATAAAATGAGAAGCATTCTTTAAAATAACTGGTTAGTACTTTTCAAAAGATTCCAGCTCATAAAGAGAAAGAAAGACTGAGGAGCTGTGCCAGACTAGAGGAGACCAAGGAGACTTAATAACTAATTGCAATGTGGGATCCTGGATTATATTCTGGAACAGGAAAATAACTTTAATGGAAGAATTGGTGAAATCTGAATAAAGTCAAGTCCCTAGGCTGCACACCACAGGGGGGCACTGGGCCTCACCTATGAAACCATTTTTTTCTCCTAGACCTCTGGGCATGTAATGGGAGGCACTGCCACAAAGGTCACTGACATGACCTGGAGACATTTTCCCCATTGTCTTGGCGATTAACATTTGGCTCCTCATTACCTATGCAAATTTTTGCATCCAGCTTGAATTTCTCTACTGAAAATGGATTTTCCTTTTGCTATCACATCATCAGGCTGCAAATTTTCCACATTTTTATGTTCTGTTTCCCTTTTAAAGCTGAATTCTTTTCACAACATCAAAGTCATTTCTTGAATGCTTTGCTGCTTAGAAATTTCTTCTGCCAGATAGCCTAAATCATCTCCCTCAAGTTGAATGTTCCACAAATTTCTAGGGCAGGGACAAAATGCCACCAGAAAAACAAAGCAAGAACAACATAGCAAGAGTAACTTTTACTCCAGTTCCCAACAAGTTCTCCATCTACATTTGAGACAACCTCAGCCTGGATTTCACTGTTTATATCATTATCAGCATTTGGTCAAACTCATTCAACAAGTCTCTAGGAAGTTCCAATCTTTCCTACATTTTTCTGTCTTCTTCTAAGCCCTCCAAACTGTTCCAACCTCTGCCTGTTACCCAGTTCCAAAGTCACTTTCAAATTTTTTCATGTTTTTACAGTAGCACCTCACCCTACTGGTACTAATTTGCGGTATTAGTCTGTTCTCACTCTGCTGATAATGGCATACCTGAGACTGGGTAATTTATTAGAAAAAAAAAAAAAGGTTTAATGGACTAACAGTTCCATGTGGCTGGGAAGGCCTCACAATTATGGCGGAAGGCAAAAGGTACATCTTACATGGCATCAGGCAAGAAACTATGCATGCCAAGAAAAGGGGAAACCCCTTATAAAACCA
Source organism: Chlorocebus sabaeus (assembly GCF_047675955.1). Taxonomy (NCBI): domain Eukaryota; kingdom Metazoa; phylum Chordata; class Mammalia; order Primates; family Cercopithecidae; genus Chlorocebus; species Chlorocebus sabaeus. The sequence goes on from NC_132933.1 coordinate 59,539,040, forward strand.
TCATACCTTGTGAGACTTATTCACTACCATGAGAACAGTATGGGAGAATTCACCCTCATGATTCCATTATTTTCCACCAGGTTCCTTTCACAACATGTGGGAATTATGAAAGTTAGAATTCAAGATGAGATTTGGGTGGGGACACAGTCAAACCATATTAACTAGAGTCTATTAAATGTGCAATAGCACTATGTAAAACAACAATGTACATAACAGAATTTAAAAATACTTGATTGCTAAAAATGCTAATAATCATCTGAGACTTTAATGAGTTGTAATATTTTTGCTAGTAGACAGTCTTACCTCAGTGTTGATGGCTGCTGGCTGATCAGAGTGGTAGTTGCTCTAGGTTGGGGTGGCTGAGGCAATTTCTTAAAATAAGACAACAATAACATTTTCAACATCAATGGACTCTTCTTCTAATGAAAAATTTATCTGTATCATGAGATGCTATTTGACAGCATTTTACCCACAGTGGAATGTCTGTCAAAATTGGAGTCAATCATCTCAAACCCTGTGGTTGCTGTAGCAGCTAAGTTTATGTAATATTTTAAATATTTTGTCATCACTTTAACAATGTTTACAGCATCTTCACCAGGAGTAGATCTCATCTCACTTTCTTTGGTCATCCATAAGAAGCAACTCCTCATCTATTCAAGTTTTATCATGAGATTGCAGCAATGCAGTCACATCTTCAGGCTCCATTCTAGTCCTCTTGTTATTTTTGCCACATCTGCAATGACTTCCTCTGCTTAAGTCTTCAACCCCTCAAAGTCACCTAGAAGGGTTGGAAACACCTTCTTCCAAACTCCTCATAATGTTGATATTTTGACCTGCTCCCATAAATCACAAATGTTTTTAATGACATCCAGAATAATGAATCCTTACCAGGTTTGCAATTTACTTTTCCATTAGAAAATTTACAATCTATGGCAGCTATAGTCTTATGAAATGTATTTCTTAAATACATTTTTTTTGCCTTGAAAGTCAAAATTACTCCTTGATCCATGGGCTGCAGAATGAATATTGTGTTATCAGGCATGTAAACAAATAAATTTTCTTTAATCTCCTTGTATATCTTCATCAGAGCTGTTAGATAAATGGATTCATTGTCAATGAACAGTAATACCTTGAAAGGACTCTTTTTTTCTGAACAGTAGGTCTCAAAAGTGGGCTTAAAATGTTCAGTAAATCATGCTGTAAACAGATGTGCTGTCATTCAGTCTATGTTGTCCCACTTAGAGAACACAGGAAGAGTATGTTTAGTATTACTGTTAAGGACCCTACAATTTTCATAATGATAATTGAGCATTGACTTCCGCTTAAAGTCACAAGCTGCATTAGCCCCTAACAATAGAGTCAGACTGCTTTTTAATGCTTTGAAACCAGGCATTGACTTCTCTCCAGCTAAAAAAGTCCTAGATGACATCTTACAATATAAGGCTGTTTTATCTACATTAAAAATGTGTTGTTTAGTGTAGTCACCTTCATCAGCTATCTTAGCTAGATTTCCTGGATAACCTGTAGCTTCTCATTTAGCACTTGTGCTTTCACCTTGCATTTTTATGTTATGAGGAGGGCTACTTACCTTAAACCTCATGAATCAACCTCTGCTAGCTTCAATTTTTTCTTCTGAGTCATTCTAACCATTCTCAGCCTTTATAGAATTGAAGAAGTGTTAGGCGCTTTCTCTGGATTAGGCTTTGGTTTAAGATAATGTTGTGGCTGGTTTCATCTATTCAGACTACTAAAACTTTCTCCATACAGCAATAAGAATGTTTTGCTTTCTTATCATTTGTGTGTTCATTAGAGTAGCACTTTTAATTTCCTTCAAGAACTTTTCCTTTGCATTCACAACTTGGCTGTTTGGTGCCAGAGACCTTGCTTTCGGGATATGTGGCCTTTGACATGCCCACATGTCAAGTGAGGAAGGCATGTCAAAGCCTACATAGGCCGAAATCATGCCTTAGTCATTTCTGGTTTTTTATTTAAAGTGAGCGACGTGCAACTCTTCCTTTCACTTGAACATTTTCAGACCATTGTATGGTTATTAACTGGCCTAATTTTAGTACTGTTGTGTCTCAGGAAATAGGAGACCCAAAGACAGGGAAAGAAATGGGGGAACAGCCAGTGAGTGGAGCACTCGGAATACACACAGCATTTACCAATTAAATTCACCATCTTATATGAGCACGGTTTGTAGTAGCGCAAGACAATTATAATAGTAACATCAAAAATAACTGATCATAGATCATGATAATAGATAGAATAATAATGAAGAAGTTTGATACATGTGAGAATTATCAAAAAAGTGACACAGAGACATGAAGTGAACACACGTTGCTGGCAAAATGGTCCAGATAGACTTGCTAGATGCAGGGTTGCCAAACACCTTCAAATTGTAATAGACACAATATCTGTGAATCACAATAAAATGAGGCAGATCTATAATTTAGTTGTGTTAAGTAGATGTTAATTTTTTGGTTTCTATTATTGTACTATTATTATGTAAGATGTGAACAATGGAGGAAGCTAAATGAAGGGTACCTGGGAATGCGGTAGACTATTGGAAAATTTTTATAGATCTGAATTTATTTCAAATTAAGAGGTTAAATAGGGATAACATAAATGGAGGTGCAGTATTATTTGAAATAGAAATTTTAAAAAATTATAATTAGCACTGCTAATTTACAACTATAAGGCAAATAGTTTAGACCTCAGTTCATAATGAACCAAGTATATTCAAATTCATTTGAAACTTATTACTTAATTTTGTCTACAAGTTTGGAAGCTGTTATGGGTTGTGTCTCTCTACAAAATCATATGTTGAAATCCTTGTCTCCAGCACTTTTGAATGTGACTGTATTTGGGCATAGCATCTTTAAAGAAATTAGTAGTCATTCCCAACTGTCTGCCATCCAGATTTTGATAAATTTGGGATACTATGTGAAAAGTATTATAGTAAAATTTCAGTGTAACAAAATGCTGGAAAATGAGCATTCTGGTTTACATAGTTTTTGCCTACGTGAGTATTTAAAATGAAACAGTTATGTTTCATTCCTCTGCTGAAAATGTTCTAAACATGTTTTAGTTGTGTTAGTCCACTTTGCTGCCTCGGTAACGGTAGTCTGGTGAAGGTAATTCATTCTTTGGTGATCGAGAATCTTTCAGGACCTTCAGGCATTATTCTTAAAATAAATCATTTATAAAAATGACTTTATTTTACTTGTAAATAAAACTGTTTTAAGAGACTTGGTCTGAAGATGTAACTTTTAGATCTCAGCATCTACTAGAGAATATTTTATTGTGTTTTATATCTTTATTTTCTAGTTATCAGTATTCCTCTTCCTCCTATAGGAACTGGAGAACAGAATTAAAATGCGATTACTAAGAATTACAATTCCTCGGGTCTGGCTAATCAGTGTTTCATTATCTTAAGGCAGTTGTTTTCATAGTGATGAAAACGGAACTGTTTTACGATTCAGAAGACCTGAGTTATAGTCCCAATTTTGTATCGTAATAACCATATGACCTGGACACATAACTTAAATTTTATTAGTCTTACATTACCCATAAAAAGTAGATAGGTATATGTGAAAAATAGACTAAAATAAATGTATTTTGTCTTCACTGCTTACCTAAAAGTTTGTTGTGAGGATCAAATAAGATATGTGTCTCAGTCGATTTTTGCTACCATGATAGAATAGCTGAGAGTGGATAATTTATAAAGAACACAATTTTATTTTCTCACAGTTCTGGAAGCAAGGACGTCCAAGATCAGGGTGTCAGCATCTTCTGAGGGCCTTCTTCCTGTGTCCTTCAGGGGAGAGGATCTCTGTGTACTCACATAGAGTAAGGTAGACAAGCATAGAGAAAAAAAAAAGGGGGCCCAAGATCACACTTTTCTAAAAGCATTAATCCTACACATATGAGGATGGGATTTGACCTCATGGTCTAATAATCTCTTAAAGATCCCAACTCTTAATACTGTTATAACGGCAATTACATTTCAGCATAAATTTTGGACAGGACAAATATTCAAACCATAAGAACATGTAAAATGTCTGTAAAATTTAGAAAATACTATGTAATTATGAAGTGGTAATGATTAAAGTAACAAGATTTAAGTATTTTTAAGTATATATAAATATATTAACAATATAGTATTTATAATATATAATTAAAATATTTATAATGCAGAATATAATTTAATGTAATATATATTTTATAAGAGACAGGATCTCACTCTGGAGTGAGTTGAGTTGTGAAATCACGGCTCACTGCAAACTCGAACTCCTGGGTTCCAGCAATCCTTCTGCCTCAGACTGCTGAGTAGGTGGGATTACAGGTGCCTGCCACCATATCTGGCTAGTTTGTATTTTTTGTAGAGACAGGGTCTCACAATGTTGCCCAGGTTTGTCTTGAACTGGTCTCAAACACCCTCTTAACTCAGTTTCCCAAAGCACCAGGATTACAGGTGTAAGCCACTACTCCCAGCCAGATTTAAGTATTCTAAACACAACAGATTCAGATAAATTTTGGAGGAATTTGCTAATTTTTTATATAAACTCATGAGAGTCAGCCAACAATATTTATATTCAATGAAATATTTTTTATTTAATTAAAAGATGACCTATTGAACTATTTTTAAATGAAAAATCTTAATCTTTACCTGCATTATTTTCTGGGAGCAAATGTGATGTTTATACATATAAAATTCCAAGTACAGGTTTCTAGTAGGAAAAAAGTTGACATTTTGACTTAATGTGCTTCATATACCTATAGGCAAAAGAAAAAAAAAAAAACTGCTCTCTTGTTACTAATTAGTAGATATACAGTAATACAATATGAAAATCGGAAAGCACTGGGAGAGGGTAAAAATTGAAACCTCTTTCTGGCAAGTTATTAAAAAGTTTTTCCTCTTGGCAATGTATTTTCTTTGCACTTTAAAGCAGTACCTACTTGTTAAACAATATGAGTATCACAGGGGTCCTGAGAGTAAGTAAAATATCACATGGATCCTAGTTTTTCTATGTAGCCACGTTGTTTACCACTTAATATATTATGCTGTTAGATATCATAAGAAGGAGTATAGCATAGTAATTAGGCACATAGGCTCTGGAGACAGAAAGCCTGGTTGAGAAACCAGCTTCATCATTTGCTAACTGTGTGAATTTGGGAAGAGGCCCTTGTATTAATTTCCTATGGCTGTTGTAATGAATTTCATGGCTTAAAGCAAAAAAAAAAAAAAGAAAAAAAAATTATTATTTCACAATTCTGGAATTTGGAGGTTTGAAATTAATATCACTGGGCTACAATTCATATGTTGGCAGAGCTGCTTTTCTTTAGGGGAGACCCTGCTTTTTTGACTTCCAGCTTCTGGTGACTACCAGTATTCCTCAGCTTGCGGCTGAACCACTTAAATCTGTGCCTCTGTGGTCACCTTGTCTTCTCTTCTATTTGTGATTGAATTTAGAGCCCACCTGGATAATACAAGATTATCTCTCCTTCTCAAGATCTTCAAAATATATATATATATTTTCAGTTTGAAAGCAATTACTGTTTATTAACTGACCAGGTTGCAAAAATAATCATGGTAAACACTTTAGTTTCTCTTTCTAATAAACCTGCTGTTCTGGTGTGCCCTGTTGCCAGCATCTCCACCATCTACAAAATGTGTCTTTTTTTTTTTTCACCTCTGGAGAGGATAATTTGAAGGGACACAGGAAGTTATTTGCTTCTTTGAAGCATTTTCCAAAATTATAGATGCCATGAGTCAAATCCTTCCTGCAGATGGCGCCCTATTTACTGAGACATTGAGCAATCAAAGTGTTATCTGTCAGGACCGTTTGCTTTTTATTGATTTTGCCATAACTATGCTTGTAGATTAGTTTATTTACTGATTTCAGGTTTAGGTAACCCTATGGTTCTACAATCCTCAGCATGTTAACTGAAGACTTGTTGAGCTTAACGAAAGTTCCATTGAATATGTGACATAAGCATAGAAGCTGCAACACCTTTTGGACCTTTGGGCTCACACCATTAATAATTATAATCCTGACGACAAATGCCAGTTTGGATTCAGCAGGTACATGGAAGTTTCCAGCTTTTCTTGCCATCCTAGCCATTCATATTTCAGTTCTGTACATCTGCCTATAGTCATTGTGATAGTAATTCACTTTTTCACAGATAAAGCATGCTTGCTTTTGTTCTCCTTGCCTTTCAAAGCATCTTTTGGGCCAACATTTTTCACTGGAGCTTGATCCTCAACTACGAAAAATTCCTTTTACTTATTGTTAAGGGTTTCTGGCACAGAAGGAATCTTTTCTTCCTCTTTTCAACACCTTCCATGGTTCCAGCTGGAAAAGAGCAAGATTTTAAAAATCTTAATCCTATCTACAAGTACTTAGTAAAGTAACATCAACCAATTCCAGGGATTAGGACCAGATATATGTGGTGGGGGTGGTGGGGGTGGTGGGGGAAGTGTGGGACTATTTATCAGACTACCACAGCACTGAAACCTGTCTGAGGCTTCATTCTCTTTATCTCCACAGTGATGATGGTAACACCCACCTCCATGGAGGTCCATGGAGAACTTTAAAATAATGCAACAATTTATGTAAGCTTTCTGGCCACATGGGCCAGATATATATTAAATGCTCTTATGATAGCACAAAACTCTCCTTCCAGATTATTTTAAAAATAGAACATACTCATCATCACGTGCATATTTTTATTATGGATAAACACAAACATAGAAACTGGAAAATCAGAGACAAACCAGTAAAATTGTATTTTTTCAGTATTCCTTAAAACTCTGAACAAAGTTGGCATTTTCTTCTAAATCATACTGAATTCACTTGCTAATATTGAAAAATGATCAGGATTAAATATGAAGAAGTGTTTGTCTCCTGGCTACAATTACCGCTGACAAATGTATAACTCATGACATGGGGAGCGTTGAATCTGCACTGCCTCCTTTTTAAACGAATGCATGTTTTTAATTTTAGATTCACAGAAAAATTGCAATGGTAAAACAAAGGGACTCCATATGTTTTGTACTCAGTTTTCTCTACTGTTAACATCTTACATTGCTATTGTGGAAGAAAAATAAATATCAGGGCCCCCAAATCAGTAAGCTAAAGGGAAACGTCAAGCTAGGATCTGCTTAGGGCAAACCTGCCTCTCATTATATGAAAAGTCACCCCTCTGCTCATTGAGATAAATGCATATCTATTTGCCTCTTTTGGAGCGGTTAATCAGGAACTCAGAAGAATACAACCGTTTGACTTTGAGTCATCCCGACTTTGCTTTGAGTTATCCCACCTTTCCAGACCAAACCAATGTTCATCTTATATATGTTGATTGACGTCTCATGTCTCCCTAAAATGTGTAAAACCAAATGGTGCTCTAACCACCTTGGGTCCACGTCGTCAGGACCTCCAGGGGCTATGTCACAGGCACGCATCCTCAACTTTGGTGAAATAAACTTTCTAAATTAACTGAAACCTGTCTCAGATATTCAGGGTTCTCAGATTTTGGTAACCATGAAGGGCTTCTGAGTAAAGGTGTCCCTGACCTTTGACAAATCTCCTATCGGTTCTTGGTACCAGCATGAGCTCACTTTATGGCTAAAACCAATAGGACAATTTGCTGAGGTATGGGAGCAACCCCCTCCCCGCCATATTTCCCAAAATTGGGTTGAGATATAAAGTTTATTTTGCTGTACAACTCCCTTTTTGGAGTTTTACTTACTTCCCAGAAGGCAGACAAGATTTTCTCCTTCCATGATGATGAAAGGCAGAAAATTCCTTCATGGAGTTTGAGCTCACTCCCAACAGAGAAGCCAAGTTTGATATTTTTTGTTTGTTTGTTTCTAGGATGGTAGAGAGAGACTTCATCCTGAGACCCATTTTCAAGTTAAGTAGCTGAATTGGGATTTTGTCTTGGCTAAAGTTAACAACCAGCTGGTCTTAATTTCTCCTTACAACTAGAGCGCCCATTGATCATACTGTTGGGGTTTCCTGTTATTTGTTCCGGTCTTTCTCACATTAGATTTGACCAACTCTACCTGACTTGATCAAATCTGAGTGAGAATTCCAAATTATGGGTAACAAATCCTCTCTAATTTGGCAAAATTCCTCGCAGCTGCAAAAAGAGGGAACAAAACAAAACAAAATAAAACACATGTACTTAGTTTCTGTGTTTTTTTTCTCTCCTAAAAAAAAAGATTGTATATTTAGAAAACCCCATTGTCTCAGCCCAAAATCTCCTTAAGCTGATAAGCAACTTCAGCAAAGTCTCAGGATACAAAATTAATGTGCAAAAATCACAAGCATTCTTATACACCAGTGACAGTCAAACAGAGAGCCAAATCAGGAATGAACTTCCATTCACAATTGCTTCAAAGAGAATAAAATACCTAGGAATCCAACTTACAAGGGATGTAAAGGACCTCTTCAAGGAGAACTACAAACCACTGCTCAGTGAAATAAAAGAGGACACAAACAAATGGAAGAACATACCATGCTCATGGATAGGAAGAATCAATATCGTGAAAATGGCCATACTGCCCAAGGTTATTTATAGATTCAATGCCATCCCCATCAAGCTACCAATGAGCTTCTTCACAGAATTGGAAAAAACTGCTTTAAAGTTCATATGGAACCAAAAAAGAGCCCGCATCTCCAAGACAATCCTAAGTCAAAAGAACAAAGCTGGAGGCATCACGCTACCTGACTTCAAACTATACTACAAGGCTACAGTAACCAAAACAGCATGGTACTGGTACCAAAACAGAGATATAGACCAATGGAACAGAACAGAGTCCTCAGAAATAATACCACACATCTACAGCCATCTGATCTTTGACAAACCTGAGAGAAACAAGAAATGGGGAAAGGATTCCCTATTTAATAAATGGTGCTGGGAAAATTGGCTAGCCATAAGTAGAAAGCTGAAACTGGATCCTTTCCTTACTCCTTATACGAAAATTAATTCAAGATGGATTAGAGACTTAAATGTTAGACCTAATACCATAAAAACCCTAGAGGAAAACCTAGGTAGTACCATTCAGGACATAGGCATGGGCAAAGACTTCATGTCTAAAACACCAAAAGCAACGGCAGCAAAAGCCAAAATTGACAAATGGGATCTCATTAAACTAAAGAACTTCTGCACAGCAAAAGAAACTACCATCAGAGTGAACAGGCAACCTACAGAATGGGAGAAAATTTTTGCAATCTACTCATCTGACAAAGGGCTAATATCCAGAACCTACAAAGAACTCAAACAAATTTACAAGAAAAAAACAAACAACCCCATCAAAAAGTGGGCAAAGGATATGAACAGACATTTCTCAAAAGAAGACATTCATACAGCCAACAGACACATGAAAAAATGCTCATCATCACTGGCCATCAGAGAAATGCAAATCAAAACCACAATGAGATACCATCTCACACCAGTTAGAATGGCGATCATTCAAAAGTCAGGAAACAACAGGTGCTGGAGAGGATGTGGAGAAATAGGAACACTTTTACACTGTTGGTGGGAGTGTAAACTAGTTCAACCATTATGGAAAACAGTATGGCGATTCCTCAAGGATCTAGAACTAGATGTACCATATGACCCAGCCATCCCATTACTGGGTATATACCCAAAGGATTATAAATTATGCTGCTATAAAGACACATGCACATGTATGTTTATTGCAGCACTATTCACAATAGCAAAGACTTGGAATCAACACAAATGTCCATCAGTGACAGATTGGATTAAGAAAATGTGGCACATATACACCATGGAATACTATGCAGCCATAAAAAAGGATGAGTTTGTGTCCTTTGTAGGGACATGGATGCAGCTGGAAACCATCATTCTCAGCAAACTATCACAAGAACAGAAAACCAAACACCGCATGTTCTCACTCATAGGCGGGAACTGAACAATGAGATCACTTGGACTCGGGAAGGGGAACATCACACACCGGGGCCTATCATGGGGAGGGGGGAGGGGGGAGGGATTGCATTGGGAGTTATACCTTATGTAAATGACGAGTTGATGGGTGCAGCACACCAACATGGCACAAGTATACATATGTAGCAAACCTGCACGTTGTGCACATGTACCCTACAACTTGAAGTTTAATAATAATAAATAAATTAAAAAAAAAAAAAAAAAAAAAAAAAGTTCTTGGCCGGGCACGGTGGCTCACTCCTGTAATCCCAGCTCTTTGGGAGGCCAAGAGGCGGGCAGATCACGAGGTCAGGAGATTGAGACCATCCTGGCTAACAAGGTGAAACCCGTCTCTACTAAAAACACAAAAATTAGCCAGGCGTGGTGGCGGGTGCCTGTAGTCCCAGCTACTCGGGAGGCTGAGGCAGGAGAATGGTGTGAACGCGGAAAGTGGAGCTTGCAGTGAGCCGAGATCCCCCCTACTGCACTCCAGCCTAGGCGAAAGAGCGACACTCCGTCTCAAAAAAAAAAAAAAAAGTTATTTTGTTCACTTTTCTTCCAACCTATACCTCCTTCTCCCTTTGCCATCTGCAGTACCAAAAAATCTAGAGAAGACTTTCAATGACTTGAACCCCTTTAAAGAATTTAAAGCAAACGTGCCACTCACCCCTTTTGGCGTGTTCTGTTTTCTTTGTGGAGTTTCAAGAGCCATGGGCAGGTTCTTCTTAGGTCTAAAGCTATGTTTTATTTTATTGCGTGACTTGACCTCTATGATTTTGGGGGTACCAGAGGTGACCTTGTATTATGAGAGGATTTGACCCTGGCCTATGTAATGGCATACAAGAGCTACAAGGTTAGGGGTGACTGTGAGCATTTTACAGGAAGTGGTCTTGGCTGTTTTTATTTTTATTTTTTTCCTCCTAGGAAGTTATTGTTTAAAGATACTAATTCTAGTGTGGAGATGCATTCTAATGGGTCTCCTCTATTGCTTTTTCTCCCAAAATTAATCTTGATTGGGCTTGTCTGTGCACACTTGCATGAGGAACTGAACTGTTGTTTTCATAGGTAAATGAGAGACTCGGTTTTCTCAGCTCTGAAGAGAAAGGATATATTGCTTCTCCCAGCTGAAAGGTGCTGCTGGGTGACCAGGAGCCTTGTGGGAGCATCTGGGGACTTGAACCCCTGTGACATGCAGCAGTCCTACAGGGACATCCCCACAAATTTGATTTTAAAAAGGCTCCTCCAAGAAACATGTAAGGGTTGATCGCCCAGTGTTTTGAGCCATCTCAGAGGACATAGACTTCTGGAGGGAAACTGAGACATGTAAGAGGGTGGAAACGACTCAGTGGTGACACACTGTGGAGTCCTGTTCACAAGCAGGATGTATCAATCCACCACACAAAAACCCTAGGCCACAACTCAGTTCTTCCTTTTAAGAAAAAAAGTGGGAAACAACCTGAGAACGAAGAGAAGATAAGGATGATACCCCCTTTCAAGCACTCTGTACATTTTATTGAACCTCTACTTGCCAGAGTTTATGTAAAATTGAAATAACATGATCTTTATGCACATTTACATTAAGGAAAAAGAGCCCTAAGTTTGACCTGCAAACTATACAGTTCCTAAGTTCTCTTTTTCTCTTTGTTCTTTTCTACCTAATTTACATGTGCTGTTATTTTTCTACTAAGATAAAAACCACTATTTGGAAACAACAGGGTTTTTTTCAAGCTGGGGAATTTGTATTTATCTCACCGCTAAAGTTCTGAAGTAAAAGCTATAGGATCTTTGTGTGTGTGTGTGTGTGTGTGTGTATTTAAAATGCCTTTATAATTTCTATAATTTTATGTTTAATAGGCAATTACATCAGTTTTAATATTCCTCTAGCACCCCAGGCTTTTTCTCTCCATACTTTGTGTTGCAAATTTTGCAATTGGATTTTTACCTGAGTTTTTTTCTTTATATGCAAATTTAAGGCTATTTAGCTGACAGCTGCTTAGGGTAGTGAAACAGGTTATTAAGAATTTGAAATTCCAGGGCCAGGCACCATGGCTCACACCTGTAATCCCAGCACTTTGGGAGGCTGAATCAGGTGGATCACGAGGTGAGGAGATCGAGACCATCCTGGCTAACACGGTGAAACCCCATCTCTACTAAAAATATAAAAACTTAGCCTGGCGTGGTGGCGGGTGCCTATAGTCCCAGCTACTCGAGAGGCTGAGGCAGGAGAATGGCATGAACCTAGAGAGGAGGAGTTTGCAGTGAGTCGAGATCACGCCACTGCACTCCAGCCTGGGTGAGAGAGCAATACTCCATCTCAAAAAAAAATAAAAATAAATAAATAAATAAATAAATAAATAAATAAATAAAATGAATTTCAAAGTCCAAGATAGACAGAAAAAGATCTTTATGAATCTATGAGATGTACTTCTATTGGCATGCCTAAAACATCTATGTATTTATGTGTTGTGTACACAATGTTCCACTACTGAAAATATATGAATGAATTCTAATTAATTGGCTTAAGAAAAGAAAATGGCTTGAATCAAATATTTTATTAGGAAAAAAGAAAGTAATAGTTAAATGCGTTTTCAAGTTTACATAACTTAAGTAAAATCTTTAATAAATAAGCTAGGTTTAAAATATTTGTAAAGTAATAATAGAAATGTCTTAAGAATTACCAGCATACATTTTTGTTTGCATTTATTAATCAAGCAATTTTATACTTATCCCTGCCAAATATTATAAGGTGTCAAAATTTGGCATAAAGGTTACAGAACTATAAACCCAGCACAAAACAGCATAATATGTGCTTGTGTAATGTTTAAAAAGCAGACACTGATATTGGTTTAATGACAATAGCTGTATTTTCAATTTAGTAAGATTACCATAACTTTAAATCCTGTGGCTTTAGGCAGTTTAGTCCACATGTAGTAAGGAGCTTTGTTTTGGGAAAGGACTGTTATCATCTTTATTTCAAACCTAAACTATAAACTAAATTCCTCCCAAGTTATTTTGTCCTACACCTGGGAATGAACAAGGACAGCTTTGAGGCTAGAAGCAACATGGAGTCAGTTAAGTCAGATCTTTTCTACTATCTCAGCTATAATTTTGGCAACGGTGGTTCCATAATTGTAAATGATGACTATCACGGTTTTAAAAAATAATCTAGGTAAATAATTAAAATAAATAGGTAAATATAATGGAATAAATACTTGTATACAAACTTGTTACAATTTAGAATCTAAAGTTATATCAAATTAAATAATGGATATTTTATTATTTGGGTATTTTCCAACAAAAATATTGTAGGAAAACATTCTTTCTAAGAAAAAAGTGTGTTCTTTTTAAAGATGAACAATTTTTCTCTAACATAAATCTTGCTTAAAGGTCATATATAAAACAAGGTAAAAGGAAATAGGAAATAAGAGAGATGTAAGAAAGTTATAAAAATAAAGAAGGTGGCCGGGCATGGTGGCTCACGTCTGTAATCCCAGCACTTTGGGAGGCAAAGGCAGGCGGATCACAAGGTCAGGAGATCGAGACCACGGTGAAACCCTGTCTCTACTAAAAATACAAAAAATTAGCCGGGCGTGGTGGCGGGTGCCTGTAGTCCCGGCTACTCAGGAGGTTGAGGCAGGAGAATGGCTTGAACCCGGGAGGCGGAGCTTGCAGTGAGCCGAAATAGCACCCCTGCACTCCAGCCTGGGCGACAGAGCGAGACTCCGTCTCAAAAAATAAAAAAATAAAAAAATAAAAAAATAAATAAATAAATAAATAAATAAATAAAATAAAGAAGGATTTTGTTGATAAGAAAGCTTAAAGAGAAATAATGAAAAAAGAATCTTGTATGGTAAATTTAGTCCTAGAATAAAGTGACTGGTTGTTTAAGAAAGAGGGATGTTCAGGGCAAACCAGAAAGTTCAAGCATGTCATGAATGATTTGTGTAAATAGCAATAAGAGCGTTTACAAAAAAGAAAAAAGAACAAAAAATCTTTTATATGATCAAGTTGTCTATAAAGGGAAATTATAGTGGTCTTTCAAGAGATTGGGCTTGATGTATAAAAGAAAAGCAAGCACACATTAAATAATTGGTTAAAACAATGAAATTTTCTTAAGAAATTGATTTACTCTTAATAAATTATGAGATTTCAATTTTTCAACCAAAAGTTCAACTTTTATTGCATATTGCCATTTTTGCTTTTTCTCCTCTTTTAAAGAATGCAAAATAGTAATGCTCCCTTTAAACTCATTTTTAGTGCATATAAGTTTTTTTCCTCGAGTTCTGTTTGCTGTGGCCTGATGTTAACAATATTTTATTAAAGGTATAAAAGAAATATTTTCTTACAACATAATATTCTGTGTAGTGCAGAAGGTCATTTCCTTTTAATTGGACTAACAGATTTTACACTTTATCAAAATAATTTCTATGCTATTACTATTAAATTTTGATACGTTTAGGAATAAAACAGTGACTTTTTTTAAGTTAAGGTTACTACATCCATTTATTTTTTCTGTATGTGCTTTTAAAGTCCCTGTAGCATTAAGTTACAGGTCTATGATTCCTGGGTCTAAAAAGGACGCCAAGTACTGCTAAATCTTAAACGCTGACAGCAATTAAAGCCTCATCTTCAGGCTCAGTAGAAGGTGCCAATGAAACTGCATTCCTGAGACACACGACCAGAAATTAAAGCTATTCTACTCCTCAAGGCCCAGGGACTACTATGGAACAGTTAGGCATGTGAGATTGTAAGGGCTGAATTTGAGAGAGAAAATAAGTTCAGTTTCTCCATAAATTAATCATTAAGGTCAAAGGCATACTGATGTAACACCAGTATATGGGCATCTTGGGTCAGATTAACAAGGTTTTCTTGAAGGATTAGCCAACTCCTTAATAAAGGTTATAAAAGTTATAACCACCTTTGGGAAGTTGTATCTTATGGTCAAGATTCAAATTTTATAGATTGTATATAAAATTTAGAAAAACAAATCTACCTGGGTTTTATCCTGTTTTTATTTGAGCTTACTGTTATGAATATTGTTTCTCCTCTCTCAAATAATAAAGGATTTTGCCTTGTTTTGAAATCCTTGAGTTATCACCTTGGTCAAATGAATGATTTATTTTACAATGACCTGTGATATCAAATGCTTTAAAACTTTGATATTTGACAAACTTTCCAAAATCAGATTATTCATTATGTCTTTTTCTGACTTAATTAATCCTTTAAGATATTAAGTTTCCTGAAGTCAAAAAACCGATGTAATTTGGCTTATGTGGCATATAAATTATACAGGAAGCTTTGTCAAATATGAAATGCTGTTTGGATTTTTTGGGGTTGTATTTGTATAAATATGTTATTGGTGATACCACCATCATTCTTCACAAAATTAGAGAAAACAATTCTAAAATTTATATGGAACCAAAAAACAGCCTGCACAGCCAAAGCAATACCAAGCAAAAATAAAAAATCTGGAGGCATCACACTACCTGATTTCAAACTATACTATAAGGCCATAGTCACCAAAAGAGCATGGCACTGGTACAAAAATAGGCACATAGACTAATGGAATAGAATAGAGAACCCAGAAATAAACCCAAATACTTACAGCTAAGTGATCTTTGACAATGCAAACAAAACCATAAAGTGGGGTAAGGACACCCTTTCCAACAAATGGTGCTGGGATATTTGGCTAGCCACATGTAGGAGAATGAAACTGGATTTTCATCTCTCACCTTATATAAAAATCAACTCAAGATAAATTAAGGACTGAAACCTAAGACCTGAAACTATAACAATTCTAAAAGGTAACATTAGAAAAACTGTTCCAGATGTTGGCCTAGGCAAGGATTTTATGATCAAGAACCCAAAAGCATATGCAATAAAAACAAACATAAATAACTGGGACATAATTAAACTAAAGAGCCTCTGCATGGCAAAAGGAACAGTCAGCAGAGTAAACAGACAAACCACAGGGTGGGAGAAAAATCTTCACAATCTATACATCTGAAAAAGGACTGATATCCAGCATCTACGACAAGCTCAAACAAATCAGTAAGAAAAAACAATCTTTCCCATCAAAAAGTGCTCTAAGGACGTGGATAGACAATCCTCAAAAGAAGATACACGAATGGCCAACAAACATATGAAAAAATGCTCATCGTCACTAATGATTAGGAAAATGCAAATGAAAACCACAATGCGATCCCACCTCATTCCTGCAAGAATGGCCAAGGTAAAAAATTAAAAAACAGTAGATGCTGATGTGGATGTGGTGAACAGGGAACAGTTCTACAATGCTGGAGGGAGTGTAAACTAGTACAGCCACTATGAAATACAGTGTGGAGTTTCCTTAAAAAACTAAAAGCAGAACTACCATTTGACCCAGCTATCCTACTACTGGGTATCATTACTTGAAAAAGACACTTGTGCACGCATGTTTGTAGCAGCACAATTCACAGGTGCAAAATCATGGGAGTTTCCTTAAAGAACTAAAAGTAGAACTTTTAGTTTATATATTGATGTATATTTATATATAAATTTATAAATATATAAATTTATATATTGATATATATTTTTATATAAATTTATATATATATACATTATATATAAATATATATAATATATAAATAAAATATATTTATATAATATATAATATATAAATAAAATATATTTTTACGCATGTAATATATAAATAAAATATATTTATGTATATAATATATAAATAAAATATATTTATGTATATAATATATAAATAAAATATATTTATGTATATAATATATAAATAAAATATATTTATATATAATATATAAATAAAAAATATATAAACAAATATCTAATACATATAAATAAAATATATGTAATAAATATATAATATATAATAAAATATATATATACATTTATAAATATATCAATTGATATATATCAATTGATATTGATATATATATCATTGATATCAATTGATATATATATTTATAAGTATATATTTGTATATAAATATATCAATACTGTATACATATTTATAAATATTTATATATCATATATAGAATATATATAATGATATACATATCATGTAGATATATATATGTGATGGAATATGACACAGCCATAAAAATGAATGAATGAACAGTATTTGCAGTGACCTGGATGAGATTGGAGATTATTATTCTAAGCGAAGTAACTCAGAAATGAAAAAACAAACATTGTATATTTTCAATGATATCTGGGAGCTAAGCTATGAGGACACAAAGGCACAAGAATAATGCAATGGGCCGGGTGCAGTGGCTTATGCCTGTAATCCCAGCAATTTGGGAGGCCAAGGCAGGTGGATCACCTGAGGTCAGGAGTTCAAGGCCAGCCTGGCCAACATGATGATATCCCGTGTCTACTAAAAATACAAAAAAAATTAGCTGGGCATTGTGGTGGGCACCTGTAATCCCAGCTACTTGGGAGGCTGAGGCAGGAGAATCATTTGAACCAGTGAACCAAGATCACACCATTGAACTCCAGTCTGGGCAACAAGAGCAAAACTCTGTCTCAAAAAAAATAAATAAATAAACAAAAATAAAAATAAAATTAAAGATAAAGAATAATGAAATGGAATTTGGGGATTTGGGGGGAAGAAGTGGGGGGGAGGGATAGAAGATTACAAATATGGTTTAGTGTATACTGCTTGGGTGATGGGTGAACCAAAATCTTACAAATCACCACCAAAGAACTTACTCATGTAACCAAATACCACATGTACCCCAATAACTTATGGAAAAATATAAATAATTAAATAAAAATATGTTATTGGTATGTGCTCTAAAATTATAGGAAACTCCTATAATTCTCTTACAAGTTAGTGTACATTATCAGTAATAATTAAAATTGTTATGTTATTCTGTGCCAAAGAGGTAACAAAATTCCTTGTCAATTTTGTCTTTGACTATGACTTCCCTGAAACTTTTTGTCATCCGCAGATAATTGTTTTCTTCTTTTAGTCCTCTGTAGATGGTACTTGTATAATCAGCTATAAAATTGTGACATGTGCTCTTGAATGCAGGTTTCTGATAACTTTGGAGATTGTGACATCAAAATAGAGGAAAAACTTTGAGGACTCATGGAGAGCTGAAATATTCATGAATATCAAGCAGAACAGGAATTAACTGTAAGAACTAATAGAAGGCTGAAGTAATTTTTTTGACTTTTTGCTTAAAATGGTGATTATTATTATTATTATTTTTTTTCAGAGTCAAGCAAACTTCTTTTGAGCTATTGACAGCTTTAAACTATTTAGTATACTCCCATGAATACAATTTGGAGAATATTTCTACCTAATTTCTCTAGAATTTGGAAACTATTGGTGAGCATTCCTAACTTATGGCAATACAGTTATTTGCATAAGTACAATAAGAATATGTTTTTATTTGTAATAGGACACAATTGGAGAAACTGGTCATTTTGTCAAGACTTTGACTGGAATGGTATGCTTTTCTTTAAGGAATCCAACTTGACTTATGGAGAAAATAAAAGCCCCTTGGGAAAAATGGCCTCATACCTTTGTCTACACAGTTCCCATACAGGGTTCCTAACCTGTGGTAAGTAAAAAATGTCACTTTCTGACAGGCTCATGAGCCCCAAGTTTATCTTGGGACCTTAAGAAGAGAGAAATTCATCCAACACATATGTATTTGATGGCACAAATCCATGGCTGGGCTTGGCTTTAAAAATGTCTTATCTGAGATTTCTTCTATGGAATAAAGTTCCATCAAAGCCAATTTAAAAGCCTGTGTAAAAAATAATTATTCTTGCTGCACTGTATACAAATAGTCAGGTGTAGTATAATAAGGTAAATCAGTGCCACCATAATTTGTCTTTAGTAAAAATGGGAAACTGGAGAGAGAAAAATTACGTTTCAAAAACTATAGTATACCTGTTGTTAAATTCTAGTCTTGCCTAATGTTTTTTCAATTTTTATTATTTTGTACAGTTTGGACCAATTTCTTTTTTTAGTGGGGCTACAAGTCTTCAAAATAATGTTTTCAATTTCTTTTCCTTTTTCCCTATCCCCATTTTTTCTAATTTGGAGTCACTGAAAACTAAGCTCTGTTTTCATAAAGCCCTACAAAATGAAGCTAGACAACTTAAACTTTAGAAGAAAATAACAGCAACCTATTTACATATATAAGTCACTTTCATACCTGCCTACCTGATACAGAACAGCTGGGCTCCCAGCTAAATCACCTCCCACCCCCACCATCAAGCCTGGAACATCGGTCCTAAGTGAAAACAGCTGACCCTGAAGGGCTGGGCTTCCAGCTAAACCCCGTCACACCTGGAACCTCGGCCCTAAGTGAAAACATTTAACCCTGTTTTTCCACCCAAATGATTGCCTTTTTGGCCCACCCCACTCCTATCCTGTGCCCATAAAAATATTTCAGCTGGCAGGGCAACAGAAGCAGCTGATACAAGTGGTCGGGGATGCAAGCTGCTGAGACTCAAGTATGTAAGCTGCTGAGTATTGGGGATACAAGCTACTGAGCAACAGGGTTACAAGCTGCTTAGCATGAGGGATACACGTGGCTAAGCATTGGAGACTACGCATAGACTCCGCTAACTTCAGGTGGTACAGCTTCAGGGAAAGATCACTTTCTTCCCCTACCATCCCCTTTCCAGTCCCCATCGCCCTGAGAGCCACATTTATCACCTGATAAAATCCTCTGCATACACTACCCTTCAAATAGTTCATGTGACCTGATTCTTCCTGGACAGTAAACAAGAACACGGGTGTCAAAAAGAACTGCAGGTTGAGTAAAATGAGCCACTTCAGTTTCTGCCCACGAAGGGGGTCAAAATCACGGGAACAGTCCCATCTCATACTGATGTATGGACTTCAGAGTAATGCGGCCTGTGTTGATTTTCCAGGATTATTCTATTGATTGTTTTCTCCCTTACTCCCCCTATTTTGTCTTCATAGGTCATGAGACTTTACAACCTGCTGAAAATGAGCTTTCCTAATAACTTTGGACCTACCCATCAAGGAATAAATCATTCTAGCCGTGAGAGATCAGACAAAAATCTGAGACCAGAGACGAATTTTCTTCTAAAATGCTTTCTTTATTGGAAGGACGACTACAAAGGTAAAGTACTGTCCTTACCACATCATCACAACGATACATGCATCAAAATGATTTATGACTGATGATATTGTAACTACCCAATAGGTTCTTGCTGTCCACTGAGCAGACAAAACCAATTTACTGAGACCCATTCTGTAGGTTGCCTGTTGACTCTGATGATAGTTTATTTTGCTGTGCAGAAGCTCTTAAGTTTAATTAGATCCCATTTGTCTATATTGGCTTTTGTTGCTATTGCTTTTGGTGTTTCAGTCATGAAATCTTTGCTCATGCCTATGTCCTGAATTGCCTAGGTTTTCTTCTAGGGTTTTTATGGTTTTAGGTCCTATGTTGTAGCCTTTAATCCATCTTGAGTTAATTTTTGTATAAGGTGTATATTTTCTTGCTGATTTGATACATTTACCATGATATAGTGACCTTCTTTATTTTTTTTTAATAGTTCTTGTCTTGAAATTTATTTTGTCTGATATAAGTATGGCAACTTCTATTCTGTTTTGGTTTCCATTGGTATAAAATATCTTTTTCATCCCTTTATTTTCAGTATGTTTGTCTTCTTAAGTGAAGTGTGTTTCTTGTAGAGAACAGATGATTAATAATTCTTGCTTTTATTCGTTCAGCCATTCTATGTCTTTTCATTGGAGTATTTAGTCTGTTTACATTCAATGTAATTTTATATAAGTAAGAACTTGCCATTTTGTTATGTTTTTCTGGTTTTATTTATTTTTTTTTTTGTGGTTCTCTCTTCTTTCTTTCCTTCCTGTCTTCTATTTAGTAAAGGTCATTTTCTCTGGTGTTATGATTTAGTTTCTTGCTTTCATTTTTTGTGTATCCATCGTATGTCTTTTGATTTGAGGTTACCATGAGATTTGCAAATACTATGTTATAATCCATCATTTTAAGCTGATAACAACTTAACACTGCTTGCATAAACAAACAAACAAGCATAATAAAAGCTAATAAAAACACTATGCCTTATCTTCATCCCCCTGCTTTTAAATTTTTTATTGTTTCTATTTATATTTTATTATATTGTCTATGTCTTGAAATTCTGCTGTAGTTATTATTTTTTATTCGTTCATTGTATAGTCTTTCTACTTATGATAAGAGTAGTTTACACACCAATATTATACAGGAGTATAAATTATGTGTTTTTCTCTGTACTTACTTTTTAGTTTTGTACATTCAGGTAATTATTTATTGCTCATTATTGTACTATTATTTTTCATTGACGTACTCCCTTCAGCATTTCTTGTAGGCCAGGTCTAGTGTTGATGAAATCCCTCAGTTTTTGTTTTTCTGCCAAAGTCTTTATTTTTCCTTCTTGTTTGAAGAATATTTAGGCAGATATGCTATTCTAGGGTAGAAGAGTTCTTTTTTTTTTTTTTTTTTTTCCCAACACTTTAAATATGTCATGCAACTGTCTTCTGGTCTGTAAGGTTTCCACTAAAAAGTCTGTTTCCAGACTTCTTGCAACGTTATTGGATGTTATTTGCTTCTTTTCTCTGGATGCTTTTGGAATTTTCCCATTATCTTTGACCTTTAGGTGTTTGATTATTAAGTGATTAAAGGTAGCCTTTTTTTGGGTTAAATCTGCTTGGTGTTGTATAACCTTCTTGTGCTTGGATACTGATATCTTTCTCTAAGTTTGAGAAGTTTTCTGTTATTATCCCTTTGAATAAACTTTCTATCCTATCTATCCCTATCTCTAACCTGTATCTCTATCCCTATCTCTACCACCTCTTTAAGACCAATAATTTTTAGTTTTCTTTTTCGAGGTAATTTTCTTCATCTTGTAGGCATCATTGTGGGTGTTTTTTTTTTTCTTTTGTCTCCTTTGATAGTGTATTTTCAAAAAGCTTGTCTTCAAGTTCAATAATTTATTTCTTCTGCTTTATCAATTCTGCCATTAAAAGAGTCTGAGGTATTCTGTAGTATGCCAGTTGCAATTTTTTGTCTCCAGGATTTCTGCTTCATTTAAAAAAATTATTTCAATCTCTTTGTTAAATTAATTTGGTAGAATTCTGAATTCCTTCTCTGTGTTATCTTGAATTTTCTTAAGTTTTTTTTTCAAAGTTCCTGTTCTGAGTTATCTTTCTAAAAGGTCACATATCTCTATTTCTCCAGGATTGGTCCCTGGTGGCTTACACAGTTCATCTGGCAAGATTATGTTTTTCTGGGTCACCCTGATACTTTTAAATGCTTATCAGTGTCTAGGCATTGAAGACTTCTGTATTTATTGTAGTCTTCGCAGTCTGGACTTCTTTGTACCCATCTTTCTTGGGAAGGCTTTCCAGATATTCAATAATACTTGCATCTTGTTATATTATGCTGTATCTGGTTTAGGTTGCACTACAAGCCCAGTAACGCTGTGATTCTTCCAGGCTTTTAGAGGTATCGTCTTGATGGTTTGGGCCAAGATCTGGGAGAATTCTCTATATTACAGGCAGACTCTTGTTCCTCTTTCTTACTCTCTCCCAAACAAATGGAATCTCTCACTCTCTCTCTGTCTCTGTTCTGAGCCACCTGAAGCTGGGGGTGGACTGACATAATCACCCCTGTGGCTACCACTACTATGACTATGCTGGGTCACACCTGAAGCCGGCACAGCACCGGGTCTTGCGCAAGGCCTACTGTTACCACTTCCTTGCTACTGTCTGTGTTTGCTCAATGCTCTGGGGCTCTACAATTATCAGGTGGGAAACCCAACCAGGCCTGTGTCTTTACTTTCTGGGCACTGAGTTCCTCCCAGGCCCTGGGCAGGTTCAGATGTGCTATGTAGGAGGCAGGGACTAGAGGAAAAAACCTTAGTACTCCACCTGGTGTTTTATTTTACTGTCACTGAGCTGCCATTCAGACCACAAGATGCCGTCCTTCCTACTCTTTCCTTCCCTTTCTAAAGGCAGAGGAGCCTCATCCTGTCTCTACCATCACCACCACAGGCCCGTGGGGAATATTGTTGGATCCCTGCCTATGTCCCTTTAGGTTGCAAGGTCTCTTAAATCAGCTTGTGGTAAATGGTGGCTGTCCAGTGATTCAGCCTTCAGGGAAGTAAGCTCCCCTCTGGCCCAGGGCAGGTTAGAAATGTAACACTAGATCCAAGTCTTAGGATTGGGAATCCTAAGAGCATGCTTGGAGGCTCTATGACACTGTGGCTGACGTGGTACCTAAGATGCAAGACAAAGTCACCTTCTCATTTCCCTCTGTTTTTATAAAGCATAGGGAATATCACTACATAGCCACCACAGGTGAAAATTTGTTGAGTATCACCCGAAGCCAGCAAGTCTCAGAGTTCCACCCACCCAAGGCCCTAGAAATAGTACCTGTGTGTTACTGCTGGTTATTAAGGGCCCAAGGACTCTTCAGTTAGCCCGTGAAAAATGCTGCACAGACATGGTCATTTCCTTCCAGGCAGCATGTCCCTTTTGGTCTAGGGTCTGTCTAGAAATGTCATCCGACAGCTAGGACCTGGAAACGGGGCCTCATGACTCTGACCTGTGCCCTATTGTTCTGTGGCTGAGCTGGCATCCAAGATGCAAGACAAAGTCCTCCCCATTTTCCCTCTCCTGTCCTCAACAAATGGAAGCAATATTTCTTGGAGCTGTGAGCTGTGCATCCTCAGGTTAGGGGAGGGGTGATGCCGGCCTTCCCTTTCCTGCCTTAGCTGGTATCTCAGTAAGTTGTGTGCCACCCCCCAGTCCACTAGCTCTGGGTCCGGTTTAGCTCTACACTCACATCTGATTTGCAGTCCTTGTGACCTAGACTACCTTTCAAGTTTATTTAGAACCCCGGAGCACTTTAGTCCACAGTGGTGAGGCTTGTGGGAACTGAAGTCACAGTTGCTGGGATTGGTGATTCACTTTTGTTGAGAGTTGGTTTGAATGTTCCCTCTGTGGGCAGGTGTCAGCTGCATTTGGTCTAGTTTTCCTTTCTTCTACAACAGGACAGCACTGAGATCAAGGCCTTATAATTGCTACATTCTCCTTCCCCCAGCTCACAGAGAGTCTCTCTGTACCACCTGCCACTACCTGGGGGTTGTGGGAGGGGTGGCTTCAGTGATTTCAAGACTGTTTTTTCTACCTTTTAAGTGCCCTTTCCATCAATATGAATTTAAAATCAGGTACTGTGAGTGCTCACCTGATATTTGGTTCTTATAAAGGTGATTTTTTTGGTGTAGATATTGTCAAATTGATGTTTTTGTGTGTGGGGAACAATTGGTGGCCACTTCTATTGTGTCACCTTGTTCTGCCTTGTCCCTAAGTTCATCTTGCATATTCCTTTCCCCAGTCCTTGAATCAACCATTTGTCTCAGCAGCTTTTTTTTTTTTCCTTAATTGGAAAATGGCATTAGAAATCAAAATCTGGGTAGTAGGTGTGCTCATTGCTACTGGGGTGTCATTGCTTCTAGGTCTTCTTAGTGGACAAAGGTTGGAAATATATGTTTAGACCAATTTATGTATCTGTAATTATTTCTTTATTTATTAATCAGTATCTTTATTAAGCTAACCATGAGTTCACACTGATATCTCTATCACTATTCCAGCACCATTTGATTCATTCCAGTTTATCTATAATCTCCTCTTTCAGCAGTGAGAAAAATAACTTGCACTACTCACCATTTGCTTATTTGTTCCTGCAACCCTAGTATACATATATAATGATTTCAAAATTGTTAGCAGGTAACCCTGAGGGAAACAACTTTACCAACTAGTGAATAGTGCTGTGTTTTGTTTCTGGCCTTATAGTTTTCAATCATTTATAAAGTTACTGAGTTTAGTAACTTTCCCCTCACCTCCTTCAGTAAGGTTGTTTTATACATTTTCTAATAGAGTTAATTTGTTTCCATTATATTCTGCATTTAATCCTGTAGTCTGCTGACTTTCTAAAAGATATTTTAATTTTTGTATACTTTAAATTTCTTTTTTTTTTGCTATAAATTTTTCTAGGTTTTGACAAGTGAATAGTGTCAGGTATCCACTGTAATTTTATACAAAATAGTGCTATTTTTAAATTTCAAATGTTATCAAAAATGTAATTCTTTTTTAAAAAGAAAATCTTGAGGTGAGTTATGGAATCTAATACCTAGTCGCCTAAGTATTTTCTGAGGGATGCTACTTATGTAACTCATAATGAGAAATATAACAATTATAATTTACCTTTTCAAAAGGTCACATACATTATCTCAAATAATTCTTGAAACTGTGTTAGGAGGAAGGTAGATCAAGTATTAATATACCCATTTCACAGAAGAGAAAACTAAAACTTTAAGGGATAAGATAAAGTTTCAAAATGATACAGCTAAAGGCCAAGCCTAAAACTCATGTCTTGTAGACATTCCTTTATTGTATTATTATATTTGTAAAATACTTTGGGTAAAATGTATTTTTTTTTTCTTTTTTCATTAGTTGATAGAGTACCAACTAGTTAGAAGAAGATAGAGACATTGTATTTTCTCAGATTTGGTTTTTATGATCTTATCTACTAACCCTTCCCTACACTGGTTAATAGTTCTACATAAGAAGCCTGTTTAAGTAGGCTAGCCTCTGTATTAGTCTGTTCTCACATTGCTATAAAGAAATGCCTGAGACTGGGTAGTTTATAAAGAAAAGAGGTTTAATTGTCTCATGATTCTGCAGGCTGCACAAAAAGCATGGTAGCATCAGCTTTTGGGAAGGCCTCAGGGAACTTACAATCATGGTGGAAGGCAAAGGGGGAAGTAGAAACATCTTACATGACTGGAGCAGGAGAAAGCGAAAGAGAGGAGAGATGTCACACACTTTTAAACAAGCAGATCTCCTCAGAAGTCATTCACTGTACAGTACCAAGGCGGGGGGAATAGTGCTAAACCATTTATGAAAACTCCACTCCCTGATTTAATCACCTCCCACCAGGCCATATTTCCAACATTGAAGATTACAATTCAACATCATATTTGGGCAGGGGCACAGATTCAAACCAGATCATCCTACTCCAGACCGCTTCCAAATCTTAATGTTCTTTTCAAATTGCAAAACTCAATCATGCCTTCCCAACAGTCTCCCAAAGTCTTAACTCATTCCAGCTTTAACTCAATAGTCCAAAGTCTAAAGTCTCATCTGAGACAAAGCAAATCCCTTCCACCAATAGGCATGTAAAATAAAAAAACAAGTTAGTTACTTCCAAGATATGATGGGGTTATAGGCATTTGGTATATATTTTCTTTCTAAAAGGGAGAAATTTGCCAGAAGAAAGGGACTACAGGCACTGTGCAAATCCTAAACCCAGCAGGGCCATCATTAAACCTTAAAGCTCCAAAATCATCTTTTTTTCACTCCATTCCTCATATCCAGGGCACACTGCCGCAAGCTGTGGGCTCCCAGAGGCTTAGGAAGCTCTGCCTCTGTGGCTTTTCAGGGCTTGGCCCCCACAGCTGCTCTCATGGGCTGCCGTTGAGTGACTGTGGCTTTTTTAGGCCCGTGGTACAAGCTGTCAGTGGTTGTACCATTCTGGGGTCTGGAGGATGGTGGCCCTCTTTTCACAGCTCCACTAGGCAGTGCCCCAGTGGGGACTCTGTGTGGGGGTTCCAACCCCACATTTCCTCTTCACACTTCACTAGTTAGAGGTTCTCCATGTGGGCTCTGTCTCTGCAGCAGTCTTGTTTCTGGATATTTAGGTTTTGTTTTTCATACCAGAGGTCCTGAAGACTCATATTTTACATTCTGTGCACTTGTGAGCTTAACACTATATAGAAGCTGCCAAGGCTTATGGATTGCACTCTCTGAAGCAGCAGTCTGAGCTGTACCTGGGTCCTTTTTAACCATGGCTGGAGTTGAAGGGACTAGGATGTGTGGGTAGCAGTGTCCTGAAGCTCTGCAGGGTTGTGGGGCCCT
Source organism: Chlorocebus sabaeus (assembly GCF_047675955.1). NCBI lineage: Eukaryota > Metazoa > Chordata > Mammalia > Primates > Cercopithecidae > Chlorocebus > Chlorocebus sabaeus. The sequence continues at coordinate 59,565,981 of NC_132933.1, forward strand.
TAGCCTCTCCCAGGAAACCATTCTTCCCTCCTAGACCTCTGGGCCTGTGATGGGAGGGGCTACTCTGAAGGTCTCTGAAATGCCTTTGAGGCCTTTTTTCCTATTGTCTTGGCTATCAGCATTTGCCTTCTTTTTGGGACATAGACTCAAACTACATCATACTCCAACACTGTTTTGTGAAAATCAAGCCCTAAACAGTTAATTTAGAACAGCTGAAATGAGTGTCTAATGAAAAGGGGGATAGATTAACTACTTGTTAGAGCAGTCTCAAAATATAATATTAGTGTTTTTACCTTGCTTTGTGATATTCCCACAACAATATTTTTGGAATGTTTATTGATTATAGTTGAAAATGTCAGCGAAGCTTGTGGCTCCTAAAATTGGCATGAACTAGAGTAAAGATAATTGGATTTAAAAAATGATAATAATGAAAACCAGAGAATATTAACCTATTAATTTGCAGTGTTATAGTTAAGATATTGCTTTTCATTTGAATTTAAAAACAGTATTCCATGATTTATTCCCCCTGACTTTCTCTTACGGCTTTCAAACATATGTTTTCCAGTGATACAGAAGCTGCTTCCTGAATCCAAGAAATATATTTATTACTGATTATCAACTGCAGCAGTCATTAGTGCTGCTTACTGAATAAGTCTGGCTGTTTTCTTCTAGGCACATGGTAAGATTGCATTTTTTAAAAAATACTTTAAGTTCTGGGATATGTGCAGAATGTGCAGGTTTGTTACACAGGTAAATGTATGCCATGTTGGTTTGCTGCACCTATCAACCTGTCACCTAGGTATTAAGCCCCACATGCAACAGCTATTTGTCCTGATGCTCTCCCTCCCCTCATCCCCACTGACAGGCCCCAGTGTGTGTTGTTTCCCTCCCTGTGTTTGTGGGTTCTCATTGTTCAACTCCCACTTATGAGTGAGAATATGTGGTGTTTGGTTTTCTGTTCCTGTGTTAGTTTGCTGAGGATGATGGCCTCCAGCTTCATCCATGTCCCTGCAAAGGACATGATCTCATCCTTTTTAGGGCTGCATAGTATTCCATGGTGTATGTGTACCACATTTTCTTTATCCAGTCCATCATTGATGGGCATTTGGGTTGGTTCCATGTCTTTGTTATTGTGAATAGTGCTGCAATAAACATACATGTGCATTTGTCTTTATAAAATAATAATTTATGTTTTGGGGATATGTACCTAGTAATGGGATTGCTGAGTCAAATGGTATGTCTGGTTCTAGATCCTTGAGCAATCACCACACTGTCTTCCACAATGGTTGAACTAATTTACACTCACACCAACCATATAAGAGCATTCCTACTTTTCCACAGCTTCACCAGCATCTATTGTTTCTTGACTTTTTAATAATCACCATTCTGACTGGTATAAGATGGTATCTCATTGTGGTTTTTATTTCCATTTATCTAACGATCAGGGATGTTGAGCTTTTTTACATATGTTTGTTGGCTGCATAAATGTCTTTTTTTTGAGAAGTGTTTATGTTCCTTGCCTACCTTTTGATGATTTGTTTTTTCTTGTAAGTTTGTGTAAGTTCATTGTAAATTCTGGATATTAGACATTTGTTGGGGTAGGCTGCAATAATTTTCTCCCATTCTGTAAGTTTGCCTGTTCACTCTGATGATAGTTTATTTTGCTCTGCAGAAGCTCTTTGGTTTAATTAGATCCCATTTGTCAATTTTAGCTTTTGTTGCAATTGCTTTTGGTGATTTCATTATAAAATCATTGCCCATGCCTATATCCTGAAAGATGTTGCCGAGATATTCTTCTAGGATTTTTGTGGTTTGGGGTTTTAAATTTAAGTCTTTAATTTATCTTGAGTTAATTTTTGTATAAGGTATAAGGAAGGGGTCTAGTTTCAGTTATCTGCATACAGTTAGCCAGTTTTTCCAGTACCATTTATTAAATAGGGCATCCTTTCCCCATTGCTTGTTTTTGTCTGGTTTGTTGAAGATCAGATGGTTGTAGATGTGTGGTCTTATTTCTGAAATCTCTATTCTGTTCCACTGGTCTAGATGTCTGTTTTGGTACCAGTACCATGCTGTTTAGGTCACTGTAGCCTTGTAATATAGTTTGAAGTCTGGCAGTATGATGGTTTGAAGTCTGGTAGCATGATGTCTCCAGCTTTGTTCTTTTTCCTTAAGATTGACTTGGCTATACAGGCTCTTTTGTGGTTCTATATAAATTTTAAAGTGTTTTTTTCTAATTCTTTGAAAAAATGTCAATAGTAGTTTGATGGGAATAGCATTGAATCTGTAAATTACTTTGGGTAGTATGGCCATTTTCATGATATGATTCCCCCTATCCATGAGGATGGAATGTTTTTCCATTTGTTTGTGTCCTTTCTGATTTTTTTTTTTTTTTTTTTTTTTTTTTTTTTTTTGAGCAGTAGCTTGTAGTTCTCCTTGAAGAGGACCTTCTCATCCCTTGTTAGATGTATTCATAGGTATTTTCTTCTCTTTGTAGCAATTGTGAATGAGAGTTCAGTCGTGATTTGGCTCTCTGCTTGTCTACTGTTGGTGTAATGTAATGCTTGTGACTTTTGCACATTGATTTTGTATCTTGAGACTTTGCTGAAGTTGCTTATCAGCTTAAGGACCTTTTGGGCTGAGATGATGTCATTTTCTAAATATAGGATCATGTCATCTGCAAACAGAGACAATTTGTTCTTTTCTCCTTTATGACCGGGTGTGACCCAATGACCAGCTTTATCAATGGACTGTGAGTGGAAGAAACAAGTCTCCCCTCTGAATATGCATTGTTTTTTCAAACCCTCTAAACATTGATTTTCCTTATGACATGGTGACTAGCAAAATTCAAGACAGTGTCTGCTCTGTAAACTTTGGTTCTTGAGTGACAATGATGAAAAATTTTGTCTACAGATCCATGTTGAGCATGTAGTGTGAGGGATAAATAAACTTTTTTTTGTTTTAAGCCTATGTTTCTGCCCCACAACCTAGGTGATTCTGAGTGATAAACATTGCAAACATCCAGGCAACATACAGTTGAATTTCAGGACATGCTAATTCATTTATTTATTCATTCAACACATTTATTGTGTATCAGCAGATGCCATGCTAGGCTTTAATTTGCAAAGCTCAAAAAGACATGGTTGCTGTTCTCAAGCAGATCATAGTTTCGTGGGAGAGAAATAGAAGTAAACAAATAAATAAAACTTAACATGAAAGGAAATAAAATGCTGTGTATGCAAAGTGCTATAAAAACACAGATTAGGGAACAATTACCTAAATAGGAATAAAGAAAGAGAATGTGACATTTGAATTGTGTCTTGAAAGAGGTGTAGAATTTTTGCAGGTAGATATAGCTTGGAAAGAAAGTATTTTAGGCCAGAGGAATATTCTGTGTAAATGCTGTAAAAGATCAGTAATTAAAAAAAAAAAAAAAAAAGGTTTTTTTTTCTTTACTTCCAGCTGTATGAACAGTTCTGAAATTCAAAGCTAGAGATTATATTGATACTTCAACTGACTTGCAAGATAAAACACTTGGTAGCATATATTTTATATGTATATTGTATTTATACCTTTATATGCCTACTTACACACATATACATTTAAGTAAGCAATTTAATCTGTTTTTAACTTTTATTTTAAGTTCAGGGGTACATGTGGAGGGTGTGCAGGTTTTTTACATAGGTGAATGTATGTCATTTTTTTTTTTTTTTTTTTTTTTTTTACTGATCATTTCATCCCCTAGGTATTGAGCCTAGAACACATTAGTTATTTTTCCCAAATCTCTTTCTCCTCCCGCACTCCATCCGCTGATGGGTTCCAGAGTTTGCTGTTCCCCTCTATGTATCCATATGTTCTCATCATTTACTCCCACTTATAAGTGAGAACATGTGGTATCTGGTTTTCTGTTTCTGCATTAGTTTGCTAAAGTTAATATTCACCAGCTCCATCCATGTTACTGCAAAGAACATGATATCATTCTTCTCTATGGCCATGTAGAATTCCATGGTGTACCTGTACCATATTTTTCTATTTAGTCTACCATTTATGAGCAATTAGGTTGGTTCTATGTGTTTGCTATTGTGAATAGTGATGCAATTAACATACATGTGCTTGTGTCTTTATAAAATAGAACAATTTATATTTTTGGAGGTATATACCCAGTAATGGGATTGCTGGGTCAAATGGTATTTCTGACTTTAGGTCTTTAAGGAATTGCCACACTGCCTTCCAGAATGGTTGAATTAATTTACACTCCCACCAACAGTATATAAGCATTCCTAATTCTCCACCACCTTGCAAAGATCTGTTTTATTTTTTGTTTTGTTGTTTTTTTGACTTTTTAATAGCCATTCTAACTGGTGTTAGCTGGTATCTCATTGTGGTTTTGATTTGCATTACTCTAATGATCAATGATGTTGAGGATTTTTTTTTCCTATGCTTGTTGGGCACATGTATGTCTTCTTTTGAAAAGTATCTGTTCCTGTCTTTTGCCCACGTTTTAATGGGGTTGTTTGTTTTTTCTTGTAAATGTGTTTAAGTTCCTTACAGATGCTGAATATTAGACCTTTGTCAGATGCATAGTTTGTAAAAATTTTCTCTAATTTTGTAGATTGTCTGTTTACTCTGTTGATAGTTTATTTTATAGAAGCTCTTAAATTAGATTCCATTTGTCAATTTTTGCTTTTGTTGCTGTTGCTTTTGTAATCTTTGTCATAAAATCTTTGTCTGTGCCTATGTCCTGAATGGTGTTGCCTAGGTTGTCTCCCAGGGTTTTTATAGTTTTGGGTTTTACATTTAAGTCTTTAATACATCTTGAGTTATTTTTTGTATATGGTGTAAGGAAGGGGTCCAGTTTCAATTTTCTGCATACAGCTAGCCAGTTATCTGAGCACCTTTTATTGAATAGGATGTCCTTTCCCCATTGCGTGTTTTTGTCAGGTTTGTCAAAGATCAGATAGTTGTAGGTGTGCAGTCTTTTTTATTGGTTCTGTATTCTGTTCTATTGGTTTTTGTATCTGTTTTCATAACAGTACCATGCTGTTTTCATTGCTGTAGCCCTCTAGTATACTTTGAAGTCAGGTAGCATGATGCCCCCAGCTTTGTTCTCTTTACTTACGATTGCTTCAGCTGTTTGGGCTCTTTTTTGTTTTCAAATGAATTTTAAAATAGTTTTCTCTAGTTCTCTAAAGAACATCAATGGTAGTTTAATGGGAATAGCATTGAGTCTATACATTGCTTTGGCCAGTATGGCCATTTTAATGATATTGATTCTTCCTATCTATGAGCACGGAATGTTTTTTCACTTGTTTGTTTCATCTCTGAGCAGTAGTTTCTAGTTCTCCCTGTAGAGATATTTTACTTCCCTTGTTAGCTGTATTTCTAGGTATTTTATTCTTTTCATTGCAAATTTAAATGGGACTTCGTTCATGATTTGGCTCTTGACTTGACTGTTGCTGGTGTATAGAAATGCTAGTGGCTTTTGAACATTCATTTTATATCCTTACTGAATGGGCAAAATCTGGAAGCATTCCCCTTGAAAACTGGCACATGACAAGGATGGCCTCTCTCACCATTTCTATTCAACATAGTATTAGAAGGTCTGGCCAACGCAATCAGGCAAGAGAAGAAAATAAAGAACATTCAAATGGGAAGAGAAGAAGTCAAACTATCACTGTTTGTGGATGACATAATTCTATATCTAGAAAACCCCATCATCTCAGCTCAAAAGCTTAAGCAACTTCAGCAATTTAATATTTTATAGCACTCATAGGAAATGGAGATATGTGATTATGTGACTCAAGTCTCTCTCCCTACCTTAGTGTAACCTCCACAATGTCAGGAAAGAGTCCCATTTTGTTTAACCTTATATGAAATGCCATTGCTTTGCACGGTGCCATCCCACAGTAAATACACAATAACTGTTGAATAAATAAGCACTTATGATTCTTAATGAGTTATATCATCTAATGTCATTAGTAGTTTATGAGATGTTTGACCCTCTTATTTTAATTGAATTTTCAAAACATCTACTTTCTGTTTTAATGACATTACCTAACCTACTGAAATATCTTTTCTTCAAAATAGTTCCTCAGGGAACTCTTCTGATGCTCTTATCTCACGTAATATGTCAGGAAACAAAGCTAGAAGCTTTGAATCCCTCTATCTCTCTATCCCAGACTATATGTTCTGTTAGGGAAGATAGTCTTTGATGTAGTTAAGCAGTTTGTATTGAATTTGACAAACATATCCAAGAAACTGAAGTTTGAAGAAAAACAATGACCAAGTGCTCACAATTTATATTTCTTACTCTCTGATTTGTCCTGATCAAGTTTTAATCAGGCTTTTCTCTGCCACACGGGCTCTTGAACTTTGGCTTGCTCAATCTGAACAAGCACTGAAATGCAGAATATCCACCTTAAACGGTGTTTTAATTTTATATGTCAACTTGGCTAGTTATCCAGATATTTGGTCAAACATTATTCTGGATGTTTCTGTGAAAATGTTTTTTATATTTTATTTTTTGATGAGATTAACATTTAAACTGTGTACGTTGAGTAAAGCAGATTACTCTCCATATATAAGTGGGTCTCATTCACTCAGTTGAAGGTCTTAATAGAACCAAGACTGACTTCCCCAGAGCAAGAAGAAATTTTGCCAGCAGTCTCAAACAGCATCTCTTTTCTGAGTCTCCAGCCTGCTAGCCTACCATGCAAATTTTGGTCTTACCAAGCCTCCACAATTGTGTAAGCCAATTCATTACAATGAAAATCTTTTTTTTTTCTCTCTCTCTCTCTCCACACACAGTCTCTCTCTCTCTCTCTCTCTCTCTTACTCTGTTGGTTCTCTTTGTCTGGAGAATCATGATAAAAAAGCAATGAATCCTAAAAATTGAAATGGGGTGACCATAGTGAGAATCATTTCCTATCAGATCATCCTGGACATGCTGTTTCCTTTCAATCTTTTGACTTATTTCACCTCGTCATTTCTGGCTAGCTCTATAGGAACTCCCTTTTTTAAAAGAAAAAAAAAAAAAAGAAAAAGAAAAGAAAATAAAAAAAACATTTTATTTCTGTTTGATTTTAAGACAGTTTCAGATCCTGAGATCAGAGTATTTTTCTTATCGCAATTGTCTTTTTGAAAAAAAGTTTCTTCTTACGTAAACCTGGATTTGTTTTTATTTGATACAAGAAGTTATGAAAGCAGAAAATGAAGATTAAAATTTAAATATAGGGATGAGTTGAGGGGAAATTAGGGATAAATGCAAATGAACACCACCAACAACAAAATGTTAGAGGCAACCATTAAAGATGGTAATACAAATAAATTTAAGATATACCTGAAGAAAAAAATAGACAAAAGGATACAAACAACTAAGGCAAAGAGGTTACATAGTTGTTTTTTGGTTAAGTATACGTTTTTGGTCCCCTAAATAAGCATGATATATGTTCAATGAAGGCTTGCCTAAAGAGACTGTTTAGATCATACAGAAGTCCCCGCTGATCTGTGGGGGATACATTACAAGATGTGTTTTGCATGCCTGAAACTGCAGATAGTACCTAACTCTATATACAGTTTTTTTCCTATGCATACATACCTATGCCAAGTTTAATTTAGAAGTTAGGCAGAATAAAAAATTAACAACAACCAATAATAAAATAAACCATTATAACACTATGCTAGAATAAAAATTTTGTGAATGTGGTCTCTCTCTCTCTCTCAAAATATCTTCCTGTAATATATTTGGTGCATCAACCTAATACTCACCTATTTTTAATATGGGTAACCCTGAGTATCTGAAATCATAGAAAGCAAAACCATGAATAATGGGGGACTACTGTATTTAGAGAATTGTTCTCAAGATTACTTACTGAATATATACATTACCCTGTTTGTAATAGAAACACGTGGTAATGGCCTCATTAAACCACTGGTGAATACCTTAATTTTAGTATGCTTAGTGGAATTAAAGTGGAACTCCCCTAATACTCATGAAAGAAATTATGCAAGTGTCCATATTCTATACTTGAAACAGAAAAAAATGAGAGAAAACATTTTATGCTTCACCCAGGAAAATGTTTTGAATTTCTTTAGACAAAAAGAAATTAAAAACCATCTTTACATGATATGTCAAATGTACTATCTTGTAGTTTGTAAATAGAATGGAGGGTAAAATGCAATAATTTTACAAAAAGTAGGAAGAGACTTCCTTCTGGTATAAAGGCAGAGTAACTTTTTAGGCCACAGCTATCCTACCACACAAATGCTGTCATCCCTCAACGGATATTACTCAGGTAGGAATGGATACATCCCAGGCAGGAATTCCATGCTGAAAACTGCCCTCAAGAGAATGTTTGATTGGGACTTATTACAATTTTTGCCAAATCTGTTTCAAGAATGTAGTAAAAAAAAAAAAAAAAAAAAAAAAGTGCAGCATTAAACCCATTAATTAGTTTTCATGTATATTTCAGTGAGGGCAAAATGTCAGACACACATAGTAATTAGAAGAGAGTTCTTTTCATTAACTGTAATGAATGTTGACTCTTCATGTTTCATTAACATTACTTCTGCTGACTAGGGAATTCATCAAAAGAACAGAAAGGATCATCAGTCTACACAAGATAATGTATTCTGGGTGTCCGAGGAGGGTTGATACTTTGAAATATATTTCACTGGCCTGTCCCGATAGCTCATGCCTGTAATCCCAGCACTTTGGGAGGCCAAGGTGGGTGGATTACCTGAGGTTGGGGGTTGGAGACCAGCCTGACATGGAGAAACCCCATCTCTACTAAAAACACATAATTAGCTGGGCGTGGTGGCACATGCCTGTAATCCCAGCTATTCAGGCGGCTGAGGCAGGGGAATCTCTTGAATCCGGAAGGTGGAGGTTGCGGTGAGCAGAGATTGCACCATTGCACTCCAGCCTTGGCAACAAGATGGAAACTCCGTCTCAAAAAAAAAAAAAAAAAAAAAAAAGATAGAAAAAAGTAAAGAAAAAAATATATATATACATAACTCTAGAATCAAGTAAATTTCAATTGCCTCAATGGCAGGAATATAAGGGTCAGGGGAAAACTTGAGAAGTGATTGTCTCCTGGTCTCAATGTTGGGAGTAATTCCTATCATTTTCTTAATTATCTATCTAATGCCCTGTGCTTATTGAAGAATCCACCATTACTTTTCTCAAAAGCAACAGCTGTAAGACAACATGTTTGCTTAAAGGAAATCTCTGTGGTCAATATTTACTTCAAGTATGGGTGAATGTTCCCAGTATACCTCCCTCAACACGGAGGGGGATAATCTGATCCTTTGTTTTTCTTTAGTTTTTGCCGCATTTACATTGGGCTGAATGGTTTCTGGGAAGGCTGAAGGATGGAAGCCCAAGGAATTGGAAAGATCTCTCAGAATATAGGATACCCATTTTCCTAACCACTGTGCTATTTAATAAATCCAAAGTCTGAGTAGATACTTGATTTTAGGGGAGTGCTGGCAGAATAGTGATCTGTGTAACTAACAAGTTCATTTTGAAAAACTTTCTTTGAGATACAAATTGGAAAAAGTAAAAGATGTGCTTTGCTGGACCAAGATGTAAAAATTCTCTATATATGTCAAAAAATTTGCCAAAATTGTCCGGATACGGTACCTCATGCCTATAGTCCTAGCACTTTGAGAGGCCAAGGCAGACAAATTACTTGAGGTCAGGAGTTTGAGACCAGTCTGGCCAACATGGTGAAACCCCGTCTCTACTAAAAATACAAAAATTAGCCAGGCATACTGGCACATGCCTGTATTCCCAGGTACTCAGGAGACTGAGGTAGGAGAATCACTTGAACCAGGGATGGGGAGGCTGCAGTGAGCAGAGATTGTGCCACTGTACTCCAGCCTGGGCAACAGAGCAAGACTCCATCTCAAAAACAAACAAACAAACGAGCAAACAATTAGCCAAAATTAGTTAAAGGGAGGCAAAAGGGCTAAATACAAGATTTGGCAAGGTTTTTATGACCTGTGTAAGTCAATGAACTTAAATAGATTTTTATCAGATTATTTTCCTTCAGATGAACTACTTAAGTGTAGATTTTTATAATGCCCATAGAGTTATTAACTTTGCCAAAAGGCATTGCTTCTCAACACAGAAAAAGCAAGTACTAAAAACATTTATTTTGAAGTCACTTTGCTTATGATTGATTCTTGATTTCATCTCTTATTAGCTGTGTGAACTTGTACAATGAGGTGAATCATACCTCATCTGTGAAAGGATGATGATAATAGTATCTACCTCATGGGGCTGCTGCAGAATGAGATGATGAGATGCTAGTTTTAAAGTGCTCAGCATAGCAAACACTCTCTATATAGCAATGCTTGTAAAGAAAAAGGGAAGAAGAGAAGGAAGTGAAGGAAGAGGAGGAGAAGGGCTTCTACTATTAAGGCTACCTTAATTTAGTCTGTAGTACATCATGGATATAGATAATGAACTCTTCCAAAAGGAAAAGTTTCAAGGATTTTAAAGGCTGTAATTTCCAAATGGCATACATATGTTCTTTATAATATAACTTTCAAATATTTTTTCAATTTTAGTAAACTATATTCAAATATAAATTGAAATATACTTCCTGCATTGAAGATGTGTCCCATTGAATTTCCTGCAATATATAAAGCGCTATGACTTTTGTAAACACAGTTTTTCTTTTGCTAAAATTTGGCATATCACTTAGTATTCACTTATACTATGCTTTATTATTATAATTATATTGTTATAATTATACTATGCTTATACTATTATAAAGTAAAAGACAACACAATTAGATGTGTCAGAAAAATATCACATTTAAAAACAATTGAGCTCAGGTTTAATTTTATTTAAAGATTAAGAGAACGATGAAAATAACAACTAAATAAAACTTTTGGGTATATTCACTGGTATTCTTTTTTTTTTCACGGCTTTAGCATGTATTTCACATACCATAAAATTCACACATTTAAAATATAAGTTCAGTGTTTTTTTAGTATATTTACAGAATTATGCAACTATCACTCCAAGCTAATTTTAACATTTTGCCAATAGTATAGCTATTATCCACCAACCCCCATCCTCTATAGATTGACCTAGTCTGGGCATTTCATTTAAATTTTATCATATAACATGGGGTGCTTTGTCACTGATCTCTTTCAGTTAGCATAATGTTTTCAAAGTTAATCCAAGCTCTAGCATGCATCAGTACTTCATTTCTTTTTACTGTTGAACTTCTTTGTATGGATATGCCACATTTTATCTATTATCAATTAATCAATATTTGGATAATTTCCACTTTTGGACCTTTATAATAATGATGGTATTAACATTCTTGTGCAATTTTTTAAGTGTACATATGTTTTTATTTCTCTTGGATACATACCTAGGAGTAAAATTGCTGGGTCATATGGTAACCTTATGTTTAACATTTTAAGAAATTACTAAATATTTTTCAAAATGACTTCACCATTTTACATTCCCACCGACAATATATGAGAGATCTGTTTTTCCATATCCCTGTCAGCACTTGTTATTATCCGTCTTTTTAATTCTAACCATCCTACAGGGTATAAAGTGGTATCTCATTGTGGTTTTGATTTGAATTTCCCTGATGACAAATGATGTTGAGCATCTTTTCACATGCTTATTGGTCATATTTGTCTTTTTTGGAGACATGCTTATTCAGGTACTTTGGTAATTTTAAACTTAGGCTATTTGTCTTTTTATTGTTAAAACGTAAGAATTCTGTATATATTCTGGATAACAATATCTTATCCAAACTATGATTTACAAATATTTTCCCCCATTTTGCTTGTTATTGCTGAATGTTCTGTTAGGATGCTTCTGCTTTCTTCCCTCCTGTAGGATGGGAGTGAATCAATATCTTTGTGTAGTAGAACAATTGAACATGTGGGCTCTAAGTCAGTTAGTCCTGAGTGGAGTGTGGGCTTAACCACTTCTTCTGTGATAGTGAACAAGTCCTTCCTTTCTGACATCAAACATCTTCATTTATAAGATGAAATTAATAATACCAGTGTGTTCCTCATAAATTCGTTGTGAGAAGTTACATTACCGAATGAAGTAACACATGTACTATAGGGCCTGGCCCATAGTAAATGCTCAGTAAATTCTAGCTGCTCTAAGTATTATAACTTAGTATAACATACACATTAATATAATTAGAGAAAAATATTCCTTTGGATACCCCAAAGTGTAACAGCCTGAATTCTAATTTTGAAATCCCTTTTTATGAAGAATAAGCTGAATAAGAAGTTTGTCACATATTCACACACAATTTTTCATCCAAAATACTCAATACCGTTTTTTTTTTTTTAAAAAGAGACACACAGGGTTTTGCTTTTTTCTATTCTCCTTTATTGACAGATTTTTCTCTAAGAAGGTAGCTGACCATGGAAACCAATTAATCTGTCTCTTGAGGCAAAGCCATCATTTGCAAAATAATGTACTCAAGTGCCCGCCCCAAATGCTCCAGAACAGCAAGAAGGGAGAAGACAGTGTTTTCTTTGAATTTCCTCTGATGAAAAGAGTTACGTGGGAAGCACATATGTACCTCTGTGTGAGTGTGTGTATGTAAATGCACATGTAGTAGGAGGGGACACATAATTCAGTCATTCTTACATACCTCCCTGAAGCTTTCCAAAAAGATTTTATGTGCATTATGTGTTGTATGAGAACTCATTTAGACACACACATTTACTTGCTGCACATTTTGTGTTTTCCTCTGTGTTCATGGACATTTAATTTCCTCTTGGCTTCTCTAGTGCCTAGCACAGTGCATTAATAAAGTAGAAAATGTGAATTAATACCTAGAAATAGTATAAAGTTTAAGGTGGCTCATAGCATGGATTTTGGAGTTAATGATAAGCTTGATTCCAATTCTGCCACTTACTGGCTCTATGATTTGGTTTAATTCTTTAACTTACCGGAGTCCCAGTTGTTTTAACCATAAAATTTAATTAATAACATATAAGCCATAAGTTGTTTTGAAACTTAAATGAGGTAATGTGGGTAAAGTACATACCAAGGTGCCTTGCTTGGCATATAGTAGGCACTCAATGAATGATAGTGATAAGAACTAAGGATATATTTATTAATTTAATAAATGCATAGTAATTTACTGATCACAATACTGAGGATTTATTTATTTAATACAATTTTCAAATACAATGCTAGACATCAAGAATGCAAAGATAAGACACAGTATCAGTCCTCAATAGACTTCTAGTAGGGTGGAGGAAGTAGCAAAATAAAACAACTAAAAGCTATACAATTAGGTAAGTACTATGGTAGGAATCTGTGGATGGTTCAATAGGGGTCTATAGATGGGCCCTCAGGATACAGTTGAACTTGACTGAAATTACCATATTTTTCTGACATTTCATTAAGAAAATGATCAAACATAGAAAAAAATCAAATAATTGTTAAATAAGCATCTATATGCTGACCACCATACTCTCCAGTTAATATTTTGCTGTGCTTATTTTATTACCTATCTAAGCATTTCTCCATTTCTCTATCCAGCCACTAAATCTATCTTATTTTAAATGCATTTAAAAATAAGTTGCAACTATCAGTATACTTTACTCTGACAAATACATGTTATTAAACAAGTTTAATATTTGTTTATGTTTTCTTTTATGAGGTAAAATTTGAATAGTGACACACACACACCCCCCTTAAGTATAATGCTTGAGGACTTTTGACAAAATGTAATATCTATGGAATCCAAGTGTTATCAAGATCTAGATCACTACCTCATGAAGTTCCTTAAGGCACTTCCCAGCCAATCCCTTTCCATAACCCTAAACTTCCATCCTCTAACATCAAATATGCTCTGATATTTGTAGGGAAGAAAAAGTAATATCTTTTCCTCACCCATCACAAGGTTCATGGCTGAGATCCCTGTAGCAAAAGACAAATTAATAAGAGAAAAAGATACAAATTTATTTGACATTAGTTTTACCTGACACAGGAGCCTTCAGAAATTAAGACCGAAAGAAACAAGAAAATCTGAGTACTTTTAGGGACAGTCATGTAGAAATATGATTGGAGGACAAAAGAATATGATCTAATGGTAATAAGCTGGGCTGAGGAGGGACTTTACCAAGACCTGTTTTATCAGACTATTCTCTGTCTCTGTCTTCATTCCTTTCCTGTGGGTGTAGGGAGGATCCATTTGGAATGAGAGTCTTATAAACTATTTCAAGGGAAGGTTAGCTGGGTTGTATGGCCCAGTTCAGAAATAAAGGGATGAGGGGAGTTCTAGTTTCAATGGCCCACTTTAGGAGAGAGAGGGTAGGAGAAGGTCAGAGAGATCTTTCTGCTTCTATTTTGTTTAATTTCCTCCGGCTTAAAATACTCAATGTGCGAACTATGTGCCATATTTTGGGTAACATGTCCTGAACCCCATCATTTTTTTAAATATAGAGTATTTTAGCCTTTTTAGAACTTTATATAAATGAAATCAGATAGAATTGTATTATTTTATGTAAGGCGTCTTTCACTCAGAATAATGTTTTTGATATAGATCCATGTTTTTCCAGATTTATCAAAGTTGTTGCATGTATTATCAGTGTGTTCATTTTTTAATTTTAAAGATCACACAACATCAAATTTACCATCTTAACAATGTTTGAGTTTAGAGTTGAGTAGTATTAAGTACATTCACATTGTCATGCAATGGATCTCCAGGACTTCTTCATCTTACAAAACTAAAACTCTATACCCATTAAGCAACATTTTATGTCCCCCTTCCTCTGGCCCCTGGAAACCACTATTTTGCTTTTTTGTTTCTATAAATTGGATTACTTTAGATACTTCATGTAAGTGGAATCATACATTTGTGACTGAATTATTTCACTTAGCATAATGTCTTCAAGGTTTATTCATGTTGTAGTATGTGATAGGATTTCCTTTTTTAAGGCTGAATAATATTCCATTATATGTATAGACCACATTTTGTTTATTCATTAATCCATGGACACTTGGATTGCTTCTACCTCTTGGCTACTGTAAATAATGCTGCTATGAATATGGACATGCAAATACCTCTTTGACATACTGAGTTATATGGTACTTATACTTTTAATTTTTTGAGGAAACATACGTAGTTTTTCACAGTGGCTGTAACATTTTACATTTTCACCAACACTGCATGTATTAGGGTTCTCCAGAGAGAAAGAACAAATAGGATATATGTATATATGACAGGGAGTTTATTAAGGAGAATTGGCTCACACAATCACAAGGTAGGACATGATAGGCCATCTGCAGACTGGGGAAGAAAGAAGCCAGTAGAGGCTCAGTCTGAGTCCAAAAGCCTCAAAAGCAGGGAAGCTGACAATGCAGCCTTTAATCTGTTGCCAAAAGCCTAAGAACCCCCAGCAAAACACTGGTATAAGTCCAAGAGTCCAAAGGCCAAAGATTCTGGAGTCTAATGTCCAAGGGCAGGAGGAACAGAAGGAGCATCCAGCATTGGAGAAAGATGAAAGCCAGAAGACTCAGCCAGCCAACTTATCCCACCTTCCTACACCTGCTTTGTTCTAGCTGTGGTGGCAGCCAATTGTACGGTCCCCACCCACATTGAGGGTGGGTCTTCCTTTCCCAGTCCACTGACTCAAATGTCAATCTCCTTCGACAATGCCCTCACAGACACATCCCAGAAATAATACTTCACCAGCCATCTAGTCATCCTTCAATCAAGTTCACACGCAATATTAACCATCACAGTGCATATAAGTTCCAATCTCTCCACATCATTGTCACCATTTGTTATTTTCTGTTATTTTCTATAGTAGCCATCCTATCAGATACGAGGTAATGTTTCATTATGGTTTTCATTTGCATTTTTTAATGAATAGTGATGTTGAGCATCTTTTCATATGTTTGTTGTAAATTTGCATATCATCTTTAGGGCAATGTATTCAAGTCCTTTGCCCATTTTTAAATTTAGTTATTAGAATTTTGTTGTTGAGTTGTAGAGTGTATTCATTGGGGTTCTCTAGAAGGACAGAGCGTGTGTATGTATATATATATACACACACACACACATATATATACACACACACACACACATATATACACATACATAGCGAGAGAGTGTATTAAGTATTAACTTACATGATCACAAGGTCCCACAATAAGCTGCCTGCAAGCTGAGGGGCAAGGAGAGCTAGTCCATGTCCCAAAACTGAAAAATTTGAAGCCCAATGTTTGAGGGCAAGAAGCATCCATCATGGGAGAAAGATGTAGGCTGGGAGGCTAAGCCAGTGTCTCCTTTTCACATTTTTCTGCCTGCTTTATATTCGCTGGCAGCTGATTAGATTATGCCCACTAGATTCAGGGTGGATCTGCCTTCCCCAGGCCACTGACTCAAATATTAATCTCTTTTGACAACACCCTCGCAGACACACCCAGGATCAATACTTTGCATCCTTCAATCCAATAAAGTTAACACTCAGTATTAACCATCATAACTCCACCTGTTGTCAACTTGAATCCATACACACCTGAGATTATACATAATCTTCAAATAAAGACAATAAGGTCATAATTTTGCCTAACATAATACAGTTATCCTTCATACAACCAGAAACACACCAATCCCCAACTCAAATGCTATTACATTAACAATACTTAAATGCTGATATGAAGTCACTAAATCTTATGTCACATGAAGAAGAAAAAGGAAATACAATGAAGATATTTTCTTAGTACAAGTGTATACATGCATAAACATGTTTTTAGCAAAAGAAAGAGGAGATACTAATGACAATTACAGCCCACGTTTTTGCAGCTGGTCACGTGATCATAGCTGGTATTGATAACTACCTTCTTCTACTACCCATTCTGTATTCCCTTTGCTTTCCGCAAGCACCTCAGCAGGTTGTGTTTTACTTTTTCCTGGTGGAGTGACTCAAACCCCAAACCTTCATTCCTGAGGGATCTGGGTCATTTGTAGTCCTGCCTGGATTGGGCTGTTGTAGTTTCCCATTGACCTTAATCATAGGGCATGGTGACACTAAAAGACGCACCAATGTATCTTCTGTATTCCATGCATTTCTTACCTCCATTGTGGGGTGGTAGACTGATTTCATCTTGATAGTCCAGGTCATCACCCTAGCCAACAGTGTAACTCCCTTCGTAGTCTGTTGCCTTAAAGGTCAGAGGAGCCCAGAGTGTCCAGGTGGCAATCCTATCTTCCAGTTTAATGGAATCTTTGTTGTGTCTCTTAATGGAAGCATTCCTCCCTCTGGAACTAAGACCTCTAGACCAGTAGAATGTAATGTCACAGAAACAGGAAGCAAAAACTTTGCTAATGGATCACTAGGGGTGATGATGACTGTTGCCACATCCACTTCCACACCTTGATTCCTGGACCCGTAAATTCTGGCTATGAGAGAAAGAATACCAATTATTGGATGCTGATTCAGAGCATACATGGCCTTCTGGAGAACTCTTCCCCAGCCCTGCAAAGTATTGTTGCCTAGTTGGCATTGTAATTGTGACTTCAAAAGGCCATTCTATCAATTCAGCTGCTTCAAGATGATGGGGAACATGGTAAGACTAGTGAATTCCATGAGCACGAGTTCACGGCCACACTTCTTTAGCTGTAAAGTGAGTGTTTCGGTCAGAGGCAATGCTGTGTGGAATACCATGATGGTAGATAAGGCATTTCATGAGTCCACAGATGGTAATCTTGGCAGAAGCATTGTGTGCGGAATGGGCAAACCCATATCTCCAGTAAGTGTCTATTCCAGTGAGGACAAACCTCTGCCCTTTCCATGATGGAAGAGGTCCAATATAATCAACCTGCCACGAGGTAGTTGACTGATCACCCTGAGGAATCATGCCATATCGAGGGCTCAGTGCTGGTCTCTGCTGATGGCAAATTGGGCACTCAGCCGTGGCCATAGCCAGGTCAGCCTTGGTGAGTGGAAGTCCATATTGCTGAGTCCATGCCTAACCTACCTCCCTGACACCATGGCTACTTTGTTCACAGGACCATTGGACAATGACAGGGGTGGCTGGGAAAAGAGGCTGATTCTGCTTCCATGCAGAGTGCACAACCAGGTGTACTGCTCACAACTCCGCCCACTGGGAAGATTTCCCTTCACCACTGTCCTTCAGGAATGTCCTAGAAAGGGGCTGTAGTGATGCAGTTGTCCACTTTTGGGTGGTGCCTGCATATTGTGCAGAACCATCTGTGAAGCAAGCCCTAGTCTTCTCTTCTTCTGTCAAGTGATAATAGTGAACTCCCCAAGAGGCTATCAGTGCAGGCTACGGGAGAGAATGCAGGATGGTAGAATTAGAGAGCATGGGAATTCAAGACACTTCTTTATTTAACTTACTTATGCCTTCAGGACCTGCTCGTGCCCGATCACGTATATACCCACTTCAATTTGATGACGGAATGCTGCTGTGCATGACCCACTTTATGGCTAGATGGGTCAGAAAGTACCCAGTTTATAACAGGAAGTTCAGGTTGCATGGTGACTTGATAACCTATAGTCAAACGTTCAGTTTCTACCAAAGCCAAGGAACAGGCCAAGATCTGTCTCTCAAAAGAAGAGTGGTTACCTGCAGAAGATAGCAGGGCCTTGCTCCAAAATCCTAGAGGCCTCCTCTGTGATTTACCTATGGGGGCCTGCCAGAGGCTCAAAACTGCATCCCTATCTGCCACTGACACCTCAAGCACCATTGGATCTGCTGGTCCATATGACTCAAGTGGCAGAGCAGCTTGCACAGCAACCTGAACCTGTTGCAGAGCCTTCTCCTGTTATGGACCCCACTCAAAACTAGCAGCCTTTCAGGTTATTCAATAAATAGGCTAAAGTAATACAGCCAAATGAGGAATGTGTTGCCTCCCAAATCCAAATAGGCCCACTAGGCATTGTGCCTCTTTCTTGGTTGTAGGAGAGGCCAAATGCAGCAACTTATTCTTCACCTTAGAAGAAATATCTCAACAGGCCAAACACTACTGGGCCCCTAGAAATTTTACTGAGGTAGAAGGTCTTTGAATTGTAGTCGGATTTATTTCCCATCTTCTGGCATGCAAAGGTCTCATCAATAAGTCCAGTGTGTTTTCTACTTTTTGCTTGATGTATCCAATCAGCATAATGTCATCAATGTAATGGACCAGTGTGATGTCTTGCAGAAGTGAAAAGTGATGAAGGTCTCTCCGAATAAGATTATGACACAAAGCTGGAGAGTTGATATACCCCTGAGGTAGGACAGTAAAGGTATATTGCTGGCTTTGACAACTGAAGGCAAAACACTTCTGTTGGGCATTATGGACAGGAATGGAGAAAAAAGGCATTTGCCAAGTCAATGGCTCCATACCAGGTACCAGGAGATGTGCTAATTTGCTCAAGCAATGAAACCATATCTGGTACAGCAACTGCAATTGGAGTTACCACTCTCTTAAGCTTACGAAAATCCACTGTCATTCTCTAAGGTCTATCTGTCTTCTGCATAGGCCAAATGGGAGAGTTGAATGAGGATGTGGTGGAAATCACCATCCCTGTATCTTTCAAGTCCTTAATGGTGGCACTAATCTCCGCAGTCCCTCCAGGGATGTGATATTGTTTTTGACTTACACTTTTTCTAAGTAGAGACATCTCTAATGGCTTTCATTTGGCCTTTCCCACCATAATAGCACTCACCCTACTAGACAGGGAGCCAATGTGGGGGTTCTTCCAGCTGCTAAGTATGTCTATGGCAATTATGCATTCTGGCACTGGGGAAACGACCACAGGATGAGTCATCTGGGGACCCACTGGGCCCACTGTAAGTCTATCCTGAGCTAAAACACCATTAATTACCTGAACCCCATAAGCCTCTACTTTAACTGGAGGACCACAATGATGTTTTGGGTCCCCTGGAATCAACAACAACGCAGAGGCAGTATCCAGTATTCCCTAAAATATCTGATCATTTCCCTTTCCCCAAAGCACAGTTACCCTGGTAAAAGGCCGGAGGTCTCCTTGGGGAAGGATGGGAGAAAGATTCACTGCATAAATTGTTGGTAATGTAGTGGGGTCCTTCCTCAAGGGGATCCAGCCTCCCCTTCATTCAAGGGATTCTGGGTCCGGAAACTGGCTCAATTCTGGAAATTGATTGAGGGGCCTTGATTCTCTGTTTTTATAATTCAAATTAGTCTTTTGTCCATTCAACCTAGAAGTGTTTTGCTTCTATAAATTAAGAATGCAGTAGGCTTCCTATCAATTTCACTTCACACCGTGATTAATTAGCCAATGCCAGAGATTCTACAAGAGTCTGACTATTCTGATTGTGGCTTTGTCTCTGCTGTCCATTATGGTAGCTACGCTCACATTGCCTTTGATGATTGAGTTCCACCACTTGACCCCTGCCACCTCGGGATCTAATTATTCTCATTGTATTTACATTTTGTCATTGAATGACTACAGTTCCGCCTTTAGATCTGATGTACAGAGGAGAGCAATTATAGGGCTCTTCAGAGATGCAGGTATTGCCCTCACAAATCTCTTTTGCAAGACATTGTTCAAACATATATCTTCTGAACCCTCCCAGATGGGATGTATAGGTCTAAAATGACTAATCCATTCCACCGTCCCCATCTCACTAAGCCTTTGGATCCCTTTCTCTACATTAAACCAAGGGAGCTCAGGCATTTCCAGTTCACTCACAGTGGGCCGTCTTTTAATCCATTTTTCACCTAACCAAGCAAATAAACCATTAAAACATTTTTTAAATTCCCTAGCTGCAACATTAAAAGCAAAGTCCCTACTTAGTGGGCCCAAATCAACAAATTCAGCCTGATCCAACTGTATGTTCCTTCCACCATTATCCCATACACTTAATATCTATTCCCATGCCTGTTCTCCAGATTTCTGTTTATATAAATTAGAGAACTCAAACAGTTCTCTTCGAGTGGAGCACACCTCCTCATGGGTCACACTCTCAACCTCAATTCTAGGGGCCCACTAGGACTTTAGTCTAGTTATAGGTCTAGAAGCAAACATGGGTGTTGAAGGTGGTTCCTGAGTAGAATCAACATTACTTAGCCTGGCAACTGCCTCAGGGGAGTGTATGACTGTTGCTTCAGGCAACACAGGGTTTACCTCCTCAGACAAAGTTGGAGAGGCTGATGGCAGCATGGATCAGGGAGAGGATGTGGCCACTACTGGGGACGGGGAAGCTACTCCTTCTGGCAAAAAATATTCATCAGAGTTTACAAACTCAATGCCCCCAGCTTCATCAGGGTCCTCCCACATGTGTCCATTCCAAGTTGCAGGGTCCCATTCTTTTCCAATCAGTGCCCTCGCTTTAACAGTAGACACCTAGTGAGGCTGTGCATGCATCTTTTGTTGCAGGTCAGCCACTTCCATGATAAGAACTTGTGTCTGTTTTTTCACAGTTTTAGCTTTTTCCCTACAGGAGGTAAGACTCACTCAGGGCAATCTTAGCAGATTTGAGGCTCAGTATCTGTTTCTGATGCCAGGGGACAGAATCCTTGAGTTTATCATTTTCTTTCATCACTTTGTCCATTGAACTTAGGAGCAACCAACCAGCTTCATCATGTTCCTTGGTTCTCCACGTATGGTCAAAGGTAATGTGTATAATGTCACTAAACTCCTTGTCTCTCACAAGTGGTGACTCAGGAGTGCCAAATGCATTTATTTTGCATAACTCTCTAAATAGTTCACATCAAGGACTATCAGTGTTCTCTTTCCTATTAAAAGTAGAGTCCTTAGCATTTTTGGGTCTAATCTTATTAAGTAGCCAACTCCAGAAATCCCAAAACCAACAAAAGAACTCTATCCTTAATATTCTGTTCCTCTAAAACCACTCCTGGTACTGGAATCAATATTTGTCAGGGTTCTTTAGAGGGACAGAACTAATAGGAGGTCTGTCTATCTATCTATCTATCTATCTATCTATCTATCTATCTATCTATCTATCTATCAAGGGATATAGATATGTGTGTGTGTGTGTGTGTGTGTGTGTATATATATATATATATATATATATATATATATCTCAAGGGAAATTTATTAAGTACTAACTTACATGATCACAAGGTCCCACGATAAGCTGTCTGCAAGTTGAGGAGCAAGGAGAGCCAGTCTGGGTCCCAAAACTGAAGAACTTGGTGTTCAATGTCCAAGGGTGAGAACCATCCATCATGGGAAAAAGATACAGGCCGGGGGACTAGGCCGGTCTCTCCTTTTCACATTTTTCTGCCTGCTTTATATTCGTTAGCAGCTGATTATATAGTGTCCACCAGATTAAGGGTGGATCTGCTTTCCCCAGCTCACTGACTCAAATGATAATCTCTTTTGGCAACTCCTTCACAGATACAACTAAGATCAATACTTTGTATATTTCAATCCAATCAAGTTGACACTCATTATTAACTACCACATACATTTTAAAAAACATATTCTGGATGTTATCCCCTGATCAGGTATGTGGTTTCCAAATGTTTTCTCTCATTCCTTCAGTTGCCTTTTCGTTCTGTTGATTATGTCCTTTGATGCACAGCAGATTTTTAAATTTGTTGTAGTCCCACTTACCTAATTTTCTTTTGTTGCCCATTCTTTGGTATTAGATTCAAGAAGTCATTGCCAAATCTAATGTTATAAAGCATTTTCTCCATGTTTTCTTCCAAAAGTTTTACAGTTTCAGGTCTTACATTTAGGTTTTTGATCAACTTTGAGTTATGTTATGTATACAATGTAAGGTAAGAACCCAACTTGATTCTTTGGCACATGGATATTTCATTTTCCAGAACCATTTTTTGAATAGACTGTTCTTGCTCTATTGAATGATCTTGACATCCTCATCAAACATAAAATTATCATATATGTGAGGGTTTATTTGGGGGCTCATCTTCTATTCAATTGGTTTATATGTCTATTTTTAAATCATTACCATACTGTTTTAATAACTCACTTTGTAATAAGTTTCAAAATCAGGAAGTGTGGGACCTCCAAATTTATATTTCTGTTTTGAGATTGTTTTCACTATTTGGGATCCCTTAAGATTCCATGAATTTTCAAATAGATTTTTGTATTTCTGCCAGAAATCCCATTGAAATTTTAATAGGGGTTGCACTGAATCTGTAGAATGCTTTTTTTTTTTTTTTTTTTTTTTTTTTTGAGACGGAGTCTCGCTCTGTCACCCAGGCTGGAGTGCAGTGGCACAATCTCAGCTCACTGCAAGCTCCGCCTCCTGGGTTCACGCCATTCTCCTGCCTCAGCCTCCCGAGTAGTTGGGACTACAGGCGCCCGCCACCGCGCCCAGCTAATTTTTCTATTTTTAGTAGAGACGGGGTTTCACCATGGTCTTGATCTCCTGACCTTGTGATCCGCCCGCCTCGGCCTCCCAAAGTGCTGGGATTACAGGCGTGAGCCACCGCGCCCAGCCAAAATGCTTTAACTGGTGTTGACATTTTAACAATATTAAGTCTTCCAATCCATGAACACAGGATACCTTTCCATTTATTTGTGTCTCCTTTAATTTTTTCAGCAATGTTTAGTATCTTTAAACATACAAGTGTTTTGCCTCCTTGGTATGTCTGTTTTTAAGTAGTTCATGTTTTTGGATGCTATTATAAATGAAATTTTTTTTTTCCCAATTGTTCATTGTTAATGTATAGAAAAGCAACTGTTTCTTGAATATTGACTTTGTATCTTGCAACTTTGCCGAGTCCTTTTATTAGTTTAGAAATTTTAAGTGGAATTTGTTAGCTGTGGGCTTTTCATATGTGGCCTTTATTATACTGAAATAATGCTCTTTTATTTGAAGTTGGTTAAACTTTTTCATTATGAAAAGGTGTTAAATTGTCTAAAATCTTCTTTTTTGCAACAATAGTATACTTATTTTCATTGCCAACTCATATTTTATTATATGCATATAACATGTTTCATTTAGCTGTTCTCCTCTGGAATGATACCTGGTTTGTTTCTGGTATTTAGTCTTCATGAATAAGTGAGCATATTTTAAACAAGCCAAATTCAAACCAACTAGCCCCATTTGCTCTTGATTTCCAGTACAATTCATAATTGTATTTGTTGGGTTTCTTTTTTTTTCTTTCTTTTTTTTTTTTTTTGAGAGAGAGTCTGGCTCTGTGGCCCAGGCTGGAGTGCAGTGGCCGGATCTCAGCTCACTGCAAGCTCCGCCTCCCGGGTTTACGCCATTCTCCTGCCTCAGCCTCCCGAGTAGATGGGACTACAGGTGCCCGCCACCTCGCCCGGCTAGTTTTTTTGTATTTTTTTAGTAGAGACAGAGTTTCACCATGTTAGCCAAGCTGGTCTCGATCTCCTGACCTCGTGATCCGCCTGTCTCGGCCTTCCAAAGTGCTGGGATTACAGGCTTGAGCCACCGCGCCTGGCCTGTTGGGTTTCTTACCTGCTCATCCAAGTCATTTGGCTGACAGTGGCTTATGTTCTCTCTAAATAGCATTTAAAGCTTTCTAAAATTGGAACCTACCTAACTTTGTGTTTTGTTCACCTATATTAACAACATTCTACCTACTCCCTTGTTATCCCTTAAATATGATTAATCCATTTTCTCCTTCCATCTATACTAACAAAAGCAATAACGCTTTCTTTCTGTATTTCTTTCAAAAGAGCCATGCTTCCTGGTGAACTTAATGGAAGTTTGTATATGCCTCCTATCTATCTAAAGGATTATTAATTTATAACTCAGTATATAACAGGACACAACACCTATGGGCTCCTTTTTAGTGTCAGTATCTGTTTTTCATTCATTTATTCTTCTCGTTCATCCCCTTACATATACCCATTAAGCAGTTACTATCTGTCTTTGGACATAAGATGGTGACTACAACATAACACATGTGCTGAGCTTATATTCTAGTGATACAGATAGTTATCAAAATAATCGCACAAATACATGATTAAAAACTGGACTAATAACAAGAACAAAAACAGAGAGCTTTTATAATATACATCAAGGGGACATGATGTTTTCTTGGGGCAAATTCAAGAAAAATTTCTCAAAAGAATTGACATTTCAGAAGAAATTTAAGTGCTTAGTAGAAATTAAGCAGGTGAAGCAAGGGAAGTGTGGAAGTGCAATCTAGGCAGAAGAAACAGCTCATGCAAAAGTCCTGATATACAGGGGAGTATAGGGAGTTTGAGAGCTGACAGAAGCCCTGTGTGGCTGGAGCACAGAGAACTATGGAGAGAGTAAGGAGGTTAGGCTGGAGAGAGCTAGGCAGAGTCATTCAGGGCCTTCATAAGCCAGATTAAGAATTTTGGTCTTCATCCTAAGAACAACTGGAAATCATTAAAACTATTTGTGTTTCTAAAAATCACTCTACTTACAATATGGGATATAGGATGTAATAGACAAATGTGGATGCAGGGAGAAGTTTAGGGAGCTGAGGCTGTGTTGTAGTCTGATGATGGATGGTTATTTGGACTATAGTACTGGAAGTGGACAGAATCAAAATTTAATTGGAAGGCAAAATTGATAGGAATTTGTAGTGAAAGGTAGCTGCGGATCTTAGGGGATTTTAAGGATGATTTCTAGGGTTTTGACTTGCATGACTATGTGGTGATAATACCATGTACTTCCACACACAGTAATCCCCACTCATATGGTCTTGTACATACACCCAATCTCTGATGCCAACACACTTTTTCCGAGATATGTTTTTTGTCCCTTAAAGTTATGGGTTAAATTGTGCAAAGGTATGGTAAGGTTGTTGTACTTCTGACTATGTGAGTTGGGACACTGCCGTAAGTGAACACCCACTCTGTACTAACTTAACCAAAGACACTTTAGAAAGAATCGGAAAAAGAACACTGATACCTACCTTATGGAGTTCAGGGGAGTGTCATGGGTATAAAGTTCTACTGTGGCTCTAGAGAGTCGAGTAATTCTGTAAAAAAGTACTTCCTTGTGATATCTGAGCAATTTGGTAGCTGTTCTACGGATCAACAGGGACTTAGTTATGCATGAGCTGCCTTCTAGTGGCCTCTCTTGGAAATTGCCCAACTGTTCATGGGGAAGGGAATTTTATGAAATGGAAGAGTTCAGTCATTCAGAAATAGCTAGATCAGAGACTGCATTTGGAAGTTGTGAAAGAAGGTGTTGAATCTCAAATCAAAAGGATTGTAGGGAACTACTAGATATGTTATTAGGCGAAGAAAGTCCTTTACTCCCTGTAGGCCTAAGTCTTGCTCTATCACAGCAGGGATTACCTTCAGGGAAAGAAGAGATGTATCAACCAAGGAAGGCAAGTTAGATTGAATTATCAGAGTCCAAATCACGATCTACATTACACAATACATTGTCAGTCCATGTACTTCCAGAGACGTTATTGGCAATTCATCAGTTTCATAAAGATACACTATTTCTAACTGGAAATAAGATGTTCTATTTTACTACGACCCTTGCTTTCTTCTGCATGACTTTTTATCCTTTGTCTCAAGGGGAAACTTCATGAGACGAAAGAACATGAGGTTTCTGAAAAGTCTGTCTGCTTTCTACAATTTTTTTTTCACTAGACAACCTGGTTGCTTTCAAACTCATATTGAAGCAGGACAGTCATCCAGTTTTACCTAATCCCAGCCAGCTTCACCATTGTTAACGCAAGTCATAAAGTTATGAGTTACAACAGGAAATTTATTCATCTGTTTACAATTAAACATAGCAGGCCGGGCATGGTGGCTCATGCCTGTAATCCCAGCACTTTGGGAGGCCGGGGTGGGTGGATCACCTGAGGTCAGGAGTTCAAGACCAGCCTGACCAACATGATGAAACCCCGTCTCTATTAAAAATATAAAAATTAGCCAGGCATGGTGGCATGCACCTGTAATCCCAGCTTTTCAGGAGGCTGAGACAGGAGAATCACTTGAACCGGGGAGGCAGAGGTTGCAGTGAGCCGAGATTGTGCCATTGCACTCCAGCCTGGGCAACAAGAGCAAAGCCCCGTTTCAAAAGAACAAAAACAATAACAAAAAACAAAGAATGTACCTAAAATTCATATCAAGGCTAGAAATTCAAGTTTAAGAGCAATATTTGAAATTATTATTATTCAAAATCAGAAGAAGTAATAATAATCAGCTAGATACATTTTGATAGCACCCACAAGGTGTTCAGGTAGTTAAAGTAAAGGCCAATTTAAGGACCTTGTTGTGCTGACTGAATCCAGATAATGACACAGGAATAAAAAATATCTTACAATCATACACTCATTAGTTTACTGAAAGAGTTGCTTCCTTAAGCATGTAACTTGCTACCAGGAAGGGTATAGGGCATGGGATAGCTCATGGAAATAAAAACTCTCAATGAGAGACATAATCCCACTGCACAATTAATAGTTCCTTCCAGAACTGTTTTCCTTATAAATTCTTGGCAGGAAATGTCCCCATCACCTTGAACAACTCTCAGGAGAATTTGTTTGAGAATTATAATTTTGGACTTGATTGGTGTTTTCCTTTTTCCATTTTAACTTCGTTCTGTATGGGAAAGAGTCACCTTTAAAATTGAATGTTTAATGTTCTTTAAACACAGAAATGTATCAGTATATTTAAAAGTTGCTTTCTATGTAAAAATATGGTTAAAAGGCATTTTCAAAGTATTGCAACTTTACTACCTAGTCAGAAAATTTATGTAAGCAGTGGATGAAAAACATTCCTTGGGGCCCATTCCAAATGAGGCAGATTCAGCATTCCTGCAAGGGATATTGAGGTTATTTCAGCCAGCAGTGTGCCTCTTCTCACATTGTCCTCAGAACTAGTCTTCCAAATGCCTCTTGCAAAGACACCTGCATTTTCCCCACACATAGAGCTATAACGGGTTTTAAAGCTCAGGGCGTAAATGTCTATCTCTGTTTTATGGGTCACATTTTGCCCATCTTAATTAGCTAAGTTTTATTTTCACAAGTAAAGACTTCTTAGGATTGAAGGCTCCCTAGTCATATGGATACTCCCTCCACAGGAACCACAGAACACAGGTGACAAGTGAAATGCACTTAGTTTTATACAGGATTTCTTTTTGTTACTGTTGGATTTTTGCCTGCAGCTTGCCCTGTAAAGTGTTGGGAGTAGGCTGGTAGATATCAGTTTACCTTTAAATCAAATTATTTTCTTCAAATGGACAGAACCGTTTAAAATAGAAAAAAAAAAAAAAAAAAAAAAAAAACCTTAGGTAATAAATTTGATTTTATGCATCACAGTTTTCAATGGAAATAGTGTACGTGTAATGTATGGTGATTGCAGAACTGAAGAAGTGCTTTTGTGTAATATAGATGTAACTTTATTCTCTGCAATCCAGCTCCTTCTCTTCACTGTTTATGATAATTAAAAACGTTGGTACCTGATACTGATGAGATACTATTTACTATGGTCAAAAGCAACAAAATAATTTTATCACCCACTATCTGTCTTATTTCTCAATTTAAATTTCTTTGCATCCTATGGGAAAATTACTGGGTAATGCACAAGTATCACCTCAATACATTTCATCATTTTATCTTCTAGAATCTAATCACACATAGTAAACCTTGAGTTACAATGCAGACAGGTTGAGAGTTGCTAGGTGACAGGAGAGATTGAAGTCTTCTTGGCAGAGGAATTTCAAGGCATAAAGCATTGGCATCTATTGCTTGAGAAACAGCATCATTGAGTAATAATAATATATATTTTTCTTTTTTAAAAGCCTCATAGAAATTCACCAAAATCATGCAACTAAACAAAGTGAGACTGGACCCACATCATGAAAAGAAAGGATTACCTACTTAGAACACATTGAAAAAAAAAGTTTGAGATGGTGACAAATCCATTGGACACTTGAGATAGTTTATTTATTTGTCTGTGGTTCTGATGTGCCTTGTTTGATAAACTCAGGGTGCAGTGTCTTCCCATGGGAGATATCGAGGATAGGACAAGTGGTGTTTCTATTGAACAATGGTTTGCCCTTGCCCAGTAGATGTTGTGAATCGTGTAACTGTGTATCCCTCTTCATGGTGCATGCCAGAAGGTCGACAGTCCACATTGTAGCCTAGCTTTTCCTATTCTATAAGGCCTTCATGGAATGTTCTTCCTGGCTAATCCCACTTATTTAGTTCTCCTCTCCATTATTGCTTTCATTTCTCCTTTGCCTCATACTCTCACTTATTTTCAATTTATGTTCTCTTATTGTATTGCATGCATCTTTACAGACTGCTAAGCTGCCTTGCCTTATGACATTTTTGGAACAAGGCAAGATAGACAGAGTGAGTGAGAAAAAGAGGAAGAAGAAGGATAGGGAAGGGAGAGAGTCGAGAGAGGGAGTTGAGAGAGAGAGAGAAAGAAAAAGATTGAGTGAAAGCAGCATGGTTGATAAAATTTGCATTATCTCCGTGGTGAATTCGAATCGCTGACAAGAACACATGATGATAATTACAGTAAAAAAAAAAATAAATAAATAAAAAACAACCATATACACACACCACAGCTGAATCAGACCCACTACTGTCCAACCTGGCACCACAGTCAGTTGCATGTTCTTTAAATAAAAACAAAATCTTGGACCATATTTCATGTAGTATAGTTATATTTACCCCTTCATCTCCCCTGCTATTTCATTGTTGTTGTTGAAACCTTCAATTATTCAGAGCCCTCAATTAACTGGCATTATTCTTCATTTGACTTTTAGTGAAAACGGCAGATAAGAAAACAAATTAATTATTATGATTTCTTTCTTAAACCTTGTTTCTACCACAACACGATCTTGTGTTTGTCACCTTCAAACAATTGTTCATGCCATCCCTGAGCTCTGCAGTTGCTATTTCCTTTGCTTCTAATGCACTACTGCCTCGCCCAGCAGATTAGCAAACTAATAATCTTTCAAGTATTAGCTCAAATTATCGTGTTTTAAGAAATCTTTATGGCCAGGCGCAGTGGCTCACGCCTGTAATCCCAGCACTCTGGGAGACCGAGGCGAGCGGATCACGAGGTCAGGAGTTTGAGACCAACCTGATCAACATGGTGAAACCTCATCTCTACTAAAAATACAAAAATTAGCTGGGCGTGGTGGC
This sequence comes from Chlorocebus sabaeus, assembly GCF_047675955.1. Taxonomy (NCBI): domain Eukaryota; kingdom Metazoa; phylum Chordata; class Mammalia; order Primates; family Cercopithecidae; genus Chlorocebus; species Chlorocebus sabaeus. The sequence goes on from NC_132933.1 coordinate 59,596,049, forward strand.
ACACGCCTGTAATCCCAGCTACTTAGGAGGCTGAGGCAGGAGAATTGCTTGAACCCGGGAGACAGAGATTGCAGTGCGCCGAGATTGTGCCATGGCACTCCAGCCTGGGCAATAGAGTGAGATTCTGTCTCAAAAAAAAAAAAAAAAAAAAAAGAAATCTTTATGAACCACTCCCAAACTGAATTGGATGTCTCCCTACGTATGAACTGCCATAAGATCTTGTACCTCCATCTATTGGCACACGCTCTATTGAATCTATCTGTATGTTTTTCATCCTACTAGATTCTAAGTGACTTGGGGAAAGAAGTGTGTATTACTTATTTATTGTTGTGTCCCAAGTTCCTTTCATAGTATCTCTTTGTAAGAGGTAATTGAGTGAATTAATGAAAGAATTGTCTGTATACATTGTTTAGTAGTCTAAATGGTTAGAGCTTCAGATGATCTAAACAAGTTGAGAAAACGATTATCTCTTTGACCATTTTATGATTTGGCTAATTGTAAAATGGAAAACCTCAGAATTTCACCTCAGTAAATATATCTGTCTATATGTCCCATTTAGTGGTTATACAACTGGAAAAATTCTGTGATAGCCCCTTGTTGTTAAGTAAGCTTAAAAGGGCATTCTTCTGTGGGTGATAGGTGTCCCACAGAGCACTTGCCTTTGGCCTATCTTCACAAAGCCCCAAATAACTGGGCAATTTTCCCTTCAGTGTCTATCTATATCTAAAAACACTCAGTAATTGTTTTCAACCCCGTGGAGGCAATTAAACTCTTCAGTTGGTGAAGACACAACCCAATGATAGAACTACTGAATCCTTCAGATAAAATCAGTAATGCAGAGACAATCACTGCATGCTTGGATTTTGCACTATACTCAAGATGGATTTCTCATTATTCTCAATATAGTGTTGTCAGATCCATTTCTAAAATGCAAATGTCATGAGATGCCCTGATGTACCAAGTCCTGAAGTATCACCAAATTTTTAATGGAAATCTAAAATTCTAAGTTTATCATACAAATGAACAAAAAGAACCCCTCATTATTTTCAAGCTAGCTCAAATAGGCCAGGTGTCAGAGTTTATCTCCTTGATGAATTTCAGAAAACACATGTCATTTACCATGGTCACAAAATTGTGCAGCTAGAAAATATGTTTTCCCTGAGCATGTGAAAGAGAAAATTATTACACAGGAGGAGGTTAATGAAATTGTCTGTCAGTGAGGTAAATAATGAGGAAAGGAGAGCTGAGTATTAGGGTGATTAGAGACTTAGTTCCCTAAACTATGTCTTGTTAGAGGTGGGGAATATATTCAATGTGTTTACGTGAAAACAGATGAATTGGGTTTAAGCAACACTGCACACCTAATATGTTGATGACGGTGAGATAGTTTGTGTTTTTTTCTCTTAAATTTTATGATTAAGGGTGTAGACTGTAGTAACATTAAAACACGTTTTTCTGTTTGTGTCATAATCTATCCACTGTGAAATAAATAAAAAATTTTAGAGCCATTTATAAAAGCATGGCATATATTCTGCTGAAATTCATATCTTCCAGTTATATATTCCATAATTTTAAAAATCAGACTGAAAGAATTGTGTAATTATTCGAATCAGGAAGTAGACAGTTATGTATTCAGAGCTTAAATGAATTTTGGAATTCCTCTAGAATACTTTCCCTCCCCCTACTTTATAAGTTAGAAAATGGAAAGTAAAGGAAATTGTGTTTCGCCATGCCATATAGCTCACTGGCCCCACACAGACACAGAAAAACTTCTCTGTTTTGGAATTTTTAATTTTTCTTAAATGAGAGATTCAGGGTGTACGCGTGCAGGTTAGTTACATGGATATGTTGTACAATGGTGAGGTTTGGGTTTCCAGCATACCTGTTCCCTGAATAGTGAATATTTTAAATGATATTCACTAGATAATATTTCAAGCCTCATCTCCTTCCCACTCTCCCCCATTTTGGAGTCCAAACTGTTTATTATTTTTCTTTCCATGTCCATGTATACCCATTGTTTAGATCGCACTTATGAGTGAGAACACACAGTATGTGATTTTCTGTTTTTGAGTTATTTCACTTGGGTGTATGACCTTGAACTCCATCCATGTTGCTGCAAAACACATTATTTTATTATTTTTTATGGCTGTGTGATATTCCAAGTTGTATACATACCATTTTTACTTTATCCAGTCATCCATTGATGAAACACTCTGGTTGATTCCATGACTTTGCTATTGTGAATAGTGTTGTGATAAACATACAAGTGTAGGTGTCTTTTTGATACAATTATTTCTTTTTCTTTGGGTAAATATCCAGTAGTGGGATTGCTGGGTCAAAAATAGCTCTATTTTTAGTTCACTGAGAAACTGCTCTACTGTTTTCCATAGAGGTTGTACTAATTTACATTCCCACCAACAGTGTATAAGTGTTCACTTTTCTCAGTGTCCTCAACACCTGACATTTTTGACTTTTTTGGTAATAGCCATTCTGACTAGTGTGAGATGGTATCTCATTGCGGTTTTGACTTGCATTTCTCTTATGATTAGTGATGTTGAGCATTTTTTATGCTTGTTGGCTGCTTGTCTGTCTTCTTTTGAAAAATGTCTGCCCATGTCCTCTGCCCAATTTTTAATGAGGCTATTTCCTTTTTTCTTGTTGATTTATTTGAGTTCCTTATAGATCTGTTTGATGTAGGCATTTAACACTATAAACTTTCCTCTTAGCACCGCTTTGGGTGTATCCCAGAGATTTTGTATATTATGATTCTATTTTAATTTGTCTCAAAATCGTTTTTGATTTCTGCCTTAATTTAGTTGTTTTTCTCAAAGTCTTTTGGGAGCAAGTTGTTTAGTTTTCATGTACTTGTGTGGTTTTGAGAGTTCCTCTTGCTATTAATTTCTAATTGCATCCCACTGTGATGTGAGAAGGTGCTTGATATGATCCTATTTTTTGAATTTATTAATACTTGATCTATGGCCAAACATGGTCAATTGTGGAGAATATCCCATGTGCAGATGAGAAAAAAATGTATATTCTGCAATTGGTTGTTAAGATGTTCTGTAAATGTCTATTAGGTGTATTTTGTCAATATTCCAGTTTAAGTCCAGAGTTTCCTTGTTAATTTTCTGCATTGATGATCTATCTAGTGCTGTCAGTGGGGTTTTGAAATCCCCCACTATTATTGTACCAAAGTCATTCTCATTTTTTAGGTATAGTAGTGCTTGCTTTATATATCTGGGTGCTCCAGTGTTAGGTGCATACATATTTAGGATAATGAAATCATCTTGATTAATTGAACTCTTTATAATTATGTAATGTTCTTTTTATCATTTTTTTTTTTTTACCGTTGTTGGTTTCACGTCTGTTATATCTGATACAAGAATAGCAACTCCTGCTATATTTTGTTTTCCATTTGCATAATATATCTTTTTCCACCCTTTTACTTTGAGTCTGTATGTATCTTTTCACGTGAGGTGGCTCTCTTTTAGTCAGCAAATGGTTGGGCCTTGTTTTTAAATCTAATTTGCCAATCTATGTCTTTTGATTGGAGCATTTTAGCCATTTGCATTAAAGTTAATATTGATATGTGAGGTTTTGTTCTTTTCATACTGTTGTTAGCTAGTTGCTTTGTAGTTTCAATTATGTAGTTGCCTTATTGGATTTGTGACCTTTGTAGTTACATGTGTTTTTATGGTGGTAAGTATTGTCCTTTCTTTTCCACATTTAGAACTTCTTTGAGCATTTTTTGTAGGGTTGGTCTAGTGGTGATGAATTCTGGCTTACAAAGCTTCTTCTGAGATGTTCACTGTTAATATGATGGGTTTTCCTTAATGGGTGATATGACATTTCTCTCTAGCTGCTTTTAAGATTCTTTTTGTTTTGTTTTGTATTTCATGTTGACCTTAGATAGTCTGAGGAGTATATGCCCTGGTGATCATTGTCTAGTGTAGTATCTTATAGTTGCTCTCTGAATTTATTGTATCTGGATGTCTACCTCTCTTGCAAGATCAAGAAAATTTTCCTGAATTATTCTCTCAAATATGTTTTACAAATTGCTTACTTTTTCTTGTCTCTCAGAATGCCTTTAAGTTGTAGGCTTGGTCACTTTACATAATCTTATGTTTCTCAAAGTCTTTGTCCATTTGTTTAAACTCTTTTTTTCTTTATTTTTTTTTTTTCTTACTGGGTTTATTAAAAAGACCGGTCTTCCAGTGCTGAAATTATTTCTTTTGCTTTGTCTAGTCTATTGCTTAAGCTTTCAACTGTATTTTGAAATTCCTTCAGTGAAGTTTTCATTTCCAGTAGTTTTTTTGTTTGTTTGTTTGCTTTTATTATATCTATCTTGTCTTTCATATCCTAAATTGTTTTTCTGGTTTCTTTGTATTGGTTTTCAACTAACTCTTAGATCTCCTTAAGTTCCCTTACAATCTGTATTTTGAAATCTTTATCTGTCATTTCTAACTTTTCATTTTGGTTAGGATCCATTTCTAGAGAGCTAGTACAATCTTTTGTGAGTGTCAAAGCACTCTAGGTTTTTATACTGTCAGAGTTCTTGTGCTGATTACTTCCCACCTGAAGAAGCTGTCTCTTTTTATTTTTTAATTTGCTATTGTTTGAATGGGACTTTTACTTTTCTATTATTTTTCCCCTTGAGGGTTTGACTGTCGTATATATCGTGTATGATCATTTGACTTGCTTACTGGGTACTTTCAGGGTGTTAAGGATCTGGGGTTCCTTGGTTATGGATAGCTTTTGTGCAGTGGTTTTCGTAAATGCTGCTTGTTGTAGTGGCATATTGGGCATACGGTCCAACAAACTATCTTCTATGGGGCTAGCAGTGCAGAGGTTTCAGGAATCTTATCTCATACACTAGCAATATGCCCTCTGACAGCAGAATGTTTTAGTTGGTGGTGCAGTTCAGTCTCCAGTGTATTGGGTGGCAATGAAAAGTAAGAGCTGGCTTGTTCTCCAGTAACCTGATGACGAGTAGAAGAACCTGCATGGACTAGGGTGACGGAGGGAATTCACTGGGGCACACTGAGGTCTCAGGGAGAGGGGCATGAGGTGCTACACTAGCTTCTTGTCCTGGTCACCAGGAACGTGGTCTGCTTCTCTATCATGCCCCTCTCACAGGGCTTGCTGCCTTCAGCTCATATAGACACTGTTCTTTGTCTCCCAGCAGTCATGTGACTGAAGTCTGCAAAAATACCCCTCTGGTGGCTATCACTGAAATGGTCTCAGAGGAGAGCCTCTTCCCACAGTTCAGAGCAGACAGCTCTGTGGCTTGTCTGTACTATGTTGCTGGGACACTGCTGCTCTGGGTCTGCTTTATCATGAAGGGGAGATAAACCCTGCCCTTCATGCAACGTATGTGTTCACATTGTCTGTGTTCACCTTATGCCCTGTGTGGCAGGGGCACACTTCCAGCACAGGTCTAGCCACCATAAATAGTCCTGGAAAGGTTGTTTCCAGGTGCACCCACAACACTACCCAATGGGGAAGGCCTCTGCTGCATCCACAAGAGTAGACGGGGGGAGCGGAAGCTTACCCCTTCTCCACATCCATTTCTGGCTACTGGTGCTGGTCCCTTTGGAGAATGGCACCTCACCACATTTCCCTTTTTCCAAAGGGCACTTTGGTGAGCTGCACTCTCCCTTCCCATAGGGGCAGCCCATGCTGAGTGCTAGATCTCCAGGGGATCCCACAGCTTTCCAGGGTTCTGCCAGTATCCTGTGGTTGCCAGTGTCAGAGCAGTTTCTACTCTATAGGTAGCTACTCTATGTTAACCTTATCTTATGTAAAGTGCCAATTTACTGAGCAGGAGATGAATATATAATTGACTATTCCCCACCTCCTCCTTTTCTCTTGCAACATGTGAATTACCATACCCTCCCTTTTTCTCCTCCAGCCCATTTTTCCCCCTTAAATATCGAAACCCTCAAATTCATCTTTGGAGAAAGGCACAGACCACAGACTATTTCTGTGATTCTGTGTTTGTTTGTTTGTTTGTTTCCTTCTGGGCATGTCCTAAGCCTTGACAAAATAAACTTTTGAATTGATTGAGACCTGTCTCAGATATCTTTTGCTTTACAAGAGTATAATGTTGAAATCATGATTCCCACACACTGAAAGCACTTCATACTGCCTTTCTCTTCATACTGTGCTGTTGTGGGAAATGAATCTTTGAAAAATTGAAACTTGTATTTTATTTGCATTTTATAACTTCTAGTCTGGCTATGCCCCTTAGATTGTTCAAAAGAATATGCATGAGAAAACTAGATGTTTTATCCATGTAGCAATCTCTCATCATAACATACCCACAGGTAATATTGATTTCAGTATGAGAGAGTAGGAGACAGGTAAAATAAATCAGACCTGTTGAGGGCTTACTCTCAATGTGGCCTTTAAAAGAGTAACTTGGATTTGTGATGTTATTAGAAAAAGATGGACTATACAAATAGAACTGTAATTTTGAAACTAAAATCCATCACTTTGATGAAAGGATTAGGTATGAGGGACAAAAAGTGTCAGGGGACTGGGTAATATGACTATTTTATATCAACTGAAGTCTTGATTATTAAAGTTGGAGTGTAAGGGTTAAAATGGAGGTCTCATCAATTTTTCCACCCAGTATACTGACCTATTTTTATTTTTAGGTAAAGCTGTTTAAACGCTACATAAGAAGATAGGAGAAATCTATTTTCCAACAAAACCTGAAGAAAAAAAATGTAACATAGTCAACAAATAAGGCACTTAGATAATAAGATAGAGGGAGAGGTGCAATACCTTCAGGAGAGTTTTCAGTTTTGACTGATGGGGCAAATTAGGGAAATTGTACTCTAACATATATTTACTGTATTCTCTATATAAAGCTTTTTATGCCTATTATTCTGTAGTCTATTGTTATTAAAATTTTATTTGGTTATCTACTATGAAACACCTGGCCTTTCTATTGAGCTTCACTACAGACTAGAAAAGGACAGGATAAATCTAGTATGCCAAAAAGGAAAGCTTTTACAGACGATACACACATAGGGTAGACCAGAAAGATTGTGAGATTCAGCAGTTATAAAACAACAAGTAAAACCTTTTAAAGCATTATCACCACTCCTTGAAACCCCCACCCCTTTCCATCAGCTTAGTCCACCTCTGGAATATATAATGGTTAATATTTATTTCTGCTCTTGGCCATTTCTTAAGACCTTTTAGAATTACCAAATTATTAAACAATAAAGACCTTATATCAAAACATCTCCATCTTTGAGGGAGACCTTGGAGTCCCCCCACCCAACCCACTTTAAATTGTTCCACCTTTCTGGACCACCTTAGGGCTGTGTCACAGGCCAGGTTCACCCATATTTGGCTCAGAATGAATCTCTTCAAATATTTTACAGAGTTTAATGATTTTTGTTGACATTATGAACAAAAATGCCTTGCTTTATTACAATTATATACAAGTGTATTTGTGCTATATTCACAATTCTGCAAAATCTACAGTGTATCATGTAGGTTTCTCTTGTTAAAGTTTTAAATATGTAAGAAAAGAAATGGGGAGGTGGAATGATTCCGTTGCTACCTTCTGAAACTTGCATTAAACTTGAACAAAGGACAAACCACAGTTCTTGATTTCAGGCAGAGTACACTGACTCCCAGCCCACAACCAAAGGGGCGCTTCGGCATTCTGACTCTACCTAACATCCAAAATTGAGAAAATAAACTTCTGTTGTTGAAACCACTGAGTCTGTAGCACTTTCTTATGGTAGCCCAGCAAACTAATATAGATTTGACCCTTGTGAGTTTTAATTTTTATACTAAATAAGGACAGCAAAGCACCTGGCCCACACTAGGCACTCAGTGAATGCTTAGTGTTCTGTTCTTTTGTCCCTATGTATCATAGACGGGCAGACACTATGCTTTTTCTTTTCTTGTTTTCTATTCAAAATGGATGGTGTGCTTATTGTTAATAAACTTGTCAGATTGTTCTTTGAAAATCAAAAAGGAAACTACAACTCAAAATCCTTCCGCTGAAGTTGGGTTGTCAGAACCAAATAACTTTTACCTCTTCTGTTGCACCAGAACTCAATGGAGCAAACTCTCAATTGGTATAGAAAACTGTTTCGTAAGTTAGCAAATTGTAGTAGAGAAAACAAGCTCTTGAGACCTGAAATGTAGGCGATTAGAACACAAACAGACCAAGAACCAAGAACCATTCCATATCCTTCATTATAATTTGGCACAGGCTGAGGAATAAGGAAAAAAAAAAAAAAAAGCTCTCCTTTTTTCCACTCTCCATTTAGCCAGAAGTAATCACTTCTTTTGCCATCATATTAAGAGAAATGAGCTTTTGGTACTCAGTTAGCTAAGTAGGAGACCAAATATTGAATCGAGTAAACTTCATTAATTTTCTACAGTATAAGAGAAAGTACAGAAACCTGAGCAGGCTAGAACAGATGCTCTGGAAAGAATCTCATATCAGTTGTACCACAATCCTGAGATATGATATTGCCGGGATATTCAATATGATATAATGCTTTGAAGCTCTCTTAGTCCTAATTGAACTTTATAAAATTGGTCATAAGTAATTTCTTGTGGAAGTTGGTTCATATATCTGATTTATCTTCACTTTAGTTAAATGAAGAGTCCCTAACAGTACCCAGTACAGTGTTCTGTACTAAGTGGACTCTCAATAAACATTTACGTAAAGAAAAAGGAGGAAAAGGGTGAAGGGAGGGAAGGTAGTTGGTTGTAGATCCTGTGCTCTTAATTGGAGGGACTCAATTGTTATTACACTTAAAAAATACACCATTGTCAATGCTGGTGTTGCCCCAACAGTGTCTAGTTCTGCATTACAGTTAGTTGTCAGGAAATGTTTGTTGATAGTGTAAAGATTGATTTAGAAAATATTATTACCTTAAAGATCAACATAAATGACAAACGTGCTCCATAATCAATGTTTGGTTGATTTTATAAAATGAAGAAACACAGCTTTCACATCTATACAAACTCTGAATATGTGGAGAAGTATAAATATAGCACATAATTTTTCTGAAAAAAAAAAAAACATTGTGATTATCTGCTCTGAGTATTTGTGTAGCATTACATTTATGTATTTTTAAAAAATATGGCTAGAGACCTCCCTAATACTAAATATCATGGGCTTTCTACAACACAGGGTAACTGTCCTCCTTTCCTACATAGTGTGATTGCTCTTTTCTTTTCACATTATTTGGATAAAAGTAGATTGTATTCAATTGAATTGAAGTACGTGATGCTGACAGGTCCTGATATTTTGAACCAAACTTTCCTATTCTATTATGCTTGGATTTGTTTAGTTTTCGTTTTTTTAAATTTGCTTTTATGTGGCTACTTTTTTTCCTTTCACAGTACTTCAAGACTCAGCTACTGCTTTGTTATGTTTAATTCATATTCTTCTTCTTCTTTTTTTTTAAAAATTGAGATGGAGTCTCACTCTAGGGCCCAGGCCGGAGTATAGTGGTGCGACTTCTGTTCACTGTAACCTCCACCTCCCAGGTTCAAGTGATTCTCTTGCCTCAGCCTCTTGGGTAGCTGGGATTACAGGTGCCTGCCACCATGCCCGGCTAATTTTTGCATTTTTAATAGAGATAGAGTTTCACCATGTTGGCCAGGCTGGTCTTGAAACCCTGACCTCAAGTGATCTGCCCTCCTTGGCCTCCCAAAGTGCTGGGTTACAGGCATGAGCCACTGCGCCCGGCTTAATTCATATTCTTTATCAATATGATCCCTCCTATATAAAAGAATCAGGTATGTGTAGTGGGCTATAGAATATAAATTATAATTTTCAATCAAGAAAATGCATAAATTAAAATAACTTTGGGGTTATATTTTTGGTAGGTGTTTTATTGAGGAAAATATAAATATTTTCAATTTATCTCAAAAATAGAAACGTAATCTTTCTCCTCCTTTAATGAATAATGCTGTTTTGGAATGGAGGGGATATCTTCTTTCAGCTTGAAATATCTTTATTATAAAAATAAATTTAAAAGATAATGTTAGTTGGTTTGAAGCATATCTTTGAAACATAGCTTTATTTTTCTCCAAGGTGCTTTCTACATTTTTCCATTTCAGTTTTTAATTTCTACAACCTATAGAAAAAGAAAGTGTCCTCATGATAATTATTTAACATTGATTTCCTAACTTGACATTGTAATTGGTGTTTTTGAAGACGTGGATTATAGTGGTGACACATGAGAAGACAAATGACTCAGGTTGTAACTGTATACACAAACAATACCAGTTGAAGGCTAAAGGCAGCCAAACACTCCCATTCAACAAAATTATCATTCCAACTCAGTTTTTTGTTTTTTGTTTTTTGTTTTTTTACAAAATTGCCTGATTTCTTTAACCTTATTGAAATCACCAAATCGATCATGCCTTGGCACCATGTAGACACAGTCATAAAATATTTTCCTGGAGAAATAAGACCATTTTAATAGCCTCATCTTTCTTCTTCAGTAAAAAACATTTATTTGGACCATGAAAGAGACATTTTCATCTTACAAATCCTTAAGAATTCAAAAAATTGGAAGGCTCAACTGTCACAATGTCATTTCCATTCACACTTTTTATTACTGTGGTAATTCTCATTGCTAAGGAAAGATTAGCACTAGCTACTATGCAGAATTATTGTCTTTCCTGATATTTTGTGAATGTAAAGAGACATTTTTAAGGGTATTTTTCCAGAAATACATTGAAATAAGACCTAAGAGAAATCTAGTAATTGTCTTCAAGAATTTGGTTTATATTATCACGAAGGGCCAGGCAAAAAGATACTGTTATCATTTTGAGATGGTTGAAACCCAAGACCCGTCACCTTAACTCTGAAAATAAACAGTTCTGCATCTTAAAGTAGAATTGTTAAATGTTAATTATAAATATATAAAGCTATTGAAACACCTTTTAAGATCATTTCATCAGAACAAGAAATTACTTTTAAAATCATAAACAAAAGATTATCAAGACAACTGCTATAAAAGTAGAAGCCTCTAGTGCAGTGAAAGCTTGAAAGAGTGACTCCTTTTTGAAATTTTGGAATAATAAAAAAATCAGTAAAATTATTATTCTTAGTACGTCCAAAAGCAAATGCTATTTACCTGTAGCAAACCCAAAGTGCTTGTAAATTATAAATACACAACAGAGCCACATAGAGGGCTCAATAAATATTTATTAATTGGTCAATTGCCCTGAGCACAAATATACAAACTTCTAATGATGTCTTCGTGGCTTCAGTACATTAAAGTATTAGCTATGTGAACATCTACCCATATTTAGTTTGGGCAGGCTGCGGTATACAGACAGCTCTTGCAGCACTGCTTGTGGAAGGCCAGCAAGATATATAGGTTCTCCATGTCCACTCCAGCACTGTTCTGAATTGTTTTCAGATGAATACAATGTTAGATAACTCTAGTTTCTGTTATTTTCTGAATGTAGTTTGGCTCTGTGTTCCCACGCAAATCTTATGTCAAATTGCAATCCTCAGTGTTGGTGAAGAAGTCTGGTAGAAGATTGCATCACAGGGGTGGATCTCCTCCTTGCTCTTCTGCTGTTAGTGACTGAGTTCTCATGAGATCTGGTTGTTTAAAAGTGTGTAGCACTTCCCCCTTCCCTCTCTCTCCCCTGCTCTGCCCTGTGAAGATATGCCTGCTTCCCCTTTGCCTTCTGCCATGAGTGTAAGTTTCCTGAGGCCTCCCAAGCCATGTTTTCTGTACAGCTTGCAGAACTGTGCGTCAATTAAAACTGTTTTCTACATCAATTACCCAGGTAATTCTTTATAGCAATGCAAGAAAGGACTAATACAGAAAATTGGTACCGGAGAAGTAGGGCATTGCTATAAAGATACCTGAAAATGTGAAAGCAACTTTGGAACTGGGTAATGGGCAGAAGTTAGAACAATGTAGAGGATTCAGAAAAAGACATGAAGATGAGGGAAAGTTTGGAACTTCTTAGAGGCTTGTTAAATTGTTGTGACCAAAATGAAATGGTGATATGGACGATGAAGTGCAGGCTGAGGTGGTCTCAGATGGAGATAAGAAACTTATTGGGAACTGGAGTATAGGTCATTCTTGCTATGAATTAGCAAAAAAACTGGGGATGTTGTATCTCGATCTAGAGGCCTGTGGAACTTTGTACTTGAGAGTGATGATTTAGGTTATCTGACAGAAGAAATTTCAGCATATGGTCATATATGTGAGCAAAGAGATGATCTGAAACTGTAACTTATATTTAAAAGGGAAGCAGAGCATAAAAGTTTAGAAAATTTGCAGCCTGATGATTGGTAGAAAATAAAATTTCATTTTCTGGGGAGGAATTCAAGCTGGCTGCAGAAATTTGCATAAGTAAATAGGAGCTGAATGTTAATAGCTAGGACAATGGGGAAAATGCCTCAAAGGCATTTCAGAGACTTGTGGTAGCCCCTCCATCACAGGCCCAGAGGCCTTGAAAGGAAGAATGGTTTTGTGGGCCAAGAGCCCTGCTGCCCTGTGTAACCTCGGGACATGGTTCCCTGCATCCCAGCTGCTCCAGCTCCAGCTGTGGCTAAAAGGGCCTCAAATACATCTCAGACTGCTGTTTCAGAGGAAGCAAGCCAGAAACCTTGGTGGCTTCCACATAGTATTAAGCCTGTGGGTCCACAGAGGGCAAAAGTTGAGGCTTAGGAACCTTCATCAAGATTTTAGAGGATGTATGGAAACACCTGGATGTTCAAGTAGAAGTCTGGTGCAGGGGCAGAGCCCTCATGAGGAACCTCTACTAGTGCAATGCAAAGGGTAAATATGGAGTTGGAGTCCCCACACAGAGTCTCCACTGGAGCACTGCCCAGTGAAGCTGCAAGAAGAGGGCCACCATCCTTCAGACCCCAAAATGGTAGATCCACCAACAACTTGCACCATGTGCCTGGACAATCCACAGGCACTCTACTCCAGCCAGTGAAAGCAACCAACGGGGCTGTACCCTGCAGAGCCACAGAAGCAGAGATGCCCAAGGCCTTGGGATTCCACCCCTTGCATTGATGTGCCCTGGATGTGAGACATGGAGTCAAAGGAGATTATTTTGGAACTTTAAGATATAATGACTGCCCTCCTGTTTTGAACCGCGTGGGGCCTATAGCCCCTTTGTTTAAGCCAATTTCTCTTTTTTTGGAACAGGAGCATTTACCCAATACCTATATACCCATTGTGTCTTGGAAGTAAATAGCTTGTTTGTGATTTTACAGGCTCATAGGCAAAAGGGACTTGCCTTGTCTCAGATGAGAGTTTGGACTTGGGCTTTTGAGTGAATGCTAAAATGAATTAAGACTTTGAGAGACTGTTGAGAAGGCATGATTATATTTTGCAATGTGAGAAAGACATGAGATCTGGGAGGGGCCAAAAGTGGAATGATATGGTTTGGCTCTGTGTTCCCATCCAAATCTCATGTGTAATTGTAATCCTCGATGTTGGAGGAGGGGTCTGGTGAGAGGTAATCAGATCATAGGGGCGGACTTCCCCCTTGCTGTTCTCAAGATAGTGAGTTCTCACGACATTTGGTTGTTTAAGAGTGTGTAGCACTTCCCACTTCTCTCTGCCTCCTCCTCTTCCATATGAAGATGTGTCTGCCTCCCCTTTACCTTCCACCATGATTGCAAGTTTCCTGAGGCCTCCCAAGTCATGCTTCCTGTACAGCCTGCAGAACTGTGAATCAATTAAACCTCTTTTCTTCATAAATTACCCAGTCTCAGGTAGTCTGTAGCAATGCGAGACAGACAAATACATTTCCCAAGATGAAACCTTGTTTTAGAGATGCCATTCTCCTTTTCTGTTCCCCCAAAACACCATGCTCACTCAAAGTAAAAGACAAGACAAAATTGTTTCTTATATTTATTTCTTCTGCTTGGTGAATAAGCATAAGAGTTGTCATGTGTATTGGCATAGCAGAACACTTATGATATAGAATTCTTGAGCCAGAATCCCTGGGGTTTATATTCTAATTATACCATTTACTAGGCATTTGACATTGGACAAGTTATTTAACCTCACCATGTGTGTTTCTGTGTCTATAAAACAGGGCTAATAATAGAGTCTGACTCTTTTTTTGGTAAGGGTTAAATAAATTAATATGTACAAAAGACTTAGTACTTGGCATGTAGCATTGTATATATTACAACTGTTCACTAATATTGGATTCTTTTCTATTTTGGGGCATACAAAAGGATCACTGTTCTCTGCTGTTGTCCACACCACCAAAACTTCAAAGTTAGCCTCCTGACTTTCTCTTCCTGGGAAAGAGAAAGAAATGGGGAAGAGAAACTAGCTGGAAAGAGAAAGTACCCTAAGAAAGTCATTGTCAAATTCTAGCCATCTTATTGAGAACATGTGTTCTGAAGAGATTACTACACATACAATAGGCCTTTGTTAATTTGCATCACAGCATCAACTATCCTATCTAGACTAATACAGGCTGAGTAGCCCTTATCTGTAATGCTTGGGATGAGAAGTGTTTCAGATTTTGGATTTCTCAGATTTGGGGAAATTTGCATATACCTAATGAAATATATTGGGGATAGTACCCAAGTCTAAACAAATAATTCATTAATGTTTCATATACATCTTAAACACATAGCCTAAGGGTTATTTTATACATTATTTAAAAAAAAAAACTTTTGTACATGAAACAGAGTTTTGATTGTGATTAATCACATGAGGGCAGGTATGGAATATCTCACTTAGGACATCATATTGCCACTCAAAGAGTTTTAAATTTTGGATTTTGGGTTTTTGGACTAGGGGTGCTCGACTTGTATATGTACTAATGTGTTACTATACTATAACATTGTTAGCTGATTTTGCTATATCTTCACCTGTTCTGGCAGTCACTTCTGTACTGTCATGTATTTTTAGGTTTGTATGTTTTGTCTTCACTGTTAGAGGGGAGATGCCATAACTTATACTTCTTTTTGTCATCCTTCCCCAGTGCCTAACACCATACTGGCACAATGCACCTTGTGAATACTAATCAAATGAAGAAGATATTTCAATATTCTAGCTCTACAGGAGACTTTTGAGTTTTCCCTTGGAATCTTTTAAAAAGGCTAACAATTCATCGGAGGGGATTACAGCAGGCATGTATAAATCCATAAGCTCTAAAATCTTTCTCTCAGTCTCAATTTTTATATCCACCAGGGGTCTGAGCCGGAGACCTAGAAGTCATACTTGAATCCTCTCTGTTCTTCACTGACAACATTCAGTCTTTAAGTCTTGTCATTTCTGTGTCCCAAATATCTCTCAACTTGGTTCCTCTCTCTCCATCTCCTCAGCAACTCTTTTAGTTCAGGCCATTATAATTTCTTTCATGGATCATTGAAACAGTCTCCTAACTATTCTTATTTCTAGTCTTGCTTCTGTCCAATGTATTTTGTACTCTTGATCCAGAGTTGATATGTTTTTTTTCAAAAACATAAATCTGATCATGGCACTCCCCTTCTTAAAATGGGTCTTTCAATGCCTCTTGATGAATTTCAAATTCTCTCATTTGCCATGTAAGGTTTTCCATGATCTTCTAATCTTTTCATGATGATTTCTCCCTATTCCTTTCGCACAGTATGCTTCGGTCACATTTAATTATTTACAGTTCTTGAAACAAACTTTATTTTTTATACTTTTTATACTTTTACTTTAGCCTAAAACATTCTTATTTCTGCTTTGCTTGACTAATTTCTGTTTCTCCCTTAGGCTTCATCTTGGATGATCATCTCTTCTGGGAAGTCTTGCAGATCTCTCCGAAACTGTTCATCCATAGGACCTTCTGCTTGCCTTTATATGATGAGGTAGTATGGCATATTGACTTGTCAGAATGGCCTAGGTTTTAGTATCTGCTCTGCTACTTATTAGAGGAGTGACCTTGGGCAAGTTACATAAGAATAATAGTACTTTTCCTGTGTTATTAGGATCAAAATCTTTTAGCATAACCCTTAGAATACAGTATGTGCTTAATAAATGCTAGCTACCATTGATACTGCTTCACTTAATAGAGACCACCTCCCAGAGTCTAAAGTAAACCATTCAACTGTAAGGTCTGAGAAACAAGTTTCTTCTCCTTTGTAGCGTACACCATTTAAAAATGAATGAAAGGAATCTTATCTTTTGAGTGACAAGTAGAGTTAAATGAGTCCTAATACCACTGGAATTTTCATTTAGGTTATTTTTGAAAATGTTCAGTGAAACTGAGTGAGAATACATTTGAATAAAATTTTCTGAAGGCATAATTATTATATTTAACTCATATTTTGAGGGACTCTCATCATCACCTCTCCCATTATGGAGACATTTAAATAAGAAGGGAATTCTTTTTTTCTTATGCAGGGGTGCTAGAATACTTCACTGAGTTGATTGCCTTGGTGCATTTCCTGGCTTGTCTGTTCCTTAAAACATGATTTTCCTGCCCTTAAGTAAATCCACAGAGGGTCTGTTGACTGAGTCTTTAGAGTCCATTTGGTTGATCAACATTCAGAGAATGCCTGTACCTGAGTCGAGGATGTTTGTCTTACTTTAAGAGATCTAAAACGGAAGGGATTTTTTTTTTTAAAGGATGCGCTCTAATTGCTAAAAGTTAAGGACATATTCCCAGTGTGCTAGTTATTTTCAATATCCAGGTAAAAAGTAACTTTAATGGTGACACTGAATTGCTAAAATTATCTTACCCTTTCAGCCTTCTGAAGACCACATCATTATACATCTTTTGATTGTTTATCATCCAACATTTCTTTTCTAAGTATAATTACGTGGTTCGATGCTAGAGAATAGGAGGCCTATTGGCACACACATGTAGCATTGTTACCTTTCTAAAGTAATTAATAGATTCTTATTATTTTACAATAGTTCATTATTAATCCATCATCAATAATGGGATTAGTAATATTGGAATAGGACAAACTTGCTAATGAGTGGAATATTCCTACTGTTCTTGTACTCAGGAATTTCTCCTATATTCATCCTCTTTCCCAGTTCATTTTCAATTTGAACATAATATTTGGCACAGATATGAAGAGTCCTGATACAGATTTTTTTTTTTCTCTCTCTCTGTTGCTCTTTCTCACTGGTTTAGAACAGGCAATTTAGGTTTTATTCACGGTTTTGAAATCAGCAAGGGGCAAGCAATGAGCCCCTTATCACCATGGTGAGGGTATAGTTCTTTGAAGTTATTCCTATTCAAGCCCATGTCTTTTTTTTTTTTTTGAGGCGGAGTCTTGCTCTGTCGCCCAGGCTGGAGTGCAGTGGCACTATCTTGGCTCACTGCAAGCTCCGCCTCCTGGGTTCACGCCATTCTCCTGCCTCAGCCTCCCGAGTAGCTGGGACTACAGGCGCCTGCCACCACGCCCGGCTAATTTTTTTGTATTTTTAGTAGAGATGGGGTTTCACCGTGTTAGCCAGGATGGTCTTGATCTCCTGACCTCGTGATCCACCCACCTCGGCCTCCCAAAGTGCTGGGATTACAGGCTTGAGCCACCGCGCCCGGCCTCAAGCCCATGTTTTACAATCCTAGTGAAGGGGAGCAAACTTCCAGAGATCTGCATTCAAATTATCCAGATGCCAGGGTTCGGGCCCAGTCCTGCACTCAGGTGCAAGGTAAAAGACTTCCCCCTACAGAGATGAGGGTTATAGAGAGTTCTGGAATAAAATCTCTGTAATAACCACCTGATAGCCCCTTCATCCACTTCTTCAGCTTCACCACAGGCTATATATAAAACTTATCAAATGTAGCTCTTTAAAAATATGTGCTAATTTGCTGTGTCCTTGAGAAGGACATGGTTGCCTTGTAGAAGCTTTCTTTTCATGCACAAAGAAGAAAGAAGGCTTACCTCATTTCCTAAAACATCAAGCTCTAATATAGAAGCCCAAATCATCCAGTTTTATTTTGACTGTGGCTCGCCAGATCTAGGGAAATGGATTTACTAAATAACTGCTAACAAGATCACCTAGATCAAATATTCTGGAGGAAAGAATAGTGAAAAAGGTTGAATATTGATTTTTCCCTACGAGCAAATAATTATAAGGGCAAAAGCATGGATCCTGCTCCTCTATCAGAACTTGACTACTGAAGCGAAGTGAGCTTTATTTAGGCACATTTCTACACTTTTGTCCATTTTTAAATCTGCACTATCTCTGATATGCCAATAGGTGGCACTATAAGATAAGGAAGATGAATTAGCAGTCAAAGAACAAAATTATTATGGAAAATAACCCAAGCAAAGAAAATACAGAAATTAAAAAAAAAGAATGGTGCATTTTAATCTTATTTTTTTAGCAATACAAAGGAAAAATATTTTTTCCAGAGAAAAAGTCCAATATATGAGGACATGTACGTTTTCCTTCAAAAATTAACGTAGTACTAGTCAGTACTGAAATCCTCTGTACTGTGTCGTTTAACTTTATAACCAGGATTATTGTATTTACAGCTCTGTTTGGAATTTTAGCAACTTGAAACACGTTGAGCTTTCAAAATGTGTAACTATCAAATGAATATACGTGCACATGTGCACGTGCACACACACACACACACACACACACACACACACGAGTCAAAGATGACCTTGGCAGCTTTGATATCGAAAGAAATGACTTAGAAGCTAAAAGATACAGGTAGGAAAATGTTTAACTTATTCATCCATTTCAGTAGGATATCTTTACTTTTCTTTATAATTCTGGATATAAGTTTTTCTACAGTCAGATGTGCCCCCATTTGTTAGGTTCATGAAAAAGTGCATGCAGTTTTTGCCATTATTTTCAATATATTTTACATCATCTTTCCTTCTCCATGAATTTCTTATTCACTTGTAATCCTCCTTTAACCAGTCAGCTTTATGGAGGAGATTCAGGCTAATTCACAGAAATATGTAATCAATAAGATGGAATGGGATACATAGTCTTGAAATTTGTTTCTTGCTCCTATTCTTAGTAGTAATGCCATTTAATTGAAAAGAATCTGAACAAAACATACTTCATGCTGCAGATGCATACAACTGGCTATTAACACTAAAAACCCAAAAAACGAAAAAAAAACCTCTTTCATAAGGAATACTGATGGAAATGTAGCCTTAGCTTAAAAACCACTTTGTAATTATTTTGGTTCTATAATCTTGAGGCTATAACAGAGTCCCCCTTTTTTGCTATGACTTTTGAAATAGCTCCTCTTCTTTTTTTTCTGCTGTGTCTGGAAAAATTGGCATGAGAGGAAAAAAAGTTAAAACAACTTAAGTAATTAACTGTTCAACCTTCTTAAATGTCTAAAGATACACTCATTCTATTTCTTTATATGAAGGCATTGTTAAAAGGGAACATTCCATTCAGTTTTGAAATGACACATCAGAATGTTAAGACTCCCTATGTTTTTATATTCCCTATCTTTTTCTTTTTCTTCTTCTTTCTTTTTCTTTTTCTTTTTATTTTTTGAGACGGAGTCTTGCTCTATTGCCCAGGCTGGAGTGCTGTGGTGTGATCTTGGCTCACCACAACCTCTGCCTCCTGGGTTCAAGCGATTCTCCTATTCTCCTGCCTCAGCCTCCCGAGTAGCTGGGATTACAGGAGCATGCCACCATGGCTGGCTAATTTTTGTATTTTTAGTAGAGATGGAGTTTCACTATGTTGGCCAGGCTGGTCTCGAACTCCTGACCTCGTGATCCACCCGCCTTGGCCTCCCAAAGTGCTGGGTATATTCCCCATCTTACAGGCCATAAATATTGGGAAATTAAAAGCAGAATTGAGATAGGTTGGAGTAACTATTTTTGCTGCTTTCCTTCATCTTCTGGTACCAATTCTCAGGGATAAGATTCTATTTTGGGAGCCAGAAAGAACAAAAGAAGTATCTTGTGTATAAATGGCTTCCCTTTAACAACTCTTTCCACATATGTGCTAATGCAAGTAGCTCTTTGAGGGCAGGTGCTATTTTTGATTTTGTTTCGTTTTGTGTTTATTGTTTGGGTTTTTTTTTTTTTTTTTCATTTTTTTTCTTTCTTTTCTTTTCTAAAGTTCTGTATTCTCAGCATCTAACACAATTCCTGGAGCATAAAAGTAGCTCAGTAGTGCCTGATGAATTAATGGGTAAATACATGAAAAAATAGTCCACTCCCCCATCAAATCTATTTTTCTCTTGAGAAGAGAAAATGTGCAAGTGGTCCATTGCTAGTTGAGGCAGAACAAAATAAACTTACTTTGTGCACAATAGACATTTATGGAACACATGTCGCCCCCAAACATACTCAAAAATAGAAATGGGGAATTTGGTCAAATTGATCTTTGCCACTCCACCTTTCCTATCAATACTCATTTCTCTTCACCTGGAAAACAAATTAGCATAGTGGGAAGGTGCATGGGCTTTGTGACCAAATGGGCCTCGGTTGGATTCTAATCCTGGATTGGCCACTTACTACCTTATATGCTTGAGTAAGTCACTTATCTCTGACTTTTAGTTCTTAATTAGTAAAATAGAATTTTGATACTTATAGCTTTTCCAAAAGGACTCAATGAACCTAAATACCTACTATAGTACCTGGCATACAGACGTTCAATAAATGATGTTTCTTTCTTGCACTTGCTGTTACTTTCCTTTCAAAGAGCTTCATGAAGGAAGTATTATTATTATTACATTATATCTGGGGAAGTGGAGGCTCAACCAGGTTAAGTGACTTGGTCAGCTATATAAAGGTAAAAGATGGAAGAAACTGGATTCCAGCCTTGTCAATCCAGACTCTATGCTTCTAACTACTACACTATATGAACTAGGAATTTTATTTTGCCTTAGCATTAGGGGGGAAAAAGCATGGCTTATTTGTTGCCATGGTATCTTTTAAATTTCGCGCACATGTGCACACATGCATGCAATAAAGGAAACAATGGTTAAAGGTGCAAGTGGTAGAGTCTCATATCATACTATGTTTAAATAGTGGATGTTATTTATTAGCTGTGGACTTAGCTAAGTTACTGCACCTCTATACCCTTAGCTATAAAATAGAGGACATTAACTCTTCTCATATGAAGGGCAGATTTCAGGATTCTATAAAACTTATGCAAGGCAATATCCCTTGTACATAGTATTTAATAGATGTTTTAAGTATCATGATTATGATTGGGAACAAAAATGTGAATAACAGCAGGTAGATAGCCAGAAAAAAAAAATCTCAGTTATTTTCTAAAGAAAGCATATATTTTTAAACGGATAATATAACATAATTTAATACATTTAACTTTGCAAATTATTCTTAAAAAGCCCTCCAGCAGGCCGGGCATGGTGGCTCACGCCTGTAATCCCAACACTTTGGGAGGTCGAGGTGGGCAGATCACGAGGTCAGGAGATCGAGACCATCCCGGATAACATGGTGAAACCCTGTCTCTACTAAATAAAAATACAAAAAAATTTAGCCGGGCGTGGTGGTGGGCGCTTGTAGTCCCAGCTACTTGGGAGGCTGAGGCAGGAGAATGTCATGAACCCAGGAGGTGGAGTCTGCAGTGAGCTGAGATCGCGCCGCTGCACTCCAGCCTAGGTGACAGAAAGAGTGAAACTCTATCTCAAAAAAGAAAAAAAAAAAAAAAAAAAAAAAGCCCTCCAACAATTTTCTCCCCACTCTGTTAAGCAACTACCAACCTAGTTTGAGTTATTGGAAATTCAGACTAAGTTAGAATATCATTAATGTTTTCTAGTTTGATTCCATTGCAAACATCTTTTAACCCAGTAACTTAATGCACATTTCTTGCATAAATTTAATGGAGACAGACTTATGTAAACTAAAATTACATCACATTTGTTTACTGGAGTGTAAGGTAGCCATTAGGCAAACCAGTCTAATTTAGAGAAGGTTGAAAAATCCCAAGTTTACAACTAGGAATACATGTGAGTCAGCAAATGTAGAGGCTGCCTACTAAAGGGAAGATGCTTTAGAAATAACTTTCAATATTGATCTTAAACATCATGAAAGATCTGTTTAAGAATACTTAAGCTTCTGGCTGATTATTAGAAAAAAAAGTAACAGAACATTAAAAAATAAACACAATCATTTAGTGAATATCATTTTGGGCTATGAATATTTATGTTAATGGTTATCTGAAAGACAACACTAGTAAGCTCCAAAAGAATAAATATATAGGGCAAACTTTTGGGCTGTCCAAATGATTTTATATTGTGATTTCATTATAATATTATACGCTTCCAGAAATTACAGTTCTAGTCAGAAAGCCTAGAGGTAGGCATCTAGAAGCATCTTTATCAATAATAAATTAGTGAGTTAAAAGAACAATTTTTGCACACTTAATAGGGCAATTGTGAGGATTATTATAATATCTAAGTTAAAACAGCATATGTGTAAACTAAGTGGGTTAGAGTCAAATGTTCAAGACAGAGAAGGAGTGTTTGATGGGAGACTCACCTCTCTTTGCCAAGTTCTATATTAAATAACTGACTGTTTTATTTATAAGGCAGAAGGTGAAAGATTTAAAACTCCAAGAAACAGATGTAAATGAAATGATTTTTTTCAAAGAAGGCACTTGAGCTTTCTACTCAAGATAATAATAAATATTAATCAGGTTATCTCTGTTCGAGTTTCTCAGTTTTCTCCTAGTAATTTATCTTTATTTGAATTGCTTCACAAGTTCAAACACTGAAGATACTCCCACTGTACTCCACCCTCTCATTTTAGGTTGGAATATCATCAGTGGACACAACCTAGCACTGCTTTCCAGAGAGTAAGGTCATCTGCTTTCCTTTTTTTTTTTTTTTTTTTTTTTTTTTTTGCTTGAGTGAATTGGCAATGATATTAGGTACTAATAGCACCCTCTTTCTCACTTGGTGTACAGAACTGTGGGCTTCCTATTGTCTCTAAAGAATATTACAAAGTAGAAAGTAGGCAGAGTTCTCAGAACCTAGAACAAGTTATTAAGATTTTGAATACCATGTTATGTTTATTGCTTTCATGGTTGTAATATTAAATTATCAATTGTGAGTGAAATAGCCTATGTACCAAGCCCCCTTAACTGACATTTTATCAAGTCCATCTACTTTCCTAGATAAAGAAAGGATTACCACATGGCAAATTACCATAAAACCATGGTATATAAGGTAATATTTCCCAAATGTCCCTTGGCACAGAAGGGCTATTGACAGATGTTTGTTGCCTTATGACAGAAGAATAGAGCTGTGAAAAGTTGAACTACTGTTTTGTTTTTTATCTCCCTGCATCTTTATCTTAAATTAGACATTTTACTCACATCAATAAAGCACCAATACTATGAACCAGCTTCAGAAAGTGCAAAGCTTTTGTAACATAGAAGCTTTCTTAGTAATGACAGTTGTCAAAAATAAGATTTTTAGCTTGGCATGGAGCCTTGTGCATGTAATCCTAGCTTCTTGGGAAGCTGAGGTGGGAGGATTGCTTGAAGCCAGTAGTTCAAGACCAGACTAGGCAACATGGAAAGACTCTCTCTTTAAAAAATAAAATAAAATAAAATAAAATAAAATAAAATAAAATAAAATAAAATAAACATTTTACCTCTGAAGTAGCATGTTTATGAACCCAATGGAGATATTTACAGTCAATTTATTATATTCCTTTTACTTATATATACAGTCAATTTATTATATTCCTTTTATTTACATATACAGAATGAGAATTATTTTTACCCATGTAAATAATATGTCTTTTAGCCAAAGTTGGTTTGTTGATGGTATAGCTGTTCTTGTCTAGGAGAATCTCCAATTTTTATTGGCCATATGGTGTAACTAATTTCATGGGAGACAAATAATGACTAGGTCAAAGTCAAGATATTTTTTTACATATGTAAAAATGCTAGAATTGTGTCTGGAGTTGGTTCCTTCCAGTGGGTTCGTGGTCTTGCTGACTTCAAGAATGGGACCACAGAACTTCGTGGTGAGTGTTACAGTTCTTAGAGATGGTAACCTAAAGAGTGAGCAGCAGCAAGATTTATTGTGAAGAGCGAAAGAACAAAGCTTCCATAGCATGGAAGGAGACCTGAGCAGGCTGCTGCTGCTGGCTGGGGTGGCCAGCTTTTATTCCCTTATTTGTCCCTACCCACATCCTGCTGATTGGTCCATTTTACAGAGTACTGATTGGTCCATTTTACAGAGCACTAATTGGTCCATTTTACAGAGTGTTGTTTGGTCCTCTAGCTAGCCACAGACTGCTGATTGGTGTGTTTTTACAGAGCACTGATTGGTGCATTTTACAAACCTCTAGCTAGTCACAGAGTGCTGATTGGTGTGTTTTACAATTCTAGCTACAGAGTGCTGATTGGTGAATTTTACAATCCTCTTGTAAGACAGAAAAGTTCTTCAAGTCCCCACCTGACCCAGAAGTCCAGCTGGCTTCCCCTCTCAGAATTAGAGAACGTTAGTGCTACTATCAGGACTTACCCATGTGTCCTGGCTCCCACTGGATGTACCTCTTTCTGTCCCTCACTAAAATATATTTCTTACCATGAATATGTATTTGTACCATGAACTTCTCCATCCAATTCTATGACTGTTTTTGTTAAAGAATGAGGAGCCAGCTTCTATCAATTCATCTATTCGAGAACTCCATTATGCCATCCATCATGTTATACACCTGAACCAGAAAAAGGCCGATCCCTATTTGCCTTAGTGGTAAATGGCTAGGGAACATGGGTGTATTAGTCCGTATTCACACTGCTGATAAAGAAATACCAGAGGCTGGGAAGATAAAGAGATTTAATTGGACTTACAGTTGCACATGTCTGGGGAGGCCTCAGAATCCTGGCAGAGGGTGAAAGGCACTTATTACATGGTGACAGCAAGAGAGAATGAGGAAAGGGCAAAAACAGAAACCCCTGATATACCCATCTGAACTTGTGAGACTTATTCACTATCATGAGAATAGCACAGAAAGATCGGCCCCCATGATTCAATAACCTTCCCCTGGGTCCCTCCCACAACACGTGGAAATTCTGGGAGATATAATTCAAGTTGAGATTTGAATGGGGACACAGCCAAACCATATCAATAGGGGAAGTGGTTAAAGAGCAGAAGAAAGTGATGACAGTGTGACATGTAGAAGGAGACAAAGAATTGTTAATAAGACTTGGGTCAAATTTTACATAGTTTATGTTAAAGGGGAATGATACATTTTCTAAACTTCTATGGATTCCATGAGGAGAGAATGTTTCCAGCACATCCCTGGAAGCTCTACACTCTTTTAATCACTCTGTCCCAGGAAAGTTGGAATTACTTATGTGATTGATAAACAACTGACAGGCTTGGCTCAGCCCCATTTTTGTCCATTTTGAGAATAGGGCTGGCTATAGGGAGACATATTGTTCTCTGCCCCCAACAGGGAAGGAGGCCTGTCTTGGTTCAGTGCTTCTATGAATCAGTGAGTTATAGTGTCTGATTCCAGAATTTGATTTTAACAAGTTCACCTGATTAACAGAAATAAAGCTACTCCCTTCAGCTTATACTTCATCAATAATGAAGGTTATATTTTTAGTTCTCTACCTCCTGCTCCTTTGTTTTATTTTTTTAATCATTCAGAACCTGGGTAGGGAACCTACCCAGAGACCTCAAGACTATGCCAGAAAATAGGATGAAAAATTTGAGTGAGGAACGAATTTTATAGTTGCCTTTACAATCACTACTCAAAAATGATCTATTTATATATTTCAAAATAGCTTGAAGAGAGGATTTTAAATATTCTTGCCATAAAGAAACAATGAATGTTTTAGATGATGGAAGTACTAAATATACTGATTTGACCACTACACATTGTATATATGGATCAAAACATGGAGAAAGTAAAACTATTATACACTGCTGAGGGACATATAAAATGCTACAATCACTTTGAGAAACAGTTTGGTAGTTTCTTAAAAAGTTAAACATGTACTTAAAATATGACATGACCCTTCCATCCTGAAATAGTTACCCAGAAGGAATTGAAGCACATGCCCAAACCAATAATTGTACACAAATGTTAATGAGAGCTTTATTCTGAAACATCCCACTGGGACAAAGAGGCATGAAGAAACCCAGAAGGGTGTTGACAATGTCCAATATCTTGTCTATGGGGTGGTGAAAACAAGGGTGGACATCTATCAAAACTCATCAAATCACACACATTTACATATATGCAGTTTCTGGTAGATAAAATATGTTCCAATGAAATTGTTAAAGTAGATATTTCAGCATAAAATTTTCTATGATAAAAATTATCTATTGAGTGCAATGTCCACTGTTAGGGTGATAGATACCCAAAAAGCCCAGAATTCACCACTATACAATTTATCTTTATAACAAAACACCAGTTGTACCCCTAAATCTATTGAAATAAAAATTCTAAAAGAACAAATTCCAAATTTAGCCTTACTGTTTAGAAAAATATCTGAAAAATACAGTCTCCTGTAGATAAAATACTCAGACCATTCAAATAAATGTTGATACTGGAATTCTGGTCACTATGAAATTATAATTTGAACTTTGACTTGTGTAGAAATTTTACATATTTTCACAGGTAAATAACATACAGTAAGGATACATTTGGTTGAAAAACATCATGCCATTGATCACTGATATTCTCAGGCTTCCTTATGTAAAAGATTAAATCATTCTAATATTGAAGGGATATTTAATGTTTAATGGAGATAATTTTGAATAATAATGTTTGCAACACTGCAGTTTATAAACAAATACAGTCTTCCAAATTCTGTAAAAATAAACATGTGTTATCGAATATATTTGAGGGAGTGATATTTAGAAATGAAATAATTTCATAGATGTATTTAAATTTCTGAAGGATTGAAACTCATTTTTAATTGTGATAATAATTGAGAAAACATTTTTCTTCTATGTGACAAGATGTGAGCAACACAATTTGATACTCTTAGAAATTGTCAACAAAGTGATGTTAAGTCATTCAGTGGTGACCATTGTAGAAATGGACTGATAGGCAGAGAAATCAGATAAAGAGAAATTTTACCACATTAATCATCAACTAAAATGGGGAAATGTTTTCATTAAAACTTAAGTCAATATCCATTTCTACCCATTCATCAGTTACCCCTGTTAAGGCTCTTCAAATTAATAGATGATTCAAGAAAATAGTCTCATGCCTAAAAAGTTACCTACAGTGGCTCACATAGGGATTTAAAAATCCTTGTGAAATACTTTACAAATATCCATATTTGTAGTATAAGAATACACTACAAATAATATAGTGCTAGGCTTAGTTGCCTTTTGGGTGGTGCCTGATGAACAATGGCAACATTCTAATGGTACTATCCAAGGAATAGCTTTGACACACAGCATGTCTATTTCACCATCTCATCTCTATAATTATCTTCTCAAACTTAGCTGACATATATTAATTCATGATATAGAGAGCAGTGAACAAGAAATCAAGAGAACTTGATTTTAGTCTTGGTTATGTTATTATTGAGTTCTATAATCTCAGGCCAACTACTTAAGATCTTTGAAATTGTTTCCATATATATATATAAAATATGGGAGCTGAGTTCTTTAAGATTCTTTTCCATTTTGAGCATGCTAATTCTATGATTTTGCTCACTGTGAGACACAGTGAATATAAACATGGAGACAAAATTATACGATTTAATTATTGATAAAAGTGGCCCATGGGAATTTGGAGACACATATCTTCTACTTGTGTCGGATTAATTTCATGTCATTAAAACTGGGTCTGCACAAAAGATACAATATCTCTATATGGCTGTATTTCTATCCAGGTCATTTTACAAGCATAGCATTTGGGGAATGCCCAGTAACTCCTAAAATGAGTCATTATTTATTTTAAATTTTATCCATAGCATTTCACTTATATCTTGTTCAAATGGCAATTAAAATACCCTGTTGGTGGCAGCGATAGTTTAATTTTCCCTTTCAGAAAAACAAGGTAAGCAAAATATTTATAGGTAATTAGTTGGAAAAACCTATTAACCACATAGTAAAAAAGTTTTCCTTCTCCAACATGTTGAAACACATTTTAAACTGTGAGCTTTAACAAGTAATAAAATAAATTCCATTTTGTACATGCTGCAAACAATAGTATAGCCATTTACATATCTCTTCTAGCTCCAGAGTGTACACATACTGGTGAACCTTTCAAAGATGCAGAGTTGCTAAAGTTCTTTCTTTCCTTGTTAGCTCTTTTGTTCTGGTCTCTAAGTAGTTGGGTACTTTTAAATAAGGTAGGTTTAAAAATGGAGACCACATACTGCTTTGAACAGTACTGGGAAGCCAACTTAAGGGGCAAATGTTTGAATTCAGCAACTCTCACATTTCCTTTGATCTTTTCCTCTTGCATTTGTTTACATCGACTGTGGTTCTTTAGCTCTTGAGTAGCCTAAATATCCTTACTTATGGACAGAGCTACCTGATGATAACCTGCATCCCTTTTGGCAATGCACACATAGTTTATATATTCTTCTATGTATGTAATTCTGGTATTTGTCTTATCTCTAGGTATTGGATATTGGTAATGAAATTGTGGGTCTGAGGCAAAGACATGCAACGAATGTGCTACTGGTGTTTAGGAAAATGGGTCACAGATGAGCCAGGA
Organism: Chlorocebus sabaeus; assembly: GCF_047675955.1. Classification (NCBI taxonomy): domain Eukaryota; kingdom Metazoa; phylum Chordata; class Mammalia; order Primates; family Cercopithecidae; genus Chlorocebus; species Chlorocebus sabaeus. Next base: position 59,624,652 of record NC_132933.1, read on the forward strand.
CATCATTTCCCTTGATCCTGGTCATGGGGTAAGTGGGTAGTGCCTGAGGCAGTCAGAGCCATAGAAGTCCGCGGAACAACCAGCGCCCCTGTTCCTTGTTAAGAGCAGTCTTATATACAGACTTAAGGGTGCTTTACTAATATTATCACTTTCTATAAATGGAAAAGCAATGATCTTGGCTCTTGCTACCCAAAGTGTAGCACTCAACAACCAGCATCATCATCATTTGGGGGCATGTGAAAAATGCAGAACCTAATTTCCCATATAATGAATCAGAATCTATATTTTCACAGTTTTCCCCAGTTGATTCATATGCACATTACAGTTTGAGAATCTCTGGATTAAGCAATATCCTTGGTGCCCAGATAGTTTCCAACCTTATCTGCACTTCAGAAACAACCAGAGTGATTTAAAAAAATCTTGATGTCCAGAATACACCATAAACTAGAATCTCTAAGACTCGATCTGAGACACGGTGCTTGTAAGACTTCACCCAGTGATTCCCATGTACAACCAATGTTGAACACCGCTGATCTAGCAGCTTGTCCATTTCTAATAGGTAGGTACTGCATGTCACAAGACACCAAGAATCTGAAAAAAGGTATAAAATTATAATCAGCTGCTCAAGGTTGCTTGTACAATTCTAATACGCGTGGGTCAGTGTTTGATGAGGCCGATGAATTTGGAAGAAATTGTGTACTGTGGAGATAGACATAACTCATATCAGCCTTTGTAAATGTTTACAACTTTTACTTGGGTTTTAAGTGTCATTGTCAATAAAATAATTCAAGGTTCTAACCCCAGACAAAGAAACTGTGTCTCTTTTTTCTAATTATATCACCCTTGTGACCATGGCTACTGGTGCCCTGGTGTGAGTTCCAGAGTAACATCTTTAACCAATGTTAGGTCTAAATATTTTATGTTTCTCTCAATCAACTTAGGTTACCCCTTGCTTTTTTGCTTTACTTTATGTCTACCATTAAATTTTTAAAAGCTGTAACCTATTTTTTTCTTGGAAAACTGTCCCCCCAAAAATATTATTTTGATAGCCACAACTGAGAGATTTTATTAAACTATTTATGTATGTAAAAGACTCTGTCAGAAAGAAAAACCATAACAAAGTAAAATAAAAAATACTGAAAGCCATGGAAATGGGAAGAATGAAGAGATATTTTTTTCATTCTGGCTTTAGGATGCTTCTATGAAAATTTTATAATAACTCTTGGGAACTATACCAAAAGTTCGTGGCATCCTGGTTTCTTCTGTTACCACCACCAGAGATTTAAGGAGGTGCTGTTTTAGAGTTATGACTTTAGGGTCTCAGCTTTGGCTCCTTTCTGTTTGTATCTCTCAGTAGTGACTTAGCACTCATACCAGCTGCTGGTCATGTAAAGTATTTGTATAAAGTTTCCAGTGCTCTTGTAACAAATTATCACAAACTCCATGGCTTAAAATAAAGGGAATTTATTCTCTCATAGTTCTGGAGACCAAAAGTACAAACTCAGTATCACTGGGCCTAAAGTAAGGTGTGAGCAGGTGAGGGCCACACTCTACAAGATCTAGAGGGGTTATATGTTCCTTGCCCCTTCTAGCTTCTGGTGGCTGCTGGTATTCTTTGGTTTGTGGCTGTATCACTCCAATCTCTGCTTCTGTCTTCATGTTACTCTCTCCTGTGTGTGTGTTTCTTATCTCCTCTGTCTCTTTCTTATGAGTACACATATGATTGTATTTAGAACCCAGTCAGATAATCTGGGATACTCTCTTCTTCTTAAGATCTTTAACTTCATCATATCTGCAAAAACCCTTTTTCCATGTAAGGCAACATTTATAGGTTCCAGGGATTTATTTAAGTAGTGCGAAGGACCTCTGAATGAGTGATAAATCACAGGTATATATTATATTACAGTGCATACATAAGAAGGTTTCTTACAGAAATTGTGTTTCTGGACACCTTTGTTTATCATCCATGGCTATCATTTCCAGCCCAAATTTTTTTGTCTGGATCCTCATCATATCAAATTTCATTTGCTAATTTCACCCTGGCTGTATCAGTATTCCAAGTCAGTATCTTTTCCTTCTCAATGTTCCTTGTCCATTTCATAAAGTGGTCTTTCATAAAGTGGTCTTATGTAATGTGGGTGTCACTGAAGTAGAGTTGACCTAGCAGAAGTTTGCAGCTAGTGGATTAGCTTGCACATTCAAGTAGATACTTCTAGACAGGACCTATGGATCTAATGTCTACAAATGAAGAGTTTAATGCCTCATATATGAAATAATTGTTAATATACAATTTCATTAAGAGGTAAACAAAACATAATGCAAAATGTACATAAATCACATAAGGCACAGAATTCTAGGTACAGCTTGTGATTTTAAAAAAATCAACAACACATGAAACTACTTTTTAACTCTAGAAACTATCTGGTATTTTCCTTGTTTCAGCTGATTTCTTTACTCTATTAACACTCTTAGGAATCAAATGAATATGGTAGCCATGTTTCTTTAACTGGAATGAGCCTTTGAACACCCAAGTTATGTTTCTCAGATGCCTCTTAACTTCTCTTCTGCTTTGTTCATGACTCTGATCCCAGTGCTTAGCCAAATGTCAGTCACATAGTAGATGCTTAAACGTTACTTGACAAATTAATGAAAATAAAGACTATCTTCTGATTTTAGGGCAATACCCCAAACTGGATGATTTCTGATTAAAGCAAACTGGTAGCATCTAGTAATAATCATAAACAGTGTCTGTGCCTAAATTATTAATGGAAATGCCACTTAAAGGTTCTGCACTTTCTTTGAGAACATTCCAAATATTTTTGACATAGTAAGTTTTAAGAATGTTTGTAGTATATTTTCTACATTCATTATCTAGTCTTGGCTCTATGGAGTGGCCAATACTTATTTAAAATAGTGTCATAGAAGCTGTGGAGCAAACCATTCTTCTCATTCTGACTCAGTGCTTACTTTTTCAATTTTCTCACTAGTTTTTTCACAAATGTGTGTATCTATATGTTTTTGTCTGTTATTGAATGACCACTAGAAATTGACATATGTAGAAAAGTTCATTTACACAGTCTTACTTAAGATCTGTACCTGAAAACATAGATTACATACATATGTATGCATTAGAAAATATTAATCATATACCCAACACGGAGAAAATGTACTTATTGGAACGAGGAACTAGTGGCAAGTGGCATAGAATAATATTTTAAAAATTGTAGCTATGGTAAATAAAAATGTGTTTCAATTACTATAAAGTCAGTTTGCATTTCCTAGCATAAGTCCAGGCTCACTTGTCAGTTAATGGTCTGAAACTTGTAATTATGGTACAAAATTAAATTTAAAAAGTTATGGTAATAAGAAAAGACCAAGAATAGCCAAAGCTATCCTGAACAAAAAGATTAAAACTAGAGAAATCATATTACCTGACTTCAAATTATACTACAGAGCTATATTAAACAAAAAAGCATGATATTGGCATAAAAACAGACACATAGACCAGTGGAAGAGAACAGAGAACCCAGAAACAAATCCACACACTTACAGTAAACTCATTTTTGAGAAGGTATCAAGAACATACACTGGGGAAAAGGCAATCTCTTCAATAAATGGTGCTAGGAAAACCGGATATTGATATACAGGAGAATAAAGCTAGACCATCATCTCTCACCATATACAAAAATCAAATCAAAATGGATTAACGACTTAAATCTAAGACTTCAAACTATGAAGCTACTATGAAAACATTGGGGAATTTCTACAAGACATTTGCCTGGGTAAGCATTTCTTGAGTAATACCCCACAAGTACCGGAAACCAAAGCAAAAATGGACCAAGGGATCACATCAAGTTAAAAACTTCTGCACAGCAAAGGATACCAAGTGAAGAGACAACCCACACAATGGGAAAAAGTATTTGCAAACTACCCATCTCACAAGGGATTAATGACCAGAATACATAAAGAGTTCAAACAATTCTGTAGGAACAAATGTAATAGCTTAATCACAAATGGGTAAAATATTTGAAAAAAATTACTCAAAAACATACAAGGGACAAACAGGCATATGAAAAGGTACACAACATCATTGGTTATCAGAGAAATGCAAATCAAAACTACAATGAAATATTATTTCACCCCAGTTAAAATGGCTTTTATCCCAAAATAAGGCAGTATCATATGTTGGCAAGGATGTACGGAAAAGGGAACTCTTGTACACTGTTGGTGAGAATGTAAATTAGTACAACCCCTATGGAGAACGGTTTGGAAGCTCCTCACAAAACTAAATATTGAGCTACCATATGATCCAGCAATATCACTGGTGGTTATATTCCAAAAGAAAGACATACTGAAGGTGTATGCTGGTTCTATTTCCAGTATATCAAAAAGATAGATGCACTCCTGTGTTGGTTGCAGCACTTTTTACAATAGCTAAGATTTAGAAGCAACCTAAGTGTTCATCAACAGATGAATGGATAAAGAAAATGTGGTGCATATACACAATGGAATATAATTCAGCCAGACAAAGAATGAGACTGTCATTTGCAACAACGTGGATGGAACTGAACGTCATTATATTGAGTGAAATATTCAGGCACAGAAAGACAAACATCACATGTTCTCAATTATTTGTGGGATCCAAAATTAAAATAATTGAACACACGGAGCCAGAGTAGAAGGATGGTTACCAGAGGCTGGGAGGGGTAGTTGAGGGGGTGGTGGGTGGGGAGGTGGGGATGGTTAATGGGTATAAAAAAAATAGAAAGAATGAATAAGATCTAGTATTTGATAGCACAACAGGGCAACTATAGGCAAAATAACTTATTTGCACATTGGAAAATATCTAAAAAAGTGTAACTGGAATATTTATAATACAAAGGATAAATGCTTGAGGGGATGTATACCCCATTTTCTCTGTTGTGATTGTTATGCATTGCATACCTGTGTCAAAATATCTCGTGTACCCCATAAATATATACACCTACCATGTACCCACAAAGCTTAAAAATGAGAAAAGCTGCAGTAATAGAAATCTAATTATTGCAAACTTGTTCTTTTTTCTTGTGACAGTTCCCAGATGCAGTTATACAGATCTCAAACATGTGGGGAGAATGTTAATATCTTTATATGCTGCTTAACTCTTTAGTATATTAATGAGTTAAAAGAATTGGTTTCTTAGGACACATTAATGTAGCCAAATTCAGCAGAGGGAATGATTGCTTGGTAATAGGAAAGACAGTTAATCTCAGTATGTTCTCATCACACAGTTTGTGGAATTTTTACCCACAGAACTAAGGAGGACAAGACATTTTGCATAGCATAGGTATCCCTGTAGCAGTAGTTCTCTGGCTCAATGCCAGAACTTATTTAACTGATTTCATTTTGTAGAAGTTCCCTAAAATGTGATATGTTCTTTTCCCACTTTATAAAGTATGTTATCCTGTCATCTAACCTTTCATTAATGGCTCAGAATCACTGTTTCAGACCTGAAAATGTAGTTTTGGTTAAAATTTAGGTGTTATAATGACCCAGCGATTCTGTAGGACTCCTTTTGTTTTTTTTTGTTTTTTGTTTTTTTTTTGAGGACTCTGATGTGAGTTTTTAGGTACAACAAATGAATGTCTTGAGCAATATGATATGGCTATCTTTATGCACAATTAATGAATTGAATGCTAAAACCAAGAAGTTTTTTTTTATTCTCCATAAAATCATCTTCACTGTTTCTATCATTTCTTTTTGACTTGCAGGATTCAGAACACTGTATCTTACTTCTCTATCCTTTACAGCACAGATCATGGACTTCATCAGCTCATGTGTAATTCTCTTACTTGCATTATTTACTATCAGCATGTTAGGAAAATAGCCATTATCATTTCATGAAATTGTTCTTTGATAGAGGGTATAAGGTATATCTCAAGGGTGACAAATTCTTTGTCATTATAACCAGGTGACAGCAGTCCTGCTGATGAAATGCTGTGCTTCAATGTTTTCTAAGCCTTCCATAATATTTGACTTCTAATAGAATTCTAAGCAAAGTAATATTCAAGTGTCTCACTTCTCTGTGAAGATCAGAATGAAAGCCTTGCATTATCCTTACATAATGGATCAACTTTCCCAAGACATTTAATCTGTCATAATATATCACATTATGAAGAGGACCTAGTTTCATAGGATCAATGAGGTAACATCCTGGAAACAGAGATGTGAGATATATATATATATATATATATATGCATGCCCTGGAGAACTAACCTTGCCTTTTCATAGTGAACTGTGCAAATATCCAAAAAAGTGGTTTTCAGTGAGCAAATCTATTCCTTGAAAACTTGCTAAAAATGGTCCACCCTCAAAATCCTGATTTAGTAAGTGTGGGTTTGGATCCAGGATTTTGCATTTTTAATAAATACTCCAGATGATTCTGATAGAGGTGGTCCAGAGACAACATATTGAGAAGCAATGTCTAGCCTGGCAGTTTTCAGCCTTGAATGCACATTAGATCACCTGAGGAGATTAAGAAAATCATGTTTGGTCCCTATCCCAGACCGATGATATGGAATCTATAGGAGTGAGGCACAGGCATTATTTTATAAAGCCTTCCAGGTGATTTCATAGTTTAGCTCTGATTGAGAACCATGGGTATAAATATAGATAGTTTCTTTACCTTCTGGTTCTGAAGAACATGAAAGATAATGAAGCAAAAGAAAAATAAAATGTTTCTGTCTACCCATACACTGACTTATGCTTTGTTAGCAAGAGGCAAAGTGTGATGATTTTTAAACCTCTGCAATGATTACATTTTCCAAATTTTCTTTCTTGGAGGGTTACAGAAATAAGCTTAAAGGTATATGTCCCAACTGGTCCTAGTTTATTCAGACTGTTGTGTTGTGCGGCTGCATAATACTTCCCCCTAATCTACTGTAATAACGAGCTTGTTTCCCAGCCCATGCAGCCTTCTTAGCTTTACAGGGCCACTTCTGAACATATACGTTCAGCATCTTAGATGGTAAACCTGTCAGTAGGCAGGAGGACTATACAAAATCTTATACTAGTGGTATTACCTGCTCAGCACTGAATTAACTATGCTGCTGATTCTTTTTTGACTTTACACTATGGGTTTGTCAACTGAGTTCTTAGCTTATGCCTTGCTGAGTAGTCTAATTATTTAATACCCTGTTGCCAAAAACTTGGTTTCTTTATTATCCACTGCATGCCTCAGCCCCTACCTAAATTCTAGATTCAATGTCTTCATACACTAGATACTGAAAACTATTCAAACCCCCAAGACGGAATCCCAAGGATCTTTCATGAGGTATTTTTTTGTTTGTTTTAAACATTTGTTTTGTTGGAAATTAATCTTTACAGAAAACTTGCAAGCATGGTATAAGAAACTCTCATATATCCTTTATCCAGATTCACCAATTATTTATATTATGCTTCTTTCTCTCTCTCCACAGCCACACACACACACACACACACACACACACACACACACACACACAGACTTGGCCGTTCATATCCATGGTTTCCACATCTGTGGATTCAACCAGCTGCAGATAAAACAAAAATATTAAAAAAAAGAAAGGATGGTTGCGTCTGTACTAAACATGTAGACTTTTCCTTCTCATTCTTCCCTAAACAATACAGTATAACAACTATTTACATAGCATTTACATAGCATCGTATTAGGTATTATAACTAATCTGGAGATTATTTAAAATGTATGGGGTGATGCGCATAGGTTATATGCAAATACTATGCCATTTTATTTATTTATTTATTTATTTTTTGAGACGGAGTCTCGCTCTGTCACCCAGGCTGGAGTGCAGTGGCGCAATCTCCACTCACTGCAAGCTCTCCACTCACTGCAAGCTCCACCTCCCGGGTTTACGCCATTCAGCCTCCAGTGTAGCTGGGACTACAGGCGCCCGCCACCACGCCCGGCTTATGCCATTTTATATCAGAGACTAGGACATACGTGGATTTTGGTGTCTGAAACCCATCTTCTGTGGATACTGAGGCATGAATATGTCAGAAGTGTTGGAACCAGAGGAACTCCATTTTGAGTGAGGGCCAGAAAAATGAGGCTGAGACTTGCTGGACTGTATTCCCAGAACATTAGGCATTCCTCACCTCTAGATGTTTACGGTTAAGGGAAAAAATTAATGATGTTTGCTGAAACAGACCCAGACTTGGGAGTGTTCAGATATCCCGATATCTGGAAAACAAGGACATTCCTAATTTTGCTTTAAAGATAATAATATCGATTCTTGCAAAATATGGTAATTAATTTAAAAAATTAATCCTTTATCACCAACCCTCATAGCAGAGCACATCTCACCAAGATCTATTTTTATCCTATATATATACAAGCATTTTACCTAGGGTGGACACCTTTTTCCTCTTACTTTCGGGAACGTCCTACTCTGTCTATGGAGTAGCTGTTCTTTCCCCACTTTACTTTCTTAATAAACTTGCTTTTTCTTTGCACTGCTGTCTCGCCCTGAACTCTTTCTTGCGCGAGATTCAAGAACCCTCTCTTGGGGCCTGAATCAGGACCCCTTTTCTGTAGCAAATACACACATACACACACACACACACACACAGACAGACATTATATATAACTTCTAAATCTACCCCATATTAGTTCATACTTATACTCCCAATTCTAATTCAGCTCCACAGGGTATATTTTTGTATCCACTGTTTCTATATTTGTAAGTCCCCCAATAGTGAGAAATTTAGCTCCCATCATCCTCAATATATTTATTTATTTTCTCAAGCCTGGAATATACAGAAGATAGTTTCAAAATTGCTCACCCAAGCCATTGTAAAAACCTTGCCTGGGTTTCAAGTTGATGTTTTAAGCCTCTAAAAGTGGGATCCTGGGGAACAACACCCCAGCTTGCTTTCTTAGAATCCTTCCTGAGGTTGGAGTCTTTGTCTTAAGTGCACTTTTCAAATCCTAACCGCTATCAGTTGTTTATAGACTTGTCTGACTGAAGTGAAAGGTTTGCTTTGTTGAATCTTTGACTATTGTCTATTTTAATAGTACTTTATTTCCCCTAGGATTATATTGCAGATTATTTTTGCTAGGACCTCTCCGTGTTTTCAATAAGACTGTGTTATCCCTGACTCAGTTCACTTCCAGCCAAGCTCTGGTTTAGACCCGTACAGGAAGAATTGCCTGTCCATCCTTATGTGACTAAAAGTTAAATTGTGTGTGTGCGTCTCCCTCTCTCTCTCTCTCTCTCTCTCTCTCTCTGTGTGTGTGTGTGTGGGTGGGTATTTCTGCATGTAACTGGGATTGTGAGCGTTTGTGTAGATTATTTATTGAGAGGTACTTACATCATATCTGTTCATTTTTCTCAGCATTTCAAATATGTAATCTATTCAGGTGATTTTCAGAGAATGAGGCTTTTTTCCCTGGGAAAAAATTCTGTTCTTTTGCAGCATCATAAATTGCTTTCTTTTTTTTATAGCAAATATATGTAGCCTTCTAATGCTCCATCTCACTTTGAAATGTCAAAGTCATCCTTCTGAAAAGTCACACAGTTAGGTCAAATATATTGCCTAATAAAAATCTTTCACCTTCTCAATAAGCACTGGGACAAAAATAAGAGGCCCTTATTAGAACCACTCTCACAGGATATGGCCTGGGTCTTCTAATTTAAATATTCAGAGTTTTAATGATTCAAAATCTATTTTAAAAATCAAACATTACTCCTGGGGAAGACACTGAGAAGAGACTACATAATATTTAAGACTGTAAACTCTAGAATCAGGCAGAGCTAGGCGTAAGTTACTTAACTTCACTAAAATTCAGTTTCTTCTTCTGTAAAATGTGTATAATAATATTAATATGATTTCACTTTCAGGATTGCTGCATCAAAAAATATTTTGTAATAAAACATTTAATGGTGTGTTTAACACCTAGGAAATAATACATGTTGGCTCTTCTTATGAATATTATTCAGGTCTATAATCATTTTGTGTGCTTTCTTAATTGCTTTTCCTTTCTCCTCAGAACCTTTTCATAGTTCTGCCCCTTGACTTTCATTGAAGAGATATTGTTTGGCGATTTCTACGCTGCACCTTTTTTTGTTGTGTTGCTTGTGCAGAAGATATTGGTTAAAGTTTATTCTTTATTCTAATTTAGCTCAGTGGTGCCCACAGAGATGCGAAGTTTTCTCAGGCATTGTATTTAGGCCCTACTATGCATTTACCTGCTTCTCATAGCTATGGTGATATTAATGAGGTGCAGAAGGTCCAACGATTGCTCCACCCCTAACCAGTGCCAAGCAGATTTGTCCTTATCTCTATTGTTGGCTATCTTCTTTTTGATATTTGCTGCTTCTGCTATTACGAGTTTCCAACAGTGATGCACTGTTTTCCTACCTCATAAAGCATGCTATCCTGTCATCTAATATTTTATTAATGGCTCATAATCATTGTTTTAGACCTGAAAATATAGTTTTGGTTACAGTCTAGATGGTATAATGACCCCAGTAATGCTGTATGACTTATTTTTTTATTTAAAAAAAAGACTGTGATGTGAGCTCTTATTTTAATTTATCTATCCATAGGGAGGTACAACAAATGAATGCCACTATAATTTCCATTTGCTTCTTTACTTGATTCTCTAGTATTTCCTTCTTTCTTTACTTTGCATATAAAAGTCTTAGGCAGATATTTTATATAAATCAGCAGCCAATAGAATACTATTTATACAGTGTAGTACATTGATTAATCATGTATTAGTTGGTGTCTTTGAGTCTCTGGCACTTCTTACTTTTGTCCATTTGATGATGATTATTCAGAGGCTACTCCTTTGATCTTAAATATGATTTTGTTCTATTTGCATAACTTTAAATATGCGTGCTTATTACAGTAGAGCAAGGCTTACATACAACTCGTCTTTGGAGAACTGAGATCTTACCACCCTTTGAAAACAGAAAAATCGTTCCTATAACATATTTTAAAAATCAGGAGCTATTCTTTCTGGAAATAAATCAGGAAATGGCAATATGGCATTTAGGAGTGTGGCCTCTGGAGTCAGACAGAGCCATCCTTGGTAAGACACAGATACCAACTTTTAAAATGTTTCTCCTTTTCCTAAATTTTATCTCTGAAGACATTATTCATGTGGAGTCAAAGACCTCTGAAATCATGTCGAGCCACAATACATTTACTTTCATTTTCCTGAAAGAGCATAAAAAAATTCTGGAGAAGGGACATCGTATTGCCTACAGGCACTGGATTCTGCACCACTTAAGAGCTGGACTATTTACCTGGGTTTGCACAAGGCATCAGGCATGTGCTTGAGTCATGGATGGGGGGCATGAGAACCTACAGGGGGCATATTCTAAAATAATGTTTTGATGATGTGATAACAAAAATTAATACACATTCCTATGAAAGCAGCATTTATTGAGAGTTGACCAGGTACCAGACATTCATAAACACTTTTAGGTTTGCAAAAATGTTGAGTTAATGTTATTATCCTTATTTTAACAAGTAAGGGAACTGAAGCCAAGAGGAGTTTGTCCTAATTCAAAAGGGTAGAAAGTTGCAGAGCAGGATCGAAATTTGGCTCTGTCTTCCTCTAAAGCCCATGCTCTTCATCACACTAGCTACTTCCCTCTGCATCTTATATGAATGTCGCATACTTTGTCCTACACATGGAGAAGAAATCAGACTGAGTCTCACTTGAAGAAGGAAGGTTCCAGATGTCTAGCTGAAACCAAAAACCACATATTATTCACCAATTAAATAATAAACATCATGGCCAGAATATCAAGTCATGACATTTATCACTAAGTTATACTTGAGGCAGTGGCTTACTTTTCTCCACTCCCCCACAATCTTGGAACTGTGCACCCGAGGGTAAATTTGAGTCTTCACAGCATACAATTTACCCAGAGTTGCTGCCTCACACTGGTTCAATGTGAAGAAAGAAGGAGAATGCTTACTGATTTAGATTATTTTCCCACGAACATAATTTTAGTCCAATGGCTAAAACCCATCCACCCGGTAACTCACTGTACCCAAGGGGAGAGGAGTAAGTGATGGGGCAAGAGGCCTAGAGATATAATCCCTTCTCAGGGAAATTAAAAGATTGTGGAATAATATTCTTCCTAATATCTCTAATATTTTGTGATTTTACCCAATAACTGATGCATTTAAAATGACAAATTGAAGCTATAGTCAATCCGTAGCTTTGTTTGAAAAGAAAAATAATGGCTATGTGAAAAGAGGCCAAATAATTTCTTCTTGTTAGAAATATAATACTTTCTGTGGCCCATGCAGACATGGCTTTGAGATCAATTTTCTATTCAAATCAATGAAACTTACATACATGAGTCTCAGCTCTATCTTTTACATGTTGATATTTCACGATTAATCCATTTCCTCAGAGAGTTACAGGAACGCATTCTGCTGTTTTCCCCAAAGCATATATGTTCAGGCCCAAGAAAGGAAACAGGGCAAATAATAGCAAAATAATCATGTGAATATGTATAAAGCTTTTATATTCATCATCACAGAAGCAAAAAGATATATCTGTACAAATGAATGGCAATTGGACTTAATGAATTTCCATGAATGGCGGTTTATATAAAGTAGAAAAGGAGTGGCTATTTTAATCTCATCTGTACAGTTTTTGAAAGGAATTTCATGACTTTAGCACCTGTATCCTAAATCATATGTTGGCACTACAAATCAATAGTAATAATGATAATATTGAATAATAATGCCAACAGTTTCTGTATCAGGCACTATGCTGAGAAGTTTACATATAGTTTCTTACTTAATCCTGTCAGTAACCTTGTAATGCATATACTCCTGTTATTCCCACTGTATGTAGAAAACAAAGGGTCAGAGAGTTTAAGTGGCTTCCCTAAGGTTACTAGTTTAAGTGACTTGCTGTAACATCGTTCAAGTCTTTTCTACTTCAAAGCCTGCACTCTAAACCACTATGCTCTAAGTCTTCCTATGTTAAGATACACAATTCTAACGTTTCTGCGCTTTAAAAACCTGGGGAATTTAGGTATAATTTCTTCATGTATTTATTTTTCTGAAGCTTTATTCCAATTATCTAGAACTTGCAATGCTAGGCTCTAGCAAAATTGGCAAAATTAGTACAGTTTCTTCCTTCATGTACCTTATAGTCTAGAGCACTGCAATACTCATCTGATTTTGCTTGGACAGTTTTATCATGGTCTAGTTTTAGGCTATGGGGATGAAGAGGCTTTGTAAAATACTATAAACAAACTAATTTTTAAGCGATATATTTTCCCTATTTTTGGCCCAAATTTATATAAATTAGCCAGATTTTGTGACTTGAAAGCAAGTGATTCTTCACAGAAACATCATACCTAGGTGATGTCACAGGTGGGAGTTGGATGGATAATGCAGAGAGAAAAATGTCTGCCGATTCTGGTTTAGCAATGGACCTAGGAGCACAGTGTGTGGTGACTTGGTGGTGAGTTTCACCAGGGGTACAGCGAAATGACGGCCATCATCCCCAAGAATTTCCTTAGGAGCAGGCTGGCAGCCGTCACACAGTCATGGCACTCCTCAGTGCTGTCTTGGCAAAACATCTGGGCCAGTCTCAATCACTGAAGAGAGTGGTGGACCAAGGGAGATTTTGGCCATTGGGTGCAGGATTTCAGTCTCAGAAGTGCGGAGGGCAAAGGCAACATAATAGATAGATAAGGAGGTCATGTATTAACATAGTCCAACTTTCATTTAAGTGGACTGTAGCTTCCATTTTACCTTTGTACTTTACTGTGTCAAAATTACACGAATATTTCTGCTTTCTACCCTCTGCTTTTGCTTATTATAAACATTATCTTATGGCTGGTACTACTGATCTTCTTTTCAACACTGTAATTTTAAAATGAGATCTAAAATTTTAATTTTGGATGATATTTGGAGAGTAATGTAGGCTCAAGTGATTTTCTGTTACTACATAGACTTTAAGATTAAATAATTTAATCTTTTGGTAGATATTAATAGATCTGTTACCATGGAACATTTATTCCTTTAATTTCCTGTAAATTTAATTTTTATGATGTTTGCTTCTCCAGGATTATATAATCCTTCTTTGTTATTGAAAAGAATCAAGTTATGCAAATGATTATATCCAAAGAGACAAGTAGCAATTAACTGTGAGAGACAGGATGTTACTGTAAGACTTGTATTCATATGGAATGGAATTTGACGTTTTCCTAAAATAAAATTTAGTAGGAAAATTCAGTTGGTACAGATTTTAAAGGCAAGCGGTTCATAGAGAAAAGTTTGTACTGTTGCCATAATAGTTTTGCATTTTAATATTTATACTTTTCATTTAGTATGCTTTTAGCTACTGCCTTATAAAATTTGACTGCTTCAGCAAGTAAGAAATGTGTACAGAAAAAATCTTATTCAGGTTTAAATAACTTTAATCTCACTACTCGGTCTCATTATTAAGAAAACTGGGCAATAATAACCATGTTAAAGATTTTTGAAAACCTCACTGTGGTTCAATTTTATTTATAGATATTCAAAATTAAAACTAGTTTTTATTATGATTTTTGAATGTGTATTAAGGGGGAATTTCCCTTAGGCCTACTTTTTGGTAGTAAATTGGACATAGAGGAAAGAGCGTTTATGGCTTTAAGTGGTAATTCTCCATTAACTGTATTTCTTTGATCCTGTGGCCATTCACAAAAGTCCACCAAGACTTTAAAGTGGTGTAGCATACTGCTTAAAAGTACAGATTACTATTTTAGAAGCTGACAAACCTGGGTTCAAATCTTGATACTTCCACTTATTAATTACGTGGCCTTGGGCAACGTTCTTAATTTTGGGGGTCTCAATGTCCCCATTTCCATAGAGGTTTTAATAGTAGGACCTTCTTTATGGAAATTAACTGAGTTAATCCAGGTTTAACACAGTGTCAGGCACATGGTAAGTACTCCTTGTGATAACTGCTATTATGATTATGACCTACCTTACTGAGTAGTGTGTATTCTGGAGAACTGATCCTAAAAAGGCACATTCTAGGAGCTTTCCTTGGTGAAAAGAAGAGATTGGATGAAGAGCCAAAGTTTGCATTCAGATTGAACTTCTTAATTGATCTGTTTGCTTACAATCAGACAGTTATTTCTCAGATTTGCAATGGAGGGAAAGAGAAAGGAAAAGGCATGATAAATGCATCTGTCATCCCAAGTATCAAGTCACTTGTAGCAAGTCACCCCAAGAAAAGCAAGGTGACTGTGTATGTTTATGTTGATTAGGACAAGCACATCATACAGCATGGATCAGCATACTTGAACTGGCATTTAAGTTCTCATTGGGTCTTGGTAGTTTAACAGAAAGGAATTGCAGAGGTAGACACATATGTTGCTAACTTGTCCTAGAGGCCTTATTTAAAACTGAGAGCTCTCAGGTTTTTACGGACACATAGACTGGAAGGAACCAGTTAAGAAAATTCAACCTTACTTATTAGCCTGGGATCCGTGGGTTTGGATTCTATTTTGAAACATCAGAAAGAAATAGATTTGAGGACCAAGTGATTTAAAAGGCAGCATCAACAATTTCAAACTGCCAGTACCACTGCCACCACCAACACAGTCAATTCCTAGTTATGCATACTGAATTCTAGTAAACACCACAGATCTTGGGGACAGAGCAAATAATAGGGCAGAGGCAGAGGCATGATCACTGTAGGGACCAGCAAAAGACTTTTGAATGAAGTACATCAGGAGAAAAGCCACTGTGTGTTCTTTTCTTTCTTACTCCTCATATTCATACCTTGCTACCTGGATTCTAGGCCTGGCTCTGCCACTAACTAACTCTGTGCCCATGGGCAAGTCCCTCATGACCCTGCTCTCTTGGTTTCCTCTTCTATAAACTGAGAGAGTCAGATCTCTAAGGTACTTTCTAATCCTGACAGCTTATGATTTCTGGATTAAGAAGCAAAAGAGGAACATGAGTCCAGAAAACAGGAGTGAGTCCAGAAAGCAAGAGTGAGTAGGTGACTGTGAGAACATGAATAGCTCTCTGAGTTAGTTTCCAGAGGAATGATGGTGGGCGACTCTTCTTCTCCCAAGAGGGTTATACCCACTTGCCAACTCTGATCAGTAGTGGTAATGGTAGTAGCGGTAGCCATGGTTGTGTGTGTGTGTGTGTGTGTGTGTGTGTGTGTATGTCAAGAGAAAAAGATACAGAGATAGTCAGAGAGACAGAAACAAATGAATGAACAGAATGAGAATACAAGAGAAGAGAGAGAGAGAGAGCATGTAAGTGCGCATATTAGAGGGAAAGTGGGGCTGGGGAAATTCAGGCTCAGGATCTTTTGAAGTGTTTCCACTTGTACTTATATTCCATCAGGTCCCTGTAGCTGTGCTAACTTTAGAATTATACACAAATTTAATTAGACTTTTCCCAAATTATTAATAAATTATTCAAATCAAACCAGATCGTCAAGCCTAGTGAGCTTCCCCAGACAACTGCAACTGCAGAAAGCATCCTCCAGCCTGATCAAAGAGAAATAACAGAAGTACTCCTGACTTCTGACCCTCATCCACAAACAGACCTAGCTATGTGCCTTTTAACAAGACCAACTTATTAATAGAGAAACTGTTAATAACACTGGATCATAGCTGAGAGACCATCTGTAGCTCTTATACTGAGGCAACTGAGAATGACTGGATTTGGAGGGCTGTAGTCTTTTTATACAGGTCAGAATGAGGACCTGAGGGAGTTCAATATTTGAGACTGCTCTTCCTCTTAGTATTTACTTAAGATTACCTTTTGTGTCTCTCAAGTCAGCAATCTTAAAGTCACATGCTCTCTCAGAGTATTTGTTTTCAGAGCTGTGGACTGGACTCTCATAAATTGTGACATGGCTATAAGAGATGGTATGTTTATTTGCAGAAATGTCTTAGAATAGTCATCACAATAGAAGATAATTACTAGAGACATCCCAGTGAATTGCTGCTTACTGTATTAATTTATTCACAAAGGTAATTACAGTAAGATTATATTATGCTTTAGGTGACTCCAACTTTCTTTGATATCAGGTCTCAGAAGTCTATAATATCAAACTCACCCTCATTCTATGTTGGGAAGTACTTTAGTATACTGGCTATATACAGTACTTGAAGTGTTTAAGCCTTGGAATCATACAGACTTGGGTTCAAATATATCTTAGCCACTAAATCTATAGCCTGTTATCTGTAAAATATGATAGTAATAGTATCAATCTCACTGGCATTAAGTAAGATGTAAGAATTCAATTCAATAACATGATATTCATAAAATGCTTAACGATGTTTTAGTCATAATAACAATAAATCTTAGCTTTTGTTATTGATGTCTTAAATTACCTGTAGTAAAACTGTGATTTCAAAAATATGTCGGAAGGTTTTAAACCAAAAACATAAGGTTGTTGAATATAAAATGGCAGCTCCTTCAAATGAGTTTTTAAAATATTTTATTTTCTAAATGCACAACCTCACTAATCATTAGAGAAATGCAACTCAAAAATACAGTGATGTACCATCTCACACAAGTCAGAAAGACTATTATAAAAAATTCACAAAATAACAGATGCTGGCGAGATTGTGGAGAAAAGGGGAAGCTTGTGCACTGCTTACGGGAATGTGAATGAGTTAAGCCACTGTGGAAAGCAGCTTGGTGATTTCTCAAAGAACTTAAAAAAGAATTACGATTTGACCCAACAATCCCATTATTGGGTGTATACCCAAAGGAATATAAATCATTCTACCATAAAGACACATGCATGCAAATGTTCATTACAGCACTATTCATAATAGCAAAGATGTGGAATCAACCTAAATGCCCATCAGTGGTGGACTGAATTAAAAAAAAAAATGTGGTACACATACACCATTGCATGCTACATAGCCAGAAAAAAAGAATAAGATCATGTTCCTTGCTGCAACATAGACAGGTCTGGAGGCCATTATCCTAAACAAACTAATGCAGGAATAGAAAAACAAATACCACGTGTTCTCACTTGTAAGTGGAAGCTAATCATTGAGTACATATGGACACAAGGAAGGGAAAAACAGAAACCAAGGCCTACTTGAGGATGGAGGGTGGGAGGAAGGTTAGGATCAAAATACTACCTATTGAGTACTATGCCTATAACCTAGGTGATAAAATTATCTGTATACCAGGCCCCTGTGACTCACAATTTACCTATATAACAAACTTGTACATGTACCCCTGAACCTAAAAGTTAAAAAATAAATATTTTACTTTATTGTTTACAAACTTTTGCTTTTTTAATTAAGCTTTTAATTTTCAGATAATTGGAGATTTACATCCACTGGTAAAAAACAATCCAGGGAGATCCTGTGTTAGCCTATACCTGGTACCCTTCAGTGGCAAAATCCTATTAAACTATATTACAATATCCTAACCAATATACTGACATGATGCCATTCACAAGATACAATTACTCAGATTTTCCAGTTTTATTTCTACTTATTTGTGTATATATGCATACTTGATCCAATGCAACTTATCATGTCTTTAGGTTTATGCATCTATAACCACAGTCAAGATATGGAACACTTTCATTCCCATAAGGATCCCTCATGTTGGCCTTTTATAGCCATGCCAATATCCCTATATATTCTATGTCCTTAACCTCTGACAACCAAAAATCTGTTCACCATTTCTATAATTTCATCAATTTGAAAATACTATGCAAATTAAATCACATAGTAGGGTAACCTTTCAGCATTGGATTTTATGCTTAGCACAATTCCCTAAAGATCATCCAATTGTTGAGTGTATCAAATTTGTTCTTTTGTATTGCTCAGTGGTATTTCATGATATAGATATACAACAATTGTTTAACCATTCCCCATTTGAAGGACACCTGAGCTGTTCTAGTTTTGCCTATTATAAATAATTATTTTGCCTATTATTTAATTGATTAAATAAATAATTTTCCCATTATAAAGTTGCTTGAACTTTTTTTTTTTTTTTTTTTTGAGACAGAGTTTCAATCTTGTTGCCCAGACTGGAGTGCAATGCCATGATCTCGGCTCACCATAACCTCCACCTCCCAGTTTCAAGCTGTTCTCCTGCCTCAGCCTCCCGAGTAGCTGGGATTACAGGTGAGTGCCACCATGCCCGGCTAATTTTGTATTTTTAGTGGAGATGGGGTTTTGACATGTTTGTCAGGCTGGTCTTGAACTCCAGACCTCAGGTGATTTGCCCACCTTGGCCTCCCAAAGTGCTAGGATTATAGGTGTGAGCCTCCACACCCAGCCACATATGTAGTTCTATAAGAAATTGCCAAATTATTTTCCAGAGTGGCTGTACCATGTTACTTCCCCACCAACAATGTATCACTGAACCGGTATACCTGCATCCTAGTTAGCATTTGTTGTTTTCATTATTTTTAATTTTAGCTATTCTGATAGATGTGTAATGATTTCTCATTGTGGTTTTAATTTGCATTTTCCTAATGGCTACTGATGTTGAACGTCTTGTTCTGTGTTTATTTGCCATCTGTATATTCTCTTTGGTGAACTGTCTATGCATATCTTTAGCCCATTTTCAAATTACATTGTTTTCTTGTCATTGAATTTTTTAAATTCTTTATATACTCTAGATACAAATCTTGTTGTTGGATATGTAAATGTTTCTCCCACTCTGTACAGTGTCTTTGCATTCTATAAAGAGGATCTTTCACAGAGCGAGAGTTTTAAGTTAAAGTCCAATTTATAATTATTTTATGAATATTGTTTTTGTTTATGGTGTCAACATAAGAACTCTTTGCCTAATTGTAAGTAATGACAGTTTATCCTATTTATTTCCTAAATGTTTTATAGTTTTATGCTTTACATTTAAGCTCGTGATCTATTTTAAGTTAATTTGTTCATTTCTGTATAAGATATGAGGTTTAGAGGAATCTTCTGCTCCTTCTTCTCCCTTCTCCTTCCTCCTCCTTGTTCCTCCTATTACTCCCAAGTGATTCTCCTCTCTCCTCCTACTCCATTCACCTTCTCCTCTCTATTTACTCCTTCACCTGCCTCTTCCTTCCTCCTCCTCTTTTTTCTTTCTTCTTTTTCTTGTCCAATTAGTCCAGAAACGTTTGTTGAAAAGGCTATACCTTTCCTCTATTAAATTTCTTTTGTCTCTTTTTCAAAACTCAGTTGGGCATATTTGTGTGGATCTATTTCTAGGTCCTCTATTCGATTCAGTCGATCTATGTGTCAATTTCTCTGCCAATATCACACTGTTTGTAATATTACTGATATATAATAGGCCTTAATATCCCACTTGATTCTTCTTTTTTAATACTGTTTTAGCTATTCTAGGGCCTGTTAATTTTTACATGCATTTAATAAAAACCTTGTTTATATCTCCAAAATCCTTGCCGGGATTTGGAAAGGGATTACATTAAAATCCTATCGGTCAATTTTGGGAGAATTGACAACGGTGTTGAGTCTTCCAATCGATGAACATAGTAAGCCTCTTTATTTCTTTAGATATTTAATTTATTTCATCAGCATTTTGCAATTTGTAGCATACAGATCATATGCAGTTTCTTAAGTTTATACCTAAGTATGCTATTTTATTTGGATTGATTATAAAGGGTGTTATGTTTTAATTTTAGTTTTAACATGTTTATTGTTAGTACATAGTTCTTCAAATGAGTTTTTTGGTGCATTGATATTTTATAGTGATATGTAGCTGATCTCACTTTTTGGTTTTCAGAAGGGGTGTGTGCATGTGTGTGCGTATGTGTGTGTTTAGATTCCTTAAGATTTTCTTGTCATCGTCAAATAGGGAAAGGTTTATTTAATCCTTTCCAATTTCTATATTTTTTGATGACGTAGGGTCTCTCGCTATGTTGCCCAGGCTGGGCATGAGCTCCTGGGCTTAAGGGATCCTCCAGCCCTAGTCTCACAAGTAGTTGGGATTACATGCTCATGCCACCATGTTCAGTTCTGATCTGTGTACCTGTTATTTCATTTTTTTGCTTTATTTCAAGGACTAAAGCTTTCAATAGTCTGATGAACAAGAAGGACATCCTTGTCTTGATTCTGATCTCAGAGGAAAAGCAGCCAGTATTTAACTATTAAGTATGATGTTGTTGCCTATAGGGATTTGGTAAATACTCTTTATCAGGTTGAGGAAGTTCCCCTCTATTCCTAGTTTGATGAGGACTTTTTATCATGAAAGGGTAATGGATTTTGATAAAAGTTTTTTTCTGAATCTATTGAAATGATCATGTAGTTTTTGCTTTATATTCTATTGATATGATACATTACATTAATTGATTTTCTGAAGTTGACCTATCCTTGCAAAACTGGAATAAATGACACTTGGTTATGGTGTATCATCATTTTTATATGATGCAGCATTCAGTTTGCTAGTATTTTGTTGAAGGAATTTTACATCTAAGTTCATGAGAAATATTGCTCTGTAGTTTTCTTCTCCTGTGCCATCTTTGTGCGGTTTTGGTATCAGGGTGACACCGGTCTTGTAGAAAGAGTTGAGAAGTGTTCCTGTCTCATCTGTTTCCTTGAAGAGACTTTGTACAACTGGTGTCAATGTTCATTTAAATGTTTAGTAGAATTCTTCAGTGAAGCTATCTGGGCCTTGAGATTTCTTTTTGGAGGATCTTCTAATTATGAGTTTAATTTTTTTTAAGGTATAGGACTATTCAGATTGTCTATTTCATCTTAATCACCTTTGGGTCATTTGTGGTTTTCAAAGAATTTGTCCTTCCATTTTGTTTATTAATTTTTATTTTTTTTCAGTTATACAACTAATATATATAGCTCATATAATAGTCATAGATTGGATTTGGATGTGTTAAATATCAATGTGGCAACCTTTAATAGTATCATGCATCTGTTCACTTGCTAGCTCTAGGTTTTCAGTTATGGACCTGGTACAAGGAAGAGAAACCATCTGGTGGAATACAGGACTAGGTTAAACCTTTTATTTCTTATAGAATTTTACAGTGGATAAGCATACTTCATTGGATATGGGAAGGAGAAAATATCCAACATTTACAAAGGAGCTTTAAAGACAGATTCACATGAGAAGCACTAAAGAGTCTTCATTATCCTAGTTTAGAATCCCAATTCTATCACTTAATCTGTGTGACTCTGGGTAAATTACTTAACCTCTCTTAGGCTCTTTTTCCTCCTCTGTAAAATAGGAATGATAATAGTGCCTATTTTATAATGTTGTGAGGAGTAAATTAATCAGACCTATAGATTCATTCGATATATAGTGTATACATATGTTAATAGTCACTTTAAGTGAGTATGCCTGAATAATAACACTAAAATGGCTTGCTTTTTTACTTAAAATTCTCCACTACCACATTATAACAGGAATAACTATGGCATCTCGCTTACAGTCCCAATGTCTTATGAGTAAACAAATCAACATAGTCTTCAAGGAATGAAGGTATGCTGAAGGCTACCCATATTCTCTTGGCCATAATATTTTTTTCTTTCTTTAGTAATTCTTATTTCAAAGTCTACCCTTTCCAGGATTTTTTTCCGGAATGAATTCCCATCATTCTCAGGCCATATGCGGAATCCATAATCATCTCTCTTTTTGTGTATCTGGTGGTCATTTTTTGAGCACGTGTTACATATCAGACATTTTTTCCCTCAAAGATTCTTTACCTCCTCAAATTCAGTAACCTTCCCCTCTATTCTACTTTGGCTGATGACTATCTGTAAAGATTTTACATTTCAATATCTGGCAGGTATCTAGGGACCCAGGCATACCACCGTGACATTCATACCACTGGCAGAATGGCAGAAGTGCAATGATCCCTCTCTCAGCAGAATGGAGATCAAATTCTCTAAGGTTTCAAGGGTTCCTGCTACTAAGAATAGTTCTTAGATCAAAAATGTTTTTCTTTCTCACTCAAATATTGTTAAACCTTTATTGTGAGTTGGGACATATGCTTGGTATTGGGGATACTAAGAGATAAATGACAGTAGTCCTAACCTCAAATAATCTTTCAGTATGGCCTTCCTCAATACCTTGATGCTACCTGTGTTTCTACATTTGTACAGTGATTAAAATGGAAATAAAATACTGACATAATTCTAAATTGATTAATTCTATGAGATGAGAAGAACAGATGTGTTTTAGACAAAAATAGCTGGGTGGCATAATTGATATTCTTTTAATTTTTATAGGTATAATTCTTCATTGTTCATATATCTAAGAAGTAGTGTAGTACCATGAAAAGTCCCTGAGGTTTACAGTTAGATAGACTTGGGTTTGAATGATTCTTTGCTACTTGCTGGATGTGTAATATTGGGTCAGAAACCTCTATGAACTTTATTTTTTAAACTCCAAAATGTGAATGATATCTGTCTCTAGGGCATTTTTGAAGGGTAAATGAGATGATACATATAAAGTGCTCGGGACATAATTAAGACTCAATATATGTTAGTCCCTAAATCCAAAGTTCACCAAGCTTATTGCCACTCTCTCCAAACAGTTCAGTTCTATAACAAGATTATTTTCTTAAAGCCTAAAATGCTTCAGTAAAATATCACAGGCCTGGGTTGATCTTTGCAGCAAACCACCATGGCAAATGTTTACCTATGTAGCAAACTTGCATATCCTGCACATGTACCCCAGAACTTAAAATAAAAGTTGAAGAAAAAAAAATAACAGGTCTAGGAAAAAAATAACTTAAAAATAGCAAGCCTTAAAAATGGAAAACATCAACCTTTCTGTGAGAAAGCAAAACCTTTTTGCAAGCACAAATCCAGGCCGGGGTGGTACATGCCCCACCCTCACATGTCATCGTTAAGTGACTGAATGTGTGATAACTGTGCCAGGAAGTTCCACTGTGTGCTTGAGGCTCAGGGAGAGAAGGCTGTCAATAAGAACTCATTGATGGCTATTTACTTTGGCTTAAGAAAAGATGTCACCTGTGTAAACATATTCAGTATACTTTCCCCCAACTATATATGTCCATTTCAAAGATGGAAGGCAGCACGTTTGTCGGTCTTGACAGTTTATAAGCCTCAGAAGAGAAAAGTGAAGCTATTTAGCTGACAGTTTTATGAAAACAAATTTTGAAACCTTCAACTCTCAGGCTTTAACATCTGTATTGTCTGCTCAGTTGAAATAGATTCACAAATGAAAAGATGACACCTTGTGAGATGGTAGCCCATCTAGAGGCTCAGTCAATCAGGGCAGGCTGGTGGCCATGGTCTGGTGGGACAGAGGCCTAGCTTGTATTGTATCTGGCTTCTACTACCCCATTTGTCACCTTTTCCTCCTCCTCTCAGTCACCTGTGTTTCTGGTGCACTCTCCTCACCCATTCAAATGTATTTTCAGGAGAGAATAAATGCCAGTTATTTAGATCTTTGTGTCAACTTAAATGAAGTTGTTTATGCCTTCTAGGGGTATTTTTAAATTAAGTCTTACATCTACATTCATATATTTATCCAATATTGAATAACAGAATTGCATCAGACACTCTGCTAGGAGTTGGGAATATGGAAACAGTTTCTGCCATTATAGAGTTCATCGTTCAAAGGGGAAAACAGACAGGCATACACGAACCTTACAAAATATACATCCTGTGGTTTCAATGTATCTCCCAAAGTTCATGTGTTGGAAATTTAATCCCCAATGTAATGACATTGAGCAGTGGGACATTTAACAGATGATTAGGTAATGAGGACTTTGCCCTCATAAATGGATTGATTGTACTATTGCAAAAAGGGGTTGGTTATCATTGAAGTAGGTTTCTAATAAAGGATGAGACTGCCCTCCCCAACCCTATTCTCATACGTGCACCTTTAACTTTGTGGCTTCCAACAAGGGATGACGGATCAAGAAGGCCCTTGCTAGATTCAGGTCCCTCAACCTTAAACTTCCCAGCATCCAAGACTGTATGAAATAAATTTCTGTTCTTTATGATTACTCAATTTCAGGTTTTCTGATATAGAGGCACAAAATGAAATAAAACAATACATAATAATATGCTTTGATAAATTCAATGAAGAAAAACATACAAACTACTATGAGAGAATTCAATAGAATGAACATTATATTATGTGAAAGAAGCAAGATGGAGAAAGACAGATACTGTATGATCTCGCTTACATGTGGAATCTAAACAAGTCAAACTCATAGCAGCAGAGAATAGAATGATGTTCACCAGGGGATGAGGAGAGGAGGAAATGAGATGTTGGCCAAAGGGGTAGAAGCTTGAAAAAAAAAAAAAAAAAAAAAACGATTATTTTAGGTTCCGTGGTACATGTGGAGGTTTGCTATATAGATAAACTCATGTCATTGGGCTGTGTTGCACAGATTATGTTATCACCCAGGTGCTAAGCCAAATATAAATAGTTATTTCTTATGATCCTCTTCCTCTTCCCAACCTCCACTCTCAAGTAGGCCCCAATGTCTGTTTTCCCCTTCTTTGTGTCCTTGAGTTCTCATCATTTCACTTATAAGTTTCCACTTATAAGTGAGAACATGTGGTATTTGGTTTTCTGTTCCTGTGTTAGTTTGCTAAGGATAATGGCCTCCAGCTCCATCCATGTTCCCACACAATTCATGTTCTTGTTCTTTTTGCATGCCTGCACAGTATTCCAATCTGTCATTAATGGGCATTTAGGTGGATTTCACATCTTTGCTATTGTGAAGAGTGCTGCAATGAACATTTGTGTGCATGGGGTTTTATGGTAGAATGGTTTCTATTCCTATTCTTGATCTATATTAATATGCTTCTTGGCTATGTGTATGACTTATTTTGAGACGTGACTGTTCATGCCCTTTTCTTTTTTTAATAAATTTGTTTAAGTTCATTATACATGCTAGATCTTAGACCTTTGTCGGACATATTGTTTGCAAATATTTTCTCCCATTCCAAAGGTTGTCTGTTTACTCTGTTGATACTTTCTTTTGTTGTGCAGAAGTTCTTTAGTATAATTAGATGCCATTTGTCATTTTTGCTTTCGTTGCAATTGTTTTTGACATCTTTGTCATGAAATCTTTGCCCATTCGTATGTCCAGAATGGTATTGCCTATATTGTCTTCCAGGATTTTTATAGTTTGGGGATTTATATTTCAGTCTTTAATCTATCTTTAGTCGATTTTCATATATGATGTAAGAAAGGGGTCCAGTTTCAATATTCTGCATTTGGCTAACCAGTTATCCGAGCCCCATTTATTGAATAGGGAGTCCTTCCCCGTTGTTCATTTTTGTCAGCTTTGTTGATTATCAGATGACTGTAGGTGTGCAGGCTTATTTCTGGGCTGTTTTGTTTCACTCGTCTATGTGTCTGTTTTTGTACAAGTACCATGCTGTTTGGGTTACAGAAGCTGTGTAATATAGTTTGAAATTGGGTAACGTGAAGTCTTGAGCTTTGTTCTTTTTGCTTAAGATTGTCTTAGCTATTCAGGCTCTTTTTTGGTTCCATATGAATTTTAAAATATTTTTTCTAGTTCTGTGAAGAATGCCATTTGTAGTTTGATAGAAATAACACTGAATCTGTAAATTGTTTGGGACAGTATGGCCATTTGAATAATATTGATTCTTCTTATCCACGAGCGTGGAATTTCTTTTTCATTTATTTGCGTCATGTCTAATTTATTTGAGCAGTGTTTTGTAATTCTCATTTTAGAGCTCTTTTACCTCCCTGGATAGCTGTATTTCTAAGTATTTTATTCATTTTGTGGCAATTGTGAGTGGGACTGCATTCCTGATTTTGCTTTCAGCTTGGTTGTTGTTATTGTATAGAAATGTTAGTGATTTCTGTATGTTGACTTTGTATCCTAAAATTTTGCTGAAGTTTATCAACTAAAGGAGCATTTTTACTAAGACTATGGGGTTTTCTAGACATAGAATTAAGTTATCTGCAAACAGGGATAGTCTGACCTCCTCTCTTCACATTCAGATGCATTTTATTTCTTTCTCTTGCCTGATTCCTCTCGCTAAGACTTCCAATGCTATGTCAAATAGAAGTGTTAAGAGAGGGCATCCTTGTCTTGTGATTCTTTTCAAGGGTAATAATTCCAGCTTTTGTCCATTCAGTATGATGTTGGCTATGGGTTTGTGATGATGGCTCTTATGGTTTTGAGGAATGTTCCTTCAGCACCTAGTTTTTTGAGAGTTTTCAACACGAAAGGATGTTGAATTGTGTTGAAATCATGATGTTCTGCATCTATTGAGATAATCATGTGGTTTCTGTCTTTAGTTTTGTTTATGTGATGAATCACATTTATTGATTTGTGCATGATGAACCAATCTTGCATCCTAGGAATGAAGCCTATTTGATTTTGGTGGATTAGCTTTTTGATGTGCTGCTGGGTTCAGTTTACAATAATTTTGTTGAGGATTTTTGCACCAATGTTCATCAAGCATGTAGGCCTGGAGGTTTTCATTGTTATTGTTGTATCTTGGCTAAGTTTTGGTATCAGGATGATGCTGGCCTCATAGAATGAGTTGGGGAGAAGTCCCTACTCCTAATTTTTTTGTGAATAGTTTTAGTAAGAATGGTATCAGCTCTTCTTTGTACATCTGGTTGAATTCTGCTGTGAATCCATTTGGTACTGGGCTTTATTTATTTATTTATTTAGGTTGGTAGGCTATTTATTACTGATTCAATTTTGGAGCTCATTTTGGTCTGTTCAAGGATTCAATTTCTTCCTGCTTCAGTCTTTGAGGATATACACATCCAGGAATTTGTCTATCTTAAGTTTTTTAGTTTGCTTGTATAGAGGTGTTCATGGTAGTTTCTGATGTTTGCTTTCATTTTTAAATTAATTTTTATTTTTATTTTAAGTTCTGAGGTACATGTGCAGGATGTACATGTTCTATAGGTAAATATGTGTCATATGGTTTGTTGCACCTATCAATCCGCCACCTAGCTAGTAAGCCCAGCATGCATTAGCTATTTTTCCTAATGCTCTCCCCCCTCCCACCCCAGCCCCAAGAGGCCCCAGTGTGAGTTGTTTTCCTTCCTGTGTCCATGTGACCTCATTGTTCAGCTCCCACTTATAAGCAAGAATATGTGGTGTTTGGTTTTCTGTTTCTGTGTTAGTTTACTAAGGATAATGTTTTCCAGCTCCATCCATGTCCCTGCAAAGGACATGATCTCGTTCCTTTTTATGGCTGCATAGTATTCCATGGTGTATATGTACCATGTTT
The DNA here is from genome assembly GCF_047675955.1 of Chlorocebus sabaeus. Lineage (NCBI taxonomy): Eukaryota > Metazoa > Chordata > Mammalia > Primates > Cercopithecidae > Chlorocebus > Chlorocebus sabaeus. The sequence continues at coordinate 59,652,848 of NC_132933.1, forward strand.
TCTTTACCCAGTCTATCACTGATGGGCATTTGGGTTGATTCCAAGTCTTTGCTATTGTAAATAGTGCTATAATGAATGTATGTGTGCATGTATCTTTATAATAGAATGATTTATATTTCTTTGGGTATATACCCAGTAATAGGATTGTTGGGTCAAGTGGTATTTCTGACTCTAGATCTTTGAGAAATCACTGCACTGTCTTCTATAATGGTTGAACTAATTATATTTCTGCCAACAGTGTAAAGTGTTCATATTTATCTGCAACCTCACAAGCATCTGTTGTTTCTTGACTTTTTAATAATCACCATTCTGACTGGCATGCGATGGTATCTTATTGTGGTTTTGATTTGCATTTATCTAATGATCAGTGATGTTGAGCTTTTTTTTTTTCATACATTTGTTGGCTGTGTGAATGTCTTCTTTTGAAAATTGTCATGTCATTGTCTTTTTTCTTATAAATTTGTTTAAGTTCCTTGTAGATTCTGGATATTAGACCTTTATCAGATGGGTAGATTGCAAACATTTTCTCCCATTCTGTAGGTTGCCTGTTCACTCTGATGATAGTTTATTTTGCTGTGCAGAAGCTCTTTAGTTTAACTAGATCCCATTTGTCAATTTTTACTTTTGTTGCAATTGCTTTTGACAATTTCATTATGAAATCTTTGCTCATGCCTATGTCCTGAACGGTATTACTTAGATTTTCTTCTAGGGTTTTTATAGTTTGGAATTTTATATTTGGGTTTTTAATCCATCTTGAGTTTATTTTTGTATAAGGTGTAAGGAAGGGGTCCAGTTTCAATTTTCTGCCTATTTCTAGCCAGTTCTTCCAGCACCACATTTTTTAAGTAGAGAATGCTTTCCCTATTGCTTGTTTTTGTCAGGTTTGTTGAAGATTGGATGGTTGTAGATGTGCAGTCTTATTTCTGAGGTCTCTATTCTGTTCCATTGGTTTATGTATCAGTATTTATACCAGTACCATGCTGTTTTGGTTACCATAGCCTTGTAGTATAGTTTGAAATTGGATAGCATGATGCTGCCAGCTTTTCTCTTTTTGCTTAGAATTGTGTTGGGTATACAAGCTTTTATTTTATTATTTATTTATTTATTTATTTATTTTTTGATCCATATGAGATTTAAAGTTTTTTTTTTTTTTTTTTTTAATTCTGCAAAGAATGGCAATGGTAGTTTAATGAGAATAGCATTGAATCTATAAATTATTTTGGGCAGTGTGGCCATTTTCATAATATTGATTCTTCCTATCAATGAGCATGGAATATTTTTCAATTTGTTTGTGTCTTCTCTGATTTCTTTGAGCAGTGGTTTGTAGTCTTCCTTGAAGAGGTCCTTCATATCCCTTGTTAGAAGTATTCCTAGGTATTTGATTCTCTTTGTAACAGTTTTGAATGGAAGTTTATTCATGATTTGGCTCTCTCCTTGTCTGTTTTTGGTGTATAGGAATGCTTCTGACTGTTGCACGTTGATTTTTTATCCTGATACATTGTCGAAGTTGCTTATCAACTTAAGAAGCTTTTGGGCTGAGGTGATGGGGTTTTCTAGATATAGGATCATATTATCTGCAAAGAAAGACAATTTGACTTCCTCTCTTCCTATTTGAATACCTTTATTTATTTCTTTTGCTTGATTGCCCTGGCCAGAACTTCCAATATTATGCTGAATAGGAGTCCTTGTCTTCTGCCAGTTTTCTAGGGGAATGCTTACAGCTTTTGCCCATTCAGCATGATACTGGCTGTGGGTTTGCCATAAATGGCTCTTATTATTTTCAGGTATGTTCCTTTAATACCTAGTTTATTGAGAGTTTTTAAGACGAAGGGGTGTTGAATTTTATTGAAGGTCTTTTCTGCATCTGTTGATATAATCATGTGTTTTTTGTCTTTACTTCTGTTTTTGTGATGAATTACGTTTATTGATTTGTGTATGTTGAACCAGCATTGCATCCTGGAGATAAAGCCAACATGATCATGGTGGATAAACTTTTTGATGTGTTGCTGGATTCAGTTTGACAGTATTTTATTGAGATGTTTTGCATTGATATTCATTGGGGATATTGGCCTGCAATTATTTGTTTGTTTGTTTGTTTGTTTGTTTTTCATTTCATTGCATCTCTGCCAGGTTTTCATATCAGGATAATACTGGCCTCAAAAAATGAGTTAGGGAGGAGTCCTTCCTTTTCAATTGCTTGAAATAGTTTCAGAAGAAAGGGTATCACCTCATTTTTGTACCACTGGTATAATTCAGCTGTGAATCCATCTGAACCTGGACTTTTTTGGGCTGGTAGGCTATTCATTGCTGCCTCAATTTCAGAACTTGTTATTGGTATACTCAGAGATTCAACTTTTTCCTGGTTCAGTCTTGAGAAGGTGTATGGGTCCAGGAATATGTCATTTTCTTGTGGATTTTCTAGCTTACTTGCATAGAGGTGTTTATAGTATTCTCTGATGGTTATTTGTATTTCTGTGGGGTCAGTGGTGATATCCCCTTTATCACTTTTTATTTTGCCTATTTGATTCTTCTCTTTTTTTCTTCTTTATTAGTCAAGCTAGTGGTCAATTTATTTCATTAATTTTTTCAAAAATCAGCTTCTGGATTCATTGATTTATTTTATTTTATTTTATTTTATTTATTTATTTATTTATTTATTTATTTTTTTTTTTTTGAGGAAATTTTCTTGTGTCTAACTCCTTCAGTTCCACCCTGAGCTTGGTTATTTTTTGTCTTCTGCTGCTTTGGGTTTTTTACTTTTTTTCTCTTGGTTCTCTTGCTCCTTTAATTGTGATGTTATCATGTTGATTTGAGATGTTTCTAGGTTTTTGATATGGGTATTTAGTGCTATAAATTTCCCTCTTAACACTGTTTTAGCCGTGTCCAAGAGATTCTGGTTGGTCATTTCTTTGTTCTCACTAGTTTAAAAGAACTTATTGATTTCTGCCTTAATGTCATTATTTACCCAGAAGTCATTCAAGAGCAGTTTGTTCAATTTTCATGTAGCTGTGTCATTTTGAGCCGGGTGCAGTGGCTCACACCTGCAATCCCAACACTTTGGGAGGCTGAAGGGGATGGATCACCTGAGTTCAAGAGTTTGAGACCACCCTGGTCAATATGGTGAAACTCCAGTCTCTACTAAAAATACAAAACATTAGCTTGGTGTGGTGGCGGGCACCTGTTGTCCCAGCTACTCGGGAGTCTGATGCAGGAGAATTGCCTGAACCCAGGAGGCAGAGGTTGCAGTGAGTTGAGATTGCACCATTGCACTCCAGCCTGGGTGACAAGAGCGAAACTCGGTCTCAACAATAATAATCCTCATCATCATCATCATCATCATCTTGAGTTCTAATTTGGTTGTGCTGTGGTCTGAGTGACTGTTATGATTTCAGTTCTTTTGCATTTTCTGAGGAGTGATTTAATTCCAAATATGTGATCAATTTTAGAGTTAGTTTCATGTGACACCAAGAAGAATGTATATTCTGTTGCTTGGGGGTAGAGAGTTCTGTAGATTTCTATCAGGCCCACTTGATCCAGAGCTGAATTCAAGTCCTGAACGTCTTTGTTAATTTTCTGTCTCAGTGATCTGTCTAATATTGACAGTGTGGTGTTAAATTCTCCCACTTTTATTGTGTTGGAGTCTAAGTCTCTTTGTAGGTCTGTAAGAACTTGTTTTACGAATCTGGGTGCTCCTGCATTGGGTGCATATATGTTTAGGACAATTAGTTCTTCTTGTTGAATTGACCCCATTACTGTTATGTAATGCCCTTCTTCTTTTTTTTTTTTTTTTTACTTTGTTGTTTTAAAGTCTGTTTTGTCAGAAACTATGATTGCAACCCCTGCTTTTTGTATTTTCCATTTGCTTGGTAAATTATTTTCCATCACTTTATTTTGAGTCTATGAGTGTCTTTGTATGTGAGATGGGTCTCTTGCATACAGCACACCAACAGACTTTTACTCTTTATCCAGCCTGCCATTCTGTGTCTTTTAATTGGGGCATTTAGCTCATTTACATTTAAGGTTAATGTTGTTATGTGTGAATTTGATCCTGTCATCATGATGCCAGCTGGTTATTTTGCAGACTTGTTTATGTGGTTGCTTCATAGTGTCACTGGTCTGTGTAGTTTAGTGTGTTTTTGTAGTGGCTGGTAACGATTTTTACTTCCCATATTCAGTGCTTCCTTCAGGAGTTCTTGCAAGGCAGGCCTGGTGGCAACAAATTCTCTCAGCATTTGCTGGTCTTAGAAATATTTTATTTCTCCTTCACTTACGAAACTTAGTTTGGCCAGAAATAAAATTCTAGGTTGGAAATTTTTTTCTTTATGAATGTTAATATTGGCCCCAAATCTCTTCTAGATTGTAGAGTTTCCACTGACATGTCTGCCGTAATTCTGATAGGCTTCCTTTTATAGGTGACCTGGCCTTTCTCTCTGACTGCTCTAAATTTTTTTTTTACTTCATTTCTACCTTGGAGAGTTTGATAATTATGTGACTTGGGGTTGATCTTCTCATGGAGTATCTTACTGGAGTTCTCTGGATTTCCTGAATTTGAATGTTGGCCTGTCTTGCTAGGTTGGGGAAGTTCTCCTGGATGATATCCTAAAATGTGTTTTCCAACTTGGTTCTGTTCTCCACATTTCTTTCAGGTACCCCTATCAGTCATAGGTTCCGTCTTTTTACGTAACCCCATAGTTCTTTTAGATTTTGTTTGTTCATTTTCATTCCTTTTTCTCTAATCTTGTCTGCCTGCCTTATTTCAGCAAGATAGTCTTCAAGCTCTGACATCCTTTCTTCTGCTTAGTGTATTTGGCTATTGATACTTGTGTTTGCATTGTGAAGTTCTCATGTTGCATTTTGAGCTCCATAAGGTCATTTATGTTCCTCTCCAAGCTGGTTATTCTGGTTAACAAATCCTGCAATGTTTTATCATGGTTCTTAGCTTCTTTGCAATGCATTAGAACATTGTGAACTCCTTTAGCTCAGTGAAGCTTGTTATTACCCATCTTCTGAAGCCTAATTCTGTCAATTCATCCATCTCAGCCTCAGCCCAGTTTTGTGCCCTTGCTAGAGACATGTTGCGATAATTTGGAGTAGAAGAGGCACTCTGGCTTTTTGAGTTTTTGGTGTTTTTGCATTGATTCTTTCTCATCTTTATGGGTTTGTCTACCTTTGATCTTTGAGGCTGCTGACCTTGGGATGGGGTTTTTGTTGGGTCTTTTTCATCGATGATGTTGTTGTTACTTTCTGTTTATTTTTCTTTTAGCCATCAGGCCTCTCTTCCATAGGGCTGATGTGGTTTGCTTGGGGTCTACTCCAGATCCTATTCATCTGGGTTCCTCACACACCTGGAGGTATCATCAGTAGAGGCTGCAGGACAGCAAATATGGCAGCCTGTTCCCTTCTCTGGGAGCTCTGTCCCAGAGGGATACCAACCTGATGCTGGCTGAAACGCTCCTCCACAAGGTGTCTGGAGACCCCTGTTGGGAGGTCTCACCCAGTTAGGAGGAAAGGGATCAGGGACCTGCTTAAATAAGCAGTCTGGATGCCCCTTGGTGGAGTAGATTTGCTGTGCTGGGGTGAATCCCCCTCATCTGGGCTGCCCTGACTCTCCAGAGCCAGCAGGCAGAAATGACTAAGATAGTTTATTCATGATATCATGGCTGCCCCTCCTCATAGGGGCTCCTTTCTGAGAGATCAGAGTTCTGTCCATAAACCCCTGGTTGGGGATGCTGAAAATCCCACAGGGAGGCCCCATCCAGTGAGGAGGAATTGGTTGGGGTACCGATTAAAGAAGCAGTCTGACCTCGGACTGTTCCAGCCGCTGTGCTGCACTGTGGGGGAATTGCTCCAAGGCTCTTTTCCTTGCTCCAGACAGGTGATCAGGTCTGGCTTAGAGATAGCAATACCATTTCTTGGCTTCCAGGAGGTCCTTGCATCCTTGCTGTGGATCTCCCAATACCTGCAGGTCACAAGGTCACAAAGGCTCTGCCTCTAGAAGCAGAGGATGAACAGCAATGAAGACAAGACCTGGAGCTCTTGCGGTGGGGAGACACCAGTTTAAGCATTCGTGTATGCCACCTAGATGCTACTGAAGTTTCTTTGCCTATGGGTGGCCATTAACTGTGCTGTCATGTGGGGAACTCCCATCTGAACTGTGGCTTTACGATTTTTGTTACTTTTATTCGAACATGGACTGTGTCCCTGCCTGGCATCTGGTTTTGCATTGGCTGGGCCTGCCCTGAAGGATGCTTATTTAGCACCCCTCTGAGCTGCTGGGATCTCACAACTCTGCAGACAGACAGCTATTTTTATTTTTGTGGGCTCAGTAATAACATTCTTTTCGTCATTTTTTATTGTGTTTATTTGGATCTTATCTCTTTCTTCTTTATTAGTCTAAATAGCAGCCTATCTCTCTCACTAATTTTTCAAGAAACCAACTCTTGGATTTGTTGATGTTTTGAATTTTTTTGTGTGTCTTGATTTCTTTCAGTTCAGCTCTAATTTTGGTTATTTTTTGTTTTTTGCTAGCTTTGGAGTTGGTTTGCTCTTGCTTCTTTAGTTCTTTTGATGTTGATATTAGGTTGTTAATTTGAAATCTGTGTAATTTTTTTAGGTGGAAATTTCATGCTATCAATTTTGCTCTTAACACGGACTTACTTTTGTCCCAGAGATTCTAGTATGTTGCATCTTTGTTCTCATTAGTTTCATTTTTTTTTTTTTTAAATTTCTGGCTTAATTTCATTATTTACTCAAAAGTCATTCAGGAGTAGATTTTATAATTTCTGTGTAATTGAATGGATTTGAGTGATTAAAAGGATACAAACTTTAAGTTGTAAGATAAACAATTTCTAGGTATCAAGGGTATAGCATCGGTGGTGATATGATTTGAATGTGTCCTCCAGGTTTTATTTATTGGAAACATAATCCTCATTGTGTCAGTTTTGAAAAGGAGGGTGTTGAAGACATGATTGGATCCTAAGGGCTCTGCTCTCATTAATTGGTTAGCCCATTAATTCATTAATGGATTAATGAGTTAATGGATTAATGGGTTATCATGGGAGAAGGACCTGTGGCTTTATAAAAAGAGGAATAGAGACCTGAACAAGCATGTTAATATGCTTGGCCCTCTCATTATGTGATACAGTGTATCAACTTGAGATTCTGTACAAAGTCCTCAACAGCAAGAAGTTTCTCACCAGATGCAGCCCCTCAACCTTGGACTTCTCAGCCTCCATAACAGTAACAAATTCTTTTAAAAAAAAAAAATAAATTGCCTGGTTTCAGGTATTCTATTAAAAGGCAACAATAAACTGACTCAGGCAGGTGGTGATGGATGTGTTCATTTGATTTTGGTAATTATTACACAATGTTTATGTACATCAATTTATTGTGCTCTGTACTTTGAATATATAAAATCTTCATCAATTTCATATTTAAAAATTTTATAATGTTAATTACCTCCTAATAATTATGATTTACTTTTATGCAAATACTTTATAAATGACTTTCAGACCCAGATTTAGTTTGTTTTCTTACCCATTCATTCACAGAATATATATTACATTGTCTTGAAGAATCAGAAGGCTTAGCAGAATGGGACCTAGATTCTCAAAAAGCATTGATTGTTGGAGCTCAGTAGTGGCTACCATCATTAAATCCAGCTGGGACTCTTCAGTTTACCTCAGTTCCTACCACTCCCTACAGTTTCCCTGATTCTAATGCAGAAAGTCAGCTGCCATAACCTCCTGCTCGAACAATTACTTTTCTCTCAATTGACACATTTAAATAATCTGATTTACATAGCCTGCCTGGATTTTTCATACATCTGAGTTTGTGACCACATGGTTTAGGCCAAAGCCTCTTTTTTAGAGATACTTAAGTCCAGGGAGGTCAAGCAATTTGTTCATGGTCTTACCGCTTATAAACATTAAAATCTAGACTAAAATCTGAATCCTAGCTCATTGTACTTGTTTGTACCTTATTCCATTGTGCAGTTAGGCATATGCAGCACATTGTGATTTTTTGACTAGAAGATATTACGTCCTCCCTTGTCAGTGATTTCTCTTTTTTTCCTCTTCCTCCTCTAGACAGAGAAGAAAACCTCTTCTCAGTTGTTGATTATTATAGTCTGGAAGAATCTTACTTCCTTATGCGTGTTCTATTATCCATGAATATACGATAGATTCTGTCAAAAAAAAAATGCTGGTTCTTTATGGCAAAATGAGCTATATAACAAGACTTTTGGGAGAGACTGAGTTGTTGGAGTCTCTATTATCTTCTATATTGGATTTGTGCTTCTGAGCCCTTCCATAATCTGAGACCCAGATCCCACCAGCTATGATTATGACTGGCATCTTCATCCTTGCTCCTCATGAAAACACAAGGCAAATATTCCTGCCCATTTGTTCTAATAATACTTCTAAATATAAAGGTTCCCAATTTAAAATTTTGTAAGGTCTATTATCATGTACTAAGATTGGCCATGCATATCTTTTCAATATAAATAGAAATAACTTATACAATTTACATTTCATATGGATTTTGCTTGTTTACCCATTAGTTGTTAATATTTTCTAATTTCACAAGTTGGCTCAATGAAGCAGAGTTGAAGAGACATTTTTATTTGTTCCAAATTATCATATTCAGATGTCTACTCAGAATACATTTACCAGTAAGGGTCAATATTTCAATTTAAATAGATTTGGATTTTGAGGTCCAATTAAGTGTCCATTAGTTTTGGATCAAGAATGAAACAAATGTGTAACTTAAATTGTCAGAATTCCTTCGCAACTTGGGGATCTATGACGGCTTGGGATCTGTACCTTCATTTCCAAGTGTTGTAGTGTTATTCTGAGAAATTTGGTTACTAGAAGCAGAGATTGAGTAAAATATCCTTAGTAGGCACTGGGGAAACAAGAATCTGCTAACATTTAGTCTACATAATTATCTTGTTTCATTTCTGTAAATACCAAGGATTGTACTGCCAAAAGTGTGTATGTATTTTAGATAACTGTTAACCACAGAAAGAGAATATCAAATTGTCATATGTCTGGAATGCTACTGGTTCTTCCAGAAATTTGCTAAATGGGAAACAGAAACTCTCATCTTATTTAACTTAAATACAATAACCTACATAAACATAACAGTGCCTGGGCTTACAAAGTAGATGCTAATCAATGAGCCAGTCAATTCAAAATGTATTAGTCAATTCATATAGGATTCAATATACTGAATATTGACATTAAATGTTGCTAAATTGTTCACTACTAAGCCAAATTATAAATTAGCCATAGACTCAGAATCGTAGGATTTGTGTTGCTAGAAATATAATTTCTTAACTCCCAAGGGAAGAGTTTATATTGTCAGAAAGAGAGTTTGAAATATAACAAAAGGGTAAGGAAAATAACAAATATCATTTTTCCAACAGAGAACTGATTAAGGTTGAACTCTGTATACCTGAAATACAGGGATTAAGAAAATTGGGCTTAAAAATGGTTACGACAATTTTCCTCATTGTTTTTCTTCAAAGGATTAATGTATAGTTTTTATTGCTAAAATTATTCAAGAAGAGAAGTATCAGTGTCTACAACTACATTTAATCACTTACCTGAGGGCAAGATACAAGATCAGATGATTTGAAAAACCGAGGCAAAATAATTGTCCCTTCATGGTCCTCACACATCTTCTTTCTTTGGAAAAGAAAATTATTTGTTAAATTGGAAGACCATGATGACGTATGATATCCTGACATCACAGATACTAAAAGCAGCAACTTTCAAGTAGTAATTTCTTCTACATTTCAATTGTTAATCTGTGACAACATACCCTCAAATCATGATTTTCGATGTATGTTTTTATGAGTTGCTAACTGCAAGTTGATACATTCTAAAAATAATTTTTAAAATTGTAAGCAGAAATATTTTAAAACCATAAAGAATGAGTTCATGTCCTTTGTAGGGACATGGATGAAGCTGGAAACCATCATCCTCAGCAAACTAACACAGGAACAGAAAACCAAACACTGCGTGTTCTCACTCATAAGTGGGAGTTGAACAATGAAAACACATGGACACAGGGAGGGGGACATCACACACTGGACCTGTTGAGGGGGTGGGTGAAAGGTGAGGGAGAGCATTAGGAAAAATACCTAATGCATGCAGGGCTTAAAACCTAGCTGATGGGTTGATAGGTGCAGCAAACCACCATGGCACATGTAAACCTATATAGCAAACCTGCACGTTCAGCACCTGTATCCCAGAACTAAAGATACAAATAAATAAAATTAAAATTTAAATTAAAAAAAATATATAAAGATAATCTCACTATTCATCATGTGATAACTTAAAGCCTTGGTTTACTTCTTTCCATATTTTTTTCTATGCATATGTTGTATGTGCACATGAACATATATTACAGTTTAACAAAAAATGGAATCATAGTCTAGGTAGGTTTCTATCCTAGTATTTTCATTTAAGAATATATCATAAAGATTTTTCCATGGCACAGGCAAACATATTTTCACAGCTGCAAAATATTTCTTCACCATACTTTATGCACTCTTTTATTGTTGGAGATTTAGGCATTTTTAATTTTTTTTTATTTTTTATGTTTTTAGATGGAGTCTCACTCTCTCGCCAGGCTGGAGTGCAGTGGTGTGATCTCGGCTCACTGCAACTTCCGCTTCCGGGTTTCAAGTGATTCTCCTCCTTCAGCCTCTGGAGTAGCTGGAACTACAGGCGCGGACCACCATGTCCAGCTAATTTTTGTATTTTTAGTAGAGATGGGGTTTCACCATGTTGGCCGGGATGATCTTTATCTCCTGACCTGGTGATCCGCCTGCCTCCGCGTGCCAAAGTGCTGAGATTACAGGCGTGAGCCACTGCGCCGGGACGATTTAGGTTGTTTTTAATTTATCAGCATTATAAATAGTACTACAGTCAAGTACCATGTTATACACATTTTTATCCACAAATGCTTAGTTCCTGAGGATACATTTTTAGAAGAAAAATTACTAGGTTACAGTTATAGGCAATTTTAAGGTTTTGATATATAAAACCACATTGCCCTTCAGTAACATTTTGATTTAACTCTAGTACCAGCAATGTATTTTCTCTGCACCTTATTCAGAGCTAGAATACGTGCATGTGTATATATATATGTGTGTGTGTGTATATATATATATGTGTGTATATATATATGCACAGATATATATACTTTTCGCTGTTGGAATGTGTGATAGACAAAAGTAAAGTTTTATTTTGTTTAGTGTCTTGTTAATCATTGTTATAACCCACTAGGACATTAAACTTTGGGTAAATTCTCCAACCTAGTTGTACTGCACAGATCCTGAAACACAATGCTAGAAATGTCAGGGCGATGTTCTTAGATGGTGGTCTTAGGCTCTGGATTCAAAAATTACAGATTCTGAGAATGAGAAGAGACTTTAGAGGTTACATAGTCCAATTTATAACCCACTGTGGGGAAGTTCTCCACAACATTCCTGACAGGTAGTTAATCCAGCTTGAATTCAGAATCTCACGACTTCATGCAGCAGCACATTTATAGAAATGTAGTATGTAGACTAGAAAGGACCTTGGAGATTGTGTAGTCTCCCACCTTCTGTTGCCTAAAGCTACACAATTATTATATTTAGGGGAAAAATCAGAACTAGAAGTCACCTCTCTGGATTTCTAGCAGGGCTGCCGTGTAAAGTTGCTCAGGCTACAATGCAAATGGTGCCACCCTGGCATTATGCAACATAGTATACCCGATTCCCAGTCTCCACTACATTATGCTTTAGTTTAAGCCCCTCTTATAACATTGGCTGTCCTTTTTCGGGTATTGCTTTCTCACACATTTCCCCTTAAAATGCGTGAGACTGAATTTAGTATAACATTCAAGAAGTGGCTCACCAGAGTAAAGGGACATTATCACGTTGTTGTTGTGATTGTACTGGTAGTGGAATCTACACTGTTGTTACTGCAGCATAACTCAACATTTCACTTCTTGACAGCAGCTTTACACTATAATACAAGTCACTCAGTCTTTTAGTAAACTAAAACACCTAGATCATTTTGGTTTCGACAACAGAAATTTATTTTCTCACAGTTTTGAAGGATAGAAGTCCAAGGTCAAGGTACCAGCACAGTTGGTTTCTGGTAAGGGCTCTCTTTCTGACATATAAATGGCTGCCTTCTCACTATGCTCTCACATGGCAGAGAGAGAGAGACCTCAAGCTTTCTGGCATCTCTTCATACAAGAGGAAGACACCATAATCCCATAATGAGGGCTCCATGCTCATGACTTCATCAAAACCTAATTACCTCCCAAAGGCCATCACGACGAGGGTTAGGGTTTCAACATATGAATTCTTTTTGGGGAGACACAATTCAGTCCATAGCAATATCCTATACTATTAAGTAGTTCTGTTTGCCTAGGTACTGATTTTATGTATATTTCTGTATAAACCTTGGTAATTTCATCTCCTACTTTCTTGAACAGAACGCAAATTACTTGAGCTTAGGAAGTTAAACTTAGGTAGGATGAACTCAGCGCTCTGTTACGATAACCTCCTTGATAATTTGATTTCAATTTCCTCTTCTCAATTTTTGTTCTGCCTTTTCCCGTTGGAAAAGCAGTTTACTTATTCGTTAGTCCACCTGGCTGATTCTGATTTACTTCTAGAAATGTTATTCAATTAATTCTTTCTACTTAATGACTATAATTCTCATTGATCTCATTGACCAGAGGAAAAGTTATGGACCAGAGTTAACAGTTCAAAAAATGATAAAAAATATTTTTTGTTACAAGAAATATATTTGAATACTTTTTTTTTTGCCACTGAAGGTCAAGATAGACCCAAGTCTTTTAGACTACTGAAGGTCCCAGTCCAAAATTGGAGTTGTTGACATTTGGCAAAGCCAGGAACAGTCATACAGGTGTTAAGGCACACTTTAATTTTTTTTTTTTTTTCTGTAGATTGTCCTAGCATTTTCTTCAAGCCTGTAATAGATGAAATTACATTGATCACTTATAAGCCTCCTTAGTTTTTAGCTTGGTTCCAAAGACTGTCTTATTTTAAAATCTTGGTGCCAATTATTAGTACTTATATGCTGCATTATTTTCAGTGTAGAACATTTTTAAATACATGGAAAACCATACATTCATACACATATTCACACGTGCAGGCCTATGTACAGACACAAACACATAAACACACACACCGTTTCCATTTTTTTTTTTTTTCACTTTCATGTTGTTGTTTCCTATTGTGTAGGCCAAAGCTGAATCCACGCTAAGTTTTGAGGGCTATCTTTGGTTCGTTTCTCGCTCCTATTTACATAAATATCACTGTTTACTTTTACTTGTCTTATCTAGGCAACTGTGTCCTCATATTACCCAGAGACTCTCACAGATTTCAATATGAATCTACTTTCCTTGCTCAGTAAAAACTTTGTTTCTTTTCTCTCATCAAAATGTATCTGTTCTCCTCATTCCAAGCTTTTCTGTTTTTCATTGCTATTCCTAGATAAACTGTATAGATGTTTAACTGTTCATAGTTTTATTCTTTGTATGCAATATATTTTTACTTAAATTGGGACTTCCTTAAGATACCACCTTAACTAAAAAGAATTTCTCTGATGTCAGGGAGGTCAGGCTCTATAGTGGAGAAGGCAGGCATTTCTTTAGTGCCTAAGTTTGACTCGTTTTACTAAAGTCTTTTTCCAAATCTAGCACATTCACCTTTACTACAGTAAAACAAACAAACAAAACAAAACAAAACAAAAACACTCAATGGTAAGAAGTTAGAAATGGAAAGATAGAATTAGTATGATTGATAAGAGAGGATGATAGTATACTTGTAGAAGGAAAATGCTCTTACATATAAAGTTTATAGATGTGTAACCCATGTCAGCTATTAGTTATCTGCCTGATTCCAAAAGGCATTTGCAAGAGAGCGGGGATTAGGAAAACATCACTTTTTAGATACGCTGGCTGGTTTGAATCTCTCTGAGTCCTAGAAGAAACAATGACTCTTGGTTTGAATTTTTTTTTCCCAATAAAGCAGAAGAGATGTGGTAGCATCTAAGGAAACAGAAAGGAGAACATTAGGATATATTCACTATTTGCTGATGACTTGCAGGTAAGAGATCTTTATGCCCTTCACTCAGATTTTACCCCTAGATTTAAAAGCTGAAATGTGAAGTTAAAAGTGACTTAAATTGGCCAAGGGAATATTTAATGGCTAATTAAAATAATACCAAGGAACCTTACTTTTACTTGATGTTTTTACTATTAAAATAATGTGACGTATCACTGATTGAAGAAAAACAACTCCAAATCATACGTTACTGCTTTGGTTGCCAACAAATTATGTCACGTCTATGAAAAGTCGGATTCTTAAATAAGGCTTTAGCTGTTGATAGATTTATGAAAATAAGCACTGGGACAGATGTATATATCAAATGGGAATTAGGCAGTGAGATTGGGCCTTGCACAAGCTGTTGCTCTTTCCTAGTCTACCCTGCCTTTCTATTTAGAGCAATGTATGCAGGCCAATGTAGAGAGAGTAAAATGAAAGTATTTCCTTGCTTCAGAGTAGACATACGCTTGATACATGTTTATGAAAGGAGAAAATGAAGGAAGAATGGATGGAAATATGGAGCAAAGGAAGGAAGGAAGGAATGACAGCAAGTAGGTAGCAATGCAGTAGAGTCTAAATGAGAACTAGACTTTGATTATTTCCCCTTTAACATTTGTTTCAATCATGTGCTGTAGAACATCTCAATGTTTTCTCAATGAGATGCTTGTGCTCTTTTAACCTAATGAAATAGAAATACTTTTGTCAGTCTTATTGATTTTTTAAATGTTACATAATAATTATTTTAGTTATTATAATTATTTAGATTTAGTATACCAATTCAGACTATTCACCCATCAAATCTTTCAATAACCTCACCCAGCAGAGGTCCATGATATGCCTTATTAAGGAAGAGAATGGGCCAAGCACAGTCATAACTGGGGGTTCATATTGAAAAAATTAGATTGCAATTAACCAAATATAACACATTTATCAATAGGATGGGGAAATTCCTTTTTGACCTTAAAGCTAATTCACAGGTTTCTTAAAATAGAAACATTTCTTACAGTTATTTACACGATATTATATAAAGTATAACTTAACTTAAAACAAGATTGTCTGTACAAAGATGCCATTACCTAATATTTGGTGAAATCTCTTAATAATAAATTTCATAGGATATCTACTTGCTTAGAAAATAAAGCTATTGTTTTTTAAATCAACTATACTTTTCTTTACTTTTCTAGTAATTCTTCTTGCCCTTGAGGAATGCATAATGTTGTTTCACTATAAACAATGCTTGAGGTTAAATAGCCAGATGCTATTTTAATTGATACAACACATTAGTTTCAGAACATCTTTGTTTTCATTTGATTTTATATAATTGAGAATCAGTCATTAAAAATGAATAAACATGTCCTCAAATAAACTTATCAGAGTCAAAAGAAATTTAGAAATAATCCCTGCCCACAAGGAGTTTGTAGTACACATTTGTGCTTTGTGTCAGTCTTGTACAACCAGCTTGCAGATTTAAGAGGGCTATTTTTTGTAGTGGTTAAAAATTTAATTATAGGTGTCAATTATTTTATTGTTTTATAGGTTGCCATTTTGAATTATCTGTGGCCATAAATGTCTCCTCCTTTTAGGCATGTCCTTTGGAATTCTGAGTTTACCAAATAAGTTTTTCTCTGTGTGCATCTTTCATTTTATGTATTGAGAACTACCATTATTTCCTTTTGAAACTAATTATTGAGATACAATTTATAAACAACAAAATATAACCTTTATAATATACAATTTGGTGTTTTATAGTATATTTAAAGAGTTGTGCAATCCAGTACATTTTCATAGCCCCCAGAACAAATGTCATACCCATTAGCTGTCACTCTCCATTCTCTGCTTCTGCCAGACCATAGAAACCACTATCTACTTTCTGTCTATATGGGATATGTACCTATCCTGGACATTTTACATAAATACAATCATGCAACATGGGACCTTGTATGACCGACGTCTTTCACTAAGTATAATATTTTCAAGGTTCATCCATGCTGTGGGACATGTCAGTATATCTTTCCTTCTTTCTGCTAATATTCTGTTGTTTTGATTTTTAAAATCTGTACATCAGTTGATGGACATTTGGGTTGCCCACACCTCTGGCTATTATGAATAATGGTGGTATGACCATTCATGTACAAGTTTTTGTTTGGAGATATGTTTTCAAAACTTTTGGGAGTTGCTGGGTCCTATGGTAATTCTATGTTTAAGTTTCCACAGTGGCTGAAGCATTTTGCATCCCCACCAGAAATGTATAAATGTATGAGGGCTCGACTTTCTACACGTTCTCACTAATTCGTGTTAATATCTGTCTTTTTTTTTTTTTTTTTTTTTTTTTGTGATAGCCAACTAGTGGATGTAAAGTGGTCTCTCATTGTGGTTTTGATTTGCATTTCCCTGATGGCTAGTGATGAACATATTTTTGAGCAATACACAAATTGCTCATTTGTGTATCTTAAATGTCTATCCAAGTCCACTGCCTATTTCAAAAACTGAGTTATTTGTGTTTTGTTGTTGTTGTTGTATGCTATAAGAGTTCTATATATTCTGGATACTAACCTTTATCAAATATATGATTTCCAATTTTATTTTTCATTCTATACATTGTCTTTTCACATTCTTAATGGTACCCTTTGGCACACAGAAATTTGCATTTGGATCAAGTCCAAGTTATCTATTATTTCTTCTATCACTTGTGCTTTTGTCATCCTATCTCAGAAACTGTTCCCTAATCCAAGGTTATGAAGATTTACACTTACTTTTTTTTTCTAATAGTTTTTGCTGTTATAGTTAGATCTATGACCCATCTTGTGTCGATTTTTGTATATGGCGTGACATAGGAGTCCAGTTTCATTTTGAAATTGACAAGTGCAAGTCCTTCAACTTTATTATTCTTTTTCAAGTTTAAATGATCTTGACTGTTCTGTGTTACTTGCATTTCCATATGAATTTTAGGATCAGGTTGTCAATTTTTGCAAAATATATTATGTTGGAAGTCTCTCTGGAATGGCATTGAATTTGTAGATTGTTTTGGGTAATATTGCCATTTTAACAATACCGACTTCCGTTATATACACATATGGGATGTCATTAATTTGTGTATTCTTTCATTTCTTTCAACATATTGTATAGTTCTCAAAATGTATGTTTTGCATTTGTATTGTTAAATTTGTTCCCAAATATTTTATTTTTTATGCTACTGTATATGAAATTTTTAAAGTTTCATTTTTGGGACATTCATTGTTAGTGTATAGAAACAATTCATTTTTATACATTTATCTTTTTTCCTGAAATCTGTCTGAACTCACTTACCACCTCTGATTTTTTTTTTAACAGATTACTTATGACTTTCTATATACAAAATTATGTCATTCAAATAAAAGAGATAGTTTTACATCTTCCTTTACAGTCAGGATGCCTTTTATTTTTTTTCCTTGCTGAATTTCTCTGGATAATACCACCAGTAAAATACTGACTAGAAATGGTGAAAGCAAACATCCTTTCCTTCTTTCTGATCTTAGGGGAAAGCCATCAGTCTTTCACATTAAATAAAATGTTGTCTGTTCATTTTTCATAAGTGCCCTTTATCAAGTTGAAGAACATTTTGTTCTAACTTGTTGAGTGTTTTACACATAAAAGCCTGTTGAATTTTGTCAGTTTCTTCTGAGTCTATTAAGATAATAATACATTTTTAATATACTATTTTAAGAGTATTTTCAGATTACAGGACATTTGTAAGAAAGTACAATGCATTCCCATATATTCCTCTTCCCTCCATACATAGTTTTACCTATTATTAACATCGTGCGTTAAGTTGATACATTTGTTACAATTGATAAACCACTACTGATACACAATTATTAAATAAAGTTCATAGTTTACATTAGGTCTCATTTTGTGTTGTACATTTCCATAGGTTATGACAAATGCATAATGTCATGTGTTTATCATTATAGTATCATACAGAATACTTTCACTACCATAAACATTTCATGTGCTCCACCTATTTATTCATCTATACCCTCCTCTCCTTCTGTTCTCAACCATGATTTTTTTTTTTTTTACTGTCTCTATAGTTTTGCATTTTCTAAAATGACATATTGTTGGAATCATAGAGTATGTACCTTTTTTAGACTGACTTCTCTCAGTTAACAATATGCTTTTACCTTTCCTTCATGTATTTTCATGACTTGGTAGCACATTTCCTTTAATTAATGAATAATAGCTTATTTTATTGACGAAGCACAGTTTATCTGATCCCCTATTGGAGGACATCTTGGTTGCTCCAAGTTTTAGCAATAATAAAGCTGACATGAACACAGTATGTGGAAATCTGTGGGCATATTTTTTCAACTTATTTGGTTATATACCAAGAAATATTATTGCTGGGTCCTATGATAAGCCTATATTTAGCTTTACAAGAAACTGTCAAACTGTCTTCCGAAGTGGTTATATTATTTGTGTTGCCCCAGAAATGAATGAAAGTTTCTATTTGCTTCACATCTTTTCCAGCATTTGTTGTTGCCTGTGTTTTGGATTTTACTCATTGTAATAGTAAGTGTGCAACACAAACGTTATGAGATCTGTGTTTTGTAAATATTTTCTCCCAATCTGTGGCATTTCTTTTCACTCTATTAGTGTCTTTTCTAGAGGGGAAGTTTTTTGTTTTAATGAAGTCTAACTTATTATCTTTTCTCTTTCATTTTTAGTGTTTTTAGTGCCGTATTTAAAAAGTAATTGCCAGACCCGAAAGTCATTGCCGAACCCAAGTCGTTGATTTTTCTCTTATGTTTTCCTTCAGTGTTTTACATTTTCCATTTAGGCCTATGAACAACTGCATATCACTTTTCGTAAAATATATAAGCTCTATCTAAATTCATTTATTTGCATGTTGATGTTCAATTGTTTCAGGACCACTTGCTGGAAAGACTGTCTTTTCTCCATTAAAAGTAAACTATTTGTTTTTATTCTTTTAACATATTCTTTATGATATTAATATCGATCAGTTTTTGGATATTAACCCAACTTGTCATTCCTGGAATAAATTCCACTTTGCCATTGTATAAAATCATTTTTCTATGTTACTACATTTGTTTTGCTAATATTTTGTTCAGTTTTTTGCATCTATACTTATCAAAGATGTTTTTGTCTCATTTCCTTTTGATTTTTTTTTTTTTTTCTGCTTTTGATATGAGGGTATTGGCTTCATTAAATGGGTTAGAAAGTGTTCCCTTCTCTTAATGTTTGGAAGAATTTACGCAGGATTGATGGCAATTCTTTAAATGTTCTCTAGAATTCATCAGTGAAGCCATGTGGGGCTGTTCTTTTTATAAAAAAAATATTTTTTTGATTACTAATTGCATCTCTTTACTTGTTACAGTTCTATGAAGATTGTCTATTTCTTTTTGAGTTGAGTTTGATAATTTCTTGAAATACTGCTTTTTATAGTATTCTATTATAGTTCTGTTCTTTCTGTAAGTCAATAGTAATGTCCCACCTTTCTGTCCTGATTCTGGTAGTTTGAGTCCCCTTACTCTGTCTTTTTCTGAGGAACACTCTAGGTAAAGGTTTGTCAATTTTTTAAATCTTCTTACAAAACCAGTTTTTGACTTCATTGATTTTCTTTATTGTTTTCCTTTCTCTATTTTATTAATTTCCACCATAATCTGTATTATTTTCTTCCTTCTGTTTACTTTGGATTTAGTTAGCTTTTCTATTTCTAGTTTCCTAAGATGGAAGATTACATTATTGATTTTAGACCCTCCTTTTTTTTTCTTTGAGATGAAGTCTCCCTCTTGTCCCTCAGGCTGGAGTGCGATGGTGCAATCTCGGCTCACTACAACCTCTGTCTTCCGGGTTCAAGCGATTCTCCTTCCTCGGCCCCCCAAAGTAGCTGGGATAATGCCTGCTACCATGGCCGGCTAATTTTTGTATTTTTAATTGAGACGGGGTTTCACCATGTTGGCCAGGCTGATCTCGAACTCCTGACCTCAGGTGATCCACCCGCCTTGGCTTCCCAAAGTGTTGGCATTACAGGCGTGAGCCACTGTGCCCAGTCCCTTCTTATTTTTTAATGTAGGCATTTACACCTATAAATTTCTGTGTATGCATGACGTTAGCTCGATTCTATAATTTTATTTATTTATTTATTTATTATTTATTCATTTATTTATTTATTTTACTTTAAGTTCTGGAATGCATGTGCAGGATGTGCATGTTTGTTACATAGATATACGTGTGCTATGGTGGTTTGCTGCACCTATTGACCCATACTCTAAGTTCCCTCCACTTGCCCCCCAACTCCCAACAGGTCCTGGTGTGTGTTGTTCCCCTCTTTGTGTCCATGTGTTCTCATTGTTCAGCTCCCACTTATGAGTAAGAACATGTGGTGTTTGGTTTCCTATTCCTGTGTTAGTTTGTTGAGGATGATGGTTTCCAGATTTATCCATGTCCCTGCAAAGAACATGATCTCATTCCTTTACATGACTGTGTGGTATTCCATGGTGTATATGTATCACATTTTCTTTATCCAGTCTATCATTGATAGGCGTTTGATTTGGTTCCTTGACTTTGCTATTATAAATAGTATGGCAATAAACATACGTGTGCATATGTCTTTGTAGTAGAATAATTTATATTTTGGGTATATACTGAGTAATGGGATTGCTGGGTCAAATAGTATTTCTGGTTTTAGATCCTTGAGGAATCACCATACTGTCTTCCACAATGGTTGAACTAATTTACATTCCCACAAACAACGTAAAAGTGTTCCTGTTTCTCCACAGCCTCACCAACATCTATTATTTCTTGACTTTTTAATAATTCCTATTCTGACTGCCATGAGATGGTATCTCATTGTGGGTTTGATTTGCATTTCTCTGATGGCCAGTGATGTTGAGCTTTTTTCATATGTTTATTGGCCACGTAAATGTCTTCCTTTGAAAAGTGTCTGTTCATATCCTTTGCCCACTTTTTGATGGGGTCATTTGTTTTCTTTTCTTGTAAATTTGCTTAAGTTCCTTGTAGATTTTGGATATTAGACCTTTGTCAGATGGGTAGATTGCAAAAATTTTCTTCCATTCTGTAGATTGCCTGTTCACTCTGATCATAGTTTCTTTTGCTGTGCAGAAGCTCTTTATTTTAATTAGATCCCATTTGTCAATTGTGGCTTTTGTTTCAATTGCTTTTGGTGTTTTAGTCATGAAGTCTTTTCTCATGCCTATGTCCTTAACGGTATTGCCTAGGTTTTCTTCTGGTATTTTTATGTGTTGGATTTTACATTTAAGTTGTTAATCCATCTTGAGTTAATTTTTTGTATCAAGTGTAAGGAAGGGGTCCAGTTTCAGTTTTCTGCATATGACTATCCAGTTTCCCCAGCACCACTGATTGAATAGGAGATCCTTTCCCCATTGCTTGTTTTTGTCAGGCTTATCGAAGATCAGATGGTTATAGATGTGTGGTGTTATTTCTGAGGCATCTGTTCTGTTCCATGGGTCTATTTGTCTGTTTTGGTACCAGTACCCTGCTGTTTTGGTTACTGTAGCTTTGTAGTATAGTTTGAAGTCAGGTAGCATGATGCCTCCAGCTTTGTTCTTTTTGCTTAGGATTGTCTCGGTTATATAGGGTCTTCTTTGATTTCACATGAAACTTAAAGTAGCTTTTTCTAATTCTATGAAGAATGTCAATGGTAGTTGGATGGGAATAGCAATGAATCTATAAATATCTTTGTGCAATATGTCCATTTTCACAATATTGATGGTTCCTATCCATGAGGATGGAATGTTTTTTCATTTGTTCATGTCCTCTCTTACTTCCTTGATATGTGGTTTGTAGTTTTCCTTGAAGAAATCCTTCACATCCCTTGTTATCTGTATTCCTAGGTATTTGTTTCTCTTTATAGTGATTGTGAATGGGAGTTCATTCATGATTTGGCTGTCTATTTGTTTAATGTTGGTGTATAGGAATGCTTGTGTGTTTTGCACATTGATTTTGTATCCTGAGATTTTGCTGAAGTGGCTTATTGGCTTAAGGACTTTTAGGACTCAGAGGATGGGGTATTCTAAATGTGAAATCATGTCGTCTGCAAATAGAGACAATTTGACTTTTTCTCTTCTTATTTGAATACCCTTTATTTCTTTCTCTTGCCTGAAACGCTCAATAAACTAGGTATTGATGGAATATATTTCAAAATAATAAGAGCTATTCATGATAGACCCACAGCCAATATCATATTGAATGGGCGAAAGCTAGAAGCATTCACTTGGAAAACCGGTACAAGACAAGGATGCCCTCTCTCACCACTCCTATTCAACATAGTATTGGAAAGTCTGGCCAGGGTAATTAGGCAAGAGAAAGAAATAAATGCTATTCAAATTTGCTTTTATTTTTATACATCTCAAAATATTTTCCAATATCCCTTATGATTTAACTATTAGATATTTAGGAGTACCTTGGTTAACTTACACATATTTATGAGTATATTAAATTTCTTTCAATAATTGATTTCAAATTTAATTGCATATGGATATACTTTTTAATGTATATTCTTAAAAAATTAAATGTTAAGGAATATATGTTTTATGATTTTTTTTTTAATTTATGGAAGACTATTTTACACCCAAAATACTTACAGAATATTCCATGTGCTTAAGAATTTGTGTCGTATTGTTGGGTGGAACTACAGGTTTCTGCTAAGTCTATATGGTTTATAGTTTTCTTCAAGCCTTATATTTCATGTTTGATCTCCTGTGTAGTTCTATCCATTTCTGAAAGTGGGATATTGAAGTCTACAATGATTATTGTTGAATATATTTCCCACTTCAATTCTGTCAAATTGTGCAAGTCTAATTGTTTTTCAAGAAAAAAAGCATGTAAAGTATCTATGTAATGCATTTAAAAGGTAAATAAGTGAATGAAGGAATGAGTGAATGAATAAATAAAAAACATAACAGTGGCTGAAATTTATTTTTCAGTTACACTTGATTTGTTACTTACCCTTCTATTTCTAAAATTATATTGACTTCTTGTGCCCAAAGATTTAATCACAATCAATGAAGAGTGGATTTTTAAAAAATTAAACTCATGTTTTAGATACAGGGGTACATAAGCAGATTTGTTACATGGGAACTTTTCACCCAGGAGGGTGACATAGTACCCAACAGGTAGGTTTTCAACCTATGTCTCCCTTCCTATCTTCACCTGCTAGTCATCTACAATGTCTGTTGTTCCCATGTTTATGTCCATGTGTGCTCAATGGCGAGCTACTAATTAAAAGTGAGAAGATGAGTTATTTGGTTTTCAGTTACTGTGTTATTTTACTTTGAATAATAGTTGCTAGCTAAATCTATGCTGCTGTAAGATAATAAGATTTCATTCTTTTTATGACTTGTAGTGAGGCATGTTGTATATGTACCATCTTTTTTTTTTTTTTTTTTTTTTAATTCAATCAGCTGTTGATAGGCACCTGGGTTGATTCCTTGTTTTGCTATTGTGAATAGCTGTGATGAGCATATGAGTTCATGTGTCATTTTGGCAGATTTATTTATCTTCATTTGGGCATATACCCACTAGTTGGAATGCTGGATAAAACCCTAGTTCAACTTTTAGTTCTTTCAGAAGTCTCCAAACTGTTTTCCACAGTGACTGAACTAATTTAAATTCCCACAACAGTGTATGAGCATCCTCTTTGCTCTAACAGCCTTATCAACATGTCTATTTTGACTTTTACATAACAGTTATTCTTACTGCTGTGAGGTGGTATCACACTGTGGTTTTGATTTGCATTTCTCTGATGATTAATGATGTTAGGCATTTTTTTTTCCATATATTTGTTGGCTGCTTATATGTCTTATTTGGAGAAGTGTCTGCTCATTTTCTTTGCCAACTATTTTATGGATTTAGTTTTGTTATTGTTTATTTAGTTAAGTTTGTAGAGGACTACGTGCTCGCAAACGAGACGTTCCCGATGAGTCCTGCTCTTGCAAACGAAGCAGGGCGTTGAGGCCTTGTTTATGTGTAAACATCTTGAAAATCCAGAAAGTCAGGGAAAGGTCAGAAAAACAACAATGAGTCTTGTGATTTGGCAACATTCCACAAACGACTGTATAAAATAAAGCAGAGCACGCCATTTGAGGCGGCCGCCATGTTTGTCTTGTCTTGTGTTGTCTTGTGTGTTCATTCCTTTGTTTAGGAAACACGCGGACCCCAACATAAGTTCTTTATAGATTTGGAGTATTAGTCCTTTGTTGGATACATACTTTGTGAATATTTCCTACCACTCTAGGTTTTTTTTTTTTTTTTTTTTTTTTAACTCTGTTGACAGTTTCTTTTGCTGTACAGAAGCGCTTTAGTTTAAATAAGTCCCACTTGTCAATTTTTGTTGTCATTACAATTGCTTTTGAGGACATAGTCGTAATAATTTCTTTGCAAAGGTCAGTGTCCGAAAGGGTATTTGCAAGGTTTTCTTTTCTAGGATTTTTATTGTTTGAGGTCTTAAATTTAAATTCTTACTCTATGTTGAGTTAATTTTTGTATATAGTGATAGGTAGGGTTCCAGTTTTATTCTTTTGCGTATGGTTAGCCAGTTTTCCCAGCACCATTTATTGAACAGAAATTTCTTTACCATTGCTTATGTTTGTCAACTTTGTCAAATATCTGTTGGTTATAGATTTGGCTTTATTTCTGAGTTTTCTATTCTGTTTTCTTGGTGTATTGTCTGTTTTTGTACCAGTACTATTTTGGTTACTGTAGCCTTGCAGTATAGTTTGAAGTTGGGTAATGAGATGCCACTGGTGTTCTTTTTGCTTAAAAATGCTTTGGCTATTTAGAGTCTGTTTTTGTTCCCCATGACTTTTAAAATACTTTTACTTATTTCTAATTCTGTGAAAAATGACATTGGTAATTTGATATGGACAGCACTGGATCTGTAGGATGCTTTTGGTAGTATGGTCATTTTAATGACAATTTTTTCAATCCATGAACATGGAAATTATTTTTGTTTATGTCATCTATGATTTATTTCAGCAGTGCTATTAGTTCTATTTGTAGGGATAGTTCACGTTCCTGGTTATATGTATTCACAGATATTTTATTTTATTTTTTGTTTGGCTTTTGTAGATGGGATGGTATTGCTTATTTTGTTGTCAGTTAAAACATTATTGGTGTATAGAATGCTACTGATTTTTGCATATTGATTTTATACCCTCAAATATTATGGAGGTCATTTATCAGGTCTAGGGGTCTTTCAGTAGGATCTATAGGTATAGAATCATATCCTCAGTGAAGAGAAATAATATGATTTTCTCCGTTTCTCTTCCGTTCTTCCTTTCTTCTTTTTTTCCTTTCTCTTGCCTGCTTTCTCTGGCTAGGACTTCCGTTACTATATTGAATAAAAGTGATTAGAGGGGGCATCCTTGTCTTGCTCCAGTTTTCGAGGAGAATGCCTCCAACTTGTGCCTGTGCAGTATGATATGTTGGCTGTGGCTTTTTCATAGATGGCTCTTAAAACTTTCAGTTATGTTTCTTCAATGCCAAGCCTGTTAAGGGTTTTTATTATTAAAAGATGTTGGAATTCAACAAAAGCTTTTTCTGTGCCCATTGAGATAATCATATTGTTTTTAGTTTTAATTCTGTTTATATCTTGAATCACATTTATTGATTTGCAGATGTTGAGCAAGACTTGCATCCCAGGAATAAAGCCTGTGTGATTGTATTGCATTAACTTTTTGATGTCCTGCTTGATTCGGTTTGTTAGTATTTTGTTGAGGACTTTTGCCTCTGTGTTCATCAGGGATATTTGGCCTGAAGTTTTCTCTTTTCACTCTGTTTCTGCCAGATTTTGATGTTAGGCTGATACTGGTTTCATGGAATGAATTAGAGAGAATCCCTTCCTTCTCAAATTATTGGAATAGTTTTGGTATGACTGGTACCAGTTCTTCTTTGTATGTCTGGTAGAATTCAGCTTGGAATCCATGTGTTTCAGGGCCTTTTGGATTAGTAATTTTTTTCAAAATTACCTTTTCGATTTTAAAACTTTATATTTGTCTGTTCAGGGTTTCATGCTCTTCTTGATTCAATCTTGGGAGATTGTCAGTGGGAATGTATCAATTTCGTCTATATTTTATAATTTTTGTGCATAGAGTTCTTTGTAGTATTCTCTGAGGATCTTGTGTATTACTATGGGATTAGTTTTTATTTCACCTTTGTCATTTCTTATTTTACTTGTTTGGATCTTCTATATTTTTTTCTTTGTTAATCTATCTAGCAATCTATCAATCTAGGTTTTTATTTTGAAGAACCAACTCTTGGTTTCATTGATCTTTGTATGTATTTTTGCATCTCAATTTTGTTAAGTTCTTCTCTCATTTTATTTACTGCTTTCTTCTGCTATATTTGGGGTTGATTCCTTCTTTTTTTCGAGTTC
Source organism: Chlorocebus sabaeus (assembly GCF_047675955.1). Classification (NCBI taxonomy): domain Eukaryota; kingdom Metazoa; phylum Chordata; class Mammalia; order Primates; family Cercopithecidae; genus Chlorocebus; species Chlorocebus sabaeus. The sequence goes on from NC_132933.1 coordinate 59,679,406, forward strand.
CTTTAGGTGCATAGTTAGATTGTTAATATGAGAAATATCTAACTTTTTGATGAAGGTGTTTAGCACTGTAAACTTTGCTGTAAACACTTCTTTAGCTGCATCCCAGAGATGTTGGTACATTTTGTCCCTATTTTCATTATTTTCAAAGAATTTTTATTTCTCCCTTGATTCCAATGTTCACACAGGAGTTATTCAGAAGGAAGTTATTTAATTTCCATACATCTGTGTAGTTTTAGAATATTTTCATGATATTGATTTTTATTTGTATTCCACTGTGGTCCAAGAGTGTATTTGGTATGATTTGAATTTGTTTTGATTTATAGAGCCTGACCTTGTGGCTGAGCATGTGGTTGATCTTAGAATATATTCCATATGCAGATGAGAAGAATGTATATTCTGAGGTTGTTAGGTAGAGTTTTTGGCAGGTGTCTGTTGGGTGCAGTTGATCACATGTTAAGGTTAAATCCAGTTTCTTTGTTAGTTTTCTGCCTCACTGATCTAACACTCTCAGTGGGATGTTGATATCTCCTAATATTAATTTATCACTGTGCAAATCTTTTTCTAGAATCTAGAATACTTATTTTATAATCTCCATGCTCCAGTGTTTGGTGCATATATATTTAAGATAGTAAAGCCTTCCTGTTGGGATGCACCATGTATTATTATGTAATGTCCTTCTTTGTCCTTCTGAATTTTTATTGGTTTAAAATCTGTTTTATCTGATATAAGAAGAGCAACTTTTTCTCTATTTTTGTTTTTTCATTTGCATGGTAAGTCTTACTGTATCTCTTTACTTTGTGCCTGTCAGTGTCATTACATGTGAGATGGGTCTCTTGAAGACAGCAGATGGTTGAGTCTTATCCTCCTATTCAGATTTCCATGCGGTGCCTTTTAAACGTTGCCTTTAGTCTATTTTCATTCAGGGTTACTATTGATATGTGAGATTCTGATCGTGTCATCATGTCATCAGCTGGTTGTTATGTAGACTTGATTGTGTGATTGTTTTATAGCATCTGTGGGCTATGTGCTTAAGTGTGTTTTTGTGGTAGCAGGTGTCATTATTTCAGTTCCATGATTAGCACTCATTAAGAACCTGTTGTAAGGCTAGTCTTGTTAAAATAATTTCCTCTGTATTTGCTTGTCTGAAAAATATTTTACTTTGTTCTCTTATGAAGTTTAGTTCAGTGCAATGCAGTTCTTGGTTAGAATTATTTTTTTCTTAACAATGCTGAAAATACACTCCCAATCTCCTCTGGCTTGTATGTTTTCTGCTGAGAAACCTGCTGCTGGCCTGAATGGGGTTCCTTCTACGTGATTTCACACTGTTCTCTAGTTGCCTTTAATAATTTTGCTTTTGTGTTGATCATCATGAATCTGATGACTCTTTTGGGGATAGTCATCTTGTATCTAGTATCTAGCTGGGGTTTTCTGTATTTCTTAGATTTGTGTGTGAACCTCTCTCTAGCAAGATTAGGAAAATTTTCCCAGACTATATCCTGAAATACATTTTCCAAGGTATTTATTCTCTCTCAGGAATGACAATGTATTGTAGATTTGGTCTCTTTGCATAATTCCAAATTACTCAGAGGTTCTGTTCATATTTTAAAATTCATTTATCTTTATTTTTGTCTCAGTTGATTTGAAGAACTGATCTTCAAGCTCAGAGTTTCTTTCCTCAGCTTAGTCTACTCCGTTGTTAATACTTCAGATTGTATTATAAAATTCTTGTAGTACATTTTTCAGCTCTGGGCATTATGTTTGGTTCTTTCTTAAAATGGCTATTTTGTATTTCAGTTCTTGGGTTGTTTTACTGGATTCCTTGGATTGGGTTTCAACTTTCTCATGAATCACACTGGAATTTCTTGCCATCAATGTCAGTCATTTTAGTCTTTTCTGACTGGTTAAAAACTATTGCTGCAGAGCTATTGGACTCATTTGGAGGTATAGAGACATCTGGGTTTTTGAATTGCCAGAGTTCTTGGGCTGATTCTCTTCTGGGAGGATTGGTGTTCCTTTAATTGTGGTATAAGTTGAGTATAATCAGTTAGGCTCATTTCTGGATGTTTCAAAAGGTCCAGGGCTCTGTGTAAGGCCTTTATTTGTGGCTGAATTATTTTCTCTTGGTCTCACAGAGGTGTATGTTAGCAAAGCATTTTTGAGGTCCTAATTTGTGTTCTGATCTGGTAGATGGTGCTTATGAGTAATGGCTGGTAGACAGGCTATTTCTCAGCTGCATGGCTCCTTTGATATTCCTCAGTTTTGTAGCTATGCTCTGTGGTGTACTGAGGAGAGAGGTGACCCCTTCACCAGGTCCACACCTGGGCCTTAAGGTAGCCCCCTCCAATCACTGGCACTGCACCTACATTTATTTGGTTAACTGTTCCAGTCTGTGGAGCTCCCTTGGGCAGAGACTAAGCCACACCTTTTCCCTGATGGCCCTGTTAAGGGAGGCATGCTGTACTCCTGTGGCAGCCCGTGAGCCCATAAACTCATCCCTCTTAGTGTCCTGAGAGTGTGGGTTGCATTTCTGCTCAAATTCTTGCCACAGATCTGGCTCGGTACACCCAAACTGTTCACCATAGTCCTGGGGTGAACTCAAGCTTTTTTATTTTCCTCCCTAGCTTTTAGGCAGCCGAAGCAGGGACCTTGGCAGCAATGGCAGAGTACCTGTTACTTGACTGTGGGATTTTGTCCTAGAGAAACAAAGAGCCATGGCCAATTGGAGTGATCAGCTAGCGTTGGCGCAGTTGCACTGTTTGCTGAAGCTAGGTGCCTTGCCTGATGAAGAGCGGAGTGGTGGGGGCTCATGGGGAAGACAGTCTGGCCTCTTCTCCATAGGGTAGCTTCAGGATGCTAGAGGAGTGAACAAAGTAATTAGGCTCTTTGTTTCTTTCCAAGCCCCAGGGCAGCAAGAATGGTTACTACAGTGGCAGCAGGTGGCAAAGGGCTTGTCGATTTCCACCCCAGAGAAACAGTGCCACAGCTGATCAGAGTGATTAGCCAAAGGTGGGGTGACTATGCTGCAGGTCAAAGCCAGGAGGCCCTGCCTAGCAAATAACAAAGGCATCAGGGTCTCGCTGGGAATACAGTTTGGCCTCCTATCTGTTGGACAGCTGTTGGGTGCTATAGGCATGCAAAAACAAACAGGTTCTTTGTTTCCTCCATAGCCTTGGGGGAGCAAGGGCAGGTACTACTGCAGTCCCAATGGCAGAGACCCTGTGGGTTGTCTCTGGGAGCCCTACCTCAGCAAAACACGGGGCTGTCACTGACTGGAGCGATCACGTGGGGATGAGGTGGCTATGCTGGTAACCACAGCATGACCACACCATGAGGCCCTGCGCTGTGAAGAGTAGCACAAGCCGGGACCTGCCTGGAAAACAGTCTGGCTGATTTTCCATGTGGAAGCAGCAGCATGCTGCACGCCCATGGCAGTTCTTGTGCTTGAGGCCTACAAGGACAGTTCTTGTGCTCTTCCCTCCCTCCCCAGCCTGAGGGCAGCAGGGGTGGGGACTGCAGCAATGGCAATAGCAGCAGGCCTGTCAACCATCTCTGGGAGCTCTGTCCCAGAGAAATGGAGGGCTGGGATCAGCAGGAGTACTTAGGTGGGGGTGGGGGTGGCCAGGCCATTGGACCTTGCCTGGCAACGTGCAGTGGAGGCAAGGACTACAGACAATCTGCCCCTCAGCACTGTGGATGTGGCTTCTATCCTAGAGACGCACAAAAGAGCTTGACCTCCCTTGTTGGCAGGGCTGTGGCAGCTGGCCCAGGGGTTCTCAGGGATCTAAGGCCCATGCGGCCCTTCATGGACTTAAGCAGTGGTTTTATCTAGACTAGAGATAGCTCTCTGTGTCAGTATGGTGACTGTGGGGTCAGAAGGGATTCCCTGTGCCCAGGATTGCAAAGGTCCATGGCAGAACTGTGGGTCTCTGGGGGCTCTCACTCACCCTTTCCCCACCCTAGGCCAATCCTGAATGGGTGACTGTCTTGCCTCGCTCCTCTCTGTTCTCCATGGGTTACCATGGCTTCCTTTATGAATCCTGGGTTACCATGGTTTCCTTTATGAATCCCAATGTGGCCTCCTAGAAGAGTCACTTAAAGAGCCGGTGTTTACACCCTACTCTGTTTCCTCTCTGTGAGGGCAGCACACACTAGATGCTTTAGTCAGCCATCTTGGTGTTTCTGAAAGGTAGATTTTGGATGGTTGTGTGTACTGTGACTGACATCTTTCATCAAATAACAGCATTATAAATCATTCTCACGTCTTGTGGTGATCTAGGGAAAAGGTTCTCTATATGAGTAGGAAATAATTTTAAAAGTATATGCTTCATTTCCATTACATAGGGCTGTAGAGAGGGTGTGGGTTGGAGACTTATAGATTTATAAACTATTCAAGTATGGTTGCTTTTTTTGAGTTTCTCATATGATATTTTATTTTATTTATGTATTTGTTTATTTTGGAGACAGGGTCTCTTTCTGTTTCCCAGGCTGGACGAAGTGTAGTGGCATGATCATAATTCAATGTAAACTCAAACCCCAGAGTTCAAGAGTCTTTCTGCCCCAACCTAAGTAGCTAAGGACTACAGGCACGTGCCATCAGATGCTGCTACTTATTTTATTTTTTGTGGAGATGAAGTATTGTTGTGTCTCCCAGACTAGACCGGAGCTTGTGGCCTGAAGTGAACTTTCTGCCTTGGTCTCCCAAAGTGCTGAGAATACAGGCATGAACCACTGCACTTGGTCAAGTCCAAAGGATTTTAGAATTAAAGATAATTAAGTCTAACAATCAGCTCAGAAAATATTACTAGATAAGACTAATTAAAATAAAGTTAATTAAACATAGGTGCATTGAGTAAAGTAAAAAATATATATATTTAAAACAACACTTTAAATATATTTATAATGTTTGGTATCTAATTTCAAAATTTCAACATTATATGTCCTATCTTTTTATGTAATCCGTATCCCTGGTCTTATAAAATGTAATTACTTGATATTTTTAATGCTTCTAAATCCCATAAAGTTTTTATCTTAGAAGTCATCTTAGAAGTGGAGTGTTATCCTTACTCATGGAGCATTGGTTCTAGGAACTCCCTTGGATGTGAAAACCCATGGATGCTCGAGTCTCTAATATAAAATGGTATAATATTTGCATATAACCTATGTGTAGCCATCCATATACTTTAAATAATCTCTAGATTAGTTGTAATACCTAATATAATATAAACACTATGTAAATAGTTGTTATTCTATAGTATTTAGAAAATAATGATAAGAAAAATAAGCCTGTAAATATTTAGTAGATGCAATTATTTTTTCAAATACTTTCAATCCAAGGTTGATTGAATCCATGAATGCAGAACCCATGCATGTGAACGGTTGACTGTAGTTCTATTAGAATACAAACAATAAAATACAGAATGTATCATTTCAGATACATCCAAATGAACAACTAAGGCAGTTAACATCCATCAATTCATGTATTTTTCAAATCAGCAATCACATGTAGTTATGGATATCTACATCACATGTAGTTAGGGATATCATCATCATGTTGTAATCTTTGTGGAGTTATGAAAATACAGCATGATTTGTCCTCAAGGAGAAATCCCTTAAGAAGAAATCACTCTAGTTTGGCATTAACTGACTAATCAAATCTTTGGGATATAATTGCTAACAGTAGAATTTGTGTTTTTATATGAAAGACAAGTGAAGCACTCAGAAAAGACTTATTAGGAGAGGAGAGTTTTGGCTGGGTCTTAAATGTGGGAGACAGGTGAGAGCAGGGAAATATTTGGGGCTTCCTAAAACCTTTAGCTATGAGGCCGCAAATGTATCAGGAAAAAGGATACATTAGGGAGTTTGAATTCAAAGCCAGGAAATATTTCTACCTCAAATTACAAGGGTAAATTATTTCAGCCTTAAATTACATAGAATTATACAAAAGACTCTGAAGTGTGATGAATGAAAAAGAGCCACTTTCAAATTTCTTAAATATATAAAGCAAATGGAATCATCTTATCATTAAAGCTGGACAATACATGAATTCTGGAATGAAAGATGAAGTCGTGAGATAATCCTCAACGAATTGTGGAACTCAATTAGCCTCATTTGATACAGGGCACAGTACCATTGAGGGACCACTTGCAAGACTAACTTGGTTCTCTCATGTCTATGTCAATTTGTCAGTGGTTTCCCTTTAGAGTGTTGTTTAAACAGTCTTGTTCAAAGGTTAGAAACTATTTTTTATCTAAAGTGAAGTAAAAGTCTTATTTATTGTGTACCTTTCTTGGTCAGAGCAATTGCTAGCTTCAAGGATACAAAGGAAGACAGACCTTTGGCCTTGAGCAAAATATTTTTAAAAATATAGCTGCAATAGTGGCTGTTGGCAGACTATGAAACATTTTGTGTACTGTAATAAGTAGACTATAATATTCAATGATTTTCAGCTGGACAGGAGGCCCGTCCAAAAGCTCAGGCAAGAGGTATATGAATCTAGGGCAAGTTCGGGAGTAGAAAAGAGAGAGAGAGAAAAAAGAGAGAACTTCTGAGACACTTTACTGCTGAAAGTTTTAAGTTAAGTCTCCTGTGAAAGAATCAAGCAGCTGTTTCCTAGAGCTGAAACTTCCCCTGTCTTCAGGGAGCGATCTTGGTGTAGCTTTCCTTACCATAGTAAATTAGGATTGAATGGAGTAGGGCATGAGGGCCTTTTTTCCCATGAGAGTGGTTCACAAACCCCCAAAAATGAGCATTTCTGCTGTAGATATGACATCTAAATATATCTACTTTTCTATTTTCATAGAAGTTTTTGCACTCTACGAATTTGTCCTAAGATAATGTCTTGCCCATTATTTTTAATAGTATATTGAGATATATTATACAAATAATGAAATCTGCCTAATTTAAGTGTACATTTTAATAATTTTAGAATATTTACAGTGTTGTGCACCCATAATCAATATCTAACATGAGAAGATTTCCATCATCCCCAAAAGAAATATTGTACACGTTTTTAATCACACTCCATCTTCTTTGTGAATGCTTCTTGATGCTCTATCAGAAACTTGGATTATATATTAGGCACACGAGCCAGGCATGAACCAGGTTTTTCTCATTCCTTTTTATTACAAATCAGTTCTCCAAGTCTCTTTCTTGAGATATTGGAAGGCAGAAGCTGCATGGACAGTAATTATGTACCTGAATACGCAACATAAAAGCAGAGGAAGCTGTGGACGAGAGGCAGGAAAGAATTAGAGAGACAGTACCATTGCAGTGAATCAGGGAATTCTATTGTTTTATTTTCCATCTAGTTATTCTGTGTATCCCCTAATAAGTCAGGCTTTTCTTCTCATGAGTTTTACCACGATACAGTATAGATAACATACACATTTACTGATACAGACAGGAAGAACTGAAGACAGAAGTATGTTAGTCCCCGACATATAAATACAAGTTTTTTAGGTTCTTCTGTAGATTAATGATTAACAAAATGCTCAAAGTCTCCATCTCTGCCCTGTATCCAACCCACTGACCCAATCGAGATATCCCCTCTTTTATCTGGGCTATTGATAAGCAGTCAAATTATTTTGCAGTTTAGTTTTCTGGGTCTGATTTTCCTCAGAGAATGTTTGCGTCAGCTGAAATATTTTCTTTTTTTTTCTATAGCATCTGTAGAATATTAATTAGCCTTTTTTGACGTGGTTTCAGGAAACCATGAGCTTATCCAAAAGTCAGTCTTTGAGATGGATATATATACTGACCTTCAGTTAGGCTCCAGGTTAAGACAACATAAGAAAATCAATAACTCATTTTTCCTCCCTCTTTCTCATTTTTGACTTACATTTTGATGTTTGCTGAAATAAAGAGACAATACTAAAGGCACACATTTCCACTGAATATCCAATTAGGTTATCATGAGCTTAAGGGGTCATGTTTTGGCTTAATCACTATAAATCTACCAAACCAGATCTGTCAATATATTTCTATTTTACTCTATACAGCAATGTCTACTCCCTTGTTGGGATCAAAGATCATTTCCCATTGCATATCTTGCCACATTCTCCACCTTTCATTCCTACACTCTTTAAGCATTACAAGGAAGGTGTTAGGTAATTGGAACTCTGATCATAGGGGAATAAACCTATGACATTGAAGTATGTTGTTCAATTTCATCACTTTTTGAAGGTGTCCACACATACACATATGCTTTTCACAGAGTAAGGAAAAGTTTTTGATCCCCTGTCAAAAATGTCCAAGGAGAAACTTATTGAAATCGGACCAGAAATACTTATGATTATGAAATACCTATCAGCTTTCAAGAAAGAAAGAAATTAAGCCTTTTAGTTTTCCCTCTTGTATTATGATTTTTTTCCTGGATGCTTTACATGCAGTTTGTTAACTCATTTCCTATATACAAGCTAATCAGCAACAGCATTTATAACAGACATATACAATGAATGTTCAGAATTTAAGAAATGTCAGTAAATTCTGCCTGGATATTTCTAATCAGCCATTTTCCGATCACTAATGATGAAGCCAAGATTTTATTTACTCTGACAACACAAAGGGTATTTAACGCTGTTCCTAGTTCTGACACAAAGCGAATTGGATATTTTTTAAAGGTAAGCAGTCATTATGGGTAAAGATTTTATGTTCACTCTTCTTATTAACACAAAGACAACCCACTCACTAAATAGGAAAATAATATGATAATCATAGTTCTTGATGTAAAATCTCTATACAATCTTAAAGCTGCCATTTATTGACTTCTGCATGCTCCAGGCAATATTCTAAGAGCTTTACATTTGCATATATTAACTCACCTAGTGATATGGTTTGGATTTGCATCCCTGCCCAAATCTTATGTCTAATTGTATTCCCCAAATTTGGAGGAGGGGCGTGGTGGGAGGTGATTGGATCATGGGGGAGGGTTTTTCCCTTGCTGTCCTTGTGATAATGAGTTCTCATGAGATCTGGTTGTTGAAAAGTGTGTGGCACCTCTCTCTTCATCTTCTTTCTCCATATCTGGTCACCTAAGCAATGCCTGCTTCCCTTCCGCCTTCCGCCATGCTTGTAAGTTTCCTGAGACCTCTCCAGTCATGTTTCCTGTACAGCCTGTGAAATTTTGAGACAGCCAGTTAGGAGGGGGTCCCTGGAGAAACTACAAGCAGCCTGGACTCTGGGGTTGAACCTTGGGAAGTTTGGGCCATTTGCAGCAGGGAGGAGTCTGGCCCCTCCTCTTCTTGTGTGGAACAACGGATTCAAGCTGCTGGCAGGAAGTGCTCTACGATGAACTCTGGCCTTGCAGAGTCCCTATTCCTCCCCACCCTTTTGTTTTTCCTTTTCATCCAATGAAACCCTGCTTCACTCACCATTCAAGTTGTTTGTGAGCTTAAATTTTCATGGCTGTGTAACAAGGACCCTGCCTTTATCTAAACTAAAGAAAAGTCCTGCAACATTTTTGGCGTGCAAAGTGGGGTCTCCAGAAGTGATGAGTGAAGTGGGGACTCAAAACCTCTCACTGTCATTTTCCATCCTCAGACTTCTGAGCTTATGTGAAACCACACCCCCACCCCCTGTTGCTCCCCGGAGTCGGGAACCAACCCAGCCTTTCAATGGCCTTTTCTTTCCTTTTTCGGAGGTACTGATGAGCATGGGATCCGCTTCACCCTGCCCTGTTTGCCAGGGCTGAGACTGGGATACGTGGCCCAAAGAGCCATAGGTGGTTGGCTGGCATTTTCTGCCAGGCACCCAGAGTCTCCTTCTCCCCAGGCCAAGGAGGCCAGCTTTTACTCACAGCAATTAAACTTGTCTCCGTGGTGGAGGAACAACTTGCATAAGAATAAGAGGTTCTTCCCTAGGCATTATAAAATTGTTTCTTTTCTTCCCCTTCTCTACCCCATCAGCAGTTAATCTTTAATCTTTTTTTCCCCTTTTTGAAGATGTTTTTACTAGGCCAGGCCCAACAACTATCACTATTTATTTATATTCCCTACAAACTTTTGGTTGTGATATCAAGCCTCCATCTTGTTTTACATTCTGCAGGCATGGCTTGTGACTCTGGTGGCAAGGCTTTCTTTAGCAATCCTGCCTTAGGGAGTAAGTTTCTTTCTGGTTTGATATCTGTGTGTTTTCCTAGCCCTGCCTGTTAAATGGCCCACCCAGCGACTGGGTTTTCTTCTGCCTGTCTGTGTGTGTACTGTGCATGATGTCTGTAAAAACAGCTCTAATTAATTTGGCCTAATTAATTTGCCAGCTTCGCAATTGGTAAGGCCTTGGGACATATGGAACTAACCACACCCTTAGTTATGCTGGGAATCAAACATTGGCTGTACCTAGCACACAACAAAATGACTTACCAGGTTTTATATTAAAGTTAAAAATTGCTAGGAGTTGCCATTATAACATGTAATTGAAATTACTGGAAATAGATTTACATATAAGGTGTGTAAGAATAGTAAAATGTGTGTTTTTTGTTTGTCTGTTTGCTTCGTAAAAGTTTGTAAGAAGGCATGGGAATGTACATTTTTGCCTAGGGCTAAAGATTGTTTTAAATTAGGAAAAACCTGAAGGTTCAAACAAATGCTTTAAACATATCAAAAAGGCTTCCCAAAAGCAAACTTCAGTTTCAAAGTTGTCTTTCCCAACACCTGGCTTTTCTGATATTCCAGAGGGCCCCTGAATATCCAGAAAAGGGAGATAAACAGGATTATTTGACATGTTTAGGTACATGGGATTGCCAAAATGACATTCAATCTTCTTTATGTTACATCTTAGTAAATAATACTAATATATAATTCCAAAATTGTATGGGATTTCTAAAATGTCTAAGTATATGCTATCAATCATAATTAAGGTTGTTAAGTTATTCTAAACCATGGAGAGAACCAAACTTCTTTGTCAATTGTGTTTCTAATTATAACTACTCTGGGCATTTTGTTATTCATAGACAATTGCTGTCTTGTTTTAATTCCTTTCAAAAGATGGTTTACAATAAGCTGTAGAACTGGCACAGGTGCTCCCAAATACAGGATTCTGATAACTTTAGAGATTGTACCGTTGGAATAAAGCAAAATGTTCAGAACTCATGAAGAGCTATAATGTTCACAAATATCAAGAAAAACCAGAGTTAACTAAATGGACTGAACTCAGAAAACTGCAGCAATCTTCTTGACTTTTGCTTGGAATACTGCTGATCCATGTTTTGTTTTTCAGAGTCAAAGAAATTTATTTTGAGCTATTTATAGTCTTTAATAATTGAGTAAGGTACACTCCTGGGAATAAAATTTAGAGCATGTTTGTTTCTCTCTGCCTGTTTCCTCTAGAATTTAGAACCTATCTGTGAGTATTCTTAAGTTATGGCAATATAGTTATTTGCATCAGTACAGTAAGAATCCAATTTTTTTATTTGTTTTTGGCAACAGAATGCAATTGGAAAAACTGGTCATTCTACCAAGGCTTTGACTGGAAAATTATGCTTCATTTTAAAGAATCAATCTCAACTTGCAGAGCTGATAAAAGCTCAATGGGGAGACTGGCCTCATACTCTCATCTTTGCAGTCTCTGTACAGGGTTTCTGTCCTATGGTCAGTAAAGAATGTCACTTTTTAATAAGTCCAGGAGCTCCAAATTTATCCTGGAAACTTAAGAGGAGAGGATCACCCAACTCACAGGTATTTGAGGATACACTCATGGTTGGGCTCTGCTTTGAAAGGTGTTTTCTGAAATTCCTTGGAGATCAGAGTTCCACCAAAGCCAATCCAAAAGGTCTATGTAGAAATAATTATTCTTGCTGCACTTTATGCAAATAATCAGGCCAAGTATAAGACTAAAGTCTACTTTGCAAACCACTCAGTCCTATGATGATTTGTTTCTTAACAAACATGAGGACTGGAGAGAGAGAAATCATGTTTCGAAACTTATCATGTATTTGTAATTAAATTCTAAAACTCACTAGTTGTTTTTAAGTTTTCAACTATATTTTTGGAGTAATTCTTCTTGTTCCTGTGAACCAACCAGCAATCTCCAGCTGCAGCTCAGAAAGAATAAGAGGGATGGGTAATGTAAAAATCTGGATCAGTATTCTAGTTCTAAGAAATTATCCTGCAAATCCTGCCAGGTGATGAGCATAAATAGGATGCCCATCACTCGAAGATTTCATTTTGAGAAAGTAAGACCAAGGGAGATAAGCAAAGCCAGGCACGATGCACCCAAATTCCAGCAAGCATAATTATAGTTGCCAGTTATCTGGCTGTGTCATAATACATCCTTTCTTCTCCCTTGTTGGAGGAGGATTCAATTCCACAGCTTCACTTTAGCATTGGGCTTATTATAAGGAGTCCATGCAACCCCCTCTACCTCAAGACATATTTTTGTCTGAAAGTCAATTCCAAGCTTTGGGTCATAGCCCTAAGAAGAATAACTGGATCTGAGGGATGCAAAGGCAACTGATAATGAAAATTAAAAGGCACAGTGCAGTTGAGCCTGACTGATTCCTGCTGATTAGGCAACCCCAAGCTTCCTGTTTCATGGATAAAGGCTGCATTAGTATCCATGGCATAAATGGGGTATAGGGAATTCAAGGCTACTGACAGAGGGGAGAGAGGACATACGTGGATAACAGCACATGAGTCCCACTCCCTAGACCTCCCTGCCTCATGGGTGCAAGCTGCTTTTGGACTCATGGCTGCATCTGCCAAAGTCGCTGGGACTCGAGGATGCAAGACAGAAAAGGGAAAAAAGATGCTATTCATTCTCTCCCTCATGTACCCTGGGTATCTGGTAGGAAGAAAAGGGAACCAGGGATGTCTGCTCCCCTCTTTCTAGATGGGTAGCCATTCATCTTCAGTCTGTACCCCTTTTGAAGACATCCTGAATTCGTGGGACTGTTTTAGTTTCTTTTTTTTTTTTTTTTTTTCCAAGACGTAGTCTCGCTCTGTTGTCCAGGCTCCAACATACAGATGGTGTTGTCTGGCACCATCTTGGCTCACTGCAAGCTCTGCCTCCTGGGTTTACGCCATTCTCCTGCCTCAGCCTCCCGAGTAGCTGGGACTACAGGTGCCTGCCACCATGCCAGGCTAAATTTTTGTATTTTTAGTAGAAACACGTTTTCACCGTGTTAGCCAGGATGGTCTCAATCTCCTGACCTCGTGATCTGCCTGCCTCGGCCTCCCAAAGTGCTGGAATTACAGGCGTGAGCCACCGCGCCTGGCCACCCTGGAACTGCTTTAAAAGGCATTTTCTTTTTTCCTTTCTCCTCCTCAATCCTCTCTTCACAGTTAGTTAATTGTGTCTCTGTACAATGGGACACTCCCCTCAGATGCATCATCCAAACTGGGAAAGGTTAATTTCCCAAACCTTAAACTGGTTGGCTTAGGATTGGACTCAGGGGAAGGAAACCAAGAATCCCAATATGCCAGCAAAAGGGTTAAGTTTTACCAGTTGGCCTTCTGGACTCCCTCTCCCTGTGCAAACTAGTAAAAGGACTCAGAATTTTTTAGCAGTCCTTACCTCTTCCCTTGTTGCATTTTGATACGTTTTCTAATAGCCCTGTTTGTCTGTTCTTGCCTTCAGGCCATCAAACTCTAAACAGTCATGCAACCAGAGCTTTGGACCATGGCTGCTTCTGCTGGGAACCTTTAGATAGGCCTCTGAGGGTGTTCTGACGGCCATTTCTCCAAAACAGCCCTCTCTGTCAGCAGAAAGCAGTTAAGATTGGTCTTCGTCCTTATCCTTATTCTTAGGACAGTTAGATGTACTTCTTAAGAGGGAGGAATGACACAGCCAGGTAGAAGGGGGTCCCTGGAGAAACTCCAAGCAGCCTGCGCACTGGGGTGGAACCTAGGGAAGTTCACACCATTTGCAGCAGGGAGGAGCCTGGTCTCTCCTCTTCCTGTATGGAACCTGGGATTCAAGCTGTGTGCAGGAAGCACTCTAGCATGAACCCTGGCCTTTCCAAGTCCTTATTTCCACCTTTTATTCCTTTTCATGCAATAAAACCCTGCTTTACACACCATTCAAATTGTTTGCGAGCCTAAATTTTTGTGGTTGTATAACAAGGACCCTGCCTTTAGCTGATCTAAGAAAAAGTCCTGCAACGCTTTGAGTCAATTAAACGTCCTTTCTTCATAAATTACTGAGTCTCAGGTAGTTCTTTATAGCAATGGGAGAATAAACTCATACACCTAGTTTTTGCTAACTGAAATAGGTGATATTATCGCTTTTATTTTACAAAGGGTAACACTGAGGCGCAGGGTTGTTAAGTAACTTGATCAAAGTCAACCCAATTAGTGATGGAAGTGAAATTTGAATCCAAGTAGTGTTGTCCAAAAACTGCACGTTGAACCACTACATTATACTCCCTCTTGGAATCTAAGAACACAATGAATTCCTTCTTTCAACTACACAGTATTTTTCCATGGCAGTAACTTGCACTTCACGTTTGACATTCAGTCCTCTTAGGAAATTAACAACTAATTGAGCCAGATATTTTCCATATTTAAGTCATTTTCTTATAGGAAGTTAGACTTTTGGAGATAAATAAATAGCTTTGACCATTCAGATATATTTAATTTATGCTAAAGGGATGTGGTAATGTATTAAAAAGTGTCCTTGAAGACAGTGTGGGAAATATAAACCTATAAAATAATGCATATAGTCCTCAAGCAAAAGTCATCACGATACGGGCTGCTTTGTCAAATCCTCACAGTGTTAACTTTTTGACATGCACAAGACACTTTCCTAAGCATTATTTTAATTACGATTAGTCATTTTGGTCATGACATGAGAAAACCTTTCTGGTATCTTTTTGTTGGGAAAATTTAGAAACAGTTACACTATCAATGATATTATGGTTAGGGAGTTTAATTGGGCTGTGGGCTTTGAAGTGTTTCATTCCTATTAGTACAGTCCATTCTCACACCAAAATTCGAGTGTGTCATTCATTGTCTATGTCTCCACTTACCTAAGGCAGCGCCTCTAATAGAAGAAACATCAAGTATTTTCATTGCCTTCCCTTCTCGTCTCTCTTGCCTGGATGCCTTTATCTCCAAATATATTCTTCACAGTGTTGTTACCCTTTTATTCCCAAAGTGGGTTGCATTATGTCACTCGCCTCCACAAAAGCCATTATTTCTCCTTAATCTGATTCCAATCATTAATTTTTAATGAACTAAAATTTTCTTAGAATGAGTTTTAAAGGTTTTGATTATTGGCTATTATCTTAGTTGCTTTTTCCATTATTTACAATTAATTGTATCACATACTGGGCCCCATCAGCTCTAGAATACTTAACATACTCCAAACACATTGCTATATTTTTTTGTTTCTGCTGAAAAATATACTTTACTTGTATAAGAAGAGAGAACAGTTAAGGTTATGGGCTTCGTGGTTAGATTGTTTTAGTTTGAATCTTAACTCTAATACTTGCGAGTTGTGTGGCCTTGGGCAAGTTATTTCATCTTTCTGATTTTTCCGTAAATCATTTTCCACAAATATAAGGTAGCTAATGGTAATACCTGTTACACAGGTTGCTATAAAAATTAAATGAGCTAAACATATGAAATGTTTTTAAAAGTTCCTGACAAATAATGAGCTCTCAAGAAGCAACACATTTTATTCTTCTTTTCACAGCTCAAAATATTTTTCTTGCTAATTTCAATTATTGATATTTCATGTTCCTTTTAAAGAACAGCTAAAATATCACCTCCTTCATTAAGCCTTTGGAAATTTCTCCATATATTATTAAACACTGCCTCAGGATTTTTTTTTTTTTTTTTTTGAAACAGGTCTTGCTCTGTCGCCCATGCTGGAGTGCAGTGGTATGTTCATGGCTCACTTAATCCTCAGACTCCTGGGTCCAGGCATTCCTCCTGCCTGAGCCTCCCAAATAACTTGGATTTCAGGCATGTGCCAGCACACCCAGCTAATTTTTGTATTTATTTTTTTCGAGATGGTATCTTGCTATGTTGCTCAGGCTGGTCTTGAACTCCTGGCCTGTGGCAGACTGCCACAATTACTACTTGAGACTGTCACTACGACAGTTACTACTGTTACTTGAGACCGTCATTATGACAGTTACTACTGTTACTGCTTGAGACCGTCATTACGAGACTGAACAAAGGAGGATGAATGCAGAAATGAAAACTTAAAAGAAATCGTTTTAAAGAAGGGGCCAGGGGAAGAAGAAGAGTGCTCCCTGCTTCTAGTGAGCAAAGGCAGCAACTGCCCTGAGCTTCCACAGCCCTTCGTAGTTATTGGGTAGAAAGAGCAGGGAGGAGGAGGTAACGATTGGTCAGCTGCTTAATTGATCACAGGTTCACATTATTGCTGACAGGCTTCAGATTTGCCTAATCACAAGAAACACGTGTGCTTGGGTCGTGACTGCCCTCAGCATTCCTTCTGGGCAGCAGACTCAGTTTGTCAGTTTGCCAATATCCTGCTTTCATGAGAACAGTTTACTGTTTACTCATATAGCCTGCAGTGGTATACTGAGTTGATCACAACCCTCACTCTTTCGGCCTGGAACACTGGCCTCACTTGGGCCACCCCAAATGCTGGATTTACAGTCATGAGACACTATGTCTGGCTGCCTCAGTATTTTAAGTTAATTATGTACCAATTTCTTCCCTTTTACTATATTGCAATCTAGTTTTAGGTCTTTTATTAGAAAGAACACAGTGTCTAGCATGTAGTAGTTGATCAATAAGTATATGTTAAATTGGGCAGAAAAATCTTGCAAGATTCCATGCTCAAGAATTGTTTTTCATGGTGATGTAATAGAGAGCCATAATACTAAAAGTAATTTTTGCCTAGAGTTCGCCTACACTATTGTAGAAAAGCACAGTGGAAGGGATATCATGTCATTTAACGTAGAGACTTTGTCCACATTTTTTTCAATCATCTACCTAGCATGCTACAAACTGGCTGCCAATTCAAACATATGCCATGTGGGCATACTTTTCTCATTATCCAAATTGGATCAGATATTCACATATGTAGTATGACAATGTGTTCTGAGTCTGGCTTTCTAATAGTAGTGCCTATACAACCTTCATGAATTTTGTTTGTTGTGTACTCACTCAGAGATGGTTATGGCTGGTTTCTTTGAAATACCTTGGGTATAGGGTTTCAAACTGCTTCTACATATCCTACCAAACAGCTGAAGTACCAACATTTTATTCAAGATACTAAATAATCCTCAGTCTCTACTTTCCTTGAATCCAAGGGACAGTTGAAAGTAGACAGGCTTTAGATGTTAATTATTTTTCTCACCACTGAAGAAATGTAGGAATGAAACGTACTCCCAAAGCATAGTTCAGTTATCTTTAGGACACTCTTCAGTGGATCACTGAGGCTAGAAACCCACTCCTTGGCATGGAACAGGTAAGTTTAAACAATGCGCTCAGCTAAACAGTTTTTTCATAGTACTTTTTGCAGAACTACTTGTGATTCTGCCAATGTTCTGTACTCTCTCCACTCTCCAGGTTGCTGTGCATCATGCTCCCTCTGCCTATACGGCCAGTTTTTCTACTATACCCACCTCCTTTTTAAAATCTAACTCTTTCCATCTAAAGTCTCACTTCGACTTTGGAGATACCTTCTCTGAACCCACCGAACTCAGTTCAGTGCTCCTCCTCTCTGCCCCTATAGCACCCTGTGCTTATACTTCATAGCTCATCCCCCTCTTTATCTGCTTTCCCCCAGCTAAACTGCAAAGAACTGAGACTCACACCATATCATAGATATCTTTCTATGTCTCATGCTTTGGCATATAATGCCTAATGCTTGATTGTGATAAATAGAAGCTCAATAAATGTGGGATAAATCAGTTTTGCTCTAAAGAAAACAACATTCACATCTGGTCATATTTCTGGTCCTGCCTAACCCAATAGTATATGCATGAAGATACAGCATTCAGTGCACTGGTCCCAAACTGATGAAATTGGTTAGTGGTTAGTTCAGTCTTTGGAGTCACACAAATATAAAGATTCAAATTCCAGTTGTGCCACTTACTAGACTTTTGACCTCAGGCAGATTATGTACCCTTTCTGAGCCTCTGTTTTTACATCTGTGAAGTGTGCGCCATTCACTGTACTCATATCATAGAGTGGTTGTAAGGATTTAATGAGATGCTACATGCAAAAGGTTTCACATAATTCCTGGTATACAATAAGCACTCCATCAATATTAATTATTATCATTAAGTTTAATTATAGAAAACAGTAGATAAAAAACTTTTAACATGAGAAATTTGAAGAGAATGTCTTCATATGAATTTTTCTAGCTATTAAAGAAATTTGTTGTGCAAAACCTATTGAAACGTATGAAACTAGTTGGTACCTGACAACAGCATCTTTAATGAGCCTAACTTTGTCAGTACTTTTATAGCATTTAGTATAATTACTTATTTTATTTCTAGTAGATTTCCCCTAAGTTTCTCTATTTCCTTGGCTGTAACTCCTAAATTTTGTCATGAGGAAAAAATCACAAAAATGTTAATGCCAGTGGTTAATTATCCTGTCTGTTCCTTTAGTAGTAACCAAAGTTACCATTAAAAAAAAGTGTATTTTAAGGCCCAGTTACCATATCTGCTTTTCCAGGAAAAGTGTGGGCAGCTTTTATACTGATTTTTCTTATGACCACAAATATACATGTGTTTATCTCAAGACTGTAATATCCATTTGGGGGACCCTGTAGTTACAATTAATTCTTACTCTAAACATGTCGCCTCTTAATTTTTCACTGGTCTGTTTTTCTTACTCATCTGCCCTAAAAAAAGACCAAGGTTTGTGAAAACAATGAGGTAATGCCATTTCACACATAGCCTGTGGAGATGAGGTGCTTTGTGCATGAGGTATTTGGCAGAAACTTATCTAAAACTAAATGTACTAAATACATCTATGTAAGATCCATAAGGATGTAATAAACCAGCCTGCTGGTAAACATGCCCAAATATATTTAGCCTCTTTACAAATTATCAAGATTAGTTATTGTGATATCATATGAGCAGAATTGACTACTATCTTTCCCTTATTTAAATTTGCTCTGCTTCGTCGCTTTTCAACTAAAAAGTTATTTTCTTTAACTCTGAGCATCTGTCATATGTATTTGTTTCATTTATATCTGTATTAGTTTGTCCTTGTATTGCTTTAAAGAAACGCCTGAGAACAGGTAATTTATAAGAAAATAAGTCGAACTTGCTCACAGTTTCTGCAGACTGTACAGGAAGCATAGTAGCATCTGCTTCTGGGGAGGTCTCAAGAAAGCTCCCGTTCATAGCAGAAGGCAAATGGGGAGTAGTCATGTTACATGGTGAAAGCAGGAGCAAGAGAGAGAGGAGGGAGATGCCACAAACTTTTAAAAGATAAAATTTTGCGAGAACTCATTCACTATTGCAAGGGCAGGACCAAGGGGAAGGTACTAGATCATTCATGAAAAATCCACCCCCATGATTCCATCATCTCCCACCAGGCCCCACCTCTAACATTGTGGATTACAATCAAACATGAGATTTGAGTGGGGGGGACACAAATCCAAACCATATCAATATATAATGCAGATAACTTAAAATTGCAACTTTTTATAGGCTCAATTCAAAGAGTATTGACATTTTAGTTTGGGTCAGTAATTGTAATTGTTTTATACTTCTTTAAAAAGAGGTGTAAGCATGACAATCTGTTAATACCTAGTTTCCAAAGAAGCTGCATTGCATATACACAATCCATTATAACTGTAGAGTCAAAGAAGTCTTTGCATGTCTTCAGTAGATTCCATTATAGAAAGCAGTGGTAGAGAAAAGCAAACAAGAACCTTTTTTTTTTTCTTTCTAGATTTTAAACCAGCAATAGTTTAAAAAAAAAAAAAAAGAGGACAAAGAATGTAATTGCATAATGACAAAGGGTTCAATTAAACAAGTAGACTTAAATATCCTAAATTTATATGCACCCAATACTGGAGCACTCAAAATTTATAAAACAAATACTTATTGATATAGGAAAAGACTTGCACAACCTCATAATAATATGGGGCTTTCAACACCCCACTGAAGGTGTTAGATAGATCAGTGAGGCAGTAAACTAGTAAAGATATTCTGGACTTAAATTTGACATGACCAATTGGACCTAATAGACATTTATAGAATATGCCACCCAATATATATTATTCTCATCTACACAAGACACATACTTAAGATCAACCACATGCTCACCAATAAGGCAAGTCTTAATACATTTTTTTAAAAATGGAATTATACCAAAAATACTTTTGGACCAAAATAAAAATATAAATAAATACCATGAGGAACTCCTCAAACCACACAATTACATGAAAACTAAACAACTTACTTCTTCATGGCTTTAGAATAAACAACAAAATGAAGGCAGAAACCAAAACATTATTGGAAACAAGTGAAAACAGAAACACAACATACCAACATTTCTGGAATGTGGCAAAAGCAGTGTTAAGAGGAAAGCTTATAGCACTAAACACCTATATCAAGAAGACAGAGATCTCAAATTAACAATTTAATACTGTACTTAAAGAAACTAGAGAAACAAGAATAAACTAGCCCCAAGGTAGCAGAAAAAAAAGAAATAACTGAAATCAGATCAACTCTAAATGAAATTGAGACTTGAAAACCCATACAAAGGATCCAAAACAAAAAAATTGGTTCTTTTAGAGGATAAATTATACCAATTGACTGCTAACTAGAAAAACAATGAAAAAACAAGGGAGAAGATCCAAACAAGCACAATCAGAAATGGCAAAGATGACGTTACAACTGATCCTACAGAAATACAGAAGATCTTCAAAGACTATAATGAACACCTCTGTGCTCACAAACTAGAAAAACTAGAGGAAATCAATAAATTCATAGAAATGCACAATTTCCAGGGATTGATTCAGGAAGAAATTGAGACACTGCAGAGACCAATAATGAGTTTTGAAATTGAGTAAGTAATAAAAACTTACCAAAAAAAAAAAAAAAAAAAAGAGCCCCAGATAAAAATGACTCACAGATTCTACTAGATGTACAAAGTAGAGCTAGTAGCAATCTTACTGAAGCTATTGAAAAAAAATGAAGAGAAGGGATTTTGCCTTAATTAATTCTATTAAACCAGTATCAACCTGGTACAAATATCTGGCAATGACACGGAAAAAGAAAACTACAGGCCAATATCACTGATGCATGTAGAGGCAAAATCCTCAACTAAATACTAGCAAACTGAATCCAGCAGCACAAGAAAAAATTAATTCACCACAATCAAGTAGACTTTATTCCTAGGCTGCCAGGTTGGTTCAACATATGCAAATAAATAAATGTGATTCAACACATGAATAGAATTAAAATTTTAAAAATCGTATGATCATCTTGATTGGTGCAGAAAAACTTTTGATAAATAGCAACATTCTTTCATGATAAAAACCCTCAACAAATTAGGCATTGAAGAAACATATTTCAAAATAGGAAATGACATCTATGACAAATCCATAGCCAATATCATATTGAATAGGCAAGAGCTGGGAGCAGTCCCCCTGAAAACCAGAATAAGACAAGTATGTCCACTCTCAGCACTCCTATTCAACGTATTACTGGAAGTCCTACCCAAAGGAATCAGGCAAGAGAAATAAATAAAACGCATCCAAATAGGAAAAGAGAAAGTCATGTTATTTCTCTTCACTGAGGATATAATTCTATACATATAAAATCTTAAGGACTCTGATGAAAGGATCCTAGACCAGATAAATAATTTCATTAAAGTTTCAGGATACAAAAGCCAACATGCAAAACTCAGTAGCATTTCTACACACCAATAATGTTCAACCTGAAAGCCAACTCAAGAATGCAATTTCATTTACAATAGACACACACAAAAAGCTTAGGAATTCATCTAACCAAGAAAGTGAACTAGCCCTACAAGGACAACTACAAAACACTACCAAATGAAATCATACGTGGCATGAATAAGTGGAAAAGCATTCCATGCTCATGGATTGGAAGAATCCGCTATAATTTAAATGACCATATGACCTGAAGCATTCTACAGATTAAATACTATTCCTATCAAATTACCAATGCCATTTTTTCACATGATTAGGAAAAAAAAACCACTATTTTAAAATTTATATGAAACCAAACAAGACCCCTGATATCTAAAGCAATCCTAAGTAAAAATAAAGCTGGAGACATCACATTACCTAACTTGAAATTATAGTACAAAGTTACAGTAACCAAAACAGCATGGTATTGGTACAAAAATAGACATATAGACCAAGAAAACGGAATAGAAACTCCTAAATACAGCCACACACATACAACCAAATGATCTTTTATAAAGTCAGCAAACATAAGCAATGGATAAAGGAACCTATGTTCAATAAATGGTGCTGGGAAAACTGGCTAACCACGTGCAAAATAATGAAACTGGAATGCTTCCTATCTCCATATAAAAAAGTTAACTCAAGGTGGATTAAAAACTTAAATGTAAGTTCTCAAACTATAAAATTCCTAAAAGAAAACTTTGGAAATATCCTTCAGAACATAGACTTTGGCAAATCATTTATGACTAAGTCCTCAAAAGCAAGTGCAAAAAAAAAATTGATAAATGGGACCAAATAAAACTAAAGAGCTTCTGCACAGCAAAAGATACTATCAATTGAGTAACAAAGAGTGTACAGAATGGTAAAAAATATTCACAAGGTATGCATCTAGCAAACAACTCAAATCCAGAATCTGTAAGGAACTTAAATAAATCAACAAGAAAAACAACCCCATATAGAAATCTGGCAAACAACATAAAGAGGTACTTCTCAAAAGAAGATATGCAGACATCCAACAGACATATGAAGAAGTGCTTAATATCACTAATCATCAGAGAGATGCAAAACACAACCACAGTGAGATATCATCTCAGTCCTGTCAGAACAGTTATCATTTAAAAGTCAAAATATAACTAATATTGGTGAGGCTGCAGCGAAAAGGAGATGCTTATATACTGTAAGAATGTAAGTTAGTGCAGCCACTGTGGAAAACAGATTGGCGATTTCTCAAAGAACTAAAAATAGAACTACCATTCAACTGCACAATCCCACAAGCTGGTGTATACCCAAAGGAAAATAAATCATTCTACCAGAAAGACACATGCACTCTTATGTTTATTGCAGCACTATTCACAATAAAAAAGACATGGAATCAACCCAAATTCCCATCAACAGTGGATTGGATAAATAAAATGTGGTACATTTCACAGAATACTACACAGCCATAAACAAGAATGAAATCATATCCCTGCAGCAGCATGGATGTAGCTGGAGTCCATTATCCTAAGCAAATTAACATAGAAACCAAAAACCAAATATTGCATGTTCTCACTGATAAGTGGGAGCTAAACATTAGTCGCACACAGACATAAAGATAAGAACATGAGACACTAGGGACTCCAAAAGGAGTTGGGGGCAAGGAAGGGCTAAAAAACCTCCTACTGGGTATTACCTTCACTCTCTGAGTGACGGGATCGATAGAAGCACAAATGCCAGGATCACAAAATATACCCTTGTAGTAAACCTGCACATGTACCCCCTAAATCTAAACTAAAACCTGAAATTAAACAAATAACATGTTTTCTAAGAAAGTTGTATTATTTGGAGAAGACTTCATTTCAAAGTGCCCTCAGGTATGAGAAAAAATATAAAATGCCCTTTAATGCATTATGAACAAATGGAGATGCATTATACAATGTGGTATTCTGGCAGACCTGGATCAAAAAAGATAAATCAATACTTCATGTATATATAACTTTTTCCTTTCAAGAAGCTCAAAGCCTTGTTTTCTTCTTCATCTGAACAAAGTTAAAACAACTCAACAATTCTTACTGAAAACTTCATTTTCTTTTAGTAAATAATGTCAGATACTCCTTTCTTCAAAGCCCTAGTAATCAACTCTGTACATGTACCTGTAGTTCTGTGTACAGAATGTCCAGGATGTTAATTAGTCTTAAGATTTTGAATGTGTAACAATATTTCAGCATGCAGACTGGAGAAAAGGTACTTTGTTTGAATGCTTCCTTCCTTCCTCTCTGCTGTGTATGTGTACTGTATATTAGACTTCTGAGGAATGTAAGGAACAGTAACACTCTACTTATCTTCCTGTCAGACTTCTAACGGAAACAGCAACCGAGAGCGTAAGTGAAAGCCAGAATTAAATGAATCACTTGAAAATAGAGATGGCGAAGAAACTAGCTGTTTTAGTGTCTGGGTTTATATTCTTAGATGAGCAGAACTGAATAGAAAATTAAAGTTATCCTGGTTACTTAGTTTGGCTACTTGTTTTCCTCTGAAAACTTTATACCTACCTTACCTTCGAGTACACAGCTATTTTAGTGGTATCAGTGGATGTTGTCCAAAACAGACACATCTATAGCTATGAAAATTGATAGTTAACTGCATAGAAGAGAGAGGAAGGAAACTAAATTTTAGAAAGAACATCAAACTGCAGTCATTAGTTGACCATGATGATTCATTCAATCAATAAATGCACATATATTGAAAGAATATTTTATGCACATGGAATGCATGCATAAATATATGGATAATTGAGAGCATTGCTTGTATGGGGAATAGCAAGGCACTAGGTGTGGCTAAGCGAAGGGCACATGAGGACAGGAAACTAGGCAAGAATGCAGACAGTCATAGATTGAAGCCAGAGCTTGGAGGACCTTCAAAGCTGGGAATTTGAATTTTATTCGGGGATAATAAGAAGCCACCTGAACCTTTTGAGATTCACATAATCAGATTAATGTTCTACAAACTTCAATCCGCAAAAATGCAAGGTGTGATGGGCATATTCTATTTTTATTTTTGTAACATGGTATATTCATACATATGTATACATATACCATTATATAATATTTATGTATATGATTATATGCTATCTGTAGAGGGGCACACACAAACTGCTAATAGTGGATAACTCTGTGGAAGGAAAATGAGGATCCAGGGAACAACTTTTGGTTTTGGGGTGGAAAGTTACTTTTTACTGTTTAATATTTGTACTGCTTGAGTTTATTTTTACCTATGTGTTAGCCACGGTTCTGTGTAAGCAGAGCCTGAGGCCAGATTACTGTGTTGACACTTTATGTTGGAGGGCAAGTCCAGGGATTTGAGGGTGAAGAATAAAAGGGGGACAAAAGCAAAGCAATGTAAGAAGCAGTGTGAGGCAATGAATTTCTGAGCTGGCTTCTGCTTCACCACTTCTTGTGAGGAGGCACAGCAGGTTGCTCTCAGCAGGTGTGTTTTTATGGCACTGCTGCTGCTGGATTTCTCTGGAAAGCTTAAAAAGGCAGCTTGCTTCTCTGAGTAGTCCTCAGAAGGGAAGGGGAGAGGGGAGGAAGTGTTATTCTTTCTTACTCTGTTATTTGTCGAGTTCACCTCATGCGGAAATAACACCCCATACTTCCAGATTGCATCATCCGGTCACTCAGAGGCCACCCAGGAAGCCAGATCATGCAGTATGGTATCACATTTCATTCATACTCATTAATGGAAGAATGGATTACTGCAATTACTCTTGGAGTGAGGGATGTGATAGTTACACAAGACTGGAGCTTTAACTTGGATTGTGGCTAGCTCAGTGCATTCTAAAAAAGGGGTGTCTGTGCAGGCTAGGAGTTGGGTGAACAGGTTTGGAAAGAAAGGTGATGATGCAATTTGAGAAGGCACACAAGTTTATGTCCTAAAATCTTTGTGAAAGTATCATAAAAAATACTATCAGAAAAAAAATCAGAATGCTTTTAGTAGCAGTAGAAAAGATGATTTGAAAAAGGAAAGAATAATGGCAGAGTGTAGTTAGGAGGCAGTATTATGGCTATTACAGCGAGAGCAGATTAAACCAGTAGAAGGAAAGAAGTAAGCCGCATTCAGAAAGTAGTATCAGTAGGATGAGATTACTGATTGAGTGTATGGAATAGGACAGAAGACGTTAGGAATGTAAGTCTTCTAGATTGGAGTATGGGTAGAGAAAACTGGAGGAAGGACAACTGGACTTGGTTTGGAAGGGGAAACAGAAGATAGAGATAGTCTAGTCTGATAAAGATGCCTTGTTTATATATATGGCTCAAAAAAAAATAAAGGCTGAAGAGTTGTCTTGGATCATAAGAATATGGTAGATAAATTTGAGTTGTTTAAATTTGAGGAAATGCAAAGGATCATCAAAGGGTATTTTCATTATCCTGTTTAAAAAGTAGAGATATATGGACATTTTAGAAATGTATCCATCTAAAATGATTTGAGTCTTAATGCTTAATAAGTGTGTCAGTTTTATTAATCAGAACTAGAGAAGCCACGCCACCAGTAGTTAGTCAACATATATTCGATCCCTGTCATATACAGATCACCATCTTACTTGCTCTTTATAATAAAGGAAGTGGTAGACAAGATACCATGCACAGATTCTGACAAATACAAGGTAAACCTAAAACATGGAATATTAACCACCCCATTAAAGATACTGAGGATATAATTAATCAAACCGATATATCCCCAAAGCAGCAAAAACATACATGTACAGTTACTATGCATATGTTAAAAATAGACTTTTTTTTTTTTTTTTTTTTTTACTAATGTGAACAGACTTGGTCTGCAACAAGTTTTTTGCTATGTTTAACATATAACAATAATTATGCCAATAGTAGTAGTATTTTGATTGATCATAAATTCTCTTTTCTCAGGTCTAGAAGGTCCAGATAGAAACCATTATAAAAACCAATATTTTCAGGCCAAATATACAGTGATGGGAATATTTGGCTTAAAGATAGTGAATCTTGTCTGTATAGATAATAAACCTGGGTAATTCAAGACTAAATGATAAGAGCTGACTTTTTTCCTCTGAACTTAAATGACTATGATTAATTGAATAATTACTATGTGTGGGACTCTCTGTCCAATTCTTTAAAGATGTATCTCATTTCATACTTATAAATTACTACAAGATAAAAATTATTATACCCATTTTACAATGAGGAATCTGAGGCTCCACAGGATTTACTAATGTTCCCAAGGATATACAGCCAGAAGTGGTAGTCATGATGAAAATTGTGGGAGCCAATATTAGCACCCACCAATGTATTCAGTTCTCTTTTTCTTCCAGGTACATGAAGAATTACACTTTCATACCTTCTTGAGGTTAGAAGAGAACATATGGCTAGTTTTGCCTAATGTAAAACGATCAAAAGTGATATATCTCTTTCAGGACAAACCATGGAAATGTTCATGCTCGACTTCCCAGCCCTGTCTTCCAATGTTGCAATGGATTCTGGAATTTTGTATTAAGCTGAAAGCATTTTGATTTGACAGAGCTTTCATAAGGCTGAGTGATGATTGTGGGGAGCAGACAGAGTTCCTCAACTTTTGGTTTCCCAACGTATCTGTGGTTAACCTACAGTAGATAAGTAACAGTAGTAAGAAATAAGCCTTTGCTATTTTATTTAAGCCACTGAGATTTTGGAGTTTATTCTTCTTACGTAACAACTTAGCCTGTTTGAATTGACATAGAGCCTACACGTTTTTGCTCTATATTCTGTATTATTTCCACCACCTTTCTGGATTTGCTTTTAAATAGCCAAAATGCACCACATAATTGTTCCTTCTTTTCCACTTTTTGCCACAAACACTGGGTTCTTATTAATTTCATTTCTTAAGTAGAATGGTGAGAGGCAGGGAAGTCTCTGCCTGGATTTCTTCAATTAAGCTGAGGGAAATCACAGTGCCATGAAGGAAATCAACTACCATATACAGAATCCATTGCAAATGCATGCACACAAAATCATTTCTTTTATTTGCACAAATTTATGGGAGTACATGAAAAATTTAATTACATGTATATAACACATAGTGATTAAGGCAGGGTATTTGGTATGTCCATCACCTGAGTACAGTACATTTTTTTTTCAATATAATCACCCTACTCTGCTATCAAACACTAAATTTATTCAATGTTTTATTCAGTTGTACCTATTAACCAACTTGTTTTCATCCACCCTATTCCCCGACTCACCCTTCCCAGTGTTTATCTGTCTGTCTTTCCACTTTCTACCTCCGTGTGATAAAATACATTAGTTCCCACATATATATGAGAACATGTGATACTTGTCTTTTCGTGCTTGTGTTATTTCACTTAAGATAATGACCTCCAGTTCCATCCATACTGCAGAAAATGACATAATTTCATTCTTTTTAGTGACTAAACCATATTCTACTATGTATGTATGCCACATTTTTTTTTCATCTACCCTTTGATAGATACTTAGGTCAGTTCCATATCTTTGCTATTGTGAATAGTGCTGTAATAAACATGTAACTTCAGGTATGTCTTTAATATATTAATTTCTATATCTTTGGGTAGATACCCAGTAGTGAGATTGCTAGATCAAATGGTAATTCTATTTTTAGTATTTGGGGAAATCTCCATACTTCTCTCCATAATGGTTTTACTAGTTTACATTTCCATGAACAGTGTAAAAGAGCGCCCTTTTTTCCTGCATCCTTGACAACATCATTTCCTTTTTGTCTTTTTAACAATAGCCATTCTGATTTGAGTAGGATTCTCTCTCATTGTAGTTTTAATTTTAGTTTATCTGATGATTAGTGATGTTTACCATTTTTAAATATGTTTGTTGGCCACTTGTATGTCTTCTTCAGGGAAGTATTTCTTCATGTTCTTTGCCCACTTTTTAATAGAGTTACTTACTTCTTTCTTGTTGGGTTCATTGAGTTTCTTGTCGATTCTGGATATTAGCCATTTGTCAGAGCCATAGTTTGCAAGTGTTTCTTTCCATTCAACACCTACTTCTTCAGTCTGTTGATTTATTTATTTTGCTATTCAGAAGCTTTATAGTTAAGTCCCATATGGATGGATGGAGATATATATATATATTTATTTTTTGCCTGTGCTTTTGAGGTCTTAGTCATAAACTATTTTCCTAGACTGATGTCCAGAAGAGTTTTCCCTAGGATTTCTTCTAGTATTTTTATAGTTTCAGGTCTTACAGTTAAGTCTTTAATTCATTTTGAGTTAATTTTTGTACATTGTAAAAGGTGGAGGTCTGGTTTCATTCTTTCACATGTGTCTATCCAATTATCCCCACACCATTTATTGAAGAGGGTTTCTTTATCTGATGTGAATTATTGTCCCCTTTGTTGAAGATCAGTTGACGGTAAACATGTGGTTTCATTTCTGGGTTCTCTATTCTGTTACATTAGCCTATGTGTCTATTTTTCGTATCAATACTATGCTGTTTTGGTTACTATAGCATTGTAACATATTTTGAAGTCAGATAAAATGGTGCCTCCACTTTTGTCTTTTTTTCTCAGGATTGCCTTGTCTATTTGTGCCCTTTTTTGGTTCTATGTAAATTTTAGAGTTGTTTGTTTCTAATTATGTGAAAGAATGCCTTGATATTTTGATAGGAATTACATTGACTCCGTAGAGTGCTTTGGGCAACATGGCCACTTTAATGATATTAATTCTTCCAATCCATGAACATGGGCTGTTTGTCCATTTGTGTGTGTCATCTTCAATTACTTTCATCAGTTTTCTGTATTTTTCTTTGTAGAGATCTTTCACTTCCTTTGCTAAATTTTTCCTAGGTATTTTACTTTTATAGCTATTGTAAATGGTATTGAATTCTTTATTTCTTTCTCTGCTAGATCATTTGGTGTGTAGAAATGCTACTGATTTTGTATTTTGATTTTGCTTCCTGCAACTTTACTGAATTCTTTATTAAATCTGAGTTATTTAGTATTAAGTTTTTAGCTTTTTCTAGATATAAGATCATATCATCACCAAAGAGGGACAATTTGACTTACTCCTTTTCAATTTGGATGACTTTTATTTATTTCTCTTATCTAATTGCTGTGTTTAGGACTTCTAGAAATATTTTGAATAAGAGTGGTAAAAGTTGGCATCCTTACCTTGTTCCAGTTTTTAAAGGAAAAGATTTTAATTTTATCCCATTCAGTGTGATGTTAATGGGGGTTTTGTCACATAGGACTGTCTTAGTCCATTTTTGCATAGCTATAGATAAATACCCAGGGATGGATAATTTATAAAGAAAAAAGGTTTATTTGGCTTATTGTTCTGCAGGTTGTATACGAAGCATGACAACAGCATCTGCTTCTGGTGAGGACCTTAAGTAGTTTCCAATCATGATGGAAGAGGAAGATGAGCAGACATCACATGGCAAGAGGGTAAGAAACAGATAAAGAGGGAAGGGGTGCCACGCTCATTTAACCAACCAGTTGTGGTGGTGTAAACTAATAGGTCAAGAACCCACTCATTACTTTGGGGATGGCACCAAGTCATTCATGAGGGATAAAACCTCATTACCCAAACACTTGCCATCAAATTCCTCCTCCAACATTAGGGAACAAATTTCAACATGAGATTTTAGGGACACAGATATCCAAACTACACCAATGGTCTTTATTAATTTGAGGTATGTTCCTTCTATGCCTCGTTTGTTGGGGTTTTCTATGAAGAAATATCGAATTTTATCTAATGTTTTTTCTGCATCTACTGAGATGATCTTATGGTTTTTGTCCTTCATTCTCTTAATGTGATATATTATATGTATTTATTTGCATATGTTGAACCACTTTTGCATCCTTGATGTAAGTTCCACTTGATGATGGTGCATTATCTTCCTAATGTGCTGTTGGATTCAGTTTGCTGATATTTTGCTGAGGATTTTTGTGTCTGTGTTCATTTGGGATATTGGCCTGTAGTTTTCATTATTTTCATTGTGCCCTTGTTGGTTTTGGGGTCGGGGAAATGCTGGCTGGATAGAATGAGTTATAGATAATTTCTTTCTTTTTTTTTTTTTGAGATGGAGTCTTGCTCTGTATCCCAGGCTGGAGTGCAGTGGTGCGATCTCGGCTCACCGCAACTTCACCTCCCAGGTTCGCGCCATTCTCCTGCCTCAGCCTCCCAAGTGGCTGGGACTACAGATGCCCACCACCACGCCCGGCTAATTTTTTTTTGTATTGTCAGTAGAGAAGGGGTTTCACCGTCTTAGACAGGATGGTCTCGATCTCCTGACCTCGTGATCCGCCCGCCTCAGCCTCCCAAAGTGCTAGGATTACAGGCGTGAGCCACCGCGCCCGGCCAGATAATTTCTTCCTCCTCAATTTTTTTTGGAATAGTTCTCGGGAAGATTAGTATTAGTTCTTTGTAGGTTTGGTAGAATTTGGCTGTGAATCTATTTGGTCCCTGGCTTTCCTTTATTGGGAGACTTTTTGTTGCTGATTCAATCTTGCTACTCATTATTGGTCTGTTTAGGTTTTCTACTTCTTCCTGATTCAACCTTGGTAGGTTGTTCATTTCTGGGAACTTATCAATTTCCTTTAGGTTTTCTAGTTTGTTAGTGTATAGTTGTTCATAATAGTCTTTGATAATCTTTTAAAATTTCTGTGGTATTAGTTGTAATGTCTACTTTTGCATTCCTGATTTTGCTTATTTGGGTCTTCCCCCTTCTTCATTTAGTTAGTCTAGCTAGAGTTTATCAACTTGGTGTATCTTTTCAAAGAACCAACTTTTTATTTTATTAATCCTTTATATTTTTTTAGTCATTATTCATTTATTTCTGCTCTGATCATTATGATTTCTTCTCTGCTGCTAATTTGGGGTTTGGTTTGTTCTTGCTTTTCTAATTCCTTGAGGTGTATTGTGAGATTGTTCATTCATAATTTTTTAACTTATTTTATGTATGCATATATTGCAATAAACTTTCCTCTTAGCATTGCTTTGCTGTATCACATGGTGGCCAATTCTTGGGCCTCCAGGTGGTTTGCTTGGATGCTGGTAATGACAGCAGTAGGCTAGGTATGTGTGAAGGTTCCCAGGCCCCTGGGAAGCTGGTGTGATATGGGTGATGGCAGTAGCAGTGGTGGAGCCATCCACTGGAACCCAAGCGGTCTGTGCTGGTGTTGGCAGTGGCTGTGACAGTTGATTGGGCCAGTCCCCTGGCCTGCTTGTGGCATATGTGGGTGTGTGATAGCTATGGTGATATCAGCAGGTTTGATTGGCCCAACATCAGATTCCAGGAGGATTGTTTAGGTACCAGTGGTGTAAACTAGACTGTTCAGTTTCCAGGCCCCTGAATGGCATGTTTGAATACTTGGGGAACCTGTCCTCAATTTTCCTGGTAGTGTGTTTAGGCTCTGGCTATAATAGGCATGGGCAGAATGGCCCCAGCCTGCTGGTGAAATGCTCACGTGTGGGCAGTATCAGTTTCCTTGTGGGTCTGCTACCAGGGAATGTGGAACCCCTTTCAGTTAGAACGACAGAGGCAGGTAGCTAGGGGGAGTGTGCTTTGCTCACATCTTCGTCCCACAGCAGCACCCACAGGAGCAGTGGGATTTGTCCTCGAAGCACATGAAAGTACCCAGGCTCCCCTCTCCCTCCTTGACCTGGCTGAGACAGCATCAGCCCCAGCCCCAGGCAGGACACAGACATTTGGAGGCGAGGCTTTCAGAATACTGCTGACCATGGGCTTGGCACTAGGGAGACAGGGTAACTCTCAGCTGGAGCAGCATAGGCAAGTAACTGTGGAGAGTGCAGTTTGTGCCTTTTCCCCACAGCAACCAACTGCAACAGTGCAGCTCAATGGCACTCACAGGGTACATGTATTTTGCCACATTCCTGGGGTCTGGATGTGTCAGTATGCAGCTTACGATGGAAGTTGATCTTCAGCGAATTGACAACTCACTAGTAAGTTCCGATGTAAAAGTAGTCACAGTCTACATGAACACTTGTGTCTTCCTTGAAGTGTAATATGACATTTTGATATTCAGCCGAAGTACATGCTCTTCTCTGATAGCTTGGATGTACCTTAAAGGACATGCTGAGAAGTAAAATGAAAATTAAGGTATTTTGTGCTCCTGGAATTGGTTTAGGATCAACATTTAAAAATAAAGTTTATGTCAACAGACTAGGGTTACATGAGAAAAGAGACGTGATTATAACTCATCTAGATCTGACTCTAATGAATAAATGCATTAGAGAGCACAGCCATACTGATCATGACCTCTGGTAGCAATGCTCAGGCAAAGTTTCTCTGTTAGTCATTATGATGTGATTAAATTCATTATTTCTATCCATGTTTGGCATGACAGGCATAAGGTTCCTATGGGCAACCTTATCTAGAGATAGAAGAATCAAGTCATCTTCCTTGTGGATTTGCCTTTGAATGTTAGCAAGACTAACTTTATTTTGCAAGTCCACTGGAGTATCTAAATGTTGTTTTGAGATACAATGTAATTATTATGCTAAACATAAATATTTCCAGATAAAATCTAATTTCAATTAAATACCTACAAATAGACTAATCCTCAAAAAAGTTGTGTCATTTTTGTTAGGAGAGCAGCGTGTCCTATTTTTTTTTTTTTTTCTAGATGGAATCTAGCTCTTGTCACCAAGGCTGGAGTGCAATGGCACAACCTTGGCTCACTGCAACCTTTGCCTCCCGATTCAAGTGATTCTCCTGCCTCAGCCTCCCGAGTAGCTGGGATTACAGGTGCCCAGCACCACGCCCGGCTAATTTTTGTACTTTTAGTAGAGATGGAGTTTCACCATAAGGCAAGGCTTCTCTCGAACTCCTGACCTCAGGTGATCCGCCGACCTTGGCCTCCCAAAATGCTGGGATTACAGGCATAAGCCACCATGCCCAGCCCCTAATCTTTAAATTCTATTTTGTTTTACATATAGTTTGTTTTCACAATTTTTCTCCCTTAAAATATAAAATATAATTTAATTGTCTATCATCTTACAATTCAATCTTGAGACTTTGCTAATGTCAAAACACCAGAGTAAATTGTGTGTGATTTGGAGACAGCTATGGCATTCAGATATCAAATTGTAGCCGAAGTATTATTTTAGAGTTCAATGATGATATCTAAAACATATTATTCAAGACATATTTAGAAGTGATTAGTCATTTTACTATTTGCATGGAAAATCTCTGATGCACTACTTCAAATCTCTTCACCTTACCTCTTATTTCAGCCATCTTTGCAGTAATCAGTTCCCCATGGACTTTGACAAACTTCGTGTAGGTGATACCTGACAGCATCTCACCATAAGCCTGTGCTAAATGCCTCTTGCTTCCTGCCTTGTGCTTCTCTGACACCACAGCACAGGCCACGATGAGAACTTGCTCACTACTCAGACAAATGCAAACTGAAAGTGCAGGGCAATTTAATGCTTCACAGATTAGGCCTTGACTGATGAGAAATGAAATTCTATGGATAAATGCTTTCTTGTATCTTTCCCTGAATAGACCATTCTGAGAAGCATTCCCTAAGCCTCCTCACAAAGTTAAGCAACAGCGAGCAACCAATCACCTCTAGGAGTGGCCACTTTTCATAAGGTATTCTTGGATTGGCTTTCCCTCCTTCCCTGTTTCACAAACTCCATCCCTCATTCCTGCTCCCTGGAT
The DNA here is from genome assembly GCF_047675955.1 of Chlorocebus sabaeus. NCBI lineage: Eukaryota > Metazoa > Chordata > Mammalia > Primates > Cercopithecidae > Chlorocebus > Chlorocebus sabaeus. The sequence goes on from NC_132933.1 coordinate 59,713,890, forward strand.
CATAGTTTAAAATAAGCTATTGCCTCTGGCTTTTATTTTTGGGAAACTGAGGCCAAGACATTATATATATTTATTAATTATGTTTAGACAAACTCTAAATGTTTATCACAGCTTAGTGATTACAATATAATAAGAAATATTTAAGCAATGCCCACTAAAAGAAATTTCTAATTCATCTACTTCTTTTTTTAAAAGAAAAGTTACTGTATCAGGGAGAGAACAAATTTATTCAAGATAGATAACAATAGGGATTATATACAAATGACACATAAGGCTGATAAGCACATAACAAAGGAAGTCTTTGTTTGCTTATTCACTCATTCATCCATTCAGAGAATATTTACTGAGTGTATATCAGATGCCAGGCACTGTGCTGGGTATTAAGAATATAAACGTAAATATAGTAGATACGGTCCCTGTCCTCATGGAGATTATAATTTTTAGATTTTATAGTGGTCAATCAGAGACAGATCTAAGAGATTTAATCAGCAGAGAAAAAAAATGAAATCTTTTTTCAGCACAACTTCCACCCTCACTCCCAAATAATTTCAGAGGCAAATATATAGGTAAAAGTAGAGGCTATAGAAAAAAAAAAAAAAAAAAGGAAAAGAATAAGAGTACTTAGTAGAGTTAAGAGCCCATGCCAGCAATAAAGAAAAGTTCTTGATTATAGCCATCGGAGCAGTGCCCAATGCATTGTTGCTTTAATTCTTCTCTGGCGTTGAATCTGTAAATGGTCCTGCTCATGGACTCTCTTGTTACAACGACGCTGAGCGTTCCCTCCCAATGAAGTTCTTGCCAGGCTATTGTCAACTTTGACTCCCAGAACTTAAGCTCAATAGGATGTTTGTTACCTACACCAGATTTGCAGTTGTACAACCAAGACGGCAATTACTCAAGAAACTCTTTGAAGGAAGGAAAAAAAGACTGAGGACTTTCCACGGTACTCTAGCTATCCAGATTAATTTGAGTCTGGGTTTAAAATACCATCTAAATTATGCATTATGCTCTGGGGTTCACTAACACTTTTCTCCAGCTTCAAGGACTGCCATCTCACTCTAACCTTATGTGACTAGTTGTGACTAACTATGCTTAGTGTCTCAAAATGTTAGGGCATTCACGTCTCCTTCTAAGTGTTTAATCTCAGGGCCCCTAAAGAGTTCACAAAGCAAGGGGTAGTAAAACGGGGTGAAGAAATTATGTTAAGAAAGCTCATATATTAAAATAAAGTTTATTTAAATAAAGACTAACCAAACTGCTTAGAAAATGAGACTTTCTTGTCGATTGCTCTTTCTGTTTATTGGAAGGTTAAAGAAAGTATATTATGTTGAGATATTTTTCACAATGACAGGTCTTTAACCTCCCCTAATAATAAATCTAATAGAGTAAATATCCAATTATCTCAATTTTGTGTTTGAAGTCTTGGATAATAATCGCTAATACAACTATCAGCTATTGGCCACGGTGCTAAGTGGTTATGCAATTATGTCATTCAAACCTCACAATGAAACAATAAGGCAGATACTATTATTAGCTACATTTTACAAGTGGCTCAGAGGGGGTATGAAACAGGTCTAAGGCCATATAGCTAGTCAGTGGCAGAATTGGAACTTGAATCTAGATACAAAAGAAGATGATTTATATAGCAGACAGATGATAGAGATCTAACATGTAATAACTGATATTTTTGAAATATGGAGTAGAAATTACCCCCAAATTGAAAGACATAACAAAAGCAAACTTTTCAGAAATAAAGGAAACTTAATCTTGTAGATCAAAAGGGTACTTGGAAAAATTGTTAGAAAATGCTTAAGAACAAGATATATTCTTCTAAAAAAAAGTTACACTTCTGGGATATGTGTGCAGAATGTGCAGGTTTGTTACATAGGTATATATGTGCCATGATGGTTTGCTGCATCCATTAACCCATCATCTACATTAGGTATTTCTCCTAATGCTATCCCTTCCCTGGCCACCTACCCCCGACAGGCCCCAGTATGTGATGTTCCCCTCCCTGTGTCCACGTGTTTCATTAAGAACAAGATATATTCTTATAAAATCTTTGAACTTCAAGGACAAAGAAACAATTATTTCAACAAAGGAAATAGTTGACTTACAAAGTGAAACCCCATGGCTGGTCTCAAAAATCTCATTGAGAATGGATTTAAGAAAACAGTAGAACAAATCAGTATAAAATGCTGTAGCCCAATAATTCTGTATCCATCTAGAATGATGTTTATTGTAAAAGTCAATAAAACATTCTCAAATGTGTAACAGCTCAAGGGTTTTAGCATCTATACATGCTTCTTGAAAAATCTTGAAAAAAGTGGTCTCTGTTAATATCAAGTTTTGCTTTATAAGAGAAACAACATTTGAGGTACTTTCCTGGAGAAAGTAGTTTGTAGTACACCAGAAAAATTGTCCTTGACAAATAGATTTTTGTAGCAATTCTAGTATTAGAGATTTCTCCAAGTTAAAATGAAATTCTTTTAAAATGCAAATACTTATGAGAAAGCTAACATATTAAAGCATTTCAGTCATTGACCACACCTTAATGAATACATTTAATTGACCACTTTCTTCCTTCTAACAGGTAAGCTGAGGTCAGGTAAACCTGCTGCTTAAGAAATTTGATGTGATGGGAAGAACATTTTGGAAGGAAGGTAGGTGAAGAAGCCTGAGCGGGATACAAAGCAAAGCCAGAAAGCATTTGTGTGCGCTTAAGATAAAATGACTATAAAGTTTTGTTTAAGATATGTTTAGCACAAGTTAAATGTAGAAAATTGAACAATGTCTGGAATGAGTCCAAAACACACACTGAAAATATTTTAAACATGAATCTTTGATATTGTTATCCTCTCATTTTCTTTTATATATTTCTTCAAAACATACTATTCAGAAACAAAGTCATGTTGACTAAGTGTTCCAGTTTTAAAGTTTTATTTAAAATTATCCTTCTGAATTCAGCAAATGAGATCTATACTCAGGATGAACTATAATAATGGATATTAAGTATCATCAACAAAGAAAATATATCTAGTGTATATTTCATACCAACAGTAACAGATTATTCCTTGCTAGCTAAGACACAAAATAATTTTATTATGGCTTTTTAGCTCTTTAAGAAATTAACTACAACGGTATGTGGGCATTCATGTCTGTCACACACTTAATATTGCAACAAATATATAAAAGGGTGACCTTGACTCATAATATTTAAACTTTAGTACTTAAACAATTGAGTGCATTCTAATGAATGTGTAAAATAGAATTTTCACTTTGAGTGCTATGGAGTTGTATGACTCCCAACAGCTTAGAAAGGGCAAAAAAAGAACATAGGTTAAGGAACCCAGAATTTAAATGATACCATGCTACATACTCAGCACCAGGTCACATAATAATGTTCAGAAGGCTCAGAATTATGTACAGATAATATCAGAGTCAGCTCTAGCAGGAAATGTAGTTACACCACATTGCAAGAAAACACATTCTCTGTAGGAAAAAAAAAAGCCACTGTAATATTTGTGAAAGGGCAAAAACAAAATCCTAACTAGCATTCTACCACTATTCCAACAGTTTTCTTTTCCAGGTACTTTTATACAAGACGTGATACAATATAGTGGTTAATAGCATGGATTCTAGAATCTGATTGTCTGGGTTCAAATTCCACCTCTGCCAATTAGTAGCTGCTTGACATAGGGCAAATTGCTTAACTTCCCTTTGCCTCAGTGTTCTTATCTGTGAAAGTGAGAATAATTTGAATACCAATGTCTTGTTGTTATTACAATGATTAAATAAGTAAAAATGTATAAAGCTCTTAGAACAGTGTTTGCCACATAGTAAATACTATGCGATACTATATGATAGCCATTTATCTATCGAATTAACCTTGAGGTTTCTTAGAAATCATTATTCTCTTGAAGCCTAAGTACCAATGATTTTATCTTGCAGTCCGCATTTTTTAAAGCTGCCATTAATCCACCAATAACATCTATGCTTTCTAGGTAATATGAGACTTATCATGACTTCTGAAATCAAAAAGTTAATCATTATACAATTAACTAAATTATCCATGAAAAGTGGATAATGACACCAAACCTTCATTAACGACACCATTTGACTTTAGTAACAAAGGATACCAAAGCTTCATTAGTGACGTTGATTTGGGTGTCAAATGATATCAAAGCTTCATTAATGATAGTTATAAAGAAAAGGTAGAAGTGAGGATATCATTTTCAACATCCTGAAAAAGACAACCTAAAATCATGTTTGCTGATAGATATTTTACTTCTAAGGACAAATTTTCTTGGGAGTAAAATAAAAAGGAGAAATGCAGATGGTCGTATACCACACTTTGGACAAATACCTGCAACAGATTTTTTCAGTCATGTGGGAAAAAATCCAGATGTAGAATGTTAAATGTGATTTGTATTGGACATTAAGGCCATGAAATCTTTTGGGGAGGAGAGAATTCTATTTAACTATTTAGAGACATACAATACATTTCCTTAATTAAATTTTGCTCTTAAAAAGGATTATTTCTGATTCATCTACTGATCTAAAAAATACTCATTTTTATCCCACCTACAACCTGTGATAAAAATTGTCCTTATGGTGTCATCTTTGGTGTGTCAGATAAGAAGAAATGGCATTTTAGTAACCTTAAAGCTGTAGGATGTTTTCAATATCTTACTGTTAGATAATCTAATTAATTCATTATTTACTGAAGCACTGTGTTTATCTCTACCAGCTTCAGGGCATTCCTGTAAGACACAAATGGTTTAGTATCACAGAATAAGCATTTGTTGTATTATTCCTTAGTTTCATAATACATGGGAAAGACATAAAAACATGGTTCATTACCAGAAAGAATTCCAATAACCAGCTGTGTACAAATATGGAATCAATGGGTGTTGCAACATATTTATTTTTCACTTATCCACCTATACAGTCTTTTTTGATCATCTTTCATCTTCCTAAGATTCCTCTACCATCTTTCCTTCTCTTCTTTTACTCTTCCCCACAACTGCTCCTCTTTATCTCTCTGCCCTCCACCTCCCCACATTATTCTGTCTCTATCCTGGAGGGTCCTGTCTCTATCTTGTTTTTCTCTCATCGAATCCACTCTGTGTGCCTCTTTCATGTTCATCTCCTCAAAATCCTGCTTCCAGCAAGTTACTCCCCAGCAAAATATCTCCATTCCTAAAGAACATTATGTGGGGCCTACCATTCAAAATCCCCCATCCTCTACCACAGGAATGTAATTCAAGCAGGCTGTAGAATCAGACTCCTTGGATATAGCTAAGAAAATATTTATTTTTAAAAGAATACAGAAGAACAAAAGAGATATTCCAAGAATCTCTCTAATATTACGGATCTTGTTTGCTGGGCATAGGACCCCAGGATAATGTGCTTTCTCCAAGGCCGTTCACAGTCAATTGAATGGGAAAGGAAAGGATAGTTCCCAACTCTATCCACAAGGGGGCAGAAAATACCGACGTAGGGGTTACATAGCAGCTAGCGAGTCTGCAGGAGGGAGAACATATTTTCCCACTGAGGAGGGTATACAACTGTCTCTTGGGTAAAGGTCAAACTCCAGAATGATCTTCGGAGTTTGGTAGAAATACAGATGTCTGTTTTCTACCAGCAGGGGATTTTGATGCAGTAGTCCTTCACATTTACTCTGAGAAATAATGATAAAATATAAAAACATACAGCATTGTGCTCTTCACTTCAATAGCTTCATACCTTTTCTCTGGCTGTTGCCAATTTTTATAAGGCTCTTTTCTTCTATATCTGCACCTATGAAAATCTTTTTCATCCTTCCAGGCTACTCCAAATGTCATCTTCTCTTTGATGTCTTCCCAGAGACACGTTCTCCACTAACAAATTATTGCTCTTGATGCAAGGAATGGAATATGGAGAATTCTCAGTACCAGGGCAGGGGCATGTCAGGGACACTGTGATGGGACTGCTGAGATTCTGTTGAAAGGTGGGCTGTAGTTTTTTTTTTTTTTTTTTTTTTTTTTTCTTTCACTGAAGTTCTTAAGTTTTCCAGCTGCTTGTTGACTCGAATTAAAATTAGCTCAAGGACTAGTAGCTGACTGAAACACTTGGAAAATAACCCACATCAGGCCCCCAGTCGGGGCAGTTGTTTCCAATTGTTGTGTAAATTGGAGTTACCTAGGGGTATTTTACAACTCCTGCTACCTGGACATCCACCACCAGACATTCTAATTTAGTTGATGTAGAGTGTAACCTGGGAGTCAATAATTCTAAAACACCCTCAGGAGATTCTAATGTGTATCAAAGTTTGGGAACTACTAAATTAGAGAAATATCAATATGTCTAAAGCAATTAGCAGAAAGATTGTCAGCCATATCAGAGCAGCAGACTTGGGATGGGGAGAAGGGAAAATGAACTGGTTCTCAATAGTCATCCCCGCAAAGACAGCTGTAGGGGAGTGGGATTAGTAACACTAAGGGGGTATGGATATCTGATTGACCATGGGCAATTGAACGTAAATTGCATAAAAGCAGGTCATTGGCAGTGATACCCAGGATGGACTGAAAGGTACTCTACAGATTTTAAGTGGGTAGATTTAAACTTAGGGATCCCAGATGCATCTGATTCCAAGTCCATGTTCCTAAGTTTTCTACCAGTTATCCAATTTACTATTCATCAGAATCCCTGGAAAGATTATTAAAAGCATCATTTCTTGGATTCTCATCCCCTAACAAATGTTTGTGCAGGTTGATATTTAGTAGCAGAAACTGTCAGTACTTTTGTCTTCCAGAATAATGTACTTTGAACTCCAATATATAAAACTGTTACAGGTAGTTAGGCATGAATTGGGCAGGACCAGGCTCTTCCCCTCAACCACTAAATATGTTATTTAGTGGTTATCACTAATGCAATTATCGCATTGCCTGTCTAAAAGTGATAAATTGTCAGCTTGCACTGGGGAGAGACCATTTCCTGATGGTCCATACCTGTTAACATTAAAGTATCAAATAGGGCAGACCCCAGGGAGAAGAAACTTCCTGAGCATGCACATTAAGAGACAAGAATGGCAAAGTATAATCTGCTGAGTACACTCCACCGGAAAAGGGGAGAAAGCCTCAGATGGGCACGCATGCAACTTCATAAACACACTGCACGTGCTCACTTCCCAAGGGTAAGATGGGCTCTGTGCATGCGGGCAGCTCACCCCATGGGAAAGAGGCAAGCCAATAAAAGTCCTAGGATCATGATTAAATGGAGCACTTGACCCTCTGTCTCTTCAATGTTCGTGCACTCTCTTGGATCTCTTCCAAATGAACTTTCTTTTCTGTTCTAAGGCCTTTTAAATAAACTTTCACTCCTGCTCTAAACCTTGTGTCAGTCTCTTTTTCTGCTTTATTCTCCTCAGTCGAATTATTTCTTCTAAGGAGGCAAGAACTGAAATTGCTGCAGACGTGTACAGATTTCCGGTGGTAACTGTGGGTAACTTGGATCTCTGCCACTGCTAACATATTTGGTGCACGTGACTTGGATACCTTTCTAGTGGCAAGAGATTTCTATCCCTCATCTTATTTGGCTGGAGACATCTGACCCCCATGAATGTTTTCTCTCTCTCTCTGTCTCTTGGTTTCTCTATGTGTGTTCTGAAATGGCTTTGCACACTGGTTGCCAGACCTTCTACCTCGAGGGCAAATCTGCCTCTTTGTTTTCACTTTGCATGCCACTAGACTTCTTAAACACACATTCCATGTTATTTGCTCACCACAGTTCTATGTGTTTGTGTGGCAGTAAACGTGTGGGCTTCCTTGTAGATATTCCCTGAGGTTTATATTTATTTCTACTAGCTCCAGTGAACTTTAATTCTTCCTTGCTTTTTCTTTCAACTAAAATCACCTCTTTTCCAGGACAGAACCAAATTGGAACTCTGGCCCTGCCAGTTTTTACAACTCACCATGTGCTTTTCATTGCTGTTATGCCCCAGTGCTAAGTTTTCTGACAGTTTTTGAAAAGCAGGTTGTCCGCCTGCATAGGCCTTCACTCTGGCCCTTTAAGGACTCCACCCCCTTGCTTTTTAAGCTAGTAGGGCTTTGGAAAGAGGAGACATTCCAAACTCAAGCCCTAAGACTTTGAGGGTTACTGCTTTGCGTGACTTTTTGTTCCGGAGGGCAAACAAACGATCTCTTGAATCCAAGGGCTGCTGTTTTTGCAAGCATATGAAGGCTTTTCATGAGCATTCATCTTGCTTCCTTCCATTTGCTCCTATAGCCTCCATTTCTCTAATTAGTTCCATACCCATTTCAACATGCAGCAAGGCCTTCAAAGTCATATTCTAAGGGAGGGAATTCCAGTCCCTGTGGCAGTTAACAGAGAAACAAGCTTCTAGGAAAAGTGATGATCATTTTATTACTAAAATACTTCAAGTGAGGGTTACTATAAGGTCTTGGAGACAGGGCTTGTCCAAGGTCACATATGCAAGAGATCCATAGAACAGAGACAAAAGGCTAGGACGGTGCATGGCAAAGGCTGGTTAAGTATGGAGCCCAGGAACTGTTGTCCCAAGCTGACAGATTACCATGGGAACAGGGATAAAAGGATCTCCTCTATTCTCAAGTGGGTAATTGTGGTGAGATGAGAACAAAGGTACACGGTAAGACTGGTTGAGCTTGGAATTCAGGATGATGAGGAATACCCCATCAACAATGGAAGAAAGAGGGGATACCTTCTTTTTCCTTTTCCCTCTTTTGTCTCCTATGTTCTCTCTTCACAGTGGGAGATGGGAAATTGCATCTTCATACTGCAGGACATGGCCCTCAGATGCATTTCCTAAAACTGGGAAAAGTTTAATTTCCCTAAATCTTAAACTGCTTGACTTAAAAATAAACTTGGAGGAAATTACAAGAGTCTGTCTTAGAATCCAGTACCCCTGTGCAGGAGGTCCTCAGATTAGCCTGTTATGTCTTTTGTAACCAAGAGTAGAATAAGCACTACAGAGATAAGCCTGTTGGGTGGGGCAAATGACATCCCCTCCCTCCAAAATAAAAGATTAAAATTTCTACCAGTCTGATTTCTGGCTTTCCACTCTGTACAAACCAGTTGTAGAAATGGTAAAAATCCCTGTATTCCCTGTCCCTCAATGAACAACTTCTGATCTCCCTTCTTGAATTTTCCTTTCTCAGAGGTACCTTTGTAGACCCTGAGTCTTGTAAAAATTGCTCGCCACCTCTTTGAAAATACCTCATACACTTGTGGTTATGTCATAACCTTAGTTAAGGCTTATAGAGACAGTAAAAGCCCCTTTGAAAAACTAGCCTCATAACTTGTCTACACAGTCTCTGTACAGAATTGCTAACCTGTGGTAAGTAAAGAATGTCAGTTTCTAACAGGCCCGGGTGCCCCAAGTTATCTTGGCACCTCAAGAGGAGAGGAATTTAAACTCATAGGCATTTGAGGGTACAAACCTATGGATGAGCTCAGCTTTTAAAAAGTCTTACCTGAGATTCCTTATGGAACAAAGTTCCATCAAAACAAATTTAAAAAGCCTATGTGAAAAATAATGATTCCTGTTGCGCTTCGTGGAAATAGCCAGGCCAAGTATAATAAGACTAAAGTTTATTTTATAAACAAACTAGTCTTATAATTATTTTTCTTTTTTTAACAAAAATAAAGACTGGAGGAGACCAATTATGTTTCAAAAGTTATGGTACACCTGTTGTTAAATTCTAGTCTCATCAGGTGTTTTTAAATATTTGTCTGCATTTTAGCCTAACCCCACTTATTCCTATGAACCAACCAGTGATCTCTGGCTGCAGCTCAGAAGAAACAAGAGAGATGAGTAATGTAAAAATCTGGATCAATATTCTAATTCTGGGCAATTATCATCCAAATCTTTCCAGGTGATGGAGGTAAATGGTGTCCCCATAACCCAGAGGTTGCTTTTTTGGGGGAAATAAGACCAAAGGACCTAATCAAAGCCAAGCCCTATGCACCAAAGTCTTAGCAGGCATAACCATAGCCACCAGTTACCTGGGCGTGTCAACAGCCTTGGGATTTTTAGAGCTGTCCTCACCCCCTTATTTCATTTTGGTCCATGTCTTCTAATCTAATAACCTGGTTTATCTCCTCTCACCTTCAGGCCATTAAGCTCCAGATAATCCTCAGTGAGGGATACTATTCCCCCAATAATCAAGAGGCATCCTTTTACAGGAAGGAGGCAAAATCCTGCCCCTGTCTCTCTTGCACCTGGCTGGATACTGCTTTCACCAGTGCATGGAGTGACCCTCTTGCCCTGACAGCTAGAGAGACCAAGACCCACAGGACCACTACCACCCCTTTGTCTGTGGGAAGCAGTTATGGAAAACTGACCTTCATTCATTCTCCCCTAAAAATTCAGGGGTCTTGGCTCTTGAGGTGTAAAAGGTTAAAGGTAGTTAGGAATGAGTCAGGCAGGAGAGGGCTCTTCTTCCCACTACCCTCTAGAAATGTCAGGTGTTGGTTCAGCAGTTATTGCATTGCCTCTCTAAAAGTAATAAATTGGCAGCCAGCACCAGGGAGAGACCATTTCCTGATGGTCCACAAATATTAACATTAAAGTGTTAACTAAAGGCAGACCCCAGGGAGAAGAAACTTTCTGGGCATGCACATTAAGAGACGAAAATGGCAAAGCATGATATTCTGGATACACTCCACGGGAAAAGGGAAGAAATCCTCAGATGGGCATGCATGCAACTTCATAAACACGCTGCACATGCTCATTTCACAAGGGTAAGGTGGGCTCTGTGCATGCAGGCAGCCCACCCGAAGGGAAGACTCATGGGAAAGAGGCGAGCTAATTAAAGTCCTAGGATCATCGTTAAATGGGGCACTTGACCCTCTCTCTCTTTAACCTTCATGCACCCTCTTGGATTTCTTCCAAGTGAACTTTCCTTTTTTTCCTGTTCTAAAGCTTTTTAAGTAAACTTCCACTTCTGCTAGGAAACTTGCCTTGGTCTCTTTTTATGATATATGCCCCTCAGTCCAATTCTTTCTTCTGAGGAATCAAGAATTGAAGTTGCTGCAGATGTATATGGATTCACCACCAGTAAATTGGGATAACTCAGATCTCTGCCACCGCTAACAAAACAAATAAAAGTAGAGCTAACCTTGTTCAAGCAGAAGTTTGGGAATTTAGTTTGAACTCCTTTATAACTTCTTCACTCAATCCACTCTCTAAGACCAGTTGTTGAGGTTTCTTCTTATTGAAGAGACCTTCTTTGGGAAGTTTGAAATCCGCTTCCCGAATCTATACTAAATTTTAAAATACAAATATACTACATTCTAGAAAAAAACCTACATAAATACATGTGCTGTTGTGAATGAGTACTAATTCAGTACTCTAAAATGAAAACATTTTTACAGATAATAAAAGTGTCAGCCAATATGTGAGTAGTTACATCAATTGTAGTATTTAAAATAACTGGTATTTACTGAGCACTTAATATTGACCAAGCGCTGTACTGAATGCCTTATGTATATTAGCTCATTTATTCTTCTCAACAATTATATGAATTAGTGTCAAAGCAGAAATTGCACTGGATAAAGTTACACAGGTAAGGAAGACGTTATTCAAGAATATTGCAATAATGAAGGGAGGTCAGAACCCAGTCTGAACTTGACTGTGCTATAAAAAAAAAAAGGGTGGGAAAGGTTTTTAAGCACTGAGGATAGCTAGTAGAAAAGTACTGGAATACTTTGAGGGTGGGTCTTAGGATATCTGTGTTTGTCAGTTGGCTTTATTCTAAGGAAACATAAAATTCTAGTTTTTTTTTTTTTGAGCCAGGGTCTGCCTTTGTCACCCAGGCTGGAGTGCAGTCACATGATCATAGCTCACATCAGTCTCCAACTCCTGGGCTCAAGCAATCATCCTACCTCAGCCTCCCAAGTAGCTTGGACTACAGATGAGTGATATAACATTTAACTAATTTTTTATATATATACACACGCACACACACACACACATATATACACATATACACATATGTGTGTATATATATATACACACTTTTTTTGTAGAGGGGTGTTTCTCCATGTTCCCCTAGCTCTCAAACTCCTAGGTTCAAGCAATCCACCCACCTTGGCCTCAAATGTTTGGTACATATACATTTAAAATTGTTACATCCTCTAGCTGAATTCACTGTTTTATCATTACATAGTGACTTCCTTCATCTGTTCTTGAAGTTTTTGTGTCGAAATGTATTTTGTGTGTGTGTGATATAAGTAAAGCTGCTCCCACTTCTTTTTGGTTTCCATTTGCATGGAATGTCATTTTTCATTTTTTTTTATTATCAGATTCTCCATGTCTTTATAAATGAGATATATTTCTTACAGGCAACAGATCAAAGGGTCTTGCTTTTTCATCCATTCAGGCACTCTATCGCTTTTTATCGAAAACTTTAGTTCATTTGCATTTGATGTTATTATTTATACTAACCACTTACTCCTGCTATTTTTATTTGTTCTTTGGTTGTTTTGTGGTTTTATCTTCCCTCTTTACTTATTTTCTGCCTTCCTTCTAGTGAAAGTGATTTTCTCTGGTGGTATGCTTTTATTTCTTGCATTTTACTTTTTGTTCACCCATTTTGTGTTTATTGATTTGAGTTTACCATAATGTTTGCTATTAATATTTTATAACTCATTATTTTAAGCTGATTACAACTTATCACTGTTTTCATAAAAAGCAAGCAAAACCAAAACAAATAAAAACTTCGTCTCCCTGTTGTTAAACTTTTTGTTGTAACTATTTATATATTATTGTACTGTTTATGTCTTGAAAAGTTGTTGTAGTTATTTTTAGTGGTTCATCATTTAGTCTTTCTATTTAAGATAACAGTAGTTTACACACCACAGATGTACTTGTGCAATATTCTGTGTCTTTCTGTTTTCTTAATATTACCAATGAATTTTGGACCTTCAGATAATTTCTTACTGCTCACAACATCCTTTGCTTTCTGGTTGAGCTACTGTCTAGCATTTCTTATGGGACAGGTCTGATGTTGATGAAATCCTTCAGCTTTACTTTGGGAAGTTCTTTATTTCTCCTTCATGTTTTAAATATATTTTTCACTGATAGACTGTTCTAGGGTAAAAGTTTTCTCTCTCAGCATTGTGAATATGCCATGCCACTCTCTCATGTCCTGTAAAGTTTCCACTAAATAATCTGCTGCCAGAAATAGTGGAGTGCCATTGTGTGTTATTTGTCTCTCTTCTCTTGTTGCTTTTAGTGTCCTTTCTTTATTCTTGATCTTTGAGAGTTTGATTATTATATGCCTTTAGGTAGTCTTCTTTGTCTTAGATCTGCTTGTGTTCTATAACCTTCGTGTACTAGGATATTGATATCTTTATCTAAGTTTGGGAAGTTCTCTGTTAGTATCCCTTTGAATAAACTTTCTACTCCTATCTCTTTCTCTACATCCTCTTTAAGGCCAATAACTCTTAGGTTTTTTCTTTGGAGACCATTTTCTAGATACCGTATGTGTGCTTCATTGTTTTTATTCTTTTTTTATTTTGTGTCTTCTCACTGTATTTTCAAATAGCCTGTCTCACTCATTCTTTCTTCTGCTTACTCATTCTTTATTCTGCTTGATTGTTTCTGCTATTAAGATCCTCTGATACATGCTTTATTGTTTCAAATTCATTTCTCAACTTCAGATTTTCTGCTTGATTTTTTAAGAAATTATTTTAGTATCTTTGTTAAATATATCTAATAAAATTTTGAGTTCCTTTTCTGTGTTATCTTAAATTTCTTTGATTTTTCTCAACACAGCTATTTTGAATTATCTGTCCCAAAAGTCACATATCTCTGTTTCTCCAATATTATCTCTTTATTTTGGTCAGTTGATGAGGTCATATTTTCCTGGTCATGTTTTCTTGATGCCTACGATGTTCATCTCTATCTAGGTATTGAAGAGTTAAGTATTTATTGTAGTCTTTGCAGTCTGTGCCTGTTTGTATTAATACATGTTCTTCTTGGGAAGACTTTTCAGGTATTCAAAAGGACTTGGGTTTTGTGATCTAAACCATATCTGCACTAGGGGACACCCCAAGCTGAGTAAAAAAGTGTTTTTTGGAAAGTCTTAGAGGCACCACCTGGATAATCTTTGATAAGATGCAAATAATTATTTGGATTATCAGGCAGAGTCTTTTGTTCTCTTTCTCCCAAACAAGCAGAGTCTCACCTTCTCTTCTTAGCTACCTAGACCTGGGGACAGAGTAACACTCCTGTGGCCACCACCCCCAGGACTTCACTGTGTCAGACCTGAAGCCAGCACAGTACTGGGTCTCGCCCAAGGCCCACTGTAACCACTAACTGGTTATTCCTTATGTTCACCCAAGGCCCTTGGGCTCTACAATCAGCACGTGATGATGCCAGCCAGGCATTTGTCTTTTACTTCAGAATAATGAGTTCCCCCAGGCCCTGGAGGAACCCAGTGGTGTGATCAGCGTCCAGGGACTAGAGTTAAAAACCGTAGAAATCTACCTGGTGTTTTATTGTACTGAATCGGAGCAGGTACTTAAACCACAAAACTCAGTACTTCCCATTCTTTCCTCCACTTTCCACAGGAAGAGAAACCTCACCCCATGGCCACCACCAGTGGCCCACAGGAAGTACTACTAGTCTACTGCCAATATTGCCTTAAAGCCCATGGTCTCTTCAGTCAGCTTGAGGTGAATGCTGCCTGGCCTGGGACTGGCTTTTCAGGACAGTGGGCTCCACTCTGGCCTAGGACAAGTCTATAAATGCCTTCTAAGAAGAAAGGCACTTGGTATTCTATACCTTTTTGACTGAGCTGGTACCTAAGGTGAAAGACAAAATTCCTTTTACATTTGCCTCTGCTTTGCTGAAGCAGAAGTAGTCTCTTTCCATAGTCATCCCAGTTGGGAATGTGCTGAGTCTCATATGAAGCCAGCAAGTCTCAGAGTCTCACCCAGGACCACGACATACTACCTGGGTATTGGTACTGGGTTTTCGGGACTCAAGATCACTGTAGTGAGGAGGTGATGGATCCTTCTAGGACTGGGTTCTTTTTTTCAAGGCAGTGGGTTTCCTTCTGGACCAGGGTGTGTCTAGAAATGTCATCTGGGAGCTAGTGCCTAAAAAGGGGGCCTCATGACTTTACTATACTGCTGTGACTCATGTCGTATCCAAGCTTCAAAACAAAGCCTGTTTACTCTTCTTTCTCTTCTACTCAAGTGGAAGGAAAGGGTCTTTTGAATCCACAAACTGCGCCTCTGGGAATTGGGTGAGATGTGGCAAAAGCACTCTTTCAGCCATACCCACTTGTGTTGAAGTAGGTCATGTGCTCCCCCAAGTCCACTGGCTCTGAGCCTAGTTTAGCACTAGGACTCTCCTGAGAAGTCTGCTGCCAATAGCATTGGGGCTCATTTGTGTGTTATTTGTTGCTTTTCTCTTGTTGCTATCAGACTCTTTTCTTTATCCTTGGCCCTTGGGAGTGTGATTATTAAATGTCTTGGGATCATCTTGTTTGAATTAAATCTGCTGGGTGTTCTAAACCTTCTTGTACTTGAATACTAATATGTTTCTTGAGATTTGTTAAGTTCTCTGTTATCCTTTTAAATAAGCTTTCTACCCTGATCTCTCTCTCTCTACCTCCTTTTTAAGGCCAATAACTCTTATATTTGCCCTTTGGGGCTACTTTCTAAATGTTTTAGGCATGCCTCATTCTTCTTTTTAATTGTTTTCATTTTGTCTCCTCTGACTCTTTATTTTCAAATAGCCTGACTTCAAGCTCGCTATTTTTTCTGCTAGTTCAATTCTGCTCTTAAGAGACTCTGATGCATTCTTCAGTGTGTCACTTGAATTTTTCAGCTCTGAATTTCCACTTGATTCTTTTTAATTATTTCCATTTCTTTACTCAATTTATGTAATAGAATTCTGAATTCCTTCTCCATGTTGTCTTAAGTATCTTTGAGTTTCCCCAATATGGCTATTTTTAATTATCTGTCTGGAAGGTCACATATCTTTGTTTCTCCAATATTGGCGCTCAGTTTTCCATTTAGGCCATTTGGTGAGGTTATGTCTTCCTGAATTATCTTGATACTTGTAGATGTTTGTCTGTGTCTGGACATTGAAGAGTTAGGTATTTATTTTAGTCCTTACAGTCTAGACTCCTTTGTAACTGTCCTTCTTGGGAAGGCTTTCCAAGTATTCAAAGGGACTTGGATGTTATGAACTAAGACTTTGTTTGCTGCAGCTATATCTACTTTACGGGGCACCTCAAGCCCAGCAACACTGTGGCTCTTAAAGATTCATAGAGATACTGCCTTGGTGGTCTTGGGTAAGATCTGGTAGAATTCCTTGGATTAGGAATTCCTTGAATTAGGCAGAAACTATTCTTCTCTTGCCTTAATTTTACTCAAACAAAATGAAGTCTCTCTCTCTCTATGCTAAGCTGCCCGTAGGTGGGAAAAGAGTAATACAACCAACTCTGTGGGCATAACCGCTGAAACTGAACTGGGTCAGACCCAAAGCCAGCACAACCCTGGGTCTCACCCAAGTACTGCAGTGACCACTGCCTGGCTACCCCCTATCTTCTCTTAAGGCCCTAGGGTTCTACCATCTACAGGTGTTAAAGTCAACCATGCTTGTGCCATTCTTTTAAGCACAGTGAGTTTCCCCCGGCTCTGGGCATGTCTGGAGGTGTCATCCAGGAGTCAGGGACTGGAGTCTGGAACCTTAGACATCTACCTGTTGGTCTATTCTATTGCAGCTGAACTGGCACTGAAGCCACTAGACAGTCTTCCCTATTTTTCTCTCTCCTTTTCTCAAGCAGAGGAGTCTCTCCCCATAGCCACCATCACCCCAGCCTATGACAAGTTCTGCCTGATTACTGCTGACATTTACTCACCCCCGAGTGCTCTTCAGTCAGTCAGCGGTGAATGCTGCTTGGCCTGTGTCTCTCCCTTTAGGGTAGTGGGTAACTGTCTGGCCTGGGACAAGTCTACAAATGCTGTCCAAGAGCCAGGGTCTATGTTTGGTGACTCAATGGGCCTGCTCTATTCTCTACTCCACTAGGCTACTGAGTTGGTACCTAAGCTGCACGACAAAGTCCCCTTTACTCATTTCTCTCCTTTCCTCAAGCATAAGAAGTGTCTCCCTTTAGCCACCACAGTTAGGAATGTTCTGGGTAACACCTGAAGCCAGAACAGCTCTATCACCCATGACCTACAGCGAGTATTGCCTGGCTACCCCTGCTGATTATTCAGGGCCTAAGGATACTTTGGTCAGCAGGTCATGAATCCCACCAGGGTGAGTCTTCCTTTCAAGGTAGCATGTTCCCTTCTGGCCCACAGTGTGTCTAGAAATACCCTGTGTGAGCTAGGGCCTTGGATGGGGGCCTCGGAACTCTGCTTGTCACTTTATCCTACAGTGTCTGAGCTGGTATCCAAGTTAAAAGACAATGTCCACTTTACTGTTCTCTCTCTTCTCCTCAAGCAGAGGGGAGGAGTCTCTCCTGTAGCTCTAAGCTGCACTGCCTGGGGTTGGGGTTGCAGGGGGTGACCCAAGCATTCCCTTAGCCATCCTGGCTCCTATCTCACTAGGTCTCATGAACTCCAAGTTCACTGACTCTGAGCCCAGCACAGCACCAGGACTTGCCCAGCATTTGCATTTCGTGTGGCCTAGACTACCTTTCAGACTTATTTAGGACCCCGGAGTACATTAGCCTTTGACAGCAGAGCTTGCCAGAACTCAGGTTCCAACCACTGGGATGGGCGATTCCCCTCTGTCTAGGGCTGGTCTATACGCCCCCTCCATGGGTGTCAACTGCATTCTGCCAAATGTTGCTTTCAACTGTGACAGGGCAGCACTGAGCTCCAATGCAAAGTTTCACAATAACTGTGTTCTTTCTTCCCCAAGTACACAGATTCTCTCTCTGGAACACATGGCCACTGCCATAGGAGGGGTTGAAGGGTGGTGGAGGCTATTTAAGACTGTCTTTCCTACCCTTTGTTTTCCTACGTATTTCTTTGATATGAAGTTAAAGCAGGTACTGTGATTGTTCACCTGATTTTTGGTTCTTATGAAAGAACTTTCTTTGTGTGTGGATAGTTGTTCAATTTGGTGTTCCTGTGGTACAGGAACAATCATTGGAGGCTTCTATTTGGCCATCTTGCTCTGCTCTCTCTCCAAGTTTATTTTTTATTTACTTGGAGAGTTATTTCTTGTTAATTGTTATTTCTGTCTACTGTGTCCATTCTGATTGTGTTTAAGGCAAAGTTTGTCATAGAGTGAGGATATCTCTCTAGGGAAATATTTTGTTGCTCTAAACTATATCTGTGATGGTAAAGTAATATGTATTACTATGTGTATATATAGGTTGGTACACTTCAGTATAGGGCATTTACCTCAATTTTCTGTGCTTATAGCCTACTTGATGGACAAGGTGCTTTTTAAAGCCATAGTTATGGGAGGCTGAGGCAGGAGAATCACTTAAACCCGGGAGGCAGAGGTTACAGTGAGCCGAGATCACGCCATTGTGCTCCAGCCTGGGCCACAAGAGTGAAACTTCGTTCCCCCCCCCCCCCAAAAAAAGCCATAGTTGTAAAGTTGTAAAGGAGGGTTGCTTAAGTAGTTTTGTTTTCAACTCTAAGTCAGGGAGAGCCTGCCTGTCGGGTACAAGCTTCTTTTATAACAATCCCTCAGTGGTGTTCTTTAGTTTGAAAACCTATGAAGAAAATGAAAATGTGTGTTGAGGATGACTATAAGACAGTTGTTCTTAAAACCTGGGGAACTTATAAAAGGATTCCTCAGTCTCACATGATTATTGCTAGGATTTTTTTCTTGCTTCAGTATTCTTATTACTGTGACTTAGAGGCTGCATATACAGACTTCAGGCTTCAAGTTGTAAGCAGTGGATATCTATTGAAAGGCTTGGGCCATTTCAATATGCCATAGAAAAGCACTGTCCAATAAAAATATAATGGAAAAAACATATATAATTTTGTATTTTCTAATAGTATTATTAAACAAATAAAAAGAAGCAAGTGAAATAAATTTTTAATAATTTTACTTAACCCAACATAACTGAAATATTATCATTTTATCTTGAAATTAATAAAATGTACTACTGAGCTATTTTACATTCTTTATTATTCATACTAAGTCTATAAAGTACAGTGTTTATTTTATACTTTCAGCTAATCTCAATTTGGACTAGCCATATTTCAAATGCTTAATAGCTACATATGGATACGGGCTACTGTATTAGACAGTACAGATCTAGAAGACCCGGGTTATGGCTATATGATGTTCCAGTGCTGACTCTGATCCAATTGCTTTAAGTATTTATCTGTATTTTCTTAATGTTCATGATTCCTGCTAAGCTGTAAACATTCTAATGGTGTCTGAAGTAAAAAGAGATCATTCACAGTGTGTGAAAATGGTTACGAGATCATTTAATGCAAAGTGCCACAAAACTTCCTGTAGGATATAATACTTCTTGTATTTACTGTTATTCATTCTTGTCGAGTATTATGTGGGTTATATAAATAATGCTTCACAATATATATTGAATATACTATAAAAAATTGACTTCTATGTTTGAATCCATGTACGGCTAATAACAAACAGAGACTGATGGCAACAGAAGAGTCATTTGTGAGTAGCAGCAGCATCAGGTGAGTTTGCATGGACTAAAAAAACATAGCTCAGGGAGGCATAGAACTGGAGCTATAGATAGAATGTGTAAGACTACATGCAAGAGAAAGGATATGAGCATATAGACAGAAAGACATCTGTATTAGCATGGATATACATGCTTAAAACTGGATTCAAAGAAAGACTTGGTAAGTCTAATGTTTTGAACATTTTATTAGACATAAAAATGAATTTCATAGTAATCCCAGTGACATATAAAAATCAAATCTGATAATAAGCAAACAATAATATCAAACTATGTATTTTGCCATCTCAAAAAGCCAATTCAACTATCATAATGTTACTCTTCAGTTATGAAGATTCACTCAAGCAAAATGTTGCCTAATTATGAACAGACCACCACGACTGACCAAAATTTTGAGAGAGAGAGGAATCTAAAGATTAAATATAGTCATGTCAAATGGTAATTGACTGAGGGTCTTCTAACTACATCTCAAACAAATATTTTTATATGTGAATATTCATTCCAAATTACAAAGAACAGGGAGATTAAAATGAAGAAGACAGGGCAGAGAGAAAATACAGAAAGCTCTGATATTGGGAAAGACTAGTTAGAAATTAGATCAAACAGCCAGATAAATATTTACAAAAAATATAAAAATAAATTAAGAAAAAACTATAGATATTTTAGTTTAAATGCTTTTTACAAGTTTTTAAAATCTCTTTTTAAATTGATACATAGTATTTTACATATTTATGGGGTACACATGAGTATTTGTTACACGTATAGAATGTGTAATGATCAAATCAAGGTATGTGGGGTATTTATCACAGAGATTTGAAAGACTGAGTGGGTGGGAAGAGGGGATAAAGACAGGGTGGTTAGTGGGTACAAAGGTACAGTTAGAAGTTCTAAAGTTCCATGGTGACTATGGTTAGCAATAATGTATATTTCATAGTAAGAGAGAATTTGAAATGTTTCCAACACATAGTAACTATAAATACTCATGTTTAAATGCTTTTGATTGCAAGGGACAGAAAACTCAAACTCAAATTGTTTTGAACAATGAACGAAATGTATTGACAAAATGTAGTTGAAAAAGCCTAGAGGTAAGATTTCAGGCATAATTTTATTAGGCCTCTAGCTTAGTTTTTCTGTGATTTTTCTCAATGCTGCCACTCTCCATGTGTTGCAATTGTTTTCAGGCTATTCTTCATCATTGTAGCAAAATGGCTATAGCAGTTACAGAATTTACATCACCATGCTACATCTTTGTAGGAAAGTCCTGTATTTTATTCTGAACCAATCTGAACCAATCATGGTGCCCAGAAAAATACTACACATTTATTATTTTGGATCAGGGTTACTGACTATACATAATTTAATTGGTATTGCAGAGGAAGTGAGATTATGCTAACTGGATTATAGCTCTCAGTGCTCATCCCTATGATGAACATCAATCCCATCCAAATTTCATGGCTGCCACAAAATGAGGGAGGGATAGAATAGATGCTGCGAAGACAAATATCCACTTTATGAAGACTAGGATATATGGTCCTGTATGATATATCTGAAAATCCAACAAAGGAAGTTTCAGTTAGTCATAATGTAATCTACCTTAAGAAGAAACCTGGCTTTCATTAACATGCTTAACAGATGCCTGAACCCTTAACAAATAAATAGAAAGTATTGTTATCAGGACAGCCTGGTCTTCAACAGTTTCTCTTTAGTATTTTTATCTGTAGGCACAGATGCTAAAGAAAACCAGATGACCTGAGTGTCACACGTGGCCTCATGACCCTCTGTCAGATATCGGAGGGAGTCCAGACCCAGGCAAAACTGGTGCATACCATAGCAGGTGACTTCCAGTTATCTTTAAGTCACTAATATATCATGATAATACTGAAAACTCTCCCCTGAGGGAAGACCCCTGACATTTTGTGTACATGTGATGTATAAAGTAGTATGTTTATGAACTATGCCTGTGTTCCTGGAACTCCTCTCCATACATGTCGACATACTTCTCTCACCCTGCATCTTACTCTTTATAACTCCCATTGCCTTTATAACTCCCTGCCATTGCCTAAAGAGAAGGTGCCTTTTGAGCGTGAGCTCTACTTCTCCATTCTTTGGCCACTGAATGAAACCTGATTGTTTCTCCAATTGCATGTTCTTTTTTTGTGGCCAATATAAAGTAGGGAAAGAACAGAGCTGATGACAATGTTACATTATGCTCAATTATTATGAAGGCTTTGACAAATTATTTCAAATTAAATAAATATTTAATCATTACATGTCATACTTTATCATTAATTAAATCAAATGCAATAATTCTAAAGCAAAATTTTAATATTTTTGTAGATGAATCTAGTTTGTTTATTGAGTCATACCAGTGAAAACCATCTGTTCCATTTTATTTTTTCCCCAATAAATTGTTTTTTTATTATGTAGACATATATAATGGAGTGTTAATAATTTTTGATTTGAGCTATGTAAAAAGATAATTTGTGTAATCTGAGAGCCTTAATAAACTCTAAAATAGTAATCTTTAATAGATATCATTGAAAATAAAGCCTAGATACTGGATCAGAGTTAATTGATAGTATTATTTTTGTGGGGTTTTTTTTGTTTGAGTGTGTGTGTGTGTGTGTGTGTGTGTGTGTGTTGGCCTAGGACAGTGTTGTTCAACAGAGATGTAATACAAGTAACATATTAGCCATATTAAAAAGTAAAAAAAAAGATTATTTTTAAACATATTGTAATAATATATTATAACCCAATATATTTAAAACATTATTTCAACATTAATTAAATAAAAATATTAAGGAGATATTTTGTCCTGTTTTTTTCTACTGGGATTTCAAAGTGTTGTGTGTATGTTATACTTCCAGCACACATCAATTAATGCCAGCTACTAACACATTTTAAGTGTTTAATAGCCCTATATAGCTAGTGGCTCTCATATTTTATAACATAGGTTCAGAATTATTTATGATTGTTCTTTATATGGCCCAAAGACTCTGGATGTTAGCCAAAGGTACAATATACCTTGTACTGCATAGTATTTTTAATACATTGTTAAGCTTTATCTTTACTTATTTTATAGATATACTTCACCTAGTTCTGTCCTTGATGCATACTTTGATACAGTTTATTAATTCTGTGTGCTGAGTCTTTGATAATCCTTCTTATTTAAATTCTAATTTTACCACCTTGTGCTTGCCACCCTTTTATTTACTTAGAATTTACTGGGATGAATGCCAATAGCTGCCTAATTCCACTTTCTTCAATACTTTTCCTTTCTACCGTATTTTTTTTTTGTAGCATTTTCATCTGAATTCTTTAAGCTTTACTTAAAAATTAGCTTTCCTAAGGCATTTATTATATTCTGTTCCTTGGCGCACACATATTCACTTATCAAGCACTCAAGATTGAATAATATTTCACAATTCCCATGTCCCCAGTTTCATCTAACTTGACTTTATTCAGGTTGTCCTAAGAAGCATTTTTGTTCATTTATAATACAATCAGAGAAAAGTAAGATGAAGTAACAGACAGAAAGTTTTCTTCCTTCAAGTTGAAAGTATTTCCAAAGACCTATATATTTTGATAAAATTAGATTAATGTCAATAGGATAGTAGGAACAATTTCAAAGATTATACTGATATTAATATGAGGTCAATCAAGCACATCATATTGCTGCATTTAAAAGACAACAAATGGAAAATGCATAGCATATATTGTTTCCAAATAACTTCTCAATATATATTTGCCCTATCTCCTTTTCCCATCTTGATATAATTATGTCATTTGAATAGACTTGGCAGCAAAAAGTACTAGTTAAAATTGTGAGCTTTGGAGTCAGAAAGTCTTGGGTTCTTAGCTCTGCTACTCACTAGTTGCATCACTTTGAGCAAGTACCTTTCTTTCTCTAAGTATTTCATTATTTATGTATAAATGAGGACCGATAAATTTAAATCATCTCACTGACTGTTGAAAAGATTAAGTAAAATAAGTAATGCTTGAATATAATTGACACTCAAAAATTATTTATTAATGTTTTTATTATTAATAATAACCATAGTGCCTCAAGGTAAATTCAATAGAGTCAGTCTATATATATTTGTCATTGTTAATGCAATTTAAGGAACAAAAAATTTTTACTTAAGTATCTAAAACTGTGTTGAGTATAAAACCAATAATTTTAATCACTCTGTAATTTTTGAAATATTAACGAACCAAATATCTTTTTCAATAATTTAGGAAAATAACAACAAAATGACCCAACAAAAATAGGAACAAGTTATTTCAGATTAAAAAAAATAGTTACAATCTTATAAAATTGATACATAAACCAAAAGCAATTGTTGTTTCTGTAAAAATAAATTCACCCATGACTGATTGATATGGTTTTGCTATGTCCCCACCCAAATTTCATCTTGAATTGCAGCTCGCAAAATCCCCATGTGTCATGGGAGGGACCCAGTGGGAAGTAATTGAATCATGGGGGTGGGTTTTTCCCATGCTGTTCTCATGATAGTGAACAAGGCTCACGAGGTCAGATGGTTTTATAGAGGGCAGTTCCCCTGCACATGCTTTCTTGCCAGCTGCCATCTAAGATGTGCCTTTGCTTCTCCTTCACCATGTGCCACAATTGTGAGGCCTTCCTAGCCATGTGTAACTGTGAGTTCATTAAAACAATTTCCTTTATGAATTATCCAGTCTCGCTTATGTCTTTATTAGCATTGTGAGAATGAACTCATATAGTAAATTGGTACCAGGTAGTAGGGCACTGCTGTAAAGATACCCAAAAATGTGGAAGAGACTTTGGAAATGGGTAACAGGCAGAGATTGGAACAGTTTGCAGGAATCAAAGGAAGACAGGAAAATATGTAAAAGTATTGAACTTCCTAGAGACTGTTGAATGGCTTTTAACAAAATTCTGATACTGATATGGACAAAAAAGTCCAGGCTGAGGTGGTCTCAGATGGAGATGAGGAACTTGTTGGGAACTGGAGTGAAGGTGACTCTTGTTGTGCTTTAACAAAAAGCCTGGTGGCATTTTGCACCTGTGCTAGAGATTTGTGAAACTTTGAACTTGAGAGAGATTATTTAGGGTATCTGTCAGAAGAAATTTCTAAGCAGTAAAGCATTCAAGAGGAAGCAGAGAATAAAACTTTGGAAAATTTGCAGCCTGGTGATGCAATAGAAAAGAAAAACTCATTTTCTGAGGTGAAATTCAAGCCTGCTGCAGAAACTTGCATAAATAACAGGGAACTGAATGTTAATCACTAAAACAATGGGGAGAATGTCTCCAGTCATTTCAGAGACCTTTGGCGCAGCCTCTCCCATCACAGGCCCAGAGGCCTAGGAGGAAAAAATGGTTTCCTGGGGAGGGTTCAGGGTCCCCCTGCTGTGGGCAGGCTAGGTACTTGGTGCCCTGAATCACAACCACTCCAGCCATGGCTAAAAAAGGCCAGTGTTCAACTTAGGCCATGGCTTCAGAGCATGAAACCCTAAGCCTTGGCAACTTCCACATGGTGTTGAGGCTGTAGGTGCCCAGAAGACAAGAACTGAGGTTTGGGAACCTCTGCCTAGATTTCAGAGAATGAATGGAAATGTCTGGATATCCAGGCAAAAGTTTCCTGCAGGAGTGGAGCTCTCATTGAGAACCTCTGGTAGGGCAGCGTAGAAGGAAAATGTGGGGTGGGAGCCCCCACACAGAGTCCTCACTGGGGCAGTGCCTAGTGGAGCTGTAAGAAGAGGGCCACCATCTTCCAGAACCCAGAAAAGTAGATTCACTGACCACTTGCACCGTGGGCCTGAAAAAGCTGCTGACAATGCCATTCTATAAAATTATCTAGAAGGGGGCCTGTGCCCTGCAACAACACATGGGTGGAGCTGCCCAAGTCTGCAGGAGCCCACCTCTTGCAGCAGCATGACCTGGATGTGAGATATGAAGTAAAATTAGATCATTTTGGAGCTTTAAGATTTGACTTCCCTGCTGGATTTTGGAATTGCAGGGAGCCTTTAGCTCCTTTTGTTTTGGCCAATTTCTCCCATTTGGAATGAGTATATTTACCATGCCTGTACCCAATTGTATCTAAGAAGTAACTGTCTTGCTTTTGAATTAACAGGCTCATAGGCAGAAGGAACTTTACTTGTCTCAGGTGAGACTTTGGACTACGGGCTTTTGAGTTAATAATGAAATTAGTTAAGAATTTGGGGAGCATTTGGGAAGGCATGATTAGTTTTGAAATATGAAGATATGAGATATGAGATTTGGGATGGGTCAGGGATGGAATGATATGATTTGGCTGTGTCCCCACCCAAATCTGATCCTAAATTGTAGCTTCCATAGTTCTCGTGTGTCATGGGAAGGAGTTGGTAGGAGGCAATTGAATCATGGGGATGAGTTTTTCCCAGCCTCTTCTCATGATAGTGAGTAAATTTCAGGGTATCTGATGGTTTTATAAAGGGTAGTTTCCCTGAACACACTCTCTTGCCTGATGCCATTTAAGATGTTCCTTTGCTCCTCTTTCACCTTCTACCATGATTGTGAGGCCTCCTCAGCCATCTGGAACTGTGAGTTTATTAAACTTCTTTCCTTTATAAATTACCTAGTTTCAGGTATGCCTTTATTAACAACATGAGAATGGACTAATACACTGATCTAACTCAGAAAAATAATAAAATAATACTTAAGCAAATTTAGAAATGAGAAACTGCATATGAAGAATTTAAAAACCAAGAGATGAGGGGGCGCCAAGATGGCCGAATAGGAACAGCTCCAGTCTCCATCTCCCAGCATGAGCGACACAGAATATGGGTGATTTCTATATTTCCAACTGAGGTACTGGGTTCATTTCACTGGGGCGTGTTGGACAGTTGGTGCAGGACAGTGGGTGTAGCCCAGTGAGTGAGAGCCAAAGCAGGTCAAGGCATCTCCTCACCTGGGAAGCACAAGGGGTAAGAGAATTCTTTTTCCTAGCCAAGGGAAACTGTGACACACAACACCTGGAAAATCGGGTCACTCCCACCCTAATACTGCGCTTTACCAAGGATCTTAGCAAACGGCACACCAAGAGATTATATCCCGCACCTGGCTCAGAGGGTCCCACACCCACGGAGCCTCCCTCATTGCTAGCACAGCAGTCTGAGATCTAACTGCAAGGTGGCAGCGAGACTGGGGGAGGGGCGCCTGCCATTGCTGAGGCTTAAGTAGGTAAACAAAGAGACTAGGAAGCTCATACTGGGTGGAGCCCAACTCAGCTCAAGGAGGACTGCCTGCCTCTGTAGACTCCACCTCTGGGGACAGGGCATAGCTAAACAAAAAGCAGCAGAAGCCTCTGCAGATGTAAATGTCCCTGTCTGACAGCTTTGAAGAGAGTACTGATTCTCTCAGCATAGAGGTTGAGATCTGAGAACGGACAGACTGCCTGCTCAAGTGGGTCTCTAATCCCATAGTGGCCTAACTGGTAGAGCCTAACTGGGAGTAGCCTAACTGGAGTGGACCTCAAGCAAACTCCAACAGACCTGCAGCTGAGGGTCCTGACTGTTAGAAGGAAAACTAACAAACAGAAAGGACATCCACACCAAAACCCCATCTGTACGTCACCATCATCAAAGACCAAAGGTAGATAAAACCACAAAGATGGGGGAAAAGCAGTGCAGAAAAGCTCAAAATTCAAATAATCAGAGCACCTCTCCCCCTCCAAAGGAATGCAGCTCCTCGCCAGCAACGGAACAAAGCTGGACAGAGAATGACTTTGACGAGTTGAGAGAAGAAGGCTTCAGTTGATCAAACTTCTCAGAGCTAAAGGAGGAACTACAAACCCAGCACAAAGAAACTAAAAACCTTGAAAAAAGATTTGACGAATGGATAACTAGAATAAACAATTCAGAGAAGTCCATAAACTACCTGACAGAGATGAAAACCATGACACGAGAACTACGTGACAAATCCACAACCTTCAGTAACCGACTCGATCAACTGGAAGAAAGAGTATCAGAGATTGAAGATCAAATGAATGCAATGAAGTGAGAAGAGAAGTTTAGAGAAAAAAGAGTAAAAAGAAATGAACAAACCTCCAAGAAATATGGGATTATGTGAAAAGACCAAATCTACATCTGATTGATGTACCTGAAAGTGACAGAGAGAATGGAACCAACTTGGAAAACACTCTGCAGGATATTATCCAGGAGAACTTCCCCAGCCTAGCAAGGCAGGCCAACATTCAAATTCAAGAAATGCAGAGAACGCCACAAAGATACTCCTCAAGAAGAGCAACTCCAAGACACATAATTGTCAGATTCACTAAAGTTGAAGTGAAGGAAAAAATGTTAAAGGCCACTGGAGAGAAAGGTCGGGTTACCCACAAAGGGAAGCCCATCAGACTAACAGCAGGTCTTTCAGCAGAAACTCTCCAAGCCAGAAGAGAGTGGGAGCCAATACTCAACATTCTTCAAGAAAAGAATTTTCAACCCAGAATTTCATATCCGGCCAAACTAAGTTTCAAAAGTGAAGGAGAAATAAAATCCTTTACAGACAAGCAAAGGCTGAGAGATTTTGTCACCACCAGGCCTGCCCTACAAGAGCTCCTGAAGCAAGCACTAAACATCAAAAGGAACAACCAGTACCAGCCATTGCAAAAACATGCCAAATGTAAAGACCATCAATGCTAGGAAGAAACTGCATCAAATAATGAGCAAAATAACCAGTTAACATCATAATGACAGGATCGAGTTCACACATAAGTATATTAACCTTAAATGTAAATGGGATAAATGCTCCAATTGAAAGACACAGAGTGGTAAATTAGATAAAGAGTCAAGGCCCATCAGTTTGCTGTATTCAGGAGACCCATCTCACGTACAGAGCCACACATAAGCTCAAAATAAAGGGATGGAGGAAGATCTACCAAGCTAATGGAAAACAAAAAAAGTCAAGTGTTGCAATCCTAGTATCTGATAAAACAGACTTTAAACCAACAAAGATCAAAAGAGACAAAGAAGGCCATTACATAATGGTAAAGGGATCAATTCAACAAGAAGAGCTAACTATCCTAAATATATATGCACCCAATACAGGAGCACCCAGATTCATAAAGCAAGTCCTTAGAGACCTACAAAGAGACTTAGACTCCCACACAATAATAATGGGAGACTTTAACACCCCGTTGTCAACATTAGACAGATCAACGAGACAGAAAGTTAACAAGGATATCCAGGAATTGAACTCAACTCTGCACCAAGTGGACCTAATAGACATCTACAGAACTCTCCACCCCAAATCAACAGAATATACATTCTTCTCAGCACCACATCGCACTTATTCCAAAATTGACCACATAATTGGAAGTAAAGCACTCCTCAGCAAATGTACAAGAACAGAAATTATAACAAACTGTCTCTCACACCACAGTGCAATCAAACTAGAACTCAGGAATAAGAAACTCAATCAAAACCACTCAACTACACGGAAACTGAACAACCTGCTTCTGAATGACTACTGGGTACATAACAAAATGAAGGCAGAAATAAAGATGTTCTTTGAAACCAATGAGAACAAAGATACCACATACCAGAATCTCTGGGACACATTTAAAGCAGTGTGTAGAGGGAAATTTATAGCACTAAATGCCCACAAGAGAAAGCAGGAAAGATCTAAAATTGACACCCTAACATCACAATTAAAAGAACTAGAGAATCAAGAGCAAACACATTCAAAAGCTCAGCAGAAGGCAAGAAATAACTGAGATCAGAGCAGAACTGAAGGAGATAGAGACACAAAAATCCCTTCAAAAAATCAATGAATCCAGGAGCTGTTTTTTTGAAAAGATCAATAATATTGATAGACCGCTAGCAAGACTAACACAGAATAAAGGAGAGAAGAATCAAATAGATGCAATAAAAATTGATAAAGGGTATATCACCACCAACCCCACAGAAATACAAGCTACCATCAGAGAATACTGTAAACACCTCTATGCAAATAAACTAGAAAACCTAGAAGAAAGGGATAAATTCCTGGACACATATATTCTCCCAAGACTAAACCAGGAAGAAGTTGAATCCCTGAATATATCAATAGCAGGTTCTGAAAGTGAGGCAATAATTAATAGCCTATCAAGCAAAAAAAGTCCGGGACCAGACAGATTCACAGCTCAATTCTACCAGAGGTACAAGGAAGACTTGGTACCATTCCTTCTGAAACTATTCCAGAAAAAGAGGGAATCCTACCTAACTCATTTTATGAGGCCAACATTATCCTGATGCCAAAGCCTGACAGAGACACAACAAAAAAAGAGAATTTTAGACCAATATCCCTGATGAACATTGATGCAAAAATCCTCAGTAAAATACTGGCAAACTGAATCCAGCAGCACATCAAAAAGCTTATCCACCATGATCTAGTGGGTTTCATCTCTAGGATGTAAGGCTGGTTCAACATATGCAAATCAATAAACGTAATCCAGCATATGAACAGAACCAAAGACAAAAACCACATGATTATCTCAATAGATGCAGAAAAGGCCTTTGACAAAATTCAACAGCCCTTCATGCTAAAAACTCTCAATAAATTCGGTATTGATGGAATATATCTCAAAATAATAAGAGCTATTTATGACAAACCCACAGCCAATGTAATACTGAATGGGAAAAACTGGAAGCATTCCCTTTGAAAACTGGCACAAGACAGGGATGCCCTCTCTCACCACTCCTATTCAACATAGTGTTGGAAGTTCTGGCCAGGGCAATCATGCAAGAGAAAGAAATAATAGTTGTTCAATTAGGAAAAGAGGAAGTCAAATTGTCTGTGTTTGCAGATGACATGATTATATATTTAGAAAACCCTATCGTCTCAGACCAAAATCTCCTCAAGCTGATAAGCAACTTCAGCAAAGTCTCAGGATATAATATCAAAGTGCAAAAATCACAAGCATTCTTATACACCAATAACAGACAAACAGAGCACGAAATCATGAATGAACTCCCATTCACAATTGCTTCAAAGAGAATAAAATACCTAGGAATCCAACTTACAAGGGATGTGAAGGACCTTTTCAAGGAGAACTACAAACCACTGCTTAATGAAATAAAAGAGGACACAAACAAATGGAAGAACACTCCATGCTCATGGATAGGAAGAATCAATATTGTGAAAATGGTCATACTGCCCAAGGTAATTTATAGATTCTATGCCATCCCCATTAAGCTACCAATGACTTTCTTCACAGAACTGGAAAAAACTAAAGTTCATATGGAACCAAAAAAGTGCCTGCATTGCCAAGACACTCCTAAGTCAAAAGAACAAAGCTGGCAGCATCATGCTACCTGACTTCAAACTATACTACAAGGCTACAGTAACCAAAACAGCATGGTACTGGTACAAAAACAGAGATATAGACTAATGGAACAGAACAGAGCCCTCAGAAATAATTCCACACATCTACAACTATCTGATCTTTGACAAACCTGACAAAAACAAGAAACGGGGAAAGGATTCCTTATTTAATAAACGGTGCTGGGAAAACTGGCTAGCCATAAGTAGAAAGCTGAAATTGTATCCATTCCTTACTCCTTATACAAAAATTAATTCAAGATGAATTAGAGACTTAAATGTTAGACCTAAAACCATAAAATGCCTCAAAGAAAACCTAAGCAATACCATTCAGGACATAGGCATGGACAAGGACTTCATGTCTAAAACACCAAAAGCAATGGCAACAAAAGCCAAAATTGGGAAATAGGATCTAATTAAACTAAAGAGCTTCTGCACAGCAAGAGAAACTACCATCAGAGTGAACAGGCAATCTACAGAATGGGAGAAAATTTTTGCAATCTACTCATCTGACAAAGGGCTAATATCCAGAACCTACAAAGAACTAAAACTAATTTACAAGAAAAAAAAAAAACCCTATCAAAAAGTGGGCAAAGGATATGAACAGATACTTCTCAAAAGAAGACATTTATGCAGCCAACAGACACATGAAAAAGTTCTCATCATCACTAGTCATCAGAGAAATGCAAATCAAAACCACAATGAGATACCATCTCACACCAGTTAGAATGGCAATCATTAAAAAGTCAGGAAACAACAGGTGCTGGAGAGGATGTGGAGAAATAGGAACACTTTTACACTGTTAGTGGGACTGTATACTAGTTTAACCATTGTGGTAGACAGTGTGGTGATTCCCCAAGGATCTAAAACTAGAAATACCATTTGACCCAGCCATCCCATTACTGGGTATATACCCAAAGGATTATAAATCATGCTGCTATAAAGACATATGCACACGTATGTTTATTGTGGCACTATTCACACTAGCAAAGACTTGGAGCCAACCCAAATGTCCATCAGTGACAGACTGGACTAAGAAAATGTGGCACATACACTTCATGGAATACTATGCAGCCATAAAGAAAGGATGAGTTTGTGTCCTTTTTAGGGACATGGATGCAGCTGGAAACCATCATTCTTAGCAAACTATCACAAGAACAGAAAACCAAACACCACTTGTTCTCACTCATAGGTGGGAATTGAACAATGAGAACGCTTGGACACTGGAAGGGGAACATCACACACCGGGGCCTGTTGTGGGTGGGGGAAGGGGGGAGGGATAGCATTAGGAGATATACCTAATGTAAATGATGAGTTAATGGGTGCAGCACACCAACATGGCACATGTATACATATGGAATAAAGCTGCACGTTGTGCACATGTACCCTAGAACATAAAGTATAATAATAATAATAATAAAAGGAATAGCAGGCTCTAGTGTGCCAGAAACTGCCACTTTTCATTTACTAACTCATTTAACCCTCACAGCTACCCCATAGTTTTGTAGTATTATGGTTTCATTTTGTAGGTGAAGAAGCCATAGAGAAGCCCACAAGTAAGTAAGGCTGTCAGTATAGTAAACCATGCTAGTTAGTTTCAACTTCTCTTATCAATGCAGCATGGAGGAATTCGTATAGAACTCAGGAATCTCGCCAACATCAGCTCTAGGTACTCGTGAATTTTGTGCCTAGTCACTTCTCTTTCAGTCCTGTTTTCCTCACTTGCACAACAGGAAGTGACACTTTCTAAGACATTTATTGCATCAAAACAAAACTTGTACTGGATAAAATTGAACAGTCAAGGAAGACTTTTGAAGAAGTGAAGAGTGTGCCATTCCCAAGTATACCAAATTGGTATATTGATTATTTTGAGTTGAAAAACACTGAAGAAACTTTAGAAAGGGCTAGATGACCTGTCTCTTCCTAGACTCAGCAAACCTTAAAAAATCCTTCATCTGGGAGGGATACCCTCCCCATACCAGTGAGAAAATAGCCCTTATCACCAGATACTGGGAAATTGGGGCTGCAATGGGCCTGAATAAATATACTTACTGAAGTAATCTTTATTTTCCACTAGTTTTATACCCCACCACACCACATATATCTCCCAGTGACTTCTCTAGAAATTTACTGTCTCTACCCATATCATCCTTGTCCTGTCAGTTCTTCTCAAATGTATCATTCCTTGTCTAAATAGTATGAAAGCATCTTGCTTTGACCACTTCGAGCTTCACATTTTTTGTGAATATTCCTATGTACATGTTAAACTAATAAAATTTGTATGCTTTTATCTCATTAAAAAAAAAAAAAACCAAGACTACAATATAAAATGCTATATCAAGAAATTTACAAATCTTAATTAACTAAAATTTAAAACAATAAATTGTATCAAAAAATCCATTCGATGAGAGGTAAAAATAATAAAACCCAAATTAGCTGAAATTGTAGAAGAATATAAGATTATAAAATTTTACTTCACAAAAGAAAATAGAAGCAATGATTTTCCAATTGACTTCAAGGAATAGAAACTTTCAAGGAATAGAAAATTACTGTTATTTTAACTGTTTCAGAGCACAGAAAAAAAAAAAAAAAAAAGAAAAAAGAAAGCTCTTAATTTATGTCACCAGGTGTATTAGGCCATATTTTGTTTTGCTATAAAGAAATGCCTGAGACTGTGTTATTTATAATGAAAAACAGATTTAATTGGCTCATGGTTCTGCAGGGTATATAGCAAGTGTGATGCCAGCATCTGCTTCTGGTGGGGGCCTCCATAATCTTACAACCATGGCTAGATGTGAATGGGGAGTAGAGAGTCACCTAGCAAGAGCTGGAGCAAAAGAGAGAGTGTAAAAATGCCACATACTTTGAAACAACCAGATCTCATGAAACGTCAAAGTGAGAATTCAGTCATCACCAAGGGAATGGTGCTAAGCCATTCTTAAGGAATCTTCCCCCATGATAAAAACACCTCCCACCAGGCCCCCTCTTCAACACTAGGGATTACATTTCACTGTGAGATTTGGAACGGACAAATATTCATACCATATTGTTCCAACCCTGGCCTCCTAAATCCATGTTCTTCTCACATTGCAGGATAAAATGATCTCCTGCCAATTTCCAATCGCCACCCCCCCCCATCTTAAATCATTCCAACATCATGTTTAAAGTCCTCATCTCATATGGGACTGATCTCCTTCGACCTATGGACCTGTATAATCAAAACAAGTTATTTACTCCCAAGGTACAATGGTGGTACAGGCATTGGGTAAACTTTAGCATTCCAGAAGAAATTGACCAAAAAATGAACTATGGGCCCCACAAAAGTCTGAAACACAGCAGAGCAGGCACTAAACATTAATGCTTAAAAATAATTATTGACTCCATGTCCTATATCCTGGGCACTCTGATGCAAGAGGTGGGCTCCAATGGCCTTGGGCAGCTCCACCCCTGTGGCTCTTCCACACGGACTTTGCAAGTTGATGATATATCTGCCATTCTGAGGTCTGGAGGGTGGCAGCCCCATTCCTACAGCTCCACCAGGCAGTGCCCTGGTGTGGACCCTGCATAGGGGCTCCAACCCCACATTTCCCCTCTGCACTGCCCAAGTTGAGTCTTTCTGTGAAGGCTCCACCCCTGTGGCAGGATTCTGCCTGGATAACCAGGCTTTCTTATACGTTCTCTGAAATATAGGAGGAAGTTGCCAAGCCCCTTCCATGCTTGTATTCTGTTTGCCTGCAGATTTAACACCACATAGAAACCACCAAGGCTAACAGTGTCTTGCACTTTCTATAGTGGCAGCCCAAGCTGTTTCTAGGGCTCCTTGACCCACAGATAGAGTTAGAGTAGCTGAAATGCAGGGTGTGGTGTCTTGAGGCTGAGCAGAGAAGTAGCACCCTGGGCTTGGCCCCTGAAATCATTTGTTCCTCTTTGGCCTCTGAACCTATGATGAGAGTGGTGGCCTAGTAGATCTCTGAAATGCCTCAGGGCATTTTTCTCCTTGACTTGGGTATCAGCACTTGGCTCCCTTTTCGTCATGTCAATATTATGAAAGGTTCATAGCCCTTTTAAATTCTTCCACTTAAAATTGAATTTTCTTCTCTACAATGTGTCCATGTTGTGAATTTTCCCAATTTTTATGCTCCGCTTCCCTTTTAAATATAAGTTCCAATGTTAAGTCATTTATTTGCTCTCATATCTGATGAAAGGTTATTAAAAGCTGCCATGACACTCTTGCATGTCTTGCTGTTTAGAAATTTCTTTTACCAGATACTGTAAGTCATCACTCTTACGTTAAACCTTACACAAAACTAGGATGTGAACAAAATGCAGCCAAGCTCTTTGCTAGGATGTAACCTAGGTAAACTTTACTTGAATTCTCCAAAAGTTACTTATCTTCATCTAAGCACTTATCCTGAACTTCAGTGTCCATATTTCTATCAACATTTTTGTCACAACCACTTAACAAGACCCTAAGAAGTTTCAAACTTTCCCTTCTCTTCCTGTCTTCTGGGCTTTTTGAACTCTTTCAACCTCTGCTCATTACCCATTTCTAAATTGCTTCCACATTTTCAGGTATCTTTATAGCAACACTTCACTCCTTGTTATCAATTATCTGCATTAGACCATTTTTGTATTGCTATTAAGAAATACCTGAGACTGAGTAATTTATATAAAATAGAGGTTTAAATGGTACAAGGTTCTGCAGGCTTTATGGAAGCATGGTGCCAGCATCTGCTCAGTTTCTGGAGAGGCCTCAGGAAGCTCTTAATCATGGCAGAAGATGAAGGGGGAGCAAATTAATCACATGGTGAGAGCAGGAGCAAGAGAGAGAAGGGAGAGGTACTACACATTTTTACAGAACCAGATCTTGTGTGAACTCATAATGAGAACTCACTAATTACAGAAAAAATGGTGCTAAGCCATTCATGAGGGATCCACTCCCATGATCTAAACACCTCTCACCAGGGCCCACCTCCAACACTGGGGATTACATTTTAACATAAAATTTGGAGGCAACAAACATCCAAGTCATGCTAGTAGCACTATGGCACTAGATCATTTTAAGGAGAGCAGACAAAAATGAACTCAGGACCACTTGCAATAGCTGACTTTAGATGTCAAAAGTGCTTTTTGAATGTAATAACTCAATATTGCAAAATAAAAGTTTCTTCAAATTGATTCATAAATTGAACTTCAGTGCAAATCTAGTGGGATTTTTTTTTCAGAACTTGATAAATTAATTCTAGATTTTACTTGAAAGAAAAATTGCGTAAGATTAGTCATTTAAAAATAATTAGAATAATGAGGACATAGGTCTTGCCCTAGCAGTCATATAACATAATGTAAACGTACAACAGTTACAGTATTCGGTACTAAAAGAGGAATAGACATACACGTCAATGGAATAAAAGAGAAACACAAAACAAGGTTAATTCCCATAGCAAATAAAAAAATTGGCATTTCAAATTAGTAATGAAAGGATGCATTTTTCAATATATATTTTAAACACAATTAGCTATTTGAAAATAAATTAGTTAAAACTGTTAACTTTGAAATAAGAATACATTTCAGGATATTTAGGCTCTCGATGTATAAGCAAAACTTGTAAACAAAAATGTGTGGGAATGTTTTAGTTTTACCCACAAGAAGGCATTTCTAAGTGTCATGTGAAATTCAGAAGCTTTAAAGTAAAAAACAAATATTTGAGAATGTAAAATTGTATTTTCTTTCACAAAAATATAAGTATACCCATATACACATATATACACACACATATATTTATACACACATTATATATAGTATATTATATATACTATATTATATATAAAATATAGTTATATATACCAAGTGTATATATACTATATAGTATATTATATTATAGTATACTATAGTATATTATATTATAGTATGATATATTATATTATAATACTATAATATATTATATCATATATACTATATAATATGTACTATATATAGTATATTATATATACTATATATAGAGTGTGTGTGTATATATACTATTATATATTATATATTATAATAGATATTATATTATATACATATATATACACACCCAGGGCCCTGTGGGTGTACACATGGGAAGGCACATATTTATATTATATATAATAGTATATATATAATATATACATACATTATAATAGTGTTAAAAGAAATGACAAGTCAGGAAAATAATTCCAACATATAGGCCACATAAAGGGTTAATATCCTTGCTATATAAAAATAGATAACACGGAAATTTCCTCTTAAGCTAAAATTCTCTGGTGGTTGGTGAATTTTCTGATTATACCATTATACTGCATCCTAAACTGCTGGAGAATATGTGAAGTCTGAGAAATAGGCCTAGGGTAATTACGTCCTGGCCGTTATTTCTCTTCCCCCACCAAAAAAAAAAATGATATTCTACCTTGGACTTTATGCTGTATTCATTTAGTTTGCATGCCTTTGACTTATACTTTGTCTCCTTAGTTTCACAGAGTCAACCTTAAAGAGTGTTTTTGCCTGTTGAAACAAAATGATTAATGCAGGGCTGTAAATTTAGCTTTACTGCTAACAGGGAGTCATAGGTTATAAATCACTGCATCATTCTGACAGTAAGACTTGAAGTCACAGGTGTATATAAGACTAGTTATTAGCTCATTTTACAGAAATATTTTAATCAGAAAACTTCTTTTTTTTCCACAAGTTTATAAAAGCATAATTCAGCATTCAAAACTATTCTGAGATTCTGCATCCCAGCCTCTCGGAACCTGGTTCTTTCTGTGTTTACCAATAGGAAAATATTGCTAATCCCATTAAGGACACCATGCTAGTGTAAGGGACTTCAGAATTTTTCCTCTCCTCTTATATATGAACAGTATTCAACATTAATCTTTTAAAGATAACTCCGTTTGTTTTCCATTTTTAGTATCTGAAACCCAGAAGTGATTTTTAATGGTTAGAATTTAAGCTCCTAGGAGGAAATAATATCAATAAAATTGACATTATTGGGAATGCTGTCTTCGGACAGATGACAATACCTATTTGTACAATATATACTGCTTAGTGCATCTACCATGAATAGGGCCTTGCTTTGAATTAACAGCAGTTTATAACTCTGAATTCACTTTGTATAAAATAGATGATCATTATCAGTATTCAGAAAAGGGAAAATCCAGTCATGAACGGAGTCATTACAGGTGAGAATTCTAAGAAATTGAGACTGAAATGGTAAGATAATATTGCCTATGAATACAACCTCTTACTGTAAGCTTAGGATAATTTACTAATTTGGCATTTAGAAGTAAAAGTACAACATCCATTTCTTAAGTTAAGAGACATATTTTGCCTTATTGCTAGCCTCATCATATAAGGCATGAAAATACATTAATATTATTTTTAAAAATGGAATATTACCTAAAGTAAGTTTAAATGCATTAAAAACATAATTCATTAAACCATCTACTAATATTAATGAGCTTACAAAGTAGGATTTTCTTTTAAATATAATTCTTATGTGTGTAATATAAAATTGGTAACAGCAGAATACATAATAAACTATGTTTTTTTGTATGACATATACAGTACAATTTGCCATAAGGTACGATTGCTGAGTTAATTATTTTACTTAATAGCTAACTGGATCCGAATA
The DNA here is from genome assembly GCF_047675955.1 of Chlorocebus sabaeus. Lineage (NCBI taxonomy): Eukaryota > Metazoa > Chordata > Mammalia > Primates > Cercopithecidae > Chlorocebus > Chlorocebus sabaeus. Next base: position 59,752,537 of record NC_132933.1, read on the forward strand.
AACAGTAAACCTATTAAAGAAAATTTCCAGTGAATTTATGCAAGAAGTAGAAGAACTTGAACATTTCTGTATAGGAATATTTATTTATTTTTATTTATCTACATCTGCATCTATTGTTACATCAACAGTGGACCAGGCACTGTACTAACAGTTCTATTAGCATTATTCCATTTAATTTTTTATTTTTATTTTTATTTTTTTGAGACAAAGTCTCACTCTGTCGCCCAGGCTGGAGTGCAGTGGTGTGATCTTGGCTCACTGCAACCTCCTCCTCCCGGGTTCAGGCGATTCTCCTGCCTCAGCCTCCTGAGTAGCTGAGATTATAGGTATGCACCACCACTCCTGGCTAATTTTTGTATTTTTAGTAGAGACGGGGTTTCACCATGTTGGTCAGGCTGGTCTCGAATTCCTGACCTCGTAATCCACCCGCCTCGGCCTCCCAAAGTGCTGGGATTACAGGTGTAAGCCACTGCGCCTAACCTCCATTTAATTTTTCCTACAATGATTTGAGTGGAAATTAGAACCCAGAGATGACTTTAAAGCACAGGCATTTTGTCATCATACATGCAACCACTTTTTAAATTCAGCAAGCATTTAAGGGCCTTAATATACTTGGAATGGCTTGAAATCTGAGAGAAAATTTGAGCAATGTTGCAAAAAGCTTTCTTCCAGTTTGACTTTGGGAAACAAATGCAGAAAATGAGCGAAATATGAATGCACAGTTTTATACTGTCAATGTCATTCCACTTTTACTTCAATTTGATTTTTATCTCAGCCTAAATGGAATACAACATTAAATCACAGATTTCAATTTTCCACTTTTACCTCAAGAGGCAAGTTTTGGCAAGTCCAAGGTTTAGGTTTATGCATTTTACCACTTCGTAGAACATCTATCAAAGTGGACAGACCTTGTTTCTTTATTTCTAAATCTCTTCATATTGAGAAACATTTGAACTGCTAAATATTTAAATCTCTATTAAATTGTTCTGAAATAAAAAAATATATGATTTATAAGTAGCCCAAACAAGTGGTAAGAAACTAATTTGCTTTGATTTCTTAACATCATAATTTCTTGATGTCATTGCAGGTACTAAGTTAGCCCTTTTCTATCAGGTGAAGCTATGTATAAAATGACTGTGCTTGGTCAATATTTACTTAATTAGTGAGAATTTTCAGTCCCATAAAACAGAAATATGGCATACCATTTTTAAAATAGGGAAAATAATTGTGCACAATAAAAATGACTTTACACAACCACTGTGTTTTTGTTTCATATCAATCTTTTCCTATGAATACATATTTATGTTTCCATAATTTTCATCATACATACCATTATTACCAACATTATTCTATCTTTATATAAATTATAGCTTGGATGAAATAAAATTGGTTATTAGTTCTTTTAAAACTTAAAAAAAACTTTTATTATTTATCTACTCTTAGTGTGTGTGTGTGTGTGTGTGTGTATATATATATATATAATGCTACAAATTATTGAATGCTACTATATCCCAGGAACTGTGTTCAGGATTGGCTACATAATTTTTATGGCTCAGCGCCAAAGGAAAATATGGGGTTCCTTACTCAAAACAACAGAAAAAGGAGGGGATGGAGCAAAATGGAGGAATACAAGGCTCCACTAATCATCCCCCCCGACAAGCATACCATTTAACAACTATCTACACACAAAAGCACCTTTGTAAGAACAGAAATACAGTGAACACTCACAGTACCTGGTTGTAATATCATATTACTGAGAAAGGCACTAAAGGGGTTTAAAAAAAGGCTTGAAGCCCTGGCACCATTCATCCTCCATCCCCCATTAGCAGTGGCATGCTGTGAAGAGCATCTGTGGGTGCTGGGGGAGGGAAGTCACAGCAATTACTAGATAATGAACTCAGCGCTGTCCTATTAGAGCAGAAAGGAAAGCCAAACCAAATTCAGCTGATGCCTACTCACAGAGAAGGCATTTAAACCAGTCCTAGCCAGAGGGCAATCACTGATCCCAGTGGTCAGAATTTGATTTCCTGCAAGAATCACCACCACATGTAACAGGGCTCTGGGGACCCAAATAAACTTAAAAGGCAGTTAAAGTCACAAGAACTACAACACCTAGGCGAAACCTAGGGCTGAACTGGGCCCTGAGACAGTGGATTGGGAAGGCATGTGACATACTGAGACACCAACTGGGGCATCCACGGGAGTATTGGCATAATTCTTCCCCTAACCCCAGGCTGCATAGCTCCTAGCTCCAAAAGAGGCCCTTTCTATTTGAGTAGACAAGAGGGAAGAGTGGGGAGGACGTTGTCTTGCATCTTGGATGCCCACTCAGCCACAGCAGAATAGAGCACTGCTCAGTTTTGTGAGGCCCCCTTTTCAGGCCGTAGCTCCTAGACATTTCTATTCACACCCTGGGCCAGAAAATAAAACATGATGCCTTGAAGCAAAGAACCCAGTCCTGGCAAGATTCATCATCTGCTAACTGAAGAACACTTGGGCGCTAAATAACCAGCAGCAATACTCATGTACTACGTTGAGGGCTATAGGTGAGACTCAGAATTACTAGCTTCCGATGAGACGCATCCTAGCTGTGGTGGCTATTGGATGAGAATCCTTAAGTTTCAGAAAAGTAAAAAAAGGAAAACTAATGAGGACTTTGTCTTGCACCTTAGGTACCAGCTCGGTCACAGGCGGGTAGAGCACAAAGTGGGATCTTGGGTTCTTCAATTCCAGGATTTGGCTCTTTAGACAGCATTTCTGGACATTTCCTGGGCCAGAGGGGACCCAGTCCTCTGAAGGGTGACTCGTAGGCCAGACAGCATTCACTTCACCACAAGCTGACTGAAGAGCCCTTGGGCCTTAAGGAATCATTGGTGGTAGTAGTCTGACAGTACTAACCATGGGCCTGAGGTGGCAGTGGCCATAAAATGAGGGTCCTCTGCCTTTAAAAAAAAAAAGGAGGAAAGAGTGAGAAAGGCTGTGTCTTATGATTTGAGTTCCAGCTCAGCTCCAGTACAATAGAATACCATGTAAATATCTAAGGTTTTTGACTGTAGTCTCTGGCTCTCAGATGGCTCCTCTGGACCCACCCACAGCCTACGAAAACTCACTACCCTGAAGGAAAGGACATAGGTCTGGGTGGCTTTTGCACCTGTTGATTCTAGAGCCTCAGTGCTTTGAGTAAACTTAGGTGATACCAAGGAAGTGGTTGGGCGAGATTCAGTGCTTTGCTGGTTTCACGTCTGACCTAGCACAGTCCTGTGGGTGGTGACAACAGGGGTGCTTGTGTCACTTCATCTCCACCTCCAGGTGGCTCAGAAAAGAGAGAGAAAGACTCTTTGTGTTGGAGAAAGTAAGGGAAAAGAACAAGAGTCTCTGCCTTGTTATTCAGAGAATTCTTCCAGACCTTCTACCTCTATGGGCCTGTAAGAACAACAGCATTACTAGGTTTTGGCTCCCCATAAAAACAGATACAGCCTAGAATACAACATTCAAGGTTCTTTGAATACCTGGAGAGCGTTCACAAGGACAGGTACAAACAAGCCCAGACTATGAAGATTACAATAAATACATACATCCAAAACAATCCAGGGAAACATAACCTCAAAAAGTGAACTAAATAAGGCACCAGGGATAAATTCTGGGGAAACATAGATACGTGAAATTTCAGACAGAACATTCAAAGTAGCTGTCTTGAGGAAACTCAAAAAAATTCGTGATAACACATAGAATGAATTCAGAATTTTTTCAGATACATTTAACAAAGAGATTGAAATAATTAAAAAGAGTCAAGCAGAAATTCTGGAGTTAAAAAATGTAGTTGGCATACTGCAGGATGCATCAGAGGCTTTTAAAAAATATTTTCCTTTAAGTTCTGGGATACATGTGCAGAACGTGCAGAATTGTTACATAGGTATATATGTGCCATGGTGGTTTGCTTCACCTATCTACCCGTCATTTAGGTTTTAAGCCCCGCATGCATTAGGTATTTGTCCTAATGCTCTCCCTCCCCTTGCCTCCCACCCCCTGACAAGCCCCGGTGTGTGATGCTCCCCTCCCTGTGTCCATGTGTTCTCATTGTTCAACTCCCACTTATGAGTGAGAACATGCAGTGTTTGGTTTTCTGTTCCTGTGTTAGTTTTCTGAGAATAATGGTTTCCAGCTTCATCCATGTCCATGCAAAGGTTTGAACTCATTCTTTTTTATGACTTCATAGTATTCCATGGTATTTATGTGCCACATTTTCTTTATCCAGTCTATCATTGATGGGCATTTGGGTTGGTTATAAGTCTTTGCTATTGTAAATAGTATGGCAATAAACATAGATGTGCGTGTGTCTTTATAGTGGAATGATTTATAATCCTTTGGATATAGATCCAGTAACAGGATTGCCGGGTCAAATGGCATTTCTGGTTCTAGATCTTTGAGGAATCACCACACTGTCTTCCACAATAGTTGAACTAATTTACTTTCCCACCATCAGTGTAAAAGCGTTCCTATTTCTCCACAGCCTCACCAGCATCTGTTGTTTCCCGATTTTATTATTTTTTTTGGGGGGGGGGGGACAGAGTCTCACTCTGTTGCCCTGCTGGAGTGCAGTGGTGTGATCCCAGCTCACTGCAACCTCCACCTCCTGGGTACAAGTGATTCTCCTCCCTTAGCCTCCCGAGTAGCTTGGACTACAGACACGTACAACCACGCCCAGCTAATTTTTGTGTTTTTAGTAGAGACAGGGTTTCACCATGTTGGCCAGGATGGTCTTGATCTCTTGACCTTGTGATCCACCCACCTTGGACTCCCAAAGTGGTGGGATTATAGGCGTGAGCCACTGCACCCATCCCTCTTAACTTGTTAATGATTGCCGTTCTAACTGGCATGACATGGTATCTCATTGTGGTTTTGATTTGCATTTTTCTAATGACCAGTGATTATGAGCTCTTTTTCATATGTTTGTTGACCGCATAAATGTCTTCTTTTGAGAAGAGTCCATTCACATCCTTCATCCGCTTTTTGATGGGGTTGTTTTTTTCTTGTAAATTTGTTCAAGTTTCTTGTAGATTCTGGATATTAGCCCTTTGTCAGATGGGTAGGTTGCAAAAATTTTCTCCCAATCTGTAGGTTGCCTGTTTATTCTGATGATAACTTCTTTTGCTGTGCAGAAACTCTTTAGTTTGATTAGATCACATTTGTCAATTTTGGCTTTTGTTGCCATTGCTTTTGGTGTTTTAGTCATAAAGTCTTTGCCCATGCCAATGTCATGAATGATATTGCCCAGGTTTTCTTCTAGGGTTTTTGTGGTTTTGGGTTTTACATTTAAGTCTTTAATCCATCTTGGGCTAATTTTTGTATAAGGTGTAAGGAAAAGGTCCAATTTCAGCTTTCTACATATGGCTAGCCAGTTTTCCCAGCACCATTAATTAAATACAGAATTGTTCCCATATTGCTTTTTTTTTTTTTTTGTCAGGTTTCTCAAATACCTGATGGTTGTATATGCGTAGTGTTATTTCTTAGGTCCATCAGAGGCTTCTAATAGCAAAATTGTCAAGAGAAGAATTAGTGAGCACGAAGACAGGCAATTTGATAATACACAGTCAGAGGAGACACACAAAAAAGAAAAGAATAAAAAACAGTGAGGCACACCAGGGGGATCTGGAAAAGATCCTCAAAAGGGCAAATCTCTGAGTTATTGGCCTTGAAAGTGAGGCACAGAAAGAGATAGAAGTAGAAAGTTTATTCAAAATGATAAAAGCAGAGACCTTTCCAAACCTAGAGAAATGTAGTAATATTCAAGTACAAGAAGGTTATGGAACACCATGCAGATTTAACCTAAAGAAGACTTCCTCAAGGCATGTAATAACACAACTCCCAAAGGTCAAGTATAGAGAAAGGATTCTAAAAGAAGCATGAAAACACACACACACACACACACACACACACACACAATGGTACATCAATATGTCTGGTAGCAGACCTTTTTAGAAACCTTACAGGCTATGAGAGAGTGGCATGAAATATTAAAAATGCTGAAGGAAAATCTTTCACCCTAGAGTAGTATATCTGGTGAAATTATCCTTCAAACATTAAAGAGAAATAAAGACTTCCCCAGACAAACAAAACTGAGGCATTTTTATCAACACAAGATATGTCCTACAAGTAATACTAAATGGAGTACATAATTCAGGAAGAAAAGAATGTTAATGAGCAATAAGAAATCATTTGAAGGTAAAAAGATCACTGGTAATAGAAGGTACACAGAAAAACACAAAATATAACACCATAAGTGTGGTGTGTAAACTACTTTTAAGTAGAAAGACTAAATAATGAACCAATAAAAAGTAGTAACTTCAGCAACTTTTCAAGACACAGTAGCACAATAAGATATAAATTGCAACAACAAAAAGTTACAAAGTGACAGGATGAAGTTAAGGCATAGAGTGTTTATTAATTTTATTTTTGTTTGTTTGTGGTTTATTCATGCAAAAAGTGTTGTTTTTACCTTAAAATAATAGCTTATAAGATATTAATTATAGCAAGGCTCCTGGTAACATCAAACCAAGAAAATACAATAAATACATCAAAAATAAAAAGGAAGAAATTAAATCATATCACCAGAGAAAATCACCTCACTAAAAGAAAGGCAGGAAAGAAATAAAAAAGAGAAGACCACAAAACAAGCAGAAAGCAAATAATAAAATGGCAGGGTAAGTTCTTACTTTTCAATAATATCACTGAATGCAAATGAACACAGAATTGCTGAATAGGTAAAAAGGCAACACCCATTGATTTATTACCTACGAGAAACATACTTCACCTATTAAAAAAACACCGAGATTGAAAATTTAAAAAATTGAAATAGCTATTCCATGTCATTGGAAACCAAAAAAGGGCTGCAGTACCTAAACTTATATCAGACAAAACAGATTTCAAGATTAAAACTATAAAAAGAAATAAAGAAGGACACTATATAATGATAAAGGTGTCAATGCAGCAAGAATATATAACAATTTTAAATATATATGTACCTGATATTGGAACGCACAAATATACACAAAAAATATTATTAGAGCTAAAGGGAGAGATGGACTCCAATCTCTGGGGTCTTCAATAGCTGGATACTTCAACACCCCACTTTCACCAATAGACAGATCATCCTGACAGAAAATCAACAGGAAAACATGGGATTTAATTGTCATTATAGATCAAATAAATCAATAGGTATTTACAGAACATTTCATCCAATGAATGCAGAATACACATTATTCTTCTCAGCACATGGATTATTCTCAAGGATAGACCATATGTTAGGTCATAAAACAAGTGTGAAAACATTCAAAATATTGAAATAATATCAAGCATCTTCTCTGACCACATTGGAATAGAACCAAAAATCAATTAGAAGAGAAATTTTGGAAATTATACAAATATATGGAAATTGAACAATATGCTCCTGGAATGACCAGGGGGCCAATAAAAAAATTAAGAAAAAAACTTTTAAAAATTATTGATACAGATGATAATGGAAAGAAAACACACCAACACCTATGATATACAGCAAAAGCAGTACTAAGAGCGAAGTTTATAGATAGAAGTGCCTACATCAAACACAAAGGAAAGCTTCAAATAGAAAATGTAGTGATGCATGTTAAAGAACTATAAAAGCAAGAGCAAACCAAACCCAAAATTAGTAGTGCAAAAGAAATAATAAGTGGAGAAATAAAATTGAAATTAAAAATAACAATACAAGAGATCAATAAAACAAGAAGTTGCTTGTTTGAAATTTAAACAAAATTGACAAACTTTTACCCGGACTGAGAGAGGATACAAATAAGTAAAATCGGAAATGAAAAAGAAGACATTACAACTGGTACTGAAGAAATTCAAAGGATCATTAATGGCTACTATAAGCAACTATGTGCCCATAAATTGGAAAATCTAGAAAAATGGACAACTTCTTAGACCCATACACACTACCAAGACTGAATCAGGAAGAAATCCAAAACCTGAACAGACCAATAACAAGTAATGAGATTGAAGCCATGCTAAAAAATCTCCCAGTAATAAATAAGTAAGTAAATAAATAAATAAATAAATAAATAGAAGTTAAAAAAAAAATCTGGGACCCAATGGCTTCAATGCTGAATTCTGTCAAACATTTAAAGAATAAATAGCAATTTTGCTTGAACTATTCTGAAAAATAGAGGAGGAGAGAATATTTCCAAACTCATCTATGAACCTAGTATTGCCCTTATAACAAAACCAGACAAAGACATGTGAATAAAAGAAAAATACAGGCAATATCTCTGACAAATAATGAAGCAAAAATCTTAAAGAAAATATTGGGAAACCAAATTCAAAAATACATTATAAAGATCATCCATCATGACATAGTGAGATTTATCTATGTGATGCAAGGATGGTTCAATATGCACAAATCAATTAATGTGATACATCATTTTAATAGAATGAAGGACAAAAATCGTAGGATTGATTGGCAGTGTCCCACCTGTCTGCTCCTCACACCCTGCCAGGTTGAGACACTCCCCATTTCTCCCCGTGCAGCCATGGTTCAGCTGTTTCTCCCAGTCACCAGTGACTCTGCCAGCTAAAACTCAGACTACAGTCTGTGTCACTACAACCTGCTCCAAAGCACCCTGCTCATTTACAAAACTTTGCCCAGTTTCTAGTTTAGGAGAAAAGGTATGATAAGGAAATGCTCAATGTGACCCCAGAGGATTGGTCTTTCTGTTTCAAGGGTTTGGCACTGGATTTAGAAGACGAGAATTTCATTAAATTTGTAGATAATGGCACTCTTCTCAGCGAAAGCCATGGCACCAATATGCTGACTCCAGAGGTGCTGGCAAAGGCATATGACAAGAAGGAACAGAAGCAGTTCTTGTTGGACACTGGAATTGCTTGCCACTCAGGAGAGTATTGTTTTATGATAACTACTTTGACCTTCCAGTAACTTTTTAATGTGCCAGAGTGGTGGACTATTTAACAAAACCAAACAGTGGTCAAAAACCCTTTTATTTTTGGAAGGATATATTTGCTGGTATTCAACACAATTACAAAATGTCAGCTTTTAAGGAAAACTGTAGTATATATTTTCCAGAAATAAAAAGAGATCCCGGCAGATATTTACATGGTTGTCCTGAATCTGTTAGAAAAATGGCTTCAACAGCTAAAGAATGCTGGGAAAAAGATTATGTTAATTACCAGTTCTCACAGTGATTATGATAGATTTCTCTGTGACGATGTCATTGAGAATGATTTTGAAGCCCTTTTTGACATTGTGATTACAAATGTGTTGAAGCTTGTTTTCTTCTTTCATTTACTACATCAGAGGCCTTTCCAGAGACTCGAGAATAATGAAGAGCAGCAGGTACTGCCATCTCTGTATACCTGGCTGCTACCCCCAAGGGAATGCTATCCACCTCTATAAAGTTCTGAAGAAAATGACTGGCAAACCTGAGCCCAAGGTTGTTTATTTTGGGGACAGCATGCATTCAGATGTTTTCCTGGTTCATCACTAATGGGAGACAGTCCTTATCCTGGAGGAACTCAGAGGGGATGAAGTGGCTCATCACTACAATGGGAGACAGTCCTCATGCTGGAGGAACTGAGAGGGGATGAAGGCATGAGGTGTGAGAGGCCTGAGGAGTGAGGGCCTCTAGGAAAGGAACGAAAATATAAGGGACCAAAGGAAAAGCCTTTAAATAGTTCATCTAAAAAATTGGGCTCTTTATTGATACTGAAAAATACAGAATACTCCTTGGTTTATACATGGTCATGTAAAAGAATCAGTACTTACAGCACTATTGCAATTCCACGTATTGAAACTATTGCAGAATTGCCTCTGAACTACTAATTTATAAGATTCTCTTCAAGCAATTTGAAAGCACCTGACTACTATTCAAATCTTCCATTGGTCTTATCAAATGATGAGACACTGATTATCAACTAAACTATCTATGGAGAAAAGAAGAACAATATATGCAGTAAAAAAAAAAAAAAAAAAAAAAAAGTTTTCAAAAAATACTGTAAAAGGCTTTATAAGAACAAGTTTTTAATGAAAAGTCACCAATAAGTTGATATTTGTCCACAGGTCTCTTTTCTATATAAATCATCTTGATGTTTAGCAACTCTTATTATGTTAAAATCTCTGTATCTTAGAACTTAAGCAACCTTATTGGTGTTTTCTATACCATGAGTTTTGAGATTAGAATTCACCTGATTAGATACACACACACACATACACACACACACACACACACAGAAAGAGAGAGAGAGAGAGAGAGAGAAAGGAAAGAAAGAAAGAAAGAAAAAGAAAAAGAAAAGAAAGAAAGAAAGAAAGAAAGAAAGAAAGAAAGAAAGAAAGAAAGAAAGAAAGAAAGAAAGACACATTTACACATATGCCTAGTCCAATCATTCTCAAAGTGTGGTCCACAGACCAATAGCATAGTGTTACCTGAGAACTTGATAATACAACTTTGCGGGCCTCACCCTCCCAAACCTACTGAATCAGAAGCTCTGAGAGTGAGGTCTACCAATCTGTGTTTTAACAAACTCTTCAGGTGATTCTGATTCACATTACAGTTGTAGAACCACTGATTAGACCACATCCTACAGAGACTGGTTTAATTGATTTGGGTAAATATAACTGAGCATTGATATCTCTTATATGTCCCAGGAAAGTGCATCCAGAATTGACAGCAACTCGTCTATACCAATTCCTTCAAGTAATAACTGAGAACTCTGAATCCAGTGAGATTAAGTAATTTTTCCAAGAAATTAGGTTTTATGCTATTCCTGTGTTTTCCAAAACAAGAAAATAAAGAGACGTGATTTCTTCTGAGATCACTCAGCCAGCATAGAACAGTGATAATCTAGAAGTCAACTATCTCAAATTCCATTGTTACTCATTAGGTTTTTTCCCCTCTAATAATGTTAAAGGCTATTTAATGTATTTTCATCAACTTTAAGCCATACATATTCAATGGAGACAAAAATTGGTTATGAAAGAAAAACGTATTAGAGACCCAATCTTGGGCCTCCAAAATCACAAAGGAAAAACTAAGGTGGGAACTGCTTAGGGCAATCCTGCCTCCTATTCTATTCAAAGTTATCCCTCTGAACACTCAGATAGATGCATATTTGATTGCCTCCTTTAGAAAGACTTACCAGAAACTAAAAAAAATTTAATCATCTGTCTCTCACCTACCTATGACCTGGAAGCCCCAGTGGCGAGCGTGGGGGCAGGGGCTTGCTTTGGGTTGTCTCCACCTTTGTAGATGGAATCAATGTACTTCTTACACATGCTGATTGATGTTTCATGTCTCTCTAAAATGTATAAAACCAAGCTGTGCCCCAGCCACCTCGGGCACATGTCATCAGGGCTTCCTGAGGCTGTGTCATGGACATGTCCTAAACCTTGGCAAAATAAACTTTCTAAATTAACTTAGACCTGCCTCAGATTTTCTAGGTTCACAGAGTGATAAAAACTTTAGACAATACAATGGCATTTGACCTTCCAAAACTAGCCAACAAAATCTTATTCCTTAGTATTAATTTCTATTAGGAATAAATTTATAGTTAAAGCTATTTAATTAAATTAATTTAATTTGAATTTAATTTTTCTCGTTGGAAACAAAGGTTGATTTTAAAAAAAAAAAAAAGGTGGAAAAAAAAAACTGCTATAAAGGGTTTTACAGGTATACTACAATCCAGGACTGTTATGTTCCATGTGTTACTTATATTAGTAACTATTTGTCACATTAGTATTTATTTGCTGCAAGATATTTGCAGCCAAATAAAGTTTACAATATAGGTTTCTGGTTACTCTTTATGCTGTAATTTCACTCTATCTATCATGGGCAGTATCAGAAAGCACACTGATAACCATCATTATTTTACTTGAATTGTAGTATATAATTTAACGTATTGATGCCTGCAATGGAAAGAAAAGAATTTTGCCAAAATTTGTAAATGTTCAAATAAATCACAGTTATACTGTGAGATGAATATCTCAGAGTCAGTGAAAAATTAGTAAAATCTTTCCCTCAAAGTCAGTAGATTCATGTAATAGCTACTAATAAGCATATGGTGATGTACTTGGAACTTATTTCCAGAATGTCATTGCAATATTATAGTGATTGTACGCAATTAACTCAGGAATAAATGAAAGATGCTATCTCAAGTACACTTTAAATAATTTATTTATTTTAAAAATAAGACGCTTTCCTTGAAAAATCCCATAAGATTATTTCAGTTGATGCTGAAAAAGCATTTGGTGAAATTCAACATTACTTACTGATTAAAAAAATGACAAAACATCAATTTAGAAGAAACATACCATGACATAATAAAAGCCATATATGAAAGACCCACAGATAGTATCATACTGAATGGGGAGAAACTGAAAATGTTTCCTCTAAGATCTGGAAAATGAAAAGAAAGCCTAATTTCACAACTGTTATTCACATAATACTTGATATGGTTTCGCTGTGTCCCCACCCAAATCTCATCTTGAATGGTAGTTTCCACAATCCCCACATGTCCTGGTAGGGACCCGGTGGTGAATCTTTCCTGTGCTGTTTTCATGATAGTGAATAAGTGTCAGGAGATCTGATGGTTTTATAAAGGGCAATTCCCCTGCACGTGCTCTCTTGCCTGCCACCATGCAAAACATGTTTTTGCTCCTCCTTCACCTTCCACTATGATTGTGAGACCACCCCAGCCATGTGGAACTGTAAGTCCATTAAACATTTTTTTCCTCTATAAATTACTCAGTCTCACTTATGTCTTCATTAGCAGCATTTGAACAGACTAATACAGCAAATTGGTACCAGTAGAGTGGAGTGTAAAGCTATTGTAAAAATACCCAAAAATGTGGAAGTGACTTTAGAACTGGGTAGCAGGCAGAGGTTGGAACAGTTTGGAGGGCTCAGAAGAAGACAGGAAAATATGAAAAACTTTGGAACTTCCTAGAAACCTGTTGAATCGTGTTGACCAAAATGATGATAGTGATATGGACAATAAGTCCAGGTTGAGGTGGTCTCAAATGAAGGTGAGAAAGTTGCTGGGAAATGCAGCAGAGGTGACCCTTGTTAAGCTTTAGGGAAAAAAAAAAAAATCTGGTGGCATTTTGCCCCTGCCCTAGAGATCTGTGGAACTTTATACTTGAGAAAGATGGTTTGTTATTGGAACTTATGTTTAAAAGGGAAGCGAAGAGTAGAGGTTTGGAAATTTTTCATCCTGACAATGTGATAGAAAAGAAAAACCCATTTTCTGAGGAGAAATTCAAGCAAGCTGCAGAAATTTGCAGAAGTAAGGAGGAGCCAAATGTTAATTAACAAGACAATGAAGAAAATGTCTCCAGGGCATGCTAGAGATCTTCACAGCATTCCCTCCCATCACAAACTCAGAGACCTAGGAGAAAATATCTTTTTTCTGGACCGGACCCATGGCTTTTCTGCTTTGTGCAGTCTTGGTACTTAGTCCCCTGAATCTCAGCTGTGGCTAAAAGAGGCCAACATACAGCTCAGGCTGTTGCTTCAGAGGGCAGAAGTCCCAATTCTTGGTGGCTTACATATGGTGTTGGGCCTGCAGGTGCACATAAATCAAAAATTGAGATTTGGAAACCTCTGCCTAGACTTCAGAAGATGCATGAAAATGCCTGAATATTCAGGCAGAGGTGTGCTGCAGGGGCAACACTCTCATGGAGAACCTCTGGTAGGCCAGTGCAGAAGGAAAATATGGGGTGGGAGCTCACACACAGAGTCCCCACTGGGGCACTGCCTAGCGAAGCTGTGAGAAGAGGGCCACCACCCTCCAGACCCCCAGAATCGTAGATCCACCTATAGTCATAGACACTCAATGCCAGTCAGAGACACTCAAAGCAGCCAGAAGGGGGGCTGTACCCAGAAAAGTCACAGGGGTGAAGCTGCTCAAGGCTGTGGGGGCCCACCTCTTGTATCAGTGTGACCTACATGTGAGACATAGAGTCAAAGGAGATCATTTTAGGACTTTAAGATTTGTCTTCTCTGCTAGATTTTGGGCTTACATGGGGCCTTTAGCTCCTTTTGTTTTGGCCAATTTCTCCCATTTGGAATGGGTATATTTACCCAATGCCTGTACCCTCATCATGTCCAGGAAGTAACTAACTTGCTTTCGAATTTACAGGCTCACAGGCAGAAGGGACTTGCCTTGTCTCAGATGAGACTTCGAATTTGGACTTTTAGGTTAATGTTAGAATGAGTTAAGACTTTGGAAGACTTGTTGAGAAGGCATGATTGTGTTTTGAAATGTGATGACCTGAGATTTGGGATGGGCCAAAGGCAGATTTATATGGTTTGGCTGTGTCCCCACCCAAATCTCATCATGAATTGTAGTTTCCATAATCCCCATGTGTCGTGGGAAGGGTCTGGTGGGAAGAAATTGAATCATGAAGGTTGGTTTTTCCCATGGTGTTATTGTGATAGTAAATAAGTCTCATGAGTTCTGATGGTTTTATAAGAGATAGTTCCCCTGCACACATTCTCTTGCTTGCCACCATGTAAGACGTGTTTTCTCCTCCTTTGCCTTCGGCTATGATTATGAGGCTTCCCCAGCCACATGGAACTGTGAGTTTATTAAACCTCTTTCTTTTTATAAATTACTCAGTCTCAGGTATGTCTTTATTTACAGTGTGTGAACATGCTAATACAGTAATAGAAATCCTACCTACATCAACCAGGCAAGAGAAAGATATAAAGGACATCCAAATCCGAAAGAAAGAAGTGAAATTATTCTCGTTCGCAAATGAACTGATCTTATGTTTGAAGAAACCTAAAGACGCTACCAAAACAGTATTAAAACTGATAAAATCCATAAAGTTGCAGGATACAAAATCAGTGTACAAAAATTAATAACATTTCTATATGCCAACAATGAACAATCTTCAAATGAAATCAAAAGTAAACTTGTTTACAATAGCCACAAATAAAATTAACTATCTAGGAACTAACTTAACCAAAGAAGGGAAAGATCTCTAAAATGGAAACTATAAAATATTGATTAAAAAATTGAAGAGGACAACAAAAAATGAAATAATATTTCATGTACATGGATTGGAAGGATGAGTATTTTTCAAACTGTCTATACTACCCAAAGAAATTACAGATTCAGTGCAAACTTTCTCAAAATACTAAGGACATTCATCCAGAGATAGAAAAAACTACTCTAAAATTTATATGAAACCACGAAAGATGCAGAATAGTTAAAGCTAGCCTAAGAGGGTGGGGAGGAGTATGGGGAAACTGAAGTAATCACATTACCTGAATTCAAGTTATAATACAGCAGTAATGTGATGACTTCAGGGATTTTTTTTGTTTGTTTTGTTTTGTTTTGTTTTGTTTTGTTTTGGCTAGCTTTAGCTATTCTGAGTCTTTTGTGGTTTCATATAAATTTTAGTACTGGCATAAAAGCAGGCACCTAGACCAATGAAACAGAATAGAGAATCCAGAAACAAATCCACATGTCTGTAATGAACTCATTTTCAACAAAAGTGCCAAGAACATCCCTTGGGGAAAACACAATTACTTCAATAAATGGTGGTGGGAAAACTGGATAGTCATATGCAGAAGAATAAAACTAAACCATTATTTCTCACCATATACAAAAATCTAATCAAAATTGATTGAAGACTAAAGTATAAAACTTCAAACTATGAAATTACCAAAAAAAAAAAAAAAAAAATCTTTGGGGAACCTCTCCAGGACATTGGTCTGAGCAAAATTTTATTGAGTAATACCCCATAAGCACAGGCAACCAAAGCAG
The DNA here is from genome assembly GCF_047675955.1 of Chlorocebus sabaeus. Taxonomy (NCBI): domain Eukaryota; kingdom Metazoa; phylum Chordata; class Mammalia; order Primates; family Cercopithecidae; genus Chlorocebus; species Chlorocebus sabaeus. Next base: position 59,768,353 of record NC_132933.1, read on the forward strand.
AAATGAACAAATGGGATCATATCAAGTTAAAAACTTCTGCACAGCGAAGGAGACAGTCAACAACATGAAGATACAACCCACAGAAGGAGAGAAAATATTTGCTAACTATCCATCTGACAAGGGATTCACAACCAGAATATATAAGGAGCTCAAATAACTCTATAGGAAAAAAATCCAATAATCTGATTTTTAAAATGGGCAAAAGCGTTAAATACACATTTCTCAAAAGAAGCCATACAAATGTCAAACAGACATATGAAAAGGTGCTCAACATCATTGACTATCAGAGAAATGAAAATTAAAAACTACAATGAGATATTATCTCACCCCAGTTAAAATAGTTTATATCCAAAAGTCAAGTAATAACAAATGCTGCTGAGAATGTGGAGAAAAGGGAACTCTTATACACTGTTGGTAAGAATGTAAATTCTCTAAATATCATTAATTCCCACCTTGTTTAAATCAGCCTTCACTAAAATTAAAAATTAAAACCAAAGTCACAGAGATTTAATAAAAGAAAACATCATTGTATATGAAGATTATGAGAATAGAATAAACTGAACTAATCATTAGACTAGAAAATATTTATCAGTTTGATACTTCAAAGAAAAGAATAATATAAGCATAAGTCAGTGAAGGAATATAAGTCTTCTCCTATATGTATACTTTTTCTTTAATAAACTTGGTTACTTTAACAAAGAATGTGTCTGCATTCTACTCTAACTTAATTAATATCAGTGCAATAAGCGAGAACTGATATTTCATTGTAATAGTGAATTTGAGTATATAATTACTTGTTTGTTGTCCATTTGTATTTCCCCACCCCCACCTTTTTTATTGATATAAGAGGCTTCATAATCACTTACACCAATTTGGAATATTGCAAAAAAAATGTTACCAGAATCTGGCACAGCCTTACTTTTCATTACTTCTTGAAGGCATTGCCAAGGATTCTTTCCTTTCTGCTAGGTTCGTGGGTGTTGTTTGTAAGGAATAAAGACTCTTACAGATCATTCCACATCACAAATCAAAAATCATAGGCAATTACAAATAAGTAACTCAAACTCTCTCTAAAATACTACCACCTTGAAATATCCATTGTTAATATTTGGATACAAGAAGTCTTTGTGAAGATATTTTAAATTTTTCTTTTTATATATTTATGGGGCACAAGTGCAATTTTGTTACATGAATATATTGTATGGTGGTGAAGTCTAGGCTTTTAGTGTAACCATCACTGTCTAGTGTACATTGTGCCCATTAGTTAATTTCTCATTCCTAACTACTCTCCCACCCTCCCATCTTTCCAAGTTTCCAATGTCTATTATTTCACTCTCTATTGTCCTTGTGTACACATTATTTAGATCCTGCTTCTAAGTGAGAACGCGCAATATTTGACATTCTGTTTCTGAGGTATTTCACTGAAAATAATGGCTTCCAGTTCCATTCATGTTACTCAAAAATACATAATTTTATTATCTTTTAGAGCTGAGTAGTACTCCACGGCACTACTCAGGTATACACACACACACACACACACACACAGAGGCACACACACACGCACACACACACAGTCCACATTTTGTTTATCCAATTATCCATTAATAGACACTTAGTTTGATTCCATATCTTTGTTACTGTAAATAGTACTGTGACAAATATCTAAGTGCAAGTAACTTTTTGATATGATTGTTTATTTTCCTTTGTCTTTCAGGTAGATACCTAGCAGTAGAATTGCTGGACTGAATGGTATTTCTATTTTTAGTTTTTGAAAAATCTCCATATTGTTTTTGAAAGTTTCTACAAGTTTAAATTTCCACCAACCAGGCATAAGTATTTCCTTTTCTCTGCATCTTCACCAACACAAATTGGTTTTTGACTTTTTAATAACAGCCATTCTGACTGGTATAAGATGGTATCTCAGTGTGGTTTTAATTTGCATTTATAGGATGAATAGTAATGTTGAGGATTTTTGGTCATTCACATGCCTTCTTTTGAAAAATATCTGTTTATATCCTTTGCCCACTTTTTAGTGGGTTTTTTCCTTGAGTTGTTTGAGTTCCTTGAAGATACTAGATATTACTCTTTTGTCGGATGCATAGTTTGTGAATATTTTCTCCTATTCTGTAGGTTGCCTTTTCACGTTGTTAATTATTTCTTTTGCTATGAAGAGGATATTCATTTTCAATAAGTTTCATTTGTCTATTTTTGGTTCTGTTGCATTTGCTCTTGAGGACTTTGTCATAATTTTTTTGCGTAGGCCAATGTCCAAAATAGTTTTTTCTTAGGTTTACTTCTAGAAATTTTCTAGTTTCAGGTCTTACATTTAAGTTTTTAGTCCATTTTTATTTAATTTGTATATATTGAAAAATAGGGATTTAGTTTTATTCTTCTGCATGTGGCTACCCAATTATGCCAGCACCATTTATTGAAGAGGGTGTCCTTTCCCCAGTGTTTATTTTTGTCAACTTTGTCAAAGAACAGTATGCTGTAGGTATGTGACTTTGTTTTTGGGTTCTCTATTCTTTTCCATTAAACTATGTGTCTATTTTTGTATCAGTACCATATGGTTCTGGTTATTCTAGCCTTGTAGTATAAATTGAAGTCAGGTAATGTGATGTGCCCAGTTTTGTTCGTTTGCTTAGGATTGCTTTGGATATTCAGGCTCTTTTTGGTTCGATATGAATTTTAGGATTGTGTTTTCTAATTCAGTGAAAACCAACAGTGTTTTAATAAAAATTGCATTGAATCTATAGATTGTTTTTGGCAGTATGGTCATTTTAATGACATTGATTTTTCCGATCCATGAGCATGGAATGTTTCTTACATTTGTTTGTGTCTGTTATTTCTTAATTCAGTATTTTGTAGTTTCCTTTGTAGAAATATTTTACCTTCTTAGTTAAATGGATTCCTAAGTTTTTAAGATGTAGATATTATAAATGGGATTGAGCTCTTGACTGTTTCTAAGCTTGGCCTTTATTGGTGTATAGAAATGCCACTGATTTGCATACATTGCTTTTGTATCCTGATACTTCATTGAATTCATTTCTCAAGTATAGGAGTCTTTTGGAAGAGTCTTTAGGGTTATTATGTATAAGATCATGTCACTGGTGAATAGAGATAATTTGACTTCCTGTTTTCTAATTTGGATGCCTTTTATTTCTTTCTCTTTCCTAATTGATCTGTCTAGGATTTCCGTTACTATGTTGAATAGGAGTGCTAAGAGTGAACATCTTTGTTTCGTATTAATCCAGTTGTTTAGGGGAATACTTTCAACTTTTCCAGGTTCAGTATGATGTTGGCTATGGGTTTGTCACATATGCCTTTTATTATTTTGAGGTGTGTTAATTCTATGCCTAGTTTGTTTAGGGTTTTTATCATGAAGTAATGCTAAGTTTTATCAAATGCTTTTCTGCATCTATTGAGATATCCGTATGGTTTTGTTTTTAATTCTCTTTATGTGGTGAATCACATTTATTGATTTGCATATGCTGAGCCATCCTTGCATCCCTGATATAAGTTCCACTTGCTTGTGGTGTATTATCTTTTTGATGTGCTATTCAATTCAGTTTGCTAGTATTTTGTTGAGAATTTTTGTATCTATGTTCTTCAGGGATATTGGTCTGTAGTTTTGTTGTTGTGTTCTTGCCTGGCTTTGGTATTAGGTTGTTACTAGCTTCATAGAATGAGTTAGGGAGGATTCCTTCCTCCTTGATTTTTTGGAACAGTTACAGTAGGATTGGTACCAGTTCTTCTTTGTATGTCTGGTAGAATTCAGCTGTGAGTCTGTCGGGTGCTGGACTTTCCCCCGCGACCCCTTGGGAAATTTCTAAATTACAGATTCAATTTCATTACTCAATGTTGGTCTGTTCAGGATTTCTGTTTGTTTCTGCTGTCTTTCATAAGTATTTCAAAATAAGCCATAGACAGAAGGTTTCTTGTGATTCAACTCTGCTGCCTTCAATGAAGTTGTCAAAGAGTTGACAATTAGATGGTACTGAATGGACATAGACAAATTTAGTTTCTTTCCCCATTTTAAAAGAACATTTTAAATTTGTGTAAGTAACAGCAAACCTCTAGATAAGAAATAATTAGATGCTTACAGCAATTGGATATCATGTAGGCAATATACCTGAATGTGTATGTACAGTCTGCTTTGCATCTGATTCCGTAGATATACCCAGATAAATTTATTTGTGGAAAGATAGTATGCTTGAAGATAGCACACTCTTTCTTGATATTTCTATAATGTTAAACTAACAACTTACCTTGGTGAAATTCAATTTTGATACATATTCAGAGAAGGGACTTTTGACTTTCAACAAGATAATAACAAATAACATTACATTTTGTTTTATAGTTTATTCTTTATTAATTTATAAAATTGTACATACAATGTTTCACGGAGAGACTGCTTAGTCTAAAAATAACTCCATGAATCTAATAAATTTTTTGAAAACATCTTGATTATATTATTCTTACTTCCAGGAAACAATAGATAATATAATGTATTCTTAATAAAGCTGTGATTCAGCTCTTAAATATGTGTATAGCTGATTTCTTATGGATTAAATGCTTAGAAACAAAAAGGGAAACATAATACTGGAAAAGTTCTCAACTATCCTTCCATAATATTTAGGCACTTTACACATAATGTCTGTCATCAATGTAAAGTTCAAGCTATCCCTAAGAAAAACTGAGCAATCATTTGGTGAGGAACACGCTCACTTACAAGACATGTCTTCTAGAAGTGAAGAAAGAAGAACACAATGATCCTTTGCATTCTACCTATGGACTTCATGTAAATATGCCAAGTCTAATGCTGGTAGAAATTATATTAAAGCAAGTTCAAATTATAACAAGGAAACATTTTCTGTCACTGAAGGAAAAGCAGTCTCAATCTGTTTCTACTATTGTACAATATATTAATAATACTATCTACTTGTAAGACTGTGTGCATTAAATGAGATAATCTACAAATCATACTTAGAAGAGCAGAACTCAGCACATAGCGTGCAATCTTTAAATATTAGCTATCATTACCCATCCCTATACAAATAGACTGGTATTTTTTGTTTGTATAAATTTAAGGGGTGCAGGTGCAATTTTATTACATGTATATATAGTATAACGGTGAAGTCTTGGCTTTTAGTATATCCATCATCTGAATAATGTACACTGTACCCATTAAGTCATTTTTAAAAAAATTATATTAGAACCCTAACTAGTAAGGTGCTTTCTCATTAATGGAGTGGAGGAATAAAATTACATTTTGTACTCATACTCTTATTTTCAAATTGCCAATTAAATGACCTGCACAGTGCCTTTGTTGATTCTAAAGGTTTTTTCTTTTCTCTTTTTGGAATCCAAGTTTCACTTTCCAGAAGATTTTATGATACCAACATCCAAAGTGTGCACAAGGCTTTACTAAAGAATAGCAAGAAAAGGTCTTCTTTAACTCAATGTCTTGGCATAGAATGCCTTTGTCTAGAAAGGGAAAAGCCAGAGTCACTTTTTCCTTAAAATAATTCACTTATTCCTATTTTCATTGTATTTTCTAACGTCATTTGCTTCAGCAAGATTGGTCATGCATCTTTTTCTCAACACTACAAATCTGCCCATTTTTAAAAGCACCAGCTAACAACTGCCTTACTCCATTCTGCTCTAATAAAATACTATAAACTTGGTAATTTGTAAACAACGGAAATTTATTGCTCATAGTTCTTGAGGCTGGAAAGTCAAATATCAAGGCATAATGGGATCTCATTAAACTAAAGAGCTTCTGCACAGCAAAAGAAACTACCATCAGAGTGAACAGGCAACCTACAGAATGGGAGAAAATTTTTGCAATCTACTCATCTGACAAAGGGCTAATATCCAGAACCTACAAAGAACTCAAACAAATTTACAAGAAAAAAACAAACAACCCCATCAAAAAGTGGGCAAAGGATATGAACAGACATTTCTCAAAAGAAGACATTCATACAGCCAACAGACACATGAAAAAATGCTCATCATCACTGGCCATCAGAGAAATGCAAATCAAAACCACAATGAGATACCATCTCACACCAGTTAGAATGGCGATCATTCAAAAGTCAGGAAACAACAGGTGCTGGAGAGGATGTGGAGAAATAGGAACACTTTTACACTGTTGGTGGGATTGTAAACTAGTTCAACCATTATGGAAAACAGTATGGCGATTCCTCAAGGATCTAGAACTAGATGTACCATATGACCCAGCCATCCCATTACTGGGTATATACCCAAAGGATTATAAATTATGCTGCTATAAAGACACATGCACATGTATGTTTATCGCAGCACTATTCACAATAGCAAAGACTTGGAATCAACCCAAATGTCCATCAGTGACAGATTGGATTAAGAAAATGTGGCACATATACACCATGGAATACTATGCAGCCATAAAAAAGGATGAGTTTGTGTCCTTTGTAGGGACATGGATGCAGCTGGAAACCATCATTCTTAGCAAACTATCACAAGAACAGAAAACCAAACACCGCATGTTCTCACTCATAGGTGGGAACTGAACAATGAGATCACTTGGACTCGGGAAGGGGAACATCACACACCGGGGCCTATCATGGGGAGGGGGGAGGGGGGAGGGATTGCATTGAGAGTTATACCTGATGTAAATGACGAGTTGATGGGTGCAGCACACCAACATGGCACAAGTATACATATGTAACAAACCTGCACGTTATGCACATGTACCCTACAACTTAAAGTATAATAATAATAAATAAATTTAAAAAAAAAAAACAAAAAACAAATTTGGTGTCTGGTTAGGACTTGGTCTCTCTTTTATGGAGGGTGCCTTCTAGCTGTGTCTCCACATGACAGGAGTGACAAGAGGGCATGCTTGAGCCTTTTTTATAAGGGCATTAATCGCATTCATGACAATGGAGCCCTTATGACTCAATCATTTATCAAAGTCTCCATCTATTAATTCTTCCATATTGGGTATTAGATTCCAACACATGGATTTGAGGGAGACACCAGCATTCAGACCGTAGCAACACCCTTTTCCTCTGTGGAGTTTCCTTTGAGTAACTCAGTGTTCCTTTTCCAAACTTCTGTAACACCTAGCCTTTTTTACATGATTTAAGTCCTTGATCCCTTATAATCTTGCATTACATATTTTATTTTAAGTGTTTTAGACCTGCTCCATGAATTAAATTATCAGTTTTTAAAAAGCAAAGACAATACCTTCTAATTGCTTTGTACTTTCCAGAAGGTCTAACCCATTGCATATCTTCAATAGTTATTGATTAAACTGTGTAACCTTGAACATTGTCTTTTCTTAATAATAATTTTCTCTTTACAGTATTGCATAGAACTTTCATTATGTAGAGACAAATACATATATGTCTCTATAAAAGTAAAACTATAATGAGATAAGCAAATTTGCAGTAGAAAATTATATATTATCACATTTGTTTTAATGATGTTATTCTACTTTTGTTTCATTTTGAGGATGGTTCTCCTGAATTATAAAGACACCATGAATTGCTTTGAGCTCTCATACAATCTTAAAGTTAGATTCAACAATTTAAGTTTTATAAACACTTCTTACAAGTTTAGTTTTATATTTTCTTCAGTGATACATTGCCATAGTAAATCTATTGCTAAATAGAGTATACAATGAAATTTTAATATTTCGTTTGGTAGTTTGGTAGCTTTGGGCTATTGATATTCTAGGAGCTATGTACATTTATGTTTATTAAGAAAGTGATGAAATTTGAAGCTACTTTTTTCCTTTTTACAACATTCAGCTTTATTTATTTATTTATTTACTTATTTATTTACTTATTGAGACAGAGTCTCTCTCTCCCAAGCTGGAGTGCAGTGTCATGATCTCGGCTCACTGCAACCTCTGCCTCCTGGGTGCAAACAACTCTTGTGCCTCAACCTACTAGGTAGCTGGGAATACAGGCATGCACCACCCTGCCTGGCTAATTTTTTTATTGTTAGTAGAGAACAGGTTTCGCCATGTTGGCCAGGCTAGTCTTGAATTCCTGTCCTCAAGTGATCCTCCCACCTTGACTTCCCGAAGTGCTGGGATTACAGGCGTGAGCCATCACGCCCGGATACAACATGCAACAATTTAAATTGGATATATCAGACTTTTAATAAACTACACTCATTGTAATCATTTTTTTCTTTGTATAACTAAAATTATCAGAAGCAATTTTCTATTTTTGTCATCTTTATTTCTCATCACGAAAATAAACACAATCCATTTGTTCTAAAAGTTGTTTAGAGACCTCTAGTCTATTAAAGAATACAACTTTTACAGGATAGAGTTACGTATACATTCAATATTTTCCAGGCATTTTCCTTAACTATTGTTTAATACATTATTCAAGAATCACACCACTGAATATTTTACTTACTATAAACCATTAAGCTATACATTAAATATTTATTAGAGAAACAATAAATCAGAAAACACAGTAATTTTTCTAGAGTTATAATTTAGTACAAATTCAATTGAGTCCACAATCGTCATAAATCTTGAAAATCTAATTGCCTCACATGGATTTCTTAGAAAACATAAATCTCTCAAGTTTGACTTTTACAGGAAGGCACATTTTTTCTTTTGTGTAAATTAAGACCCTAGAATGTTCAAATTTCATAACTTTTAGTTAAGCAAAATAAACTTATTTTGAATATTTGAAACTGAAGCTCAGAAAGATAAAATGAATTGTCCAAGATCACACAGCTGCATGGTTGGAAAGTTGGGACTAAAATTTGTGTGTTAATTTCCTTTTTTCATGCTGCTTCTACTACATAATATAGGAAAATCAAATTGGAGTGATTTGAAGCCCTTATTATTATAACTCTCCCAATAGTCCTATTTTTGCTTTTTAGAGTAAGAGTTAAATGTTTCTGCTTCCACAAGCAATTACTTATACGTTTAAAAATTAATGTTATATTCTTGTTTCTGTGTTTTCTCTAAATATCTCACTTCCTTAGTCACTCCATTTTTGGCAATCTTTGGTTTGTCAAAATCTCTCTCAAACTGCATACACATAAGCGTAGATCTGGTATGACTTTGAGCCTCGTAATTCCTGCTCCTGTTAAGTTTTATCCTTTATCCGACAATAACCTTTATAAGTACATATTGTTATCATCTTCATCTTATGTATGAGGAGATGGAGATTCAGAGATGTTAAGGAATTTGTTCATAGTCATGTTACATTTAAGCATATGTGACTGTTGTATGTTGTGCTAGCATATCCCTATATATCTCTACAAATCTATTGACAAAATTTTGCTTTTTAAGCACCTACTATGTAACAGATACTATTATATTTACAAAGAAATATAAGCTGACTTTTCTCTCCTACCTTGTTTTTAAGAAGATTACAATGTTAGTGAGGCTATGTAAAATATATGCATAAAAAATCCCTTAAAATACAATATAATATAAATGGCAAACATTATTATGGAGGTTTTTAAGAAGGATAAAACAAGGAAAAAGAGAAAATGACTAACACTTAAACACTGTTTTTATATTTACCATGTGCCAGATGTCAGTTGTTTTTCCATACAAAATGCAAATACAAAGCTGCAGGGATTTAAACATTATTCATCTAATTTTAAAGTAACAAAACTAATACTCAGAGAGAGGCAGGAAAAAGAAAAGCAAGAAATGTACAGGGCGTGTTTCTTAGGCACATAATTAAACAACATAACTGCAGGAAGTCATATTGGAGAATAGCAGGAGACAAGGCAGCAATCCATAGTTAAGTAAATGAGTTGAATTTCAGAGACATCATTCCAAAGGTGTTGGAGGAAATTATTTTCAACATCAGATACTCTGGTCCTTCGGTATATATGATTCTAATAAGGACAAGAATCTTGCACACCTGTTCTCAATAATCATTAGTTTTAGAAAGTAAACAGTACTACAAAAGAGGCGGTGAAGCTAATGGAGAAAGAAAGTAAGTTGAGATGTCAATAAAGAAAAGTGTTTTAAATGACCAATTGGAGTACTGGGGCTCTTCTTCCCTAAGTTAACCTTTCTCTGACGATTATTATTTATTAATACTCCCAACTGGAGATATCAGAGCACATACGCATTTTAAAAATGTGAGTGTAATGGCCAGGAGCAGAGTTCCAGCTTGTGAAGCAAATGTAAATATGTTGTTTTTATACCTTAGGGAGGTAAGACCTCTGACTTCTCAATGAACTGAGGCTCTAAACAGCAACCTAGTCTATCAAGTTTATTTTACATGCAAGCATAAGGAACTGTTATGTATGTAGTGGAATTTTCTGATTTCCATGAAAAATCTTTATCTCCAAAAGTTTCTGCTATGTCAATTTGTTGAAATTCCTACCATTGTTATAGAATCATTCTCTTTTGTTAAAGCCTTGTACCTACGATGTTGCTCAGTTAAAAGACAGTCATCATGAAAGGATGTCATAGACAGGGTCAATAACTTGTTAGGATGAGTTATGTTTTTTATGTCATCTAACAAGATCTAAAGCTGTGTTCTCCAATATTATAACCACTAGCAACATACGGTTATTTAAATTCAAATTTAAATTTATCAGTAACTACCACATTAAACAGTGAAAACACAGAAAGTTGCCATAATTGAAAAATGTTTTATTGGACAGTGCTGGTTTCATGATAATATTTTGTGGGTAACAGAAAAGTAGAAAGTATCAGAGCCTGAGAATGTATCCTGTGAACAAGACGTGTGGGGACAGTTGCTGCTGTAAAGAATCCTAAGTCTTGAGTTTGGAGTCAGGTACATAATTACACTGTGTTCTCTGATCATGGTCACTTCCTTACCATAGGTTGACTATCTAGAGAAATCCCTTTGCTGCTTAGTATGAGTGAGCATATTATATGTCCAACTCATGTTGAAACCATAGCACACTTTGAAGTGGGTGTCAAGGTGTGTGTCATTTTAATACACCTACCAAATATCATAGCTTAGCCTATCCTACCTTAAAAGTGCTCAGAGCACTTACATTAGCATGACTGATTGTGAGATGTAGCTTGCTGCCACTGTCTAGCATTCCAAAAGTGATACTTTATATCATATGGTGTATCACAAGCCTGAAAAAAGATCAAAATTCAAAATTTGAAGTATGGTTTTTACTAAATGCATATGACTTTAGGACCATTGTAAAATAAAATTAAAAAAATCTTATTTATGACCATTGTAAATGGGGAACCATCTGTATTTCTTTTCATGTTGTTAACTTTGCCAGGCATTAAATTTTATTTCATGGAATTACATATGTATTTAACACTGATATCTACATCTACATCTACATATATATGACATAATGTGCCTTTATTGCAATAAAAACATAAGAGATAATATAATTGTTTTTCTACCTGTGGTTGAAATTTCTGTCTTCTTTGAGGCCTGTAGCATCCAGCTATATTACCTACTATCATCTTTTGCCCTTCCTCAAAATCCACATTCACTAATCTTTAAGCCACTTATGAAAATGTTGGCACCTAGATCAGTCTTTCTTTTAATCCTACATACCAAAGCTATCATTGGTAACTTCAAAGCCCATGTGAATAGCTCATCTACCATCCTAACTTCATCATAATGTCTTCACTTCAATCACAACTTTCATATCTCAGGCACTCATCTATGCCCAGAAGTGCTCAAACTTTGAAATCTTAAGGTATAATCCAAACCTCATATTCTGAGCAGTTCACTTACTTTCTTACCTCATTAAGAACTTTAGCTCCTTGACATCTCCATTTTCTTTCAACATATCAGCTACTTTCAGTTTTTAGTTCCTTTGCTATCCAGACTATATCACATTTCTCATTAACATTACTTTTTCCATGTTCCATTTTCTTTACATTGCCTTTCCAAACCATTCCCCTAAACTCTCAAACAGTTTACCACCAAGTTTATGAGCACGGTTGGAGAAGAACACAACTATGCACATAGGCATCACTAAAAATCCATGGCTGCTCATGCTGACCGTACTCACAATACTGCCCAATAATAACTTTTATATATCACTAGTCAGCTTTCTATTTTGTTCTTTAGAACAGCTAGTTCAAATCATCACCATTTTTGTCTAGCCCTCTACACCTTCTTTTTAATAGACTATTTTGCATCTTATTCCACAAACAAAGCATAGTAGCTATGAACTCTTTCATATTCCTCCCTGCCACTGAAAATTGTATTGTATCTTCTCTCATTTTGCTCTCTATCACTCCAGTTTCAGTGAAGAAGCTGTCTCTATTACTTTTCTAGAGCTGTCTTAAATAACTGCAAACAGGGTGGCTTAAACAGTAAAAACTCATTGTCTCAAAGTTCTGGAGGTTAGATGTCAAAAGTCAAAGTGTTAGCAAGGTTGTTTCCTTCTAAGGACTCTAAGGGAAGGACCTGTTTTAGGCTTCTCTCCTTGGTTTGTAGATAGTGATCTTATCCCTGTGTCTCTTGACATCATTTTTCTTCTCTGCATGTCTATGTGTCTGAAGTTCCTCCTTTAGTAAGACACCAGTCATACCAAATTAGAGCCCACTGTAATTACCCCATTTTAACTTGAATACTTCTGTAAAAACCCTATATACAGATAAAGTCACATTATGAGGTACTAGGAATCAGGACATCAACATATAAATTTGTTGGTTGGGGGTACAGTTCAACACATAATAGCATCCTTCCTCTTATCAAAGTATACTTCTCCCTTCCATGTGTACTCTTGATCCACAGTATTTTGCCACCTCAAGAACTTCATTATGTAATGCATTTCTTTACATTATTGGATCTGTAAACCTCTTCTCTTACCAGCTTTATTATAAAAATCCTCCTTTGACCATGTTTTCCTATCTAGCTATCCCCTTCTTTCTCTTCTTTCTTTTAACTAAAATATCTTTATATAATAGATTGCACACTTTTACCATGTACTCACCTCAGGCTTTCATTCCCATTGCTGTACTTCAAGCCCTCTTTGCCAAGGCCATAAGTGACTTTCTGTTTACTAAACTTAAAGAGTGATTTGCAGGAGTCATTAGTTATTTAGTTCCACCTAGAATGTTAAGATTTCTCCATTGGTTTCCATATTGCTTCTGTATTTTCTCCCATCCGTATTACCGTACTTTCTCAATCTTCCAAGCTTCATCTTCTACCTGTTCTTTGACTATAACTTATCCATGAAAGTTTTTTGAAAAGATCAAGTTTATTGAGGTGTAATTGACATACAGAAAAATTTTCACCTTAAAAGAATGTGTTTAAGGACATCGGCAAGATGGCAGAATCAGAAGCCCTGGACATTCCTTCTTCCCAAGATCCCTAATACAAAAGTGACTCACAGGTCCATTTCTTTGTGAGAAACCCAAAAATTAGTTGAGAAGCTCTTACATCCTGTGCTAGTTTACAAGACCAGCCATAGTAAAATCAATAAGAGAAGCAGTGATATCCTCTTCCCATAATCTTTACCCCTGGCACAGTGCCATATAATTAAGGTGAAACTCCCAGCTCTTAGTTTCTTCAAAGGACTTGGTCCATAGATCTAATGTTCAAACTTTTTTGGATGCTAACCAAGGGACTGCCTTCTATCATGTTGTCTAAGAAAATTGATGGGGCCTACTAAAAAAAGCTGAGTATTCCTAATCCAAAAATCCAGAATCAGAAATGTTACAAAACCCAAAACTTTTTTAGCATCAAGAAGGCATTCAAAGGAAATATTTATTGGAAGCATTTCAGATTTCAGATTTTTCAATTAGGGATGCTGAACAGGTAAGTATAATTCAAACATTCCAAAATTTGAAAAAAAAAAAAAAAAAAAAAAAAAAAGACCCAAAACACTTGTAGCTTCAAGCATTTTGATTAAGGGATACTCAGCAGGTATGTAGTAGGTATCTGGGAGCTACAGAGAATAAAGCAGCAGTTTAAACTAGGGTGAAGACACACCACAGCTCCTTGCCCTGGTTCAACCTAGAACAAAAACAAGTGATAAACTCCAGCTCCCAAATCCTCCTTGAGGAGATAAAGAGTTGGATGGCACATTTAATATCCCCAGTTTTTGGGTGTTCCCTAAGGAACTGGTTTCTATCTCACCTATCTCAGAGAGCTGTAGGGGCTGTTATATGCTGGTCCCCTGGGGGCTACAGAGAAAAATGTGGTGGTTTGAATAAATGGGTGGGCACTCACCCCAGCTCATCACCTCAGCTGAGCACAAAGCAAGGAGGAAATAAATCCCAGCTCCCAGATTCTCCAAGATGAGGGATTGAGTAGAACATGCAACAAATGTCCAATATTTCTGGGAGGTGCTCAAATGACTGGCTCTGTCTTGCTTGTCTTAGAATACTAACAGGACCCAGCATACTGTAGCCACGCAAGGACTGTGAGAACAAAGATGATGGTTAGATCTAGCACATAACTAGTGACCACAGCTCTTCCTCCCCAAGTTCAGCACAGAGTTAACAGGCTAACAACCCCACTTACCAACTTATCCCTGAAAAAAAGAAAGAGTTGGACAGAGCATCTAATGATTCTGATTTCTGGGGACTTCCTGAGGAACTGGCCTCAGTTTACCTTCAGAGCACTAATGGGATCTAGTATACTCTAGATGCCAGAGGGCACTCAAGAACAAAAAAGCAGGTTGAACTAGCAACAGGGTTTAAGAGGCCTTTAAATTCCTAGCCAGGCTGATTGGAGAGCATCTTCTCCTATATGATGCAAATAGGTAAAGACACAGAAAGGTGGTTTTCTTGTCCAAATGCACAGATATCAACTCAGGGAGTCAAAGAAATTTAACAAAAAGAAATATGTTCCAAACAAAGTAACAAGAAAAATCTCCAGAAACTGACTCTAAAGAAATGTAGATGTACAGTATACCTGACAGATAATTCAAAATAACTGCCATAAATATGCTTACTGAAGTCAGGAGAACAATGCATGAAGAAAGTAAGAAATGAAACAAAGAGACAGAAAATATTAAGAACTACCAAACAGAAATCTTGGAACTAAAAAATTTAATAAATGAACTGAAAACTCACTGGCTGGGTTCAACAGCAGACAAAAAAAATTAGATCAACAAACTTGAAGACAGATCATTGAAATTTATTCAGTCAGAGGAACAAAAAGAAGAAAGAAAAGGAGTGAATAAAGCTTAAGGAACTTGTAGGACACTATCGAATGGACCAACACACACATTATGAGAATTAAAGAAAGAGAAGAGAGAGAGAAAGAACCAGAGAAAGTCTTCAAAGAATGGCTAAAAATTTTCCAAATATGGAAAGGGAAATGGACATCAAGACACAGGAAGCCTAAGGAATCCCAAATAAAATGAAGGCAAAGAAACGTAATCTGAGACATATTTTAATTAATTTACCAAAATCCAAAGACAAACAGAGAAGTTTGAAAGCAGCAAGAGAAAAGCTACTCATCGCATACAAGGGAAACTTCAGAAGACTATCAGTGGATTTCTCAGCAGAAACACACAGGCTTCAGAAGTGGTATATCATATTCAAGTCCTAGAGAAAACCACTGTGAATCAATAACACTATGCCCAGAAAAACTTTCCTTTGAAAATATAGAGACTTTCCTACACAAACTAAGTTTGTAGCAAGTTTGTCACCCCTAGATATGCCTTGTGAGAAAAACTAAAAAGAGTTCCTCATCTTGAAACAAAATGATCCCAAGCAGAAGCATAATAGCGTAAGAAAGTGTAAAGTGCATTGGCAAAGTTAATATACAGCTAAATATCGAATACTGTATTGTCATAACTGTGGTTAGTAAATCACTGTTAATTCTAGTATAAGTTACAAGACCAAATTATTAAATAAGAGCCATAACTAAAAATATGTTAATAGATACCGAATATAAACATATGTTATGAATTCAATAACAAAGTATGTATGGGGGGATAAGTAAAGCTGCATAGTTTTGTATATAATTATAATTAAGTTGTTATCAGCTTAAAATAGACTATTATAAGATATTTTTATAAGCCCCATGATAACCACAAAGAAAACACTATCAAATGGACCGACACACACATTATGAGAGTTAATAACATGTTTCTAATAGATATATGTAGTAATAATGTGTAATGGACACATATTATTATTACTTGTATGTCCTATAGAATATACACAAACAAGAGCAAAAACAAACTTGTCAATACAAACCTAAAACAATGAAATACAAAGAAAAACAGGAAGAGGGGAAAAATGGACAAAATAGCTACAAGACAAACAAAAACAAATGTGGCAATGATAAATTCTTCCCTATCAATATTTCCTTAAAATGCCAATGAATTAAAGAACCCAATTGACAGATGTAAAGTGGAAGAATGATTTAATTAAAGATTCAACTGCATGCTGCTCACAAGAGACTCAGTTTATATTTAAGGACACACTTAGGCTGAAAGTAAATGAATGGAAAAAGATATTCCCTTAAAAGGGTAACTGAAAGAAAGCAGGGTTGGCTATACTTATATTAGAAACAACAGACTTTAAGTCAAAAATTGTTACAAGAGACAGAAATAACATTATATAATGAAAAAAAGGCCAATCCACCAGGAAGATATAAAAATATAAATATTTGTGCTCCCAACATCAGAGCACCGCAATACATATAACCAACAATGACAGAACTGAAATAAAAAATACACAGCAATACAATAATAGTAAGAGACTGTCATAGCCTTCTTTTAATAATAGGTAGAACCAGAAAACAGATAATTGACAAAGAAACAGTGGGCTTAAAAGAACACTACAGACCAAATGGACCTATAGACATATAAAACACATGCATCCCACAAGGAACAGAAAATACATTCTGATCAAGTGCACGTGTAACATTCTCCAGGCTACAGCAAATATTAGGTCACAAAACAGGTCTTAACCAACATGAGAAGATTAAAATCATATCAAGTTTTTCTTTTCTTTTTTTTGATATAGAAATGTACCATTTTATTACAAAGAGGCTCACAAAAATGAAAATAGTAGCACAAAAAGGAAACTAGACTAGCAACCTGCACCTGCAGAATTAGGAGAAGACAGGGGGCAAGCAGTGTTTCTTGGCTCACTTGAGGCCAGTGGGAAGGTATGAAGACAGAACCAATCTAAAAATGGCTGATGTTACCTTAGGAGCCTGAAAAGAACAGGAGATCCTTGAAGACCCAGCCACCCCTTCTAGAATATTCAATAAGGGCACCTTTCCAAAGCTACTAAGCAGGCACTTTGCATTTCAGGATTTTGTCTTATGGTTGCATAAAAGCATCCCTTTCACCCAAACCTGGCACCCTTTATGGTTCAAAGTTAAGAACTGGGGAAGAATGGGTGGCAAGGCAGCCCCTGGAAGAGCTCACCCAGCACAGCTGCCCTGGGCTCAGGGCCTTGGTTTCTGTCCCTGGGGATATTTATATTTAATAAATTTTTATATAAATACACAGAAATATAAAATACAAAATCTGAGGGTTTGGGAGAGAAAGGTGAGGGACTCAGCAGGAAGCCAGAGCTGGAGAGGTCTGTTCAGGCCAACTTGACCTCCTCCTTGACCCCTTTGGCTTCTGGCTTTTCCTCCTTGGTTTTCTCCTCTTCTGTGACTTCTTTCTTCTCCTCTGGGTCTTTCTCTTTTTCATCCTCTGTTTTGACTCTCGGCTTTTTTGAAGTTGGAAGAGTTCTTGCGGCCCCCCTCTCCCTCCTCTTCAGAATCGGAGAACTCTTCCTCACAGGCAATTCGTTTGTCGGAGGAGCAGATCGAGATGCACTTATCAGGGTCTTCTTCGTCCTCATCGCCACTCTCCTCAGGGATGGCGTCCTCAGGAGTCGCCTGCATTTGGACCCCAGGTGCATGCGGCAGCATTCTAAGGTTCTCAAACAGCCGCTGTTTGATCTTCTCCAGGTACTCATTCGTGTTCTGGTTAGTCATATTGGAAGGACTGATGTGGAGCTTGAAATCTGGTCCAAAGTATTCAAAGTAGTGGTTGTATGGAAGCTCATTAGGGATCTCCGCATCCAGGACCACAGCTGTCTCGTATGTCCAGCACTGGGCAACATTACAAATGGTGTAACCACCACCTCCCAGCATCAGCATAGGCAGGTTAAAGCTCTTGACAAATTCCACACACTTGGCGTGCCCTTTGATGGTTAGATTGAAGCAACCTAACCGATCCCCAGACAGGGAGTCTGAGGCACACTGTAAGACCACTGAGCTAGGCTGGAACATCTCCATTACTTTGGACACGACTGGCTTAAAAATGGCCTCACAGGACTCGTCATCAATCCCGTCTTAGAGCGGGTAGTTAACAGCATAATACTTGCCTTTTCCAGCCCCGATATCCCGCAGGTCCCTAGTTCCTGGGAAGTACTCTCCATACTTATGAAAGGACACAGTCATGACCCAGTCTATGGTAAAGAAGGCCTCTTCCATGCCGTCACCATGGTGAACATCAATGTCAATATACAGCACCCTGTGGTGATGCTTTAGCAGTTCCAGAATGGCCAAGACGGTATTATTGACGTAACAGAAGCCAGATGCCTCAGACTTCTTTGCATGGTGCAGGCCCCCAGCCCAATTCACAGCGATGTCCGTCTGCTGCTTATTAAGTTTCACAGCACTTGCCACAGAACCACCAGTAGACAACTGACAGAACTCAAACAGGCCATCGAATACTGGACAGTCCTCACCAAGGTTGAATCTCTGCATCTGCTTGCTGTACTCCGACATGTTATCTGGATGGATGGAGCGCAAGAACTTAATGTAGTTGTCGCTGTGGTACTTGGTCATCTCCTCAGCATTGGCTTTGTGAGGGCGATAGATTTCCATTTTTCGCTAGAGACCATAGTTGAGCAGCAAATTATGAGTCATGCGGATTTGGTGAGGCTTCATTGGGTGGCCTTGTCCGTAGTAGTGATTTCCAACATCCCCGTAGTAGTAGTAACAGACTTTCCTCCGGGTGCCCTGCGTCTGCACCATCTTGCTCGCCTCCCCTCCCTACCGTCAGTCGGTCCGTCCCCAAGTATTTCTTTTGACCACAGTTAAATGAAACTAGAAATCACTAGAAGAAAAACTAGATAATTCAAAATATTCTGAAATAAAACAACACATTACTGAAAAACGAATAGGTCAAAGAATAAATAAAAATGGAAATTAGAAAATATATGGAGGCACAAGTAAATGAAAACCCAACATACCAAAACTTACAGGATGCAGAAAACACAATTTTTAGAGAAAAGTTTGTAGAGATAAATACCTACATTATAAAAGAGAGGGGATCTGAAACAATCTGACTTTTAACTAAAGTAACTAGAAAATGAAGAAAAAACAAAACCCAAAGTCACAGCAGAAAAAAAAAAAAAAAAAGTAGCAGAAATAAACTAATTAGATAATAGAAAAACAATTAAAAAGTCAATGAATCTAAGAGGTAGTTTTGAAAATATAAATAATATTAACAAACTCTTAGACTAAGATAAAAAAGAAAATTATCTTAAGTAAAATTAGAAATGAAAGAGGAGACATTATAACTGATACTACAAAAATGCAAAGGATCCTAAAAGGCTACTATGAACAACTAAATACCAATGAAACAGATAACCTAGAGAAATGGATATAGTCCTAGAAACATACAAGCTACACAGACTGAAAAATGAAACAGAAACTGAACAGATGTATAACTAATAAGAAGTTTGAATCAGTAATCAAAGACCTCCAAACAAAGAAAAACTCAAGTGATGACTACTGGAAAATTCTACGAAACATTTAAATAAGAATTAATGCCAATCTTTCTCAAACTCTTCCCAAAAATTTAACGGGAGGGAACACTTCCAAACTCATTTTCTGAGGGCAACTACCACTCTGATGTCAAAGCTGGACAACAGAAGAAAATAAAACTACAAGCCAATTACCTTGATAAGCATGGAGGTACAAATCCTCAACAAAAAATTAGAAACTGAATTCAACAACACATTAAAAGCATCATACATCATTACTAAGTGAGATTTGTTTCTGGGATGTAATATTGGTTCAACATATGCAAGCCAATTAATGTGATGAAACATGTTAACAAAATTAAAGTTAAAAATATGTATTCATCTCAATAGATGCAGAAAGTATCTGATGAAATTTAACACTTTTTCTTGACAAAAACTCTTTACAAAGCAAGAATAGAGAGAAACTCTCTTGATGTAGTTTGGATGTTGTCCCATCTAAATCTCACGTTAAATTGTAATCTGCAGTGTTGGAGGTGGAGACTGGTGGGATGTGATTGGATCGTGGGAGTGAATTTCTCATGAATGATTTAGTGCCATCCCCTTGGTTCTGTCCTCGTGAAAGTGAGTGAGTTCTCCCAAGATCTGGCTGTTTAAAAGTGTGTGGCATCTTCTCCATCACTCTCTCTCCTGCTCTTGCCATGTGTTGTGCCTGCTCCTGCTTTGCCGTCTGCCGTGAGTAAAAACTCCCTGGAAACCAAGCAGATGCCAGTGCATTGCTTGTACAGCCTGGAGAACTGTGAGCCAATTAAACATATTTTTAAATAAATTACCCAGTATCAGGTATTTCTTTCTAGAAATACAAAAATAACCTAATACACCCTTTAACATAATAATGACCATATATGAAAATCCCACATCTAACATCATACTTAAAAGTGAAAAGCTGAAAGCTTTTCTACTAACATCAGGAATGAAGCTAGGCTGCCCCCTCTCACCAGTTTTGCTCAACATAGCACTAGGAGTCTTATTCTGAGTAATTAGGTAAGAAAAATAAATGGAAGGCACCCGGTTTGGAAAGAAAGATGTAGAATGGTCTCTGTTTGCCGATGACCTGATATTATATATAGAAGATCATAAATATCCTCCAAAAAGCATGTTAAAACTAATAAGTCAGTAAAATCTCAGGATACGAAATTGACATAAAGTATCATTTGTGTTTCTAAATGTGAATACTGAACTATCTGAAAGGAAATAAAATAACCCAACTTACAATAGCATCAAAAAGAATAAAATACTTAGACATAAACTTAAAGAAAGTGAAAGACTTGTACACTGAAAGCTATAAAACGTCATTAAAAGAAATTCAAAAAGAGATAAACAAATGGAAAGACATCATGAGGCTTAATATTGTTAAAATGTCCAAATAACCAAAGCAATCTACAGATTCAATGTCATCCCTATCAAAATCCCGAAGTCATTTTTTTTACAGAAATATGAAAAGCAATTCTAAAATTCTTATAGAACCACAAAGGACCCCACATACCCTAAATACTCTTGGAAAAAAAAAAAAGAACAAAAATGGAAACATCACACTCTGATTTCAAAATATATTAAAAAGCTACCACAATTAAGATAAACATCTCAAGTTCTCACCTATTTGTGGGATCTAAAAATTAAAACAATTGAACCCATGGAGACAGACAGTAGAAGGATGGTCACCAGAGGCTGGGAAAGGTAGTTGGGGGTGGGTGAAAGGTAGGGATGGTTAATGGGTACAACAACAATAACAACAACAACAACAAAACAAAAAAATAGATGAAATGAATGAATAAGATCTAATAGGGTGACTTTTGTCAATAATAAATTGTACATTTTAAAATAATTGGATTGTTTATAAAATAGAGGATACATGTTTGAGGGGATGGATACCACATTTTCCATGACGTGATTATTATGCATTGTATGCCTGCATCAGAACATCTCGTGTACCCATAATTATATACATCTACTATTTTAAAAAGTTTTAAAACGGGGAAAAAAATACTATGGTACTGACAAAAGACAGACATATAGACCAGTCGAACATAATAGAGAGCCCTGAAATTAATTCACCCATGTAGGGTCAAAAAATCACTGACTGAGTGCCAAACATATAAAATAGAGAAATAATACTGTCTTCAACAAATGGTATTGGGAAGACTAAATATCCAAATGCATAAGAATAAAATTAGACTTTTATTTCACATCATATATAAAAATAAACTCAATTACTCCTGTAATATCAGCACTTTGGGAGGCCAAGGGGGGCGGATCACAAGCTCAGGAGATCGAGACCATCCTGGCTAACACGCTGAAACCCCGTCTCTACCAAAAAAACAGAAAAAAATTAGCCAGGCGTGGTGATGGGCACCTGTGGTCCCAGCTACTCGGGAGGCTGAGGCAGGAGAATGGCGTGAACCCGAGAGGCGGAACTTGCAGTGAACCAGAGTTTGCAGTGAGCCGAGATCGTGCCACTACACTCCTGCCTGGGTGACAGAGCAAGACTCCGTCTCAATAAATAAATACATAAATAAAATAAAATAAATAAATAAACTCAAAATGGATTAAAGATTTAAATGCATCTGGAACCCATAAAACTACTAACAGGAAACATAGGAAAAAAGCTTCCTGACATGGACAATGATTTCACCAATATGACCTCAGAATACAGACAACAAAAGAAAAAATAGATGAGTTCGACTACATCAAATTAATGCATCAAATTAAAAATTTTCTGCATAGCAAAGAGGACAATCAATACAGTAAAAAAGCAACATACAGAATGGGAAAGAATAATTGCTAACCATAAATCTGATGAGTTCATTCCCCAAATAAATAAGTAACCCCTCAAACTCAATAGCATAAGGAAAAATTAATTTTAAAATGGGCTGTAGAGATTTCTCTATAGAAGACACACAAATGGCCAACAGAAGTGGAAAAATGCTGAAAGTTGCTAATCGTAAAGGAAATACAAATGAAAACCACAATGAGATATCACTTCATATCTATTAGAATTGCCATTATCAAAAAACTAAAACATCAAGTTTTGATGTGAATGTGAAGAAACTGGAACATCTGTACTCTGTTAATGAGAATGCAAAATGGTTCACCTGCTATTGAAAACAGTATGGCATTTTCACACACGCACACAAAAAAATAGAACTACTATATGATCCAGCAAACCCACTTTTGGATATATATCCAAAATAATTGAAATCAAGATCTCAACGAAATGGTATCACTCTCACGTCCATTGCAGCACTATTCACAATAGCCAAGATGTGGAAACAACCTAAAGGTTCATTGGCAAAATGAATGAACAAAAAATATGTGATGTATACATACAATGTAATATTACTCAACCTTACCTATTCTTCTCTAGCATTTATGTCAGTGAAATAGCTACTCATCACCATCCTAGTCACTCTGAACAGGAAACTGAGAATTAGTATGGGTTCCTTATGTCGACTAATGACAAGATCCTGTTTAGTGTATCTCTTTCTCCTTTGACACAGTTTAGAAATTCAGCCCATCTAATTTTTTAACCCATATTTGGGTGGCAAGGGCCTTCATTATTGGGAATACTTCCCAGAAAGTGATCATAGGAATCTAAGTAAACTGTTGGATTGGTTTGTGTACTATTCAGTTTCATGAAACAAATAGAGAGTGCTTTTATTTTAATTCTCAATAGTAAATTCAAGTATGAAAAACCCTTGGGCTTCAACAGAAATAGGGCCTCTATCTGATAGTATAATCTAACCAAGTTTTGAATATATTTCAGTCTTGTTATAGCCCTGGAGTTGCTTGCCAAATATGTCAGTTTCTCCATCTTCTTTACACAAGGTATGATTACACTTCTTGTTTTTCTTATGTTTGCATGGGGCCATGTGATTGTTTTGGCCAATGATTTTGAGCAGAAGATGTGTGTCATTTTCAGATCAAGGCATTTAGTAACAGGCACATGATCCTACAGAGCTCTTTTTTTCTCTTTGATATGGTGGTTTAACATGTTATGGTGGTTTCTCTGACAGCTGAGATTCTTAGGGAGTATAATGAACAGAGAGCCCCCAACCCATGCCCTTTAATGAACATGTAAAATAATTGAGATGTAAACGTCTGTTGTTTTAAATTCCCAAGTTTTGGGATTGTTTGTTGCTGCACTATAGTCTATACTGACATACATATATATATACAGAGAATATATATGTATATGTAAGTATATATGTATATATATGAGAATATATATATGTACACACTCTTGTATGTAAGAGTATATATGTATATATACTTTTTCCATCTTTGCTCCTGTTCTCTCTAAGGTCCAGTAATATCAGTTATAATGAGAACCCTAAATATCATTATTATTTTATATCATTGATGATAGAGTTGGTAAACAAAAAACAGAAATAAGTTAATGAATACCAGAATAATCTGTAATGGCCTCTTAGAAAGTATAGAATAATCACAATAATTATGATATTGACAGCCAATATTCAACTAAGCTCACGATGTGATAAGAAATATGTTAAATATTTCACATACATTATTTTATTAATTCCTCATAGCAACTTTATCAGAAACATTATTATTGCTTATATTATCACTTTATAGGTGAAAACACTGATGCATATGGTTTAAGAGACTTGTCCAAAGTCGCACAAAAGGACATTTCAAAAGTTCAAATTAAAAATAGGCTTAATCAGTCTAAAACAAAAAGAAAATCTTACAATGTTTTAGGAGATTACATATATTTCCCTGATGGTACAATCTAAATAATTTGTAATCAAAGATGAGGCCTTCTGCAGAAAAGATGGAAAAATAAATGTGAAAACCTATTCAAGTATGTCCAGATTTATGATATTATTACCATTGAAATTGCATAAAACTTCATAAAAAGTAGTCTTGCTACTAAGAGTTAAGCGAGAGCACAAGTATATGTGCAAATTTAGCAATGTAATGGTATTATTTTTAAAGAACATATTTTTGCAAAACATCACATCAATGAGATAAGTTCTTGTGTCTGTATTATACATGATATTTAACTTTATAAAATATTACATCCAACCTTCCTCTTCTATAAATATTTGATATGACCAATATCATTCTTACTCATGTATCACATAATTTACTGATTTAATACAGATGATTCTTTTAAAGTATAAGCAAACCATAAAGCACAGTTGTTGTACTTTTAGAAATGTTATTAACTTATTTTACACCCTTATCATTACAATTTGAATTTTATACTATTAGCAACAGAGAACCATTGAACGATGGAAGACCAAACTAAGATAATTGTGCTTTGGACAGAAAGAAGTGGGAGAATTGATAAGCATTGGTAAGTAGATCTGATAAGATCTGGAACACAAAACAAGGAATATTAAGTGAAATTAAGCAGGGATATGTGTTTCTGCCCAGGCACAATGAACCTGAACATAACACCGTTGTGAGGATCTTAAGGCAGCAAAATAATAGCATAAGAACCTGTGATACATGGAAGCATAGGATGGTGTATTCATGAAGAGGCTGCAGTTGATAGCACAAGGTAGGAGTAAGATGCTAAAAGGGAAGTAAGAGGCTATTTTCACAAATGTTTATAGGGTCAGCTCTATTGTTAGGTCTCAGGTAGAGAAACTTGCTCCTTAGTAGATAGATTTTACAACATAGATGTAGCACAATTAATAATAAAACAAAGTTCCTCTCAATTTCTGGCTCCTTTGAGTTGTCAAATGTCTGTCTCCCATAGTATCCAATTTTTTCTAGTTTCTCTGTCTATCTCAGTCAGATGGTTTCTTTACTGGACATCTTTATGTCTGTTCTCTCTCTGGTCACCCAGTTTCTCTTACATACCTTTTCTCTTTGCATCCTTCCCTTCTATGCTGCTGTGATGAAACATGATAGTTCGACCAATTCATGACATTGTGACCCAAATATTGTCTGGACTTCCCAAATCTGAAAACATTTTTTTTCTTCTACGGTAAAGATAAAATGTGTATTTCAAACACAGCAGGTTACACCCCCCAAAAAACAAAACAAACTATGCTTTTTATTGCAATCTTTCTAATGTTAATACTACTTTCTTTGATATGAAATTCTTTCTTCTTATCTTCCTAAAGAACTCCTACTTATCTTTCTTTTTTTAACTTTTATTTTAAGTTCAGGGGTACATATTTGAGTTTGTTATACAGGTAAACTCATGTTGTGGGGCTTTTTGATACAGATTATTTCATCACCCAAATATTAAGCCTAGCACCCATTAGTTATTTTTTCTGATCCTCTCCCCACTCCAACCCTGCACCCTCCCGTAGGCCCCAGGCTCTGTTGTTCCTTTCTTTGTGTCCGGTGTTCTCATCATTTAGCTCCCACTTATAAGTGAGAACATGTAGTATTTGGTTTTCTGTTCCAGAGTTAGTTTATTAAGGATAATGGCCTCCAGCTCCATGACTAGACACTTTTCAAAAGAAGACATACATGCGGCTAATAAACCTATGAAAGAAAAGCTCAACATCACTTATCATTAGAGAAATGCAAATCAAAACCACGAAGAGATATCATCTCACATCAGTCAGAATGGCTATTATTAAAAAGTCAAAAAATAGCAGATAGTGGTGAGGTTGCAGAGGCAAAGGAATCCTTATACACTGTTAGTGGGGGTGTAAATTAATTCAGCCAGAGTGGAAAACAGTGTGCTGATTCCTACTCATTTGTCAATGACCAATTCCATTGTTACCTTTTCTATGAAACTTTTCTTGGTTTTCCCAAGCAGAATGAGTTGTTCTTTATCTGTGTGCCTCCTGCCCTACTGACCCATTTCACATTCATCTGAATACCATAGAGTCCAGAAGACTGTCTGGTACTCATTCAATTAATCCAGTTTATATGTCACTTTCTTTCTCTCTCATTCTGTCTGTCTGTCTGTCTGTCTGTCTCTCTCTCTCTCTCTCTCTCTCTCTCTCTCTCTCTCTCGTAAAAATGCATCAGCAAAGGGGTGGAGGGGGAGAAAGAGAGAGAGAATAAATTACATGCCTGATTCAAGAGTGCACAACAGGGATTACTCAGGTAATTCATTCAGTCGGATCAGGGATTTTTCTCGTTTTATTTTCATTAATTCATCTGGGATACATGAATTTTGAGGCACTTAGAATATATATTTTTATTGATAGTTTCAATGCCAGACTTTCCCCACTCTCTCTCGCTTTCCCTCCAGCTTCTGAACCTTGCCTATATTATCACGTTACATTTCATTTCATGCACATGTATTTATAGCACAATCAATCAATAGTCATTTATCTTCATATGCCAATTCCAGAAATCTATTGGTGTATATGTTCTTGCAAAATTTACATGACAACCTTTTAACATATAGCTTAATTCTTTTTACCACATCATGTTTTACAATTTGCCTATATCAGAAAGCCTGTCACTAAATAGCTTACTCAGTGTGAAAACAGAATACATTTTTTTCTTTAACTGTTCATTTGCCGCCATTCTTACCTCAAAAAAACATTCAGCATCTGACCTCTCTCTCAGTAAATCAATAGGCATACTAACAAAATAAGACAAAACTTAAATAGTGATGAAAGTAATCTTCTGTTTTCATATGGAAAGGTATGTTGCTATGGAAACTATTTTTCTTTGTTTCTATTCATAACAAAAGTTATTTCCACTATATAAGATATTGTACATCTTGGCATCGTGAGGAAAAAGGAAAATATGTTTTTGAAAGTCAGATATTAAAGGGAGAAAAGTGTGTTAGCTTGCTCCTCTAACTAGTTAGCTATATCATTTGGTATGGGTGTGTTTATGCTACACAGTTATATAAAGTTGTTATTTGGTGAGATAATGTAAGAGAAATGTTTAGCTTGGTAAGTATTAGGGCTTATATGACTTAATGGAAGGTTTTCCCTTAGAAGTATTAAAAAGACACTTAGGGAAAAATAACTTAAGAATAAAGGGAAACTTAAACATGATTATATAATATAGCATGTGTCTGCTTTTGTTCTACATAGCCACTATGGGTCAATTCATTCAACACCAAATATCTGAAAAACTGAAAACAAAATCATTCATGTAGATTTTGATTTCAGGTAAGAAAAAATTGTGTTCCTTAGGCTGCAAATTACTTCCAATGTTTCTGGCCCGCTTACAGGCCCTCTTTCCTCTGAGAGAAAAAATTAACATTGTGACTAAGAGTTTCCCTTTCCTTGGAGCCACTCCCGTTGATGTAAGATTTAACAGGTTCTCAGACTCTAGCTATCATTTTCCTAGACAAGTTAGATACCTAAATATAAATTATATGATAAAGAGTGTCCCTATAGTATATTCCTGTAGATGAGAAAACAAAGTTCCCATTGTAGAACTTTAAGTCACATTCAGTGATGTGTTCCTGTAGAGATCAAAAATTTTTGCAGTTAATGACAATAATTATGTAATAATTTTTAAAATGAATAGAGGTATATGTAATGTACCAGAAAGTCAGAGAATAAGTGGAGTCAAATGAATGATCCTGGTACTCTGAGGATAAAAATATATCTTATCAGCATTAGTCATTCAACGACCCCTCTCCATGTCAGCATACCCAGGATACTAGACTGTCTTTTCCTGATACTCTCTGGACTAGGGAACCAGAGGTCTGTTTGTTTGCCTGATATTTTTATTTTTATTTGACAAGTAATCATTTTATATATTATGGTGTACAACATGATGTTTTGAGGCTGATCCTAGTGTAGTGGTGTTCATAACATGATGTTTTGATATATGTACACATTGTGGAATGACTGTCAATATAATTCACATATGCATTACCTCATGTAGTTATTTTTTGTGGTGAGAACATATAAAATCTACTTTCTCAGCAACTTTCAATTATACAATATATTAATTGTAGTCATCACGATGTACAATAAGATCTTTTGACTTATTCCTCCTAACTAACATTTTGTGTATTTTGACAAACATCTCCTCAATCTCCCCACCATCCTTGGCCTCTAGTAACCACCATTTTACTCAGTGTTTCTATGAACTAAATATTTATATACTTTTATATACTTTAAAGGGCATTTTTTTCTTTCTTTTATTTATTTATTTTTTTGAGACGGAATCTTGCTCTGTCTCCCAGGCTGGAGTGCAGTTGCACAATCTCAGTTCACTGCAAGCTCTGCCTCCTGGGTTCACGCCATTCTCCTGCCTTGGCCTCCCAAGTAGCTGGGAATACAGGCGCACGCCGCCACATCCGGCTAATTTTTTGTATTTTTAATAGAGACGAGGTTTCACCATGTTAGCCAGGATGGTCTCGAACTCCTGACCTCGTGATCCGCCCACCTCGGCCTCCCAAAGTGCTGGGATTACAGACATGAACCACCATGCCTGGCCTAAAGGGAGTTCTTTATGATGGATCACAGAATAATCATTTGGATTCATTATGTAAAGGATTAAATTTGATTATTATGATGATGACAAATTTTGAAAAAATTATGCAAGGGACAAATTTTAAAACACTTATCTCATTTATTTTTATTTTTTATT
Organism: Chlorocebus sabaeus; assembly: GCF_047675955.1. Taxonomy (NCBI): domain Eukaryota; kingdom Metazoa; phylum Chordata; class Mammalia; order Primates; family Cercopithecidae; genus Chlorocebus; species Chlorocebus sabaeus. Next base: position 59,797,604 of record NC_132933.1, read on the forward strand.
ATTACAACTTTTATTTCAGATTCAGAGAGTACTTGTGCAAATATGTTTGCTGGGTATATTGTGTGTTGCTGAGATTTGGGGCACAATTGATCCAGTCACCCAGGTAGTGATCTTAGTTCTCAGTAGTTAGTTTTTTAATCCTTGCCCCCATACTTTTCTCCTCCCTCTAGTAGTCCCCATTGACTATTGTTTCCATCTGTATGTTCATGAGTACACAATGTTTGGCTTCCACTGATAAGTGAGAATATGTGTTATTTGGTTTTCTGTTTCTGTGTTAATTTGCTTAGGATAATGGCTTCCAGTGACATCCCTGTTGCTGCAAAGGACATGATTCTATTATTTTTATGACTGCATAGTATTTCATGGTATACATCTGCCACATTTTCTTTATCCAAGCTTGTATTCATGGGCACCTGGGTGGATTCCTTGTCTTGGATCTTATTAACACTGCTGTGAGAAACATATAAGTGCATGTACATGTGACTTTTTGGTAGAATGATTTATTTTCTTTTGGATTTATAACCAGTAACAGAATAGCTGGGTTAAATGGTAGTTCTAAGTTATCTGATGTATCTCTAAACTATATTCCACAAACTAATTTACATTTCCATCAACAGTATATGCATTCCCTTTTCTCTGCAGCTTTGCCATCATCTTTTGATTTTTGACTTTTTAATAATAGCCATTCTGACTGGTGTGTGATAGTGTCTCATTGTGATTTTGATCGACATTTCTCTGATAGTGAGGTTGAGCATTTTTCATGTTTGCTGACTGCTTTAATGTCTTCTTTTGAGAAGTGTCTGTTCATGTCTTTTGCCTGCTTTTGAATGGAATTATTATTTGCTTTTTGCTTGTCGAATCTTTAACTTCCTTATAGACTCTAGATATTAGACCTTTGACACATGCATAGATTGCAGATATTTTCCCCTCTTGTGTAGGTTGTTCACTCTTTTGATAGTTTCTTTTGCTGTGCAAAAACTCTTTAGTTTAATTAAGTCTCACTTGTCAATTTTCATTTTGGTTGCAGTTGCTTTTGAGATCTTAGTCATAATTTTTTCCTAAGGCCAATGTCTAGAACGTTGATTCCTAGATTTTCTTCTAGAATTCTTATATTCTGAAGTCTTACATTTAAATCTTTAATCTAACTTGAGTTAGTTTTTGTACATGGGAAAAAGGGTCCAGTTTCATTCTTCTGCATCTGGCTAGCCAGCTATCCCAGCACCTTTTGTTGAATAGGCAGTGCTTTTTGTATTGCTTATTTTTCTCGACTTTGTCAAAGATCAGATGGCTATAGGTGTGCATCTTTATTTCTGGGTTGTCTATTCTGTTTCCTGTGGTCTATATGTCTGTTTTTGTACCAGTATCATGCTGTTTGGGGTAGACTTATGGCAGAGGTTGAAGTGGGGTAATGTGAAGCCTCTGGCTTTGTTCTTTTTGATTAAGATTGTTTTGGCTATTCAGTCTCTTTTTTAGTTGCATATGAATTTTAGAAAAGTAGTTTTCTAATTCTGTAAAAAAAAAAAATACGTGTGTAGTTTGATAGGAATAGCATTGAATCTGTAGATTATTTTGAACAATATGGCCATTTTGACAATATTTATTCTTCCAATCCATGAGCATAATTTTCTCCCATTCATTTGTGTCATCTATGACTTCTTTCAGCAATGTTTTGTAGTTCTCCTTGTAGAGATCTTTCACCTTCTTGGTTAAATATATTCCTAGGTATGATTTTTTGTGGTTTCTGTAAATGGGACTGTATTCTTGGTTTAGCTTTCATCATGAACATTATTGGTGTATGGAAATGCTACTGATTTTTGTACATTGACTTTGTAGCCTTTTATTTCTATCCCTCTCCTGATTGCGATTGATAGGATTTGCTCTACTTTAGTTTTCGAGGATTATCATTCTGACGAATCTAAATTATATTCTCATAAACAAAGATGATTAAAAAATTTACCTTTTTATGAAGGAAACAGATTTTGCTATGTATTAAGATTTTCTACATGGTTCAGCTCATTCAAAACTTATTTATTTATTTTCTCTACAATGATAAAATAAACAAAAATTGAGACAAAAATATTAGTCACAGGTCTGAAGTTCAATGAGTTATCAGAATTTACAGAACTTCCCAGTTACTTGGGGTCATCACCTATAAAGATGTTTTAAATTTCCTTAAGAGATAATTATTATAGTATATTTCTCATAAGGTAGAAAACAGATATTCTACATAAGATTGCTTTCTGTAGTCTACCACTTGACCTGGTTTAATTGTTACACATGTATTAGTGTTTTACTCCATTCACCTGCTTCATTAGCATATCTTTGAAAAAACTATGCAATGTTATTATGATAAAATGATACAAGTTGAATCATACTTTTGCCTGCAGTTTGAGAGACTCATTTAACAAAAAGAATTATGTTGATTTTAAGTAATAATAAATAATATAATAGAGTCAATCGCCATTAGTTTTGAATTCATTCTAAAGTGTAAAATAGTAAACGTTTTTGTTTTAATTTTATTTATTTAGTTTTTTTCAGATGGACTCTCCCTCTGTTACCCAGGCTGGAGTGCAGTGGCACGATCTAGGTTCACTGTAACTTCTGCCTCCTGGGTTCAAGTGATTCTGCTGCCTTAGCCTCTGAGTAGATAGGATTACAGGCATGTGCCACCCGCCCAGCTAATTTTTGTATTTTTAGTAGAGATGCGGTTTCACCATGTTGGCCAGGCTGGTCTCGAACTCCTGACCTCAGGTGATCTGCCCACCTCTGCCTCCCAAAGTGCTGAGATGACAGTCATGAGCCACCATGCTTGGCCAATTTTAATTTTTAAATTATAAATGTATACGTATTATATTGTATACATTTATGGGGTACAAAGAGATGTTATGATATATGAATAAAATGTGAAATAACTAAATCAAAGTAATTAGCATATTTATCACTTCAGCTACTTATCTTTTTTTTTGTGGTGAGATTTGAAATGTATACTCTTGGTGATTTTCAAATATATAATACAGTCAGCAGAGTAAACAGACAACCCACAGAATGAGGGTAAATCTTCACAATCTATACTCTGACAAAAGACTAATATCCAGAATATACAATAAACTCAAACAAATAGGCAAGAAAAACCAAACAATCCCTTCAAAAACTGGGCCAAGGAAATGAATAGACAATTCTCAAAAGAAGATATACAAACGACCAACAAACATGGAAAAATTCTCAATATCACTAATGATCAGAAAAATGCAAGTCAAAACCACAATGGGATACCACCGTACTCCTGCAAGCATGGCCATAATAAAAAAAAAAAAATCAAAAAACAGTACATGTTGGCGTGGATGCGGTGATCAGGGAACACTTCTATACTGCTGGTGGGAATTATACTAGTATAGGCACTATGGAAAACAGTGTGGATATTCCTTAAAGAAATAAAAGTAGAACTACTATTTAATCCAGCAACCCCACTACTACGTATCTACCCTGACTGTATTAGGTCAGAGGAAAAGAAGTCATTCTATGAGAAAGATACCTGCATATGCATGTTTACAGCTGCACAACTCACAATTGCAAAATCATGGAACCAAGCCAAATGCTCATCAAGCAATGAATGGATAAAGAAAATGTGGTGTGTGTGTGTGTGTGTGTGTGTGTGTGTATATATGCACAGAAAAACAAATACTACATATATATGATGTTTTTGTTATGTGTATATATGTATATATGCATATATGATGTGTATATATACAACATATATGTATGATGCGTATATATATACACATCATATATATACATCATACACACATACATATATGTATACAGCATATATATATATATATATATATATATGATGGAATACTACTCAGCCATAAAAAAGAATGAATTAACATCATTTGTGGCGACCTGGATGAGATTGGAGACTATTATTCTAAGGGAAGTAACTCAGGAATGGAAAGCTGTATGTTCTCACTGATATGTGGGAGCTAAGCTATGAGGACGCAAAAGCATAAGAATGATGCGATGGACTTTGGAGATTTGTGGGGAAGAGTTGGGGGAGGCGAGGGATAAAAGACTACAAATATGGTGCAGTTTGTACTGCTCTGGTGATGGGTGAACCAAAATCTCACAAATAGCCACTAAAGAACTTACTCATGTAACCAAATACCACCTATACTCCAATAACTTATAGAAAAAATAAACCAAATATATGATATATTATTATTTATTGTATTCACTATGCTGTGCAGTATATTTGAAAGTAAAAAAAAAAAAAAGTTATTCCTTCTAATTGAGGCTTTGTACACTTTGACCACCTCTTCATTCCTTCCACACCCCCAGGTTATGCTAACCACCATTCTATTCTCTGCATCTCTGAGTTTGATTGTTTTAGATTTTACGTATAAGTGGGAATACGCAGTATTTGTTTTTCTGTGCCTGGTTTCTTTCGCTTAGCATAATGGTCGTTAATTTCATCCATGTTGTCAAAAAAGACAAAATTACGTTCTTTTTAAAACGGAGTTCTATTGTTTATGTATACCACATTTTCTTTATCCATTTTTCTATTGATGAACACTTAGGTTGATTCCATAAGTTGGCTATTGTAAACAGTGCTGCAAGGAATATGGGAGAGCAGACATTTATTTGACGTACTGATCTCAAATATTTAAGGATAAATATTCAGAAGTGGTAATATCGGATAATATGGTAATTCTATTTTTAGTTTTTTGAGGAATCTCTATACAGTTGTCCATAATAACTATATTATTTACATTCTCATCAACATTTCTAAAAATAGCATGTAGCACTTAAAATGAACAAAAATTAGCAATGCTATTCTTTAGCTTACTATACAAATCAGTCTTACAAATAATCTTTTATAAATAACATACATAGCTAAAATAATGATATTACTCAAAACTATAATATTCTATAAGTAGTCTTCTAAGCCATAGTTGGTATATTATGCCATTTAATCACACTCAGGTAGAAGCTTATACAGTCATTTGAGGTACTAAAGGAAAAAAAAATCTTATCTAGCTAGTTCTTTAAAAAAAAAAAATGAGTACTATATAGCTAATTGTTTATTTAAATACTAATAATGACCTTAAACCATTGGTTACACAATTCTCAGTTAATAATGCTTGAAAATAAGAGTAAGCTTTTTTTCTTTTATGCTCAAGGATAATAAAATGCCAGAGAAACAGTTTCCTTTTCATGTGGGTATGTTACTTTAAGTGTTTATAAATGGTAAAGCTATTGTAACCGGCCAATGGGTTCACCTTGCCCTCTGCCTAGACAGAGCCAATTTACCACTATAGGGGAGCTGCAATGGAGAAAGAGTCATTCATACAGAGCCAGCCGTGCGGGAAACCAGAATTTTATTATTACTCAAATCAGTCTCCCCGGTTCGGGGAACAGAATTTTTAAAGATCATTTGGCTGATAGGGGCTTAGGAAATGGAAAGTGCTGATTGGTCAGGTTGGGGATAGAATTTTAGGGGGTCGAAGTGAGGTTTATTTGTTGTCTTCTGTTCCTGGGTGGGATGGCAGAACTGGTTGAGCCAGATTACAGGTCTGGGTGGTATCAGCTGAGATCCATCCAGTGCAGGGGCTGCAAAACATCTCAAGAATTGATCTTAGGTTTGGCAATAGTGATGTTATCCCCAGGAGCAATTTGGGGAGGTTCAGACTCTTGGAGCCAGAGGGTGCATGGACCCCTAAACTGTAATTTCTAATCTTGTAGCTAATTTGTTAGTCCTGCAAAAGCAGACTGGTCCCCAGGCAAGAAGGGGGTCTTTTCGGGAAAGGGCTTTTATCAATTTGGTTTCAGATTTAAACTATGAACTGAATTCCTTCCCAAAGTTAGTTGGGCTTAAGCCCAGGAATGAATAAAGATAGTTGAAAGGTTAGAAGGAAGATGGAGTTGGTTAGGTCTAATTACTTTCACTGTCATAATTTTCTCAGTTATAATTTTGCAAAAGCGTTCTTACTATGTGTTTCCAGTAATTAAAATAAAAAAAAAAAACAAATATACCATATGTAAGTTATTGGAGTACCACATACTGTTAAAGCTGGATGAGATTTACCACTTTCAAAATATGTAACAATAAATAAAATGAAAACTTAATTACACCCAATACTATTTGCCAATGGATACCAAACGCCACTTCTTAACCTTAAAATTGTTTGGTGATTTATAAGTCAGTTGTCTAAAAATGGACTGAATCTCTTAACCCCTGACATTTTGGAAATTTATTTTAATCTTTGATCTTCTGTGATTAGGATAGAAATATCTGATTCCATCCTAATAATGGTGAATCAGGGTGCCATATAGACAAGTCAATGCATTACAGAGGATATGAAATCTTATAGAAAAAAAGTATGTGTTCTATATTTTATGCATTTAAATGTGGGCTTGAAATGAGAATTCAGAAATATACAGAAGTTTTACCTCTTAATATTCATTTTGAGTAAGATATAAGCTACTTTGGGAAAAACCGGTTTTAGAGACGACCAGGATATTATTTAATGTGCTAGGAATTTTTACCATGTCTAGTTCCTTTTTGTCATCTCTATAAGGTTTATAGAATTCTGGAAACACATTTACAATAAAATATAATACTTATAAAATAAATCTTGTTTTATGGTGGTCAGTTTCAATCAATAATTTTGTTCGTTTTCTAATTGTGGAAGTTGTGTTGATTTTTCTGCTATGCTGGTGGAATTGGCAATATCGCCCTGCATTTCTAATCTCAGGCTGTGCTATTAGGTATGTACAGTTTACAAGTATATTTTTTTCATGCTTTATATCTTTTATTTCTTGTAGTAACCATCCTTATCCCTGATAATGTGCTAATCTTACCTTATTGTTTGATATTAATACAGTTAATTTGGCTTATTGTGGTTAGTATTTGACCAAAGAAGTTAGTATATCTTCTTTCATCCTTTTACTTTCATATTTATTGCACTCTTCCATTTTAAATACAACTGAGAATTTTTAAAACATTCTAACCACCTCTGTCTTTTAACTTGTGGGTTTAGTTCATTTAACTTGGCTGTAATTACTTTTATATGAGAACTTGTTCCTACCAAATTACTTTTGCTTTGTATTTGTCCTGCTTTTTCTATGCCCGCCCGTTTTGTTTTTTCTTGTTTCTTGCCTTTCATTGGGATTTGTTTGTGAATTCTATTACTTAACCTCTGCCAATTTTCAAGTTGTACACTCAATTTTTACACTTCCCATGGTTTTCCTTAAAATGCGACAATGCACATGTAACAAAATTTTCAGTAAGTATCTTATCCCCACCGAAAAATGAATAAACATTAGAATGCTTTAAAAAGTAATTATTTTTCTCAATTTACAGGGTTTTTTTTTGGCTTTTGTTTGTTTGTTTTTAGTATTTCAACTTCCCTTTGCTTCCAATGACTTATTGGAGGTTGCCCTTACTTTTGGCAACAAAACCTACATTTTACTCAAAAATCTAGAAATTTTGTAGCAGAGTTCTGGGCCATATTGTCCAAAAAAGAAGTTGTAGGAAATTATAGGAATTAATAATTCAAGTTATCCTACTGAGAAGTATATTTTTAAAATACATACATTCAAAAGAATTTTCTAAGAAATAAATAATCTTTATATTCAAAGTAAATATAAAGCAAACACAAAAGAAAATAATTTAGATTTGTTTGTAATCATTTTGATCTGCTTTAGAACAAGAATATTGAATCTGGTACATTATGAAATGATGTTCAGGGTAAAGGATAAACATGATTTAGCAGAGGCTTGCTTCGTATTTAGATGACAAAAGAGATTTTTATTTTATTATTTTAAGTGTGGACTTATACATTTTGGCATTTGATATATACCACTTAAAATAAATCTGTGATTAGGAATGAATGAACTAAATAACATTAAATAGGGATTGCCTTCTATTTTTTGTACCTTTTCCTAAATTCCTTTACTTGGCAATTCTTGACTCAAGTAAACTGATATGTAAGGAAATACCTAAGGACTTTTCTTTTTACTTAAATTTTTAAAATGATTATTTCCGTCTTTTTCATCATTCTGTCCTAGGCCCTTAACTTAAGAATTAGTTGTCTAATATTTCAATTAATTGCATTTTAACACAATTAATAACCATGCTCCTTATGGCTAAATTGTTGACATTGAAATAAACTAGTTTAGTACCACCATTTTACAGAGTAGTAACTGACTTCAAAATATTGGTTTTCACCGTACGCTCATTTTTGCTTTTAAAAAAACAAGTCCTTCTTTGGTAAGATTTAATTGCTGTCAATTTAAATTGTAGGTTGGAAAGCAAGCTTGTTGAAATACTTTGCAGAACATCATTTCCTTGAATAGTCATTCACATTTATGAATGTGTAGAGAATGATAAAACTCCATGGAAACAGATAATCATGTGTATTTCTTAGATAATAAATTATTCACTAACCTGTCCTCTCTTCAAGCCCAGGAATAAGAAAAAACAAAACACTTCAGAAATAAGAAAGTTTTAACATTATATATTCTAAAAGCAATAGGAAGTTTCTTCTGGTTTTGACTAATATGGCAAGATTCATAAGTTGAAAATGTTACTGAAATTTATTTTCTGGTGTGACACGTAAGGAGCTTAGATATTTATTCTCACATTCAAACAACAAGAAAAAATACTGAACAAACTGAAAATCAATAACTCTTCTGATGTATGCGAGAACTGGAGTCGCGGGGCAAACACAATCCCAAAATTTGAAGAGATAAACAAGTGGAAAAGGAGAATCATAACTTATCAGAGCAGAATCTCAGCAGTAGAAAACTTTGTGAGAATTACTATTAGAGGAGGAAAACATAATTTGTAACTAATGAATTGCTAGAGGCTCATTGTGGACTAGACTGAAAGCTAAAACCCCTGGGAGTCCAGTCTTATGGGGACCTCCCGAGTTTCATGAGCTTTACCTACAGGATCCATATTAGGTTCTCATATTGAAGATGAGAGAAATATACTTTCATGTTTCCAGCAGGTAGAGGGAAAAATGTGGTCACTTTAAAATGTGCCCAGAATATTCAATTGGTTTCAACAAGGCCTTCCCTCAAAGAAACTATCTTACCAGGACCTAACCTGCTTTGGTTTTATCAGGAAAAAAAAAAGAGAGAGAGAGAGAGAGAGAAACAGAGAGAAATTCTTGTGAAGGTCACAGGCCAAGGGCAAAAGTCGCCAAAAGACTGAGACCTAACCATAGGAATATAGAACACTTCTCCTCATTCAGACCTCACCACCACAGCAAGAGGACTCCAGTATAACAGCAGAATACAACAGAAAGAATGGGCATCTCAGATGACATTTAAGAAGTCTCTAGGGAAACTCCAAGATAAGAGGTGAGACAAAAACAAAGACGTTAGAGGAAATTTTAGCCTGTGACATCTACAGTACAGCAGATGCAAACACAGACGAACAATTAGCCAGATAAACCTAAAACCTCACACTAAAGGCTTCTTTTCCTCAGTTCTTTTCAAGCATTATATCACATCTGACTTGCAACAAAAATACCATGTGTCTATGTAACAAACCAACAAATGTACCCCCGATTCTAAAATACACATTGAAATTATTTTTAAAAAGACATAAAAGAATATCTGCAAAGGAAAAAAAAGTAAACTATATCCTATGGTTCACAGAAAAATAAATATGAACATTTTTAAATTTGTGAAAATTAAAAAATAGTAATAAGATGCATTTAAAGACAAAAAACACACTTTGAAGAGACAGAGTAAGCATCAGGCCCAAAGACAACTATGATTAATATGCTTCAGGCTCTAAAAATAGACAACATATAAACAGAGAAATGGAAGCTCTAGGGAGGAATCCACAACATCATAACAGAAGTGAAAAATGTCTTTGATAAACTCATCAGTAGACTACACACAGCGGAAGAAAGAATCAGTCAGTTTGAAGAAATGTCATGGTACCTCAAAAACGAAACCTAACATGAAAAAAAATGATAAAAAATACAGAATAAAATATAAAAAATCTGTGGAACAATTACAAAAATATATATGTAATGAGAATAAAAGAAGGAGAAGAAAGGGAAAATAAAACAGAAGAAAAATTGGAAGCAATCATGTATAAGAATTTACCTAAGTTAGTGATAAACACAGAATCACAGTTCCAAGAAGCTCAGAGAACACCAAGCAGAATAAATACAAAAAAAAAAAAAAAATACAAGTAAGCATATCATACTCAAACTACATAAAATAAAAATTCGAAAAAAGAAATCTTGAAAGAAGCTAGAGGAAGAAAAAAACTTTAATTACAGAGTAACAAAGAAAGAAGTACATTGAATTTCTCCTCAGAAACCATGCAATTAAGAGAGTGGAGTGAAATATTTAAAGTGGTAAAAGAAAGCAATCACCAACCTAGAATTTTGTGCTAATGTGAATAATATTGTGCTTTTACTTTCAAATTCAAATTGCTCATTGCTGGTACATAAGAAAGCAGCTGAATTTTGTGTGTTAACCCTATGTTCTGCAACCTTACTATAGTCATGATGGGTTTTTTAGTTAGTTCTTTGGGATTTTCTACATACACAGTCCTGTGTGTCTAATACCAAAGAAAGATTTTGTAAAATAAATTATGGTAAAATACATGTAACATAATATTAACCATCTTAATAATTTATATTCACAGTGTTTTACAACCAATCTCTAGAACCCTTTGCATCTGGCAAGACTGAAACTGTACACTAATTAAACAACTCCCCATTTCCTTATTTCCCTGGGGCCCTGAAATCATGTTTCTACTTTTTGTTTCAATGAATTTGACTACTCTTCAAACCTCATATAAGGTAAATCATAGAATATTTACCCTTTGTGGTTGACTTAATTCAATTAGCATAACGTCTTCAAAATTCATCCAGGTTATAGTGTATGTCAGTACTTCCTTCATTTTTAAAGCTAAATAACATCCCATTGTGTGGATTAAATTTTGTTAATCCATTTATTCATAGGAGAACATTTGGTTTGCCTCCAGATTTTGTCTACTGTGAATAATACTATTATAAACATAGATGTACAAATATATCTTCAAGACTCTTCTTTTAGTTTATTTGGCTATATGCCAAGGAATGGAATAGCTGGATTAAATGGTAATTTTATTTTTATTTTTTTAGGAAATGCCATACTGTTTTTCATAGTGGTTGCACCATTTAAATTTGCACCAATGGGGGACAAGTGTTGTAATTTCCCCACATCCAAATCAGTCCTTTTCATTTGGTATATTTTTATAGTGATCACCTTAATGAGTATGTAGTGGTATCTCATTATATGCATTTCCATAGTGATTAGTGATGTTGAGCATATTTTAATGTGCTTGTTGGATATTCATGTCTTCTTTAGAAAAATGTCTATTTAAGTCATTGCCCATGTTTTACATTTTTGTTGTTGTTAAGTTCATGAAAACATAATTCACAGACTGAGAGAAATCTTTCAAAACATTTATCAGGTAAATGAATGGTATCTGAAAAAATTCAAGGAACTCTTTGTGTCAGTGGTTCCAAAATTTGTACAAAAATGACTTTGGTCATTTTTTTCATAGAACACATATACACAAATATTTTGTCTAATAAATGGCACTGTGACAATTCATTTATTAATATGTGTCAACTTGAGTGGGCTAAAAGGTGTTCAGATAGCTGGTAAAACATTTCTGCTTGTGTCTGTGAAGAGTATTTCTGGAATAGATAGCATTTGAGTTAGACTGAGTAAAGAAGATTGTCCTCACAAATGCAGGTGCAATCTTTTGAGGGCCTAAAGAGAACAAAAAGTGGTCAATTTACTGTCTTTGCCTCAGCCAAGATATCCATCTTCTACTCTTGGACATCAGTGCTCTTGGTCCATGTCCTTCAGATTCTGACTGGAACTCACACCATAACTGCCTCCTCCTTGCACTCCCATTCTCAGGCCTTCTGACTCAGAGTGAATTACACCACCAGCTTTCCTTGGTTCTTCAGCTTGCAGACAGCAGAACATGGAACTTATCAGCCTCCATAACTGTGGGAGCAAATTCCTATAATAAAACTCTTTTTATTTGTATGTTTCTCTCTCCTTTGGTTCTGTTTCTCTTGAAAGTCCTGATGAATACAAGCACTTTAGAATAATAACTTTTTTCTTTATTTGTATTAATTACATAAATGTTCATATCAGAGCTGCTTATTGACAAAAGTTAACAAAAGGATGCTACAGAGAGAAGTTTCTTTCATTCTAAAGCAACTTGACATTCAGACAGCTATTGTCCCTCTCACTTTTTCTGATAGGCCTGTGCTGTCATACTACTTAGAAGCATGTAATTTCTATTGAGTCTTTTGAAATAATGAAAATAGCTTAACTACTCAGTTTGTTACGTTTGAAAATCTATAGAGATGCAAAGTCATTCACGTTAGTCCACATCAAATCTAGAGAGTGATTTAATTTCAGCATATGTGGAGGAGTACGCAGTATCGTCTTTAAAAGTGCAAGACTGGGTATTGTGGTTCATGTCTGTAATCCCAGCACCTTTGGGAGGACAAGGCAGGAGGATCACTTGAGATCAGGAGTTCAAGATCAGCCTGAGCAACATACCGAGACCTCATGTCTGCAAAAATTTAGCCAGGTGTGGTGGCATGCAACTGTAGTCTCAGCTACTTGAGAGGCCGAGGCAGGAGGATTGCTAAATCCCATGAGTTTGAGGGTAGAGTGAACTATAACTGATCCACTATACTCCAGTATGAGGAACAGAGAGCGTCCTCATCTCTTACAAAAAGAGGGGAGCAAGGTGGCAGAATAGAAGGTTCCACTGAATGTCACTTATGCAAGGACACCAATTTAAAAGCTCTCTACACAAAAATGAACCTTCATAAGAAGCAAAATCAGGTGAGCACTCACAGTACCTGGATTTAACTTTGTATCTCTGAAAGAGGCACTTGAAGAGGTAGGAAAAGCAGTCCTGAATCCCTGATGCCACTCTTCCTCCCTGATCCCTCCATGAATCCCTGATGCCACCGCCCAGTGGTGGCATGGTGCAGAGAGCATTTATGTACATGGGGAGAAGGAGTGTGCAGCAATTTTGGAGCATTGAGCTCAGTGGTACAATATTATAACAGAAGACAAAACAGGACCAAATGTAGCTGATACCCACACACAGAGGGAGCATTCAAACTGCCTTAGTTTCAATTATTAGCCATCGGGGAAATGCAAACCTAAGCGAAAAAGAAAAATCACTTCACACACACTAGGATGGTTGTAATAAAAAAAGATAATAACAAGTGTTACCAAGGATGTGGAGAAATCGGAACTCTCATACCATGCTGGTAGAAATATAAAATGTTGCAGCCACTTTAAAAAACAGTTTACCAGTTCCTCAAAAACTTAAACATAGAGTTAGCATATGAGCAAGCAATTCCATTCCCAGGTATATATCCAAGAGAATTGAAAATAGGTATTCAAACAAATATTTCTACATGAATGTTCGTAACAGTAATATTCACAAGAGCAAAAAGCAGAAACAACTCAGATGTCCATCAACTAATAAATGGGTGAACAAATTGTGCTGTATCAATAAAGAAAATATTATTCTTCCATAAAAAGGAATTAAATAATCATGTATGCTACAATATGGAAAACAGGAAAACATATGCTAAGTGAAAGAAACCAGACACAATAAGTCACATGTTACATAATTCTGTATATATAAAATGATGGGAGTAGTCAAATCTACTCAGACAGAAAGTAGATTAATGGTTGTCTAGGGCTGAGGGAAATGAGAGGATTGTTAGAGGATGACATTCCTTTTGGGAAATTGAAGATATTCTAAATATGATTGTGGTGATGATGCTCAACTATCTGAATATACAAAATGTTATTCAATTGTATTCAACTGTGCAGTTTATATGAGTGAATTGTATGGAATGTGAGTTATATCCCAATAAGTGTGTTAAATGCTATTACTAATAATGACTTTTAGACTTAAGAATTAAAGTTAATTTTTCCGATGAATTCTAATATTTGGGTAATCAAGATTATATCCCTTGAACAATGTGGGGGACTAGGTGTGCCAGAAAACTCACACAGTCAAAAATCCACAGAAAAGTTTTAACTTCCTCAAAACTTAACTAATAGCCTACTCTTGACTGGAAGCCATACCCTTAACATAAACAGTCTATTAACACATATATTGTACTTTCCATGTATTGTGTATGGTATTCTTACAAGAAAGTAAGATAGAGAAAATCTTAAAGAAGAGAAAATGCATTTACAGTACTGTAATATATTTATCAATGCCGTAAGTTTACATCAACTGTTTACAAAATGAATCATCTGTCTGATATGGGAGGCAACTGCAGCTGCAGACCTCAATCTACATTTTACATCAAGCAATTCAAATTTTCTTGTAATGTGATGACTTTTCTCTGCTTCTTGGGACCACTTCAAGCATCACTAGTGCACTTCGCGTGGGTCCCATGGCGTTATTAAAGGTTTACGGTATTGCACTACATACGATGAAAAATATGCAAGAATCTCAAGAGATCACTTTTTACTGTGATATGCAATTTACTGGGGAGACAACTAGTCCTGTGGAGATGACTAGTGTCACACGGTGTTTTAAGTGTATATTTGCAACACTAGAGTTTACTCTGATAGCAACAGGAGGTAGCTATGAAATTGTTAAAGTAGTACAGTAGGTACTATAGTTAATTTTATACAATTATGATTTAATACTTCATCTTTAGGTTTGTTTACACTTCTCTTGACTGTGAATGGTGCCATGTCTAGTCTGTAAGTGTGCGCTTAATAATTGATGAATTGTAACTTTTTATAATAGATTTGTATATATTTTTTGGTAGTACATAATAAAATAAAAGAGTATCTACAAATATTTTATGCCTTCACAATATACCCGACTTTTTTTTTTCAAAATTTCTAGGCTATGTGGTTCATCTGTGAGATTTTCAAATGGTCACAAATCTCCAAAAAGTTTTGTAATATATATTTATTTTTAAAAATCTATGTATACGTGAACCTGCACAGTTAAAACCCATCTTGTTTGAGAGTAAACTGTGTGCATTTTGGTTCCAGAAGAATTATTTTACATTTAGTTATTCTTGTTTATTTTTAACAAGGAATATATGACATACAGTAAAGTTCACACATCTTAATTGTTCAAGTTTAAGGAATTTTGTTGATTGTATATACTCATGTATCCACCACCAAAAACAAAATGTAGTTTCCACCACTGCAAAATTTCCCTCATGCCCTTGTCCAGTCCATCTCTACCGTGTCCCTATGATACCCACTTTCTGATTTCCATCATCATAAATTATATTCTGCCTGTTTTTGGCCTTCAAATAAATGAAATTCTACAATATGCATGTTTTTGTGTCTGGTTTTCTTTTGTATAATATAATATTTTCTAAATTCATTCATGTTGTTGCGTTTTTGACAGTGGTTTATTTTTGATACCAAAATTTGTTTATCCATTCTTGATAGATAGTGGTTGTTTCTAGGTTTTTGCTGTTATAAACGTGGCTGCTATAACTATAAAAATCTGTTTGTGCATTGATATTTTTATTACTCTGGGATAAAGTATCAAAAAACAGAATTGTCAAGTTTTAGGGTATGTATATATTTAACCTGATAAGAAATGGCCTAGCAGTTTTCCTGAGTTTTTGTATAATTTTATAGTTCAACCAGCAATGAATAATAGTTTCTGTTTTCTCTCTTTGCCACCAGTGGAGCGTTGTCTTTTTCACTTTCTAATTCTAGCCAATCTGCTGCGTGTTTGGTGGTACCTCATTATGATTTTAAGTTGGATTGTATGTGTTTTTATTATTGATTTGTAAAAATGTTTTTCTATATTCTAGATAAGATTGATTTTTGAATATGGGATGTTAGATATAATCTTATATTAGATTCTTTTTGTGATATAGTAAACTAATTCAAGCTGAGCACATGAAGGTACAACAGTCATTAAGTGTATCCAACAACCATACTGGTGAGCCACTGTCTCATAAACACACCAGCTGAAATTTTCATTCTTTCAAGTGTAAATCCAACTAAAGGTTGTTGTTTTCTTCCCCCCATCCAGATTAGTCTTCTTACAGCAATCAATTATACATTATACTCTCCCCCACCTGCCCCCGAGATGGAGTCTCGCCCTGTCTCTCTAGCTGGAGTGCAGTGGTAAGATCTCAGCTCACTGCGACCTCTGCCTCCTGGGTTCAAGCAAGTCTCCTGCCTCAGCCTCCTGAGTAGCTAAGACTACAGGCGTGCTCCATCACGCCTGGCTAATTTTTTGTATGTTTAGTAGAGATAAGGTTTCGCCATGTTGATCAGGCTGGTCTTGAACTCCAGACCTCAAGTGATCCACCTGCCTCAGCCTACCAAAGTGCTGGAATTACAGACATGAGCCACCGTGCAATGATAAGGTTTCACCATGTTAGTCAGGCTGGTCTCGAACTCCTGACCTCAAGTGATCCACCTGCCTCAGCCTCCCAAAGTGCTGGAATTACAGACATGAGCCACCGTGCCCGGCCAGAAATTATACTTCTGTCCGGGAGAGCAATAAAGCAGTTTTCTCCAAAACTGATTAGTAATCTATATCATATCCTCTCAGTATTTCAATATCTCTTTACTGCCTCTGGCCTTACTTGTTAAACAAGAGGTAATCTCATTCTGAATTAAGGATAATTTCTCTTTATTGATCATGTCATAACTTATTTATTTCTAAAATGTTTCATAAGCAGCTTCATAATGACCCTATGCAATAGAAAGTAACACGACCATTTTATGAACTTAGCATAAAATTTCAAGAAAATCAGTTTTAAGAGGATAATTGTTATGTTAGAGATAATCCTCACAAATAAATGGTTAGGGAAAATGAATTCCCACTGGATGCAGACAATTTAGGTTAACAGTGTAACTATAAGGAGGCCCCAGCTTCCCAGGGTGGTATACGAACATAAATTGCCTGATGTACTTTTTAAATATCTGATAAATACGTTTGAAAACTGTATTATTTATTCTAGGTAATAGCAATTTAAATTCCTGCAGCTTTCTCCTTTTATTTTAAATGCAGTACCATTTTATAGGTGAAAAATAATGTTCTTTTTTAAGGGAAAAAGCTGTTGGCAAAAGGATTGAACTAGCTTAGATGAAGGTAAAATAGAAAAGTACATTATTACAAAATCCATTATAAATCTCCAGAACCATTTGTTCTGGTAGAAAATAAGTATCTATAAAGATCAAGGATTTCTAATTAAATACAGGAAGTTCTGAACACTTGCATTTGTCTCTTTGAAATACAGCAATTGAACAGACAAATAAGCAAGAAACTTTCTTTTCGTTTCTAACTTTTGCATTAAGGAAAGTAAGGTGAAGACTCTTCGTACCCCAGAACCCTCCCTTGCGTTCCACCATCTTTCCAATTCTCCTCACCTTTACTTTTTGATAGCTTTCTGCCCACCTATGGTGGGGATGAGAGGAACTGAGGAGCAGCCAGGTAGCTAATGAGGTTTGAAGCACTGGTTTCAGTAAAATCATGTGAAGTGCCAAGTATTGAATAACTCACTGAGGAAATAATTAGGAAAGGTGACGAAGACTATATAGAAAATGACTAGAAGTCCAGTGCTTTTCTGTCTACCCTCAGGGTAGGTAGACATCATGAGTTACTGAATCCAGTCTTCTTGGCATAACATGTAGCTCAAGACTGAAAAGGAAAAAAAGTTCCCCCATGTTCTATAGCAAAATATAAACTGTAGATCCCATCACATATGTTAGAAGAAGACCATTTAACAGAACCTAAGTTTAATGAATCATTGTTGCTAATGTCTTATAAACAAACATCTATTCTCTTGACTATATCATCTCATCATAATGCGTATACCATTTATTTTATATTGGATCTTCATATTATAATATATCAATGCAAAGTAGTGTGGAATATAGATTCTCTGAGAGGAGTGAAATTTCTTAGTTGCAAACATTTAATTTCTATTTTGGAAATATTATGACTTTGGGAATATTTCACATTTTTTCATTCAATCAAATTGGTACCCAAGATGGTGGAAAGGTGAATACTTTTGTCACTTACTCCCTTATTCTTCTCTCTATATATTTAGAACTTCAAAGTAATTCTAAGAACCATATATACCCAGATATCAAAGATGCTACTCTGTTTTCAAGCCTTCCTTATACATTCTTTATTTCAATTTTTATTAATAATTGTATATAATATTGAATGTATTTTATCAGTCTCATAAATATTTATTTTAAAAGCTCTTGATCATCAAATGTTTCCATTCTAATTGTATACATTGATTGGTAGTTTAACATTTTATATTTGAATGAATAGAGACTAGGCATCATGTGGATATATAAAATCTAGAGAGATCATCAACAATTTACCTACCATGGGAGAGCTATTGACCTCTATCTAGTGGATGAAAGAGATAAGATTTTTACCCTGGTGAAGGAGCTAGAGGCATGTGCAAGTGTAATGTCATTGATACTACATAACAATCCAGAAACCTAGCAATCAAGATGGTCAGAGTGAGTAGGGGCTTACAGCTAAACACAATTACAGTCTGATGTATTAAAGAAACATAAATCATTTCTTATAAGATAAAGCAATCAGGGTCATAAATGGCTCTAGTAGTTATCCTTACTCCTTGATCCAATAATTTATGAAATTAAAACTGATAAACCATGCACACTGTCATTTTCCATTTGAGAGCCTTGTGAAAATTTTTAGAGAGATAGGAATTAGGAAATTGGAGAAAAGTAATATTAAATATTTAAGCATTTGAGAATGACCAGAGAAGGCCAATGTAATTTAAAAGGTAAGCAAATATCAGAGAAGTTCAAAACTCAACAAAAACTGGTTTTAGGTAATTTTATATTACTTCTATTCTCCATTTTTGTTACTAGAGTAAAACTAGTTCTAACTGCTGTGCTTCATCCTGCTCAAAGAAAAGTTCTAGGTAAGAAGATGGGCTGAATGTTTTCATGCAACCTGAATAAATTCATTTACTGGAATGTCAAAGTCAGATAGCAGTCTAACTTTTATTAAGGAAAGACACTGTTTTTGATATTATGAAGACACTAATAGCAAAGTACTCATGAGCGCTAAGAAAAATAGAAATGTTTTTTTAGGAAGGATCATGAGTGATTTATCAATCAATGGTCTGGCTGTAAAGTCATAAACACGACCAGTTCAAACACTAACTCAGGAATTTTCATGCCAGAATGTGTATTAGACTATTAGGGCATATTTGACCAGATAACAGATAGAATAATAAAGCTGAAGGGGAAGCAAGTATAAAGGATGAGGGATTTAGCAATTAATAAGTAGGTATATTTCTCACATATAAAATGTTAAATCTTTGATATCTGCAGTTAGTTGCATCAAAATGAAGTAATGCCGTCACCCCATGATCTTTTAGATTGCTGAAGTGTTCAGGGTCTTGGTTCAACACAGACAGTTGGATCAGACTGTGTACTTTTTTTTTTCTCTCTCTCTTTCAATTTCTCAAAAAAACTGACGAACTAAAAATGTGTGAGTCAATTTAAGGTTTTCTAGATATCATAAGAACTAAGTACTAATGTACCAAAGATTGTTCGCCAAATACTTAATCTCTTTTGACTGTTTACATTGATTATTTTATTGTCTTCACTGCACAATCTGTGCAGATCACTAATTATGTTGCAGTACATCCTCTTCGGTCTTGTTCAGCTTCTTCTCTCACTATTCATTTGAACTCTGAAGTGCCTTTGATATTCAGAGTTTGGTTACCTTACTTTAATTTAGCTTTGGGGCTGTACAATTTTTTAAACTTTAATTTTTCTCACATTTTTTTCAGAATCACAAAAGTATGACTCTTCTTATGCTTCTAGGGTCAGAGACTGACGAAAACAAATATTAGAAATCCTAAGAATACCAAAGGAGATGAGATGCATATTTGTTTTCCCAAATAATTTCTTTAGATGATGACCCTGTGGGTCAGTTTTAATTAAGTGGCAAATTTAACAGCGCTAATTGTGTTCAGTAATGTTATAGATTTCTTTCTGTATCACTGTGATAAGTAGAAAGCATATAAAGATAAATCATTGTTATCCATACACACAATTGACAATGACTTGAAGTATTCTACTAAAGCAGGCAATTTATGTCCCAAAGAAATATACATGCAGCCTTTCTTTCAGTCTAATTACTCTCCAGTAAAAATAAACGCTAACTAGTGATTTTAACTCAAGCTGCAACTGATCTGACTCACTGATATCCAATATAAAGAAGATATCTGGAAAACATCTCATAAAAGAAGAAAAATTAGATATTGCCCCTTGATCAGAGGACGAGTTTAAATGTTGTGTTCTACTGGGAGGTGCAAAACCTTTAGACCAATTATGTTAACTATTATATTTGCAGTTTTCAACAACGTCTATATTATTTCTATGTCATTTCATAGACATTATAAACTGCTAGTTTACTGTTTCTGGATATGTCAGTCACTTTGATTTTTTACCTTCATGTGTACTCATGTTCATCTCATTACCTTAAATACCTATCATATTATGTTACCTGTCAAAATTCTCCCCATCCTCTAAAAACAATTTCAGATGCTACCTCTTCTCTTAGGGTTTTTCTGATCCCCTTTAGCTAGTAAGGATTCATAAATACGTTGGTACTTCTCTCACTGAAAGGTGAGGTCTATGTGCCCTCCCCTTTAATTTCTCTGGGCTCTGTGACTACTTTGACTAATATAAAATGATAGAAGTGACGCTATGACAGGTCCCAGATCTGCACCTGAAGAAATCAGCAACTTCCACCCCAAGACTTGGATTGTTGGCCCTGGGGTAAGTCCACTGCCATGAAAGAAGTTTCACTATCTAGAACTATCATGGTATAAAGAAACCCAAGCTTCCAACATTGAGGGGCTGTGCGGAGAGAGAGAGAGATGCTTGGCCAGTCCTTGTTATTCTGGCCATCCCATTATAGGTAAAAGATACATGAGTGAAAAGGACATAGGACATTACAGTCTTGGCAGACAAAACAGAGAGGGAAAAAAATTTCAACCAATAGCCAGAGTCAATACCCCAGACATATGTAACTCTTTGAGTTATCCCAGCCACAGCTAGCTGTTTCAGGAACCTTCAGCTATTTAATCCACTCTAGCTGAGGCTACAGTCATTGCTCTGTAATAATAAACATAATTGAATGTTAACAGTTTTATGCCACAAAACTTTGGGATAAGTTGTTATGCAGCAATTTTTAATGGAAACATCCCATTATTGGATATTGGGTATCCCAAATTGTATATAATCTACCTTGTTTTGAGAACTAATAGTAAGTTCTATATGTGTTAATTCACTAAATTTGTCAAATTCTGCCTGTTTGACATTTAAGAATTTGTCTTCAGATACCTAATTTGGTTTAAATTCCTTACTAGTAAACAGTTGTATTTGTCCAAGTACCTCGCTTGATATATCCTACACAAAGAAAATGCTCAGTAAATATCTATTGAAATAAATTTCCTAGTTGATAATTCTCAAAATACTTTGTCACACATTTTGTAGTTTCAATAGATATAAAACCACAATATTATAGAATCTATATATCCAACCAAATAATTTATATTATTAACTAGAAGCTGCAGCTAAAAGAAAGGATTAATCACAATGTGTCCCTCTAAGATACACTACAATGAAAAGAAAAGATTTAAGTCCTAGCAGAGGAGTTGACCTTTAACTCGAAGTACTATTTCCAGTAAATATTGCAGAATGAACAAAACTAAAATGGGAAGCTCAGACCTGAGTTTCAAGGCATGTGAAAGAAAAATATAAAAAGGGAGTCCAGCTATCAGCCTAAATGAACAACATGCAAAGACTGTTTCTTCAGGTCAGCCTGTGATCTGTCAATATGCAATCAATCAAAGTGCTGAAATAACAGGCAAAATTGCTTGCTTCAGAGAGCACTGATTACACTCTGTTGAAACTGATGACATTCAAAGTAGCACATTCAAAAGCAACTAAAATATGCCTCTAAGAAATTAGAAAAATACATTTGTTGAAAATTTAGCCTAGGCAGAAAGTTCATTTATTGGATTATCAAGATCCCAGCAGCCAATTTGCTCACCCTTCAAATATAACATCTTATCAATATCAGAAAAAAAATCAAAACACTTGCTATTGTCTTGTCAAAACAAGTTATCTGCTACCTCCAAGCTACTTCTTCTTTATCATAAGACATTGTAGGGAAACAGCCCTCAGAAATAACACCACACATCTACAACCATCTGATCTTGACAAACCTGACAAAAACAAGCAATGGGGAAAGGAATCCCTATTTAATAAATGTTGGGAAATCTGGCTAGCCATTTGCAGAGAGCTGAAACTGGATCTCTTCCTTACACCTAATATAAAAATGAACTCAGGATGGATTACGGACTTAAATGTAAGAACCAAAACCATAAAAACCCTAGAAGAAAACCTAGGCAATACCATTCAGGACATAGGCATGGACAAAGACTTCATGAATAAAGCACGAAAAGCAATGGCAACAAAAGCCAAAATTGACAAATGGGATCTAATTAAACTAAAGAATTTCTGCACAGCAAAAGAAGCTATCATCAGAGTGAACAGGCAACCTACAGAATGGGAGAAAATTTTTGCAATCTATCCATTTGACAAAGGGCTAATAACCCAAATCTACAAAAACTTAAACAAATTTACAGGAAAAAAAGTAAACAATTCCATCAAAAAGTGGCCAAAGGATATGAACAGACACTTCTCAAAAGAAAACATTTATGTGGCCAACAAACATATGAGAAAAAGCTCATCATCACTGGTCATTAGAGAAATGCAAATTAAAACCATATTGAGATACCATCTCATCCTAGTTAGAATGGCGATCATTAAAAAGACAGGCAACAACAGATGCTGGAGAGGATGTGGAGAAATAGGAATGCTCTTACACTGTTGGTTGGAGTGTAAATTAGTGCAACCATTGTGGAAGACAGTGTGGTGATTCCTCAAGGATCTAGAACTAGAAATACCATTTGACCCAGCAATTCCATTACTGGGTATATACCCAAAGGATTATAAATCATTCTAATATAAAGACTCATGCACACATATGTTTATTGTGTCACTGTTTACAATAGCAACGACTTGGAACCAACCCAAATGCCCATCAATGATAGACTGTATAAAGAAAATGTGGTACATATACACCATGGAATACTATGCAGCCATAAGGGAAAAGGAGTTCATGTCCTTTGCATGGACATGGATGAAGTTGGAAACCATCATTCTCAGCAAACTAACAAAGAACAGAAATCCAAACACCCCATTTTCTCACTCGTAAGTGAGAGTCAAATGATGAGAACACATGGGCACAGGGAGGGGATCATCACACACCATGGACTGTTGGTGGGTGGAGGGCAAGGGGAGGGAGAGCATTAGGAGAAATACTTAATGTAGATGACGGATTGATGGTTGCAGCAAACCACCATGGCACATGTATACCTATGTAACAAACCTGCACGTTCTGCACATGTACCCCAGAACTTAAAGTATAATAAAAAAAGTAAAGAAATATAGAGTAGAATACTGGTTACCATAGTCTGGGGAAGAGTGATGTACACGAAAGGGGAGATGTTAATCAAAGTGTATACAGTTTTAGTTAAAAGGAGTATGTTTTGGAGACCTATTGTACTGCACTTTGAGTTGAGTTAATTTATTATATATTTGAAAATTGCCAAGAGTAGATTATATTTTCTCATAAAAAATGATGAGTATGTAAGTTAGTGGACATGTTTATTAGTTTAACTTAATCATTTAATACTGTGCAAATCTAGCAAAACACATTTTATGTCATGAATATATAATAAAAATTGTGGTAGGCTATGCATGTGGACAGATTAAATAGATAGATAAATAAATAGACTGATATTTTAGAGAAGAATTTGAACCAGATTAATTAATATAAATAAAATCATAAAGAAGAAAAAAATATGGTGTGTGTGCTAGGAAGAGAAAGGTTTTTCATTTATCTTAGTGTAAGTGGATGAAGAGATGTAGAAGATAGGGCTGAACAGCTAGTTTGAGTTTTCATTTAGGAGAACTTTGGATGCTGAATTTAATTTGTTGGTAAAGTCAGGGCAGACGAAGGGTATTTTAAGGTTAATGGAGAAAAATATAAGGCAACTCTCACAGGTTGCTTAATGGCAAAGAAAGAAGTTACACCTACAGGCTCCTTAGTAATCTAATTTATTTATTGGCATGCCCCCATTGTTTTTTATTTTGAATATTAGCATACATATTTGTATGTCCTAGCATATTTTTTTCTCTAAAGTCTTTGCTTTTCAAAGCTAATATGATTTTCTAATATATTAGTAAAAGGAGTCTAGAACCTCTTGTGGCAATTTTAGTGCTGGCCAGAATTTACATGTTCTATATAACGTGTACCAAGATATTTTCCTTTAAATTGCATTGATTGTCTTTTGAAATGAAATCTTTCCCTTAAGTGACATTTATATGATAAACTTATATTGTATTTGATTTGAAAAGCAGCCTTTTTAAGGTAGACATCCTGTATATGATTTAAGTCTGACCTCCCAATGGAATCATGAAACAGTTAGAAAAATAATGAACTACATCTTATATAATCTTTATCGCTACTTTAAAAATAAGCAATATATTCAGATTTAGTAGAAACATCCCTGAGGAACAATTTGTTTTCACAAATTAGATTGGTTCCTCACATGCAAGATGATTAAGCATTAAGGAGGAGGATATTGGACATTGTATACCCTGTAGGAATAGTATTTTATTTTCAGAAATAAGTTCAGCTCACTGATTAATGGAAGAGATAGTTGATGATAAAATAGAAAAGAACAATGCTACTCTTCTTACCTCCTTTCATTTTTAATTGGTTATAAGCAGGTGAAAGTTAAAACTTGGCAGTGATTGCTTTAGGAATTATTAAAATTACTCAGGTTAGTAGTATAGTTATATGGTCATCTTTAGTAAAACATCATTCAGAGTCATAGTCACAGCTATGAATATCACAGAATGGATATGTGACTTTGGGTTTTTTTTGTGGGATATTTTTTGAGATATTTAAGGCAGAAGTACCACCTTTACTTCATTTATTTTCATCACCCCCCTTTTTTCTCTCAGAAAGGATAAGGTTTTCATAGTACCAGAGACATTTATCTACTAAAACTTTGAACTAATTAAAATAAATAGAATATTATTTAATTTAAGAGAGTTGAAATCATTGAATTGATTCATTTAAACAAGGTAATTTGCAATGGGTCTATTTTTAGCCTATTTTCTTTATAGTAGTTAACACAAATTAATAGAAATCACATAATGTTGGAGGAGAAAGTATCAAAGGACATGGGTAATTTCTACAAGCCTCTGCGGAACAAGAAAAATTTAAAAATTTAAATATTTAATTGACAAAAAAGTGTATATATTCAAGGTATAAAACATAATAATTTAATACACATATGCATTGTATAATGATTATGATAATCAAATTAATTACCACATCCACCACCACCTATCCCGTACATTAGATCCCCAGAACTTACTGATTTTACAACTGAAATTACATATTATTTGACATAAATCTCTACAGGCGCTGGCAACCACTATTATATCCTTTGCTTTTATGAGTTCAACTTTTAGGGATTTCATATATAAGTAAGATCGTGTAGATTTGTCTTTCTGGGCCTGGCTTATTTTACTTAGCATAATGTCCTCCTAGTTAATCTGTATCATTGCAAATTGCAACAAGATACAATTTCTAATAAAATGTCTTTCGTCATTAAGGCTAGATATGGTTTCAGGCAAACAGAAATGTCTACTAAAACCTTTTGCCCTTTTTTTATTGGATTATTAGATTTTTTATAGATTTGTTTGAGCTCCTTATATATTCTGGTTGTAAATCTGTTGTCAGATGGGTAATTTGCAAATATTTTACCCATTCTGTGGATTGTCTCTTCACTCTGTTGATTGTAGCTTTTGCTGTGCAGAAGCTTTCTAACTTGATGTGATGCAATCCGTTCATTTATGCTTTGGTCGTGTATACTTAGGGTATACGGCTTAAGAAATTTTTGCCCAGACCAATATTTGGAAGATTTTCACAGTGTTTTATTGTATTCGTTTTATATTGTGAGGTGTTAGATTTAAGTGTTTAAGCCATATTTTTATATTTTTGTATATGGTGAGAGATAGGGGCCTAGTTTAATTCTTCTGTATATGGATATCCAGTTTTCTGAGCACCAATTATTGAAGAGACTGTCTTTCCACCAGTGTATGTTCTTGGCACCATTATTGTAAATGTGTTCACATGAAGTGTGTATATGCGTTTCTGGGTTCTCTATTCTGTTCCATTGGTCTACGTGTCTGTTTTTATTCCAGTACTATGCTGTTTTGGTTACTCTGTAGTATAACTTGAAGTTAGTTAATGTGATTCCTCCAGTTTTATTCTTTTTGTTTGGTATAATATTGGCTATCCTGGGTCTTTTGTGGTTCTATATGAATTTTAGAATTTTGTTTTTCTATTTCTGTAAAGAATTATCGGTATTCTGGTAGGAATTGCATTAAATCTGTAGATAGTTGTGAGTAGTATGGACGTTTTAACAATATTGATTCTTTCAATTCAGGAACATGAAATATTTCTTTATTTTTTAGCATCCTCTTCAATTTCTCTTATCAGTGATTTATAGTTTTTATTGTAGAGATATTTTATATATTTGATTAAGGTAATTTCTAAATATTAAACTTTACTTGTGGCTATTACTAATTTGATTACTTTTAACTTTTTTCCGATTGTTTACTGTTGGTATATAGAAATGCTAAAATTTTTATTTATTTATTTATTTATTTATTTATTTATTTATTTATTTATTTTGAGACAGAGTCTAGCTCTGCTGCCCAGGCTGGAGTGCAATGGCACGATCTTGGCTCACTGCAACCTCCACCTCCTGGATTCAAGCAATTCTCTGTCTCAGCCTCCCGAGTAGCTGGGATTACAGGCGCGTGCCATCACGCCTGGCTAATTTTTTGTATTTTTAGTAGAGACAGAGTTTCATCATGTTAGCCAAGATTGTTTCAAACTCCTGACCTCGTGATCCAACCGCCTCCACCTCCCAAAGTGCTGGGATTACAGGCATGAACCATCGGGCCTGGCCGTGAATTTTTGTATGTTGATTTTATATCTGCAACTTTACTGAATTTGTGTATCAGTTTTAATAGTTTTCTGGTAGAGTCTTTAGGTTTTTACAAATGTAAGATTCTATCTTCTGCAAACAAGGATAATTTTACTTCTTCCATTTCAATTTTGATGCTAGCTCTTCCTTTCTCTCTTTCTTTCTCTTTCTTTCTTCCTTCCTTCCTTCCTTCCTTCCTTCCTTCCTTCCTTCCTTCCTTCCTTCCTTCCTTCCTTCCTTCCTTTCTTTCTTTCTTTCTTTCTTTCTTTCTTTCTTTCTTTCTTTCTTTCTTTCTTTCTTTCTCTCTCTCTCTCTTTCCTTCTTCCTTTCTTTCTCTTTCTTTTATCTCTCCCCTTCCTTTCCTCCCTCCCTCCCACCCTTCTTCCTCTCTTTCTCTTTCTTTCTCCCTCTCTCTCTCTCCCTCTCTCTCTTTCTTTCTTCTTTCTTTTCTTTTCCTCCACTCAGGTCTTTAAATACTGTGAAAGGTAATTGTGATGAAAGTGGAAATCCATGTCTTGTTCAATATTTTAGAGGAAAGGCAGTTAGTTTCTGCCCATTCAGCATGATACCAGCTGTGGATCTGTTTTACACGGCTTTTACTATGCTTTGGTATACCTGTTCTATCCCAAATTTTTCAGAGTTTTTATCATAAAGGATTCTTGAATTTTTTGAAATTCTTTTCCAGCGTCAATTGAAATAATCATATATATTTTATCTTTCATTCTGTTGATATGATGTATCCCATTGTTTGATTTGTGTATGTTGAACCATCCTTGCAATCCTAGGAATAAATCCCATGTGGTCATGATGAATGATCTTTCTAATGTATTTTTCAATTTGGTTTGCTAGTATTTTACTGAGAACTTTTCTGTCAATATTCATCAGAACTATTGGCCTGTAGTTTTCTTTTCTTTTTTTTTTTTTAATGTGTCTTTGTGGGCTTTTGATATCGGGATAATGCCAGTCTCATAGAATGAATTTGAGAGTATTCTGTCCTCCTCTATTTTTCAGAATAGCTTGAGGAGGATTGACATTATCTCTTCTTTAAACACGTAGTTGAATTCAGTGGTGAAACCATTGGGTTCTTAACTTTTGTATACTCAGAGACTTTTTAGTATGGCTTCAATATAGTTGCTTGCCATTGGTTTGTTCAGGTTTTAGATTTCTTCCTTTGTCAATCTTGGTAGGTTGTGTGTGTCTAGGAATTTGTCCATTTCTTCCAGATTTTCCAATTTATTGGCATATAGTTGCTTATAGTAGCCACTAATAATCCTTTCCATTTCTGCAGAATCATTGTAATATCTTCTTTTTCATTTCCGATTTTATTTATTCGTACCTTTTCTATTTTTTCTTAGTTTGGCTCAAGTTTTGTCAATTTTGCTGTGAGATAGAGCAAAAGCAGTACTAAGAGTGAAGATTATAGCTATAAGTTCCTACATCAAAATGGAAAAACTTCAAATAAACAATTTAATGAGGTATATTAAAGAACTAGAAAATCAAGTATAAACCAAACCCACACTTAGCAGAAGGAAAGAAATAATAAAGATTAGGGAAAAAGTAAATAAAGTTGACATGAATAATCAACATCTTTTAAATAAAATTAGGCAGGCAGCTACAAGTCTACCTAATAGTATTCACAAATAGAACACATATTTCCATTCTATACTTAAAAATATCTGAGAGACCTTTCCTAATATATTCCTAATATATGAATACACTGTCTACAGGATTTCCTTAATCTATCAGTCTATAATAGCAATCCTGTAAAACGGAGAATAAGGTTAGAAATGATTAAAAAATGAAGTTATTTGAATCTCCTTGGATTATTAGGCAAGCTTCAAGAAAAGCAGCTATAAACAAAAGAAAGCAAGTTTAGTCAAAACTGGATTGACAAGACCATACATTATCAGCATTCAAGGCCTCCTTTTTTTTTTTTTTTTTTTTTTTTTTTTGAGACGGAGTCTTGCTCTGTAGCCCGGACTGGAGTGCAGTGGCCGGATCTCAGCTCACTGCAAGCTCCGCCTCCCGGGTTCCCGCCATTCTCCTGCCTCAGCCTCCCGAGTAGCTGGGACTACAGGCGCCCGCCACCTCGCCCGGCTATTTTTTTGTATTTTTAGTAGAGACGGGGTTTCACCGTGTTAGCCAGGATGGTCTCGATCTCTTGACCTCGTGATCCGCCCGTCTCGGCCTCCCAAAGTGCTGGGATTACAGGCTTGAGCCACCGCGCCCGGCCTCAAGGCCTTCTTAAATGACAGAGTGGTAAAGGTATTACTGGAATTAACAAAATATACCCCATTACTGGACTTCTCAGGTTAGGATTTCTTTCCTAATTTCACTAAGAATGCCTTTGGTAATTAACCTTTTTTTCCTGGTTGCCCTCCATAAACCGAAAGAGTTAAGTAAAACAACACAATTGGGACAGTTCCTCAATATCTAATGAATAAAATTCTCCATAATAAGCCTGCTGATTTTCACAATCTAGTTTCTCTGATATCATAGAAAAGCAGAAAAAAAACATGCATTTTGATGAAGTTTAATAAAAATCCGTGTTGTGAAAAGGATCCATGTGCTTTTCAGTGTTTATTTTCTGTTTGTCATCACTTGTTAATAATCTCTTCTCTGGTAACAGAACAATGATTTGGCAATCACCTAGGGTATTCTGTAAAGATGTCATGGTTAATTCAGATAAATATTAGATTATCCACATATCTGGCAGCAGAGGTTATTGTTCAACATTCATGCTTCTAACAGTAATAAATATTGTCTGTGGGTGCATGTTGGCCAGCAGATAATTTGGGTAAAATATAGTCCATATAAGTAAGGCTAGTGAAAAAGCAATTGCTTTCCCAGCCACTTTTTCAAAGTCTCCTTTTCTTCTGCCTTTAACCCACTTTTTTTTTTTTTTTTTTTAAATTTATTTATTATTATTACACTTCAAGTTGTAGGGTACATGTGCACAACGTGCAGGTTTGCTACATATGTATACTTGTGCCATGTTGGTGTGCTGCACCCATCAACTCGTCATTTACATCAGGTATAACTCCCAATGCAATCCCTCCCCCCTCCCCACTCCCCATGATAGGCCCCGGTGTATGATGTTCCCCTTCCCGAGTCCAAGTGATCTCATTGTTCAGTTCCCGCCTATGAGTGAGAACATGCGGTGTTTGGTTTTCTGTTCTTGTGATAGTTTGCTGAGAATGATGGTTTCCAGCTGCATCCATGTCCCTACAAAGGACACAAACTCATCCTTTTTTATGGCTGCATAGTATTCCATGGTGTATATGTGCCACATTTTCTTAATCCAATCTGTCACTGATGTTTCTTTTTTTTTTTTTTCATTTCAAATACCATTGGCTGTGGAAGTAGAATTGAGTGTCATTCCTTTTACTCTAGATTCAAAATATGTATGCTTTTTTGAAAATATTGTTTTCTCTCTAAATACTTGTATTTATCATTAATTTCACTTTTCTTGATAAAACTTGCATCTCTCTAAGATGTAATTTGCAGCTCCTTATACGCATGGCTATTTTGCTAAATATTGATCACTTTTCTTTGTGTTACACCATGCCTTCCTACATCTTTTCTAATTTCTCATCTATGCATCGTTTGCTATTTAAAAAAAAAAAGATTAGCTTTTGTTTTAATTTCTGTCTTGACAGATATTTGACTCATTAGCTTCATTTATTTGTTCATCATTGCATAAAATTACAATAGAATAAGTGAATTGTTAAATAGAAGTTTATGGCATTGCTAAAAAAAAGGATATTGGTGACGTAGAGGAGGCAGCACCTAGCTTCCTGGTCATCTGAAAAGGTTTCTAAGAGGACGTAACATCTGTTTCCAGGCTACAGAGATGAATAGGACTTTACAATTATTTTTTTAAAAAAGCAAGAAGGACATGGTAGGCAGAAGAAATGCTATATGTAGAGGCATGTAGGCATAGTAGGCATAAAGCAGGATGGCATATATGGAGAAATCTTAGTAATTCAGCGTGGCTAGTGTAAAGTGGGACAGGGAAGGTGGCTGGAAATAAGTATAAATGAATGTACAGAATCTAGATCATGGAAAGACTTGTATCTCAGTGGATGATGCCAAGCACTGAATGAATTTTGAGAAGAGAGTGACCTGATTAAGTTTGTATGTTAAACATATCATTCTGTGGATATTTTAAAGCTATATTGGCAAGAATGAAAACTGGAGGCAAAAGAATTATTAAAATAATTCAAATGAGAGGCAATGAGGGCTTGACCTAAGGCAATGGCAGTGGAGATGGAGAGAATGGGATAGGTACAAAAGAAATTCAAAACTTGATGATTAATTGTGTACAAGGAAATATTTGAGAAGAAAGAATAAAAGATTACTTCCTGGTTTCTGGCTTAGGTGACAGGGTGTATAATGATGACATTCACCAGGATAGGGAGTATGTGGAGTGGGGACAGAGTGGGAAGAGATTTAAAAAATCAGTTTTAGAGATATTTGTTATGAGAAGGATTTGGGACAAGCAGTAGGGAGATGTTTAATATGAAATTAAGGCCAGGAGAAAAAAACTGGGAGCTTTTGGCAGATGTGAGAGTCAGCCTAAACACGGTAGTTGAAGCTGAAGGTGTATTTGAGATTGCTCACGCTGAGTACATGGGAAAATGTATACAGAGAGAAAGAAAAAATAGTGCCCTGGAAAATTTTTCATAGTATTTAGTAGAGTTATCATTCATCCTGTGTTATTTTTTGATCATTTTAGTGGATCTAATTCTGTGCCTCTCCATTGGGATAGCAAAATTTTGTTTGAAATTTGAAAAGAAATAACTAAGATTAAGTGTTAAATAACTAAGATTTAAATAACTAAGTTTTAAATCTCACATTTAGAAACTACTGATCTTCAGTTAGTAATGCTGAAATTATTTCAGTGTTAGTGACTGGGTGTACATTTTTTCTTCAGCTTTATAGGATAACCCTTACGTTATATTTAAATTAAAATGGCTTAGATACTCATTTCAAAGATGATAAAAAAAAATCTCAGCATCCCTCAACATCTGATGATTCACATGAAATTTGTTTCTTTTAATCTCTTCTTGTCCTCTCTTTTTGCTGCTGAATTTTCATTATATTCCTGTTTTACCTCTTATTTTTTTTCTTTTCTTTCAGGTGTGTGCACTTAAACATAAAGTATTTTTCTCCCTTGTTTTTCCAAAGTCCTTCACATATATTGGTGGTATTTGTTACAAATTCACTCAAGTCTCTGGGACATGATGGATGGGAGCTTCTGTCACAAAACTGCTCACCAGAAAAGTAAAATTAAGTAAGTAATGGAGATCTTTGTTCTTAAAAATTATTTGGTTATATTATGCACAAGAAATACTTTTGTCTTTTTTTTTTTTTTTTTCCTCAATACATCTGTCCTCTTTCCATATTTTTTGGCTGATTTCCTAACTATGCATATTGGTTAAGATAACAAGTTCTAGAACTCAATTGCTTTAGTGTGAAGTCTGATCTTTGCTATATACTCGTGATGTGATTTGGGGAAAATTATCCAGTCTCTCTCTGTGTCTTGCTTATCTAATCAGGAAAATAAAGATATTACTTTCCTCATAGGATTGTATTGAAGAATAAATGAGCGATGTATATAAAAGTGTTAGGACAATGCCTAGCAAATTCTCAATATAATGTTAGCTCTTATTATTTTTGTTTTTATCACTACCTTGCCCTTTCCTCTGATATCTAGCATTATCTTCCTACAAAACTCTCTTCCCCTCTAAAATTCAAAATTGCTACAAGTTTTTATGAAAAACAACTCAGCTCTGTTTGTTTAAAAAGTTCCTTAGAGAAACAATAACTGTGCCAAAATATGTATTAGACATAAATATAATTCAAAAAGATATTTAGAATGGTATTAGCATTCCTCCCAGTAGGGAACCTTATAAGTCTTTTAGAATTTATATGCAGTTATATGTTTACAGATAATATATCTAAAGTTTATTTGGTACAACAGAAGTCAGTTTTCATCTAGTAACAAAGAATTATTTCTTAAATAAAAGAATGGGAAAACTAGGGGAAAATATTCTCTTAACATTAAATAAGTTCAGTATTGAAAAATACAGTTCTTACCATTTTTTTTTTTTATTTTTACCTGAGGCAACTCACATATTTTCCGCAGCAAGGGAGACTATCTCAGTTCTATCATTTTTCTGAAGTCTTCACATTATATGGAAAATACATATTACTCCAAATGTTACACAAACTACACCCCCAAAAGTTTTTTGTTATTAAAAGAAATTTTCAGAGAGAAGAGGTAGAGCAAGGTAAGGATAACACTGCGATGCATAACATATCTTCTTATCATAACCCATTAGAGTTTAGATCTATTTATTTCCTCTTAGCAAATTGAAGATAGCATTATTCAACAGTAAACTGGTCTTTTTTATCTGATTTATTAGTGAATTAGTAATTAAAAATTCTGTTAAGCAGCTATTAAGAGATAAAATTATATAGAGAAAAGTGTCTCATTTTATAGTCAAACAGACCTGATTTTGCAGTCAAACTGTTCCACTTATTAGTTGTATTTTCTTGGGCAAGATATTTGAATATACTGGGATTTAGTTTTCTCATTTGAGAAATGAGGATAAAAATGTTGCATACTATAAAAGTTGTTATAAAGATTACCATAATGAATATAAAAAACCTAGCATAATTTCTGGCTCATACCATAGGCTCAAAAAAGTGCTAGCTTTGAGTGTTATAAGGAATAATTATTTATTTGAAAACACTTATCTAGTAGCTTTCGTAAGCAAGCTACCAATTTTGGCACTCAATATATTGTGATGAACAAATTACACATGGTCCCTACTTTCATAGAAAGTAATTATCATTATTATTGTTACTATTGTTTACTCCCATTTTTGGATTATCAATTTCCACAGACTAGGAGTACAAAAAGCACAACAATAATATTTATGATGAATGTAGACTGTTCTTTTACATCATTTCAGTATTTGGAATATCTTAGGACCGTTGTGTCAACTATCAATTCTTCTATTTGATGATTATGGAGATTCAAACGATGTAGGAGTTTTTAATGATTCTGTATCAATTTTAGGGCATATCCTGTTCTCTTGACTGAATGCATTCCTCCCAATTTCATATGTTGAAATTCCTACTCCCAAGGTGATGGGGGAAAGGAAATGAGGCCTTCCAGAGAAGATTAAGTAATGAGAGTAGAGCACTCATAATGAAGCTAGTGCCTCTAAAATCGAGACCCAAGATAAACTTTTGCTCCTTTTGTTATGTGGTGACACGGAAAGAGGTGTCTATGAATGAGATGAGTATTCACCAGACAATCTGTAAGAATTTACCTGAGACTTCTTAGCCTCAAGAACTCTGAAAAATAAATTCGTGTTAAATTTAAGTCATCCAGTACATAGTGTTTTTCATAGCAGCTCAAATGGACTAAGACATTGTGGAAGCATATTTTTAAATGGCCTATTGCTAATGTGTTTTTAAATATAGAATAAAACATTTTCGGGCTATTTTAGCTTTCTGACATTTTGAATTCTGGATAAATTGAGGTAGAGTAATATTTTGAAAAATATTGTGTACATATATAGGAATTATTATTACTTTCCAAAGTAATAGCAATAACATTAATTTTAAAAATAATTTTGTTTGAAAAAAATGATTTATATTTCTCAAAACTTATACCTGAGGGAAATTTAAATACCTAAGCAATTAATATATGTTTAAGGACTTCTGAGAAACAGAAAATTTTTAAGTTTAAGGTATCAAGTGATATTATACTTACTAACTTAAGTAAAGAATGCTAATGATAACTAATGATAGCTAAGACTTTTTGAGGTACTATTATTTCCAACTATTGTAGTAAGTGCTTATATTAATTTAGGTGTTTCATTTAAAGTTCACAGCAACCTGTAAAATAGTATATTAATTGTCTCATTTTATATATGTTTTCTGAACATGTTCTATGCCTACAATGCACTGTTCTGGGTACTTGTGCAAAAAGATGTCTGTCAATTACATGAAAAAATATAATGTATGTAAGAAGTTCCAGATAAGTGGTAAAGAGGTAGCAATCACATACCTGATGGTAGGATTACTAGATACCACATAATGGGATAAGAATGTGATCTGAGCCTAAAAGGATATATTTGACTTCACAAGATAAAGAAAATGAAGGCAGGCTTTTAAGAGAGAAAAATGTCATGGACAAACTTGTTAAGGTAAGAATTACAAGGTTTTAGTTCAACTGACATAGAGTGCTTTTTGGAATATGTGAGCTTATGATGGAAATAAAAGCCTGGACCAGAGCTTAGAAGACCCTGGATACAAGACAGAGAAGTTTGAGTCTGGCCTATAGGATATATTTCCTTTTTATTTAAGAAAGGGGACAGCATAATAAAAATAAAGTTTTAAATTAAAAAAAAATTCTAGAGATAAGCAGATTTCTGGATTCAAAAATCCAAGTTAATTGGTGACTGTAATAGTTAATATTGAAGACATTTAGGCTCAAACTAAGGAGTTGAACATGAGAATGGATAAGAAAATAAGAAAATAAAGATAAACCTTATAAAATCTAGGGAGAGATTCTTAGCTAAGTAAAAGTAAAGAGAAAATCTGAAATGGTTCAAATATTTGATGTCTTATTGAGTGAATAAAAACATTAACTGAGATAAGAAATTAAGGTAATGTAATGGAATGTGGGAGAAAAAAGAAGAAATGTTCCCTTGTTACTGCCTGTCTTTTGAATATATACAATTTTAAATGAGGTGAGATATTTCATTGTAGTTTTAATTTTCATTTCTCTGATGATCAATGATGTTGAGCACATTTTCATATTCCTGTTTGCCATTTGTATGTTTTCTTTTGAGAAACGTCTTTTCAAATATTTTGCCCATTTCTTGATCCGACTGTTACAGATTTTTTCCTATAGGGTTGTTGAGCCCCTTGTATATTTTGGTTATTAATCCCTTGTCAGATGAGTAATTTGAAAATATTTTCTTGCATTCTGTAGGTTATCGCTTCACAATATTTCATTTTGTGTTGTGCAGAGGCTTTTTACCTTGATGTTACCCCACGTGGCTGGATAGGCCTCACTATCATGGCAGAAGGTGAAAGGCACGTCTTACATGGTGGCAGGCAAGAGAGAATGAGAGCCAAATGAAAGGGTAAGCCCTTTATGAAACAATCAGATCTTGTGAGATTTATTCACTAAATCAGTATGAGGCAAACAGTATGAGGGAAACAGTATGAGGGAAACCACCCCTATGATTCAATTATCTCCTACTGGTCCCTCCCACCATATGTGGGAATTATGGGAGCCACAATTCAAGATGAGATTTTGGTGGGGACACAGCCAAACCATATCATTTTGCCCTTGGCTCCTCCCAAATCTCATGTTCTCACATTTCAAACACATGCCTTCCCAACAGTTCCCAAATGTCTTAATTCGTTTCTGTCTTAACTCAAAAGTCCACAGTACAAGGTCTCATCTGAGACAAGGCAAGTCTCTTCTGCATATGAGTCTGTACAATCTGCCTATGAGCCTGTAAAATCAAAAACAAGTTAGTTACCTCCTAGACACAATGAAGTACAGGCATGATGAAAATGCATCCATTCCAAATGAGAAACATTGGCCAAAATGAAGGGGCTCCAGACCCCATACAAGTCCAAAGTTCAGCAGAACAGTCAAATATTAAAGCTCCAAAATTATCTTCTTTGATTGCATGTCTCACATCCAGATCATGCTAATGCAAGAGGTGGGTTCCCATGGTCTTGGGCAGCTCCACCTCTGTGACTTTGCTGGGTACAACTCTTCTCCTGGCTGTTTTCATGGGCTGGCATTGAGTGTCTGTGGCTATTCCAGGTCCATGGTACAAGCTGTCAGTGGATCTACCATTCTGGGGTAGTGGTCCTCTTCTCACGGCTCCACTAGGCACTGCCCCAGTGGAGAGTCTGTGTGGGAGCTCCAACCTTATATTTTTCTTGCATATTGCACTAGCAGAGGTTCTCCATGAGGGCTCCATCCCTGCAGCAAATGTTTGCCTGGACATCCAGGCATTTCCATAACTCCTCTGAAATCTAGGCAGAAGTTCCCAAACTTCAATTCTGGACTTCTGTACACTCGCAGGCTCAACACTGTGTGACAGCTGCCAAGGCTTGGGGCTTGCACCCTCTAAAGCCATGGCCCAAGCTGTACCTTGTTCCCTTTTAGCCACAGCTGGCATGGCTGGGATGCAGGGCACCAAGTCCCAAGGCTGCACAAAGTAAGGGGTCCCTGGGCCTGGCCCATGAAACCATTTTTTTTTTCTCCTAGGCCTCCAGGCCTGTAATGGGGAGGGCTGCTGTGAAGACCTCTGACATGCCCTAGAAACATTTTCCCCCTTGTCTTTGTGATTAACATTTGGCTCCTTGTTACTTATACAAATTTCTGCAGCAGGCTTGAATTTCTTCCAAGAATATAGGTTTTTCTTTTTTATTGCATCATCAGGTTGTAATTTTCCAAACTTTTATGCTCTGCTTCCCTTTTAAAACTGAATGCTTTTAACAGCACCCAAATCAAATCTTGCCAATTAGAAATTTATTCTACCAGATACCCTAAATCATCTCCCTCAAGTTCAAAGTTCCATAAATATCTAGGGCAGGGCCAAAATGCTGCCAGTCTCTTTACTGTAATATAGCAAGAGTCACCTTTATTCCAGGTCCCAACAAGTTCCTCATCTCCATCTAAGATCACCTCGGCCTGTATTTCATTGTCCATATCATCAGCAGCATTTTTGTCAAAGCCATTCAACAGGTATCGAGGAAGTTCCAAACTTTCTTACATTTTTCTGTCTTCTGAGCCCTTCAAACTCTTCCAACCTCTGCCTGTTACCCAGTTTCAAAGTCACTTCCACATTTTTGAGTATCTTTACAGCAGTGCCCCACTCCTGGTGCCAATTTACTGTATTATTCTGTTCTCATGTTGCTGATAAAGACATAACCAAAACGGGGTAATTTCAAAAGAAAAAGAGGTTTAATGGACTCAAAGTTCCACGTGGCTGGGGAAGCCTCACAATCATGGTGGAAGGCAAAAGTCATGTCTTTCATGGTGGCAGGCAAGGGAGAATGACAGCCAAGTGAAAGGGGAAACCCCTTATAAAACCATCACATCTGGTGAGACTTATTCACTACCAGGAGAACAGTATGATGAAAACCAGCCCTGTGATTCAATTCTCTCCCGCCAGGTCCCTCCCACAACACGTGGGAATTGTGGGAGCTACAATTCAAGATGAGATTTGGGTGGGGCACAGCCAAACCATTTCATGGTGTATGGCTCAAGAAATTTTTGCCTAGACCAATATTCTGAAGATTATTCACAATGTTTTCTTGTATTAATTTCATAGTTTATGGCGTTAGATTTAAGTCTTTAATCCGTGTTTTTAAATTTCCATATATGGTGAGAGATGAGAGTCTAGTTTAATTCTTCTGTATACGGATATCCAGTTTTCCCAGCGCCATTTATTGAAGAGACTGTCTTTTCACCAGTCTATGTTCTTGGCTGTATTATTGTAAATCAGTTCACAGTAGGTGTGTGGATGTGTTTCTGGGTTTTCTATTCTGTTCTATTGGTCTACACATCTGTTTTTATTCCTGTACCATGCTGCTTTGGTTGGTATAGCTCTGTGGTGTAATTTGAAGTCAGTTAATGTGTTTCCAGTTTTGTTCTTTTTGCTTGGTATATTGTTGGCTATTCTGGGTCTTTTGTGGTTCCACATAAATTTTAGGATTTGTTTTTCTATTTCTGTGAATAATGTTATTGGTATTCTGATAGGGATTACATTAAATCTGTAGGTAGCTGTGGCATGGACATTTTAACAATATCGATTATTTCAATACATGAGCGTGGAATATTTCTCTATTTTGGGGGGTCCTCTTCAATTTCTGTTATCAGTGTTTTCTACTTTGTATGTTAGAGACCTTTTATATATTTGATTAAGGTAATTTCTAGATATTTAATGTTATTTTTGGTTATTATAAATTTGGTTACTTACTTTTAAAATTTCTTTTTTTGATTGCTCACTGTTGGTATATAGAAATGCTATGAATTTTTGTATGTTGATTTTGTATCTGCAACTTTACTGAATTCGTGTATCAGTTCTAACAATTTTTTGGTAGAATCTTTAGGTTTGTCCAAATATAACATCATATTGTCTGCAAACAAGGATAATTTTACTTCTTCCATTCCAATTTGGATGCCCTTTTTATCTTTCTCTTTTGTAAGTACTAGCTAGAATAATGACAAAAGAGAAAGATAAAAATAATAGGTGTGAAAGTGGGCATCCTTGTCATGTTCTAAATCTTAGAGAAAGGCTTTCAGTATTTTCTCATTCAGTATAATACTGTGGTATAACAGCTGTGGGTCTGTTGTATATGGCTTTTATTTTGTTGAGATATGTTCCTTGTATTTCCATTTTAATGAGGATTTTTATCATGAAGACACATTAAATTATATTAAATGCATTTTCAGCATTAATTGAAATAATTATATTGTTTTCATCCTTTATTATGTTAATATGATGTACCACACTGATTGATTAGCATATGTAGAACTAACCTTGTATCCCAGGAATAAATCCAATTTGGTCACAACAACACATCTTTCTAATGTGTTGTTCAATTTGCTTTGCTTGTATTTTGTTAGGGATTTTTGTCAATATTCATCATAGGTATTGGCCTGTAGTTTTCTTTTGCTAATGTTTCTTTGTCTGGTTTTGGTAACAGGGTAATACTTGCTTCACAGAATAAGTTTGGAAGTTCCCCCCTGCCCCGCTCTAAAAGTTTAAGGAAAATTAGTATTAGCTCTTTAAATATTTGGCAGAATCCAGTAGTGAAGTCATTGGGACCCAGGCTTTCCTTTAATGGGAAAATTTTTATTATGGCTTTGAACTGGTTACTTCTTGTTGGTCTGTTCAGATTTTGGTTTTTCTCCTTATTCAATCTTGGTAGGTTGTATGTATCTAGTAACTTGTCCATTTCTTCTATGTTTTCAAATTTATTAACATGTAGTTATTCGAAGTAGCCACTAATGATACTTTCATTTTTTTGCAGTATCAGTTGTAATGTCTCCCTTTTTTTATTTTGGATTTTTTTTAATACGCATTACCTCTCTTATTTTCTTTGTTTTGTTCAAGGTTTGTTCATTTTGTTTAACTTTGCAAGAAATCAACCTTTTGTTCCATTGATATTTTGTATTATTTTCTTCATTTCAATGTTGCTTCTATCTGCTCTGATCTTTATTACTTATTTCTTCAACTGATTTTTGTTTTGGTTTGTTGTGGCTTTTCTAGTTCTTTGAGGTGCATTGTTAGGTTGTTTATTTGCAGTTTTCCATCTTTTTTGATTTACGCATTTATGGTTATAAAATTCTCTCTTAATAATGTTTTTGCTCTATCCTATGGGTTTTTGTGTGATGTGTGTCCATTATTATTTGTTTCAAAGAATTCTTCAATTACTTTCTTAATCACCTGTCATTCAAGAACATATAGTTTAATTTGCATGTATTTGTTTAGGTTTCAAAATTATTCTTGTAGGACAGGTCTGGTGTTTCTAAAAGCTCTCAGCTTTGTTTGTCTGTGAATGTCTTTGTTTCTCCTACATATTTGAAGGATATTTTTGCCGGATATATTACTCTATGTTAAAAGATTTCTTTTTCAGCACACTGACTATGTCATGCCACTCTCTCCTGTCCTGTAAGATTTCTACTAAAAAGTCTGTTGCCAGATGTATTGAAGCTCCCTTGTGTGTTGTTTGTTTATTTTCTCTTACAACTTTTAGGATACTTTCTTGATCTTTGATCTTTGGAAGTTTTATTTTTAAATGCCTTGAGGTAGTCTTGTTTGTGTTAGATCTGCTTGGTCTTCTATAACCTTCTTGTACTTAAACTTGATATTTTTCTCTAAGTTTGCAAAGTTTTCTGTTATTCTCACTTTGAATAAACTCTCTTCCCCTATCTCTTTCTCTACCTCCTCTTTAGGGCCAATAACTCCTAGATTTGCCCTTTTGAGGCTATTTCTAGATCCTGTATGCATTTTTTATTGTATTTTTTTTTCTCCTCTGACTATATATTTTCAAATACCTTGTCTTCAAGCTGACTAATTCTTTCTTCTGCTTGATCCATTATGCTACTAAAAGACTCATGCATTCTTTAGTATGCCAATTAAATTTTTTAGCTTCAGAATTCCTGCTTTAATTTTAGAATTATTTAAATCTCTTTGCTAAAGGTATGTGATGTAATTCAGAGTATCTTTTCTGTGTTATCTTGAGAAGTTTTTGGTATCCTCAATTCAGGCATTTTGAATTTTCTGTCTCAAAGTTCATATATCTGTCTTTCTCTAGGATTGATTTCTGGAATCTTATTTAGTTCATTTGGTGAGGTCATGTTTTCCTGAATTGTCTTGATACTTCTAGATGTTCATCTGTATCTGGGCATTGAATAGTTAGATATTTATTGTAGTCATCACTGTCTGATATAGTTTTTCCCCATTCTTCCTGAGAAGGCTTTTCAGACATTTGAAAAGACTTGGGTGTTGTGGTCTAAGTTGTACCTGCTTTAGGGGGCAGCCAAAGCCCAGTAATGTTATGGCTCTTGCAAACTCATAGAGGTACTGCCTGATGATCTAGGACAAGTTCCCTGTGGCCACCACCTTTGTGACTGCAATGGGTCAGATTTGAAGCCAGCACAGTACTGGATCTCACAAAAGCCTTGCTATAACTACTCCCTGGCTACTGTCTGTGTTCACTTAAGGCCCTGGGGCTCTGCAATAAGCAGGTGGCAAAGCCAACCTGGCCTGTATGTTTCCCTTCTGGGTCCAAGTTCCTTCAGGCCCCAGGTGGG
Organism: Chlorocebus sabaeus; assembly: GCF_047675955.1. Lineage (NCBI taxonomy): Eukaryota > Metazoa > Chordata > Mammalia > Primates > Cercopithecidae > Chlorocebus > Chlorocebus sabaeus. Next base: position 59,839,727 of record NC_132933.1, read on the forward strand.
TCCAGAGGTTTTATCCTGGAGTTAGAAACTAGTCAAAGATCTTCTGTATCTCCAATTTCCCCATTTGTATTATTATTTTTTTCCTAAAATACAGTTATTGGTCGTAGGTTATGGGTTTTTTGTTTGTTTTGCTGAAGCTATTACAGTAATATAATATGGCAGCGTTTTCAAAATAAAGCATGTATGCATATCGAGAAACTAATGACTAACCACAATATCCATTGTGTGGAAGATAGCATTTTGAGAATATCTATATAAACATTTGAAATAAAACTTTCTGAAGAAGAAACGTGATGTTTCAACAATTTTCTCTGGATCGGCTTCTACAAAATATCCCATGAGCAATAGTTGAATCCTTCCACTTAACACTGTTCTTCTACTTAGGACTTTCATGCTTGTTAAAACATAAATGCCTCTATGAAGACTCATGGTAATAATAGATTTATTAGATCACCAGCTGAAAAGTGTTCAAAAGTAAACAGAACTTGAAGGCATAGAGTACATTTAAAAGGTACTACATCATTTACAAAAAGAAAGAAGACTGTATAGAAGATAAATATAAACTTATCTGTAACAAGTTTTTCAACCCACTCTCCCTCCTCTTTTGTTTTCCTTCTTTCCTTCTTTCCTAATTACTTTCCTTTTTTTCCAAGATATTTAACTTGCACTCTGCTAAGGTGATTGGAGTTCAATAGTGAATATAATTTTTGCCCTCATGAAACTTACTATCTGGTGAGGGTGGGGGCCTAATATCAATCAAATAGCTAATCACTCATACTTAACACAGTTAAAAACTAGATAAGTTTCTCAAAGATGTGATGAATTATGTTATCAAAGTCTATAATGGTGGCTTCTCAGTTAGGGCTAGATTTAACTGAAAGTAAGAGATAATCATAAGAACAGTTAATTAAACAAGATAAATACTCTCTGTCACATAAAAATCTACAAGAAGACCACCTAGAACTGATATGGTAGCTTTGCTCCAGGATATTCTTAGAGATTCAGATTCCTGTCAGCTTACTGCTCTGTCCTCCTCAGATACGATAATGCTCTCATCCTTATGTTCAAATATATTATCCGACCTATCATTTCTCCAAGAAGCAAACAGTAAAAGAGAGAAAGAATAAATAATTAAATGATACGTTTTCAGTCACTTGAGTTGAGAACTCTGTTTTAGTTCTGTCACTTGAGCTAACAGGTGAGATAAGAATAGAATTTTAAAAGGATAAGAGTCAAGGAAAGAATATTTCAATCAAGACAGACGAATGGGCACAAAGGCTCTGTGATAGGACGAAGCATGGTGAGTAGAAATGTCTTTGCTTCTGTTTACTGCATCTGAGAAAACAGTGGTGTTATACCCGACACTGTTAATAACTATATTTATTAAAATGACTCAGGACAAGGGAAAAAAAGAAAAAAAAACCTTAACAGTTTCTTCCATTTCTGGAAAAAGTTTGCTTAATTTTTTGAAGAGTGTTAATTGAACCACTTGCTTTTTTAAATATATCTATAAGATCTCAAAATTTCCATGAGATTTTGTTGCAACATAATTTTTTGTCACATCTTATACTGAAAAGTATTTTAAAACACAACACTGCTGTGCATAACTTTAAAATAAAGGATTTTACCCCTTAGAATACGGGTCAAGGCATTTTTATAAATGTAAAGGACTCTTTGCAGTAATTTGAAAACTCTTAGTAGTAAGATGAGGTGTTATTAAATGTCATTCACTTTTAAAAATAGTATTTTTTAATGTGTATGTGTACATAGTAGGTGCATGTATTTATGGGGTACATTAGGTACTTTGATACAGACATGCAATGAGTAATAATAATGTCATGGAAAATGGGGTATCCGTCTCCACAAGCATTTATCCTTTGTGTTATTAATACATACTCTTACTTATTTTAAAATGTACAATTGAATTATTTTGACTATGGTCACAATGCTGTGATATGAAATACTGTGTCTTATTCATTCTTTCTAAGTATTTTTGCTACCCATTAACCATCCTTACCTTGCTCCTTCCCAAACTACTTTCTCAGGCTTTGGTAGCAGTCCTTCCACTATCTATTTCCATGAGTTCAATTGTTTTGATTTATAAATCTCACACAAAAAAGTAAGAATATGTGATGTTGGTCTTTCTGTGTCTGGCTTATTTCACTTAACATAATAATCTTCAGCTCCACCCATGCTGTTAAAAATGACAGAATCTCATTCATTTTTATGGCTGAATAAAAGTATCACATTTTCTTCATCCACTCATCTTTATACACACACACACACACACACACACACACACACACACACACACATATATATAAAGTTCTGGGATACATGTGCAGAATGTGCAGGTTTGTTACACAGGTATACATGTGCCATGGTGGTTTGTTGCACCCATCAACCCTTCATCTACTTTAGGTATTTCTCCTAATGCTATCCCTCCCCTTACCCTCAACCCCTGACAGGCCCCAGTGTATGATGTTCCACTCCCTGTGTCCACATGTTCTCATTGTTCAACTTCCACTTATGAGTGAGAAGATGTGGTGTTTGGTTTTCTGTTCTTGTATTAGTTTACTGAGAATGATGGTTTCCAGCTTCATCCATGTCCCTACAAAGGACATGAGCTCATCCCTTTTATGGCTGCATAGTATTCCATTGCGTATATGTGCCACATTTTCTTAATCCAGTCTATTATTGATGGGCATTTGGGTTGGTTCCAAGTCTTTGCTATTGTGAATAGTGCTACAATAAACATATGTGCATGTGTCTTTATAGTTGAATGATTTATAATCCTTTCAGTATATACCCAGTAATGGGATTACTGGGTCAAATGGTATTTCTTGTTCTAGATCCTTGAGGAATCACCACATTGCCTTCCACAATGGTTAAACTAATTTACACTCCCACCAACAGTGTAAAAACATTCCTATTTCTCCACATTATCTCCAGCGTCTCCTGGAAGAGACCAAAATAGACCAATAACAAGTTCTGAAATTGAGGCAATAATTAATAGCCCTCCAACCAAAAAGAAGCCCAGGACCAGATGCATTCACAGCCGAATTCTACCAGAGGTACAAAGAGGAGCTGGTACCATCTTTTCTGAAAGTATTCCAAACAATAGAAAAATAGAGACTCCTCCCTAACTCATCTTATGAGGCCAGCACCATGCTGACACCAAAACCTGGCAGAGACACAACAAAAAGAAAGAAAATTTCAGGCCAGTATCTCTGATGAACAGTGATATAAAAAATCCCCAATAAAATACTGGCAAACCGAATTCAGCAGCACATCAAAAAGCTTATCCACCACGATCAAGTCAGCTTCATACCTGGGATGCAAGACTGGTTCAATATATGCAAATCAATAAGTGTAATCCATCACATAAACAGAATAAATGATGAAAACCACATAATTATCTCAATAGATGCAGAAAAGGCCTTTGACAAAATTCAACAGCCCTTCATGCTAAAAACTCTCAATAAACTAGGTATTGATGGAACATATCTCAAAATAATAAGAACTATTTATGACAAACCCACAGCCAATATTATACTGAATGGGCAAAAAGTGGAAACATTCCCTTTGAAAACCGGCACAAGACAAGGATGCCCTCTCTCACCACTCCTATTCAACATAGTATTGGAAGTTCTGGCCAGGGCAATGAGGCAAGAGAAAGAAATAAAGGGTATTCAAAGAGAAAGAGAGAAAGTCAAATGGTCTCTGTTTGCAGATGACATAGTTGTATACTTAGAAAATCCCTTTGTCTCAGCCCAAAATCTCATTAAGCTGATAAGCAACTTCTGCAAAATCTCAGGATACAAAATCAATGTGCAAAAATCACAAGCATTCCTATAACACAATAATAGATAAACAGAGAGCCAAATCATGACTGAACTCCCATTCATAATTGCTACAAAGAGAATAAAATACCTGAGAATACAACTTAGAAGGGATGTGAAGGACCTCTTCAAGGAGAACTACAAACCACTGCTCAAGGAAATAAGAGAGGACACAAATAAATGGAAAAACATTCCATGCTCATGGTTAGAAAGAATCAATATTGTAAAAATGGCCATACTGCCCAAAGTAATGTATAGATTCAATGCTAACCCCATCAAGCTATCATTGACTTTCTTCACAGAATTGGAAAAAACTACTTTAAATTTCATTTGGAACCAAAAAAGAGGCCGCATAGCCAAGACAATCCTAAGTAAAAAGAACAATGCTGGAGGCATCACACTACCTAACTTCAAACTATATTACAAGGCTATAGTAACCAAAACAGCATGGTACTGGTACCAAAACAGATACATAAACGAATGGAGCAGAACAGAGGCCTCCAAAATAATGCCACACATCTACAGCCATCTAATCTTTGACAAACCTCAGAAACACAAGCAATGGGGAAAGGATTCCCTGTTTAATAAATGATGTTGAGAAAATTGGCTAGCCACATGCAGAAAACTGAAACTGGACCCCTTCTTTACACATTATTCAAAAATTAACTCAAGATGAATTAAAGACTTACATGTAAGATCTAAAACCATAAAAACCCTAGAAGAAAACCTAGGCGATACCATCAGGACATAGGTATGTGCAAATACTTCATGATTAAAACACCAAAAGCAATGGCAACAAAAGCCAAAATAGATGAATGGGATCCAATTAAACTAAAGAGCTTCTGCACAGCAAAAGAAACTATCATCAGAGTGAACAGGCAACCTACAGAATAGGAGAAAATGTTTTCAGAATGAGAGAATATCTATCCATCTGACAAAGGGCTAATATCCAAAATCTACAAGGAACTTAAACACATTTACAGGAAAAAAACAAACAACTCCATCAAAAAGTGGGTGAAGGATAACAACAGACACTTCTCAAAAGAAGACATTTATGCGGTCAATCTACATATGAAAAAAAAAGCTTATCATCACTTGTCATCAGAGAAATGCAAATCAAAACCATAATGAGATACCATCTCACACCAGCTAGAATGGCGACCATTCATCTTATGATAAACACTTAGGTTGCTTTCAAATTTTGCCTATTGGAACAGTATCACAACAATCATAGGAGGGAAGATATCTCTTCACTATACTGATTTCTCTTCTTTTGTGTATAAGCACAGCAGTGGGATTGCTGAATCATATGACAGCTCTATTTTTACTTGTTTGAGTAACCTCTGAACTATTGTCCGTAGTGGTTATACTAATTTACATTCCCACCAATGGTGTAGAAAGATTTTCTTTTCTCCACATCCTCAGCAATATTCCTTATACCATTTTTTAAATGTTTTGAGACTGATTTTGTTACATAACATGTGGTCTATTCTTGAGAAAGATTCGTGTGATGCAAAGAAGAAGGTGTCTTTTGCAGCCTTTGAGTAAAATATTCTATAAATATCTATTAGGTCCATTTCATCTATAGTGAAGATTAAGTCTTATCTTTCTTTGTTGAATTTCCATCTGGATGAACTGATGCTGAGTGTTGGGTGTTGAAGTCTTCAGCTATTATTGTATTGAGGTCTATCTCTCTCTTTAGCTTCAGTAATATTTGCTTTATATATCTGGGTGCTTCAGTGATGGGTGCATATATATTTACAATTATTATATCCTCCTGCTGAATTGATTCCTTTATTAGTATTTAATAGCCTTCTTTGTCACTTACAGTTTTGAAATCTATTTTTTTCTGATATAAGTATATACTCTTGCTCATTTCTCATTTCCATTGGCATGGAATATCTTTTTCCATCCCTTTATTTTCATTAGATGTGTATCTTCATAGATGAAGGGTTTTTCTTGTAGGCAACAGATCATTGAGTCTTTTTTTTTTTTTTTTTTCCATTTATTAGGCTTCTCTAAGTATCTTCATTGGAGAGTTTATTCCATTTACATTTATAGTTATCATTGATAAGCAGTGACTTACTCCTGCTATTTTGTTGTTTGTTTTCTGATTGTTTTTTGGTCTTCTTTTCCTTTTTGTCTTTCTTTTTGTGAAGGTGATTTTCTCAGGTGGTATGATTTAATTTTTTGCTTTTTATTTTTTCTGTATTTTTCATATGTTTCTTGATTAGAGAGTACTGTATGACTTGCAAATTCTATCTTATAATCCATTATCTTAAACCGATGATAAGTTAACACTGATTACATAAACAAACACAAAAAGAAAACTAATAAAAAATCTATACTTTAACTTAATCCTCCTAATTTTTAACTTTTCAATGTTTCTTTGCCTCATTATACAGTCTTTGTCCTGAAAAGTTGTTGTACTTATTATTTTTGATTGGATTATCATTTTATCTTTCTTCCTAAGATAATAGTAGTTTGCAAAAAACAATTACAGTTTTATAATGTTCTGTGTTTTTTTGTGTGTGTGCTTACTGTTACCAGTGACTTTGCTTGTTTTGAGACTGGGTCTTACTCTACCATCCAGTCTGGAGTGCAGTCGTGTAGTCACAGATCACTGTGGCCTCAAATTTCTGGGCTCAAGTGATTCTCCCACCTCAGCCTCCTGAGTTGCTGGGACTACTGACATGTGCCACTACACTGGCTAATTTTTGTGTTTTTATGTAAAGACAGGATTTCACCATGTTGCCCAGGCTAGTCTCAAACTCCAGAGTACTGATGCTAAACAGGGAAATCACATCAAATGATCTGATACAAATTGCTGGAGGGATAGTGTATGATATCAGCCTAAAAATGTAAGAGAATTCTGGTGATTTTGATTTTTTGTGTTTAGATTTTTCCTGACTTAATTTACTTTTACTGAATTATAGAAACTTAGTGTTGGGAAATTAAAAAGAAATAATCCTTTTCCCAAACTTCTTATTGCATTGTAATGAAAATAGAAATGGGATGGATAAGTGAGATAAGCTCAGTCATTTGGAGTCTGTCTGAAATTTGGATCATGAGACAAGTGAAACAAGAATGGAAGAAAATGTTGGAGTTCATTAAACTTAGCAACTGTGTCCTGACAATTGAATAGTTTATCACTGTGCCCCCAACACATGAGAACAAAAGTAATTGCAATTTTTGCAATGTTGAAATTTGCCGTTTGATATTGGAATACAATCTTAAATAAATGTGGTTATGTTATACACCATTTTAATGCACATTACTCACTTTATTATTATTATTATTTTTGCTAATGACATTACTTGCTGTTTATTTTATTTTAGACTATAGAAATGATGTTAGACAAAAAACAAATTTGAGCGATTTTGTTATTCAATTTCTTATTCAAGTTCAAAATGGCTCTTAAGGCAGCGGAGACAAATCACAACATCAACAACGCATTTGGCCCAGGAACTGCTAAGGAACATACAGTGGAGTAGTGGTCCAGGAAGTTTTGCAAAGAAGATGGGAGCCTTGGAGATGAGGAGCATAGTGGCTGGCCATTGGAAGTTGACAACGGCCAACTGAGAGCAATAATCGAAGTTGATCTTCTTACAACTACATGAAAAATTGCGGAAAAACTCAATGTCAACCATTCTACTATCATTCAGCATTTGAAGCAAATTGGAAAGGTGAAAAGTCTCAATAAGTGGGTGCCTCATGAGCTGAGTGAAATTTAAATGATTTAATGATTTAATTTAATTTAATGATTAAAATGATTTTTAAAAAAATCATTGTTTTGAAGTGTCGTCGTCTTTTATTCTAGGCAACAACAATGAATCATTTCTCTACCAGATTGTGATGTGCGACAAAAAGTGGATTTTAAGACAACCGATGATGACCAGCTCAGTGGTTGGACCGAGAAGAAGCTCCAAGGCAGTTTCCAAAGCCAAACTTGCACCAGAAAAATGGTGATGGTCACTGTTTGGTGGCCTACTGCCAATCTGATCCACTACAGCTTTCTGAATCCCGGCAAGACCATTACAACTGAGAAGTGTGCTCGGCAAATTGATGAGATGCACTGAAAACTACAATGGTTGCAGCTGGCATTGGTCAACAGAAAAGGGTTGAATTTTTCTCCACGACAATTGCCAACCACACATCACACAACTGATGCTTCAAAAGTTGAATGAATTGAGCTAGGAAGTTTTGTTTCATCCACCATGTTCATCTGACCTCTTGCCAACTGACTACCACTTCTTCAAGCCTCTCAACAACTTTTTGCAAGGAAAACGCCTTCACAACCAGCAGGATGCAGACAATGCTACCGAAGAGTTTGTCTAATCCCAACGTGCATATTTTTATGCTACAGAAATAAACTTATTCCTCCTTGGCAAAAATCTGTTGATTGCAACTCTTGTCTTAGCTTTTGCTGAGGTTTGAATATTTGTCCTCTCCAAAACTCACCTAATCTTCAATGTGGTGGCAATGAAAGATGGGGCCTTTAAGAGGTGATTGGATCATGATGTCTCTGCCCTCATGAATGGGTTAATCCATTTATGGATTAATGGATTAGTGGGTTAATGGTTTAATGGGTTATCATGGGAGGAGAACTAGTGGCTTTATATGAAAAGAAAGACCTCAGCACCAGAGCACGCTCTGCTCCTCCACCACGTGATACACTGCACGGCTTCAAGACATCACAAGACTGTCTCCACCGGCAAAAAGGTTCTCACTAAATGTGGCCCCTCAGCCTTGAATTTAGCCTTCATAACAGTAAGAAATAAATTCCTTTCATTATAAATCCCCAGTTTCAGGTGTTTTAAGTACAGAAAATTAACTAAGACAGTTATAAACTTATTCCTCCAGGTTTCCTATGCACCTTATGAGCTATCCAATATTAAACAAAATACCCCTGATGTATATTCATCCTCAATAGCCATAAATATGAAAATTTGATATTCAAGGGCGAAGATTTGCATGCCAGCGTTCTCAGAGATTGTGGAGAGTCTATAAACATAATACTCGATATATCTATATTTAAGGTTTTCTTTTAAATTATTCCAATCAAATTATATTCCGAGCACTAGCAAAACTTGTAGTTAGTAGTCCTATGCCTCTTTGTTCACTAACAAGTCTTTGGTTTTGTTCATCGAAGATGTGGGTAGGAGAGTCTTTATTTTGATATCATGCCATTCAGTCAGATATGGTTTGGATCTGTGTCTCCATTCTAATGTCAAATTGTAATCCCCAATGTTGGAGGTGGAGCCTGGTGATTTGATCATGGGAGTGGTTTCTCATGAATGGTTTAACACCATCTCCCTTGGTACTGTTGTCAGGATAGTGAGTTCTTGTGAGATCTAGTTGTTTAAAAGTGTGTAGAACCTCCCTGCTCACTCTCTTCCTCCTGCACTGGCTATGTGAAATTCTCACTCCCCCTTTGCCTTCCACCTTGATTGTAAGTTACCTGAGGCTTCCCTAGAAGCTTAGGAGATGCCAGCATCATAGTTTCTATACAGCTTGCAGAACTGTGAGCCAATTAAATCTCTTTTCATTATAAATTATACAGTATCAGGTATTTTTTATAACACTGTGAGAACAGACCAATACAATCACACATTGAAGTTATGTAGACCACACTCTCAAAGACCATTGAAATACACATCTTCATTAATTTTAGATCCTATCTACTAATGATCTAGTGTTACAGTTCGGGTAAAGATGTCAGACACTATATTTGTTTCTCTTAGAACCTCCCAGGTGCTGACTTTTCACGTTATTCAGAATTATCTTCCTCAGGCTCATGCCAACATGAATATACCACAGATCTGTAAGAACTCAATGGAAGGCCTCAACCACTCTGTCAATAGAATAGTTTATCACCATTCTCCCTAAAGTATCCCATAGGCTGTTTGAATGTAGCATGATGGGAACCCATACACAGAAGTCTATTTTATAACATAACAGGAGATAAATAGCCCACAGTGATAAAATGTAACCAAAGGCTGTATTTCTGTAGAACTGAGAGAGAAAGACAACTAGTAGATAAACCTATAATTTCACCTATGTCTGTTTAATGTACAATTATATGCTGTTAAATTAAACAACTCTAGCTTTCTTAATACCACTTATCACATGAATTATAAGTAAGTCACATGTATTTTGCAATATAGACCTCATTCTCTGTTACATGAAATTAAGGAAAGTTGTTTCTTTGACTCAAAGTCTGTAAAACTTCTCTGTAGGTGGCTCTTTTTCACAATCAATTTGGATAGTGGGTTTGAAATAGTTGTATGTCATAAAGACAGAAAAACAAACATCTTGGAATGTTTGCATAAATTATAATTATTTGCTAAATTCAACTTCTATAATTTACTTGTTTAATAATAAAATAAAATAAAATAAAATAAAGGCTATTTCCCTTGGGAAGTTGAAAATCCTGGGGTTTGCATGAGCATTTTATGGCAGGAAAAGTGGGTATGAAAATATTAGACTCATAATGAATCCTAATTAAAATGCAATAATTGCCTTATTTGTTCAAATAAGTGGATAGAACTACAGAAATTCAGAAATCGGAGAGATGAAAGACAATACACACACACCCCCCCCCCCCCTCACACACACAGAAGAGGAATGGTATGGAGGAAACATGATAATTCATGTGTATCATTGTCTCTAACAAAAGTGTAGCTAATTAGACAAGAAGAAACTGTGACTCAAGATAAAGAAAACTGATTAGGTCGTGAAGTTTTTGGTTTTTTTATGGGCTATATCTATTCCTTTTTTGTTGCATGTAAATGAAAGATTGCCTCCCTCTCATTCATCAGAAGAGGGTCTCTGTAAGTGAAGAAACACGTGTGTCAATTATTTTTAAAATCATAAATTGCATAATTATATAATAGCAATTGCTCACGCAAGTTATGCCATAACATGATAAATAAATTACACAAATCACAATTTTCACCTTTCATTACAGAGATACAATTTTTCTATTAAAAATAAGGGTCAATCCTTAAGGTTTCAAAGATTAAATTGGGTCTGAACTGAACTCCCATAAATAATTAAAGTTACTATACTACATGAATTTTATTGTCTTTTGATTGAATCCATTTTTTGACCTGGGATTTCTATTTATTTTCTCAATTTAAAAAACAAATTTAGAATTAATTAGATTTGTACAGAAATGTACTCTCATATTTACCTACACTGCAATACTGGGAATTGCATCAACATTTCGTGCAACTACTCCTCTCAGAAACAGGCAGTATATGCTAGCTTCTTGCTGAATATGCCAGACCTTTTCTTTAACCATTTAGGGTTAGTTGTAAACAATAGTAAGTTGTTATCACTAATATGTTTTTTATTTTAAAAGTCATATCATATATCATTTAGTAACTGGGAGAAATAAAATATGCAAATATTACTTGAGTCTTTTATGACACTATTCTTTTCCTTTAGATGTATGAAATAATCTGAATTCTAGAATCAATTATTGGAAATAGATAAGAAAATAAGTAGAAAACTAAGTCATCAGTATTAGTGAGCAACTCTGTCTAGTTAGAGAAATACAACAAGCATGAACAGATATTTGCCAGTAATGAGAATGAATTCTGAGATAGAGCTGCTACACATACCTTCAATTCAGCTGTGCATAGTTGCTGAATTCAGAGCCATGCCCTCTTTCTACAGATAATCTGAAAAATATTCTTATTCAAGGTGGCATAGATTCATATTAAAGGGCTTCACTCTTAGGTGCTGAACGATGAAGTGCTTTGAAGTGAAATAATAATCTTTTATAATCCAAAGAAAACTTGACGCAATCAGAAAATTCAGATCTATTCCATAACTTCTGGTACCTCCACGTTTTCCTTGTCTATTTTTCACTGAATTATCCTTTGTACTTACAACACTTGCAGGTTCATACATAATATAGTCACCCTCCACATTACATTATTTGGGGTAACAAGGGACCACATACATAAACGGTGGTCCAATAAGATTCTAATACTGTATATTTACTGTAACTTTTCTATGTTTAGATATATAAATATTTACCATCGTGTTACAATGACCTACAATACTCAATACTGGAACATGCTGCACAGGTTTGTAGCTTAGGAGCAAAAGGTTATACCTTATAGCCTGTATGTGTAGTAGGCAATATCATATAGGCTTGTGTAAGTATGCTCTATGGTGTTCACACAATGACAAAATTGCCTAAAGGGACAATTATCAGAACATATCCTGACATTAAGCAATGCATGACTGTACTTCAAAAATATGTGTTGAATTGCTTTTATAATTTCTGTTCCTTTCATTTTTCTTTTCAACTTTTCTCTTTGTACTCATTAAGTTACATATTCTCTGAAAATACAATATTCTCCTTTACTCTTGTCCAGTTTCTACTGTAATTTTTTTTCAATATTTTTAAAAGCTAGGCATAGTTTATATTTAGTGTGCTGGCTAAAAGTGTAGACTCTGGAGATGAAATATTTGGATTTGAACCCCAGCTACACCACCACTGGTTGTGTGACTTTGGACAAGTTACTTAATCTTTGTCTACAGTTGTTTTTCCATTTTCAAAATTGAAACAATATTAACACTTGTCTAATAAAGCTAACACGAGGACTAAATTAGTTAATATATGTATAACACTGCAAATGGTGCCTGGACACAGTAAACACTATTTAAGTGATACTAATAACACTAGTAGTTACTTATTATTATTTCTATGGTGATGTCTTAATTTGTTAGTCTTCACTGACTTTTTATAGTAATATATCTTTTAATCTCTTAAAAATTGAACCTCATATTATTAGGATTTCAACAAAAAGAGGTCTTTTTTTCATTGGTCTTAAATTTATTTCAGGTGTTTTTTTGATAGACATGTAGACATTTCATTTAATTGCTCTAGATAATAATACATTCTATTTAGGTAACCAAATTGATTTCTAAAACACTTTGGACGCAAAGTCCACAAGATTTTTGTCCCTCCAAAGGAGTTTTACTTCTATTCCCAAGGTCAATCTTCCACAACATGGGGAGACATCACCATAGTCTCTCCCCTTACCTCCTTTTATTCCAAAGATTCTGCCTGTGAGGTAAGCTAGGAGTTTGATGTCTATATTAAGGGTTCTTCAGAGAGACAGAACCAATAGGATAGATAGATGATTGATAGATAGATAGATAGATAGATGGATAGATAGATAGATAGATAGATAGATAGATAGATAGATAGATAGACAGATAGATGAGAGAAGATTTATTAGGAGAATTGACTCATGGAATTATGGAGGCTGAGAAGTCCTACAATAGGCTGTTTGCAAGCTGGAGACCCTGTGATGCTAATAGCGTGACTCTGTTCAAATGTGAAAACCTCAGAACCAGAAAAGCTGGTGGTGTAATTCTCAGTCCAAGACCAAAGGCCTGGGAAACTGGGTGGACCCTGGTTTATGTTCTGGAGTAGAAAGGCCAGAGAGCCTGGAGTTCCGATGTCCAAGGGCAGGAGAAGAAGACTCCCAGCTATGGCAGTCTCATCTGGAAACTCACAAACTCAGCCAGGAGTAATGGTTTACCACTTCTCTAGTTATTCCTTAATACAATCATGTTGACACAGTTCTGCAGACTGCACAAGAAGCATAGTGCTGTTGTCTGCCTCTGGTAGGGGTCTTAAAGAGCTTATAATCATGGCAGAAGGCAAAGGGAGAGCAAGCATGTCATATGACAAGAAAGGCAAAAAACATTTCTTATACAAAATACCTATTTTTCTCTCATCTGAAGTTGCTTGGCAAACTTTGACATAATCAATTTCTTATATGAATAGTTATATATTTTTAAAGTCATTGCAGATATGGCCATAGAACTTTGGTCAATTGACGCCAAAGCATGTCACAAAACAAATTATTGTGCTATGTATTAGAGAATCAAAGATGTGATCTGAGCAGGTTTTATTAGCCAGAGGTGCCAGTTAGTATCAAATTAAGGTGCTTTTACAAACTGTATATTCCTGGGCCCATTCTTCAGACATTCTAATGTGGATATTTATTGTATAAGCCTTTGCCATATTTGCTCTGGTGCCATCTCCATTTGAGGTGTATATTTTTTAATTTAAATAATTTTTAATTGTTATGAGCACATATTAGGTGTATATATTTATGGGCTACATGAGATATTTTGATGCAGACATGCAATGCATAATAATTGCATCAGAGTAAGTGGAGCATTTATCATCTCAAGCATTCATCATTTATTTGTGTTACAAACATTCCAATTGTACTCTTATAGTTACTTTAAAATATGCAATAAAGTATTGTTGACTACATTTACCCTGTTATATTATCAACTGCTAGATCTTATTGATTAGATCTCAATATATTTTCATACCTATTAACCAACCCCACTTTCCTCCCACTTCTCAGCCTCTGGTAACCATTATTCCACTATCTCCAAGAGTTCAGTTGTTTCAATTTTTATCTCCCACAAATGAATGAGCATGAAAAGTTTGTCTTTCTACGCCTCGCTTATTTCACTTAACATAATGTCTGCCTTCCACTTTCATAAATGTTGTTGCAAATAGCAGAATCTTATTTTTTCTGTGGCTGAAGAGTACTCCATTTTGTACATGTTCCACTTTTTTTGTAATGCATTCATTTGTTGATAAACACTTAGGTTGATTCAAAATTCTGCTAACTGTGAATAGCGCTACAATAAACATGGGAGTACAGAGATCTCTTTGACATGCTGATCTCCTTTTTTGGGGTATATACTTAGCAGTGGGATTGCTAGATAATATGGTAGTTCTATTTTTAGTTTTATGAGGAACACTGAAATGTTCTACATGGTGGTTCTACTAATTCACATTCCCACCAACAGTGTACCACCCACCAGGTTTCCCCTTTCTCCACATCCTCACCAGCGTTTGTTATTACCTCTCTATTGAATGTAAGCCATTTTGACTGGGGTGAGATGATATTGTAGTTTTGATTTGCATTTCTCCATTGATCAATGATGTTGATGTTTGCCATTTTATGTCTTATTTTGAAAAACGTCTATTCAAATATTTCACCTGTTTTTAATCACATGATTATATTTTTTCCTATAGAGTTGTTCAAGTTCCTTATATATTCTAGTTATTAATCCCTTGTCAGATAGGTGATTTACAAATATTTTCTCCCATTCTATGAGCTGTCTAAACTTTGTTTATTGTTTCCTTTGCTGTGCAGAAACTTTTTAACTTGATGTGATCCTGTTTGTCCATTTTTACTTTGGTTTTCTGTGCTGGTGTGGTATTATTCAAGAAATATTTCCCCAGTCCAGTATTCTGGAGGGTGTTGTCAAAGGAGATTAACATTTGAGTCAGTGGACGGGGGGAGGCAGACCCACCCTCAATCTAGGTAGGCACAATCTAATCAGCTGCCAGCTTGACTAGAATAAAGAGGAAGGTGCAAGAACTAGACTTTCTGAGTCTTCCAGCCTTCATCTTTCTCCTGTGTTGGATGCTTTGTGCCCTCAAACATCACACTCCAAGTCCTTAGGCTTTTGGGCTCTTGGAGTTACGCTAGTGGTTTGCCAGGGACTCTCAGACCTTCAGCCACATACTAACGGCTGCACTGTAAGTTTCCCTACTTTCAAGGATTTGAGACTCAGGCTGATCCACTACTGACTTTCTTGTTCCTCAACTTGCAGATGGCATATTGTGGGCTTTCACCTTGTGATTGTGTGAGTCAATTCTCCTAATAAACTCCCTTTCATATATATATATATGAAAGGATATATATCCTATTACTTTTGTTCCTCTAGAGAACCCTGACTATTATGCTGTTGATTCAATTTGATATGATTTTTTATATGGTGAGTGCTAGGGGTCTAGTTTCATTATTCTACATATGGATATCCAGTATTCTCAGCATTATCTATTGAAGGGACAGTCCTTTCCCCAATGTATGTTTTTAGAAGCTTTGTTGAAAATGAGTCCACTGTAGATTGATAGATGTATTCCTGCATTCTCTATTCTGTTCCATTGGTCTATGTGTCTGGTTTTATGCTAGTACCATGCTGTTTTGGTTACTATAACTCTGTAGCATAATTTGAAGTCAGGTAATGTGATTTCTCCCATTTTGTTTTTGCTGCTCATGGTGACTTTGGCTATTCTACCTCTTTTGTTGTTTCATATAACTTTTAAGATTATTTTTTCTATGTCTGTGAAAAATGTCATTGGCATTTTGATGAGGATTGCATTGAATCTGTAGATTGTTTTGGGCAGTGTGAACATTTTAACAATATTGATTCTTCCAATCCACAAACATTGAATATTTTTTCCATTTTGGGTGTTCCCTTCAATTTCTTGCATCAATGTTTTATAGTATTAATTATAGAGATCTTTCACTTCTTTGGTTAGGATTATACCTCAGAATATTATTGTATCTGTAGCTATTGTAAATAGCATTATTTTATTTATTTCTTTTTTGAATTTTTACTGTGGGCATATAGAAATGCTACTGATTTTCGTATGCTGTTTTTGTATCCTGCAACTTTACTGAATTTGTTCATTAAATCTAGTAGTTTTCTTGTGGAGTATTTCAGTTTTTCCAAATATAAGACTATATTATCTGGAAACAAGAATAATTTTACTTCTGTCTTTCCAATTTGGATTCCCTTAATTTCTTTCTCTTGAGTAATTGCTCTAGCTAGGACTTCCAGTAATATGTTGAATAACTGGTGAAAGTGGACATCCTTCTCAGGTTCCAGAGCTTTGAGGAATGACATTCAGTTTTTCCCTAGTCAAATATGATACCATCTGTGTGACTATAATATAGTATTCAGTATGATACTATCTGTGTGACTATGTTATATGGCTTTTATTATGTTGAGGCATGTTTCTTTTATATCCACATTTTCTAGGGTTTTTATTATGATGGGATGTTAAATTTTATTTTTCTTGTCCTTCATTCTTTTGATATGATGTATCACATTGATTGGTGTATGTTGAACCATCCTTGCATCCCTAGAATAAATCTCACTTGGCCATGATGGATAATCTCTTGAATATGTTGTTGAATATGCTTTGCTAGTATTTTGTTGATGATCTTTACATCAGGGTTCATTGGGGATATTGGCCTGTAGTGTTCTTTTCTTAATGTGTCTTTGGTTTTAACATCAGAATAATACTGGACTCATAGTATGAGTTTGGAAGTATTCTTCCTTCTCTGTTTATCAGAATGGATTAAGTAGAATTATTTTTAGTTCTTTATTAAATATTTGATATACTTCAGCAGTGAAGCCCTCGAGTCCTGGGCTTTTCTTTGCTAGGAGATTTTTTATTACAGCTTTGATCTCATTCTTTGTTATTGGTAAATTCAGATTTTGGATTTATGATTCAATCTTGGTAGGTTGTATGTTTATAGGAATTTATCCATTTCTTCTAGATTTTCCAATTAATTGACATATAGTTGTGTATAGTAGTCCCTAATTATCCTTTGAATTTCTGCAGTATCAGTTGTAATATCTCCTTTTTAAACTATCCTTTTATTTATTGGGATCTTCTCTCTGTTTTCTTAGCCTGGTTATACTTTTCTTGATAGTTTTTATTATCCAAAACCAATTATTTGTTTTATTGATTTTTGTATTTTCTTATTTGAATTTCATTTATTTCTTCTCTAATCTTTATTATTTATTTTCTTCTACTAGTTTTTGGTTTGATTTGTGTTTGCTTCTATAGTTCTTTGAGATCCATTATTAAGTTATTTATTTGGTTTTTGATGTAGGCACTTTTTGCTATAAACTTTCCTCTTTATACTACTTTTTTGTATCTGACAGATTTTTGTATGTTGTGTTTCTGTTTTCATTTATTTCAAAAAGTTTTTAAAAATCCTTTATTTCTTCATTGATCTAATGGTCATTCAGAAGCAAATTGTTTAATTCCCATGTGTTTATATATTTTGCAATATTTTCTTGGTATCGATTTATAGTTTTATTCCATTATGGTCAGTGAGGACTGTTAATGCTATTTCTTCTTTTTCTTTTTGAATGTTTAAAACATGTTTTGTGGACTAATATTGCCTTGAGAATGATCCACATCCTCAGAAGAAGAACATGTACTCTGTAGTCATTAGATGAAATGTCCTGTAAATATCTATTAGGTTCATTTCATCTATAGTGCAGATTAAGTGTGATGTTTCCTTATTGATTTTCTTCCTGAATCTCTGCAATGCTGAAAGTGGGATGTTGAAGTCCCCAGCTGTTATTATATTGAGGTCGATCTCTACCTTTAATGAATAACATTTGCCTTATATATCTGGGTGCTCCAGTGTTGGGTGCACATATATTTTCAATCATTATATCCTTTTGCTGGATTGAACTGTTTATCATTATATAATGATCTTCTTTGTCTCTTCTTAAATGTTTTTCTGGAAATCAATTTTGTCTGATATAAGTGTAGCTATTCCTGTTCTTTTCTGGTTTCCATTGGCATGGGATATCTTTTTCCATCCCTTCATTTTCAATGTGTGACTTTATAGGTGAAATATGTTGTAGTCAACAAATTATTGGGTCTTTTTTTGTTTTAATCCATTCAGCCACTCTTTATCTTTTGATGGAAAAATTTAGCCCATTTACATTCAACATAATTATTGATAGGTAAGGAATTAGTTCTGCCATCTTTGTTACTTGGTTTTTGATATTTTGTGCTCTTCTCTTTATTCTTTCTTTCCTGTCTTCCTTTTAGTGAATGTGATTTTCTCTTGTTTTATGGTTTGATTTATTGTTTCTTATCTTTTGTGCATCCCTTGTAGGTTTTTGACTTAAGATTGCCATGAGGCTTGCAAAGAAGATCTTATAACCCATTATTTTAAAGTTATGACAACTTAGCACAGCTTGCAAAAACAAATTTATGAATAAGAAAAGAGAAAACTAATACAAATTTCAATTTAACTTAATCCCCCAGCTTTTTTACTTTTTTATATTTCTATCTATTTATACTGTCTATGTCTTGAACATCATTGTTATTACTTTTGATAGGTTCATCATTTAATCTTTCTGATCAAGATAGGAGTAGTTTACACAGCACAATTACAGAGTTAAATATTCTGTTTTGGCCTGTGTACTTACTATTGTCAGTGAGTTGTTTACCTTCAGATTATTTCTTACTTGCTTGTTAATGTCCTTTTGTTTCAGATTGAATAACTTGCTTTAGAATTTCTTGTAGGACAAGTCTTACATTATTGAAATCACTGAGTATTTTTTTTTTGGTTTGGGAAAGTCTATATTTATTCATGTTTGAAGTATATTTTTGCTGGATATACTATTCTATGGTAAGCATTTGTTTTTCTTCAGTGATTTAAAAATATATCACTCTGCTCTGGCCTATAAGATTTTCAGTGAAACTCAGCTGCTGGAAGTATTATATCTTTGTTTTGTGTTTTTGCTGTTTCTTTTCTGTTGCTGCTTTCTGGATCCCTTCTGTATCCTTGACCTTGATAGTGTGATTATCAGATGTCTCAGGGTAGTCTTATTTAGGTTAAATCCACTTGGCGACCTATAAGCTTCTTGTATTTGAATATTTGTATCTTTCTCTAAATTTGGAATGTTCTTTGTTATGATCCCTTTGAATAACTTTCTATCACAATCTCTCTCTGTATCTCCTCTTTACATCCCAAAACTCTTAGATTTACCCTTTTGAGGCTATTTTCTAGATTTTGTTGGTGTACATTATTATATTTTTCTTTTGTGTCCCCTGTATATTTTCAAGTAGCATGTCTTCAAGATCAATTATTCTTTTTCTGCTTGATCAGTTCTGCTGTTGGAATACTCTGATGCATTCTTCACTATATCAATTGCATTTTCAAGCTCCGGAATTTCTGCTTAAAATATTTTTTAAAAAAACTTCAATCTCTTTGTTAAATTGTATATAATAGTATTCTCAATTTCTTCTCTTTGTTATCATGAATTTCATCAGGCTTCCTCAAAACAGCTATTTGAAATTCTCTGTCTGAAAGATCACATATCTCTATCACTCCAGGATTCCTCACTGGTGCTTTATTTAGTTTGCTTGGTGAGGTCATGTTTTCCTAGACGGTCTTGAAGCTTGCAGATATTTCTTGACATCAGGGCACTGAAGAGTTACATATTTATTATAGTTTTCACAGTCTGGGCTTATTTGTACCTTTCCTTCTTGTGAAGGTGTTCCAGGTACTCAAAGGGAATTGAGTGTTGTGAACTAAGTCTTCAGTGTCTGCAACCATATCTACATTAGAAGGCACTCACGGCCAGTATCACTGACTCTTGCAGACTCCTAGAGTTACTGCCTTGATGATCTTAGGTAAGATCTGAGAGAATTCTCTCAATCCCCAGGGAGAGACCCTTATTCCCTTCCCTTACTTTCCCCCAAACAAATAGAATCTCTCTGTGCTGAGCTTCCTGGAGCTTGGGGAGGGGTGACACAAGCACCTTTGTGACCACCAGCACTAGGACTGCACTGGGTCAGACTTGAAGCCAGCACAGCACTGGGGCTAACCCTAGGCCAATGGTGACCACTGTCTGACTATCACAAATGTTCACTTAAGGCCCAATAGCTCTTCAGCCAGAAGGTAATGAATCTAGCCATGCTTGTGTTCTTCTCTTCAGGGTAGAAAGCTAGCCACCACCCGCCACCCACTCCCGCGCCACTCCCAAGAATAAGTCTAGAAATGCCATCTGGTAGCCAAGGCTCAGAGTCAGGAACCTTAGGAAACTACTTCATGCTCTGTTATTCTGTGGCTGAGCTGGCACCCAA
Organism: Chlorocebus sabaeus; assembly: GCF_047675955.1. NCBI lineage: Eukaryota > Metazoa > Chordata > Mammalia > Primates > Cercopithecidae > Chlorocebus > Chlorocebus sabaeus. The sequence continues at coordinate 59,860,331 of NC_132933.1, forward strand.
ACCACAAGACAAAATCTTTTCCACTCTTCTTCCTCTTTTCCTCAAGCAAAAGGGGACTATCCCCATGACCACTACTGCCCCAGGCCCACAGCAAGTACTGCTTCTCTACCACTGATGTTCACTCATGGTCTAAGGACCCTTCAGTTAGCTTATAGTAAATGCTGCCAGGCCTGAGTCTCTCCCTTCAGGGCAATGGGATCCCTTCTAACCAGGGTGAGTCCAGAAATGCTTTCTAGAAGCCAAGGCCTAAAATCAGGCAGCCCAGAAGCCCACTTGGTGTTCTATTTTACTATGGCTGAGCTAGTACCTAAACTGCAAGACAAAGTCTCCTTTACTCTTCCCTCTCCTTTACCCAAGCAGAAGGAGTCTCTTTCCATAGCCACCACAACTGGGAATATGCTGGGTCATACCAGAAGTCAGCACAGACCTGGGGCTCACCCAAGGCCCATGGTCCTACCTGACTACCTGACTACCACTGATGCTTATTCAAAGTCCAAGGGCACTTCAGTCAGCAAGTGATGGATCCTGCCAGAAGTGGGTCCCTCCCTCTAAGGCAGTAGGTTCCCTTCTTGCTTAGCATGTGCCTAGAAATGTCATCTGGGAGACAAGTCCTGAAACGTGGGTCTCAGGTTGCTGTTTAGTGACTTATTCCATTATGGATAAGCTGGTATCTAAATTGCAAGACCAAGTCCCCTTTACTCTCCCTTCTACTCTCCTCAAGCAAAAAGAAGGAGTCACTCCAGAAATTGCAAGCTGGGATTGTGGGAATGGTAATGTAATCATTCCCTTGGCCACTCAGGCTAGTGTCTCACTAGGTCATGTACACCTCATTTCAATTAGCTCTGAGCCCACCACTGTACCAGGACTTGCCAAGGAATTGCAGTTCTTGTGGCACAGACTACTTTTTAAGTTTATTTAGAACCCCAGATCACTTTAGCCTGTGGTGGAAGGGCTAGCCAGAGCTCTGGTTCTGACCTCTGGGATGGATGATTCCTTTCTAGCTAGGGCTGGTCTAAATGCTCCCTCGATGGGTGTTGGCTGAATTCTGCTCCACGTTGTATTCCATGGTGACAGGCAGCACTGAGTTCCAATGCAAATTCTCGCAATAATTTTGTTCTCCCTCCCCCAAGCACACAGATTTTCTCTCTGTGCCATGCAGCTCCTGCTAGAGGAAGGGAAAGGAGTGATGTTGTCACTTCAAGACAGTCTTTTCTACCTTCCTCAGTGCCTCTTTTCTTGCTGTGATGTTAAAATAAGGTACTGTGAGCACTCACCTCATTTTTGCTTCTTATGGAGGTGATTTCTTGTGTGAATAGTTGGTCAAGTTGATGTATCTGTGGTGGGGACAATTGGTGGTGGGTTCTATTTGATCATCTCATTCTGTTTTTATTCCACCAATGGGAACAGTTTTTTAAAATACTGTGTGATTTAGAAAAACCCACTTTACTTTTTCTACATATAGTGAGGCCATTTCACCAATAGAAAACAATTTGTTCTTTTTTTCACTTATTTGTTTAATAGACTTTGGGTTTTTTTTTAAATCGGTTTTAGAGTTACAAAAAAAAAAAAAAAAAAAATTGAGCAAAAAGTACAAAGTTAGCCCCCACACCTACTCAGCCTTCCACTATTAACTTCATTTACCAAAGTGGTCCATTTGTTATAAGAACCTATGTTGATACATCATTCTTAGCAAATATTCTTAGTTTTCATTAGTGCTTAGTCTTGCTATTGTACATTCTATGTGTTTGAATAAAGGTATACATGTATGTATCATTATAATATCATACAGACTATTTTTACTGGCTTACAAATCATCTGTACTCTGCCTGTACATGCCTTCCCCCGCTCACTCCTGGCACCCGCTGATGAGTGTGTAGGTGTGTGTATGTGTTGGGGAGATACGTGTGAACCTTTGGGTAAGAATATTAAAATTCAGGCTCAGCACCTTTCCTTGGGAACATCTGCTCCTAAAAAATCACTACTATATCTTAGCGTGAGGTAGTGTTTTATTCAAGAGCTGCCTTCTTTGTTTTTTACCACCTAACTCAAAGGCCGAGTGTAGGAAACGCTCAGAGGCCTGATTGACCTCAATTTATTAGTAGTACCTTCACCCCAGCTGTGATCTAGCACTGTCCTGATATTTCACATCTGTTTCTGGTTGCTGGTGGGTTGATGCTGCTGTTTTTCACCCAGCACATTGGCGACAGGGAAGGCAATGATCTGCCCAGGTAGATGTGAGTGAGAGAAAGGTACAAAAACAGGAAACTCTGTCTGAGTGAAAGTCTTGCGAGTATGACAATGACAGCTTGATACATAAACATTGATTTAACCTATATTAGTAGTCTACTTTCTGTGTGTCATACACTGGGTAAACTTTGGCAATAGAAATAAGGAATAAAGAACCCTATGGTCAAACAGCATATATATTATTAGAATCAGACATTTGCATAGTCAAATAAATGGAATGAATACACAAGAGTGAAACCAGACTGTCACAATATGTATAGCATAAATGTTTCAAACATACTATTAATAGTAGAGACTCTTTCAAAATAAGAGCATGAGTTGAATTTTAAATATCCACTACTTCGACGACAATCCAAACAAAATGTCATCAAAATGTAAATGTTACTACAAAGTAAAAGCCTATACCAGTATAAAATTATAATAAAAATTCATGATTAAATTATATTGTTTAAATCACCTAGGTGTCCTCTAATTTATTGAATAACAACTAAACCCATAAAATTATAGCTGAATTAAGTAGTAATATACAGTGACCTTGTTCATTAGAAAAGCTAAAGCAATTGTAATGCTCTAAATGATCATAGAGTTTACTCTATCAAAGAAATGGAAAAAATATACATTTTCATCCTTTGCAATTTAAAAATGTCAATATAAGGTTCTATGATATTCAAATAAGGGTGTAAAAAAATGTAATCTGTGATTTAATAAAAAATTTAGGCATAATTTTTTGTTAAAAAAATCCAAAATAAAAATAAATATAATAAACAAAATAAGTAAAATGAAACCAATAATACACTTGACAACTTTATACTGAATGAAGTAGCATACACTAACAACTGGAAGTTATTAGTGAAAATGTAGTTAGAGAATACAGATAATAGAGATTTGACATATCAGTAACTGATATGCAAGAAGATGGGACCAGAACAAATAACCAGGAAAAAATTCTCAATAACTTAATGGAAGTACATTCTCTTAAAACAACAATGAAAAAAAGTGATTTAGCAGTTCAAATGGGCTTTTCATGAGTAAAGAAATAGCAATAAAAATTGACAAACACCAATACGGAAATTTAGTGTATATCATAAAATTTCAAGAAAAGAGAAAAACTTTAAAATTTCTGACATATGAAACAAAACATTCTAATGAGACTTTTCCTCAGCAACATTAGCTCCCAGAAGGAAATGGATGCCTATTTTTAGGTAAAAGTGTATGATCCCCAAATTTTATACTCATCTAATTTGTTATACATGTGTAAAGGCATCAGAATAAATATTTAATGTATTCTACGTGTACAAAAACTAAAGAAGTACACCAATTCTGTCCCTTTTCTGATAAATCTATTTGAAGACATAATCTATAATCTATGCAACTGAAAAATAGAATAAAAATCAATAAATCAGTGAATAGAAAAGTTAAATTATGAAAGGAACGATGATGTGCATTCAAATTAACATAATGTTGAATTTTGTCTAATACATTATTGTGGCTACAAATTCTTATGAGATTTAAACTTTAGTTTTGAACACAAGTACAAAATCTACAATCCTGGGATAAAAGATAGGAGGTGGGAAGAAATTTTATAGTGCTAATATTCTTATGTTCCAGATGAGCTCGATGTATATATTTTTATTTCTAAAAGTGACAAATAAATGAATATAGCCCTATGCATTCTTTTTAAAGTTACAAAAATAACCACTAGTGGAACTAAAAAGAGAGGATACATTTTCTAAATTTCTAGAGAGAAAAGGAAAAGAAACCACAGATTATGCAGAACAAGTTAGAAAATAAATGAAGGACTACATACATACAGAAAATGGAGCTTAAAAGAGGATGACAAAAGTGAGACCAAACTGAAGACTTTAAATAAAAATTGGCAAGCCTATTAAATAATTTTAAAAATGAAAAATCACAAATTGGGTGAAAAACAGTTCTAACTGTATTTTACCTAAAAAATAAAAATAATAATACACCTCAAACTGAAAAAGTAGAAAGTAAAAGACTAGGCAAGTTACATCAAATAAATGGAAACAAGTCACAAAATGAAAGCAGTATACCTATATTAACATCAAAGGTGATTATTTAAATGTCATGTGTATTTATGTACTGTATAACATACCAATACATTTTGAAATATTACACAAAATAATGTATGTTGAAATCTTCTGAAATTACATTTTTTTTTTTTTAATTTTGATGCAGTCTCAGTCTGTTGCTCAGGTTGGAGTACAGTGTCATGATCTCAGTTCACTTCACCTCACTTGTGAGACTCAAACAATCCTCAAACCTCAACCTCCCCAGTAGCTGGGACTACAGGTGCGTGCCACCATGCCTGGCTAATCTTTGTATTTTTTGTAGAAACAGGGTTTCACCATTTTTCCTAGGCTGATCTCAAACTCCTGGGTTCAAGCCATTTGCACACTTCAGCCTCCTAAAGTGCTAGCATTACAAGTGTGAGCCACCATGCCCAGTTTCAAATAGAATTTGATAGAAACACCACAGAGTGATTTATGGTACATCTCTGATTTTCAGAACAATTAAATCGTATGTGTGTATGTGTATATATATATATGAACTGAATAATATAATTAGTAAGATCGTGATACTAGTCAAATACTAAGATCAAATACTAGTCCCTGAATTCAGAGAATGTCCCTTGTGGTTATGAAGGTTCTCTCGGTAATTGAAACAACTTGAGAATACCTTAGGCCAAAAAGAAAACCCCAATCAATTGAAAAATATAAAAGTATTATAGCTTACGTTTCTGACTGTACTGCAATAGTAGAAATGTATCAAAAACTAGTAAAAGGAAAATAAAAAAAATGCTCAAACCCATCAGACACCCCCTTGTTTCCATTTGCTTTCTTCCTCCCACATGGATGCCAATATTGTGTATCACTTATGGCTAGTGATAATTCTGTTTCACTTTACTGATGTTGATGGATATGCATATTATTTTAAACATCACTGAAATGTGATAAACATTCTTGTGGATACATTGTTTTGTAAATTTATAAAAGATGAATTAATATAGTTGAAATTTTTGTATATCTTGCCAAACCCTTGTTCAGAAAAGTTTTACCAAACTATATATTAAACAATACTGCATGAGAATACCTGACAGGTATATTTATATAATTTTTAAGAAATTGATACTCACTAGATTATTTATACTGTTCCAGGAAATATTAAAGAAAAAAGAAAGTGCCTCAAGGTTTTTAAAACCAGCAAAGTACTTGACAAAACTAACACTCAAGTGGTGCACTATAGTATAATCACACCTACGGATACAGAGTCCAGAATTCTGAATAAAATATGAAACAATTGCATCTAGAGATACATTTAAAGAACACCATACAATGGCTGAGTGAGCAAATATGATAATTTTAATAAATTTTTCCTATTATTTAATATAATTCGAGGAGAAAGGCCATGTACTTATTTGGTAGCTGCTAGAATGGCATTTGTTGTTTTCAAAATTTATTATGCCCGTATATCCTAAATAAGAAGAATAAAATATTACTTCCTTATAATTAAAATTATTTATCTCAAACAATCAGTATTATACTTACTTAAACATTTAAAGCATTTCAATTAAAATCTGGAAAAAGTATGACAATACTGCACGCATTATGACACATTACTCCTAAACACACTGGTGTATTTCTCCTAAGAATAAAGACATTCCTACATAACTACACTGCAATTATTATTCCCAAGAAATTTAATATTGATACACTATATACTATTACCTAATATACACACCATACTCAAGTATTCCCTATACCCAAATAATGTCTTTTATAACTGTGTTTTAAATCCGGGACCCAAATAAGAATTACACGTTGCATTTGGTTATCTTGTTGCTTTTATAGCCAGGACAGTTACACTGACCCTTATTTTTTGGTCTAAGCCATTTGTTTTACAGAATCTAAGCCATGTATTTTACAGAATGTTCCTCAACATGAAATAGTTTGTCTTTTTGTTGCCTCGTGACAAGATTCAGCAATGTGTAATTTTAAAAGATAATGGTTGCTTAGTTATATTCACAATGGAAAATGGATATTCCCTCAAAACACTTACTAATGTCTTTTATTATCAAATATCTACGTGAAACAGGTTTTGCTTTCTTCAATAATCATTAAATGGTAGTCAAGGCATTTTAGTAAGAGGATATAAAATTAGAAAGAAGAAAAATTATTACTTATAAATGATATAATCATATATATGTATATATAAATCTCAATGATTCAAGGAACTAGCTGAAAAACTTTGGGTAATACAATGGTTTGATAAAACACCTAGATCAAAATTTCAATGAAGCAACTCTGTAATTTACTGAGAGTAATCAATTAGAAAGTTTATAAGATGGTATTCACTTTAGTAATAACAACAAAAACATGTATACTACCCAGGAACCTATTTACATATATTGATCTAAAGCCTGACTATGGAATACAATAAATACTTCAATAAATAGTTAGAACTTAGAAAGATTAAATCAGGCAATAATATGATTTTTTCACAAATTATTCTATAAAATTACTAACTAGGATTTAGGAGAACTTAATTATATTATTTTAAAATTTATATGCAAGAATAATCATGTGAGCTTATTTATTAAAATAGTCGCTGGAATGTAAGCACCATAATGACAGAGATTTTGTGTACAGAGGTATACCAAGTCCCTATAAGAATTCCTGGCACATAGTAGTTAATATATATGTGTTGATAGAATCCAGAGAATTAAAAATAATTAGTTGGGGAGCTTGACAAACCAGATGTTAAAATGTAATTCTATGATATATAAAATTGTGTATTGCTAGTGCAGAAATAAACTGACATTTCAGTGAAACAGAATTGAGAGTCCATGGAAAGACTGTTACACCTGGAGAGCTGGTATATAATTCATTTTTCAGATCATTAGGAAAATATTCATTATTCAATAAAAGATGTTGGTTCAATTCACTCTGTATTTGGAATGTCATTTCTTACTTTGAAAGATTTCTCAAATGTTTGAAAGATATAAATTCAATGAAAATTCTAACAACAATGGTGAACATTTTAAAATTGTAAAATGAAAAAGATAGTTTTTATTTTACTCTTATGTAGTTCATGGAAATTAGAATCCATAAGAAAAGGATTGATGTGTTTGAATATATAAGAAATATTAAACTTTCAATACAGGAAAACTGTCAATACAGAAAAATTTGCAAAAACTGTCAAACTTGAAACTTAGTAACATATTTGCTAAAGGGTTAACATCCTTAGCATAAAACCATTTAAATTTCAAAAATACATTTTAGCTATATTTAAACTTGATTATCATTCCAAAACAGATACATATAAAATAGGTAAATGAGGTAACAATAGACAATCTTTCACCTATTAAGTGACTTAAAATGAAAAAGATGAAAACTATTCAATGTTAAATAGAGAGAGAAGTTACAGACACTTCTATATAATGTTTATTGCATTGTAAAATGGTATCATATTTCTGGTGGACAGTTTGGCAGGACCTTTATAGAATATTTCATTGGAATTATCAAATACACTTTACAAATGTAGTCTATATAAGTAATAAGATGAGAGTATAGACATATGCATGCACAGAGCTTTTCATTATGGTACTGTTTAAATAAGTAAAAATTTAGAAACAAATGTCAACATAAGATTTAATAAATAAGTCATGTTATCTATTATTAAAGAGAAATATTATGCAGCTATTTTAAATAAAAAATAATGGCAAACACTTGATGATTCTAATATTGTTGAGCAATTACCAAACATCATTTATAGTATAATCCCTTTCCAGTTAAAAATGTGTTTGTGTGTGCAGGTGTTGGTATGTATTTGTGTGTGTATGACAAGGCATCAGAAGAGATTTTCCTATTGCTCTGGAATTGGAAAGTAGGGCCCACAACAGAAGTAAAGATGTAAAAGATCTCTCCACATTCTAAAGGAGGTCACCAATAATTGAGGCCAGACACAAGCCCCTAGAACTTACAAACAAGCTGCTAAAGTAGCTTATTTGCCATCAATAATCATCCTAAACCTTTCCTCAATGAACCAGAAAAAAAAGACAAAGTTTCAAGAGAGTTACTTAGAAAGGTGGGAAATACTGTTAGGAAGATTAAGTACATTTGATTCTCAGGTTGACTTCCATTGAAGCATGGAGTTATGGATCTGCCCCTATGCTTAAGTAGAGGATAAGGTATTTGGAAAACACGGCAGGGCAAAAAGAAGAGATGTGGATCAACTAGGTTTATTAAGGATACATGTGTTTCCTGTGGGTAAAGAGAATATGTGATGGGTAGCTGGGTTTGATCAGCAAGTCTGTGAGGTATACAACGTGTAGCAGAAGGTCATGCGGAAGCACTGGGAAAGTTGTCTATCCGGAGAGATATCTCTCACATCAGACAGTGGGTAAGGCCTCTTAGTTTTTCACTCAACCAGTTATCTCACTGGAGAATCAGTATTTGGATGCTAAACACACAAAGATCATCCAGGACAAGTGGGAGTTAACTAGAAAAGCATCAATGATCAGCAAAGAGAACACTATAGCGTTAGTTAAACATACCTTTTAAGACTTTGCCCTTTTCCTCCATTCTACCTCCCATCCCCTATCCTTAGATAAGTTGTGCAGTAGATGCGTGAAGAAAACCACATTCTTTTTAATCAGACGTAAATAAGACATAAGATTGGTTGTTTAAATCGAGTAAGTCTGAGTTGTAACAAGGACAAAAGACTTGAATTAATAATTGTATTAGGTATCTCTTTTGCACCATTTCAAATCCATTTGGCCTCACTGCTTATTCCCGCTACCAATACAGCATCCAGTTCCATGCAGACTTCCACCAGATGCATACAGGTACAGATTGACTGTGTTCAACTGTGAACCTTTCTTCTTTTCTTTCTTATCCAAGGGCTTCTCTGGTATCATAGTATAAGAGCTGGTAGAAAACCACTTAGAATCCATTGTCAATCTTAAATAAAATTATGCAGAGAAGAATATACAAGCAAAAGGGTTTTATTTGGGAGCAATGTATAAAAGTAAGATTGCAATTTGGGACGTGCATACATAGACCATGGGGAGGTGGTTCCAGTGTGTTCAAAGAACAAAGGACAGGGATAGGGTTTTACTGAAATAGGATAAAAGACTGAAAGTTGTTTTGTAAGAAAGTTAATTGATATTGGCAGTGTCTCTGGGAGTTGTTCAGCTCTGATTGGTAGGAGGCAGCAGTTACTAAGTAAAACTTGTTTTAAGGTCATAACAAGCCATTTAATTGGATTGAGCTTGTGAAAGTTTCTGGAACTGACATTTGTGACTAATAGTTTGGCTGTGTCGCCACCCAAATCTCACCATGAATTGTAATAATCCCCTTGTGTTGAGGGCAGGGCCAGGTGAAGATAATTGAATCATGGGGGCTGTTTCCCTCATACTGTTCTCATGGTAGTAAGTCTCAGGAGGTCTGATGATTTTATAAATGGGAGTTCCCCTGCACAAGTTCACTTTTGTCTACTGCCATGTAAGATGTGCCGTTGCTTCTCTTTTGCCTCCTGCCATGATTGTGAGGCCTCTCTAGCCATGTAGAACTGTGAGTCCATTAAACCTCTTTACTTTATAAATTGCCCAGTCTCTAGTATGTCTTTATTAGCAGCATGAGAACAGACTAATAGAGTGACCAAGTGTTTTCTTTCCCCAATCACCTCTCAACTAAATTTTAATTGGAAATGGCAGGAATGACTCCAAATCAACTTCTACTTTTCCCCATTTTGATTAATATCTTTCCCTGAAAGCAAGACTCATCAACTACCCTTGAAATTTTGCTTCATTATCCCTTAGTGCTGGAGAGATTTATCCTTGTTGGTCAGTTCCCAAGTTACACAGAAACAAGAGAAGTCAATGTCAGGGACTCAGGCCACATTTGAATAATAAAGAGACTAGAAGAAAATATCCTCTCAGGGTAGATCTGCCTGAGTTCCAGTGTTAAGTTCCATATTATTAGTCTCATCAAAATTGGCTATTATTTTGAAGCATTGACCTAACATTCTCCTGTTGGGAGAGTTATCCTTGCAGAAATTTGACAGTCAAAAAGAACAGAGCTTAAATATCACAATGCAAAGAATAATCTACAAAAATATAATAAATCCAATTTGTATAGTAGTTCTAAACCATTAACCCACTTTTAAGGTGATCAACTGAACAGGTTGAAAAGTTCAGATGTGTTGGGCATAACCTGTTGGAGCCAGGTGGCTTTCTCTCTTCTTCTGTATATATTTCCCCAGAGGAATTTATTCATGTGTAGCAAGTAGTGTTAGAAATTGCACAAATGCCACCTTTGTTTGCTAAGAAGTAACCTAGAACAATCCTATTATCTAACACCATTTAAACAAGATAATCTAGCAAACTTTTTTGAGCCACAATGGCCTTGGTTGTGGAGTTGGTTATAGATCTAATTGTAAAATAGAAATTTCTCACCATTGTTTTTAAATGAGTCCTTCATCCAAGAGAAAAACAACAACAACAAAACAAACAAACAAAAAAATCAAAAACAGGATCTAACATCTAAAGCCTATTCTGCTGAATTTGTGTCACCTGGTAGAGTATCTCTTTAAATATGATGGTGCAAGTTAAGAGGTGTGAATCAGTGTTGCGATGTTGTTAGTTTAACTTGAATCCAGAAATAGAATAAAACATATTGGTGCTTTATTTTTCATTTGTTGATACATGGTGTTGGCCAAAAATATGGTTGACTGTTAAATCTCTCACAGATTGAAATCTATCCTGATGAGAAACAACAGGTAATTACATGTGGAGTACCTGCTGCATTTACAGTCATTCATAGGAACGTGTCAGTAATATTTATCCAAGGTTCTATTATTGAACTGTGGCATGGTTGAAGGCCATCTTAAATGAGAAAACCAGGATTATAAATGTTTTTAAATATGTGAAATTTATCTTATCTTGAATCTTATCACTGTACTTTACATAATCTTAATATACATTTAAAAATTTTTGTAGTCTTTAGATACTCAGCATAAAGCAGGTAATCTGAATATGTAGGCCCGGAAGCTTGACATTTTAAAAGAAAAATGAAGTACAATTTGAACAAACAGATGGAGTGGGAACACTAGACAAATATGTTTTCAGGTGAACTAGGGGTTCACTTGCATCATGGACAGATCTGGGGTTTTGGTAGCAGATCCAACAGTCAGTTAAATTTCTCCCTTTGATAATAGATTGGGAAATATGAGTTAGATCATTGCCTCTCCTGGAAAATGAAAGCACTTAAGAAGAGACCAATAATAAAAGGATACATTGGCATGATTCAGACATCTTGGGATAGCAGTCTACTTCAGATGTAATCCGCTTCAATTCTGGATGAACTTTAGCTTTAAATCCCCTGTTGGAATGCCGGTCCAATCAGGGTCAGGGGTAGAAACTTTTTTAGGTGAGAGATGTGGAAACAAGAGTCAACGCCTTTGAGCTTGACAGCAGACGTGTAGGTGAGAAGGCCTTGATATCGGCCCTTCCAATGAGGCTGGAAAGAGTCCTTATGTAGGTGTTTTTTCAGCAGACAAAGTTACCAGGCAGTAAGTCCTATTGCTTTAGGTCTTTGTCTCCAAAGAAAACACTATGGAAAGATTTTCCTACAAAAGTATATTTTTTATTCCTTGTTTTAATAATGTCTTTACAATATTCTAGTATAGCTCCTTTTATCAACTGGGATTCAAAAGTAGAGGAAGCTAAGTGCATAGGATGGCCTGTGGTTATTTTAGTAGGCAAAAGTTTGTGATTTCCAAAGGGAGTAGCTCTCAAATGTAATATTACCAAAGGAAAACTTAAACCAGGGAAGTTGTAAAATTTCCATACATTTTTCCAACTTTGTGTGTGTGTGTGTGTGTGTATGTGTGTGACGGAGTCTCACTCTTTTGCCCAGGCTGGGGTGCAGTGGAGTTCTGTTTCTTTGTTCTACCCAGTCAGAGGATTAGGGATTGTAGATATAATGAAAATGCCACAATATTGGTCAAGCTGAATGTACCTATTTTATTATATAGTCAGTAAAGTGGGTTCCCCAGTCACTATGAAGCTCAAGGGGCGCTCCCCAAGTAGGGATAATTTTTCTTGAAAAATTTTGTCTATGGTTGAAGCAGCAGCCTGTCTACAAGGAAAGACTTCCATGCAATGGGAAAACATGCACATCATAATCATTACATATATATATATATACACAGAAGGGTTGGTGGTTCGATAATATCCATTTGCCAAAACCTTGAATATCCCAATACATAATTTAAAATATCCACAAGTGGTGTGTTAATGTGTTCCTGGATTAAATTTAGGACAGGTGGTGCAAGCCAAATAAGCACTTTTGACAGCTTTCTTTGTGTTACATAACCAGTGTTGTTTTATAAAGAAATTATTTAGTCAGGTACTCAATGAGCCAGATTCTGTATTGTTGTTGATTGAATTTGAGAGAAATGATTTGTTATGTGGTCCAAATTAGAGTTTTTTTAGATCATCAAACCAGCAACCATTATTCTTCAAATTTTGTTTCCTTGGTTCTAGTGCCCAATTTTGTGCATTTTTGGTAATTGTTACTAGACCGCCATTAGTAGCCACAGGAAAAAGCCTCATGACTTCAAAAGAAGTAGTAATTTCACATTCTTCACACAATTTATGCCATGTCATCTTTACATATGACTCATTTTTAAACCATGATATTTCAGCATTGTTTAATGAAGTGTCTTGTAAATTTTTTCTGGGAGTCACACAGTCATAAGGGATTTTGTTCAAAAAAGGGGTAAAAGGAAAACAGGATTAAGATTGTTATATCAAGAAAGAATTATATGAGGAACAGCTAGCAAAAGAAGTTCAGAAGAGGTAAGATGGCCGGAAAACAGGTGCTAAGCATGATGTGAATTTTAAAAAGCTTCATGGTCAAAGGAAATAGTCTTTCAAAAGACTTCTGGCATTTCCACATTATTTACTCTAGGTCATTATATTTTTCCAAGCTATAAGGAGCCATTCCAAAGGAGTTTTACAAAGGGCTTCAGGGATCCTCACCAGAACACTGGACTCTGAGTCATATGTGGGTGTCCTCTGGGCAATATATTTTCCTATATTGTATTAGTTTGTTCTCACACTGCTAATAAAGACATACTTAAGGCGCGGCAACTTATAAAGGAAAGAGGTTGAATTGACTCATAGTTCCACATGGCTGGGAATCGGAAACTATACCAACCCCAGACCTTGTAAATTTGGGAAATCAATTGGCTCACATCCTACAGAATATCAATGAAAAGACTACTAAAACTCTAAACCTCTAATTGCAATGGATGAATGCTCTCAGAGTAACCAACTGTAGCTCTAAATGGCATAATTTCCCTAATCCGGGAAACTCATTTATTGGCATCTGTCACTATCGTAAACAAAAAACTACTGAGGAAGAACTTAGAGGCCCAAAGTGGTGGGATTCACTTGTCAGATGGCCACTGCATCTTTGAGAAGCTCAGCGGTGATTATTATCTGTAGGAGAGGGTTGACAGTTGGAGGTGCAGCCACAGAACTGGGTTCTCTAGTTTCTGGGAGGACGATGGGATTGTGGAATGTTAGAGGTCAGGAGACAATATTTAACTTTGAAATGTTAAGATGGTCAGAATGACTCCTCCTATTGACGTTAGGCAGGCATTCTCCTTCATAATTCCAAATAATGGCCATAACAGAGTGGGTGTGATGGCCAGGATAAAGGTTATGCATCAGCACAACAACATGGGCTCTGCCTGTTTAATGTTCATCTAACTACTGCTACTGCTGAGCGCCTCACTTGCAAGATGTAGCATCCAATGCTGAGTCCTAAATATGACACCATTTCTTGAAGAGACTAGCCAGCCACTAGAGGCCAGGTTGATTATATTGGAGTCCTTTTACCCTAGATGAGGCTGTGATTTATCTTTATTTAACTGACACCTTCTCTAAATATGAATTTGTCTTACCTTCATCAACATCACCGTTGAAGTCCGATAGAACATTTCAACTATCGACATAGTATTATGCACTATATTGCCTCAAACTACAGGACCATTTTTATGGGAAATGACATGTGACAATGAGCACATGACAATGGGATTCACTGGGTTCATCATATGCCTCATCACTCAGAGGAGGCTAGCCTGATACAAGTTGGGATAGCCTACAAAGTTCTGCTAGGTTGCCAGCTCAGGGACAGCAGTTTGAATCAGGGTGCTATCATCCAGGATACAGAATATGTGTTGAACCAATAGCTGATATTTGGTATTGTTCCTAGCAACCAAGAGGTAGAAGTAGATTCGTCTACTCTCACCATCACTCCCAATGACCTGCTTACAGACTTTCTGTAAAATTAGAATTTGCTGGATTAGGGGCCCTGATTCTCAAGAGGAAAATTCTTTTACCGGGGGAAAGTCTCAGGGGTGGCCAATCTTTTGGCTTCCCAGGGTCATATTGGAAGAACAGTCTTGGGCCACACATAAAATGCACTAACTCTAACGATGGCTGATGACCTTTAAAAATTGCAAATAAATAAATAAATAAATAAATAAATAAATAAATAAATCTCATAACGTTTTAAGAAAGTTTACAAACTTGTGTTGGGCTGTATTCAAAGCTTTCCTGGGCTGCATGTGTCCTGCAGGCCATGGGTTAGACAAGCTTGCATTACAGTGGACTTAAAGCTACAATTAACACCTATAATTTCAGGCTCCTCAAATTCTGTACTGGTGGGGATAATCAACTCTGATTACTCTGAGGATCTAAAGTTTTGGATACATTATGGAGGGTAGGCAGGAATATAACTAGCATTCATGGACACTTGGGTTTAATGGAGCAAATTTTGTGCTTCTGTGGAGAGATGAGATCTAATGGCAAGTGGGCAACTGCAGCAACCACAGCTGAATATGATCAGAAAATGAAGATCTGGGTCACCCTATCAGGCAAGCAAACTCTACCAGCCAAAGCACACACTAAGAGTAACAGAGATATAGAATAAATAGTGGAAGTGGGGGATAATTATTTTAAAATATCAATTACAGACATAAGATCATCTGCAGTAACAGAGAACTGTATTGACTGTTTGCAGAGATTGCAGTTGACTGTCACCTTGAAAGAGACCTTATGATGCCTTGGTTTTAATGGAGGACATGAGTGGGTCTGAATGGTACATAGAGTGAAATGTGTTTGACATATCTTGTGCCCTATTTGAAATTTCTTGGCCTCAGTTCTTATTTAGCCACTGCAGCATGAACTAATTCCACTTGGCTTCAACCAGTTTTACATATGTACAATCTGACTATACTTGCCAATGGACCTCATATTTCCTACTCCAGGATTTCTCTGATACAACAATGAGGATCATAGTGAGGAATCCTCTTAGCATTTATGCATGAGAATAGGAATAAATCCTCTATTGATCTGGCTTCCTCATGTTCCCTGCTTGGCTCCCTCAGTCCCTCAATCTTGCTTCCTGAATCACATTCTCAAAATAAACTACTCCTATATAGCTTTTGAACCCAGGTTCTGCTTTTAAGGGAATCCTGGACTTCACAAAAGATGAAATGTATAAGTCTAATAAATATATATAAATACCAAGCCTCATATGTAATAAAAGAATTGAAAATTAAGACTTCAATAAAATCCTTCTTTATAATATCCACCATATTGGCAAACATGTTAAAAATCTGGTAATACTATAATAAGTATCGAAGAGACTGCTACATTAATAGGAATTCATACATTCCTGGTGGAAATGTCAATTGATGTAGTCATTCAGTGAAAACATATTAACATTATATTATAGACTTAAATAGTCATATACCTTATGGCAGCAATTCCACATTTAATTATATAATCTAGAAAATCTCTTGCTTATGAGCACAAGGAGATAGGAACAGAGGATTTATATAGCTGTGTCCCTGGTAATTCCAAACTGGACGGAAAAAAAACTAAGCTTTGTCAAGAAAAGAATGGGTAAATTGAGTTTATTAATATACTGAAATACTATCCAGTAACAACAGTGGACAAATTACAGCTACACAAGACAACATGTATGAATCTCACAAATATGATATTGAAGGAAATAAATAAGATGCAGAGGAATACAACAGTAATACTCCATTCACATAAAGTTCACAAAACAGGTAAAACTCAACTCTACAGTGTTCAGGAAAACATATATACATATATAGACAGGACAGTGATTATCTCTAAAGGAAAGACTATTAATTGGGAGGGATACATGGGGGTTCCCTGGGGTGCTGGCCATGTTCTATTCCTTGGACTTGGTGGCAATTTTATTATACATATATTACATGCATTCTTCTGTGTGTATATGAGGTGTATTGTGTATATTAATTAACCTGATTTAATCATTCCACAATGTTTACATGTATCATAACATCACAACATACTCCATAAGTATCTAAAATTACATATTTATTAAAAATAAAATAACAAAAGCTACTAAATGCAAAATAATAAATATGTCCAGTAGTTTAAAATTATTTTAAAAATTAGGCACACAAATAAATAAAACTCTTCGTTAAACTGTTGTGTTTAATGATTAAATGATATTTTATCATATTATTCTTCTGCAATTTGCTTAATTATTCTTATGTTGCGACCCATATATTGTTTATAATTTTTTCCATTATAGATAATACCATAATGAAACTTAATAAAGATGCAATGAAATGAATGAAGATTGAAAAGGAATGCCTCAAATTGTCAATTTTATATTATTGTCCACTTGGAAAATCTAAGAGACTATGCACAGAATCATCAAAACTAATAAGACAGCTCAGTAATATTGCTTGTAAAAGTAAAATACACCTAAATCAGTGTGCTTCATTTTATCAGCTGCAATTTAAAATTTTAATTATTAATTATCAAAAATAAACCAGTTATATTAGTAATAAAACTATGAGGTACTTGGTATAAGTTTGACAAAAGATACAGAAAATTTTAATGGACAGAATTAGTAAACTTTACTCATAGGCCTACATAAAGACTTCAACAAAAGGAGAAAAGTACCATTTTTGTGGATATAAAGATTCACTATGATAACACTGTCCCACTGAACAATATCAACCTATATTTTCCCATTTATCTCAGTATAGAAGAAGGATGGAGGAGAATGGGATCAGGGAGAAGTTCACAGGCATTATCAACTGCATTTGTAATATTTTCTTCATTAAAAGTCAGTATGATCACATATGGTATATATTTAGAACTAAGTGAGGTGGTAGCACTCACGTGTCTATTTCATTATAATATTCTCTATATTTTATGTGCTGGAAATATTACGTTAATTTTTTTACAAAAATAAATATATAACCTAGGAAAGTATGTGGAGAAAATTCAGATATAAAAGGCCATCAGAAATTTCAAAGTTGTAACAGTGATTTGCATAGGTTCATTGAATCTTTTGAAAAAGTTTTGATTAATTTTAACATGACATTAGTTCAGTATACTTATTTAATGAGGTATCTCAAGAATAGGCATGTTCAATAAGCACATGACTGAGGAGTAGGACTAAAACCAAATGAGAAAACAGGCAAAGTTATGTTAATTAAGTTATGGGTTGCGTTATCTAACATCGCGAGTTGCCTGGGATAGTCATCTTTTATACCTGTTGTCCCAACATAATTCTTAACAGTTTCTCCTTTAGCTCTGAGAGTGCTCAGTGTAGAAGATAAATTACATGGTTATAAGCTAGTTATAGGTTGGAAAGGAATTACTGTGAAGTTTTACAGTATCTTTTACAATGCTATCCAATAGATTAGAGCTAATCTTTCAAAACCAGAATTTAATGGACCATTTTTCATTTTGTTGAATTCCCACAAGTTTTACAGGACACTGAACACCCTGAAGGAAAATGTCCTGAAGGAAAATGTAAGATAAGATACTTAGTTCAACAAATCCCCATTTAGCAAGAAAAGAAATAAGAATGCAAGATATAATGCTAGAAGCTACAGAAAAGCACTAATAGAAATGATAGTCAACGCCCTCAAGAAGATTAAAATTCACTGGAAGAGGCAAAAGAAGGATGAAAATAACTATGATAGAAGACAAGATAAGGTACCATAAAAATAAGATCCCTGAAAATACCCTACAAAGAACAGCATAAGCTCTCAAAGAAGAAGGAAAAGATCACATATAATTGGGAGATAAAGAAAGAATTTACATAAAAATAATATTTCAATCAGAACTTGAAGGATAGGTAGGATTTTGAAAGCTAGAAATTATGAAACTACAGAAAGAGTACCAGGCAAGATTAGCAAAAGTGAACAAAAAAAGGCATGATGGTGATAACATACAATGTAAATAAAGAAAATTAAGAAAGCAGAAGGGGCATTTGGATCAATTGGATATTAATAGGGTTTATGTAAGAAAATAAGACTGAAATCTAAAACTATAATTTGACTTTGTATTGTAGAGGGATGTTAAAACCAGGAAAAGAAACTTTTACCAAAATTGGTTGGTAACAGGAGGCTAGGAGGCAGTAGTAGTAGAGTGTGTGTGTGTGTGTGTGTGTGTGTGTGTGTTAAGCAAAGGTGTGATGTAATGACAGTTGTGTTTTAGGAACTTGAATCTAGTAGCAGCATGGCCTATGTGTAATGGGAACAAAAGGAAGGAGACAGAAAAACTATTGGTAGCAAGATTACTTCAAGTAAGAAAAATACAAATTAGAATATTATTAGTGATATTTATGGAGTGTGGAGAATCAAAAGCATACTCCTATGAGGTGAATTTAAAATAATTCCATCTGCAAAAATATAATTGTCTAAGAACAAAGAGACAGAAAAGAATCTTAAATTCTGGTCAACATCGTATTAGTACCAATTTAACATATTTCTGCTTTTTAAAATTGTTATTAGGGTAGTTTATATGGTTAAAATTTAACCTAGGT
Source organism: Chlorocebus sabaeus (assembly GCF_047675955.1). Taxonomy (NCBI): domain Eukaryota; kingdom Metazoa; phylum Chordata; class Mammalia; order Primates; family Cercopithecidae; genus Chlorocebus; species Chlorocebus sabaeus. Next base: position 59,879,527 of record NC_132933.1, read on the forward strand.
TCTGTTCATATTTTATTTTAACTGAAAGGAAAATATTGCTCTAAAAAGAACATTCCAATTACATTCCATGCAAGAGCCATAAAAAGAAACCCACATGTAGGCATAGCCTAGAAAACCTATTAAATTATAAAAATAAAGAGGATAACCTATCAGCATCGAAACCAGTAATTCAAACTTCATTTTTTTCTATCCTCATCTCCCAATTCAGAGTGACATAGTAATCTTCAGTCAATAATAGTGACTCACTTCAGATGTTATTTTTAAACTTGGGGGGTTGGGTGCCCTGTTAAAATGACAATACATATCTAAGAATCTCATTGTTAGCAGGTAAAGAGGTGTGTAAATAAAAACAACAAACAACTTAAAAGAGCTCCTACTAAGGAATTATGATGTTAAAATAAAATGAAAACAAATACAGATGATTTATGCAGTAATGACCTCAAGGAAGTTACACATTTTACTGATGAAGAAACTGAGACTTGAGAAAGTAAGTAAATTGGCATAGACCTGATATTTTGTAGGGTACAAATTAAAACATAAAATTTAATAAATCTTTCAATCAAGGAAAATCAATAAGAATTTTTGTGACAATAGAGTAAATGTATTTTGCATTCAAATCAATAACAGCACAATTAACCTAAGAAAAATATAAAGCATCAACAAACATAGATTAAAAACCAATATGAAACAAAAAATAACCCAGTATACTTGATTAATGCAAAGGCTAAATTTTCAAATATTAATAAAATAGAAAAAACTACGACAAGTCACAAGAAGTAAAAATAGCCACACTATACTGGATGAAAAGGAGAATATAATCATGGACAGAGGTAACATTATAAATATAATAAATAATGCCATGTAAAATATTATGCTAAGAAATTTGAAAATATCAATAAAATAGATGACTTTCTAGAAAATATGTAACTTAGAAAATAATTATAGACTCAAAATATAACAATAGAACAAAACTTCAAATTTGGATAATACATGTGAATGTCTTTTAAATAACTAAAGTAACCAAAAGTTCTGTGAATGGGTATCAAAGCAAAAATGCAGCTATTTGAAAAAAAGACAACTACAATTTAAAATGAAATGATGCAAACAGTATAACAAGCAAATGCTGATAAGAAGACAGCTAGATGAAAATTTAGAAAAAAGGAGCTTTCAGTGCTAATAAGAAGTCACTTATGGAAATTTAAGAAAAAAGTAGCTTTTAAGGCCAAAAATATAATATAGAATTCAGAGAGACATTTTATCACAATAATAGATGCTCTAACTGAAGATAATGTACAGTTATAGATGTCTACACATCAAATAATATTTTATTGAAGAACAGAAACCAAAAACTTTTCAAAATAAGGTTTTTTGACAATGCCAAAATTATACCAGGGAACTTCTCAGAACTGAGCTAGAACTAGATGAAAAATGAAAATGCACACAATTGCAATAATATAATTAAGATCCTTAAATATAAAAAACGTATCTTAATTTGTGTCTGCTTTTTTTTATTATATAGCATTCTGAGAATATGGTCTGTCAAATTTTTACATTTTAAAATGTATTTTTGGAATATGTGTGTTCCACAGAAATTTGGAAAAAATGGAATTCTTTAATTAGAACATACAGGGTAGTCTACATTTTAGGGTACATTAAATATGTATATTTTACAGATTTAAACAAAGATATCTATAAGCAGGGTGCTCATTCTTTTATTTTTTTGCCTGTCAATGGTCACAAAAACTTATAGCGTGTTGGGTCACACACTCAAAAAGCGTAAATGAATTAAATAATATATATTTATTTGTAATAGCATAGTATTAACAGAGTAACATATAAATAATAAATATGTATAGGCCACAGGTTTTGACCATTATAAAATTAACAAGATGGTAACAATATGAAGCAAAACACTTGAAACTAAAAATTAAGTACATTAAAATAAAAATACCATTATATAGCTTTAGGGTCAAAGAAAAATTAAAGCAAACAATTTGAAATTGAAAACAATTAGAAAACTATGAGATGTGGGTAAAGCTATATTTTTAGGAAATTATTGGTTACAAGTTATTTTAATATTAATTGATAAAGATTGAAAATTAATTAAATAAGAATTTAATTAAATTGTTACAGAAAGCAACATCAAGCAAAATAAAATTGGAAAAGGAATGAATAAGTATAAAAGCACAAATTTATGACTTAGAATTAAATTAGCAGAATTGATAAATAAAACTTTAAATATAGTTTTCAGAACAGACTAGTACAATTAGAAAAACAAAATCTAGCAATTCTAGTCAAGGAAAGAAGTAAACACATGTAAATATAAAACATTAGGATGAGAAAGGGAATGTACCTACATATTCAAAAGAGATTTAAAATGTGAGACTGGGGATGCCTTTATATTTTAGATAAAATGGGTGACTTTCCAGAATATATGTAAATTACCAAAGATTATTTGTGAGAAATTAGAAAATGCATATATACTAAGAACCATAGAATAAACAGAAAAACTATATATAAATACTATGTTTCTAAAAGTATTCATTCAGTCCCTCATGCCTTATGTGCCAAGATTTCATATCTCCATCTGTAGTGTTTGTAACATCCAGTGGAAGAGTACTTGTTCCCACCTCATTGCCTCCTTCAAGATTGATCAAATGACATTTTTTTGGCTAATGAGATGTAAGAAGAGATGATACATGGCACATCTAACCAGAAAATTTTAGAGAAATCATGATTTCAAAAGCTTTTCCGACCTCTCTGCCAAATAAATGGATATATTCCATATAGGGTTTCCACCCTTAATTATGACCTGGAATGAGAAGACACATGGCATCCTACACAGGGCACGGCCTGAAACCGTAGATAATTCTTGATGTAAAGAAGATTCCAGGTTATTTTGTCACCACAAAAAAAAAAAAAAAAAAAAAAAAAAACTGATACAGGCCAGGTGCCGTGGCTCACGCCTGTAATCCCAGCACTTTGGGAGGCCGAGGCAGGCAGGCAGATCACGAGATCAAGAGATCAAGACCATCCTGGCCAACATGGTGAAACCCCGTCTCTACTAAAAACACAAAAATTACCTGGGCGTGGTGGTGCATGCCTGTAACCCCAGCTACTCGGGAGGCTGAGGCAGGAGAATTGCTTGAACCTGAGAGGCGGAGGTTGCAGTGAGCCAAGATCAGGACACTGAACTCCAGACTGGGAGATAGAGCAAGACTCAGTCTCAAAAAAACAAACAAATAAATAAAGCTGATAAATACCACCTTCAATGATCCCAAGCCCAAATGCTTTCATATGCATGTTTTCTCAAACATTCAATGCCATGCATTTTTCGCTGACATTTTGTAGAATTTTTTGCATTTTATTTCTCTTTGCATACAAATGTTTTAAGAAGGGTTTATTTCATATCCAGATGACTGAAGTTTTCTGTCTTCTATTTTATGTAGTTCTAGCTTCATTACATATTGGTTAGACAATATTGTCTGTGCTACTTGTACTTGTTGCAATTTTTGATATTTTATTTGTGGGACATTAACCCTATTCTTGCTCATATTCTATGGATGTTAAAACGTCAGGTGTATCCTCAATTTTCAAAATAGAAAGCTCATTTTAAACCTATTTAAATGTATTCAATTTATTATTACTTAGATCTGCATGTCCTTATTTTTTGACATTTAAATTTGCCAAGAACTGTGAGTTAAAGTCTAATATTATTATGTTTCTGTATATTTCTTCTATTTTGTGTAGTTTTTATTTTATCAATTTTTGATGCTGCTATTTTCTGCATTAAATTCTTCATAGATCTTCGCCATGGATTTTGTTTTTTCTTATTCATTTTATTGTATTTTTTATTTCAATCACTTTCGGGGTACAAGTGGCTTTAGTTACACGAATGAATTATATAGTGTTGAATTCTGTGATTTTAGTGCACTTGTCATCCAAGCAGTGTACACTGTATGCAATATGTAGTCCTTCATCCTTCATCTGCCACCCCATTCCCCTGCCCAGTCCCTACAACTGTCCATTATACCTCTCTTTCTGTCCTCATAGCTTAGCTCCCACTTATGAGAACATTGCTGAGTTACCTTACTTAGAATAGTGACCTCCAGTTCTGTCCAAGTTGCTGCAAAAGACATTATTTCATTCCTTTTTTTGTTTTGTTTTGAGACTGAGTCTCGCTCTGTCACCCAAGTTGAAGTGTAGTGGTACTCACTGCGACCTCCGCCTCCTGAGTTCAAGTGATTCTCCTGCCTCATCGTCCTGAGTAGCTGGGATTACAGGTGCATACCATTACTCTTGGCTAGGTTTTTTGTTGTTGTTGTTTGTTTGTTTGTTTTTGTATTTTTATTAACGATGAGGTTTCACTGTGTTGGCCAGGCTGGTCTCAAACTCCTGACCTCAAGTGATCCACCTGCCTTGGCCTTCTAAAGTGCTGGGATTACAGGCATGAGCCACCACACCCCGCCTATTTCATTTCTTTTTATGTCTGAGTAGTGTTCCATGGTGTATATATATCACATTTTATTTATCTATTCATTTCTTTGCAATTGTGAATTGTGCTGCTATAAACAGGTGTATGCCTGTGTCTTTTTTATAAAATTACTTCTTTCTGTTTGGGTAGACACCCAGTAGTGAGATTACTGGATCAAACAATAGATCTACTTTTAGGTGTTTAAATAATTTCCATACTAGTTTTCATAGAGTTTGTATTAATTTACATTTCTACCAGCAGTGTAAAAGTGTTCCCTTTACACCACATTCATGCCAACATCTATTGCTTTTTGACTTTTTAATTATGGCCATTCTTGCTGGAGTAAGGTGGTACCCCATGGTTTTAATTTACATTTCCCTGATGTACTGTTAAGCACTTTTTTCAAATAATTTTATCTGTTTGAATATTTTCTTTGGAGAAATGTCTATTCACGTCATTTGCTCACTTTTTGATGTAATTATTATTATTTTTTCTTGCTAATTTGTTTGAGTTCCTTGTTGATGCTGGATATTAGTCTTTCGTTAGTTGCATAGTTTGCAAATATTGTCTCCCATTCTGTGGGTTGTCTGTATAATATGTTGATTATTCCTTTTGCTGTGCAGAAGCTTTTTAGTTTAATTAGGTTCCATTTGTTTATTTTTTGTTCACGCATTTGCTTTTGGAGTCTTATTCATGGATTCTTTGATGAAGCCCATGTTCAGAACAGTTTTCTCAACACCTTCTAGAATTTTTATGGTTTCAGATTTAAATCTTTGATTCATCTTGAGTTGATTTTTGTAAAAGGTGATCGATGGGAGATCGATCCAGTATCATTTTTTCACATGTGGATTATCAGTCTTTCCAGTACCATTTATTGAACAGGGTACCTTTTCCCTAATTTATGTTTTTGAATGCTTTGCCAAAGATCAGTTGTCTGTAGGTATTTGGTTTTATTTCTGCATTCTCCATTGTGTTCCCTTGGTTTAAGTGCCTATTCTTTATACCAGCACTGTTGTAGTCTTGCCAGTGCACCAATATATAGCAGTCTCTCATTATCTGAGATAATACCCATATTTCTTTTTCCTACATCCAATAAGATTAAGGAGCATGGACACAAGGGTGAGGCTGGAGTGAAAATTTGAAAAGCAAAAGAAGAAAGGTCTCCACCAGTGGAGAGGGGGGCCCAAATGGGTTGCTCCCTATGAGGCTGGAGTCCAGGGTTTTTATGGACTGGGAAGGGAAAGGAATGTGCTTAGTCTGTGGACTATCTTGGAGAACACGTGACTCAGCTTGTCCCAGGGCCTTAGCCTGGGACCAGTCTGAAAGCTTAGCCCTGGACTTTGGTTTGGGACCAATCACAGGCTGAAGTGATGATTCATGGAGCCTGGGCTCACAATCTAAAAACAAAAGGAAAGTGCCCACCGGAATCGACCAGAGCCCACTGTGTTCATGCTCACAAAATGAGAAGAAACGTTTTCCTGGGAGCTCGCTAATTATACAAAGGACAAAAACATTTCTATGTCAGACCTTGTTCCCTCATCTGAGTGAGGCGGAGGTTGTGTAAATTTTTATCTGAATGGGCTGGAGGTCCTCCTGTCTGAGCAGCTGCAGCCATGTCTCCAGGCACAACCCCCTGTGCTAGTTCCCTTATCAGTGCCCGCAGCTTGATTTTTTTTCCCAGGCTTCTTTTTATGTTGCATGGTGATAAGGCACTGACCCATGGATAGGGGGCTCTCCAGGGACCTTTCCTTAGATGTCTACATAAGGCAAGCTAGCCAGCTCCTCTCAGTACCATGCTGTATTGGTAACTATAAACTTGTGTAATATTAAGCCTAGTAATGTGATGCCTCCAGCTTTGTTCTTTATACTGAGTATTTCTTTGGGTAATCAGGCTCTTTTTTGGTTCCATATGAATTTTAGGATTATTTTCTCTAGTTCCACGAAAAAGAAAATGCTGGTATTTTGAAAAAAATTGAATTGAATCTATAGATTGCTTTGGGGAAGTATGATCACTTTCACAATATTGGTTCTTCCCATCTATGAGCTTGGGTCGTGTTTCCATTTGTTCGTGTCACCTATGTTTTCTTTTAGCAGTGTTTTGTAGTTATCTTTGTAGTGAAATTTCACCTCCTTGGTTAAGTATATTCCTAGGTATTTTATTTTTCTTGCAGTTACTATACAAGAAATTGAGTTAATTTTATTTTCACCTTGATTGTTAGTGTATAGCAGTGCTACAGATTTATGTACTTAAATTTTGTAACCCAAGACTTTACTGAATTCCTTTACCGGATCTAGAAGAATTTTGGATGAGCCTGTAGGGTTTTCTAGGTATACAGTCATATTATTAGCAAACAGCACTAGTTTGACTTTCTCTGTTCCAATTTGGATGCCCTTTATTTCTTTAGTCCAATTGCTGTCTAGGACTTCTAGTACTAGTTGAATAGAACTGGTGAAACTGGGCATCCTTGTTTTGTTTCAGTTCTCAAGGGGAATGGTTTCAACTTTTTCCCATTCAGTATGATGGTGGCTGCATGACTGTCATATATAGCTTTTATTATTTTGAGGTAAGTCTATTCTGTGCCTAGTTTATTGAGGGTTTTTATTATAAAGGGATGCCGGATTTAATCAAATGCCTTTTCTGTATCTATTGAAATGATCGTATGGTTTTTGTTTTTAATTCTGCTTATGTGTTATGTCACATTTATTGACCTGTGTATGTTAAACAATCCTTGCATCCCTGGGATGAAACCCACTTGATCACGATGTATTATCTTTTTGATGTGCTTCTAGATTTGGTTAGCTAGTGTTTTGTTGAGGATTCTTGCATCTATGTTAATTAGGGGCATTGGTTTGTCGTTTTCATTTTTTTATGTTCATTCCTTGTTTGAGTTTTAGGGTGATACTGAATTCACAGAATGATTTAAGGAGGATTTCCTCTTTCTCAATATGTTTCAATAAGATTGGTAGAAATTCTTCGAATTTCTGGTAGAATTCAGCTGTGAATCTGTCTATTCCTGTGCCTTCATTTGTTGGCAATTTTTAAATTAATGATTCAATCTAACTGCTGGTTATTAGTCTTTTCAGTATTTATATTTCTTCCTGATTTCATCTAGGAGCGCTACACATTTCTAGGAATTTATTCATTTTCTCCAAATTTTCATTTGTGTATATATAGAGGTGTTCTTAGTAGTCTTGAAATATCTCTTTTATTTCTGTGGTATTGGTTGTATTGTCTCCAGTTTCATTTCTAATTGAGCTTATTTGCTTCTTCTCTTTTCTTTTTTTGGCTAATCTTGCTAAAGGTCTATCAATTCTGTTTATGTTTTCAAAGAGCCACCTTTTTGTGGCATTTATTTTTGTACTTTTGTATCATTTTCATTTAATTCTCCTCTGATCTTTGTTATTTATTTTCTTCTGCTGGCTTTGTGTTTAGTTTGTTCCTGTTTCTCTAGTTCCTCGAGATGTGACATTCAGTTATCAATTTGTGCTGTTTCAGACTTTTCGATGTAGGTAGTAAACACTAGGAACTTTCCTCCTAGCACTGCTTCTGCTGTATCACAGAGGATGACCTCTGTCACTATTGTAATTTATACCAAATAATTTCTAATTTCTATTTTGATTTCATTGTGAATGGCAAAATCATTCAGGAATAGATTATTTTATCTTCATGTATTTTTATAGTTTTGAGGGTTCCTTTTGGAATTGATTTCTGGTTTTATTCCACTGTGGTCTGAGAAGATACTTGATATAACTTTGATTTTCTTACATTTATTGACACGTCTTGTGATCTATTATATGGTCTATCTTGAAGAATGTACTATGTGCTGATGAGAAGAATATGTATTCTGCAGTTGTTGGATAGAAAGTTCTGTAAATATCTGTTAAGTCTATCTTTTCTAAAGTATAGTTAAGTCCATTTTTTCTTTGTTGATTTTCTGTCTCAATAATCTGTCTAATGCTGTCACTGGAGTATTGAAGTCCCCCACTGTTATTGTCTTTCTCTCTATCTCATGTCTTAGGTGTAGTAGTAACTGTTTTATTAATCTGAGAGCTTCAGTGTTAGGTGTATATAAACTTAGGATTGTAATTTTTATTTGGATTGATTCTTTTCTGATTAAATACCTCATTATATAATGACTTCCTTTGCCTTTTTCTTTACTGTTGCTGCTTTAAAGTGTGTTTTTCTGATATAAGAATAGCTATTTCTGCTGTCTTTTGATTTCTATTTGCTTGGAATATCTTTTGTCCACAACTTTACTATGAGTTTATATGAATCCTTAAGTGTTCAGTGAGTCTCTTAAAAACAGCAGACATTAGTTTTGTGATGTTTTATCCATTCTGCCATCTGTGTCTTTGAAGTGGAGTATTTAGGCCATTTGAAATCAACGTTAATATTGTGATGTGAGATATTGTTCTATTCATCATGTTAGTTGTTCCCTAGATTTTTTTTCAACAGTTTCTGTGCTATTGTTTTATAGGCCCTGAGATTTTTATGCTTTCAACAGGTTCTATTGTGGTGCATATGAAACTTTTGTTTTAAGATTTTGAACTCCTTTTAGCTTTCCTTGTAGTGCTAGCTTGGTAGTGGCAAATTCCTTCAGCATATGCTTGTCTTAAAATGGTTTTATTTCCCCTTCATTTATAAAACCTAGTTGTGCTGAATACAAAATTCCTGGTTGACAATTATTCTGTCTAAGGAGGCTAAAGATAGGGCTCCAATCTCTTCTATCTTGTAATGTAGCAGGACAAGCTGCAGACAAAACCCCTCAGACACTGAGTTAAAGAAGGAAGGGCTTTATTCAGCCGGGAGCTTCAGCAAGACTCACATCTCCAACAACCAAGCTCCCCAAGTGAGCAATTCCTGTCCCTTTTAAGGGGTCACATCTTTAAGGAGGTCCACATGAGGGGGTCGTGATCGACTGAGCAAGCAGGGGGTACGTGACTGGGGGCTGCATGCACCAGTAATTAGAACAGAACAGAACAGGACAGGGATTTTCACAGTGCTTTTCTATACAATGTCTATAATCTATAGATAACATAAGCGATTAGGTCAGGGGTCAATCTTTAACTACCAGGCCCAAGGTGTGGTGCCAGGCTGTCTGCTCGTGGATTTCATTTTTGCCTTTTAGTTTTTATTCCTTCTTTCTTTGGAGACAGAAATTGAGCATAAGACAATGAGGGGTGGTCTCGTCCCTATTCCCTCGCTTTGAGAATCTCACTCAATAGTGGGAGTTCTCTCTTTCATTTTCACGACCCATGTCTTCTTGCAAGACAGATCAATAGTGATTCATATAGTACACTTGTGCTGAAGCATTTTGGTGAACTAAGGTAGCGATGAAGCTTTTTATCACTTGAAGAAGTACAGGTAGCAAACAAGGGAGCAGTAAGCAGCTTCCTATTACTATTATAACTCTTATTGTAAGAGTTTTAAATCCTCCTAGCGCAGGGAACCATTTTCCAAACATGGCCCCAGGATCAAATCCATGCCACACTTGCACAGGCACATGTGCCAATTTTGTCATTTCTCTAACTATGTCTTCAACTACTTGCCCTTGATCATCTATGTGTAGACAGCAATTAGTAAGGTTAAATTTCCTACAGACCCCTCCTTCAGCTGCTAGCAAGTAGTTGAGAGCCAATCTCTTTCCATAGATAGCATTTCTCATCTGAGATTCTTGCCAGGCCAGAATAGTCAAGGCTCTGCTGGTTTTATTAGTGATTATTTCTAAGACAGCTTGTAACCGTATGATTCAGTTGATCATGTAAATGGGGATCCGGTATCCCCATGAGCCATCTTATGCCCAAGTAGCAGTCCCATAATATTGTATGATTCTCTCAGAGGACCATTCCTCATCTTTCCAATTTCCTATAGCTATGCTTCTCTTTTTGTGGGAAGCATAGACAGGGAAGCCCAGGAGTTTGCCTGTTTTTATGGGCAATAGGAAGAAAGATGGTTTAATAGTGCCAACAACTACCTGCCAACTGGTCAGGTAATTTGGCATAAGCTCTAGGCCCACATATCCAGCATAATACAGTGGGGGCTGTCCAGTCCTGGTGGGACTCTGGGTGGGTCCACACGGTTTGCAACTTTGAGAATTTACTAAATGGATTTCTCTCTATGTGATTTGAACTCCACCAAGTGACTGTTTTTGTGATACCATTATACAGCTTCTGTCCCAGACAACTAAGTCATCCTACGGGGTGAGTGAATTCTTTTCCTCCTCTGGCTATGCAATATTGTCTAATAATTGAGGCTTTTATGACCCAGAAATTATCAGGGTGATTCTTTTGAGCCGAGAATTCATCAGGAACTGGGTCTGTAGATACTAATTCTTGGGCTTCCCATGGCCATTGATCTCCCATTACAGCTCCTCCACATACATAACATGAAGTGACATTGAGAGACTGGGCTACATGCTTAGCTAATTGCAAAAGTGAATTTCTTATTTTTCCTGGAATTTCTGGTACTGGCACATTTAGTTCATCATAGAAAGTTTGAAACACTGGCTCAGGAGAGTGTTTGTATACTTCTCCTCGAACCAAGATATTTACTGGAGGATCCAGTCTGGCCCTGTCGATTTCTAGGTCACATGCTCCCCTTTTTCCCAGTGAGGATCAAGGGGATTGGTTATTACTAGCTCTAAGGGGTTACATCATCCATTATTACAGGAAAGACCTTTTTTTTTTCTCCCTTTCTGAAGGTAGGCTGAATCCTTTTCATTTTTTTTTTTTTTTAATCCAAGTGGCCCAAATGACACAAGACCAGCATCCACATTCATTTCCACACAGTCCTAATTCATGACAAATGTACTGATTTTTGGTCATATGGCCTTTTTCCCAACTAAAAGAGCCACATCCCCTTCCTAACTTATTGTTATTAATGACAGCACAGGCATCAGATTTCAAGATTATGCTTTTGGGCACCCCTTTTTCTTCTGCTCTGGCTAATACTTTACTTGTATCATTTATGAGTCCCCACCAGTCTTCAGTCCTTAATCTTCTTTGAAAAACTGTGGACATGGGAGGCTCAGAGGGGTCATAACATACATCTGGTCAGTCGTTTCCTCGGCTACATACTTTGTACTGAGTGTCATTATATAAACATGTTCCTTTTAAAGTTCCTAGGCATTCATAGTAACTATAGAACAGAAAGATTGTTCTAACTTCTTGCCCTACCTTGGTAACCTGGTGTATACACTGAGAGCAGTCCTCCATGCAGAAAATCAGTGGAAGTGTTTACTATACAAATCCAAATTACAAGGAAAATGAGTCTCATGATGATTCTTCACATGCTTTGGCCATGTGTAGACCAGTCAGCTTCCGGGTGTGACTGGAGCAGGGCTTGTCATCCTCCTCGGAGTCACTTTGCAAGGGTTGTCCAGGCTCGATTGTACCTCCCAGGTTTCAGTGACTGCAGGTTTCACACAGCTGAGGTGGATCCAGGCTGGGACTCCTTGTACCTTTACAGCCATGGGGGTTGTCAGGATGACGGTCTGAGGTCCTTGCCACTGTGGCCGCAAAGGGGCTACGTTCCAGTCCTTGATCCACACGCGATCACCTGGAGAGAAAGGGTGAACTGCGGAGAATAAGCTGGTGGTACACCTCTCATTTACCTAAGTTGAGATTGTTTGTGTAATTTTTCCTAAAACCTGTAGCTGTCACCGTAATTCAATTTCACCTAACTCTCAGAGTGTGCCTGGAAGTTTCCGTAGTATAGGAGGAGGCCTATGATACAGTATTTCATAAGGGGAGTATCCTGTTTTCTTAGAAGGAGTGCATCTAATTTTAAACAATGCCATAGGAAGATCCTGTATCCACTTTAATCCTGTTTCCTGACATACTTTCCCTAAACTATTTTTGATAGTCTGATTCATTAGCTCCACCTTTCCAGAACTCTGAGGTCGGTAGGCGGCATGTAGCTTCCAAGTGATTCCTAATGCCTTTGCTGTCTTCTGTACCAAGTCAGCCACAAATGCTGGCCTGTTATCTGAGTCAATTCGTAAAGCCAATCCAAACCTAGGAATAAGATCTCAGAGAAGCACACAGGTTACCTCGTAGACCTTTTCAGTTTGTGTTGAATAAGCCTCCACCCACCCAGAGTAAGTACACATAATAACCAGAAAATACTTGTTACTTCCACATTTCAGCATTTCTGTGAAATCCACCTGAAGATCCTCAAAAGGAGCCACTCCATAAGGTTGTATGCCGGGTGGAACAGTGGGGCCTTGCCTCACATGGTGCTGTCGGCAAGTAACGCACCATGGTGCTACTGCTTTGGCAAGAGCTGGCAAGTGTGAGGCATAGAAGTACTGGCCTAACAATTTTTCAAGTGACTCTTGACCTAGATGAGTGGTTTCATGCATGGTCAATATGACTGTGGCTCCCAGCAACTGCGGCACAGCTACCCTACCATTTGGCAGTCTGATCCATCCTCCTTTTATTACTTGCCCCCCTTCTGCGTGGAAGAAGTCTTTTTCTTCCTTAGAATAGGTAGGTACCAGGTCAGGTGTTTGAGGGAGTAAGGGGGCTGTTACCATTGCCTGGTAAGGGGTAGATGCTGATTTTTGAGCTTCTGAATCAGCTTGAGAGTTTCCTAAGGCCACCGAGGTGGAGGCTCGCTGGTGTCCCCTGCAGTGCATGACTGCCACCTTCTGAGGTTTCCACACTGCCTCTAATAATTGTAGAATTTCTTGTTGATATTTTATGTCCTTTCCCCCAGAGTTTAACAGGCCCTTTTCCTCATATAATGTCCACACACTTGGAGGGTTAGAAAGGCATATCGAGAGTCATTGTAGATGTTTACAATCTTAGCTTCACTGAGTTCTAGAGCCCAAGTTAAAGCAATGAGCTCAGCCTTCTGGGCTGAAGAGCCCTGTGGCAATGGTTTGGCTTCAATGACAGCATCCAAAGTTACCACCGCATATCCTGCACATCTTTCTCCTTGTGGGTTGAAGAAGCTGCTCTCATCCACGTATAACTCCCAGTCTACTGATGCCCAAGGCTGGTCCCGAAGGTCAGGTCTGCTAGAATAGACTGAGTCCAACACCTCTACACAGTTATGCTCTACTAGGCTCTCTGATACTGGGAGCAGGGTGGCGGGATTTAGGGTATTACAGACTTCAATAGTTATGCGGGGATTTTCACATAGCAAGCTTTGATACTTGGTTAGTCTAGCATTTGTTAGCCAATGATGTCCTTTGGTATTCATCAAAGTTACCACAGCATGGGGGGCCTTTATATTCAGGTTTTGTCGAAGGGTTAGTTTATCTGCTTCTTGTGCTAACAGGGCTGTTGCTGCCAGGGTTCTTAGACATGGTGGCCAGCCTTTGGAAACCCCATCTAGTCGTTTTGAGAGATAGTCCACTGGCCTTGGTCAGGGCCCCACAGTCTGGGTTAAAACTCCAACTGACATTTTTTCTCTTTCTGACACATAGCGTGTAAAGGGTTTTGTCAAATCTGGTAGTCCTAGGGCTGGGTCCAACATAAGTTTTTCCTTTAACTTACAAAAGGCTTGCTGTTGTAGAGGCCCCCATTCAAAAAGCTCCTGGTCGCCCCGCTTTGTAACCCCATGCAAAGGTTTGGCTAGTACTGCAAAGTTTGGAATCCATAATCTGCAAAATCCCACAGCTCCTAGGAATTCACTTACTTGCCTTCTGGCTCTCGGTTCTGGTAGGCTGCAGATGACCTACTTTCTTTCTGACCCCAGGCTGCGCTCCCCTTTCCGAATAGTGAATCCCAGGTAGCATACCTGCTATCTGCAGATCTGAGCTTTCTTCTTGGATACCTTATACCCACAGTCCTCTAGGTGCCAAAGCAGAGCATCTGTCCCTTTTTTGCACCTGACTGCCGTGGAGTGTCCCAGCAGAAGGTCGTCCACGTACAGGAGCAAGACACAGCCTAGGTCTTTAGCAGGAAACTTTTGCAGGTCTCGAACCAGGGACTCCCTGAAGATAGTAGGGGGGTCTTGAACCCTTGGGGAAGCCAGGTCTAAGTGTACTGAGTGGTGACACCTGACTCCGGGTCTTTCCACTGAAAGGCAAACAGGTTCTGGCTCTCAGGAGCTAGTCTGATGCTAAAGAAGGCATCTTTTAAGTCCAGACAGGTAAACCAACTGTCCTCAGCCCTAACAATATGTAAGGGTTAGAAACTGTTGGGTGCAGAGTCACTGTAGCTTGGTTGACCAAGCGCAAGTCCTGTACTGGCCGGTAGTCCTTGGTCCCTGGCTTAGGGACAGGCAGGAGTGGAGTGTTCCATGGAGACTGGCAAGGAAATATAATTCCATAGGCTTTCAAGCTCCTGAGATGAACCTGGATTCCTTCTAGAGCTTCTTTGGGAACTGGATACTGCTTTTGTCTAATTGGTTGCGCCCCAGGCTTAACTTCTATGAGTACGGGGGCTTGGTTGACCGCCAGTCCCAGAGGATTATCCTCTGCCCATACTCAGGGCCATCGCTTAGTTAGAGATGATTTTATCTCTTGGCCTGGCTCGGTTAGAAAAAGTCTCCATTCTTCTTCCTGGGGGAGCGTAAGGGCCGTGATAACTCCTGTTCCCAGTAACTTTAGCTGTAAAGAGCCCTGTTTTGTAAAGGAGATGGTGGCTCTCATTTGCTAAGCAAGTCTCTTCCCAGTAAGGGCAAGGGACCGTCCGGCATGTACAAGAACTGGTGAACTATCTCATGTCCCCCCACCGAGCAGGTCCATGGTAGACAGAAAACCTGCTTAGTGGAAACTACTGTTGCTCTGATTATATCAATGGTTTGCTTGGATAAGGGGGCGACCGGAATGGTCACTACTGAATGTTCAGCACCAGTATCGACCAAAAACTTAGTGTCGTTGCCCCCAGTTGTAATCCTGGCCCTGGGCTCCTTGGGGGCACTTGAGCCCAGTCTGCTTCAGTCCAATAGCCCTTCAGCCAGATTGAACAAAACTCCCTCATCCGTATCTGAAGTCTTTTGTTCTGAATCACCTTGCTTTTCCTTCAGTTGGGGACACTTATCTTTCCAATATCCTGTTTCCTTACAATAGGCGCATTGGATACTTTGCAAGCATGGGCGATTAGATTGGGTATTCTTCCTGGAACCCCCCTTTCCCTCTCCTTTCAGGGGAATTCCCTTAATGGCCGTGGCCAGTAAGTTGGTGTTTCACCTAGCCTGGCGTTTACCTTCCTTACTGCTTTCTCTGAGACTTGTTGCATCTCTAATCACAAACACTTGATTGGCTATTTCCAGTAACTGTGAGGTACTCATACCCACAAACCCAGCCTGTTTCTGCAATTTTCTCCTGATACCTTCCGTGCTTTGACTAAGGCCATTTTAATCATGCCCTGATTTTCAGGGCTATCGGGATCAAAAGGAGTGTACGTATGGTAAGCCTCACACAGTCTTTCATATAATTGTGCTGGACTCTCCTCTTTTCCTTGGATGACCTCAGAGACCTTATTTACATTTGTAGCCTTTTGAACCCCTTTCTTTAGACCTTCTATTAATGCCTCATAGCACCGTCTTAGCCTCTCCATGTCTGGTCCCTCATTCAGGTCCCATTTAGAGTCCGTTCCTGGCAGCTGAATTCTTATATATTCTTGGGGGTTTTGGTACTCGGCTGGGACGTGCTCCTCTAGCCCCTTAGTTGCTGCCTGGAGCACCCTTCACCTTTCATCTGTATTAAAGAGATACACGAGCAGCTGGAGGCAATCAGCCCAAGTAGGGTTATGAGTCTGTATAATAGTTCAGAGCAAGTCAATTAAAGCTTGAGGCTTTTCAGTGTAAGATGGAGTATTATTTTTCCAATTGAGGAGGTCAGCAGAGGTGAAAAGTTGATACACAAAGGCACGCCTTTCCACCATGTGTCCGTCCTCATCTACCCCAGTATATCACTGTTCTCTCAGGGGCATTTGGATTTCAGTCTTGGGCCAAGGGAAGAGTTTCTCCTGCGTGGCTTCACTTCCTTTTTTGTCTACTCTGGGTAGTCTAGGGGTGTGGTTATCTGGTGTAGGTGTAGGTGCTGTAGGCTCAGGAGTGGGGAGCCTTTCCTGTCGATAAGAAGGGGGTACTGCTGGTACCAATTCCTGCCATGATTCTTCTGGCATTGGGTTGGACAGGAGTTTTGGTGCTAACTTCCCTGGGTGGGTGCAGTGAGAATTTTCCTTAACTAACTGTCTTTTTGCTACTAGTACTGCTACTGCCTGTCCTCTTAACCACTGTGGTGGGGGGGGTCCAAAACTAGCTGTTACCAAGAATCTATACATGGGAACTGATCTGGGTGCCCTGGCTTACAGGTTACCTTGTGCCATACCTTTGAGACGAGGGACCTGTTCAGGTTTCCTTCTGATGGCCAACACACCTCTAATGCTGGCCTATCTATCTCACACAAAGTTCTAAGTTTTCCTGGTGTCATAGTGACTCCATAGTCTCCCTTAAAACCCTTTTTGAAAATTTTCAACATAGTTCCTAGTGGGATAGGCTTACTTTGTGCCCAACCTATGTTTCCTTGAGACAAAACACCACGCTCACACCATGCGCACACCACAAAACAAAGAATGGGTAAAAACGGCACACACACATTTTTGCAGTTTACACCAAACCAGAATCAAAACCAAAATCAGAGTATCAAGAAATCCAAGCCAGGTCAAAACCAAAACCAAAGTATCAAGCAATCCAAGTCAAGTAAAAACAAAAATCAAAGTGCCGGTACAGGCATGCCATGGGTGATCAGCCCATACTTCCACTCAAATGGAGTGGGCAAGTTCCAAAGACTAGTCTTACCAAGTTTCAGTTGTCCGGACTCCAAGTGCCAGTTCCTTCCCGGTGTTCAGCCACCGTGTTGATCCTCCACGGGGGCCTATCATGTGCTGCTCTGGCGAGGCATTCCACTGGGGCAATTGCCTACCCAGGAGCACTCTCAGGATCCATGTTGCTCAAGATGGCCAGAGTCCCCCACAGGGATGCTCCACAGGGCAGACCTAAGCCGCCCAAGAGGCTGCCTTGAATGTCCATTAATCACCTCACTTCCCGGTCAGGGAACCAAGAAATGTAGCATGACAAGCCACAGACAAAACCCCTCAGACACTGAGTTAAAGAAGGAAGGGCTTTATTCAGCCAGGAGATTCAGCAAGACTCACGTCTCCAACAACTGAGCTCCCCAAGTGAGCAATTCCTGTCCCTTTTAAGGGCTTACAACTCTAAGGGGGTCCGCACGAAAGGGTCATGATCCATTGAGCAAGCAGAGGGTACATGACTGGGGGCTGTGTGAACCAGTAATTAGAACAGAACAGAAGAGGACAGGGATTTTCACAGTGCTTTTCTATATAATGTCTGTAATCTATAGATAACATAAGCGATTAGGTCAGGGGTAGATCTTTAACTACCAGGCCCAGGGTGTGGCACCAGGCTGTCTGCCTGTGGATTTCATTTCTGCCTTTTAGTTTTTACTTCTTCTTTCTTTGGAGGCAGAAATTGGGCATAAGACAATATGAGGGGTGGTCTCCTCCCTTATTCAGGCTTCTGCTGAGAAGTCTGCTGTTAGTCTGGTTGGTTTTCCTCTATAAGTTACTTGATGCTTTTTTCATACAACTATTAGAATTCTTTCCTTCACATTGAGTTTAAAAGGCCTAATGACTATGAGCTTTGGTGATGATCTTTTTGCGATGAATTTCCCAAGAATTCTTTGAACTTCTTGTATTGAGATATCTAAAGCTCTATCAAGGCCAGGGAAGTTTTTCTCAATGATTCCATCAAATAAGTTTCCCAAATGTTTAAACTTCTGTTCTCCCTCAAGAGCATCAATTACTCTTAGGTTTGGCCATTTTACATAATCCCATATATCTTGGAGACTTTGTTTATTTCATTTGATCCTTTCATATTTATATTTGTCTGACTTCGTTAATTCAAAAGTCTTACCTTTGAGTTCTGAAATCCTTTCTTCTACTTGTTCTAATCTATTGTTGAAACTTTCCATTACATTTTGTAGTTCCCCAAGTATGTCTTTCATTTTCAGAAATTCTGATGGGTTTTCTTTTATCTATCTCTCTAGAAAGTTTTTTATTCATATCCTGAATTATTTCATTATATTTCTTTATGTTTATGTTAATTTGCACCTTTCTCTGGTATCTCCTTGAGTAGCTTAGAAATCAAACTTCTGAATTCTTTATCAAGTATTTCAAATATTTCATATTAGTTTTTGTGCATTGCTGGTACAAACTTTTGGAGGCATTATGGAATACTATTTTGCCATATTACCAGAATTTCTTTTCTGGCTCCTTGTCATTTGTGTAGACTATATCTTCTAATTGATCTTGAATTTATTTTTTATTTGACTGTATTTCTTTTTTTAATTTATTTTTTCCTTTAAGTATGTTACTTAATATTTATAGTTTACCATAGCCTAATTTGGTTCCTGGTGCTTTTATGGATGAAGACTCTGTATGAGTTCCTTGGTCTTTGTCTGATGGCTTCCTCAGATGCTGTTTGTAGTAGCAATGTACTCAGTGTGTGGGCAAGTTCATTGTCTCCTATGGTATTGGAATGGCAGAGGTCTCTTGAAGCATATCTCATTCCCCGATGGTCTGCACTTTTTTATGTATTTAATTTTCCTCCAGTATTTTATTTACCAAGTTAATTGTTCAGGCTTCAGACCAGTAGGGGAGGTATTCCTGGGTAGGAAACAGTTATAGCCAAAAAAAAGTGGGTAAATGAAATACATACTGGAGGTAAGAAGTACCAGCCTTGATTAAGGTGGCTGGGAGAGTTCTCAATTAGACACAGTGAAGTTTTATCAGGAGGAATGGTGGGAGCTACCTCGGCACCTGTACCAGGGCAGGAAACCTATCCACCTCTCAGACTCACTCCTGTCTCCGTGTTCTGGCTATTAAAATCAGAGAGACATCTATTTTTTTTTTTTTTTTTTTAATTTTGAGACAGAATCTCACTCTGTCACCCAGGCTGTAGTGCAGTGGTGCAGTATTGGCTCACTGCAACCTCCACCTCCCAGGTTCAAGTGATTATCCCGCCTCAGCCTCCCGAGTAGCTGGGACTACAGGTGCCCGCCACCACATCTGGCTCATTTTTGTATTTTCAGTAGAGATGGGGTTTCACCTTGTTGGCCAGGCTGGTCTCGAACTCCCGACCTTGTGATCCACCCACCTCAGCCTCCCAAAGTGTTGGGATTACAGGCATGAGCCACCACGCCCAGCCTGAGACATCTATTTCATTTGTAGGAATGTTGATGTTCCAAGTAGAGAAGAATTATGACTCTGTCCCTCATGCAAGCCTGAACCCATGGGGTGCTCCTCCTGTGGGGATGCAGTCACCCTGAAATATTCCAGGGAAGCTGTCTATAGGTGCACCCATACTGAGCTCCTGTGAGAGAAACCGCAGGTGTGTCTGCAGAGGTGGACTAGGGGAGAAATGAGTACCCTTCTCCAAGAACCTTCACAAGTACCAAATCTGCCTGACTGTTGGGGTAGAGCTGCACACTTTCCCTGCTGAGCCCAGCACTGCCATTGTGTCTCTGCTGATAGAAACTTTCCAACAGCAGAAAGATATGGGACTTAAGGTCTGCCATCAGATTTCTTTGTTCCATGAGGTGTTCCCTTGATGTGGTGCTCTCCCCATTTCCCTAAAAGTAGGAATTCCTGAGAGCCAAACTACAGTCATCACTATTGCTCTTCTGGGTCTCGCCATCCAGTGGAGCTGCCACACTCCATGCTGGTCTGCGGAATGTCTGCTAGGGATCCAGTAATGTGACCTCTCCTCAAGTCTTCCTACTGGTAAGTACCTGCACCAGCTCTGATGGGGCAGCAAAGGAGTGACGTAGACTCTGTGAGATTTCTTGGTTATAGATCACCTTAGTGTTCTGGTTTTCTTGAATGCTCTTTGTAATATTAGTGAATTGATTACGTGGACAGACTCAGGACCTCCTGGTTAGGCAGGGTGTTGCAGGCAACGTCGATGGCTGCGGTCACTCACTGGTTTTCTCCTTTCTGGGAGCAGTGTTATTCTACCTAGAGATGGTGTTAATAGTCTGTGTCAGTTGGCCTCTAGCCAGGAGGTTGCTTTTGCAAAAGAATACTAGCTGTGGAGTAGCAGTGGGATTTGAGCTTGCTCTATGTTGCCCAGGGTTGTTATTCTGGTTTCTCAGGTGATGAGTGGGGCCATAAATCTCCAAAAACATTCTGTCCTTTGTGTTAAGCAACCAGGGCAGGTAAAGGGGCACAGCCAGGTGGAGGCTGGGTTAGGCAGGTCTTTACTCTGATTCTCCATGTACAGGGCAAGCTGTCGCCCCTGTGGATGTAGTGGGGAGGTTCTCAGGTCAATCAGGTAGTGTTCCAGAGAGAGTATAACTGCCTCTGCTGCACAGAAGAGTTCACACAAGGAGGAGGGAGTAGCAGGCAGCAGTAAACCTCACCCAGATCCCACACAATTGACATGGCAGATCTCACACCTACAGAGCACCACTAGCAGCACTGACCTACGTTCTGGGCAGTCTGTGCTCAGAACGCAAGTCTGCCCCAGGCCATAAGCTTTCCATGCAGAAATAACTACTGCAGCATTCAGACTATGCCCCGCCCCATCTGCCCACAAGGCTGGGTGCCTGACTCCTGCATTTGTGGCTTCAGCGCACTTCCCACTTGCCCCCTGGGTTCTAGCCAAGGGATTTCATCCCAATTTGACCTTATATCATGAAATTCAGTTAGGAGCTTCTTTAAATCTGTGACCACTGCCTGAGTTAGTTGTCTGACTTCCCCAAGGCATGTAATAAGGAATGACATCCCTTAGTCTGTGCTGAAGATGAGGACTGCCTGCAAGGCACTTCCCACTGCTGCTTCTACTTTCGTATTTCTCCCTACTTCCTAAATAAGTTCTAACTTTGGGTAAGGTTAAGGCCTTCCCCTGTGGCCTTGATTTTCAGGTTCCTCAGAGGGGATGTGTGTCCTGGAGGCAGTCTCTCCTCCTCTCACACTCTGGAGATTTACAGTTTTTTACCTGTCTCGTGGTGTAGGCTGTAGCCTACCACTTCTTTCAAAGGGCCTGTGGATTCTGTCAGCTTCCCTGTTAAGTTCCTGTGTTGCTTCATGGAAAAAGGGTTGACACTGTAAAGCTCTACACACTATTATGTCTTTCAAAGTGAGAGAGGCGTGTTAACACGGACTTCAATCCACCATCTTGGGAAAAAAAAAAACACCTTTTTAAAAATTATTTTAAAGTGTTCTTCTGTTATGGGCTGAATTGTGTATCTCCAAATTTCATATGTTAAAGCCCCAACCCTCAATGTGAATGTATTTGGAAATAAAGTCTTTAAAAAGGTAATTATGGATAAATTAGGTAACAAAAGCAGGGCCTTAATCCCATAGAATTGGTGCACTTACCTTTTTAATCCTTAATTGCTATATATTAATTATGCATATTTATGGGGTACATGTGATATTTTAATACCTGTATACAATATGTAATGATCAAATCAGGGCAATTGGGCTATCCATTAACTGAAACATTTATCTTTTCTTTGTGTTGGGAACATTGCAATTCTTCTCATCTAGCTATTTCGAAATATACAATGAATTATTAACTATAATTTTCCTACTGTACTGCTGATACTATAACTTATTAGTTCTATCTAACTGTATGTTCATATCTGCTAACCAACTGGTATACATATAAGAAGAGACACCAGGGGCGTGCATGTATAGAGAAAAGGCCACGTGAGTACAGCAAGAAGGCAGTCATCTGCAAGATCAGGGGAAAGGTATCAGGAGAAACAAAACTAGCCAACAGCTTGATCTTGGATTTCCAGCCTCCAGAACTATGAGAAAATAAATTTCTGTTGTGTAAGCCACCTAGTTTGTGTTATTTTATTTTTGTAGCTCTAGCAAACTAATACATACATAACGTTTCTTACCAGGAATTGAAATATTTGTTAATGTGCAAGCTCTACTTTCTACTGTTTTAATTATTTTTTATTTGTCCATTGCTTAACTTTCAACCATTCTAAGTCACCATGTTTTACGAATACAGTACTCTTGTCTGTGAACTACAGAAGCCTTTTTCTTTTATTAGCTAATAGGTAGAGTTATCCTCACAATATTTATTAAAGTTATAAATGTTTGATCTTTTTACCTTGTTTTATACAATGCTTTCTCTTTTAGTGGATTTTACATTTATTCGTTCTCTGTTTCAGTGTTGTAATACTTCTACTGTTGTACATCATTATTCCATTATAATACCACAGGTAGTTGATACTACATTGGGCAGTCTTTGAGATGTCACTTACTTATTTGCAGCCCATTACCAAAGGCGAGAAAAATCAGTGCACATAAACTTTCTTGATCTCTTGATTTTAATGGACTCATTTTAAAATTTGTACTTCTATTGATTATCATTAAATAATTATGGTCTATTATTTGATATATCAGGTTTGAATTTTGTCCCCAGTTGATGGATGGCAAATATTTCTTTTCTTTTCTTTTTTAAATGGAGTCTTACACAGTTGCCAGGGCTGGAGTGCAGTGGCACAATCTTGGCTCACTGCAATCTCCTCCTGCTGAGTTCAAGTGATTCTCCTGCCCCAGCCTCCTGAGTAGCTGGGATTATAGGTGCCCACCACCACGTTCGGGTAATTTTTTTGTATTTTTAGTGGAGACGGGGTTTCACTATGTTGCCCAGGCTGGTCTTGAACTCCTGACCTTGTTATCCACTTGCCTTGGCCTCCTAAAGTGCTGGAATTATAGGCGTGAGCCACCCCACCTGGCCAATAAGTAATATCTAATTTTTACATTAATTTGAAACTATTTGATGACTATTCATGTGATTGAACATTTTTCATGCTTATTGGCTATTTTTATATAATCTATAAAGTTTCAATAACTTAATAGATTGGTTTTCTATTTCTTATTAATTTATAGGAATTTTATGTGTTACAGGCATGAGTATTTGTTAGATATGCTTCAAATATTATCTCCACATCTTTTTATTGGCATTTAATTTTTATATACTTTTTATATAGTGTTATCTTTTAATTTTGACTGTGTGATAAAGATCTGATAAAGATTACCTCCTCTGAATTATGAAAGTATTACTTTATACTTCAATTTTTTATTCATCTATACAGATATTCATCAACATAATTAACATATATGTATATTGTGAAAGACTACCTATTTTCATTTCTTTTCTCATCTATATGTCTGATTATCTCAACTTATTTATTGCATATGCTACCACTTTCTTTTGATTTGAAATGTTTTTCCACAACTTAAATTTACATATATAGAAATGTCTATTCCAAATTTCTCTGTTTTATCCATTGATCTGAATTTTTATTATGTACTAATATTATACAGCTTTACTAAAACTTTATACTCTATTTTAATAACTATTAGGGCATATGCCTTTTATTTTGTTTCTTTACAATAATTTTCTTGTCTGTTCTCATGCATTCTCTTCTCCATTAATGCATGAATCTGTAATAAGTTTGCTAAATCCTATTAAAATACTTTGTACTAATTGTTTAGATTGAAAACAAATTTATAGATCTATTTTGGTGAAAATTCACATATTTATAACATTGAGTACTGATAAATGTAGGTTTTTTCTCCCTGTATTCGGTGTGTTTCATGCCCTTAGTAAAGTTTAAAGTGTCTTTATAAAGGTCATGTACATGCCTTCTTAGGTTTATACTTAGGTAGTTTCATAACAATTATAAATCAATTTTTATTTTCTATTCTGTTTCACAATTCGGCATTGACAATGTACAGACCTTGTACAAATTTCTGTATGTTGATCTTAAATTCACATCCTTTTACCAAATTTTATTAAGTAAATAATCTTTCAGTTGAATTCCTTAAATGCAGAACAATGTTTAATAGTAAATGTGATAGTGTCCATTCTTGTCTTAAACATTGTTCTGCAGGCCCAAGACAATCTAATACGAATATTTTTTAACATGTAAAAATATTACAAAAAGAAACAATGTCAGTATTTACATGTGATCTGACCATCTACTTAGAACATTTAAAGAATTTTCTTCTAATGATTCCTTGTCATATGATATAATTCATACAGTGTTTAAAACAGTGCCTAGCACTTAATAAGTTTTCAATAAATATTAGTGACTACATTAAGTTTCAAGACTATTAACACATCCTGATTGATTGTACCTTTAATAGGAAATATTTTTCTGGATCTTATTAACTCAGTTATTTTCTTCTACATTATTTGGGAACCTTGTTATCTTTTTTCAGCTTATTGAGGTAGACACTTATTTTATTTATTTTTATTCTTTATATTTTTCTAATTAGGTCACACTCTGAAATATACTGTAGCTCTCACTATGGTCAGGCCCCCAAATTTTAACATGAAACATTTTCACTGACTGTAATTTTCAAGTAGTTTATAATCTCAAATAGAAATTTTTAACCCAAGAGTTACTTAGATTAGTATCTAAGATAACATATTCTCCTAATTGTTCTACCTCACTGGCCATTCCTTCTCTCACCCCATTATTGATTCCTTCTAATCGCCAAGACCTATAACCATCTATTTTCTATCTACACTTCTATTCAGTCCATAGCTTAAAATGCCATCTATTCATTGACTGACCTCAAAATATATACTGCTAGCTTGTTTCTTACTCTTGAACTCAAGGTTTGTATGTTCAACTATACAATTATTTTCTTGACATTTCTACTTGGATGTTGCTGGACATATCAAACCTAACACAACCTAAAATAATTTCTGATACTTTCACCAGATTACACTTGTCCCCAAATCATCCTTACCTGAGTAAATTACAAATTCATCCCTGTAAGTTGCTCATGTTTATAATCATTTTTATTCCTCTCTCTTTCCTCATACTGCTCATCCTATCTATCAACAAATCATACTGGTTCAACCTTAAAAATAAATCTACAATCTTATCGCTTCCATTGTACACCCTGTTCTATGTCAACATCACCTCTTGCTTGGATCATCATAATAGCCTGTAACAACTTTCTTTACTTCCCACTTGTAGAGTAGAGTGATCTCAACACAGCTGTCGAAAGAATTTTTCAGAAATGTAAATCAGATCATGTTACTCCTCTATTCAAACCCTTCCAGTGACTTCCCATCGGGTGCAGAATAAAATGCAAAATCCTTACAATCTGAAAGTTTCTGCCGTTCATGATTAATGCCTTCTCCTACCTTTCTGACTTCATCCATTACTCTCTATCAGAATCAATCTGCTCCAACTCCTCTGGCCTTCTCAATTTTCCTTGACTGCAATAAGCACACTCACTCGCATTTGCAGGCAATTACTCTAGCTTTTTCTTCTTCCAAGAGTGCTCTTTTACCCAGATAGTTACATTACCTGCTCTCTCATTTTCCTGTCATCTTTTTGGGGAGGTCTTCTCCCACCTAATTTAAAATCGTATACTTGGCCGGGTGCGGTGGCTCACGCCTGTAACCCCAGCACTTTGGGAGGCCCAGGTGGGTGGATCATGTAAGGTCAGGAGTTCAAGACCAGCCTGGCCAACATGGCAAAACCTTGTCTCTACTAAAAATAGAAAAATTACCCAGGCGTGGTGGTGGGCACCTGTAATCCCAGCTACTTGGGAGGCTGAGGCAGAGAGAATTGCTTAAAACTCAGGAGGCGGAGGTTGCAGTGAGCTGAGATAGTGCCAGTGCACTCCAGCCTGGGTGATACAGCGAGACTCTGTCTCAAAAAAAAAAAAAAAATCATCTACTCACCTCCTCTCACACACACACTCTGCTGAAACTCCCTATCCTTCTCAGCTTTGCCCTTCTCCATAACATTTAATCATTATTTTACACACAATATATTTTACTTGTTGAGACTTGTATTGTCTCTCTCCTTTCAATAGAATAGAAACTCAATAAAGGCTTGTCTTTTTAGGTTTTTTGTTTACTGCTACTTTCTTAATATCTAGAAGACTTCATGTTGTGTTAATGCTCATAAATATTCGTGCAATGAAGGAAAGAGTATTATTTTTAAAATTTCCAAATAGATAATTGGGAAGGGGTGCTATTTCACTGCTGTTGATTTTTACTTTTATTTTATTGTACTATTGCAGAATTTATTCCATTTTGTTACAACCCTTTGCATGTAAAGTTTTTTTGTGACCTTTTACATTTAAAAACTTAATCCTACGTTTAAATAATTTCATGCAAACATGTCCTACTGTTATGTTCTTTTTATTAGTGTTTCCTGGTACATTATAAATGTATAATGATCATTTTTATCTGAACAATAAGACGATTATTAACATCAATATCACACTTTGCTTTTGAAACTTTTTCTCTGTCATCCTATTCTCTCACACACAACCACACCAATCAACCTTATGTTAAAACAGCCTTTTCTGTCTTTCATGTCTGTTCATCTTTCTTCTAATCACCTTTGTGTTTCTTTTCCTCTGAATCCTAGGAATCTTAATGTCATGGATTCCATTTTATACAGTTTTGTTTCTGTGCCCTGATTCAAAATATGTTCAAATTTTATTATGGGATAACTTTTCTCTTTTTTGTCTCTTAGCTATGACTACTCCCTTTGTATCTTAATCTATTTTTAATTTTTCCTCTCATTTTTATGTATTTGAAATTTATGTTCCTTGCCTCAAAAGTTTAAAGTGATCTTGGTCTAAATTTGATTCTGTTTTCTCATACAAATCTTTCAGAATATGTTCTTAGTTCAATTTCTCCTGCAATACTTTTCCTTCCAAAAAGTTGCAGAAGGTTTTATTTGTGCTATTTTGTTTTCACTTGTGTTTGAATGGAAGAGTTCTATCCATCTTTGCTTCCCTAAGAATTTTGATGATTTCTAGTTGATCTCCTTCCTGTTTATCTGGAGACCATCAAATACTTAAGCTGGAGGGCAGAGATGATGGCTTCTATTATCTGTTTAGTCAGTCAGTTTTCTGGAGTAGAGGAAGGTAGCTGGCAAGATCTGAATCTTTTAGTTATCTGAAATCAGAACATTATCTTGTGCATTCTCTCTAAACTTACGAAAATTTTCGCATTTAGAACCAGTTTCATTTTTTTAAGTACATATCTTCCCACTGGAATAATTCTTGGCTTTAATTTTTAATCTTCCCTTTTAAGTGAGCTGCCTAAGTTGTTAAAAAGTTGGGTTGGATATAGTCACATTAATTTGTAAACACTTTGTTTTCTTTGGCTAGGTGTACTTTCCTCATAAACTTGCCTTTCTTTCACTGACATTTATCTTCACCATGAAAATGTCTCTGATGAAACTCTATTGTTTCTCTCATACCTTTTTTTCCCAGTCCATTATTTTACTTTAGTGATTGCCACCTCATTTTAGAACAAGTCTATAATCCTTTTACATGCATGTCATAAAACACGAAAAAAGGCAATACATAGTTTTACTTTCTTTGGCAGCACTACTTCTGTAGCATTGGAGTGCTATTGCTTTGGTTTTTCAGGAAGGAATTTGTGGGAAGAATCTGTACTTCCAACTCTTTCTTCTATAATAGAACAATATTAATGTGTCTGTGTTATTTCCCCAAGAATTTCTTCCACTTACTTTCCACAAAATGTTCCCACTATTTTGAAAATAAGAGCTGTTTTTAAGTTCCCAGGAGCTCATTGCAACTTGATATAAACTATATTACGTTTGGCAAGTATTGCTTCCAGCTTGTTATTGAGTTCGGAATGATCCTTAGTCTCACTGCTGACAACATTTCTTATATTTATAACTTATGTAGTTGGTGTGGTGGTTTAAAATAGATGTTTACACATTTTTTGATATAATTTCCTTTGAAAAGTAATTTCCCTTTCCTTGATTGTGGGCTGCATTTAGTGACCCACTTCCAACAAATAGAATTAAGTAGAAGTGAAAATGTATAACTTCTGAGACTAGGTCATAAAAGGTACTGTGGCTTCCTCCTTTCCATCTCTTGAATTATTCACTTTGGGAGAAAATAGCTGACATGTGAGAACACTCAAGCAACTTCATGGAGAGGCAAGAACTGAAGTCTTATTCCAATGACCAGCACTAACTTGCCAAGGTATGAATAAATCACCTTGGAAAGTATAATCTCTAGCCTTCATCAGCCTTTAGATGAAAACAACCTGGTCAGTATCTTGACTGCAACTTCTGGGGAGACATTGAGCCATCACCACTCAGCTAAGCTGTTCCAAACTTCCTTAACCACAGAAACTGTGAGATAATCAATATCTGTTGTTTTAAATAACTAATTTGTAAGGTCATTTGTTATATAACAATAAATAATTAATGGAGTCAATGTCTGGATGGATGATTGGTGACCTGCATAAAGCCCCTATTTTATTGAAAGTCATGATAAATATTTTAAGTGAGAAAACGTGGTTAACAAATGAGATACTATGTTATGATAACACTGCCAACAAATATTAACACTACTATTACTCTTATCATTAAATTTATTGCCACCACCACCTCTACTACTATAGGCATAGGTATATTTGTTTGTGTGTATTTATATGTTTATAAGAATGCACCAAAATGATAACAATGAGTATTTCCAGGTTGTGGGATAATGATTGTCTTCTTTTTTCCTCTTTGCTCTTCTGCATGTCCTCTATATTTTCTATAATCATGTATTTATTCAACTAATATATTTTGAGCAACTATTATGTTTTAAGCACTGGAAATATGTTTTTCTGGAACATAGAAAAACATTTTCTAGATGTTGGAAATACAGCTGTGACAGAAATAGGTAATTTCAAGCCCACATTTACTTAGACATATGAATACTATGTATATTATTTTATATGATAATAAGTGCTAAGGGAAAAAAATAAATGTGGGAAGGAGAATGGAGAGTGGCGTTGCTATTTTTAAAATGTTGGACAGAAAAGACTTATTTGGGAAGGCAGTAATTCAAAAATACATGAGAAGATGTGTGGAAAAGCCATGAAGATTTCTTGGGCAACAGCATTCCAGCCAGGCAATTAAAAGATGTTTGAGTTGGATGTGTACCTAACATGGTCAATGGATAGTTGGAAGGCCTATGTGGCTATAACAAATTGAGTGAGGATTAGAGTAGTAGAGGATGAGGTCAGAGATGTTAATGTGTGCCAAATCACACCGTACAATCTGGGTCAGTAAATATTTATTAGTTTTACTATTAAAAAGAGACACTATGAATAATTAAAAAGAAATGATTAATTAAAAAATCCTAAAACTCTTGAAAAAAATATTGTACAAGAAAATAAATATTTTCATCCAGTGAAATGATATCACCAAAATTATAACAAAGGACTTTTGTCAAGTGCAATATCCCAAAGTTGAGGAAATGTAAGAAACATTATCAAATTATATTGGATCAAATTAACTCATTATATTAATATGGTTTTCTCATCTATTGGCTATTTTAATACAAATAAAATCTAAATTAAAAGCTAAGATTAGGCTCCAGCACTCAGACTGTATTTTTCAATACATTAATAATAAACAATGTCTCCATCTATAAAAATCTTGTCTCTAACCCCTTCGTTAAAAAAATTCAATTTTCAAAATAAAAGCGATTATTTCCATTTTTAAAAAATCTTGCTGATCCAACAGAATATTCCAAATTTTAGCTTGAATTAGTTTTACCCACAGAGATAGTAAAGACTGAGAGCTAGAAATTAAAACAAACATTTCTACTTGGTAAAACTATTAATAAATTTTAAATTGTGAGGATAACTCAGAACATTATCTTGAAAAAGTGCAAAAGTTTCAGTCGCCTAAATGAAATGACCATCATTCAGTAAGGGTTACAATATGTCCTAGATTAGTGAATCAATATAGTAACTTTTCTCTCTTTCGTTTAACTTCCTTTACATTTGTTTATAGGGAAAAAGGAGAGAGATGGGGCAGTGGCAAGAGGCATTTGGGGAATTCTCATAAAAAATACACACTTTACCTCATAAAACTATAAACAGAACTACCATATGATCAAACAATTCTGCTGCTGAGTATGTATCTTAAAGAAAGAAAATCGGTGTATTAAAAATATATTTGCACTCCCATTTTTATTGCAGCATTATTTATAACCACCAAAACATGCAATCAACCTGTTTCCATAAATGGATGAATAGATTAACAAATTGTGTTATATACACAATGAAATATTATTCAGCCTTTAGAAAGAAGGAAATCCTGTCATTAGCAACAACATGGATGGAACTGGAGGTCATTAAGGTCAGTAAAATAAGTCAGGCCTAGAAAGGCAAATATTGCACGCTCTCACTCTTAAGAACTCTAAAAGGGGACCTCATGGAGATGGAGAGTAGAATGATGATTACCAGAAGCTGGAAAGAGAAAGGGGGAGGAGGAAACGAAGAGAAGTTGGTTAATGGGTACAAAAATATAGTTAGACAGAAGGAATAAGTTCTGATACTCAACAGTACAATCGGAAACTTATAGTTAACGATAATGTATTGTATATTTCAAAATAGCTGGAAGACAAGAATCGTAATGGTTCCAACACAAAGAAAAGATAAATGTTTGAGGTGATGGATATTCCAATTACCCTGAGTGATCATTACACATTTATACAGGTACTAAATATCACAAACTCCAAGAATATATATACCTTTGATATATCAATATAAAAATATGAAAAAATACACACTGACTTCAAATAAAGGGCACACTCTAGGCAAGAATTATGTATATTTAGATAATATGTGTATTTACTCCCTGCTCTGTTCTAAGCCTATGAAAAAAAGTAGGTTAATAAGAAAACATAACCTTTGACTTTTTTCTTTGTGACATCCCTTATTCCTACATGTACACAGCTTATTACTGTTGAATAAAATCTCACAATCCTGAAGACTGGTACATCTATAAATTCATGGTCTCCAACTTCATCAGGGTCTTCAAAGTCTGTTGACAGTCCTTTTCCTCACCCTTGATCAGCTCCCATTCACATTCTTCTCATCAAATATATATCTTCAGAACTCAATGCAAGCTCTCTATCCCTTACTCATGGTATTTAAGTTCTGTTCAATTCAATGTGTGCTTAGCACTTACTATATGTCAGTCAATGTGTTAGGCCCTGAAGATACAAAGACAAATGTGATGGCCCAACCCTAAGCAATCCTATGATTAGTGGTGATCAAACTTTTCTGTCTTAAGAGTCCTTTACACTCTTAAAAATTATTGAGAATCCCAAAATTACTTTTATCTGCTTTGTATCTATTGATATTTGCCACATACAAAGTTAAAACTGAGAAACTTTTACAATACTAATTTATTGATTTATTTTAAATGCCAATAATAAGCCCACTATATATTGACATTATTAACATATATTTTCTTAAAAATTGTGATATTTTTATAAAAAAAGATAATGAGAAGAGTATAATTATTTTACATGTTTGAAAATTTATTTAATATCTATCTTAATAAATAGAAGAAGTAGATTGTCATAACTACTTCATTCAATCTGTTGTGATATGTTATTTGACTGACATATATGAAAACATTTCAGCCTCATACAGGTACATTGTTGAACAGGGAGGATCTTGTAAACCTTCTAAAATTGTTTTAGGGACTCCGAGGGTCTTTGAATCACACTTCAAAAACCTCTGGTTTAGGGAGTGAGATATTTACATAGATTATTTCAATGTGCTGTGCCCAGTGCAATTATAGATATATTCACAGATTGCTGTTGGAGCACTTCTGTTCTTACCTCATCAATAAAATCTAGGCAACCAAATGTGAACCATTATACCACCACCGGGGCTGTGCTCTCTGGCTGCCGCCACCACCCCTCCCTCACCTTCACCTCTGCCTCCAGTGCACATTAAAGATCCAAAGTCATGACTGACTCCAAGTATTTCACAACCAATAAAAAAGGAGAAATATTTGAACTAAAAGCTGAATTCAACGATGAAAAGAAAGAAAAGAGAAAGGAGGCTGCGAAGAAAGTGATTGCTGTTATGACCGTGGGGAAGGATGCTAGTTCTGTCTTTCCAGACATAATGAACTGTATGCAGACTGGCAATCTGGAACTAAAGAAGCTTGTGTATCTCTATTTGATGAACTATGCCAAGAGTCAGCCAGGCATGGCCGTCATGGCTGTAAATAGTTTCATAAAGGACTGTGAAGATCCTAATCCTTTGATTCGAGCCATGGCAGTCAAAACCATGGGGTGCATCCGGGTAGACAAAATTACAGAATATCTCTGTGAGCCCCTCCTCAAGTGCTTGGAGGATGAGGATTCCTGTGTTCGGAAAACAGCAGCAGTATGCGTGGCAAAGCTCCATGATATCAATGCCCAAATGGTGGAAGATCAGGGGTTTTTGGATTCTCTATGAGGTCTTATAGCAGATTCAAATCCAATGGTGGTGGCTAATGCTGTAGCAGCATTATCTGAAATCAGTGAGTCTCAACCAAACAGCAACTTACTCGTTCTGAACACACCGAACATTAATAAGCTGCTGACAGCCCTGAATGAGTGCACTGAAGGGGCCAGATTTCATCCTGGACTGCCTGTCTAATTACAACCCTAAAGATGATAGGGAAGCTCAGAGCATCTGTGAGCGGGTAACTCCCCAGCTATCCCATGCCAACTCAGCAGTGGTGCTTTCAGCAGTAAAAGTCCTAATGAAGTTTCTAGAATTGTTACCTAAGGATTCTGACTACTACAATATGCTGCTGAAGAAGTTAGCCCCTCCACTTGTCATTTTGCTGTTTGGGGAGTCAGAAGTGCAGTATATCTCCCTGAGGAACATCAACTTAATTGTCCAGAAAAGGCCTGAAATCTTGAAGCAGGAAATCAAAGTCTTCTTTGTGAAGTACAATGATCCCATCTATGTTAAACTAGAGAAGTTGGACATCAGGATTCATTTGACATCACAAGCCAACATCACTGAGGTTCTGGCAGACCTGAAGGAACATGCCACAGTGGTGAATGTTGACTTTGTTCAAAAAGCTGTGCGGACCATTGGACAGTGTGCCATCAAGACGGAGCAATCTGCAGCGTGCTGTGTAAGCACATTGCTTGATCTAATCCAGACCAAAGTGAATTATGTGGTCCAAGAAATGATTGTTGTCATCAGGGACATCCTCCGCAAATACTCTAACAAGTGTGAAAGTATTATTGCCACTCTATGTGAGAACTTAGACTCACTGGATGAGCCAGATGCTCGAGAGGCTATGATTTGGATTGTGGGAGAATATACTGAAAGAATTAACAATGCAGATGAGTTACTAGAAAGCTTCCTGCAGTGTTTTCATGATGAAAGCACCCAGGTGCAGCTTACTGTGCTTACTGCCATAGTGAAGCTGTTTCTCAAGAAACCACCAGAAAT
Organism: Chlorocebus sabaeus; assembly: GCF_047675955.1. Taxonomy (NCBI): domain Eukaryota; kingdom Metazoa; phylum Chordata; class Mammalia; order Primates; family Cercopithecidae; genus Chlorocebus; species Chlorocebus sabaeus. The sequence goes on from NC_132933.1 coordinate 59,913,294, forward strand.
ACAGGGACTAGTCCAGCAGGTGTTGACTTTGGCAACACAGGGTTCTGATAATCCTGACCTTCAAGACCAGGGCTATATTTATTGGGATCTTCTCTCAACTGACCCTGTCACAGCTAAATAAGTAGTCTTGTCTGAGAAGCCACGGATCTCTGAAGATGGAATTTATTGAGCCAACTGTGTTGGATGAACTAACCTGCCACATTGGTTCTTTGGCCTCTGTGTATCACAAACCTTCCAATGCTTTTGTGGAAGGAAGTCATGGAATCCATTGTAAACACTTGCCAATTCATCATGGGAGCACTGATGCAGGGGACAGCCTTGTTGGCATCGCTACTGCAACAAACCTGGAACAGCCTCGGGTTATCCCCTCTCAAGGTGATTTTCTGGGGAGTCTTTTAAACAGGTGGCTATGAAAAACAATATCGATGTATTCTACTTCAGCTGCCTCAGCCCACTCAATGTGCTTTTTGTAGAAGATGGCAAAATGGAGCACCAAGTCTTCCTTGCAACATGGAAGAATATTCGCAATGAAAATGAACTACAATTTCAGATTAAGGAATGATATTTAAATGCTGACACTGTTTCCAGCAAGTTGCAAAACAATAATGTTTAGACTATTGCCGAGAGGAATGTGGAAGGTCAGGACATTGTGTACCAATCCCTGAAGTTCACTAATGGCATTTGGATTTTGGCCAAACTACGTATCCAGCCAGGAAACCCCAGTTATACGCTGTCACTGAAGTGTAGAGCTCCTGAAGTTTCTCAATACATCTATCAGGTTTACGACAGCATTTTGAAAAACTAACAAGACTGGTCCAGTAACCTCCAATCATGCTGTGATCAGTGCAAGTCAAGAACTCTTAACTGGAAAAAATTGTATTGCTGTGTAGAATCTGAACCCAAACACACTGAGGGCACCCTGCAAGGTAATAACTAGTCTAACCTGTACTAACATTAAGGCACAACCTGTTGGATAGTTTTAGCTTCCTGTGAACATTTGTAACCACTGCTTCAGTCACCTCCCACCTCTTGCCACCTGCTGCTGCTATCTGTCCTTATTTGTGAGCTTCTCCATGCTGTGCCAATGGCTGGCTATTTCTACACCCTTTTTTGAGTATAGTTTGGTATTTTGTAATTGAGAGGTCATTTCAAAAGCAGAAAAAGACAACAAATATTAAAGCAAGGAAAAGTGTCATTGAAAACAAAAAAACGTTCTCATCTTCCAAAGCAAAACACCTACAAAGGTATCCCTACTCACACCCCCAAAACATCTTATTTCTCCGATCTCAGAAGATGAGGTGGATTGGCTGCTTTCTATTTATTTCTATTTAGTTTTAATTGACAAATAACATCTATATTCATATTTATGTGATATAATGTAATCTTTTGCTATATGTATACATTGCGGAATTACTAGATCAAGCTAATTAACATACCTATCACCTCAAAAACTTACAATTTTTTTTTTTTGGTGAGACAGAGTCTCACTCTATTTCCTAAGTCAGAGTGCAGGTGTGGGATCATAGCTGACTACAACCTCAAACTCCTGGGCTAAAGTAATCCTCCTGCTTTAGCCTCCAGAGTAGCTAAGACTACAGGTGTATGCCACCATGCCTGGCTTATTTTTAATTTTTGGGTTTTTTTTGTATAAAATGGGTGTAGCTATGCTGCCCAAATGGATCTCAAATTCCTGACCTCAAACGATTGAATAATCCTCAATTGATTGCTCGTCGTCCCAAAGCATTAGGATTAAAGGCATGAGTCACTGTTGCAGACCCAAATACTTCTAATTTTCTGTGATGATGACAAAAAACCTACTCTGTCAGCAATTTTGAAATATACAATAAACTATTAACTATAGTCACCATTCTGTACAATCGAGTTCTAAAACTTAATCCTCCTCACTAACTGAAACTTTGTACCCTTTGACCAACATCTTGCCATTTTTCACTCTGCAGGCCCAGCCTGTGGTAACCACCATTCTACTCTCTGCTTATATGAGTTCAATTCTTTTAGAGTCTCCATATGAATAGGATTATGTGCCATTTGTCTTTGTGTGTCTGGCTTATTTCCCTTAGCATAATGTCCCCCAGGTGCATCCATGTTGTGGTAAATGCCAGAATTTCCTTCTTTTTTAAAGACTGATTAGTATTCTATTGTGTATATATATCACATTTTAAAAATCCGTTCGTTTATTGATGGGCATCTATGCAGTTTCCCTATCTTACCTCTTTGATGTAATTTCAGTTCCTCTGTATATATATATACAGTAGAGGGATTGCTGGATCACATGGTAATTCTACTTTTAGTATTTTGAGAAACCTCCATACTGTTTTTCATTGGAGATTAACTAACTTACATTCCCATCAACAGTGTATAAGCATCCCCTTTTCTCCGCATCCTTGCCAACACCATTATGTTTTGACTCTTTAGTAACAGCCATTCTAATAGGTTTAAAATGATATCTCGCTATGGTTTTAATTTACATTTGCCTGATAATTAGTGATATTGAGCATTTTTTCATCTATCCATTGGCCATTTGTATGTCTTCTTTTGAGAAGTGTCTTTTCAGTTTCTTTGCCCATTTTAGAATCAGTTTATTTGTTCTCTTGCTATTGAGTTGTTTGAATTCCTTATATATTTTGGATATCGATCACTTATCAGATGTATGGTTTGCAAACATCTTCTCCCAATCCATGGACTGTCTCTTCACTCTGTTTCCTTTGCTATGCAGAGACATTTTACTTTGATGCAATCCTGTTTTTCTGTTTTTGCTTTTGTTGTCTATACTTTCATGGTCAAATTTTTAAAAAAATCGCCCACACCAATGTTGTGGTGCTTTTCCCTTGTAATTTTTTCCTAGTCCTTTTACAGTTTCAGGTTCTGTGTTTAAGTTTTTAACTCACTTTCAGTTTATTTCTGTATGTGGTTGTATAGTCTTTTCTCCTCTTTAAAACTAACCTTTTAGGCAGGGCGTGGTGGCTCACGCCTGTAACTCGAGCACTTTGGGAGGCCGAGGCAGGTGGATCACTTGAGGTTGGAGTTCGAGACCAACCTGGCTAACATGGTGAAACCCCATTTCTACTAAAAATACAAAAATTAGCTGGGCGTGATGATGCACGCTTGTAGTCCCAGCTACTTGGGAGGCTGAGACGCAAGAACTGCTTGAACCAGGGAGGCATGGTTTGCAGTGAGCTGAGATCAAACCACTGCACTCCAGCCAAAGCGACCAAGCAGGACTCTGTCTCAAAAATAAATAAATAAATAAATAACCTTTCAATCTGTATTTTCCTTCTCACTTTACATGTATTTCTTAAATAATCTTATTCCCCTACAAGATTATTTATTTTTTAGTTATTTATTTTTTAAAATAAATAACTTTCCTGAAGTATAATTTGCATATTATAAAATTCACTCATTTTAAGGGTGCACATGAGTTTAGAGTTGAGTAATCATCACTACAATTCATTTTTAAAACATTTCCATCACCCACAAAGAGATTAGCTCCCTCTGGCTTTTCACTCACACATATATCTAATGATTCTTGCAAGTTATGTCTCTGTACTTGAAGTGCTAGACATGGTCTGTTTGCTCCTTCCTCTAGATTCTCCATCTTTTCCTCTTTGTTCTCTGCCCCTGGAGTCTAATACATGTGGCTTATACCATCAAATACGAACACATGCCTTCTGACTTTTAGTCGGGCTCAACCAATGAGGGATCCCATTAAGAGACTGGATGAAGGAATGAATGTAAGTCAGTGTTCCTCCTTCTCTGGGAAGTCACGTCTTGCCTGTGTTCCTCCACATAAGATGACAGGTACTCACAAAGTGTGTTGCTTTAGCAGTTTCCAGCAGGGATTTTCTACCTTTGTCCCTTCAGACCAAGGGCTGGTGATAAAGCAGTTGCTGCTACCCTTGATTCCAGCATAATTCCTAGTAATGCTCATATGTTCCATCCATACCTTTGTAATTAGTCCCTTTGTAAGTAATCCCTCCCTGAACTATCCTAATTTTAAAGTGACATCTGTTTCCAGTTGGAAGCCCAGTGGATATGCTTTACTCTCCTTACCACACCAATACAAACACAGGACCAATATTTTAACTTATTACTGGAAATCTCAATTTCAGCAGGGGAAGGTGGTGTTATCAGGCTCTCGCTGAGGTTCTTCCTATGCTTTAAGTTCTTTTCTATTGATAGAATCAGTACTACTCACTTTCCTTTCTGACTGGTCTTTGGTATTGATTTGTGAAACTTAAGGTGATTTTATTTTCTCACTTATTTTATTCAATGTTGGGGCTTCGTTTGTAGTTTTATGTGTAAACTGGGTTTTTCCTTTGAGCATTTTATTTCTGAATTTTTCAGAAGTAAATCTCTCTTAGTCAAACATACAAAATACAAACATAGAAATGTTCATCTTTGTTTTAGTTAGAGTGGACGCTTCTCTCAGTTGGATACTCTTGGTTGACTTTCTGCTCCCTAAACTGTTAAGATGTTTGACAATTGCTTTGGTTTCGATTTGTTGATATGAAACAGCATTTTTCATCTAACTGACATCACAAAATTGTGCATTTCATTTTCAAGTATCAACTCATCTTTACCGTATGCTTCACTTACATTTTTACAAAATCAGAATAAAATAGTCTCTGCTAACCGGAGAAGTTGGTGTGCAGAACGTGCTTTATTTTCAAGTTGACTGTTTAGAGTGGAGAAGATATGTAGGAGGGGGTTGGTGGAACTGTCACTATTAGAACTATTACCAGTCACTGCTCTGACCGAAGCAGGAGGGTATTTGATTAACTGACTACGAGAGAGAGTTCAATGATTCATGAGGCATCAGAAAGAGCTATTTTTAAAAGTAATTTTTCGAATAGTGCTTAATGAGGGACATAACTGGAAATTGGGAAATCTTAAGTGTATTTAAGAGTCTTAATCATATATTAGGTTGTGGTGTTCAAACAAGTTATAAAATGCTAAAAATAAGTGACTTTTAAATTCATATTTGAATGGAACTAATATAACAATTAGCTATGTAGTTTAAATAATGCCAAATGAGCTACTTTGATTAACATCAGTAGGAAAATAGTTTCCATTGAAACCTTTCATGTTATGGCTCCTATACTCAATTTTTAAAAATCAACGAATATTTTTGAGTCCCTGACTTTGAGGCATATAAAATATCATGGAAATATCTATTGCATGCCAATTAGGTGGATGGCAAGAGGAACATTTAGTATAGTCATTAGGAGGCAATGGGACTTGTTTTACATTATGACAGTGACACTTTTCTCTCTTGGCTGAAATCCCTATTCAAAAAGCTGGGGAAATCACTCCAGATGTGTCTATCATTCTAAATTCTAGCTTGCAGGCACTCTAGCTATTTTAAATGAAAATGATTTCTCATTAGAACAGAAGAAAAATCAACAAAAATCTCTTTCTTTGTGCCCTAAACACACTACCCCAAAATTCTGGCCAGTAATTGTAGCTCTTCTAGAGTCTGTTGTTCTAGAAATAAAATATTAAAGATTAACTTTATCAATTTACCCTTCAGTAGCTTCTACATGCACAGAGCTTTATCCTAAATCTGAATCTTGTTCTTATAGAATAATAACCTATCTGTGACAGAGAAACTGTTATGTGCTCAACAAATCTATGTTCTTTTCCTTTTGGATAAACAGCTGAGCCACATTTCCTGAGCACTCCTGCAATTAGATGCATCTAAGGCATGTGGTTAGTCTTAGTCAGCAGAATATAGGCAGAAGAAATATTTGCAGGCCTAACCTCTAAAACCTCTTTTTCAGTCCTTTAGGTGGGTTCTGATTCTTTCTTCCCTGTGGAAAAGAAAAGCAGATGATTCACTGGAAGGCTTGTGTGCCCTAGGGGATGGTGAACACACTATTTGGAAGAAACTTGGGCTCCTAATTAAAAGCATAGAAGATAATTGGACTTGGATGAGTCATGAAACTTTATTGCACTCAATCACTAAGTTGTTAGGAATTTTTTTACTGCTTTTTGTCTACTCTTTGGAACTCAACATCTATCCATAGAATAAAGGAGACAATAGTACTGACAATTTGTGGATTTAGTGACTGGAAAGTCATCTCAACCTGGTGCCTTACTTACTGTTTGGGAGAACTTCTTGTAAGAGATTACCTTCTATTTGTCCAGGTCTAGCAAAGCCTTTTATTACCCTACCCCTAGTGCTCTTCAACAAGATACCTAAATCAACCTCAGCTTTCAATGACAATTAAAATTTACCAGCTCCTTTGCAGTGAGCTGAGATCCGGCCACTGCACTCCAGCCTGGGTGACAGAGTGAGACTCCATCTCAAAAAAAAAAAAAAAAAAGAGAGAAAATTTACCAGCTCCTATTCTCTCCATTCTGGTTAAAGCTATGCTTGCAGTACGCATACCTGTTTATAGAATGTATGTCTTACCTCTCATACCCTCACCCTGCCTATATAGGGTGCATTTATTTTATTTATTTGTTTGTTTATTTGTTTGTTTGTTTTGAGACTTAGTTTCACTCTTGTCCCTCAGACTGGAGTACAATGGCATGATCTTGGCTCACTGCAACCTCCGCCTCTTGGGTTCAATCGATTCTCCTCCCTCAGCCTCCCAAGTAGCTGGGATTGCAGGTGCTTGCCATCACACCCAGCTGATGTTTGTGTATTTAGTAGAGACTGGGTTTCACCATTTTGGACAGGCTGGTCTTGAACTCCTGACCTTAAGTGACCCACTTACCTAGGCCTCCCAAAGTGCTGGGAGCACAGGCGTGAGCCACCGCGCCAAGCCTATGGGGTGCATTTGTACTCGGCTCACTGGTCAAACCTTGCAAATAAGTCTTCTCTTTTCCCTTCTTTATTAGTTTTGTCTGGCTGCCCCTCTTCTGTACTGACAAGATATACTCCATACTCACAAGACATATCACAAAATCTACATATTTGTATCAGAACATCCTCAAAGAGTTCTTTCTAGGGTATGACCTTTTTGCAGCAGACCTTATAATACCAGATCTTAGTTCAGTATATGTACTGAGTAAACATGGCATTCATTTTTTTTCAATTTTCCCTGGTAATGTTGGTAAAAGTTTCGAAATCTTTGCTATAAAGTCAGTATATATGAATACTTTGTTTACATGCCAACAAACTTCAGGACTTTCAAAGTTTTATATAATTAAATTATAATATACCTTTTAATTTTGGAACGATACAGACTCCGACTGGTGTATCACTCAGGGTTCTTCTTTTATTTGGCACTGTCTGCTGAAGAGGCCACTCTCACTGCTGCAGGATGGCACTAGTTTTGGAAATCTCTTTGTCTTAGTTCTACAGAGAAAAAGACCCTGGCCAAGTTTCCCGTCTTAGGTTTGCGGCCCTGCTACCTAATACAGTAGAGAGAAAGAAACTTGCCCACTTCCATTTCTGTTTGCAGTGAGAAATAAAGCACTCTGACCTACCATTACTGTGTATAATGTGGGATTCATTCTATGTAAAAACGAACATTTTGATACTGGGCAGTGTCCCTCCACCTCCATGGTAATAAAAAAAAAAAAATCATTTATGCCTGTTTTGATCACCACAGTGCGTCTGTGTATTCACTGGGCCTCAATCTTTTGGAGTCTGAATTATTCTGACAGTTGTTGAGGATGATATCTTGACAGAAAAGACTTTACAAATTATCCCATAAAATTTTATAAGAAATGAGACCTATTGATGTGAATTTCAGTGCAAAAGAAGACTATTGAACTGTACTGTCTTGAAATACTTCAAAGGGAGAGATGTGCCTAATGTAAATAGACAATTATATAATTTGAAAAAATGTTTTAATTTTTTATATATTTCTCTAATTTTAAATTGATCGTATAAAACTTTATTGAATACTGTATCATTCCTATTCACAGATTACATCATTTGGAGCAAAAATGTGACTAAATATAAGAATATGTATCAAAAGACTCTCAGCACTTTGGGAGGCCGAGACGGGCGGATCACGAGGTCAGGAGATCGAGACCATCCTGGCTAACACAGTGAAACCCCGTCTCTACTAAAAAATACAAAAAACTAGCCAGGCGAGGTGGCGGGCACCTGTAGTCCCAGCTACTCGGGAGGCTGAGGCAGGAGAATGGCGTAAACCCGGGAGGCGGAGCTTGCAGTGAGCTGAGATTCGGCCACTGCACTCCAGCTTGGGCGACAGAGCAAGACTCCGTCTCAAAAAAAAAAAAAAAAAAAAGAATATGTATCAAAAGACTCTCCATATGAATTGAGGTAAAACAGATTACATATAACTTTATCATACCTGGTTTATACTGCTTAACTTCATGATTTGTTTATATTATCTTTCCCATTTTTAATAGGTAGTATCATATCAAATCAATTAGAAAAAATTGAAATTTTATGCAGTGCAATTTTGCTCATTAATATTTAGGAATTGGGTTCTATATGCTAATACAATATCATCATTATCATCATCATACCACCTTACTTTTTTTTTTTTTTTCTTTTTGAGCTGGAGTCTCTCTCTGTCGCCAGGCTGGAGTACAGTGGTGCAATCTCGGCTCAATGCAACCTCCACCTCCTGGGTTCAAGCAATTCTCCTGCCTCAGCCTCCCAAGTAGCTGGGACTACAGCCACGTGCCACCACATCCAGCTAATTTTTTGTATTTTTAGCAGAGATGGGGTTTTACCATGCTGGCCAGGATGGTCTCTATCTCTTGATCTTGTGATCCACCCACCTCTGCCTCCCAACGTGCTGGGATTACAGGTGTGAGCCACCGCGCCCAGCTTCTCACCTTACTTTTTAAAAGTACATTACTCTTCAAAACACTTTCATGTTTAGTAACTCTCACGTTCCTCACAATTTCTCAGTAAAATCAATAGAGTGGGGTGATAATTTCCATTTGTCAGAAGAAGAAACTGAGGCAAGCTTCAGTGACTTATCTATGATCACAAAGTTTTTAAAAGAGCATATACTAAAACACCAGCCTTCTGACTTGAAACCAGTAAGCTATGCATTCCAATACAAGGTATATCAAGTGTATATATTGTGAATAAGTAGATAAAGTAAAGCCAAACAATTACCTAAAAATGTAGGGTAACTAATATCATCTTGATGGTTTCAGTAGTAAAAAAGACAAAATGTCTTTGGACAGAAATTGTTATTTGATTTTTTGTGTGTGTTTTATATACTTGATTATTGAAACGGCAGCTAACACAAAAAGGTGTCAGTGACTGCAGCTATGTCATAGTTGCTCCAATCTTTCAAGTATTTTAGTAATAACATAGTATTAGCTAACAGAAATATGGAAGTAATTGCATGCTGGTCACTAATCTATGCACTCTAAATTGGCACATTTGATTTACATTACAATTCTATGAGGTAGATAGTATTTTTATTCCATTTAAAAATTAGGAAACTGAGGCTCAGGAAGTTAAAATAGTTTTCCCAGGGTCACAAAGAAGTTGCAGAACTGATATTCAAACCTGGGCAGCTTGACTGTAGTGTCTTCCCTCTTAAGCACTGTAATATACTATTATCCACATTTTATGTGTATAGAAAATGAAGTGCAGAGATTACCTTGCTCAAGGTCAGGAGTCAGTATGTAAACTCTGAATCTGGATCCAGAATACAGGATCTTAAATTATGCTATACTGAAAAAATGACTGCTTAAAATTCTTAATTACACAGAGATTTCTTTATTCTATTTATTGACAACTATGGGTAATTTTGTGCCCTGGAGAGACATTTGACCAAGACTGAAGACATATTTGGTTGTGAAAATCTGAGAAGGTGTGGGCAGAAAGGAGGAAGTGAGACTGACAACTAGTGGGTAGAAGCCAGAAATTCTGGTAAACATCCTATCATCTCAAGTGCAACTCCCTACAACAAAGAATTATCTCGTCTCAAATATCAACGGTGCTGTGATTGAGAAACTTTGCTTTATTTTTACTATTATTATCTTTATGTAGATATAAACAAGGTGAAGCGTATTTCCGGGTATCATTTAGTTTAGAGGGGGATATGCTAATAATGTTAAATGAAACAGTAGCACCATTTAAAAGTCTAGAATAATGTACGTTTAAAAACTGTCTTTAAAATGTATATGTAACTTTTAACATAAACTGGAAAAAAACACGCTCAAATCCTACAATACAGCCATCCTACGGGATGAAAACTGTTATTTTTGTAATTTTTTTCTTTTCTAGTGAGCTTCCAGTCCCTCATATAATGCCGGTTTTGTTCTGCTATATGAGAAGATTGGTGAAAAGGCAAGCCAGTTAAGCCACCAATTCCTTGAGAATCAATGAGAGGATTAAAGTGAGAATTCTCTTCCCTGCACAAATCCAGCGGGTAAATTACTACATGTTTCTGGGCTGAAAAAAAGAAATTTTGAGTTGATTTGTTTTAGCATCACTTCTTTAAAAAAAATACACTTTAATTATGAAGTTACTTATATATTGGTCAATATTTCAGAATTAACAGTTTGCCTGGTATAAAGGCAAATACACATAGGAAATCAATAAACATTACTGGATGATGGTGATGATGATGATAATGATGTCAATGAATAAGCTTTGGAAATACATTTGTATATAACAATATTAGCTTAAATGTTTCTTGTATTTAAAGTCATGAAAAAATAATCCCACTGACAAAATACAGAAGGTAGCTAATAAACTATGTACATGGTAGTTAATTTATAACACACATCAAAACCTCACTAATTTACAACTATGAACATGCAAATGATGCATCAAAATGTTTTTCAGGGTATTTTAAACAAAGGATTTTCTTACTGCAGTACTTGCAACTACTTTCTTACGGCAAGTACTTCAGTAAGAAAATGCTATATATAAAAATATACAGTATTTGGTCAGCAAAGGCTTCAAGGAGCAAATCCATTGAATAATAATATAGTTAGTTCTTCTTAGTGATTATAAAACTACAAAATAATTGCAGATAAATAATTAAGGAACTGATCATGAAAATCAGAATAAATTACAAAGAATTATAGTTTAATAGGTACTGCCTTATAGGTTTGAGTTACTATGTCAAGAAAAAGAAAGAAAATTGTACTGAAACATTTGCTAATCATAATTTTATTTTTCATTGAGTGGAAAACATAGACTTAGCCCTAAATGCTGTCAAATTATTTTGTATTAGAGCTCTTTGTTACCTTGCAACTCTAACATAAAAGGTTACATTATTTTCCTGTCCGATTCATTCACAGTTAAGGTCATTTTATGATGCTCAATGATGCTATTCTAAGACAATTAAAGGGTGGAGAATAAATGAATCTTCCCTTCTTTTCTATTTCTTTCCATCTCCCAGTAACCAGCCTATTAACTTTTCTATACTAAATGATAAAAATACTTACAGCACATCAGCAAAAAGACTTTGGAAGAGGTCATAGCAAATAGCTACCACAGAGACTGAGAATGATGCATATCTCTCACTTATGTGTGTGGAGGGGGTCGGGGATGGCCGCGTCAGCGTGCTTTAAATGCATAATGGGAAGGAACTGCTCTCACTTAGATCATATTTAAGGAACAGGTACATTATTAACTTTCTACTTGGAACAGGCACCTAGTCCTCTGCTTTGACATGAGCTCAGAAATAAGGCCCCTCACTGATCTCTGTTTATTTATCTTGCTTCCCTGGTTCTCCTTCACCTATGGCTACGAAAAAAGACTTTGAAGTGCAGAATGTGGATTGGTATTTCTGACAACACAGTTTGCTCCATAGCACACAAAATACTAAAACCCATTAATAAAAATGCAAGATGTGATTTTACAAAAAGAAGTGGAGAAGACACATGGAAGATGACAGTATGGCTGAAGCACAAAATGTACGTCTAATGAGAAAAGGAAGACGAGCTACTGTCTTTTAGGCAAGATTAAATTCTTTACCACTTTCATGGTCTATGAGATTATCACCAATATAGTAAAACATATGTCTTCTCTTCAGTAATTTCCAATCTTCTTACTCTCATTCGCTGTTCATGGCACAAATGTGAAGACAAGAATAGGTCCAGCATACCACGGTATATTTTCATCCAATTTCCTCCTGTTAGATCAGATTATGTTTCATCCAAACCACTTCCTACTATTGATCTCATTAAAACATTTATCTGGAGACAGTAATACTCTCCACAATGTAGCAATAAAAAACACAAAATAAATTGGACAAGGGCAAGGGGAGAATTAAAATAATTGTTCAGTACTTATTTCAGTTTCTGCATCCAGAAGTTCTTTGTAATGCCAATAGAGTCATTCAGAAATTCTTCAAGTAAGGTTAAAATAATTTATGATCCTCCCTTCATTTAACAAACGTAGTACTCCCATGGACACGTCAGTACTTTAAACACATTTTAAGCTATTTACAAATCAGGGGGCAATTGTGATCCTTTGTTCTAGATTTTTCTTTCTCCCTTCTTGTTAAAAAATGTAAACTTCTTTCTTTTTAAGGCTAAGCTTTCTGCGTCTTCTAGAACTTCACCTCTTTAATGTATCTCCTTTTTCTACCATTAATCTGTTTATCTCTGTTAAATTCTTATTACTCCACACTGTGCCCAAGACTTCTCTTCCCTAACAAAGCAATACAAAATCTCTACCTGTAATCCAAACTCTCAATCTGATTTAGGGGTTACCTGCCTGCAAAGAACAGGAACTTGTTAAAAGATATTAAGGTATAAAGGAGACATTAAAAATGAGTTGTCTTAAGAAAAACAAAAGAGAATACCAAAAGGATTTTAGGTGAACTGGAGATCTGTAAGGCAGCTAGATTCTCCCATAAGTGTGTGCACACACGCATACATGCATATACACACACAGAAATGAGGTCATATATATATATTTTTCAGTAACTTGATTATTGATTAAACAAAATTTTTACAGTAAACTGCATAACATTCCATGAATTAAATGTTCCATAATTTACTTAACAATTTCCCCGATTAGCAGTTATGTATCTTGTTTTTAACTGTTACCCCCTGCCCCGCCCCCGAGAAGGAGTCTCGCTCTGTCGCCCAGACTGGAGTGCAGTGGTACGATCTTGGCTCACTGCAACCTCTGCCTTCCAGGTTCAAGTGATTCTCCTGCCTCAGCCTCCCGAGTAGCTGGGATTATAGGCACCCACCACCGAGCCCAGCTAATTTTTGTATTTTTAGTAGAGACAGGGTTTCACCGGGTTGGCCAGGCTGATCTTGAACTCCTGACCTCAGATGATCCGACTGCCTCAGCCTCCAAAAGTGCTGGGATTACAGGCATGAGCCACCATACCCAGCGTTTTTAGATTTTTAAATACATTTCAAATATTGCTGCAATAATTTGTAACACATCTTACTGTACGTGTATAAGTTTTTCTGTCAAATGCAATACCATAAGTAAAATAATTTGGTCTAAGGCATGCACAAGAGTTTTAATAGATTTTTTTTATTATACTTTTAGTTCTAGGGTACATGTGTACAACATGCATGTTTGTTATATATGTATACATGTATACATGTGCCATGTTGGTGTGCTGCACCCGTTAACTCATCATTTACATTAGGTATATCTCCCAATGCTATCCCTCCCCCCTCCCCCACCCTACAGCAGGCCCCGGTGTGTGATGTTTCTCACCCTGTGTCCAAGTGATCTCACTGTTCAATTCCCACCTATGAGTGAAAACATGCGGTGTTTGGTTTTCTGTTCTTACGATAGTTTGCTGAGAATGATGGTTTCCAGCTGCCATGTCCCTACAAAGGACATGAACTCATCCTTTATAATGGCTGTGTAGTATTCCATGGTGTATATGTGCCACATTTTCTTAATCCAGTCTGTCACTGATGGACATTTGGGTTGGTTCCAAGTCTTTACTATTGTGAATAGTGCCGCAATAAACATATGTGTGCATGTGTGTTTATAGCAGCATGATTTATAATCCTTTGGGTATATACCCAGTAATGGGATGGCTGGGTCAAACGATATTTTCAGTTCTAGATCCTTGAGGAATCGCCACACTGTCTTCCACAATGGTTGAACTAGTTTACAGTCTCACGAACAGTGTAAAAGTGTTCCTATTTCTCCACATCCTCTCTAGCACCTGTTGTTTCCTGACTTTTTAATGATCACCATTCTAACTGGTTGTGAGATGCTATCTCATTGTGGTTTTGATTTGCATTTCTCTGATGGCTAGTGATGATGAGCATTTTTTCATGTGTCTGTTGGCTGCATAAATGTCTTCTTTTGAGAAGTATCAGTTCATATCTTTTGCCCACTTTTTGATGGGGTTGTTTGTTTTTTTCTTGTAAATGTGCTTGAGTTCTTTGTAGGTTCTGGATATTAGCCCTTTGTCAGATGAGCAGATTGCAAACATTTTCTCCCATTCTGTAGGTTGCTTATTCACTGTGATGGTAGTTTCTTTTGCTGTGCAGAAGCTCTTTAGTTTAATTAGATCCCATTTGTCAATTTTGGCTTTTGTTGTCATTGCTTTTCGTGCTTTATTCATGATGTCCTTGTCCATGCCTATGTCCTGAATGGTATTGCCTAGGTTTTCTTCTAGGGTTTTTATGGTTTTAGGTCTAACATTTAAGTCTCTAATCCATCTTGAATTAATTTTTGTGTAAGGTGTAAGGAAGGGATCCAGTTTCAGCTTTGTACGTATGGCTAGCCAGTTTTCCCAGCACCATTTAGTAAATAGGGAATCCTTTCCCCGTTTCTTGTTTCTCTCAGGTTTGTCAAAGATCAGATGGTTACAGATGTGTGGTATTATTTCTGAGGACTCTGTTCTGTTCCATTGGTCTATATCTCTGTTTTGGAACCAGTACCATGCTGTTTTGGTTACTGTAGCCTTGTAGTATAGTTTGAAGTCAGGTAGCGTGATGCCTCCAGCTTTGTTCTTTTAGCATAGGATTGTCTTGGCAATGTGGGCTCTTTTTTGGTTCCATATGAACTTTAAAGTAGTTTTTTTCCAATTCTGTGAAGAAAGTCATTGGTAGCTTGATGGGGATGGCATTGAATCTATAAATTACCTTGGGTAATATGGCCATTTTCACAATATTGATTCTTCCTATTCATGAGCATGGAATATTCTTCCATTTATTTGCATCCTCTTTTATTTCATTAAGCAGTGGTTTTTAGTTCTCCTTGATGAAGTCTTTTACATCCCTTGTAAGTTGGATACCTAGGTATTTTATTCTATTTGAAGCAATTGTGAATGGGAGTTAATTCATGATTTGGCTCTCTGTTTGTCTGTTATTGGTGTATAAGAATTCTTGTGATTTTTGCACATTGATTTTGTATCCTGAGACTTTTCTGAAGTTGCTTATCAGCTTAAGGAGATTTGGGGCTGAGATGATGGAATTTTCTAAATATACAATCATGTCATCTGCAAACAGGGACAATTTGACTTCCTCTTTTCCTAATTGAATACCCTTTATTTCTTTCTCCTGCCTGATTGCCCTGGCCAGAACTCCCAACACTATGTTGAATAGGAGTGGTGAGAGAGGGCATCCCTGTCTTGTGCCAGTTTTCAAAGGGAATGCTTCCTAATTTTAATAGATATTGTCAAACTGATATTCAAACAAGCTTTATCAAATTATATTCCCAGTAATCTGGTATGGTGAAATCTATTTTCCAATATTCTCATCAACAGTGGATATTATCAATGTTTTAAATATTTGCCAACGTAAAGAATAAAAATCAGTAGCTCACTGATGCTTTATTTTCATTATTCAGTTTTATCTTATTTTCAATTTTTATTTTATTGATTACTAATGAGCACATGTAATTTTTGTACATCTATTTGTCCATATTTATTTCTAAGAGTTATTGTTACTCTAAAAGACCACTATATATTTACGTATATGTTACAAATATCTTTGGCCTCTCTTTTTACCATACAGTCATTTTACATTTTTATGTCATTAAATTGGTTACTATTTTATCTGTGGCTTCTGGGTTCTGTATCATAATTAATATGTTCTTCTGTACTCTGGGATTAAAATGCACAATGAGATTCTTCTGATATGATTATAGTTTCATCTTTAGCATTTAAAGCTTTACTCTATCTGGAATTTATTTTTGTTTAAGGTGTGAAACAGATTGTCTAAACTTCTTTTTATTACTAAATAGTTTTCCAAACATGTATACAATATTTCACTCCATTTTTTATTATATAAAATGTCACTTTTATTGTACATTAAAAAAAAAAAAATTCCCAAAACTCTACCTACTTCCCCACCAACTACTCCAGCCCTCTGGTAACTATCATTTCACTCTCTAATTCTTTGAGAACAACTTTTTAAAATATCAGTGACATCATGTGGTATTTGTCTTTCTATATCTGGATTATTTTCACTTGACATAATGACCTCCAGGTTCATACATATCTCAAATGACAGAATTTTTCCCTTTTGTCTTTTAATGGTATTCCGTTGTATACATACACCACATTTTCTTTATCCACCCACCTATTGATAGAGATAGGTTGAATCCATATCTTGTAAATAATGCTATTGTAAATAATGCTGCAATAAACATGGTAGTGCAGATATTTCTTCGACCTACTGACTTGATTTATTTGAACATGTACCCAGCAGTGGAATTGCTGGATCATATGGTAGTTCTACATTTAATTTTTTGAGAAACCACCATTCTGTTTTCCATAATGGTGGTACCAATTTATATTCCCACAACGAGTTTACAAGAGTTTCTTTCTCTTCACATCTTCACTAACACTAATCTTTTGTGGTTCTGATAATAGACATTCTAACACATATGAGGTGATACCTCATAGTTTTAATTGGTATTTGCCTGATGATTAGTGGTTAAACTTCTTGTTTTTTTTGTTTTGTTTTGTTTTTTGTTTTTTTTTTTTAAATCAGTTGACCTTTCATATATCTTCTTTTGAGAAATGTCTGTTCAGGTCCTTGACCCATTTTAAGACTGGATATTTATTTTATTGGTATTGAATTGAGTTACGCAGGTAATTTGGATATTAACCCCTTGTCAGGTGTACAGGTTACAACTATTTTTTCCCATTGTGTAAGTTGTTTCGTTATTCTGTTATTGATTTCCTGGCTGTGTGGAAGCTTGTTAGTGTAATGTAATATCATTTTTCTATCTTTACTTTTGTTGTCTGTGCTTTCAGGATCATATCAAGAAAAAAATCATTGCTCAGACTCATGTCATGTAGCTTTTCCCCTATGTTTCCTTTCAGGAGTTTCAAAGTTTGAGGTCTTACATTTAAGTTATTTAGTTTATTTGGAGTTAATTTTTGCATACAATATGAGATAAGGGTCTAGTTTCATTCTTCTGTGTGTGGATATCCTGTTACCCAGCACTATTTATCAAAGAGAATGCCCATTTCCCATTGTGTGTTCTTCACACGTTTGTTGAAAATCAACTTTCCATAAATATGTGGATGTATTTCTGGGCTCTATTTTCTATTCCAGTAGCCTATGCCTCTCTTTTTTTATATCAATACCATACTGTTTTTATTACTACAGCTATGCAGTATATTTTGAAGTCAGGTAGTTTGATGTGTTCAACTTCATCATTTTTGCTCAAGATTGCTTTGGCTACTTGGGGTATTTTGTGATTCTATACAAACATTATCACTAATTTTCATACTTCTATGAAGAATATAGTTGGTATTTTGATATTATTGTATTCAGTCTGTTGGTCACTTTGAGTAGTATGGAAACTTTAACAATATAATTCTTCCAATTAATGAGCCTAGATATCTTTTCATTTATTTGTATCTTCTTCAATTTCTTTCATCAATGTTTTACAGATTTCAGGATAGAGATCTTTCACTTCCATGGTTAAATTTATTTCTAACTATTTTGTTTTTGTAGCTATTGTAAATGGAATTATATTCTTTATTTCTTTTTCAGATAGTTTGCTTTTAGTGCATAGAAATGCTACTGATTTTTGTATGCTGATTTTGTTTCCTGAAACTTTAGTGAATTTGTTTATCAGTTCTAACAGACTTTTGGTGGAGTCTTTAAGATTTTCTATGATCATTTCATCTGCAGAGATGGTTTCACTTTCTTCTTTCCTATTTGGATGCATTTCATTCCATTCTCTTGCCTAGTTGCTCTGGCTAAGACTTAAGAGTTCTATGTTGAGTAGAGGAGGCAGAAGTGGGCATCTTTATCGTTCCAGATCTTACAGGAAAAGTTTTTATGTTTTCTTGTTGAGGATGATTATAGCTGAGGGTTTGTCATGTATGGTCTTCACTGTGTTATAGTATGATTATCCTGTTCCTAATTGGTTGAGAGGTTTTATTGTGTGAGGATGTTTTGTTAAATGCTTTTTTATATATATTGAAATGATGTAGGTTTTTTTCTTTCATTCTATTAATGTGATGTTCCACATTTATTGATTTGCTTATCTTGAATCATCTTGTTTGTCTAGAATGAATCCCACTTGATCATAGTGAATAATCATTTTAGTATACTGTTGAATTCAGTTTTCTGGTATTTTCTTAGACTTTTTGCCTTTCTGTTCATCATGAGTATTTGTCTGTAGTTATCTTTTTTTGTAGTGTATTTGTCCAGCATTGATATCAGGGTAATGCTGGCCCCATAAAATGAGTCTGAAAGTGTTTCCTCTTCTTTAACATCTGTGAAGCATTTGAGAAGAATTGGTGTTAGTTCTTTAAAAGTTTGATAGAATTTAGTAGTGAAGACATCAGGTCCTGGGACTTACTTTGATGGGAGACATTTTATTACTGATTCAATCTCCTTACTCATTATTGGTGTGCTCAGATTTTCTACTTCCTCATAGTTTAACATTGGTGGATTCTATGTGCCAAGAAATTAACTTATTTCTTTTAGATTATCCAATCTGTTGGCATATGTTAATGCATAATAATCCTTTATGATACTTTGTATTTCTGGTTTATTGGTTATATTGTCTTCTTTTTCATATCTGATTTTTTTTTAATTTTCTCTCTCTTTTTTTAACTTTTATTAGGTTTGGGGGTACATGTGAAGGTTTGTTATGTAGGTAAACTTGTGTCACAGAGATGTGTTGTAGAGATCATTTCAACACCCAGGTATTAAGTCCAGTACACAATAGTTATCATTTCCGCTTCTCTCCCTCCTCCCACTCTCTACCCCCAAGTAGACCCCAGTGTCTATTGTTTTCTTCTTTGTGCTCATAAGTTCTTATCATTTAGTTCCCACTTACAAGAGAGAACATGCAGTATTTTCTTTTCTGTTCCTGCATTAGTTTGCGAAGGATAATAGCCTCCAGCTCCATCCATGTTCCTGCAAAAGACATGGTCTCATTCTTTTTTTATCACTGCATAGTGTTCCATGGTATATATGTACCACATTCTCTTTATCCAATCTACTGTTGATGGTCATTTAGGTTGCTTCCATGTCTTTGCTATTGTGAATAGTGCTACAGTGAACATTCACATGCATGTGTCTTTATGATAGAATGTTTTATATTTGTCTGAATATATACCCAGTAATGAGATTGCTGGGTCAAGTGGTAGTTCTGCTATTAGCTCCTTGAGGAATCGCCATACTATTATTCCACAAAGAGTGTATAAGTATTCCAATTTCTGTGCAGCCTTATCCACATCTGTTATTTTTTGACTTTTTAATAATAGCCATGCCAACTGGTGTGAAGAAAGTGGCCAAAGGACGTGAACAGACACTTCCCAGTATTCCCTCACTAGTAGGGAATAATTAGTCCTAGAATGAGCATTACTATTTTCCTAACAAATCTTAATAGAAACACCAAAAAGATCATGTTATTTCCAAATAACTGCCACCTAGGATGAAACTAAAATAATATTTATAGGACCAAAAAGTTATTCAGCACTCAACAGTGTAACATTCATAATGTCTGTTTTCCAGTAAGAAAATGACCAGTCATGCAAAGAAGGAAAATGTGACCCATAATGAGAAGATACATCAGTCAACTGAAAATCTCCCATAACTGACACACATGTTAGAATGAGCAAAGGACAACTATATATCTGTGTGTATGCACATATGTATTCTGTATGCTTAAAAAGTTAAGACACATGGAAGATGTGAAAAAGATTCAAATTGAATTTCTTGGCATGAAGAACACAATATTTGAAATGAAAACTGTAACTTTTAAGATAAAAGATATTCTGGATGAGATAAAAGGCAGACTACACATTCACAAATATATTAGTGAAATTTAAGACATAAACGCAGAAACTATACAAAATGAAACAGAGAGAAAAAGTATTTAAAAATAAGAAGAGCATCTGTGAATGGTGGGATAATTCAAGAGGACTATCATAGTTTTAATTACACTTCCTACAGGAAAGGAAAGAGAGGCTGAGACAAGAAATGTGAATAAATAATGTCTGGAAATTTTCCTAATTTGATAAAAACTATAAACCACATATACAAGAAACTCAAAGAGACCTGAAGAAAATTAACTAAGACATGTCACAATAAAACTGCTCAAAACCAGAGATCGAGACAAAATATTGAAAGCAGTCAGAGAAAATAGACTATGTGATAATACAGTGGCATTCTCTACTGACTCACTCACTCAACCCCAGTCTCAGAGAAAGCTGTAATATAAATAAATGCTTAGGTGCATGTGTCTTTGGAGCATATGCTAAACTGCTAGGCTTGGGTGACAGTGAAAGTGGCGTTGGTGGTGAGGATGATTATATCTCGGAAATTTTTTGTAACTGTGTCACTCAGTCCCTAGGCTTAAACCATATACAACTTGCATTTTTGTTACTTGCTGCTACTAATATTTTCACATACAAGTCTGAATTTTGGAGATATATATGCTGTATTTTCTTTCAAAGACATAGAAACACATTTCTACTATTGGAAGGATATGAGTCACAATATAACATGTAATTACTCATTGTGTTTATTTTCATGACTGTCAGCTACAAATTGTGTAGATACTGACATTCAAAATACATTAAGATATTGATGCTAATAGAAAGAATCTAGGAAAAATCTCCCCCAAATTCTCCCGTATAAATAAGTGTATGGGTGAAAAGTATGAAATGTTCATCGACTATAGATTCTCTGGAAAACCTCTTATGGACTATAGTTCAACTGTAATGAATTATTAAATAGTCAATGAAGTGGAGTCACTTCCTTGCTATTCGTTTCATTTTTATCCTACAATCTTACAAAGTACCTTATACTCTAGGATGGAATTTCAAAGAACGTTTCACTCTGTCTTGTTTTTCTATCACTACTCCTTGGACATATCTCTGCTATTATTCACTGCATCAGGATTTTAAAATCATGCCTCTGTAACATAGACTAAAAAACTAGTGAATGGAAAAGAGCTCTCTGCATTATTTTAAAATAATCAGAAAAAGTAACATAATCAAATAGAAATATGAAAGAGAAGTTCATACAAAAGAACAAATGTCTTAAAAACATATGAAAAGATGTCCAGCCATATTTATAATCTAAGAAATACAATAAAACAGCAATAAGATAGCAACTTTGAATTGCTGAATATAAAAAAATTTTTATTATACTCAGTTTTTATGAGTATGACAGAAAGAGGCACTTCTACATTTTGTTGCTGGGAGTAAATTTGAAGTAAACTTCTCGGAGACCAATTGAAAAATTGCAATCAAAATTAAAATGCACATGCCTTTTGAACATAATGGAGGCTGCTTAAATAAATCGTGACACATGTATACAATGAAAACATTCAGCCACTATTAATGAGACAGACTGGTGTATGATGACTCTGTAAATGCTTATAAGGAAAATAAGTTGCTGAATACTTTGTATTTGGAAAGCAACTCTTCATGATTATTACCATTGTGGGAAAAATGGCAATGAGATAGTGTGGTTATACTTGTATTTTTCTACTATTTTTCCTTTGAAATATTCATCCTGACTACATATAATTTGCTTTAAGAGATGGGATCTCACTATGTCCTTTTGGCTGGTCTGGAAGTCCTGGCCTCAGGTGATCCTCCTGCCTCAGCCTCCCAAGCAACTGGAATTACAGGCATAAGCTACTGTGCCCAGCTCCCACATATAACTTTTATGGTAAAAACAAATGTATGTTGAAGAGTCAGCAATGACTTTGATGGTACAATAATCAGTTTTTCTTTTTCATTTTGATGAAAAAAAGTGAATTTTGTATTATGGAACAAATAAAACTATTATGGATGTTTATGTTTTATTGTATTTTGACAATTCTACAATTTTTTAAAGTTAAAATACTTCCCCCTCAATAATGTTGGAAGTGCTTAGCCTTCTCCTTACAATCCCAAGTTTCTCGTATGAAATTAGTGATGGACTATTTCTTCGCTCAGTTCAAACTCTGGATTAGGAGAACAAATTCTAGAGTCAAGATTCCTTAGATTCAGGTATCTCTGAGTCTCTCCATCTTTGTGTCTGTAAAATAGAGTAATAATAACATCTACTTTATGAGACTCTTGTTAAGCCTCAAATAGATTAATTTATAAAGTTATTAAAACACAGTGAGTGCTAACCAAATGCTAACTATAATCGATATCCTTATTGATTGATATAGGTTAATTAATTAATATCCAATATAAGAGTTTAACTAGCCAATGCATAAAAAATTGTTTCAAACATTTGACAAAAGTCTTTCACACTTTATCTCATAATGCAGTTGATATATTTAACTTATGCCTTAAAAAAATGGTGCACACAGGCCGGGCAGAATGGCTCATGCCTGTATTCCTAACACTTTGGGAGGCCATTAGAGACCAGCCTGGCCAACATGGTGAAACCCTGTCTCTACCCAAAATACAAAAATTAGCCGGGCATGGTGGTGCATGCCTGTAGTCCTAGTTACTCAGAACGGCAAAGCAGGAGAATTGCTCGAACCCAGGAGGCGAAGGTTGTGGTGAGCCCAGATCATGCCACTGAAGACATGCCTGGGAGACAGAACAAAACTCCATCTCAAAAAATAAGTAAATATTTTAAAAAATGGTGCACACAGTAAACTCAAGTGAAGTTAGATATCATTTATTTGTAGAAAATGTCAAGAAACACAATGGATTGTTACATCAGCAATTGGACACACTATGTTGGTGGGTTAAGTTCATTAGCCCAGAACTCTAAATTTCACGCTAAGATGATCTTAGAGAGCCAGCACTGAAATAGTTCTCAGTATAGCATAGAAAGCATGCATTTTCACATGTAATGGCGTATAATTATGTCTGCCTAAAATGTCTTTGTCCCTTTTGTGAGCTGGCAAACCTTACTCTTCTTTCAAACCTAGTTAAATAATAACTCTTCTCTTGAAATCTTGTCCAATTTTCAGTGACAGAATTAGTTTTTCTGTCCTTCCAGTTACATCTTGTTAATATCAATGTAATAGTACTTACCAATTTTTTTGTTGTTGCTGTAATTATCAGCTTACATGTCTTTTTCTGCCCACCGATGGTGAGCATCTCAACAGAAGGCATTATTCCTTATTAATTGTTGGTTCCAGAAACCTCATGCCATTAGTACAACTTGAGATTCCGACAACTCCATCAAAAGATAAAGATATTTGGAAATCTTGTGATTCAAAGAATCAAACTAGTGATAGCCACAGCATGGATGTGACAGCAATTTGTGAACTTTATCAGCGAGGTCTGTTAATTATCGCACCCAAAGTTAGTCCAGGAAAAATGTCAAATTAGAATTCATAGTACTTGCTAGCTTGGTTCCTGGAGTTTGAATCCCTGTTCCACGACTTACTGTATTATTTTGGGAAAATTTATTAACTTTTTGCAAGTCCATCTGTAAGATGGGGATCATAACAGTACTAACATTTTGGGGAGTACTTTTGAGAAAACTAAATTTAAAATTTATTTGTAAAGCACTTAGCACATGCCACATATAGGGCTTCATAAACAAAGAAACTCTTGTGAACCTTTTGTGTCTCTGTTTTTTCGTCTGTGAAATGATGATATTAATAGTATCTAACTATGATACTGTTGTAATAATTAGAGGAATCAATGAATATAGATTTTTAGCACAGTTTCTGGTAAAAAATTTGTAAGTATTGTTATTATTAATCACTATTAATGGTATAATCATTAATAAGTAAACAGAAACATAATAGAATAAATTATGAGATTGGTGCAAAAATAATTGTGGTTTTTGGCCGGGTGTGGTGGCTCAAGCCTGTAATCCCAGCACTTTGGGAGGCCAAGACGGGTGGATCACAAGGTCAGGAGATCGAGACCATCCTGGCTAACCCGGTGAAACCCCATCTCTACTAAAAAATACAAAAAATTAGTCAGACGAGGTGGCGGCGCCTGTAGTCCCAGCTACTCGGGAGGCTGAGGCAGGAGAATGGCGTGAACCCGAAAGGCAGAGCTTGCAGTGAACTGAGATCCGGCCACTGCACCCCAGTTTGGGCGACAGAGCGAGACTCCGTCTCAAAATAATAATAATAATAATAATTATTATTATTATTATTATTATTGTGGGTTTTGCCATTGAAAGTAATAACAAAACAATTTCCTAGTTTAAAGCAGTAATCTTCCCCTTACACCCAGAACTTTCAAACTTTACCCTTTTGAGCACTGGAGACTCTAGAAACATCTGAGAAATGGCTATACAAAAAAAGGGAGGAAGAAGTGTGAAGCTCAGACCCTCCAACCTATTTCAGTCAGAGAGGTTTGCTTATCGTTTTTCTATATATGAGATTTTACACACTATTTTAAAAAATCACTTCAATAAACCTTGCAGCTTCCCTAAACTCACATGCCCTAATTGGACGGAATTGAGAGCTTTAATCAATATAGCAACTGTACCACACACTGTTCTGCTGAGCTATGCACTCACTGAGAATCGAAAAGCCCCAAACCCTCTTCTCAGGTGACATTAACCTTTTATTCATAACAGAAACATGAGAACATTATTCTCAATAAGATGCCTTCAATGAACTTTGAGGTAGTAAATTTTAAACCAGCCTCAAATGGACAGCGAAGATTCAAACAAGTTCTTAAACATGAAGATTTACATTGTGGAATAAATACTGAATACATTTCTTTTCCAGTTCAGAGCACTCTATTCTACTTGTTTCTATTAGACCCGCTAGGGTTAGTAGAGCCCCTTTTCTCTTATATTTCTTGCCTGAACACTTTCTTTCCTTTAAATCTGTCTTTTTATGGTATCCAACTTTCCCCACACTGCACATACATACCTTTGATCATTTTATATTTACTCCAAGTTTTCTTCATCCTCATTATGACTTTTCTCAGGGGACAGTGACTGAATGGAACAAATAAGTGTAGACACACCATGGTTTTATGATATTAAGGATAATATTTCCATTTCAATTTCTGGCATTTTTTCTTAGACTTTGCAGCATTTCACTGACCTTTTTGAACTTACATGATGAGCTTCAAATTTCAGGGAACAAGAAAGCTACCATAGCAAAATATCTTATTCCTATCTAAATTTTCCTTGACTCATCCAGGCACAGTATTGATAAAATAAATAAAAATTGTTTTCTTCATTCCTCTGATCCAAGGATGGAATAATAAGAATTGTACTCTGTGGAATTTTTAAGGACCTAGAACAATAACCACCCTACATTAACTGAGAGACTTTTTATAGCATAGAACTGAATGTACATCACATTATACTTTTGCAGGCTAAGAAGACAGCATCAGAGTTAATGTCTGTTAGTTAAAATTCAGTATGTAAGTGGATATGCTTATATGATAACTATAAACATATATATCAGTATAGATTAATCATAACCATATATATTCAATATGCATAGATGAATCCTACAATCTTTTAAATACTCAGTTTCATAATTTCACAAAGTCGTACTTGATATTTCAACTCACAATTCTTATTGTGCATAGATGAGGGTTTCCACACATTTTTATGCTCACTGTTATCAGTGAAAACATTTTTAACATATACATCAATATATAGAAATATATGATATAGACATATTCTATGGTAAATCATAAGTCATATCCAAAAATAAGACATAAAAGAAAGATTAACTTATTTCAAAATTTTATGTTTTTGCATTAAAAAATCTTGCTGCACAGAAATATTAGTAATTGAAAGAATAGATAAATAAAACAAAACCCAACAGTATGTGGCTTACAAGAGACTTAACTACAAGAGCACAGAAAGATTTAAAGATTAATGATTTAAATGAAAAGGATTTACTATGCAAATGCAAGTCAACATAAGGACAGTGCAGTTGCAGTCAGTCCAGTAAGAAAATATGGCCGCTATAAATTGTATATGCCTAATAAAATTGTTTCAAGGTATACAAGCAAAAATTAACAGAATTACTTGATCTCAATAGATTAAGCAGTAATCACATTGTTTAAATTTGATGTACATATATATGTATATATAAAATATACTACAAATAACAATAACAGAAAATACTTCAATTTCAAGTGTACACGTATGCTTCACCAGAATTGATCATATCTTTAGACCATTAAGCATGTCTTAACAAAATTAAAAGCTTGAAATCATAATGAACATGCTGTCTGGCCATAATGGAATGCGAAAGATGGCTAGAAAACATATAATTACATAAAAATAAAGCCACACACCTCTAAGTAAGCTATGGGTAAAAGAAGAAATCTCATTGGAAATCAGAAAATGCTTTAGAATGAATGAAATGGAAATAGCAACATTCAAATCTATGAAATGCAGCTAAAGCCATGCCATGCTTGAGGGAAAAATTAATAACCTTAACTATATTCATTAAATAAAAGGAAATGCTGTAAAATTAATGATTTAAGCATCTAGCTCAATAATTTAGAAAATGAATGGAAAATGAAACCTGAAGAAAGTAAAAAGGAAGAAAAAAATAAAAACAAGAAGAGAAGCTAATGGAACATAAAATGACATTACAATAGAGAAAATAAGCATGTACAACTATTTTTAGAGAAGACTACTACAATAATTAATCCCTAGTAAGACTGATCAATAAAAAAGAGAAAACACAGAAGTCAAAAATGAAAAGGGGAATATAACTATAGAGCCCACAGATATTTCAAAAGTAATGTGAGAATATTAACACTCTTGTGCCAATATATTTTAAAATTCAGATGAAATAAGATGTTCTCTTCAAAACTATACTCACTAAAACCAATATAAGAAGAAAAAGAAAATCTGGGGAGTAGTACATTTATTAAAGTAATCGAATCTGTAATAAAAAACCTTACTACAGAAAAATCAAGACTGAAGTGACAACAGCAATGAATTTTTCCAACTACTTAAGAAATAATTCACAATAATTTTATGTAAACTCTTCCAAGAAATAGGAAAAGAAACACTTTCCAACTCCATTTGAAAGGCCATCCAAACCTGTATATCAAAACCAGAAAATGACATTATAAAAAACAAAAATACCAGACCACTCTTCCTCATAAACATAGATGCAACAATCCCCAAAGTAGTAGCATATTAAATATAGTAATTGTGTTACTTTTCTATTGCTCTAACAAATCCTCACACTTACAGACTTAAAACTACATACATTTATTTTCTATCAGTATCTGTGGGCCAGGAATCTAGACATGGCTAAACTGGCTCCTCTGTAAAGCCAATATCAGTGTGTTGGCCAGGGCTGCATTCTCTTCTTGAGTCTCAACTGGTGGCAGATTCACTCTAAACTTACTCAGATCATTGGAAGCATTTATTTTCTTGCAGTCGTAAGATTGAGGGTTTTAGCTTTTTGCTGGCTGTTGGCCAGAGGCACTGTCAGCTCTTAGAAGGTACCTGGTCTCCTCTACAGTCTCTCTTACAACACTGAAACTTGCTTCTTCAAAGATGACAAATCAGAAAGTTAGTGGACTAGCAAGAGAGAAACTTATAATTACAGGAGTAACATTCCATCACCTTTGCCATATTCTATTGTTTAGAATCAAATAATCTATCCTGCCAAAACAAGAGGAGGGATTGACTATATAATGGTATGCACACTAGGAGGTGGGCATCATGGGGACCACATTACAGTTTATGTGACACAGTAACATGAAATAATTATAAATTATGACCATATTCAGTTCATTTAAGAAATGAAAAGTTGGTTTCATATTTGAAAATAAATCCAATGTAATTGCTTTCATGAGATAAATCATATAAACATCTCAATATATGGCAAAAAATCTGATAAAATTTGACACCCATTCATGATTTTTTAAAACACCTTTAAGGAAGCTAGTAATAGAAGGAAACTTTAATCTTAAAAAGGTCTACAAAACAAATCAAAGTACAAAAATTACTACAATTAACAGTGAACTAGAGTTTCTTTTCTGAGATAAAAAGGTTGCAGTTGAGCTGTCAGTGAGGTCTGTTGTCATCGGAAGCTTCAACTGAGACTGGAGTATTCACTCCCAAATTCACTTGGATGGTTGTTGGCAGGTCTGAGTTCCTTGCTGTCTAGTCCTGAGTCTCCTCAGGACTTGGCAAGTGGCCCCCTTCAAAGCATGTGATCCAAGAAAAAAAAGAGGGCCCAAGATGAAAGCTGCACTCTTCTGTAAATCTCCAAGTGGATGTCATAACTTATATTGTATTCTATTGGTCACACAGCCAAACCATGTGGGAAAGGAGTATGCAAGGGTCCAGGAGAAAGGGAGGCATGCAGAATCATTTTGGAGGCTGGTTACTACAAACATTGTTCTGGAGTCCTATCCAGTGCAATAAGGAATGAAAAAAGAAACAGTTGTATAAATTATTTTTATGATAATAAAGTCAAAACCATGATTGCCACTAACAAAATAGGTTGTTTTCAAAAACCATGAGGGAGCATTTTGGAGGTGACGGAAATGTTCCAGAACTTGATTTAAGAGTTGATTAACCAGGTATATACATTTATCAAAACTTACCAAGTGTGCAGTTAAGAACTATATATTTAGATGTTTGCAAACAATACTTTAATAAAATAAAATGCTTACAAAGGAATAAGCATTTGTTTGTTTTGCAAATTCTTACCTTTACCTTATAAAGTGGAATGATTTTACATCACTTTTTCAGTTTCTAAATAATTTGTATATCTGTTTTATGGAAATTGATAACACTTTGTATAAAACCACCTTGACATGGTATTTGCTTGAGGAGATATTTGAGAGCCAATTTAATTTCATCAATGGTTCTTTATTCCAGTTCTGTGAAATGCCTATCCATGCCTCACACAATTTTTATGATTTGCTATAAACCCATTATAAATTTATCGGTGTTAGTTTAATGTTCTCAAGAATTTGAAAGATCTCTACACTATATAGTCATGTTACCTTTTCTTGCTTAAAATATTTTGCATTTGTGAAAACTTTACTTGCTGTCAGTATTGGAAGACATTTGTATATTCTATTATTATTTGTTTTATTGATTAATGCCATTGCTTTTTATTTCTATATCACTAATTTCTGTCCTTAACATTTCTTCCCTTTATTTTGGGGAGGTTTACTCTCATGCTTTGCTAGCCTCAAATTAAACACTCATCGCTTTTCCTTTAATAGCATATTGCTCATAATTAATATATTCAATGATATATATTTTCTAGTAAATATTTTGCATTATCCCACAACATTAATAAGTTGTATTTCAGTCATAACTCAGTTCTAAATACTTAATGACTTCCTTTTTTAACACTTGAGTTAATTATGTATGACATTCAAATATATATGTATATTTAATTATATGTATGTATTTTAATATATACATATATATTAGACTGTATATTTCTTTTCTTACTTATAATCACATTTTTATGGTCAGAGAATAATTTACAAAAATTGACTCTTTGGAAATAAAGAGCACTTCTGTGGCATAATATATATGGAATTCATAGAAATCTTTAATGCATGATTTAACAGAATGTATTTTTTCTATTCTTGCTTCCACTTCTTCACTATTATGAATAGTGTTTCTGTGAATACATGTATATATACTAATATACGTATATAAAAGTTCTGAGGTAAATAACTAGGAATGTGATTGCTGGATCATAAGGCTTCCACATGCCCCATTTGACTAGGCAATTTCAAACTGTTTATAATAGAAATTTTTACTTCCTGTTTGTCTGCATTCTAACTTTATTTTACTTTTGTTTATATATATTTAATCAAAGTAAAATTGCATTTAATTGTAATTTCATTTTATTTTGTTTCGGGAGGGGTGGAATTTTTTGTTTTGAGATGGGGTCTCACTTTGTCGCCCAGGCTGGAGTACAATGGCTGATCTCGGCTCAACGCAACATCTGCCTCCTGGGTTCAAGCGATTCTCCCACTTTAGCCTCTGGAGTAACTGGGACTACAGGCACATGGCATCATGCCTGGCTAATTTTTGTGTTTTTTTTTGGTAGAGACAGGATTTCACCATGTTGGCCAGGCTGGTTTCAAACTCCTGACCTCAAGTGATCTGCCTGCCTTGGTTTCCCAAAGTGCTGGGATTAAAGGTGTGAGCCACTGTGCCTGGCCTAATTGTAATTTCATTTTGCATTCTCCAAGATTACTAAGAATGTTAAATATCTCACATTTTGGCCAATTTGGTCTTCTGTAGTGTGAAATGCCTCTTCATGTCTTTTGTCCAAATTTCTATGGAATTAGTTTTTATTTCCTTATTAGTTTGTAGTATTTTTAATGTTCTAGATACGAATCTCTTTTTTTTTCACTTTTTCCTCAGATTTAATTTCAGATGGTTTTTGCTACCCTTATACAGACAGAAGACTTTAATAAAGTCCTATTATACTTTCCCCATTCGTATTTTCTTTGCAGTCTTTTTTATTATTATTACACTTTAAGTTCTGGGAAACATGGGCAGAATGTGCAGGTTTGTTACATAGGTGTATACGTGCCATTTTGGTTTGCTGCACCCATCAACCCGTCATCTACATTAGATATTTCTCCTAATGCTATCCGTCCCCCAGCCCCCGACCCCCCAACAGGCCCCGGTGTGTGATGTTCCCCTCCCTGAGTCCCTGTGTTCTCATTGTTCAACTCCCACTTATGAGTGAGAACATGAAGTGTTTGGTTTTCTGTTCCTGTTTTGGTTTGCTGAGAAATATGGTTTCCAGCTTCATGCATGTCCCTGAAAAGGACATGAACGCATCCTTTATATGACTGCATAATATTCCATGGTGTATATGTGCCACATTTTCTTTATCCAGTCTATCATTGATGGACCTTTTGCTATCCCCATTAAGCTACCATTGGCTTTCTTCACAGAATTAAATAAAAAAAACACTTTAAATTTCATATGGAACCAAAAAAGAGCCCATATAGCCAAGACAATCCTAAGCAAAAAGAACAAAGCTGGAGGCATCACACTACATGACTTCAAACTATACTACAAGGCTGCAGTAACCAAAACAACATGGTACTGGTACCAAAATAGATATATAGACCAATGGAACAGAACAGAGGCCTCAGCAATAACACCACACATCTACAACCATCTGATCTTTGACTAATCTCTTCTTATTACATATGTTGTAAATATCTAGTTCCAGTTTGTATAATGTCTTTTTGCTTTCTTTTTAATGGAAAAATGTTTTTAATGTTAATAGTCTTATTTCTAAAAGTTTTCATTTACATTTTATGCTTTGTGTTTATTTTTAAAATCCATCTCTTAATCTCTTTATTGAGATAATAAGCACATTATTTTATATTGCCTTGCTTTTTAAATTTTATTTTGATATAATTTTATACTTATAGAAAAGTCACAAAAATAATACAAATATTTACTTTATCCCTTTACCCATTCCCCAATACTCACCACTTAATGTTTACATTTACTTTATATTCTATGTTTTTCTCTGTGTGTATATGTGTGTTGTATGTATGTCTATATGTGTGTTATTGCTTCCTGAACTGTTTGGGAGTTGATTACAGACATGTTATACCTTCATCCCTAAATGCTTTAGTGTGAGTTTCCTAAAAACAAATTCCTCCTATTATATAAACACAATTATCAAAAAATGGAAATTAACATTGTTTCCGTACTATTGTCAAAACTCGAGATTTCATCAGTTGACCCAAGGATGTCCTTTATTACAAAAAAGAAATCCTGTGTCATGTGTTGCATTCAGTTGTCACCTTCCTTTAGTTATCTTAATTTGGACTAGTTCTTCAGTCTTTTTTATCCTTCTAAATTTAACTGTTTTGACTTACCCATTTAAGTTTTTAATTTATCTGAAAATGACTTTTGTACAAAGTGTAAGGAAAGCGTACTATTTTGTTCCATATATATGTAACCAATTGTTCCATCACTATTTACTGAAGAGTGTATCCTTTATCTAAAGGCCTGCAACATTTGCTCTTTCATAAATCAAGTTCCGTAGACATGAGGATTACATTTAAATATCTTCATTCTCCTATTTTATCCCTGAACAAATTCCTTTCCCTGAACAAATTTCATGCAATCTTATAACTTAACATTTATAATAAGACTTATTATGTGGGAGAGCAATTTATCTATCTTCTTCAAAAAGAAGCAATGTTAGTTGGGTATTTGCTTTTTCTGTATGACATTTTTAAAATTAGCAAGTCAAATTCCATAAAAAGCTTTGGAATTTTAATTAGTACTGTGCTGAATCTATAAATTTGGAGAGTTGGCATCTTTAAAATATTTAATTTTCCTATTCATTTACTTAGAGCTTTTTACATGTCTTTAAAAAAGTTACAATTTTCCATATTAAGATTAAGATTTTTTATTAGATTTATTTGTAAATACTTCTCATTTTGGTTGCAATTATACAATTTATCATTTATTTAACTGTGTTTTTTTTCTGATTTTTTTTTTAATAGAAATGCAATTAACTTTTGGCTGTTGATTATGTGCCCAACAAACTTTCTGAACTCTGTCATGCATTTAATCATTTGTTTATGCATTCATTTGCGTTTTCTCCATTGCCAATTGTATTATTTGCCAACAATTCTTTTCTTTTCTTTACAATTCATATATATGTGGTTCCTTTTCCCTATCTTACTTTTATGGTTATTATGTCTACTATAATGTTAAAACATATCAGTAATGGCTGACAACCTTTGTTTTTTATCATAAAGTTTCACAGTTTCATCAAGTATGACATTTTCTCTAATTTATTTTAGGAGATACCCTTTACAAGATTAAGAGTTTTCTGGTAATAATCTCCTAAGAGTTTTTAGCATGAATGAATGTTAAGTTTTATCAAATAACTTTTCCAGATATATTCAGATTATTATGTTATCAGATATATCAGATTATTATTTTATCAATTAATTTACATTAATTGTTTTCTTTATATTAAACCAACTTTACATCCAAGAACTACCACAGAAACATACCAGGAAAGCTAAGAGAACCCACAGACCCTTTGAAGGAACTGGATAGCCACTGCAGGCTCCCTGAGATGCTGAAAAACTGTGAGTCTGCCTACCCTTTCTCAGCGTGGAGGCCAGTGGTCTGGGGCAAGTTCCAAGTTCTGGCCACTGGCTGCCTGGAAATAGACTCCGTGCTGTTGGCAGGGGCACGATGGGAGTGAGACTTTAAGACTGTGGACTGCATGGGAAACAAGTGAGGCCTGTGACTGCTGGCTTTCTGCCACTTCCCTGGCAACTTATATGACTCAGCAGAGGGAGGCATAATCCTTGTAGGAACGTAACTCCAATGGCCTGGGAACCATATCCCAGTCCCCACAGCAGCCACAGCAAGCTCTGCCTAAGGCAAGTCTGAGCTCAGGCATGCCTATTCCTGCCCCCACCTGGCGGTCCTTCTCTACCTGCCCTGGTTGCTGAAGACAAAGGACACAATCTCTTGGACGCTGATGACCCCTCCCACTCACTGAGAAACCAGAATACTTAACCAGGTGACCCCAGGGCCAGTTTACATCCTCTCTGTTGTACCGTAGCTGATGCACTCTTGAAAGTGCCACCTCCTAGCTGGAGGTCAACCAACACAACTGACAAACTAAACAATAATACAACCAAGGACTTTCACAGAGCCTACTTCACTCCCCTGCTACCTCCACCAGAGCAGGTGCTGGTATCCATGGCTGACAGACCTGAAGACAGATCACATCACAGGACTCTTTGTAGACACCCCCCAGTACCAGCCCAGATCCTAGTAGCTCCGCTGGGTGGCTAGACCCGGAAGAGCAAAAACGATCACTGCAGTTTGGCTCTCAGGAAGTCCCTTCCCTAGGGGAAGTGGGAGAACACCACAGTAAGGGAGCACTCCATGGGACAAAATAGTCTGAACAACAGCTCTTGCGTCCCAGATCTTCCTTCTGACATAGTCTACCCAAGTGAGAAGAAACCAGAAAAACAATTCTGGTAATATGACAAAACAGGATTCTTTAACATGCCCAATGATCACACCAGCTCACCAGCGATGGATCCAAATGAAGATGAAATCTCTGAATTGCCAGAAAAAGAATTCAGAAGGTTGACTATTAAGCTAATCAAGGAGGCACCAGAGAAAGGTGAAGTCCGACTTAAAGAAACCAAAAACATGATACAGAATATGAAAGAAAAAATCTTTGGTGAAATAGATAGCATAAATAAAAACCAATCACAGCTCCTGGAAATCAAGGGCACACTTAGAGAAATGCAGAATGCACTGGAAAGTCTAAAAAATAGAATCAAGCAAGGTGAAGAAAAAACTTCAGGGCTCAAAGATAAGGCTTTTGAATTAATCCAATCCTTCAAAAAAGAAAAAATAATTTTAAAAAATGAACAAAGCCTCCAAGTTTCGGACTATATTAAGCATCCAAACCTAAGAATAATTTGTGTTCCTGAGGAAAAAGAGAAATCTAAAAGTTTGGAAAACGTATTTGAGGGAATAATCAAGGAAAACTTCCGCAGCCTTGCTAGAGATCTAAACATACAAATATAAGAAACTCAAAGAACATCTGAGAAATTGATCTCAAAAAGATTGTGGCCTAAGCACATAGTTGTCAGGTTATCTAAAGCCAAGAAGAAGGAAAGAATCTTAAGATCTGTGAGGCAAAAGCATCAAGCAACCTGAAAAAAAAAAAAAAATCCTATCAGACTAATGACAGATTTATCAGCAGAACCCCTACAAACTAGAATTGGGGTCCTATTTTGAGCTTTCTGAAACAAAGCAATTATCAGTCAAGAATTTGTATCCAGTGAAACTAATTTTCATACATGAAGGAAAGACACAGTCTTTTCCAGACAAACAAATGCTGATAGAATTCTCCGCTACCAACCCAGCACTATAAAAAATGCTAAAAGGAGCTCTAAATCCTCAAAATAAACCTCAAAATAAAAAGAGAGAAGACCCAAATAAGCTCAATTAGAAATGAAACGGGAGATGCTACTACTGATAACACAGAAATACAAAAGATTATTCAAGGCTACTATGAACATCTTTACATGCATAAACTAGAAAACCTACAGGAGATGGATAAATTTCTGGAAATATGCCAACCTCTTAGATTAAACCGGGGATATATAGAAACTCAGAACAGACAAATAACAAGCAGTGAAATTGAAATGGTAACAAACAACAATTGCCAACAACAAAAAAAGTCCGGGAACAGACAAACTCACAGTTGCATTCTATCAGACATTCAAAGAAGAATTGGTACCAATCCTATTGACACTACTACAAAAGACAGAGAAAGAGGAAATCCTCGCCAAATACTTCTATGAAGACAGTATCACCCTAATAAAGGATGTTACAAAAACAGGAGACTACAGACCAATATCCCTGAAGAACGTAGATGCAAAGATTCTCAACAAAATACTGGCTTACAGAATCCAACATCATATCAAAAAGATAATTCACAATAATCAAGTAGGTTTCATACCAAGGATGCAGGGATGGCTTAACACCCAAAAGTCAATAAATGTGTTGCACCACATAAATGGAATTAAAAACAAAAATCACATAATATATAAATGCAGAAAAACGTGTGACAATATCCAGCATCCCTTTATGATTAAAACCCTCATGAAAATTGGCATATAAAAGGCATAACTTAAGGTAATAAAAACCGCCTATGACAAACCCACAGCCAACATTATACTGAATGGGGAAACGTTGAAAGCATTCCCCCTGAGAACTGGAACAAGACAAGGATGCCCACTTTCACCACTTCTATTCAACATAGTACTGGAAGACCTAGCCAGAGCAAACAGACAAAATAAAGAAATGAAAGACATCCAAGTTGGTAAAGAGAAAGTGAAACCGTCACTATTTGTTGATAATAATACAATATACCTAGAAAACCCTAAAGACTCATCAAAAACGCTCCTAGAGCAGGAAAATAAATTCAGCAAAGTTTCAGAACACAAAATTAATGTACACAAATCAGTAGCTCTGCTGTACACCAACAGAGTCCAAGCTGAGAATCAAATTAATAACTCAAGCCCTTTTAAAAGAGATGCAAAAAAATAACCTTAGAAATATACTTAAGGTGGTAAAATACCACTACAAGAAAAACTACATAATACTGCTGAAAAAATCATAGATGATACAAACAAATAGAAACACATCCCATGCTCATGTATGGGTAGAGTCAATATTGTGAAAATGACCATACTGCCAAAAGCAACCTACAAATTCTATGCAATTCTCATCAAAATACCACCACCATTCTTCACCAAACTAGAAAAAAAAAAATCCTAAAATTCATATGGAATGAAAATAGAGCCCACATAGGCAAAGACATAGTAAGGAAAAAGAACAAATCTGGAGGCATCACATTACCCAACTTCAAGCTATACTATAAGGTCATAGTCACCAAAACAGCATGGTACTGGTAAGAAAAATAGGTACATAGAAGAATGGAACAGAATAGAGAACCCAGAAATAAAGCCAAATACTTAGAGCCAACCGATCTTCAAAAAAGCAAACAAAAACATAAAGTAGGGAAAAGACACCCTATTCGACAAATGATGCTGGGAAATTTTGCCTAGCCAGCCACATGTAGGAGAATGAAACAGGGTCCTCATCTCTCACTTTATACAAAAATCAACCCAAAATGAATCAAATACCTAAATTTAAAACTTGAAGCCATAAACATTCTAGAAGATAACATCAGAAAAACCCTTCTAGACATTGGCTTAGGTGAAGACTTCATGACCTAAAAGCAAATGCAACAGAAACAAAGACAAATAGTGGGACTTAATTAAAGTAAAAAGCTTCTGCACAGCAAAAGAAATAAGCAGTAGAGTTAACAGACAACCCACAGAGTGGGAGGAAATCTTTACATTCTATACATCTGACAAAGTACTAATATTCATAATCTACAAAGAACTCAAATCAGCATGAAAAAACAAAACAAACATCCCATCAAAAAGTGTGCTAAGGATATGAACAAACAGTTCTCAAAAGAAGATATACAGATGGCAAACAAGCACATGGAAAAATGCTCCACATCACTAATTATCAGAAAAATGCAAATCAAAGCCACAATGAAACACCGTCTCACTCCTGAAAGAATGGTCATAATCAAAAATTCAAAACATAATAGATGCTGGCATAGATGTAGTAAAAATGGAACACTTTTACACTGTTGATGGAAATTTAGACTAGTCCAAACACTATGGAAAACAGTGTGGAGATTCCTTAAAGAACTAAAAGTAAATCTACTGTTTGATCCAGCAATCCCATTGCTAGGTATCTACCCAGAAGAAAACAAATCATTATACAAAGAAGATACTTGCAGAAACGTGTTTATAGCAGCACAATTTGCAATTTCAAAAATATGGAACCAGTCCAAATGTCCATCAATTAATGAATGGATGAAGAAAATGTGATATATGTGTATACCATGGAATACTACTCAGTCATAAAAAAGAAGGAAATAATGGCATTTGCATTTGCAGCAACCTGGATGGAATTGAGACTGTTATTCTAACTGAAGTAACACAGAAAGTAAATCCCAACATTGTATGTTCTCACTCATAAGTGGGAGCTAAGCTATGAGGACACAAAGGCATAAGAATGATACAATAGACTTTAGGGACTTAGTGGAAAGCATGGGAGGGGTGAGGAATAAAGGACTACACACTGGATACAGCATACGCTGCTTGAATAATAGGTGCACCAAAATCTCAGAAATCACCACTAAAGATCTTACTCATGTAACCAAACACCACCTGTTTCCCCAAAACCTTTTGAAATAAAAAATATTACTTAAAAATATTATATAATTTAATTCTTAATAGTGGCTACGTTTAATAGTTAGCTCATACACATACCACATACAAAAAAATGTTCATCATCCTGCGTTAAACCCAAATTAGTCGTAATGTAATACATTTTTTTTTTTTTTTTACATCTTTTGCTGGATTTCATTCCCCTGTAATTTAAGATGCTTTGTATCTGTGTTGTTGGTTACTTTCACCTATAAATGTAATAGATAGGATACAATATAATATACTGTAACAAATATTGCCAGAAAATATAGTGGTTTAAATGAAGTATAATAGAGATTCTTTTTTCTCCAGCGTAGTAGCACAGATGTAGGTGATCCGAGTTGATAGTTTTGCTCTACTATATCAAAACACAGCTTCCCTCTTTGGACCCAAACTGTCTCTTCTAGTTCTTGCTAGCCTATCCGCATTCCAGTCTGTAAAAAAGGAGAAAAAATGAATCCATGTCCCTTTTTTTAGGTCACTACCGGGAGGTGACACAAAAAACCCTTGTTCATGTGTCACTAACCAGAAATTAGTCATGTAGCCACACCTAGCTGCAAGGGAGGAACAAGAAACAAGAACACTTGGACAAAGGAAGGGGAACATCACACACTGGGGCCTGTCATGGGGTGGGGGGATTGGGGAGGGATAGCATTAGGAGATATACCTAATGTAAATGATGAGTTAATGGGTGCAGCACACCAACATGGCACATGTATACATATGTAACAAACCTGCAAGTTGTGCACATGTACCCTAGAACTTAAAGTATAATTGAAAAAAGAAAGAAAGAAAGAAAGAAATGTAATTGCCATCTAGGAAGTCATGTGCCCAGCTAAAGCTTGGGAGTTCTGTTGTCATGAGAAGAAGAGAAGATACTGATGGACAACTAGAAGTTTTTGACACAATTTTCTTTCTTTTTTCCTCCTTATCTGGCTTTGATATCGAAGTTATGCTAGTCTCATAAAATGAATTAGAAATAGCTCCTTATTTTTGATTATCTAGAAGAGGTTGCTTAATATGGTGTTTAAATATTTGATTAAGCTCTCCTATAAAGCCAACCGAGCATGTTGTATTCTTTGTAGAAAGATTTTAAAATATTGATTCTATTTCTTTGTTTTAAACCATTGGCAATTTCTGTTTCATCTTAAGTCACTTTTGGTAAGGTATATCATCCTAATCATGTAGTTTTCAAGTGTATTGGTGTAAGGTTTTAAAAATTTTTTCTTTCTTTCTTTAGTAATCTCTAAAGTATCTATAGTTTTCCCCCTTTTTATTTATGATACTTACTGGTTTTGACTCTTATGTCTATCATAATTAATCATACAAAAAACTTGAAAATTTAATTGATATTTTCTAAACTCCATCTTTTGGTTTTGTTGTTCCTCTCCCTTCAATGATTATTTCCCTTTTCATTTATACTTTGTTTGTATTTTTAATTCTTTTTACTGTCTTTGGCAATATTCTTCCTTTTCAAATTAACTTCTCTATATGCTCAGCTAATTAATATCAAAGTGTTCTTCATTTGTAACATAAACATTTCTAGGGGAAACGTAACCCCCACAGACTTTTAGCTGGAATGGGCTCCTGTGACAAAAGACACACTGACTAGAGAAAAAAAAAAATAAGTTTAACAATATGTACATTTTACATATACACAGAAGACACCTAGAGAATGAGTAGTGCTCAGAAAGGTAACTTTGAATTCCAGCTTATATAGGCTATTCAAGAAAGAACAGTAAATTTATAGAGAAGTAAAAAAACTAAGAAAAAAAGGACTTTGTGTCTGTATGGGCAGCAACTTGTGGAATAGTAAATATAATTATATGCTCCAGAATAATGTTAAGGTGAAAGATTAATATATGCAATGTTATATATTTTTCTAAGAAATGTTCCACATCACCCCACAATATTGATAAATTGCATTCCAGTCATAGCTCAGTTCTAAATAATCATTTTCTCATTTTTAATTTAATTGGCTTTTGATTTTTTAATTATAAATGTATTTCATATATTGTAGATATGAGTTCCTTATCAGATATATAATTTGCAAATACTTTTTCCTTTGCAGTAGGTTGTCTTTTCAATATCTTGATATTATTTGCAGCATAACTATTTTAAATTTTGATTGAGTACAATTTGTCTGTTTTTCCTTCTGTTATCTGCATTTTTATGTCATATCTAAAAAACCATTGTTGAGTCTAAGATCAAGAACATTTGCATCTACATTTTTTATAAATATTTTATAGTTTTATCTCACATATTTGGTTCATTGATCCATTTTTAGTTAACTTTTGTGTATGGTTTGAGGTTGATGTCCAGCTTCATTCTTTTGCATGTGGATAACCTATTGTCCCAACACCATTGGTTGAAAAGCCTATTCTTTACTGATTGAGTGGTCTTGGGAACCTTGTTAAAAAGTAACTGATATTAAATGTAGGGGTTTATTTCTGAACTCTCAATTCTATACATTGCTGTGTGTGCATATATACACACACACACACACACACACACACACACACATCTTTATGCTAGTACCACATTGTCTTTAATAGTATAACTTTGTAGTAAGCCTTGTCATGAGGAAGAGGGAAATGAGAAAATGAGGATTAGAAAATAAGGAATCCTCCAACTTTGTTCTTATTTTTCAAAATAATTTTGACTATTCTGGGTCCATTGGACTTCCATATTAATTTTGGGGCCAGCTTCTCAATTTCTACAAAAGGCAGCTGAGATTTTTGATAGAAATTGCATTGCATATGTACATCACTACTTAATAATGTTTATGCCTTCTTATACCTCCTTGAAAATCTTCTAAAATTTGATTTAATTTTATTTTAAGTTCCAGGTTACCAGTGCAGGACATGCAGGTTTGTTACAAAGGTAAGCATGTGCCACGGTGGTTTGCTGCACCTATCAAACTGTTACCTAGGTATTAAGCCCTGCTCCTTGAAGATTTTTAATAGGCTTATTCAATTTTACTTTTTTGAAAATTGTTCTTTTTTGTCTATGTTTTCTAAATGTAAAAGACTCCCATCTGTTAAGATCAGATTTTGACATTTTCATTAGAAGTCTGGCTCAATTTCAGTAATCAGTTGTGATTTTTAGTTAATAAGCTCAGTTTTTGTGATAGTTTTAAAATCTCAAGGTTAATATGTGTGCATGTGCGAATGTGTTTTCCTTTTGTGACCCCAATCCTCCATCTTTGATCATTCGAGAGTCATAATTACATTGTCCACTTGGGTTACTGTTTCAGAACAAGGTTTTATGTTCACAGCTAAGAGTTCTCACCTTATGAGCAAATCATAAGCAATTTGACCCAACTTGCTTGCTTGACTGTTTCTGCTTACACCCATCACCCTAGGTAAGAGTGCGTTATTGGCTGAGGCTCCACGTTGCAGGTGAAATTTTTTGTAATCTTAATTTATGCGTGGGATATCCCTGTGAGTGGGGATCCTC
The DNA here is from genome assembly GCF_047675955.1 of Chlorocebus sabaeus. Classification (NCBI taxonomy): domain Eukaryota; kingdom Metazoa; phylum Chordata; class Mammalia; order Primates; family Cercopithecidae; genus Chlorocebus; species Chlorocebus sabaeus. The sequence goes on from NC_132933.1 coordinate 59,954,843, forward strand.
AGTGAGTGTGTGGGTGGGATCTTGCTCTTGATGTAGGGCCTTTATCATGTATGCTATTGCCCTTTTGAAACAAGAATCAGAGCCGTCTTTGCTTGGTTTTGTTCCTGGAGCCTAGAAAGATCTTGTTCAAGTCTTCATTTATTACTGATTTTACTGCTTAATTGCTGGTCCATGGAGATGGTTACCTAATGTTTAATTATGAGTGAATTTTAAATGATTTGAGAATCTTTTATCTATCATTATTCTGTGTTGAGAGTAGTAGAGAGTGAGACTTTATAAAAATTCCCAAGTCCATCTTGACTTAATATTTACTTCACAATATACAGATGAGTTAAAGCAGGTATTTACAGAATAACAATTATAATGTAATCTTACTTTTTATAAAATTATACATGCAAACTCATACACTTACATGTGAGTACGTGTTATCCAACTCCAGCCTGCCTTTCCCCTTCACCAATGTATTCTTTAAACTGTCTCCAAAATGATCTTGTAAAAATTAGACGTTAGACAAATATTGTTGAAATTAAATTGTTCACGTTATCTGTACCATTTCCAGAAATCCTAACATAAGACTTTCACTCTTTTTCTAATCACCTTGGAATATATTATCAAATGTTCCTCTTGAGCACTTTCTCTTCAACTAGGTACTATGTCTTTGATCTATGCTAGCAAACTGGTTTCATTGAAGTTTTCACTTTTGAAACTAATCTTCTCTGCAAGCATAATCAACTATTATTTTGATATTTATTCTTTATCACAGATTTTATTTATTTATTCTGTATAAGATATTTATTCTGCCACAGAGTGTCCCAGTATCCACCTTATGCTTTGGCAGTATATTTTCAGCAAACGGTTGCAGAGAAATTTCACAGATTGTCCAGAAATAATTGAGCTACAAGTTATGTATTTATTGCTCTGTAATATTAAGAACACCAGAAGTTAGTCTAGCCTATTTTTTTTTTTTTTTTGAGATGGATTCTTGCTCTGTCACCCAGACTAGAGTGCAGTGGCACATTCTCGGCTCACTGCAAGCTCTGCCTCCCTGGTTCAAACAATTCTCCTGCCTCAGCCTCCCGAATAGCTAGGATTACAGGCACCTGTCACAGCGCCTGGCTAATTTTTGTATTTTGAGTAGAGATGGGGTTTCACCAGCTTGGCCTGGCTGGCCTCAAACTCCTGACCTTGTGATCCACCCGCCTCGACCTCCCAAAGTGCTGGAATTACAGGCGTGAACCACCGCGCCTGACCTGGCCTAACTATTAAATAAGGGGAACACCACATACTTGTATTGCTTTCTGGTGCTGTGCATATTGCCTGTGCTCTGAATTGAAGTCTGGTTTTCCTTATAAGATTTATTTTTCTGATGGCAATTATATTTAACAAGCACAATTTTTTGCAAGTATGTCATTTACTTTTTTAAAATAATAATAATCTGGCTTACAGTTCAAAACGTTAGCTAATATTGTGAGATGTAGTCCCTGGTTTCCTTTTATTGTTGTTTACTGTTCTGTTGGTATTCATTTTGCAACCATTGGCCACTTACAAAGTAGCTACAAAGTTAAAAGCTCTTGGAAAAATAAAATTGACTGCAGACTGCTATTAATATGGAGTTACTTTGGCCTGGCACAGTGGCTCATGCCTGTAATCCCAACCCTTTGGGAGGCCAAGGTGGGTGCCTCACTTAAGGTCATGAGTTTGAGACAAGCCTGGGCAACAAGAGGAAACTCCATCTCTACTAAAAATATAAAAATTAGCTGAGTGTGGTGGCACCTGCCTGTTAATCCTAGCTACTTGGGAGGCTGAGGCAGGAGAATTGCTTAAACCCGAGAGGCAGAGGTTGCAGTGAGCCGAGATCACACTGCTACACTACAGAGCAGGACTCTGTCTCAAAAAAACAAAAAACAAAAACATTGAGTTACCTCAATACACAAAGCCCCAAATAAACAAAAAACTCAAGCAATTTAATTATTTACCCAACTACAATGCTACAATGGAATCAGAATAATGTAATTGCATAATTGGTTGGTAATCTATTTCACCAATTTTTTTTTTTTTTTTTTTTTTTTTTTTTTTTTTTTTTTTTTTTTTGAGATGGAGTCTCGCTCTGTCACCAGACTGGAGTGCAGTGGTGTGATCTCGGCTCACTGCAACCTCTGCCTCCCAGGTTCAAGCAATTCTCCTGCCTTAGCCTCCTGAGTAGCTGGGACTACAAGTGCATATCACCATGCCCAGCTAATTTTTGTTGACAGGGTTTCACTACATTAGCTAGGATAGTCTCAATCTCTTGACCTTGGGATCTGCCAGTCTTGGCCCCCCAAAATGCTGGGATTACAGGCATGGGCTACCACACCTGGCTTACCGAATTTTTTTTTTTGATAGAAATGAGCTTACTTCACAAGATTCCCTTTTTCATTAAAATCTGGAATTCAGAGAACATTTTATTATCACTAATAACTCACATAATCAAGTGGGTTAAAATCAGTCACAAGATGAAGCCATAATACTTTACATTGATCTTTTATAAATTAATTTACCATATTTTTCATCTGTTGCTATAACCAGTAGAGTGTTAGTTGAAACACACTAATAATTATATAATTGTTAGGGCACCATCAGAGTGTCAATTTTCTGATCAGAAACTTCTGTGACTATGGCGCCTTTGTTCAAGTTCTTGTTCTGCATAAAAATCCATCCAATCTTAATCAGTTTGACCTTGAAGTGAAATTCTTATAAACCTTATAACTCTTTACAAAGTTTCGCTCAAGACATGTCAGTGCCTCAAGAAAACCCTGTTGTGTTTTTATTCCAATGTTCAATTTATGGGGAAAAAAAACAAATAGTACCCTTATGAATTTATTCAATATGTTCACACACAGATTTCTTTTTAAATGTTTAATTTTTACAAACCTTCCGTAACTTGTTTGAACATTTAGCTTTGTCTTATCTAATTTAAAACAGTCTTTCAACCCTCTGTACTAGGCAAAAATTTACATTCCCATGCCTTCTTATATTTTTTAACTAAAGACACGTTTTACTTTTCTTACATACCTTGCATGTAAATATTTTCAGTGGTCTCCACTACATGTTTTAATGGTAGCTCTTAGCAATTTTTAATTTTGGTGAAATACTCAGTAAGTTGTTTTGGTTACATACTTAGGTGTAGATAAGATCTGACTATTTCCAGTATAGCTAGGAAGGTGGTATATGTCCTCAGGCTTTATCAAACTGTAGAGCAGGAAAGTCGAATAATTTTCAAAAGTTGAAAGTGGTTTATGACCTTAAAGCATTTAACCCACCTGGTTTCTGATTTGCATAATTTAGACCATGTCTACATTTTGAAGACATTTCTATTTTTATTTTACTGATAATTTTAAAGCCAGTCTATTTGCCAAAGTCCTACCTAAATCACAGGAATCTGAAAATTGTTTGGGCTTATTTACTTCATTTATGAGCATTCTTTTGTTTATAAACCAATTTGGTAGACACAATAAATGACAATAAGTGTAGAAATAAACACATCTAGACATGTATACACACACACAAATGAAGATCCAATAGACTGGAACCCTAGTCATGAGATAGCAATCTCTCTGGGCATGGGAATATAAATTTTTGCCTAGTACAGAGGGTTGAAAGATTGTTTTAAATTAGATAAGATAAAGCTAAATGTTCAAACAAGTTACCGAAGGTTTGTAAAAATTAAACGTTTAAAAAGAAATCTATGTGTAAACATATTGAATAAATTCGTAAGGTTATTATTTAAAATCACTGATTTTATTATTTTTAAATCACTGGTTTTATTTTCTTTGCCCCAATTGATAATGCAATTAAGGCTGTGAATCAAAATTTTGCATAAAGAAGCTTCCATGGCAGTTTGATTTTTAAAGACCAAACCTCCCTAGACTCCTAAGAACACTGAGACCGAATAGCACCAAAGGAGAGAATCACACGTTCACCAGGCCCCCTGCTTAGAACAGCAGCATGCAATCCTGGACACATGCAATGTCCTCTTGCTTTCCCATTCACCAGTAAACTTAAGATTCCATACAATATTGTGTACAAACAGTATTGCAACTGGGAGAGAAAATTCTAAGAAGGGTTTAGTACCAGACCTCATAACCTCTGCCAAGGGCATCACTTTTGGAGAGGTTGAGGTCCAGAGATTACCCCAGGGCATCCCCCTTTGGGATCCAATCTTAGAGTCTCAAACGACTCTGACCTTAAGTCGGCACCAGGGCCCACTTTATGCTTTCTCTTCAGAGACAATGGCCTACTAAGCTTTGTAAGGTCATGCTTTCCCATGATTCCTGTTCCACTAGAGTAATAACCATGAACTAAAAAACATTACAGTTTATTTTTCTTTCAAAATATTTGATCTAAGCACTTATTTTTCTTTAAGCCAGTTAGAGCTATTTTATATAAACATCACAAACATAACACACAGACAGAAGGAGATCTAGTAGTTGTAAGATTTTTATGTGCCACTCTCTTAATTGAATCACTGGCCCCAGAATGTAGCTGTGCAAGAACCAGGGCCAGGAAAATGTGTGCATTTTCTAAGGCCTAATAAGTAGGTACAGCTGGAAGACAAAAATAGGCTTTGAGAGGGATCCATCCACCTCTAATTTCTGAAGATCCAAGAGGAAAACAGATGTTTATTCCAAAATGGGTCAGTGGCACCTCATGTTTTTCCCAAGGAGTCCCAGGTCATCAGAAGCCATCCTGGTACCCCTCATGTGCGCATCAAGAGTGGCAAGATAAAAATTAAGAATAATTCAGTTGACTGAGAAAATCTTTTCCCAGAAAAACAAGATCCATGAAGAGAAAAGACATAAAGGTCTTTTAAATAGACCTATAGCTTGGATATCCATGGACATCTACTTTTAACTAAGGTAACTTTTAACTGTAGTGCTCCTTTTTTAAAAGGTCATTTTAAATATCTTATTACCCAACCTTAGGTATGCCAAAATGGCCGATTGAACCATGGAGACGTAGAGAATAGTTATTTTTATCATTCCTGCAACCAGTTTGCACAGGGAGAGAGAAGCCAAAAGTCTGAATAGTAAAAACTTTTGTGCCTTTGCTGGTATGTCAGACTACTGGGTTCCCTTGCCCTAAGCCATGGAATCTTAATGACCCTGGAGCCCTGTGATTTAGGATGCACTCAAGGAGTGCAGGCTGAAAATGATTGGTTAGTTATCCACCTGAAAGGGGGGATAAAGGGGTCCCTTTGTTCATCTCTCTTTCCAGTGAATACCTGGTATGTGACAGAGAGAACAAAAGGTATCCTTCTTTCTTCTTCCAACCTTATATCCCTGAGTCCTGGCAGCCTGTGCAGGTGCCAACTGTGGGTGCAAGTGTAACATTCAGCCATGAGGCAAGAGGCATAACTGACAGGAATACTTGAACTCATCTGAGGGGAGCCTAAGCCACCTGCTGTTAGTAACCTTTGAATTCTCCAGACCTTATCTATGCCACAGATGCAAGCATGACCCTTATTCATGAAACAGGAGGGTCTAATCAGCAGGAATTAGTCATGCTCACCTGTCCTGTGGCCCTTGACCCTACTATAATCTGTCTTAGATCTAGTGTTCCATTCCAGGGCTTCAAACCAAAGCTTGGGACAAAAGGTGCCTCAAGAGGGAGTATGAAGCCATTACATTAGTCCCAGATGGCCCTCACCAAATTGCAGCTAGCAACTAGCAGGGGCCACTCCTCTGTTGCCTCTCATTCACAAGCAGGTGAAGCTGTGGGGCCAGAGCCTCCTCAAACAAGGGAGAGAAAGGGAGTCCCATGAATTTGGGACCTACTCTAATTAGGTGGCAACTAATAAGTTGCACTGTTTTGAGGACACCCCTCAGATTTGTGCTAAGAGAGGATAGGGCCTAGATTGGAGAGGAGAACTGAAAGGCCCACTTGAGTCCAAGAGGAGGTCCACCCTCCTTTCTTCAATCCCCCAAATCACCCGGGCTCCTGGATGGAAACAACAGCCTGAATCACGAGAGTCAGGGAAAGAAACCTCAGGACCCATCAGTCCTGCTGCACCATTTGGCAGATTGGCCCTGGACCTGGTGACCCATGTCTTGAGACAGTCTGCCCTCCAGTGGTTCACATTCGCATTAGTCAACAGGTACTTCTTGAGAACTTTGGGATTTGTGAGCCTGCATGGTGGCTATTACAGCCTCTGGCTTTTTCTTATGTCTCCTTCTCTCTTTTGGGCCTCCTGATTCTATTGTGGAAGACAAAGGTGGCCACTTTCAGGAGGTCCTCCAAAGTACTATTTGGTCTTATGGCCTGTTTCTGCAGCTTCCTCCTGATATCAGGGGCTGCCTGAGTAGTAAACTCATCCCCTAGGACCAGCTATCCCACTATTACATGAGTGGATAGAGGGGTGTGTTTTGCCAAAGTTCCTCCCAGCCACCCCCCAGGAAGGCAGTGTGACTCCCATCCAATCCCTTGTCTACCATGGATAGTGTGGTGCAATTGAGAGGCCTAGTCCCAGACCCTTGCAAGGCCTCCAGTACACACACCTGAAAGAGTTTCCTCCTCTATTCTCCTATTTCTTCATTGGGATCCCATTTAAGGTCTTCCAATGGTACTGCTATTCTTCTAATTGAATAAGGATCCTCCCCTTCCCTGGCCCTATATAGATATAAAGCTCATCCCACAAATTCTCTGTCTCTTCTCAAGTGGCCTGCATTTCAGCATTTGATTCGAAAGTAACATGGCCCTCCTTCCAGGAGAGCACAGATGCTTGCATTAAGTTCTGGAAAACCTCTATGTACCTATCAGGGCCATCTGAAAACCTGCCAAGATCCCCCTTTATTTCCTTAAGTCCTGAAAAGAAAAGGGGACCTGGACCTTAATGGGGCCATATTCACCAGACATCTGTTGTAGGGGTAGTTGAGACTTGGACCTGTCTAAAATTAGGATTCCTAGGCTGTGACAAGCTTGAACGAGAGACTAGATAGAAAGGAATGGAGGGGGGTTATTCCTCTGCTGAAAGTACCTCTGGGGTTTGCTTCCCTATTTTCCTGGCATTTCCCCATGAAGCCTCTCCCCAGATGACCACTAGGAGAGCTGAATCAATCCTATTATGTTGCCAAAGGTCTGGGTTACCCTGCAAGGCAAAGAAAGCCTGCACATAAGGGACCTTGGACCATTTGCCCTCATGTTTACAGAAAAGCTTCCTTTCTGAGGCAATGCTTTTCTGTGCTTCAAGGTGCTTGGCACTAAGTTGGCAACCAAGTAAACGACCAGAACATTTTCACCACAAACTTGTGTACAGATACCAACGCACATCACAAGGCACACTTCGCTTTATCTGTGCTACTCTTAACCTTCCATTTTATACTCTTGATGACTAAACCAAATGTTCATTATATGCAGTAACATCTCTGGTTTGCAATATCCTTCATACATTAACATTGTATATAAGAGATGGGAACCATGAAAGCCGCAAAAGAAAGTAAGAAAGAAACAATAGGAAAGACTGGAGGTCCTAGTGCCGATGCCCTAACAGGGAGTCAGGAAATGGAGTTTGTCCTGGGTCCTTTGGGTAACACAGTGATGTAGCCTCGGCCAGATACCCTCAGTTGCCCCAGGACCTTTTCCTGGTCCCAAATGATGGCTAGACCTCTGTGAAGGAAAACTGAGTTGGAAGGAAGACGACATTCCCAATACCCAAGGGTGATGGGGGATTGACAGTGTCCTCCCCCACAAGCCTGTTCTCCATGTCTTAAGTATGGCAGCTGTGCTAATCACTTTTAACTGGCTGACACAGGCCTGGTATTTTTCTTTCATTTTGACTATTGAGAGGTTTAAAGACTCCAAAAAAAAAAAAAAAAAAAAAAAATGGCAGAAAACAGATTCACTTTTACTCATGCTTCTGCAAATCCCAGATGAGACCACAAAATGTTATGGGATTTTTAGGGTGTCAGTTTTCTGGCCGGAAGCCTCCGTGGCCATGGCGCCTTTGTATGAGTTCTTGTCCTTCGTCCAGTAAGAATGAAGTATGCAGACAAGTGAAGGGTGAACAAGCCGGAAATGAGCTTTATTGAGTGTTACAACAGCTCAGAGGAGACCTGCAGTGGGGTAGCTCCTCTCTGAAAGCAGGTCATCCATCAAGCGTTCCGTTCTCGGTGAGAGGAGGCCCTGGAGAGGAGGGTAGCTCCTTGCTGCAACCAGTCATCCCAATGTCTGAAGCTCTCAGAAGAGAGGAGGCCCTGGAAAGGATAGCTCTTCTCTGCTGGCAGGTCATCTCTGCAACTCTCAGCCGAGAGGCTAGCTCCTCTCTGAGACTGGTTTTTCTGTCGTCTCCTGCTGTCAGCAGAAAGGGTAGCTCCTGTCTGTAGCTGGTAGTCCCATCATCTCTCTGCCCTCTTCATCCTCTGACCGTCTGCTGCCCTGCTCTGGCTGAGCCCAGGGCTTCTATGGACCTCAGAGGAGAGGAAACACATGCCAGTTGGTCCATAGGCAGCCATAGGTGGCCATGGGTGGGCCCAGAAGAGACACCACTAGTCTGAACTCTGGTTCGTGGGACTGGCAGCCTGGGCCCCAGCCTTCAGGCCTCCCTAGCCTGAAGGTGGAGCCTAACCGGAGATCCACCCCTTTCTGCTCAGGACTCTGCCTTCCACTGCCATTCCAGGCCCCAACCCTGGGGCTCGGCCTCAGACATGCTCTGAAATCAAAGCAGGTGCCCAGAGAGGAGAGAGACCAGGCAGCAGTAGGAGATATCCCTGAGCCATCAGGGAATGCGGGTCTCTTCCAGGGTCCCCAAGGATGCAGGCTGCAAAGATGACCAAGTCCTGTGCCTGAAAGAACGGCCGCAGCTGCATCCCGTGAGCTCCCACCTCACCAACTCGGGAGAAGGGCGGTTCCAGCTTTTCCCCGGCTCCTGCCCGCTCTGTGGAGTGGGAGGCTCATGTCTGCAGCAGCAGGTCAGGTGGTTGCAGCTGCATCCAGGAGGGCAGATCCTGCCTGCTCTTGGCCCTCCCCAGGCGCGGAGAGGCTCATCATACCCACAGCCACAGTTTGGGTGGTTGTAGGCTCACCCAAGAGGGCAGGGCTCTTGCCTGCTCTGTAGAACAGAAGGACTCGGTCTGCAGACATGATTTGGGCAGCTGCAGTGGCACCCAGGGAGCTCCTGCCCCAATTCAGAAGGAGCAGGGCTCCCACCAGCTCCGTGATGCAGCCCCAGCCACGCCTCCCTGCTGCAGCCAGCATGATGGCAGCAGCCACTGTCATCATAATCATGTAATAAGTATTATAAATCATAATTCCATGACCCTGTGAAGAGTGTTATGTAGACTGGTTAAACATTTATCTTCAGATGTTTCCGTTTAGGCTCTCATGTTCTGAGAGAGTCGATATAAGGTTGACTCTGTCCAGACCTCCCAAACAGAGTTGAATTATGATGTGCTAGCATGGAAAATTATGGAACACGTGCAGCCGCCATGGACATAGCAGTCTTTTTCTCTTGCTTCCACGTTAGTTTTCTGCGTCTATCTCATTTTCAGCGCTGATCCACCAGTACTTTCTCTGACCTAACACTTCTGAGTTCTCTCTCCTTCTACTCAAACTATTACTACATATTAATATCTCTCTCATTCATCTCACAGCATGCTGTGTATTTCACGTGTATGATGATTTAAATTTTACTGATACCTTACCTTCTTATTATTTACACTCTGATCTCTCTTATAAAAAAAATTGTCTCTACTCACAATATACTTGATTATTTTCTGACATTTATGTCTTTTTTTTTCTGGACTCAAGGCTTAGTTTATCCATCAATTAATGTACACTTCATTGTTCTTTTGAGTTTAATGGCTTTTTATAATGCAGAGAAAGGTTTTCTTCAATTATTAGTCATCTGTGTTTCCAATTCTGTGAGTTGCCAGTTGACAACATGAACTCAAGAACTCTCTCTTTAGTTTGAATCATGGCTTCATTATTTATCAGTAGTTTGTAGGTTCCATGGGATGGCTTCTCATTTATTTTAACCAATATGCTCTGCGATATTATGGAGGTGTATTTGTATTCCTAGACTACTAAATGCTTTTATTTTAAAGAAAATTTTTAATGTTTGTTTGTATGTAGTATGCATATATGTTTATAAGGTACAAAATATATTTTAATGCAGGCATGCAATGTAATGTAATCACATAATAGAGAATGGGGTATCCAACCCAAGTTTTTATCCTTTGAGTTACAAACAATCTAATTGTATTATTTTAGTTATTTTTAAATGTACAAATAAGTTATTATTGAGTATAGTCACCCTGTTGTACTATCAAATAGTATGTCTTATTCATTCTTTCTATTTTTCTTGAACCCATTAAGCTTCTCCACATCTCCCCAACTCTCTCACTACCCTTCTCTGCCTCTGGTTACCATCCTTCTACTCTCAATGTCTATGAGTTCAATTGCATTGATTTTTAAATCCCACAAATAAGTAAGAACATGTGACGTTTGTCTTCTGTGCCTGGCTTATTTTGCTTAACTTAATGATCTCCAGTTCCATCCATGTTGTTGCAAATCACATGATCTCATTCTCTTTTACAGATGAATAGTACTCCATTGTGTATATGTACCACATTTTCTTTATTCATGTATATGTCGATTGACACATAGGTTGCTTCTAAATCTTGTCTATTGTGAACAGTTTTGCAACAAAGACGGAAGAGCAGATGTCGCTTCAACACACTGATTTCCTTTCTTTTTAGAATATACCAAGCAGTGGGATTGCTGGATGATATGGTAGTTCTAGTTTTAGTTTTTTGAGGAACCTCCAAACTATTCTCCATTGTTGTACTAATTTACATACCCAGCAACAGTGTATGAAGGTTAACTTTTCTCCACATCCTTGCCAGTATTTGTTATTGCATGGCTTTTCGATATAAGTCATTTTAACCTGGGTGTGAGTATATCTCATTGTCATTTTGATTTGCATTTCTCTATTGATCAATAATGTTGAGCAACTTTTCATACGCCTGTTGGGCATTTGTATGTCTTTTTTTGAAAAATGTCTATTCGAATCTTTTGATTTGCTTATCAGTCATTCAATAAGCTGATTTTTTGATGAGCTTATTAGATTTTTTTCTATACATTTGTTTGAGTTGCTTATATATTCTGGTCATTAGTCCCATGTCAGGTGAGTAGTTTGCAAATATTATCTCCCATTTTTGGGGTGTGTCTTCAATTTCTTGATTATATCTTTTGCTATGCAGAAGCTTTTTAACTTGGTGTGATTGCATTCATCCATGTTTGCTTTGGTTGCTTGTACTTGTGGGGGATTACTCAAGAAATGTTTGTCCATTCAAATGTCCTGGTGGTTTTCTCCAATCTTTTCTTGTAGTAGTTTCATAGCCAGAGATCTTAAATTGAAGGTTTTCATTCGTCTGTATTTGGTTTCTGTATATGGTGAGAGATGCGGGTCTAGTTTCATTCCTCTGCAAAAGGATACCCAGTTTGCCCAGTACCTTTTATTGAATAGACTATCTGTTCCCCAGTGTAGGTTCTTGGCAACTTTGTGAAAAATGAGTTCACTGTAGGTATGTGGAAATCTTTCTTTTAGATTTCTATTTAATTGATCTTTGTGTCTGTTTTTATGCCAGAACTATGCTAGTTTTGTTACTATAACTCTGAGGTATAATATAGTTAGGTGATATGATTTCTCTAGTTTTGTTCCTTTTGCTTAGGATAGCTTCGAATATTCTGGGTTTTTGTTGTTCCATATAAGTTTTAGGATTGTTTGTTCTATTTCTGTGAAAAATGTCATTGGTATTTTGATAGGGATTGCATTGAATTGAATCTGTAGATTGATTTGGATTGTATGGACATTTTAATCATATTGATTGTTCCGATCCCTGAACATGTAATATCTTTTCATTATTTGATGTCTTCAATTTTTTTCAGTGATGTTTTATAGTTTTCATTATAGAGATCTTTCACTTTTTTGGTTAATTCCTAGGTAAGTAATTGTATTTGTGACTATTTGGAGTAACGTTATGTATTTCATTTCTTTTTCACATTGTTCAGTTGCCATAGAGCAATGCTACATTTTTGTTAAATTTGTATCCTCCAACGTTCCTGATTTTGTTTATCATTGCTAGTAGGCTTTATGGAGCCTTTAGGTTTTTCTAAATATAAGATCACATCATCCACAAACAAGGATTATTTGACTTCTTTTATTCCAATATTGATGCCATTTATTTCTTTCTCTGGTTTGATTCCTCTGTGTAGGAATTTCAGTATTATGTAGAATAATGGTGGTGACAGTGAACATCTTTTTTGTGTTCCAGATCTTAGAGAAAGAATTTTAATATTTTTCCTCACTAGTGTGATACTAGTAGACAAGCTGTGAGTCAGTCATAAATACCTTTTTACATGTTGAAGTATGTTTCTTCTATACCCAGTTTTTTTAATTGTTTTTGTTATCAAGGAATGTTGATTTTGTATCAACTACTTTTTGAGCATCAATTGAGATTATTGTATGAATTTTATTATTTATTCTGTTGACATGATGTATTACATTGATTGACTTGCATATGTGGAACAATCCTTGCATGACAAGGATAAGTTCCACTCAGTCACGATGAATGATCTTTCTTTTTTTTTTTTTTTTTTTTTTTTTTTTTTTTTTTTTATTTTATTTTTAAATTTATTTATTATTATTAAACTTCAAGTTGTAGGGTACATGTGCACAACGTGCAGGTTTGCTACATATGTATACTTGTGCCATGTTGGTGTGCTGCACCCATCAACTCGTCATTTACATCAGGTATAACTCCCAATGCAATCCCTCCCCCCTCCCCCCTCCCCATGATAGGCCCCGGTGTGTGATGTTCCCCTTCCCGAGTCCAAGTGATCTCATTGTTCAGTTCCCACCTACGAGTGAGAACATGCGGTGTTTGGTTTTCTGTTCTTGTGATAGTTTGCTAAGAATGATGGTTTCCAGCTGCATCCATGTCCCTACAAAGGACACAAACTCATCCTTTTTTATGGCTGCATAGTATTCCATGGTGTATATGTGCCACATTTTCTTAATCCAATCTGTCACTGATGGACATTTGGGTTGATTCCAAGTCTTTGCTATTGTGAATAGTGCCGCAATAAACATACGTGTGCATGTGTCCTTATAGCAGCATAATTTATAATCCTTTGGGTATATACCCAGTAATGGGATGGCTGGGTCATATGGTACATCTAGTTCTAGATCCTTGAGGAATCGCCATACTGTTTTCCATAATGGTTGAACTAGTTTACAATCCCACCAACAGTGTAAAAGTGTTCCTATTTCTCCACATCCTCTCCAGCACCTGTTGTTTCCTGACTTTTTAATGATCGCCATTCTAACTGGTGTGAGATGGTATCTCATTGTGGTTTTGATTTGCATTTCTCTGATGGCCAGTGATGATGAGCATTTTTTCATGTGTCTGTTGGCTGTATGAATGTCTTCTTTTGAGAAATGTCTGTTCATATCCTTTGCCCACTTTTTGATGGGGTTGTTTGTTTTTTTCTTGTAAATTTGTTTGAGTTCTTTGTAGGTTCTGGATATTAGCCCTTTGTCAGATGAGTAGATTGCAAAAATTTTCTCCCATTCTGTAGGTTGCCTGCTCACTCTGATGGTAGTTTCTTTTGCTGTGCAGAAGCTCTTTAGTTTGATGAGATCCCATTTGTCAATTTTGGCTTTTGCTGCCGTTGCTTTTGGTGTTTTAGACATGAAGTCTTTGCCCATGCCTATGTCCTGAATGGTACTACCTAGGTTTTCCTCTAGGATTTTTATGGTATTAGGTCTAACATTTAAGTCTCTAATCCATCTTGAATTAATTTTCGTATAAGGAGTAAGGAAAGGATCCAGTTTCAGCTTTCTACTTATGGCTAGCCAGTTTTCCCAGCACCATTTATTAAATAGGGAATCCTTTCCCCATTTCTTGTTTCTCTCAGGTTTGTCAAAGATCAGATGGCTGTAGATGTGTGGTATTATTTCTGAGGACTCTGTTCTGTTCCATTGGTCTATATCTCTGTTTTGGTACCAGTACCATGCTGTTTTGGTTACTGTAGCCTTGTAGTATAGTTTGAAGTCAGGTAGCGTGATGCCTCCAGCTTTGTTCTTTTGACTTAGGATTGTCTTGGAGATGCGGGCTCTTTTTTGGTTCCATATGAACTTTAAAGCAGTTTTTTCCAATTCTGTGAAGAAGCTCATTGGTAGCTTGATGGGGATGGCATTGAATCTATAAATTACCTTGGGCAGTATGGCCATTTTCACGATATTGATTCTTCCTATCCATGAGCATGGTATGTTCTTCCATTTGTTTGTGTCCTCTTTGATTTCACTGAGCAGTGGTTTGTAGTTCTCCTTGAAGAGGTCCTTTACATCCCTTGTAAGTTGGATTCCTAGGTATTTTATTCTCTTTGAAGCAATTGTGAATGGAAGTTCATTCCTGATTTGGCTCTCTGTTTGACTGTCACTGGTGTATAAGAATGCTTGTGATTTTTGCACATTAATTTTGTATCCTGAGACTTTGCTGAAGTTGCTGATCAGCTTAAGGAGATTTTGGGCTGAGACAATGGGGTTTTCTAAATATACAATCATGTCGTCTGCAAACAGGGACAATTTGACTTCTTCTTTTCCTAACTGAATCCCCTTGATTTCTTTCTCTTGCCTGATTGCCCTAGCCAGAACTTCCAACACTATGTTGAATAGGAGTGGTGAGAGAGGGCATCCCTGTCTTGTGCCAGTTTTCAAAGGGAATTTTTCCAGTTTTTGCCCATTCAGTATGATATTGGCTGTGGGTTTGTCATAAATAGCTCTTATTATTTTGAGGTACGTTCCATCAATACCGAATTTATTGAGCGTTTTTAGCATGAAGGGCTGTTGAATTTTGTCAAAAGCCTTTTCTGCATCTATTGAGATAATGATGTGGTTCTTGTCTTTGGTTCTGTTTATATGCTGGATTATGTTTATTGATTTGCGAATGTTGAACCAGCCTTGCATCCCAGGGATGAAGCCCACTTGATCATGGTGGATAAGCTTTTTGATGTGCTGCTGAATCCGGTTTGCCAGTATTTTATTGAGGATTTTTGCATCGATGTTCATCAGGGATATTGGTCTAAAATTCTCTTTTTTTGTTGTGTCTCTGCCAGGCTTTGGTATCAGGATGATGTTGGCCTCATAAAATGAGTTAGGGAGGATTCCCTCTTTTTCTATTGATTGGAATAGTTTCAGAAGGAATGGTACCAGCTCCTCCTTGTACCTCTGGTAGAATTCAGCTGTGAATCCATCTGGTCCTGGACTTTTTTTGGTTGGTAGGCTATTAATTATTGCCTCAATTTCAGAGCCTACTATTGGTCTATTCAGGGATTCAACTTCTTCCTGGTTTAGTCTTGGAAGAGTGTAAGTGTCCAGGAAATTATCCATTTCTTCTAGATTTTCCAGTTTATTTGCGTAGAGGTGTTTATAGTATTCTCTGATGGTAGTTTGTATTTCTGTGGGGTCGGTGGTGATATCCCCTTTATCATTTTTAATTGCGTCGATTTGATTCTTCTCTCTTTTCTTCTTTATTAGTCTTGCTAGTGGTCTGTCAATTTTGTTGATCTTTTCAAAAAACCAACTCCTGGATTCATTGATTTTTTGGAGGGTTTTTTGTGTCTCTATCTCCTTCAGTTCTGCTCTGATCTTAGTTATTTCTTGCCTTCTGCTAGCTTTCGAATGTGTTTGCTCTTGCTTCTCTAGTTCTTTTAATTGCGATGTTAGAGTGTCAATTTTAGATCTTTCCTGCTTTCTCTTGTGGGCATTTAGTGCTATAAATTTCCCTCTACACACTGCTTTAAATGTGTCCCAGAGATTCTGGTATGTTGTATCTTTGTTCTCATTGGTTTCAAAGAACATCTTTATTTCTGCCTTCATTTCGTTATGTACCCAGTAGTCATTCAGGAGCAGGTTGTTCAGTTTCCATGTAGTTGAGCGGTTTTGATTGAGTTTCTTAGTCCTGAGTTCTAATTTGATTGCACTGTGGTCTGAGAGACAGTTTGTTATAATTTCTGTTCTTGTACATTTGCTGAGGAGTGCTTTACTTCCAATTACGTGGTCAATTTTGGAGTAAGTACGATGTGGTGCTGAGAAGAATGTATATTCTGTTGATTTGGGGTGGAGAGTTCTATAGATGTCTATTAGGTCTGCTTGCTGCAGAGATGAGTTCAATTCCTGGATATCCTTGTTAACTTTCTGTCTCGTTGATCTGTCTAATGTTGACAGTGGAGTGTTGAAGTCTCCCATTATTATTGTATGGGAGTCTAAGTCTCTTTGTAAGTCTCTAAGGACTTGCTTTATGAATCTGGGTGCTCCTGTATTGGGTGCATATATATTTAGGATAGTTAGCTCTTCCTGTTGAATTGATCCCTTTACCATTATGTAACGGCCTTCTTTGTCTCTTTTGATCTTTGATGGTTTAAAGTCTGTTTTATCAGAGACTAGTATTGCAACCCCCGCTTTTTTGTGTTCTCCATTTGCTTGGTAAATCTTCCTCCATCCCTTTATTTTGAGCCTATGTATGTCTCTGCATGTGAGATGGGTCTCCTGAATACAGCAGACTGATGGGTCTTGACTCTTTATCCAGTTTGCCAGTCTGTGTCTTTTAATTGGAGCATTTAGTCCATTTACATTTAAGGTTAATATTGTTATGTGTGAACTTGATCCTGCCATTATGATATTAACTGGTTATTTTGCTCGTTAGTTGATGCAGTTTCTTCCTAGCCTTGATGGTCTTTACATTTTGGCATGTTTTTGCAATGGCTGGTACCGGTTGTTCCTTTCCATGTTTAGTGCTTCCTTCAGGGTCTCTTGTAAGGCAGGCCTAGTGGTGACAAAATCTCCAAGCATTTGCTTATCTGTAAAGGATTTTATTTCTCCTTCACTTATGAAACTTAGTTTGGCTGGATATAAAATTCTGGGTTTAAAATTCTTTTCTTTAAGAATGTTGAATATTGGCCCCCACTCTCTTCTGGCTTGAAGAGTTTCTGCCGAGAGATCTGCTGTTAGTCTGATGGGCTTCCCTTTGTGGGTAACCCGACCTTTCTCTCTGGCTGCCCTTAAGATTTTTTCCTTCATTTCAACTTTGGTGAATCTGGCAATTATGTGTCTTGGAGTTGCTCTTCTCGAGGAGTATCTTTGTGGCGTTCTCTGTATTTCCTGGATTTGAATGTTGGCCTGCCCTACTAGGTTGGGGAAGTTCTCCTGGATGATATCCTGAAGAGTGTTTTCCAACTTGGTTCCATTTTCCCCCTCACTTTCAGGCACCCCAATCAGACGTAGATTTGGTCTTTTTACATAATCCCATACTTCTTGCAGGCTTTGTTCATTTCTTTTTCTTCTTTTTTCTTTTGGTTTCTCTTCTCGCTTCATTTCATTCATTTGATCCTCCATCGCTGACATTCTTTCTTCCAGTTGATCGAGACGGTTACTGAAGCTTGTGCATTTGTCACGTATTTCTCGTGTCATGGTTTTCGTCTCTTTCATTTCGTTTGTGAGCTTCTCTGCATTAATTACTCTAGCCATCAATTCTTCCACTTTTTTTTCAAGATTTTTAGTTTCTTTGCGCTGGGTACGTAATTCCTCCTTTAGCTCTGAGAAATTTGATGGACTGAAGCCTTCTTCTCTCATCTCGTCGAAGTCATTCTCCGTCCAGCTTTGATCCGTTGCTGGCGATGAGCTGCGCTCCTTTGCCGGGGGAGATGCGCTCTTATTTTTTGAATTTCCAGCTTTTCTGCCCTGCTTTTTCCCCATCTTTGTGGTTTTATCTGCCTCTGGTCTTTGATGATGGTGATGTACTGATGGGGTTTTGGTGTAGGTGTCCTTCCTGTTTGATAGCTTTCCTTCTAACAGTCAGGATCCTCAGCTGTAGGTTGTAGCTGTAGGAGATTGCTTGAGGTCCACTCCAGACCCTGTTTGCCTGGGTATCAGCAGCAGAGGCTGCAGAAGATAGAATATTTCTGAACAGCGAGTGTACCTGTCTGATTCTTGCTTTGGAATCTTCCTCTCAGGGGTGTACTCCACCCTGTGAGGTGTGGGGTGTCAGACTGCCCCTAGTGGGGGATGTCTCCCAGTTAGGCTACTCAGGGGTCAGGGACCCACTTGAGCAGGGAGTCTGTCCCTTCTCAGATCTCAACCTCCGTGTTGGGAGATCCACTGCTCTCTTCAAAGCTGTCAGACAGAGTCGTTTGCGTCTGCAGAGCTGCTGCGTTTGTTATTATTTACTGTGCCCTGTCCCCAGAGGTGGAGTCTACAGAGACAGGCAGGTTTCCTTGAGCTGCTGTGAGCTCCACCCAGTTCGAGCTTCCCAGCAGCTTTGTATACCTACTTAAGCCTCAGCAATGGCGGGCGCCCCTCCCCCAGCCTCGCTGCTGCCTTGCCGGTAGATCACAGACTGCTGTGCTAGCAATGAGGGAGGCTCCGTGGGTGTGGGACACTCCCGGCCAGGTGTGGGATATGATCTCCTGGTGTGCCTGTCTGCTTAAAGCGCAGTATTGGGGTGGGAGTTACCCGATTTTCCAGGTGTTGTGTTTCTCAGTTCCCCTGGCTAGGAAAAGGGATTCCCTTCCCCCTTGCGCTTTCCAAGTGAGGCAATGCCTCGCCCTGCTTCAGCTCTCGCTGGTCGGGCTGCAGCAGCTGACCAGCACCGATCGTCTGGCACTCCCCAGTGAGATGAACCCAGTACCTCAGTTGAAAATGCAGAAATCGCCGGTCTTCTGTGTCGCTCGCGCTGGGAGTTGGAGACTGGAGCTGTTCCTATTCGGCCATCTTGCTCCGCCCCCGATGAATGATCTTTCTAATGTATTGTTGAATTCAGTTAGCTAGTATGCCATTGAGAATTTTTGAATCATATGCATCAGGGATATTAGCCTGTAGTCTTGGGGATTTTTTTTTTTTTTTTTTTTTTTGATGTGACATAGAATGAGTTTAGAATTATTCATTTTTCTCTATTTTTTTGAAATTGGTTGAGTAAGATTGGTATTATTCTTTAAAAGTTTGATATAATTCAGCAGTGAAGCCATCAGCTCTTGGGCTTTTCTTTGGTGGAAGACTTTTTTTTACAACTTCGATCTCTTTACTTGTTATTGGTCTTTTCAGGTTGTGGATTTCATCCTGGTTCAATCTTGGTAGGTCACCTGTGTTTAGGAATTGTTTCATTTCTTCTAGATTTTCCAATTTATTGGCATGTAGGTACTCTTAGTAGCCAATAAATTTATATCTTCTCCCTTTTTTTTTAGTTAGTCATCTGGCTAAAAGTTTGTCAATTATTGTTAACTTTTCAGAAAACAAACTTGTTTTCATTGATCATCTGTATTGTTTTATTTGTTTAAATTTTGTTTATTTCACCTCTGAGCTTTACTCTGATCTTTCTTTTCTTTTACTAACTTTGAGTTTTGTTTTCTCTTGCTTTTCTAGTTCTTAAAGATGCACTGTTAGATTATTTATTTGAAGGGCTTTTTTAAAATAATCATTTATAACTATAAACTTCCCTCTTAAGTACTCCTTTTGCTATATCTCATAGGTTTTGCTGTGCTGTATTTCCATTATGATTTGTTTCAATAATTTTTTCAATTTTTTTCTTAATTTCTTCATTGACCCACTGATCAATCAGGAGCATATTGTTTAACTTGCATGTATTTTTATAGTTATCAAAATTTCTCTTGTTATTAATTTATAGTTATAGTCCCTTGTGGTCAGAGAAGATGCTTGATATAATTTCATTTTTTAAAAAATATTTTAAGACTTTTTTCTGACTTGGCATATGGTCTATACTTGAGAATGAACCATGCACTGAGGAAAATAATGTGTTTTCTTCAG
Organism: Chlorocebus sabaeus; assembly: GCF_047675955.1. Lineage (NCBI taxonomy): Eukaryota > Metazoa > Chordata > Mammalia > Primates > Cercopithecidae > Chlorocebus > Chlorocebus sabaeus. The sequence goes on from NC_132933.1 coordinate 59,974,698, forward strand.
CCATTGGATGAAATGTTCACTTTATTCTCCCACTTTTTAACTTTTTGTTGTTTCTATTGATATCTTTTTTGTACTGTGCATGTCTTGAAAAGTTGTTATTATTTCTGTTTGGTTCATTATTTAGTCTTTCTACTTAGAATAAGTCAAATACTACATTTATGGTGTTACGGTATTCTGTGTTTTTCCATATACTTGCTATTCCCAGTGAGTTTTGTACCCACGGGTGATTATTTATTGCTCATTAACATCCCTTTCTTTCTGATTTAAGTACTCCTTTTAGCATTTCTTGTAGGACAGGTCTGATAATGATGAAATCCCTCAGCTTTTGTTTGTCTGGGAATGTCTTTATTTCTCCCCCATGTTTGTAGGATATTTTCACTGAATATACTATTCCAGGGTAAAAGCTTTTTCTTTCATCACTTTAAATATGTCATGTCACACTCTCCTGGCATGTAAGATTTCCACTGAAAAGTCTGCTGGCAGACATACTGGAGCTTCATTGTATCTTACTTGTTTTTTTTTTGTTTGTTTTTTGTTTTGTTTTGTTTTGTTTTTTCCTCCTCTTGCTGCTTTTAAGAGTCTTTATTTTTCTTTGATCGTTGGAAGTTTGCATATTAAATGCCTTGAGGTAGTCTTCTTTGGGCTAAATCTGCTTGCTGTTCTATAACCTTCCTGTATTTTGAGAATTGATAGCATTCATAGGTTTAGAAGTTCTCTGTTATTATCCTATTAAGTAAGCTTTCTACTCCTATCTCTTCAGTATGCCAATTGCATTTTTTAACTGCAGAATTTTTGTTTGATTATTTTTAATTATTTCAATATCTTTGTTAAATTTATTTGATAGACTGCTGAATTTCTTCTTTGTGTTTTCTTGAATTTCTTTGCCTTTCTTCAACCGAGCTGTTTTGAATTATCTGACTGAAAAGTCACGTATCTCTGGTTTTCCAGGACTGGTCCCTCGTGGCTTTTTTAGCTCATTTGGTAAGATCATTTTTTTTTCCCAGATGATGTTGATACTAGCAGATGTTCTTCAGTTCTGGGCATTGAGACATTAGTTATTTATTACAGTCTTCACTGTCTGGGCTTGTGTGTACCCATCCTTCTTGGGAAGGCTTTCCAGATATTTGAAAGATTTGGGTGTTGTGATCTAATCTTTATCTGCTTTAGCTGGGACACTGCAAGCCTAGTAATGCTGTTGTTCTTGCAGACATGTATGGGTACCAACTTGCTAGTCTTTGATAAGATCTGGGGATGTTCCCTGGATTACCAGACAGAGACTCTTGTTCTCTTCTCTTACTTTCTCCCAAACAAAAGGAGTATATTTCTCTGTTCTGAGTCATCTAATTCAGGGGAAGGAGTAACACATGTACCCCCATGGCACCACCACTATGACTGCATTGGGTTCAGCCTAAAGCCAGAACAGCAGTGGGTCTCTCTCAAGGTCTGCTGTATTCAGTCCCTGATTCCTGCCTATGTTCATTCAAGGCCCTGGGACTCTATAATCAACATTTGGGAAAGCCAGCCAGGCCTGTGGCCTTCCCTTCAGAGTAGCAAAGGTCTCCCAGGTCCTGGGTAGGTCTGTAGGTATTGTCCAGGAGTCAGGGACTGAAGTTAAAAACTCTCGAAATCTACCTGGTGTTCTACTGTATTGTAGCTGAGCTGGCATTCATACAAAAAGATAAAGACCTTCCCACTATTCTCTCCTTTTACCAAAGGCAAAAGAGTATCACCCAGTATCCTCTGCCACCCAGTATCCTCAGGCCACAGAGAGTACTGCGAGACTACTGCTGATGCTCCATTAAGGTTGAAGGGATCTTAAGTCAGCTTGTGGTGAATGCGGCCTTTCCTGGGACTCACTCTTCAGGGCAGTGGGCTCTGCTCTGGCCTGAGGCAGGTCCAGAAATTCTGTCTAAGAGTCAAGTCCTGGAATTGGGAACTCCAAGAACCCACTTGGTGTTCTACTTCCCTGTGCCTCTGCTGAGACCTAAGATGTAAGACAAAGTTTTCTTTACTTTTTCACTTGCTTTTCTCAAGCAAAAGGAATTTTGTCCCATAGCCATCACAGGTAGTAATGTGCTGTGTCTTATCTAAAGCCAGGAAGCCTCAGAGTCTTACCCTTGACTCTCACCATGGAATCTGGGTATCGCTATTGGTTATTCGGGGCCCAAAGGCTCTTCAATTAGCCGGTGATAAATACTGCCAGGACTGAGTCATTCCCTTCAAGGCAGCATGTTCTCTTCTGGCCCACCCAAGACATGCCTAGAAATTTCACCTGTGAGCTAGCATCTGGAACAATGGACTCATGACTCTGACCATTGCCCCATACTGCTATGGCTGAGCTGGTATCCAAGAACAACACAAAGTCCTTGCCACTGTTCCCTCTCCTCTCCTTAAGTGGAAGGAAGGAGTCCCTTTCAAAGCTGTTAGCTGTACAGCCTGGGATTATGGGAGGAATAATACCTGTACTCCCTTAGTTGCCCTAGCTGTTGTCCCAGGAGATAATGTGCCCCCTCAGTCCACTGTCTCTGGGCCCAGACTAGCACTAGCGCTGGCCCAAGACTTACAGTCCTTTATGGCCTAGACTGCCTTTTAAGTTTACTTAGAGATCCAGAGCACTTTAGATTTCAGTTGGCAGGTTCACAGCGACTCAAGTTTGGATAGCTGAAATCGGCAATTCCCTTCTGGCTAGGACTTATTTAACTTCTCCCTCCATGGGCCAGTGTCAGCTGGGTTTTGTCCAGTTTTCCTTTCTGCTCTAACAGGGCAGCACTGAGTTTAATGCCTCACAATTTCTGTGTTCTCCCTTCTCGATACCCAGAGATGCCCTCTGTGCCATACCTCTGCTGCCAGGGGGTGAGGGAGGGGTGGAGTGGCAATTTAAGACTGTTTTTTAAAAATATCTTCAGTATCTCTTTCAGTGATATGAAGACAAAAACAGATACTATGAGAACTCAGCTGATATTTGGTTCTTATGAAGGTATTGTTTTTTGTGTAGGTAGTTGTTAAATTGGTGTCCTAGCAGGAGAAATGATCAGTGAAGTCTTCTATTCCACCATCTTGCTCCACCTCTCTCTCCTAAATGCTTTTATAAAAAACAAGTTTTGAATTTAATCAAATTCTTTTCGATTGTCTATTGAAATTATAATTATTCCAATTAGTATGAAATTATAAAACTACAATTATTCACATTTGTATGCAATTATTGAAGTTATAATTATTCCCATATATGTATGTATATATCTGTGTATATACACATACATATATTGTTGTATCTGAGTAGTTTGAAGTACGTTGGAAACAATTTTTCACTCTTACTTCCTTAGATCGAAGATATTCTGTTGCATAGCCACACCACTATTATCAAACCTAATAACTTTGACAGAATAAATGCTTGAGGGTATGGATACCCCATTCTCCATGATGTACATTGTGATAATATTATTATCTAATATATAGTGCAAGTAAAAGTACCTCAATTGTCTCTGTAATGCTCTTTATGAATGTGCTTTTATGTGTTAAATTTAGGAGGCATTCAAGAATCATGAATTACTTGTAGTTGCCAAATCTCCTTAAACTCCTTTATCTGGAATGGTTGGCTTCTTTTGTTTTGTTTGTTTGTTTGGGTTTTTTTTTTTTTTTTTTTTTTTTTTTTTGGCCTTTTAAGGATTCTAGGCCATTATATTAAGAATGTCCTAGAATCTATAATTGTCTGGTTGCTTCCTAAAGACTGGATTCATGTTCAGGGCTTCTCTTCGTATGTCATGGACTATGTTATAGCTTAAGCTGCTGTGATAATGAGATGCCAGACTTCAGAGGTTTATGCAAGTTTAAATTTTATTTTTCTCTTATAAAAATCCAGAGGTGAGCTAGAAGAAATGGTTTTTCCATGCTTCCACGTGAAGCTTCCATATTTGTGTCCAAAATGGCTGCTCCAGTTGCTGTCATTTTCCAGTAATAAAAGTGGAAAGATGAAAAGAAGAGGATAGCAAGCAGTAACCTTATTAAGGATGTTACCCAGAAGTTGCACACATCACATTTTTCAGCCACACCTGATTGCAAGGGAGACTGGGACATGTGGTATCTAGTTTGATGGTAATATGCACAACTAAAACTTGAGGATTCTACCATTAAAGAAGAATAACAGGAAAATGGACATCAGCGGAAGAACAGTCTCTCACACAAGTTAGGAATACACTTGTCGGTTAGGGCTTTCCTTGAACTGAGTTATTTGACGGCAGATGTAAGTAAGTGTGCAGCCAAACACAACTTTCATTAGATTGTTTTTAACTGGCAAATAATTCAGAAGCTAATGGTTCATTTAGTGTGCTCAGGCTCTGCTAGAGCCTTGTCTTTTGGGAGCCTAGAGTTGGGTTTGTTTGGTTTTGAAGCGATAGTTATCATTGAAGAAGAGAAGGTACTATAGTGGCAGCGATCTGTTAGGGAGTTTGCTGTTTTTTGAGCCTTTAGAAAAGTTACTTTTCTGTCATGGCAGTTCAGTCAACTGAGTCTTGGAACCCAACCTCACATTAGCAGTCTACAATACATTTTTTTAATTGTACTTTATTCAACAAGCAATCTATGGAGGTAAGTCCTTTGGATAGCTTCCCTTACAACATATGAGGGAAGAAGATTTTATGAGGTTGGAGATTGATACAAATTAATAATTTCTTGTCACTCTGTTGGTTGTTCTAGCACTGATCCTTGCAATCCTGAGCTTTGGGACTTTTCTATGTGCTTTCTATGGTATTGTGATTTCCTTTCTTTCTTTTTTTTTTTTTTTTTAAGGAAACCAGCCTAGTTATGTCTTAGGGTGAGGAAGTATAATTTTTATTTTTTGTTGCAGATTTATCAGTTGTTATTGGATTTTCTCTTAATATTTTACCACACATTTTATTTAATTTTTATTTGTGAAATATTTCAAACATGATGAAAAATATTTATGTTTTATATTTTTTCAAAGTTCTCTCAAATATTCTGGATTTTTTCAGAGAATCCTTTCTTGTTTTTCAGTTCTATGAACATTTTCCTTTATATTGTCATTGTATTTGGATTTTTAGAGCCTGGCTTGTCAGTTAGGAATAGGTTTGGCTATGGATGACAGAAAATCCCAAACAAGAGTGGCTCAAACAAGGTATACATTTATTTTTTTCACCAACATAGTCTAGAGGTAAGCAGTCCAGCACTGAAATTGTAGTTCCCTGATAAATGGGGTCCCAGCTCCTTCTAGCTCCTTTTTCCAACCTTTTCAATGTATGGCTTCTATGTCATGGCCCAAGAAGGCTGGTTCATCTCAGCCATAATATATGGATTACAGCCAGAAGGAAAGTGGAAGTGGCAAAGAAAGGCACACTCATTATATTGCATTTCACTAACTAGATCTTAGTCATTTGGCCACACAGCATTACAATAGTCATTGAAAAATGTACCCAGCTAAAAATTAGGGATTGTATTATCAGGTAAGAAGGGAAAATTGATATGAGAGACGAATTTCCATATTTGCCACAGAAAAGGAAATAAACATCTAGATGGAATTTGCTATGTTAACCCAACAACTAAGTCCTTCCTTGAAACTCCTCCAAAATAATTGCATTTATTTTACTAACAGGGAAAAGACCCACGTTAGTACACCCTAAGTAACATTGTTTATGACAAAATTTGGTGTGAACATAATGTTCCATTCATGAGTTTCCTTTTCATTTTATTGTTGATTCTATAAGGCAGTAAGCATATCCATGTAGATATAGTCTATGAGGAGATTGTATTGTGTTATTTAAAGTATGAAACCCCCTTTATCTAAATATGTTATATCATATACATACTTTCATTCACAAGGACACTAGTAAATTTAAACATTTTTTAAAAAGAGAGTTAACTTAGCCACAAAGAGCCAAAAAGTTTCTTATTACAGACAGCAGTATTCTCATTATTGCACAGAAAACAGTCATAAAGTCACCTTTCCCTTCTGGGAGGTCTTGGTGTGCTGAGAGTTACAAACTGATCCAGGGAGAAAGTTGTGCTAAAGTAACAGTGGCATATACTCTTTCCAGTGTCAGGACTGGGCAACAGAAGTCTAACTTAGTTTATGCTGATGAACATTGGGTGTAAGATCTTGGCACGAACACCATGGTTTTCAAATAATAAGCTTTTGAACTGGTACAAGGCCATTATGGCAGAGCAGCAGCCTAGCCCTCTTGTCATTTGTGATAAGGACATCAATATTAGTCATTGTCACCCTTCATTAAGTTCAGATCTTACATTCTTCCATCCCTAAGGGTGTATTTCATTGATGTTTTTCTTAGCAAACAACACAAGGACACAGGGACACAAGCTCACTTTAAACTAGTAGTTAGAGCTGAATTTACTTTCCTCCATGGGGCATTAACTACAAAGGGATAAAAATAGTTTTCATCATTTTTTTTCAATTTTATTAAAGCTATTTTGCGTGCCTAGTCTTCTTCAAGTAAATGAACTAATTTAAGTACTTTTAAGAGGTAATACATATTATAAGTTATAATATATGTTTTGGCCAGGCACAGTGGCTCACTCCTGCAATCCCAACACTTTGGGAGACCAGGAGGGAGAATCATTTGAACTCAGAAGTTTGAGGCTCTCCTGGGAAACATGAAACAACTTTCTTTAGATTGTTTGTGTGTTCTGTATGTTCATAAGGTCAAGATTTTTAGGTAAAAAGCTAAAGTGAGAACATGTGGTATTTGTTCTTCTGTGCCTGGCTTATTTTACTTAATATAATGACCTCCAGTTCCATCCATATTTCTACATCACATAATTTTATTATTTTATGGTTGAACAGTATTCCTTTGTATATTTAAAACATATTTTCTTTATTTTTCATTGATGGTCAAGTAGGTTGGTTTCATACCTTCAGTATTGTGAATAGCGCTGTGATAAACATGGGAGTGCATGGATCCTTTTTGTATACTGATTTTTATTCCCGTGGATAGATACCCAATAGTGGGATTCCTGGATTGTACAGGAATTTTACTTTTTTTGAGATATCTCCATACTATTTTCCACACTGGTTGTACTAATTTACATTTTCACCAGCAGTGCTGATTGTTTCTTTTGCAATGCAGACGGTTTTTAGTATAAATAAGTCCCATTTATCTATTTTTGTTTTTGTTTTCTGTGCTTTTTAAGTCTTAGCTGTAAAATATTTGCTTAGATCAACATCCTGAAGAGTTTCTCGTTTTCTTTTAGTAGTTTTACAGTTTTGGGTCTTACATGTACGTTTTTAATCCATCTTGAGTTGATTTTTCTATACGCTGAGAAATAGGAGTCCAGTTTCATTTCCTGCATATGGTTATCCAGATTTCCCAGCATAAATTATTGAAGAGGATGTTTTTTCTCCAATGTATGCTCTTGGTGGCTTTGTTGAAGATCAATGGGGTATAATTGTGTGGATTTATTTCTGGATTCTCTGTTTGTTCCATTAATCTATGTGTGTGTTTTCATATCAATACCCAGCTGTTTTGGTTACTATAATCTTGTAATTTCTTTTTTTTTTTTTTTTTTTTTTTTTGAGACAGAGTCTCACTCTGTCACGTAGGCTAGAGTGCAGTGGCGTGATCTTGGCTCACTGCAAACTCTGCCCCACAGGTTCAAGTGATTATCTGCCTCAGTCTCCCAAGTAGCTGCGATTACGGGTGCCTGCCATTGCGCCCAGCTAATTTTTGTATTTTTAGTAGAGATGTGGTTTCGCCATCTTGGCCAGGCTGGTCCCAAACTCCTGACCTTGTGATTCAGCCACCTTAGCCTCCCAAAGTGCTGGGATGATAGGCATGAGTCACTGCGCCCAACCTGTAATATATTTTGAAGTCAAGTAATGTGATGCCTCCAAATTTATTTATTTTTTTAATTTCAACTTTTATTTTAGATTCAGGGGGTACATGTGCAGATTTGTTACATAGGTATATTGTGTGATGATGCTGAGCTTTTGAATACAAATGGTCCTTTCACACAGGTAGTGAGCATAATACTCAATAGTTAGTTTTTTAGCACTTTTACCCCTCCTTCCTTCCCCTTTCAGGTAGTCTTCAGTGTCTATTGTTGCTATCTTTATGTTAGTGAGTACCCAATGTTTAACTCCCACTTGTAAGTGATAAAATGTTATATATGTTGTTGTTGTTATTAATTTGTTTAGGATAATGGCATATAGCACCATCCATGTTGCTGCAAACAACATTATTTTATTCTTCTTTATAATTATGTAATATTCCACAGTGTATTTATGCTACATTTTCATTATCCAATCCACCATTGATGGGGACCTATATTGATTCCATGTCTTTGATATAATGAATAGTATTGCAATGAACATATGAGTCTATGTGTCTTTTTGGCAGAACAATATGGCTTTTTTTTTGGATATATATTCAGTAATGGGACTGTGAGGTCAACTGTTAGTTCTGTTTTAAGTTCTTTGACAATTCTCCTAACTTTTTTTCATAGTGGTTGGACTAATTTACATTCCCACCAACAGTAGTATAAGCATTATTTTTTCTCCACAGCTTCATCAGCTAAGACTCATACGGAACCAAAAAGAAGTCCAAGTAGCCAGAGCAATCTCAAGCAAAAAGTACAAAGCTGGAGGCATCACATCACCCATCTTCAAACTGTACAATAACGCAGTAGTATCCAAAACTGCACAGTACTGGTACAAAAACAGGTACATAAACCAACGGAACAGAATAAAAATCCCAAAGATAAAGATGCACGACTACAACCATCTTATCTTTGAGAAAGCTGACAAAAATAAGCAATGGGAAAAGGACTCCCTATTTGATAAATGGTGCTGGGATAGCTGGCTAGCCATGGGCAGAAGAATGAGACTAGATCCCTGCCTTTCACTGTACTAAAAAAGTTAATATAGATAAAGATTTAATACAAGACATCAAATCCTAAGAATCCCAGAAGAAAACCTAGGAAACACCATTCTGGACATTGACCTTGGGAAAAAAATTACGATTATGTCTCAAAAGCAATTGCAACAGAAACAAAAATTGACAAGTAGGAGCTGATTAAAGTAAAGAGCTTCTACCAAGCAAAATAAACTGTAAATAGAGTAAACAATCTACAGAATGAGAGAAAGTATTTGCAAACTATGCACCCAGCAAAGGCCTAATACCTACAGTCTATATGGAACTTAAACAAGCAAAAAGCAAATAACCTTATTGAAAAATGGAAAAAGGACAATCTCAAACACTTGTCAAAAGAGGATATTAGAGTGGTCAATGAACATATAAAAATGTTCGTCATCACAAATAATCAGAGAAATTAAAATCAAAACCACAATGAGATATACTATCTTACACTAATCATAATGGCTATCATTAAAAGTCAGATTTCTTATTTTGTATCAGGATTGCTTTGGTTACTTGGGCTCTTTTTTGGTTCCACACAAATTTTAGGATTGTTATTTCTATTTCTATGAAAAATGACATTAGTGTTTTGATAGAGGTTGCATTGATTCTGTATAATGCTTGGACAGTATGGTCACTTTAATAATATTAATTCTTCAGATCCATTAGCCTGGGATGTTTTTCCATTTTTGTGTGTCATCAATGACTCTTTTGTTAATGTTTCGTAATTCTTCTTAAGGAGATCTTTCACCTCCTTTGATAAACTCACACCTAGATATTTTCTGGTTTTGTATCTACTATAAATGGGATTTTCCTCTTGATTTATTTTTCATCTATTTCATTATTGATGTATAGAAAATCTACTGATTTTTCTATGTTAATTTTGGATCTTGCAGCTTTACTGAATTTATCCTTTCTAAGGGATTTTTTTTTTTTTTGGTGGAGTGCTGTTTTTTCTAAAACAAGACGATTTTCTCCGTTCCAATTTGGATGTCATTTTTTCTTGACTTATTGCTCTTTTTAGGACTTCCAATACTATGTTCAATAGTAGTGGTGAAAGTGGACTTCCTTGTCTTGTTCCAGTTCTTAGAGGAAAGCCTTTCAATTTTTCCCCACTCAGTATGATGTTAGCTGTGGGTTTGTTGTATACGGCTTTTATTATTTTTAGGTATGTTTCTTCTATGCTTAGTTTGTTGAGAAATTTTATCATGAAGTAATGTTGTATTTTGTCAAATGGTTTTTCTGCCTTTATTGAAATAATCATACTTTTTGTCCTTCATTCTATTGGTGTCATGTATCCCATTTATTGATTTACGTACATTTAACCATCCTTGCATCTCTGGAATAAATCCCACTTTATCATGGTATATTATCTTTTTGACATGCAGTTGTGTTTGATTTGCTAGTATTTTTGTTGAGGACTTTTGCATGTATGTTCACCCAACAAATTGGCCTTTGGTTTTTTGATGATGTTGTTGCTGTCTTTGTTGTGTCCTTGTGTGGTTTTGGTATCAGGATAATGCTGGCCTCAGAGTGAATTAGGTAGAAATTGACTCCTCTTGAAATTTTTTGAGTAGTTGAAGGAAATTGATAACAGCTTTTCTTTATATGTTTGGTAGAATTTGGCTGTGAATCCATCTGTACCTGGGCTTCTCTTTGTCGGTAGACATGTTATTACCAATTCAATCATGCTACCTGGTATTGATCTGTTGAGGTTTTCTATTTCTTCCTGATTCAACCATGGTAGATTGTATGCTTCCAGAAATATATTCATTTCCTCTAGGTTTTCCAGTTTATTAGCATATATTTGCTTTTAACAGTCTCTGATGATCTTTTGTATTTCTGTGGTATCAGGTATAATGACTCCATTTTCACTTCTGATTTTGTTTATTTGGGTCTTCTCTCTTTTTTGCTTGCTTAGTCTACTTAGTGGTGATATTATGCTTAGCTTTTTGAAGAACCAACTTTTTGTTTCATTGACCTTTTATATTTTTAAGTCTCTATTTTGTTTAGTTTTACTTTGGTCTTTATTATTTATTTTCTTCTGCTAATTTGGGGTTTGGTTTTTTCCTGTGTTTCTAGTTCCTCGAGGTGCACCATTAGATTGTTTATTTGAAATTCTTTTATTATGTATTAATTGCCATACACTTCCCTCTTAACAATGCTTTTGCAATGTGTCACAGATTTTATTATGTTGTGTTTCTTTTTTCATTTGTTTCATAATTTTTTTTTTTATTTTCATCTTAGTTTCCTCATTGACCCAAATGATCGTTTGGGAGCATATTGTTTAATTTCATGTATTTGCATAGTTTCCAAAGTCCCCTTTTGTATTGATTTCTAGTTTTATTTCATAGCCATATGAGAAGATACTTTAAATGATTTTTAGTTTTAAAAATTTGTTGAGACTCATTTTGTTGCCTGACATGGTCTATCATGGAGAATGTCCATGTGCTGTTAGAAAGAATGTATACTCTGTAGCTGTTGAGAAGAATGTTTTGTAAATGTCTGCTAGGTCCACTTGGTCTAAAAATCAGTTGAAGTCCAATGTTTCTTTGTTAATTTTCTATCTAGATGATCTATCTAATGTTGACAGAGGGACATTGAAGTCCCCAAATAATATTGCGTCTATTTCCTAATTTAGCCCAGATATTTGCTTTGTGAATCTGGGTGCTCAGGTGTTGGGTACATATATATTTAGAATTGTTACATATTTTTGCTAGATTGATTCTTTTATCATTATTTAATGACCATTCTGTAGACTTTTACTGGTTTTAACATAAAGTCTGTTTATGGAATATTAATAGAGATACTCCTGCTCACTTCTGGCTTCCATTTGTGTGGAATATCTTTTTTCTTCTCTTTACTTTCAGACTATATGTGTCTTTACAAGTGAGATTAGATTTCTGTAGGCAGTGTGAAGTTGGATTGTGGTTTTTGGAGTTTTAAAAATCCATTCAGCCAAACCACATATTTTAACTGAAGTATTTAATCCATTTACACTTAAGGTTATTATTAATATGTGAGATTTTTCCTTATCATATTGTCAATCGTTTTCTGTTTGTTTTGTATACTGTTTATTACTTCTTTTTCTTTTGTTTATTGTCCTTTTGGTTTTCTGAATTTTGTAGTAGTACAATTTGGATCTTTTGTCATGCTCATTTGTATGTTTACTTTACCAGTGAGTTTTATGTTTTCATTTGTTTTCCCATTGGCAAATGCACTCCTTTCTCTTGCAGGTTTAGAATTCCCTTGAGCATTTGTTTTAGGACAAGATCAGTGGTAATAAAATTCCTCAGTATTCGGTTATGTTGGAAAGACTCTTTCTCCTTATTAATGTAGAATAATTTTGCTGAAAATAGTATTCTTGAGTGGCATTTTATTTCTTTCAACACTTCAAATATATCATACCATTCTCTCCTGGCCCGTAAGTTTTCTGCTGAGTTCTCTGCTGTTAGTCTGATGAGGGCTTCTTTATTGATGACTATATGATTTTTCCTTGCTGTTTTTAGAATTTCCCTTGTCATTGACTTTAGATAATTTGTAATGTCCCATGGAGCAGACCTTTTTGCATTATATATGTTTGGAGATCACTAGGCCTCCTGAATCTGGGTGTCTAAGTATCTTGCTAGACTTGAAAAGTTTTCATCTATTATCTCATTAAATAGGGTTTTCAACTCTTGTTCTCTCATTGTCTTCTAGGGTTTCAATAATTTATATATATCTTTTTCACTTTATGGTGTCCCTTGTATCACAAAGGTTTTGATCATTCTTTTTAATTTATTTCTATCTGACTTGGTGATTTCAAATTGCTGGCCTTACAGTTCTGAAATTTGTTCTTCTGTTTGATGTAGTCTATTGTTGAAGGTTAGGAGTGTGTTATCTATTTCATTCAAAGAGGTCTTCATTTCCAGAATTTCTGTTTAGTTCTTTTTTATGATATTTGATTTTTTCCCTAGATTTTGTGAATTTATTTTTGCTTGGAATCTGTTTCTGAAGAATTATTGTGCTTATTTGTAAGTGTTCTATTTCCTTGCTTTATTATGTTTTCTCTGTTGTTACATTGTTATCTGTGCATCTGGTGTAATAGCCAATGCTTCCATTTTCTTTAATTTGCTTTCATACACAAGGACTTTTACTCGAAGATATAGCAGTGGTGTTTATTGTGTAGGGACCTTTGTATTTGATTCTGAGTGTGTGCAATAGTGTATTATCTGTATTGTTTCTTCAGTTGTAAACAATATCAGTGGTATCTATTTTTCCCCAGTCATTAGTGTGTGGTTATTAATGCAGGCTATGGTGAAATTTTGCTGGGAACAGACATACCACGTGGACTATTTTTTTCACCCCCGTGGTTGTAGTCGTGAACTAAGCATGCCTGTCTTGGGCTCCAGGGTGGCATATGCTGGCACCAGTGTTATTGTGACCAAGCAGGCCAATTCCTGGGCCTCTAGGTAGGTTGCTCAGGTTCTAGTAGTGGCAGCAGTAAGCTGAGTAGTTAAGCAGTTTCTCATGTCTCTCACAGGTAGTGTGGTGTGGATGATGGCAGTAGCAGCTCCAGAACAACCATCTGGATTCTGAATTATGCAAACTAATGTTGACAGTGGCTACTATTTGTGGTCACCACTCACAACCCCAGACATGCAGCTATTCAGCTCACTCATTCTCAGTGACAGTAGCACTATAGCATTACATGGAGGAGAGGGACTATTCCCTTTGCATATGAACCCAAGCACAGAGGCCACACTGCCAGTGGTAGCACAGTTGCCATTAACAACCCCAGACAGACAGTCCTTCAGCCTAACCACCCTAGCCGCTGGTGACAGCAACAGCAGCAGCACTTGCAGTGGTGTTTGGAGGGAAAGTAGAGTAGGGGTCCTACTCACTACTCATGAGCCCAAGAATAGTGGCCTCTTTGCCTGTGGGAGGGGATCTTACTCACCAGTTACAAGGCCAAGAACAGTGTATGTGCCACTGCTGGGAGCAGAGTAATTTTTCACAATTCCAGACAGGAGGCTCTTGGGATCTGGTAAGTATGTGCTTTGGTTTTCTTTATCCCAGGGCCACATTTTTGATATGCCGTATCAACCTTTTCCCAAGAAATAGTACTCCTTGTGGTCTGGAGCACTGGGTACCCCACAGCACTTTTCACTCCAGCTAGTGCTGTGCCACTGCATGGACACTTTAGCATGCCAGTTGTGGTTACCAGTATGTGTAGATATCGGGGTTGTGGTTCCCAGGACAGGATGCAGCCCAGTGTTGGCTGTGCTCTCACAATGGCACTCTGTTGCAGACACTTGGGTCTTAGGGGTCTGAGTGATCCAGTGCTAATTCCCTGTCTGGTGCACTTTGCTCTTTAGGTTTCCAGATCTCTGCCCACTCCAGTGCCAAAGTATAGGTAGAGGAGCTCTCCCATTGTTCAGACTGCGGAAGTTGGTGGTGCAGCAGATATGGGCCCCAGAATTTCTCTCATCTGCCCTTTCTCCATAATCTCAGCCAAACTCAGCCAAGCTGGACACTTGCTCTCTTCTGTGCCTCTGGGTGTTTCCTGTGACTTCTCTGTTGGATGCTAGTGTTCTCTCCTAGAGGTACTATTTGACGTGTATAATTTGGTTTCTCTTCTCTGGAGAGGGAAAGTATCTGATGTCTGCAGTCAGTCATCTTGAGCTGGAATTCTACACCCCAGAATTTCATATGTGAATATCTTGTGTATAGTCAGGCACGAGCACTCTTCACAAGCTGTGAAGGAGATGCAGATAACCTATATAACACATTTAAACAGAGCAAAAGAAAACATTACATTTCCTTAGTACATGAGGCTGCCATGTGAGAAGAACAAAGTGGAGAGAAAAAGAGTTTAAAAAGCTGCCAAGTAGAAAATTTTACATATATAATGCGGTGTCAAGGTGAAAACACTCACAAAGAGGGCTTTCCATGCCTGGGATCACAAGGGGATACACATCTATCTAACTATTGATATGATTTGCCTGGGTCCCCACCCAAATCTCAACATGAATTGTATCTCCCAGAATTCCCACGTGTTATGGGAAGGACTTAACACAAAAGGGAGGTAATTAAATCACGGGGCCAGTCTTTTCCATGCTATTTTCGTGATAGTGAATAAGTCTCATGAGATCTGATGGGTTTATCAGGGTTTTCCACTTTTGCTTCTTCCTTACTTTTTCTCTTGCTGCCACCAGGTAAGAAATGCCTTTTGCCTCCCATCGTAATTCTGAGGCCTCCCCAGCCATGTGGAACTGTAAGTACAATTAAACCACCTTTTCTCCCCTGTCTTGAGTATGTCTTTATCAGCAGCATAAAAGCGGACTAAATAGAGTAAACTTGTACCAGTACAGAGGGGCATTGCTGAAAAGATACCTGAAAATGTAGAAGTGACTTTGGAACTGGGTAACAGGCAGATGTTGGAGCAGTTTGGAGGGCTCAGAAGAAGACAGGAAAATGTGGGGAAGTTTGGAACCTCCTAGACATATATTGAATGACTTTGCCAAAAATACTGATAATTATATGGACAATGAAATCTAGGCTGAGGTGATCTCAGATGGAAGTGACGAACTTATTGGAAATTGGAGCAAAGGCGACCCTTGTTATGATTTAGAAAAGAGATTGGTGGCATTTTTCCCCTGCCCTAGAGATTCATGGAACTTTTAACTTGAAAGAGATGATTTAGGGTATCTAGCAGAAGAAATTTCTAAGCAGCAAAGCAGTCAAGAGGTAACTTGGATGCTGTTAAAGGCATTCAGTTTTATAAGAAAAGTAGAGCATAAAAGTTTGGAAGAGTTGCAGCCTCACTATGCAATAGAAAAGAAAAACCCATTTTCTGTGAAGAAATTCAAACCAGCTGCAGAAATTTGCATATGTAGCAAGGACCCTAATGTTAATCCCCCAAACCATGGGGAAAATATCTCCAGAGCATGTCAGAGGTCCTCATGGCAGCCCCTCCCATCACACACCCAGAGGCCCAGGAGGAAAAAGTGATTTTGTGGGAGGGGCCCATAGTCCCCATGCTGTGTGCAGCCTCAGGACTTGGTGCCCTGTGTCTCAGCGTCTCCATCCACAGCTGAAAGGGGCCAGCTCAGAGCTCATGCTGTGGCTTCAGAAGGTGGAGGCCCCAAACCTTGGCAGCTTCCACATGGTATTGGGCCTGCGGGTGCACATAGTCAAGAATTGAGGTTGGTGAACCTTCATTTAGATTTCAGAAGATGTCTGGAAATGCCTGGATTCCCAGGCAGAAGTTTGCTGCAAGGGTGGGGCCCTCATGGAGAACCTCTGCTAGGGCAGCGCAGAAGGGAAATGCTGGGTCAGATTCCCCATAGAGTGTCCCTACTTGGGCACTGCCTAGTGGAGCTGTGAGGAGAGGGCCACCATCCTCCAGACCCCAAAAGGGTAGATCCACTGACAAAAGCTGCAGACACTCAATGCCAGCCCATGAAAACAGCCTGGAGGGAGGCTGTACCCTGCAAAACCACAGAGGCAGAGCTGCCCAAAACCATTTTGCATCACTGTGACCTGTATGTGAGACCTGGAGTCAAAGGAGATCATTGTAGAGTTTTAATATTTGACTTCCCCAATGTATTTTGCACTTGCATGGGCCCTGTAACCCCCTTATTTTGTCCAATTTCTCCCATTTGGAACAGCTGTAGTTATCCAATACCTGTACCCCCATTGTATTTAGGAAGAAATTAGCTTGCTTTTGATTTTACAAGTTCGTAGGCTTGAGGGATTTGCCTCATCTCAGATGAGACTTTGGACTGTGGACTTTTGGGTTAATGCTGAAATGAGTTAAGACTTCGGGGGACTGTTGGGAGGGCATGATTGGTTTTGAAATGTGAGGACATGAGATTTGGAGGGTCCAGGGCAGAATGATATGGCTGGACTCTGTCCCCACCCAAATCTGTACTTGAATTTTATCTCCCAGACTTCCCATGTGTTGTAGGAAGGACCCAATGAGAGGTAATTGAATCATGGGGTCTGGTCTTTCCTGTGATATTTTCATGATGGTGAATAAGTCTCAAGAGATCCGATGTGTTTATCAGGGGTTTCTGCTTTTGCTTCTTCCTCATATTTCTCTTGCCACCACCATGTAGGTAGTGCCTTTTGCCTCTTGTCATGAGTCTGAGGCCTCCCCAGCCATGTGGAACTGTAAGTTCAATTAAACCTCTTTTTCTTCCCAGGCTCAGGTATGTCTTTGTCAGCAGCATGAAAATGAACTAATACAACTATTTACTAACATTTGGGAAAACGTAGTTAAAAGGCAGGATGAAAAAATAAGAGTAGGGGATTGGCAGGGACATATAGCTAATGACAAAGCTATGTTTTAAACTCAACTACATCTCTCTCCAAACTCAGGCTCCTAGACACTGTACTAATTGTTCTCAAACTTAGAGTATGTAGGAATCATATAGAAATGAAGATTTCTTAAATTCACTGCTGAAGAATCTTATTCAATAAAGTTGAAATAAAGCACAGGTGATCCTGATAAAAGTGAATATTGCATTAGATAGGATCTGTACCCAAAGCTGAACTGTTATAATGAAGAAACCCCAATATAAAACAGAGAGTTTATTTTTCTCTCGTCTCTCTCTTCATAGCTAAGTGATGTTCCAGGGTAGATAAGTGTTTCTGAGCCACAAGGTTATGTAGATGCCTAGATTCCTTCTGTATCGTTGTTCTGCCATGTACCAAGTATTATCATTTTCTGTAGCATTTGAGGTCTTGCTCAACAGCTGACCGTAGAAAGGAGGCATGAGAGGAAGTTAAGGGGCAAAGAATTTTTCTTTAAGAATGTGACATGGCAGTAAACATATCATTTTGGCTCACATAACATTGATGAAAATCCAGTCATATAGCTATATTAAGCTGCAAAGGGAGCTTAGAATCATAATCTCTAGATAAATAAACATGTGCATTGCTAAAACCTGATGGAGTGTTTATTACTAAAACTGAGAAGAGGAGAATAAATATTAGGGGTGTGCTAGTAGTTTCTGACGTAATAGACTTCACTTTTAAAAAACACTTAATATTTCTAAAATAGCTTATAGGAAGTCAATCCTGTTACAATGTTATAACAGATACTACTGCAAATGCTAGTTATTAGTAAACACACTGAGAAACCCTGTAGGATAAACTTGCTTTTAATTCTAGAATATTTAGATCAGCTCTAAAAATTAAAACTGCTCTTTAAGTAAAGCAAACAAATGAACAAACAAGCAAAAACAATCCAAGGACTACATAGCAAAGGACACATTAGTTTGTGTAACAATTTTAAAAACCCACCCCATGAATTTTCACACCTGATATGGTCTCATTCTCAAAGTTCTTGACACGGGAATAGGAATTAAGAGCTATAGAAATACAAAGGAAAAAGAAAATCAAATCAAGTTGAGAAATTAAAAAGAAGCTTCTTAAAAGAGGTTACATTTGAATCACATCATGAAGAATGGCTAAAATTTTGTAAGTTGAGTTGAAGAGGACAGTGTTCTAGCTCCAGTTCAAGGAAGTAATATGATAACATAAATGGAAAAAAAGGAAAAAAGAAAGAAAATGTGAAATATTCTCAATGAATTTCTAATTGAACTAAAAGGATTTTTAGAATAACCCCAACTAAAAACTGGAGGTGATAAAAGATGAGGGAACAAACATTAAAAAAAAAAACCCTAGCTTGCTGCATTACTTCTATTCCTTTATCTATTTGCATATTAATTTAATTTTTATGAGGTAGGAACAATATCACAGAATTGTAACTAAATTCAGTGTTCTATTGACTTGACAACCAAAAGACTATTTATTCTGGTAAATTAAAGGGGGAAAATGTTAAACACTACAGATTCTGCTTTACTAAGTTTCCCCTGAATAATCATTAAATTATCTCCCATATGTCTCTGAACTTGTGCAGTGAAAATCAATTCCACTGTCTTTTTTTTTTTTTTTTTTTTTTTCTTGAGACAGAGCCTCACCCTGTCTCCCAGGCTAGAGTGCAATGGCATGATCTCGGCTCACTGCAACCTCTGCCTCCCAGGTTTAAATGATTCTCCTGCCTCAGCCTCCAGAATAGTTGGGATTACAGGCACCCGCGACCATGCCCAGCTATTTTTTGTATTTTTAGGAGAGACAGAGTTTCACCATGTTGGCCAGGCTGGTCTTGAACTCCTGACCTCGTGATCCACCCGCTTCAGCCTCCCAAAGTGCTGGGATTACAGGTGTGAGCCACTACACCCGGCCTCAGTTGTCTTTTTTTCAGCTTTTGATGCTTTCTAATCTAAATGGTAACATTTTAAGATATTATTTTTGCTATATGAATATGTAATTAATTTTTTTTTAATATTTATTCACTCAGTGAAGAAGCTACATGATAGAAATAACTGAATTTCATCTGACTGTATTAAGAGCTAGTTTGACAGTAGCTAGGGGCAAAGCTGTAAAGTGTAGCAGAAATTGTCAAGTGTCCTAGTCTTCATTGATAAAAGATTCACACACCACCTTTCAAATGTTATTATCTTTCTTTATAATGTATTGATTCTTCCTCCTTTTTATAAAATACTTTCTCCATAAGTACTTACATGTTTTTTCTTTAAATATATATTGAAACATTATCATTCATCTACGTGAGCAAGAGTGGAAAACATTGGAGTGGTTCATGTAAAATTTCTGAATTAATGATGTCAGAAAAATCCATACTTTCTAAGTTGACATTTTAAAAATACAAATATGACATTGACAATCAACTGCCATACATTATATTTATTTATATAACATAATATGCATTTTGGAGTCTCACAAACTGCAATTCAAAGTTTATGTTTGTCACCTACTAGACATGTATCCCTCGGCAAGTTATTTAAACTTAGGAGAGGTAACATCCGTAAAACAATTTGCACATTGCCTAGCAAACAGTGAATGCTCAATAAGCAGGAGTTTTTAAAATTATGTAAAAATAATATGTGAGAAATGACTAACAATTATTTCATCAGTAAAATGATTTGTAAATACATGTGTGATTTCAATATTTTTTGCATCAACTTTTTGAAAATTCTGAAGGGAGTAAAATATCTTTATATTATTTTCAGAATAACTGGTCATGAATTCAGACATTATTGCTCCAAGGGCTGAATCTCATTTGAATCAGATATTTTAACTGATTAATTTTAAGTCATTTCTGTTATAGTTAGAAATAAATAAATCATTTGAGGCAGTGACTTCTCTTTCAGAAAGCACTCACATCAAGTGGGTCTCATTGGTTCCCTTCTCAAGTGGACTATTCCACTTTTTTCCTTTGAAATGCATTTTCTCACTTTGTTTTAGATGAGAAAATATGTTATAGAACATTACAATTCAAGAAAATATTAAAGATCTGAGATAGAACATGTTACAAAGTTGAACATCACACAGAAAACTTTCAAAATAATCATAGTATCAATTTCTTTAATAGATTTTTTTAACTCTAAAATATTTTCAATATAGCATGTAACTTGAATACTTCTTAGATGTGCCTTTGGCAGTTATATGTATGGAGTAAAATATTTTTTCTAATAAAACTCTGGTTCATATCCAATTCACATGTCTTATCTGTATATACATAATCATTCAATTGGTGTGACAATATTACTATAAATCCTCATTCAAAACCATCACCCAAAGGGAATATTGTTATGAGCATTTCTCTATGTTTCGTTTTTAAACATTATTCTTAAGTCAAACCTATTTGACAATACAATATGTAGAAAACAATATATTAAATGTTACATGGGGTACGACTGAGTAAGTCATTATGGTGTGGTAAAAAATAATTATGTACAAAATCTGATATTCTTGTTTCAAATTTTGGCTCTTACCATTTACGTGACTGTATAACTTTGAGCAGGTTAATTAGCCTCTTAATTTTTATATAATGTCTACTGTAAGTAATGATTAGTAAAAAATAATTTGATCTTAGAAAGTGAAGCAATTAATGGCAAATGTGGAATATATACATATACAATTAAGCCTCAGACAAAGCTGGGACAAGATATCCCAAAGCTTTGCAACTGCTTTCCATTGGTTAGAAAGCTCAGATGTTGGTAAGGAACCTGGTGGCATGAAATCAGAATATCCTTCTATAATCTGTTGGATTGCAGAATGGGATTGTCATGGACAAAGAAAATTTCATAACTTCCCATTTTAACATGCAACCCCAAATACTCAGAATTAATTGCAATAACGTATAATTAATCCTTTTTCTATCTGATACGAGCTTTTCTGCATCTTCGGAAACATGAGTTCCTCAAATAAACAAGCAATGTTCTATCAAAGACATGGGCAATTTATGCACAATTGGCAGAAGTGATTATATAAGGAAACTATATAAAATTAGAAAACAAATTAGAAAATTTGAAAACAGATATTTCATAGTTATTATTTCCTTAGATTAGGTCAAAAATTAATTTAGATCACAGAAGCAAGATATACTATATACCCTAACAAAGAATTATGTAATTTGTTCTGAAAATAACACTAAAGTATACATACAAATTTTTTAGAAATATGGGGAATAATTTTATGAGTGTTTATTTCTGTGCTATATTATTGGAAGTTTGGGAGAAGTGTGAAAAGGAATTTCACTTCAGTATTTTTTATGTTTTGATCTTCCTTTTTCCTTCCTTCTTTCTTTTCGAAATTATATTACTCTCTTTACTTAAAAAGTAGTTGATAGAAGTGGCACGAAAATTTAGTGGAAAAGAAAGGATAATTCATTACTAAGTTTGGGGGTAATTATTCTTTCTTTATAGGAATGTATAATATTAGATCTCTAGGATCTCTAGATTGCACCAAGTGGAAAAAAATGAAATTCACACTTGAAATTTATGTAGAAAAACACTTTCTGGTCTCTAGATAGGGGATAGTTCCTTTAAGAAGAGTGATGAAGCATAAATTATAAAGGAAAATGTAGTCATTTAACTATATAAACATTCAAAATATTATGAAAGCAAAAATATGACAAAAACACAGTTAAAATATTTCCACTTCTAGCTGCAAGGTAATGAGGACTAAACTTGCTAGTTCACCATAAAAAAATAGGAAAATGAACAAAATACTGTATTTAAAATTGTTTTCCATTTGTACAGAGGCAGCACAAGACTGTCATGCCTCAGTAAAGGGAAACTAATGAGGATACTATTATCACTGCCTATCTTTCTGCTTGGAGCCAGCACATTCCGGACCACAGCTCAAGGAGTAAGAACCCAAGCAGAGCCTTGTGGTCATGTTGAGTTGAGGAGATAGAGGTTAGAATTAATGGTGTTTGCAGTGGGTTCAATCTGTGACCACAGAAAGAAAGGTATACAGAGCAGAAGATCTGGAAATATTTTACATCATTTCAATCTTTTTACATTTATTGGGAGTTGCTTTATGACCCAGTATATTATATATCCTGGAAAATGTTCTATGTGCATTTGAGAAAATAAATATTCTACTGCTGTTGAGTGAAATATTCTATACATATCTGTTAGGTCTGGTTGGTGTATAACGTTGTTCAGGTCTATTTTCTGTTTTTATACTAGGCCTAGTTATCTATCCATTATTTAAAGTTAAGGATTAAAATCCCTAAAAATCATTGTTTAATTATCTGTTTCTTCTTTTGATTCAGTCAGTTTTTACTTCACAGAATTTGAGATTCCATCATTAGGTGAACTGATATTTGTAATTGTTTTATTATGTAGAACACTGTTTATTTCATTATTATTCATTATCCCACTTTATCCCTAGTAACATTTTCTCTTATGAAGTCTAATTTTTTTTATATAAGCCACTCAGGTTTTCCCTTAATTGTTGTTTCCTTAATATATGTTTTTCCAACCTTTTCCTTTTAATCTCTTTGCAACTTTGGATTTTGTTTCTTGTAGAAATCACATAATGGCATTGTTTTATTTTTTTAATCCAGTCTGAGAATTTTTATCTTATGATTAGATTACTTAATCCATTCACATTTAACAACATTGTTGATATATTTCGATTTATGTCTGTCATTTTACTTTTTGTTTCTCTATGCTTCATATCTTTTTCTTCCTTTATACATCCATTATTCCTTTATTTTCCATGAAATGAATATTTTCTAGTGTAACAAATTGTTTTAATGGTTTGTTTTACTATATTTTTGAGTTATTTTCATACTAGTGGCTCTAGGGCTTACCATGTAAAACTTATTGGAGACTATTTTAGCTTCATACTAATTTAATTCCACTGAGGTATAGAATTACTACTCTTAAATAGCTCTATAACTTCTTCCCACTTTTTGCTATTATTATATGTAGAATACTTAAATATAACAGCAATATATAGTCACAGGTAATTCTTTATATAACTTTATATATATTAAATAATCTGAAAAAGAAAAGAAGTAATTAAATACTTATAGTTTGTCATACTTACCTTATTATTAACCCTTTGTGGTTTTCTTCATTTTTCCTGTGATACTGAATTACCATGTAAGCTGTCATTTTATTACTTCAGTACAAAATTGCTCTCACACACCTCCTTTGTACTATTATTGTCAAATATACCACCTTTCTGTATGTCATAGACCCGTAATACACTTATATAAATACTGTATACAAGTGCTTCTTAAATCAGTTAAAGACAGAAAGAAAATAAGTTTCATTTATACAGTCTTTTATAATTACATAATAACTTTTATTTGTGCTCTTTCTTACTGTGGATTCAAATTTCCATCTGTAGTCACTTTCTCTCAACCTGAAAATCTTCTAATATTACTTATAAGGCGGGTCTACTAGCAATGAAATCTGTCAGGGTTTGTTTATCTTAGAATATATTTATTTTGTGTTTATTTTTGAAGATGTATTTTTGTTATACATGAGATTCTTGTTTGAGAATTTTTTACTGTCAGCACTTTGAATATGTTATCTCTGCTAGACTAGACTGCTTTCTAGTCTCCAAGGTTTCCAATGCAAAAATGGCTATTAATATTAACTAGTGTTTCCTTGTATATCATAAATTATTTTTTCTCTTGTTGCTCTTACATTTTTTTTGTCTCTATCATTATGTACTTTTGCTGTAGTGCATCTGGGTGTGATCTCTTTGAGTTCAACCTACTTGAAGTTTGGTAAGTTTCATAGATGTATAGATTAACATTCTTAAAATCAAATTAGGAAAGTTTTCAGCTATTTCGTGAAATACTTTTTCTGCTAATTTATCTTTATCCTGTTCTTCTGGTACCCCCATAAAGTGTATGTTCATGTGTTTAAGGGTGTCTCACATTTGTCTGAAAATGTTAAATTATCTTCATTTTTGTCTTTCTCTGTACTTCAGATTATATAATCTCTATAGACTTATTTTCAAGTTTGTATATTAGTCCTTTCTCACACTGCTATAAAGAAATTCCCAAGACTGTATAATTAATAAAGAAAAGAGGTTTCATTGGCTCATAGTTCTGCAGACTGTACAGAAAGCATGGTAGCATCTCCTTGGCTTCTGGGGACGCCTTAGGAAATTTACAATCATGGCAGAAAGTGGAGGGGAAGCCAGCACTTCACATGGCCAGAGTAGAAGAAAGAGAGGGTGAGTGGGGAGGTTCCACATACTTTTAAATAATCAGATCTCATGAGAACTCACTCACTATTAGGAGAACAGCACTAAGGGAATGGTACTAAACCATTCATGAGAAACTGCCTTTATGATCCAATCACCTCCCTCCAGGCCCCACCTCTAACATTTGGGATTAGAATTAGACATGAGATTTGGGCAGAGACACAAATCCAAACCGTATGAGTTTCTTAACTCTTTCTTCTGTCAAGTCTGTTGTTGAGACTCTCTAATGAATTTTTTATTTCAGTAATTAAACATCTTAACTCTAGAATTTTTACTTGATTCTTTTGTTATAATTTCTAATTATTTATTGATATTCTGTATTTGGTGAGACGTTGTCATTATAGCTTCTATTACTTATTTAAGCATAATTTTTCTTTCACTTTTCTTGAAAATTCTAAATTGTAGGTATATAATATAGCAATTGTGTTTACTTACTCTGTTCCTCACTGTGTTTCCTCCACCCCCAGGCTCTTTTGATCCTTGTTCTTTGCCTTTTTATTAGTTTTGTGATTTGTCTGGGCTATTTTAGTGAAGTATGTTATCATGTAGTCTGCAGCCTTTCTTTTCTGTCCTGAGAGGTCACAACATTGGGCATGTGCACAGTCACTCTGAGATGGTGATAATCTTAGCAGGGTTCTGCTCAATTGCCTCTTTTTCTGGTCTCTATGTTAAGCTGTCTGCCTCAATTAATATACCACCCACTTGTTAGGCTGCTCCCATTACAGGCTGATTGCTCTACTGATTTTGACAAATGTCTTGGTCATAAAATACTCCATCATCTGAACTAGTTAAAAAGAGACTAAGGTAATTTTTTAGAGAATATAAATAAAAAACATGCATACGTGCACACAAAAACTAATGGATATTATGGAGTTGAAATTACAATAAGTACATTAAAACATTAAAGAAAAATAACAGCAGATTTGAGCTGGCAGAAAGATAATTGGTCCCCTTGAAGACAAATACTTTTAGCTTATCCCATCTAAGATACAGAAAGAAAAATGAATAAAGAGAAACTAAACAGAGCCTCAGAGTCCTGTGGGACAACATAAATGTAATGGGAATCAAAAGAAGAAGAGACAGAGAAAAGGATAGAGAGAATATTTGAAGAAATCATGGTCAAAAACTTCTGGAGTTTGATGAAATAAATTACTCTACATAGCCAAGAAGTGCAAACATCTCCAAATAGAAAAAATAAAATCCTCAAGGATATTTAAATTTAGACACAAAAGCAAACTGTTGAAAGACAAAGAAAGAATATAGAATGCAGCAAGAGAAAAACAACTCATCACATGAAAAGGTATCCTCAATAAGATTAATAGCAGATTTCTTATCAGAACTTTGGAGAACAGAAGAGAGTAAGATGACATAGTCAAAGTACTGAAAGCAAACAGCAAACCAGTAGATCTATATCCAGCAAATTATATTTTAAAAATAACAAAGACATTTATATATTCCAAAAAAATTAAAAACTGAGATAATTCATAAATAGCCAATTATCTTTAAGAAATATCAAAGGGAGACCTTCAGTCTGAAACGATAAGACATTAAATAGTAACTCAAATTCACATGGAGAAATAAATAACACTGGTAAGACAGCCAAATAGGTTAATAAGAAAAAAAAGTATAAATATACTTTTTTTGTAACATTATTTCCCTTATCTTAAGCACAACTGTATAAAGCAGTAATTATATATCAATTTTAACAAACACACAGTGTATTAACATGCAATCATATGAGAACAGTACAAAAGAGAAGGGGGATAACAGAGTTATAGAAGAGAAATTGAGTTAGTATTAATCAAAACTGGATTGTTATAAGTTAATATACTCACTCCAATAATCCGCAGAGAAACTACTAAGGAAATAACTCAAAAATAGAGTTGAAAAAATGGCAAAAAATTAAAACATTATAGATGAAAATACCTATTTAATACAAAAAAAGGCAGTAATGAAGGGAGAGAGGAACAAAAAGATTTAACATACAGAAAATAACAGCAAATTGTAGACTTAAGTCTGAAACGTTTATTAAACAGTAAATGTGAATTGAGTACTCTAAAAGGGAGAGATCGGCAGAATGGATAAAAACAAAAATACTGGTACATTTATATGCTGTCTACACAGACACACTTTAAATTCAAGCAAAACTAGGTTGAAAGTAAAAGGATAGGAAAAGAAATGGCATGCAAACAGTACTGAAATGATAGCTGCAGTAATTACGTTAATATCAGACAAAATAAAGTTTAAGATAAAATGTTACCAGAGATACAAAAAGTCATTTTATAGTTGTAGAAAGTTTAATCCATCAAACAATTATAAACACATGTTCACCTAACACCACAGTTGCAAAATACATAAAGTAAAACCTGACATAATTGAGGGTAGAAATAGACAATTCAAGAAGAATTGTTGGAGATTCCAATATTCCACTTCTAATAAAGGACAGAACTAGAAAGAAGTTCAACGATGAAATAGAAGATGGGGACAACATTCTAAAAAACCTAAAACTAACATATCTATAGAATCCCTTATGCAACAAGTGGAGCATCCACTTTCTACTTAAGTGCATGTCATGTATTGTACAGAATAGGCCACATATAAAGCCACAAAACAAGTCTCAATAAATTTAAAAGCACTGACATAATATAAAGGATGTTCTCCAATCACAAAAGATTGAAATTAAAAATAAATAATAGAAGAAAATAAGAGAAATTCACAAACACCTAAAAATTAAATGAGACACTACTAAATAACCAATGGGTCCAGGAATAAATTCCAAGATGATGAATGAAAATGTAAATACAACATACCAGTATGTATGAGATGAAACGAAACAGTGCTTTAGAGGGTGTATTAGTTTCCTAGGACTGCTGTAACAAAATATCATAAATTGGGTGGCTTAAAACAACAGAATTTATTATCTCCCAGTTATCGAGGCTAGAAGTCAGAAATGAAGGTGTTGGCAGAGATGTTCTCCCTCTGAAACCTGTAAGAGAATCCTTTCCTGCCTCTTCCTAGCTTCTGGTGGTTAGCTGGAAGTCTTTGGCATTTCTTGGCTTGCAGACACAAAATTCTCATCTATCTTCACGTGGCATTTTCTCTATATGCCTTCATATCATTTTCATTCTGCATATGTCATCATTATTTTATAAGTAAACTAGTCATATTGAATTAAGGCATCCTTAATGAATTAATCTTGATGAAATCTGAAAATTACTTATTTCCAAATTAAGATGAAATTTAAAGGCATTAAGGTTTATGATTTCAAAATATCTTTTTGAAGGGAAAAAATTCAACACACAGCTGAGGAAATTTATAGTTGTAATGCCTACATCAAGAAAGAATTATTTCAAATTAATAATGTAAACTTCTACATTAAGAAAATAGAAAAAAAATGAACTAAACCCAAAGGAAGCCGGAGAAAGTACACAATAAAGGTTTAAAAAGAAATAAATCAAAGAGAATAGGAAGGTAGTAGAAAGAAACAATAAAACTAAAAGTTTTTTTTTTTTTGAACAAGTAAACAATCTTGACAAACATTTAACGAGACTGACCAAGAAAAAAGTCAGAGTACTCAAATTAATAAAATCAGGAAAGAAAGAAGTGACGTTACCACCAATCTTACAGAAAGAAGAGTAATTAAAGAAAATATTATGAACAACCGTATTGAAAAAAAAAAAAATAGGTAACTTGATGAAGTGGAAATTGTTATATAAAGACAAGAACTATAGAGACTTATTCAAGAAGAAATGGAAAATCTGACTATATTCTTTAATAAGTAAAGACACTGAGTTATTAATAAACATATTTTCCACAAAGAGCAACCCAGGCCTGGATGGCTTTATTGGTGAATTGTAGCAAATGAAGAACTAACTCAACTTAAAAAAAAAACAAAAGAAACTTTTGGTAAAATAAAAAAGGATGCAACACAACCCAACTCATTCTTTTAGGTTAATGTTACCCTGATGCCAAAATCAGACAGAGATTGTCTTATTCAGTTTGCTCTGCTATAAAAACTATAACATAGACTGGGCAGATTAAACCATGGACATTTTTTTCTCACAATTCTGTAGGCTGGGAAGTTTAAGATCTAAGTATCTGTAGGTCTTATGTCTAAGAATAAACCATTTTCTTATTTGCAGATTGCAATCTTCTCATTGTATCTACATAGTGAAGAACAGAAAAACTAAGAGCAGGTGCTCCTCTCTCTTCTTGTAAGAGCACAAATCTCATTCATGAGGGCTACACCGTCATGAACTAATTGCCTTCTGTCTAAGTTCACTTAGGCTGCTATAACAAAATAACTTACATTTGATAATTTATTTAAGAATGCAGGCATGTATTACTCACTGTTCTGAAGGCTGGGAAGTTCAAGATCCACACACCGGCCGATTCAATGTCTTGTCAGGTCTCACTCTCTGCTGTGAAGATGGCACCTTATAGCTTTGTCCTTACATGAAGACGAAGTGCAGAAGCTCCATCAGGCCTCTTCTATAAGGGTGCTAATCCCATTCATGAGGGCAGATCTAATCACCTCCCAAAGACCCAACCTGTGAATGCTATTGGGAATTAGGTTTCAAAATATAAACTTTTTGGGGGGACACATTTAGACTATAACATTCTGCACCTGACCCACCAAATTTATTTTCTTCTCATATAAAAATACATTTATTACATCCCAATAACTCTATAAGTCTTAACTTATTTTAGCATCAACTGAAAATGTAAAGTCCAGAGTATCATCTCAATATCATCTAAATTGGATATGAGTGAGACTTAAGGTACCAAATTAGGCAAATGGCTTTCTAACTGCAAATTTGTGTAATCAAGCAAGTTATGTGCCTCCAAAACGCAGAGGGACAGGGTTTTCTGATCAAGCTCAAAACCCAACAGGGCAAACAACATTACATTTCAAAGTTTGAAAATAATCTTCTTTGACTTAATGTCTCACCTTCCAGACAGACTTAGGCTGAGATAAGGTCCTCAAGTGTCCAATAGGCACCACTATCATGTGTTTGCTGGGTCCAGCCCATATGGACACTCTAATGTGTTGAGGTGGTATGCCTGCTGCTCTCCCAGGCTATAGTTACATGCTGGTGGCTCTACAAGTGTGAGGTTTCAAGTGTAGCCCTACCTCCATGGCTCCACCAGGTCTTACCATAGTTGGGACTCTCTTTGATGTCCCTGACCCCATGGTTCTGCTGGGCATAGCTCTAGTGGGGGTACTGTGGTGACTGTGACCCTGTGGTAGTCCTCTGTCCATTCCCCAAGGATCTCCAGGGTATCCTTTGAAATCTAAGTGAAGGTAGCCGTGCCTCTACAGCTTGTGCACTTTGCCTGCCTGTGGAAATGATGCTGTATGGACACCACGATGGTTTGCCACCTATGCCTTGCAAAAGGCCCAAGTCACCCCTGGGCCCATTTGAACCACAAGTGGGCTTGCCAAGGAGTACCACACCAGAATGTTGAGAGCAGAGCCTTGAAATTATTCTGTCCCCAAGGCCCTGGAATTCTGGGCCTGTGATGAGCAGGGTAGAGACAAAGCTCTCAAAAATGCCTTCAGGATTAGTCTTGCACTGTTTGAATAGCATTTTGCTCCTCATTTTCATCTGCGATCTCATTAGAATGGCTTTTACTATCCATATTTCAACCAACATTCTGATCATGATCATTTAAGTAATTGCTAAAAAACAAAAATTGAGGCTTTCTCTACAGCTCTCCTCTTCTTCTGAAACCTCACTAGATTACCCTTAATGCTCAATTAATGGCAATGTAGGCTTTTTCTAGCATACTCCTACAAATTC
The DNA here is from genome assembly GCF_047675955.1 of Chlorocebus sabaeus. Lineage (NCBI taxonomy): Eukaryota > Metazoa > Chordata > Mammalia > Primates > Cercopithecidae > Chlorocebus > Chlorocebus sabaeus. The sequence goes on from NC_132933.1 coordinate 60,004,975, forward strand.
TTCCAGCAACTACCTGTTACACAGCTTCAAAGCTGCTTCCACATTTTAGGTATTTGTTACAACAGCACCTCCACTTCTTTGTACACATTTCTGTCTAGTCTCTTCAGGTTTCTATAACAAAATACCCTACACTGGGTAATTTATAAGCAAAAAAGAAATGTATTATTCACAATTCTGGAGGCTTGAAAGTTCACTATCAAAGGGCTAGCAAATTTAGTGTCTGTTAAGGACCAGCTCTCTGCTTCAAATGTGGCACCTTCTACCTGTGTCCTCACATGGCAGAAAGGGGGAGAAAGCTCCCATGGCCTCTTTTATTTTATTTTACTTTAAGTTCAGGGATACATGTGCAGAATGTGCAGGCTTGTTACATAGGTATACATGTGCCATGGTGGTTTGCTGCACCTATTGACCCATCCTCTAAGTTCCCTCCCCTTGCTCCCAACCCCCAACAGGCCCTGATGTGTGTTGTTCCCCTCCCTGTATCCATGTGTTCTCATTGTTCAACTTCCACTTATGAGTGAGAACATGCGGTATTTGGTTTTCTGTTCCTGTGTTAGTTTGCCAAGGATGTTGGCTTCCAGCTTCATCCATGTCCCTGCAAAGGACATGATCTCATTCTTTTTATGGCTGAGTAGTATTCCATGGTGTAAATGTACCATATTCTCTTCATCCAATGTATCAATGATGGACATTTGTGTTGATTTCATGATCTTGCTATTATAAATAGTGCTGCAATAAATAGACATGTGCATGTGTGTTTCTAGTAGAATAATTTATAATCCTTTGGGTATATACCCAGTAATGGGGTTGCTGGGTCAAATGGTATTTCTGCTTCTAAATCCTTGAGGAATTGCCATACTGTCTTCCATAATGGTTGAACTAATTTACATTCCCACCAACAGTGTAAAAGCATTCCTATGTCTCCACGGCCTAGCCAGCATCTATTGTTTCTCGACTTTTTAATAATCACCATTCTAATTGGCATGAGATGGTATCTCATTGTGTTTTTGATTTGCATTTCTCTGATGATCAGTGATGTTGAGCTTTTTATCATGTTTGTTGGCCACATAAATGTCTTCTGAGAAGTATCTACTCATATCCTTTGCCCACTTTTTGATAGGGCTCTTTGGTTTTTTTCTTGTAAATCTGTTTAAGGTCCTATAAATAACGAATATTAGACCCTTGTTGATGGGTAGATGGCCAAAATTTTCTCCCATTCTGTAGGTTGCTGTTCACTCTGATGATAGTTTCTTTTGCTGTGCAGAAGCTCTTAATTTAATTAAATCCCATTTGTCAATTTTGGCTTTTGTTGCAATTGCTTTTGGTGTTTTCATCATAAAGCTTTTACCCATAGCTGTGTCTTGAATGATATTGCCTAGGTTTTCTTCAAGGGTTTTTTATATTTTTTCGTTTTACATTTAAGTCTTTAATCCATCTAGAGTGAATCTTTGTATAAGGTATAAGGAAAGGGTCCAGTTTCAGTTTTCTGCATATAGCTAGACAGTTTTCCCAGCACCATTTATTGATTAGGTGATCCTTTCTCCATTGCTTGTTTTCATCAGGTTTGTTGAAGATCAGATGGCTGTAGATGTGTGGTCTTATTTCTGAGGCCTCTGTTTTGTTATGTTGGTCTATACATCTGTTTTGGTACCAGTACCATACTGTTTTGGTTACTGTAGCCTTGTAGTATAGTTTGAAGTCAGGTAGCCTGATGCCTCCAGCTTTGTTCTTTTTGCTTAGAATTGTCTTGGATATGTGGGCTCTTTTTTGGTTCCATATGAAATTTAAAGTAGATTTTTCCATTCTGTGAAGAAAGTCAGTGGTAACTTGATGGCAATAGCATTGAATCTATAAATTACTTTGGGCAATATGGCCGTTTTCATAATATTGATTCTTTCTATCCATGAGCATGGAATGTTCTTCCATTTTTTTGTGTGTCCTCTTTTATTTCATTGAGCAGTGGTTTGTAGTTCTCCTTGAAGAGATCCTTCACATCCCTTGTAAGTTGTATTCCTAAATATTTTATTCTTTTTGTAGCAATTGTGAATGGGAGTTCACTCATGATTTGGCTCTGTGTTTGTCTGTTATTGGTGTATAGGAATGCTTGTGATATTTGCACATTGATTTTGTATCCTGAGACTTTACTAAAGTTGCTTATCAGCTTAAGGAGATTTTGGGATGAGACGATGGGGTTTTCTAAATGTACAATCATGTCATCTGCAAATAGGGACAATTTGACTTCCTCTTTTCTTAACCAAATACCTTTTATTTCTTTCTCTTGCCTGATTGCCCTGGCTAGAACTTTCAATACCATGCTGAATAGGAGCAGTTAGAGAGGGCATCTTTGTCTTGTACCAGTTTTCAAAGGGAATACTCCCAGCTTTTGCCCATTTAATATGATATTGGCTGTGGTTTTGTCATAAATAGCTCTTAATATTTTTAGATATGTTCTATCAATACCTATTTTAGTGTGAGTTTTTAATGTAAAGGGATGTTGAATTTTATCAAAGGCTTTATCTGCATCTATTGAGATAATCATGTGTTTTTTGTTTTTGGTTTTTGGTTTTTTTTTTTTTTTGGTTCTGTTTATGTGATGGATGGTGTTTATTGATTTGCATATGTTGAAGTAGCCTTGCATCCCAGGGATGAAGCTGACTTGATCATGGTGGATAAGCTTTTTAATGTGCTGCTGGATTCTGTTTGCCAGTATTTTATTGAGGATTTTTGTATCAATGTTCATCGTGGATATTGGCCTGGAGTTTCCTTTTTTTGTTGTGCCTTTGTCAGGTTTTGGTATCAGGATAATGCTGGCTTCATAAAATGAGTTAGGGAGGAGTCCCTCCTTTTTAATTGTTTAGAATAGTTTCAGAAGGAATGGTACCAGCTCCTCTTTGTACCTGTGGTAGAATTCGGCTGTGAATCCATCTGGTCCTGAGCTTTTTTTGGTTGGTAGCCTATTAATTACTGCCTCAATTTCAGAATTTGTTATTGGTGTGTTCAAGGATTCGACTTCTTCCTGGTTTAGTCTTGGGAGTGTGTATGTGTCCAGGAATTTATCCATCTCTTCTAGATTTTCTAGTTTATTTGCATAGAGGTGTTTATAATATTCTCTGATGGTAGTTTGTATTTTTGTGGAGTCAGTATTGATCTCCCCTTTACCATTTTTTATTGTGTCTATTTGATTCTTCTCTATATTCTTTTTTATTAGTCTATCTAGTTGTCTTTCTATTTTGTTAATCTTTTCAAAAAACAAGCTCCTGGGTTCATTGATTTTTTGGAGGGTTTTTCATCTCTCTATCTCCTTCAGTTCTGCTCTGATCTTAGTCATTTCTTGTCTTCTACTAGCTTTTGGATTTGTTTGTTCTTGCTTCTCTAGCTCTTTTAATTGTGATGTTAGAGTGTCAAATTGAGATCTTTCTAACTTTCTGATGTGGGCATTTAGTACTATACATTTCCCTGCTAACACTCCTTTAGCTGTGTCCTGGAAATTTTGGTATGTTGTCTCTTTTTGCTCATTGGTCTCAAAGAATGTCTTGATTTCTGCCTAAATTTTATTATTTACCCAGGAGTCATTCAGGAACAGGTTGTTCAATTTCCATGTAATTGTGTGGTTTTGAGGGAGTTTCTTAATCCTGAGTTCTAATTTGATTGCACTGTGGTCTGAAAGACTGTTATGATTTTAGTTTTTTGCATTTGCTGAGGAATGTTTTACTTTAAATTATGTGGTCGATTTTAGAGTAAGTGTCATGTGGCATTGAGGAGAATGTATATTCTGTTGATTTGAGGTTGACAGTTCTATAGATGTCTATTAGGTCCACTTGATCCATAGCTGAGTTGCAGTCCTGAAGATCCTTGCTAGTTTTCTGTCTCAATCTGTCTAATATTGACAGTGGGATGTTAAAGTCTCCCACTATATTGTATGGGTGTCTAAGTCTCTTTGTACACCTCTAAGAACTTGTTTTATGAATCTGGGTGCTCCTGTATTGGGTGCATATATATTTAAGATAGTTAGCTCTTCTTGTTAAATTTTTCCCTTTACCAATATGTCCTTCTTTGTCTTTTTAAACTTTGTTGTTTTAAAGTCTGTTTTGTCAGAGACTAGGATTGCAACCCCTGATTTTTTGCTTTTCATTTGCTTCGTGAATTTTCTTCCATCCCTTTATTTTGAGCCTATGTTGGTCTTTGCCCATGAGATGGGTCCCCTGAATACAGCACACCGATGGGTCTTCACTTTTTTTCCAATGCCCTTAGAATTTTTTTTTTTTTTTTTTTTTTTCTGATGGACTCTTGCTCTATTGCCAGGCTGGAGCACAGTGGCATGATCTGGGCTCACTGCAACTTCCACCTTCTGGGTTCAAGAGGTTCTCCTGCCTCAGCCTCCTGAGTAGCTGGGACTACAGGACCGTGCCACAATGCTCAGCTAATTTTTGTATTTTTAGTAGAGATGGGTTTTCACCATGTTGGCCACGATGGTCTCGATCTTTTAACCTCATGATCTGCACCTCAGCCTCCCAAAGTGCTGGAATTACAACCATGAGCCACTGCGCCCAGCCCTCAGACTCTTTTTTAATGGAACTAAGCCCTCTGATGGAGGTAAGACCCTCACGATCTAATCACCTCTCAAAAGTCCTACCTTTTAATACCATCACATTGGAAATTATGATTCCATATATGGATTTTTGGGAGAACACACTCAGACGATGGCACCTCCCGAAGACCTGAACTCTTACCACAATCACATTGGGGATTTAGATTTCAAGATATGAATTTGGGGGTGGGGAAACACAAGTATTCAGTATGTAACAAAGGCATCAAAAACCCCACAAAACCACAGACTGGCATTCCTTATGAATATAAATGCAAAAATTCTTAAGGCAATACTAAAAATTTGGCCACACATAAAAAGGTTTATGTACCATAACCAAGTAGAATTTATCCCAGCAATGCAAAGTTAATTCAGTACATGAAAATCAATCAAATAATATACCATATGAATAGAATAAAGGACAAGAAATACAGAAACATCTCAATAGATATAGAAAAACATTTGACAAAATTCAATGTCCTTTCATGATGAAAACACTAAATTATTTTTTAAAACTAAGAATAGACAGAAATTTTCTCAACCTGAAAGTGGGCATGTATGGAAACTCATAGTTCTTATCAAAAAGGAAACCAAGAAAATAATTATAATTACAATAGTACCAGAAAGAATTAAATATTTAGAAATAAAAGTAAAAAAAAAAGAAGTATGAGAAAACTATACTGTTCACTGAAAACTATAAAATATCATTAAAAATTAAAGATAGTTTAAATATAAAGACATTCCATGTTTATGAATTGAAAGTCTTATAACTACTATGATGGTAATACCTTGAAAATACATGCACAAATTCAACACATTTCTTGTCAAAAATCCCTGCTGGCTCCTTCTGCAGAAATTGGCAAGCTGAGTCACTCATAGAGAGATGTAAGGCAGCCTAAATATCTAAAACAATCTTGATAATAATGAACAATGTTGAAAGACTGTCAGTTTCTTGTTTCAATACTTACTCTAAACTAGACTGATCAAGATAATGTGGGAATGGCATAAGCATATTCATATAAATCAACTGAAAGTCTAAAAATACGTCCTCATGTTTCTGTTCAGTTGATTTTCAACAAGGGTGCCAAGACAATTAAATGGGGGGGAGATTAATAGTCTTCAACAGATGGTGCTGCACCAGCTGAATTTCAACATAACAAAAGATTGAAATTGAAACCATCCCTGACATTATATACAAAAATCAATAATGAATGGATCAAAAACCTACTTCGAAAAAATAAAATGTTAAAAATCTTGGGCAAAAACATAATAGTAAATTTTTGCAATCTTAGATAAGTCAAAGCCTTCTAGTCTGTAATTAAAAGCACAAGAAAAAAGAGAGAAAAAAATAGATAAATTGGACTTTTAAAAAATTTAAAATTTTGTGCTGCAAATGATAACATCAGTGAAAACATAACCAACAGAATGGGAGAAAAATATGTATAAATCATTTATCTTATAATGAAATAGTATCCAGAATACATAAAAATAGAAAAAAATTTAACAAAATGAATGGAAGTCTTGCAGAATAAAAACTACATACATCATTGAAAGAAATTTAAAAAGACCGGAAAAATTTGAAAGATATTACTATGTTATTGGTTAGAATAACTAACACTGCTAAAATGACAATACTTTCAAAATTATCTGCAAATTATATAAAAACTCTGTTAACATCTCAGCTATTTTATATGCGAAAATTGAAAAGCTCATTCTAACATTTACATAAAGACACAAGGGTCCCTGAGTAGCCCGTCAACATTTTTTTTAAAGAACTTATTTGGAGGACTTACACCTCAATTTGAAGATATACTGCAATGCTGCAATAATCAAGTCATAATGGTATTGGCATAGTGATAAACATAGAGATCATTCAAGCAGAATGGACAGTCTGTAAGTCAAACATTATATCAATTGTCAATTGATTTTTCACAAGTGTTCAAGATAGTCTAATGGCAAAAAGTACTATTTTCAAAAAATGGCATTGGGATAACTAGCTACTCACTTGCAAAAGAATGATGTTGGACCCTACCTCACACCATATATGAAAATAAACTCACAATGGATCATAGATCTAATTCTAAGTGCTAAATTTATAAAACTTTTAGAAGAAAACATAGGAGTAAATCTTCATTAATTTGATTAGGCAATGTTTTCTTACATAGAAATCTAAGATGTAAGTGACAAAACAAACATCACTTTTATATAATCAAAATTAAAACACTCATGCTTTAATGGTCATCATAAGAAAGTAAAAAATAACCAAGAGACTGTAAGATAATGTTGGCAAATTATATATTTGACAAGTAACTTGCACTGAAGATATATAAAATCTCATAACCCAATAACAAAGAGATAAATAACCCAATTAAAACATGGGGAAAGGATTTGCATAGACACCTAACCAAAGAAGTCAAACAAATGGCAAATAAGCACATGAAAAGATGCGCAACACCATATGTTAGTCATTGGGGAAATGCAAATTGACACCACAATGAGATACCACTTCACACACAATAGAATGATTATAATAAAAAAGACAGATTAAATCAAGCATTAGTAAGGAAGTGGAGAAATTAGAACCCTTATGTATTTATTTTTGGTGGGAATATAAAATACTGCAGCTGCTTTGGAAAACAGCTTGGAAGCTCTTCACATATTAAACATATGGTTACCATGCAACCCAGCAATTCCTCTACTAAGTATATACTAAAGATAATGGAAAACCTATGTCCACACAATTATACATTCACAGCATCATTATTTATAATAGGAAAAACTGAAATACTTCAACTATTCATCAAGTGATAACTGAAAAAATAAAATGTGATCCATTCATGTAATGGAATATTATTCAGCCACAAAAAGGAATGAAGTACTGATATGTGCTGCCATATGGATGAACCCTGAAAACTTTTTGTTAAGTCAAAGAAGCCAGACACAAAATAAGACATGTTGTATGATTACCTGTATATAAAATGTGCAGATGAGACAAATTCATAAAGACAGAATGTAATTAGTGTTTTCCAGAACCTTGTTACACGGGGGTGTGAGGGTAGCATGTGCTGAGTGACTGCTAATTGGTATCAGTTTCTTTCTGGAGGTGTTGAGAATGAGATAGTGGTAGTGGCTGCACAACTCTGTGAATATACTAATATCCACTTATTATATATTTTTAAAGTATGTTTATCATTTATAAATTAAATCTCAGTAAAGCTTTTGTATTTAATTGAGTCTGAAGAGAGATTGCATTCTAAGAAAGCATAACTCAACGGGTAATACCTCCTTCCTTTGGTACACCAAAAGCTATATTCTCTTGTACTTGGACCCCACAGGCATCCATAGCATTGATTTTTACATAGCTCTGGTGAGGGCAGAAGAATCTTGAGCTCCTAGCAATAAACTGTGCTTCCAAGAGAAATGACAGGGTTTTTCAAGGACACTAAACCAACTACTTCAGCTCTCTGCATCTTGAGTAGATCTGGCTCTGATTACAGCACTGGATTCCAAGAATGTTTCCATGCATATTAAAAAGTGTAAAAACAATGTAATGTTTTGAGCAAGAAGATAGATACTATGTAAATTTTTGGCCAGAGGCAGGAGAAACATATGATACAAATGAGGAACAAATACATGAAAGCATTTGGAAATGAAGGAGTGAAGGGAAGGAGAGGGGGAGAAATAAATGAGAGAACAAATAAATAAGAATTTCAAGATAATGAGTGTTACCCAAAAATTAAAAGAAGAAAATATCATAATTAGTGACTCGGATTTGGCATGCTTATTGGGTTTGTGTGGTTAAGGAAGACCTGTCTTAGCAAGTAGCATTTCAACCAAGATTAGAAAAAAAAAGAGCAGTCATTTGAAACTTTGGAACAGGAATATTCCAGGTGGAGGAGCAGCAGTTTCAAAAGTCATTGAACAATGTATTAATTTGTTTTCTGTTGCTTATAACAAAATATCTGAAACTGAGTAATTTATAAAAACAAAAGGAATATATTTCTTACAGTTATGGAAGCCGGGAAGTACAAGGTCAAGGGAGTACATCTGCTAAGAACCTCCCAGCTGGTGGGGACTCTCTGCAGTATCCCAAGGCAGCCCAAGGCAGCACATAGCGAGCGGTCTGAACATGCTAACATGCTGGCTTGGGTCTCTTTTTCTCTTCTTCTAAACCCACCATTTCCCATTCCATTATAATGTATTAATCCATTAATGATATCAATCCATTCATGAAGGCAGAGCCCTCACAATCCAATCACCTCTTTAAGGTCCCGCCTCTCAATACTGTAACATTAGAAATTAAATTTCAAAATAAGTTTTGGAGGGGACAAATAATATTCAAACTATAGCAAGGAAGTAGAAGTAACCAGGATCATGGTAGTAAAGCTACTGTATAGCTTGCAAGTAAAAAGTGCTAATAAGAAGTGGTATAAAAGTGGATAGTGATCAGTGATGCAGGGTTTTGCAAGCCATGTCAGGAATTTGAATATTGTTCTGTTTGCAAAGGAAAGTAATTGTAAGGTTTTGTACACGAGAGGGTCACGATCTGATTTATGTTTCTAAAAACAAACAGAAGCATATTGAGTCATTGACAATATTTCCTAAACTGGATGTTTTATGTGGCAACGGAATAGTTGAATTTAATGAAGAAAGTAGTTACAAACTCAAATTCGCATTAATGATATATTAATCATAAAATACAAAATTTTATCGTGTCCCAACAGAAAAACTTTGTTTTGATAAAATGTAGTGATTCTCACACAAGATTTAGAAGCCAAAAATCAATATTTTAAAAGTAATATTTCATAAATAATATTTAATTTTGAAGATAGATATTCATTTTAATTTTACCATAGCTTTTAAATGATGCTTCATATATCCTTTAATGTCTATTTACTATAACTTGGAATAGGTTGCTGTTAATCTTTGGACACATTCAAAATATGGTAAGTACAGTGTCAGTGGATATCTACTTTTTATTATTTTGGAAAAGGATGGGAAGACAATTTGGGGGAACTGAATACAGGCAGGCCTGAAACAAACTTAATCGAGATGGTCCATGCCAGAGACTCCTGACCTCAACAATTGATTCAACCCAGCCTACTATAGTTGCCAGAAATGTGACAGCATTGGCATGTACTACGTTCTAAGAAGATAAGTGGTATAGAAGTAATTATTCCCAGGCCAAATTGCATTTGAACCTTAATGCAGTTGATTTGGAGTTTCTGTCTGATTGCATCACATTAGCAGATTTTAATAAGTAAATTACGACAGTGTGACTCTCAGAAGAGTTTAGGATAACTATATCAGTACAAACAAATCCCTCCCTGCTCCAAGAAATGTCTAGATTGAGTTTCTCAAAGGGCTTGGTGAATCTGATATTAGTCACTTGTTGTTATAAGCAGTAGGGTAACTTCATGGGGACCTGAATACAAAGGGAGATTGCCCCTACAATGAAAAGAGTGTTTCTGAGTCTCCTGCTTTAGCCATTTTCATGCAGCTGTGTTTGAGTGTCTTTTACTTGCATTCGAGACTTGTGTCTTTTATCAGTGTCTCTGGGTACCATCAACATTGCTTCAATCACACACCATCTGTCATTAACAGCTATTACTTTGTTTAATGTTGAATCTCCATCATTAACTGGAAACGAAAGACCCAGTTTAACTTAGGTTTATTTAAACAGACATGAAGTGTCACTTAAAATACGTTCTCAGTACATTCCTGAATATCTGTAGTTAAGGAAAATATTGTATTCTCATTCCCCTTTGGCAGAACATTAGATGTTTGGACTGATCTAAAGATACAGTAAAATTTTATAATAAAATGTATAGAATCTGAGAAAACTATATGCTTGGTACCTGTACTTATTACTTGCTTGAAGGCAATTGAGATTTGAGGTTAAAGACAAGTATATTGGATTTTAAAATTCCATAAGCAATTATCAGTCAGTTAAAAATATCCTACAGTAGAAGGCAATGTATATATTCATTTTACTCATTTCCAGTTTTTGATCACTTAGTGAAAGCAGTTATCTTTGAGAAATGACTAGGTCAATCTGAAAGTGGCAAAGAAAGAAATTAAGTAACAGGTATAGATCTGACTTCCATCTCCTGCGCTCTTCTTACAGAATAACTAACATTCTGTGATCTTGAATCTTGGTGGGATTTATGGTGGCTACAACCAATAGAGTATGGTTAAAAGTGATTCTATTTGACTTCCAAGATGAGTTCATAAAAAGACACATCTTCCTCCCTGCTCCCCTCTCTTTGTCTCTCTCTCTCAGGATGCTTCCTTTGGGGACCATTCTTCCATATTGTGAGGAAGCTTGGGCCATGTGGAGAGGCCACACTTGGGTGTTCTAACCAACAGCCTTAGCTAAGGTTTCAGTCAACAGCCAGCGCCTACCACCAGTCACGTGATGAAATGACCCTTCAGAAGATTCCATCCCCCTAGCCATCAAGTCACTTCAGCTGATGCCAATTGGAGCACAGATAAGTCAGCCTCCCCAATCCTAGACTTAATTGTAGAGTCATGAACAAAATAAATGTTCGTTGTTTTAAGACAGTAAATTCAGGGGTAATTATTTTTACAGAGCCATTGTAACTAAAATAACCCGAAGCTTATATATCCAACTACTTGATTGCCAAGCACAATTCTAAAATGATAAAAGTCAAATTCCTTATTATTCCCTCACATCTTGTTCCTAAGCAGTCTTTTTTTAAATCTCGGTAAATGACAATTTTATTTTTCCAGTTTCTTAAACTGTAAACCATAGGCTCATCTTTGATTTGTCTCTCTCTTACACCTGATACAAAATATGTCACTGTTAGCTTTAACTTCACACTGTATCCTAAATATGACAACTTTTCCCACATTCAGCACTTCTACCTGGTTTAAGCCATCAACAATTTTTATTTAGACTATTTCAGTAGCCTTCTGAATGGTCTTTCTGTTTAATCCCTATCTTTACTTTCTGTTGCTATAACAGAATACCTGAGACTTGGTGATTTATAAAGGAAAGAGGTGTATTTAGCTCATGAACCTGGAAGTTAGGAGGTCCAAGACTGGACAGCTGCATCTGGCTGGCTTCTGGTGAGAGCCACATGCTGCATCATAGCACAGTGTGGCAACCGAAGGGGGAGCAGGCATGTGCAGAGATCCAAGATGAGAGGCAGTTTTGTTTCATAACAATCCACTCTCTTAGTAACTAATCTGGTATTTTGAAAGCAAGAACTCACTCCCTTGAGAAAGGCATTAATTCCTCTTAACGATCTAATACCTTCTTAGGGACCCTGCCTCTTGTCATAGCCGCATTGGGAAACAAGTCTCAATGTGAGTTTTAGTGGGAGTAAGTTATATTTAAACAATAGCAACTCCTCAACTTCCTGTACCTTAATCTCCATACGACATCCAGAGGAATTCTTCTGGAATGCATTACTTCATTGCACCTTATGAGTAAAGAACAAGGTCTTTAAAATAGGCCCCCAGTGTTCTCTCTATTCTCATGGCCTCATATTCTTCTCCTTGCTCACTCAGCAGCAGTTACACTTGCCTCAGTGTTACTCCATGATCACACCACGTACTTTCTTGTCTTTGCTGTTTCTGCTCCCTGAAATACTTTTTTCATTAGTTACCGTGTTGCTCAGTTCTTCACTTCATTATGTACAAATATTTCCTCAGAGAAGCATTCCTTGATCAACTTATTTTTTAGCATGTTTTGTTTTCTGTTTATTACTTATCAACATTTGACACTGTTACCCATTATATATTCATTTGTTATATCTTAATACTTACTAAAATGTAAGGTTCATAAAGGCAAGAACTTTTTCTTTTTTGTTAGCTGATGTAATCCAGCACCTAGAATAATGCTTGGTATAAAGTAGCTGCTCAAGAAATATTTGTTGATTATAAAATCAGAAGGCTTCTAAAATCTCCTTATCCAGTAGTGTTGAAAAATAACAATAAGCTGTTATAGAATCTTTCCTACAGAAAGTAGAAAAAGATAGCTGAATATTTCCAAAGACCATTAATTTTATCTTTTATTGTGTTACTGCTATGTGCTAAGCACTTATATCTCAACATGGGGGCATGTAGAATACAGTTTATTATGGTATTTTAAAATTGTTGCCTTCAATGAACTTAAAAACAGGTATAATGAAAGGGTCCAGGTCCTATGATAGGATTTTTTAAAGAAAAGAAACAAGAGAACACAAAGGAAGGATTTTTTAATTCCATCTGGAGAAGACAGCTTAGAGAAACTCCATATGGAGTCTTGAAAGATAAGCACTTTGCCAAGTAAATGGAAGAGGTGGTATTGGAGGTACATGAGGGCATTCCAAGATTTAGGAGCAACATGAACAAAGAAATGCCTACATTAAAGAGTTTGGCATATTTGAGGCCTGCAAACCTCCTATGGATGGAGTTTGTGTAAAATGTAGTATTATGTGAAAGAGGAGATTAAAGAGGTAAGGGAGATGGTAAAATGTATAACAGGACTTCAATGTCATATTTGTTTGGCATTAATGTGTAGTGAATGGAGATCGTACAAAGGTTTTAAGCATGGCTCTTTCATATTTTAAGATTCTTAATGACTAAAGATGTGGCTAAATAATTTGGTCAGTCCATTTCCTTGTGTCTTATCCACACAGCACAATGAGCTTTCAGGCACACACAAATACTTCTCATAAATAGTTCTTCAAGGAAGGAATTGGACCAGCTGCATCAATCAAGTCTAAACAAGCTACAGTCATAGAAACACTATGTATTTGTTAAAAAAAAAAAAAAGTACAGTTCTCAGTTCTTTTTATGGGCCTAATTTTACGAAAAAATGCTAGGTACCTCAATTAAAAATAAATAAATGACAAGATTACGTATTTCAGAACTAGACTAAGTGTCAAAAATAGTGAAATTGCTAATTAAAGTCTGATGGTGTAGTATGAAGTCATTAAAAGCATGATTATGAAGATGCAATAACAAAGAGAAATACTATTATGTATAATATTAACTTAAAAAGTAAAATTCAAAACTGTATTTACCATGGGATTTGCAATAAATAGAAAAGAAGAATCAATGTGGTAGCTAGACTCCAAAATGGCCTCCAGTGGTATATTAGTCAGGGGTCTCTAGAGTGCCAGAACTAATAGGATATATATATATATATATATATATATATATATATATATGATACATATATCTTATTACATATGTTGAGATTTTATATATATATCTCTCTCAAAGGGAGTTTTTGAAGCATTAACTTACATAATCACAAGGTCCCACAATAGGCTGTCTTCAAGCTGCTGGGCAAGGAGAGCCTGGTCCAAGGCCCCAAACTGAAAAACTTGGAATCTGATGTTTGAGGGCAGGAAGCATCCAGCACGGGAGAAAGATGTAGGCTGGGAGGCTAGGCCAGTCTCCCCTTTTCACATTTTTCTGCCTGCTTTGTATTTGCTGGCAGCTGATTAGTTTCTGCCCACCAGATTAAAGGTGGATCTGCCTTCTCCAGCCCACTGACTTAAATGTTAATCTCTTTTGGCAACACCCTCACAGACACACCCAGGATTAACACTTTGTATCCTTCAATCCAATCAAGTTGACAGTATTAACCATCACATGTGGTTATTGCCTCCTGTTGTTTATTCCATATATAGTCCCCTTTTACATGGAATAGGGCTGACTTGTGCAACTAACAGTGTTCTGCAGAAATAACACTTAGTGAGTTCTAAGGTTAGTTTATAAAACATATTGTATGCTCTCTTTTGTTACTTATTGATCACTCACTCTAGGAGAAGCCAGTCATCACATCCATGAAGACACTCATGTAGCCCTACAAAGAGCTCTACATGATGAGAAAAATTGAGGTCCTCTGCCAATATTCAAAACAGACTTGCCAGCCATGTTCATGAGCCGTGGACTCAGATTGTTGAATCCTAGTCAAGTTTTCAGATGACTCTATCACCACTTGACATTTTGACTGTGTTGGGATAATTTTTTTTTTTTTTTTTTTTTCAAGCAACATAGGTCTTAGTGGTCAAGGGAGAGTAGGGTGAGTAGGGAGTGGGGAAGCTGCAAATTAATTGACAACAGACAGATTAACAAGAGAAAGCTTATTTCACATGCACATGTGAACACTTTAAAAGGACTGGTTCCCCAGACAGTCAGAGGTAGGGATTTATACAGAAGCTTAACAAAAGTGTGTGTGTGTGTTGTCAGGGGAGCAGTGGGGGAGTGGTCAGGGCTTCAAAAGGAAAGTATGGGAGGGTCTATTGGGCTGCTTTATACAATTTCTTATCCCAGTGCTAATGGGCAGTCTCCTTCCTGTCTGGAAGCTCCCTTTGAGGAGGATTTATTGCTGCTGAATTCTTGGAAAATACTGCTTTAATCATCAATCAAAAGGACATTCAGATGAGGCCTTTTTCACAGCTGCTATTGGTCCAAAAGTTTTCAGTTAAAAGTAGTTTTTATGTTATTCTGGGAGAGAAGTAGTTGTTCCCTTCAACTGCAACTTCATAAGACATTCTGAGTCATTATTACCCAGCTAAACCATTCCTAAATACCTAACTCATGAAACCATGTGAAATAAAATATTCACTATTGTTTTAAACTCTTATATTTTGGTGCAATATTTTAATGCAGCAATTAATAAGTAATTTAGCTGTACATTGTATTTCCAAAATTTTTCAATATGTGGTACTAATTTTATAATACAAATAAATAACGTTACCTATTTGATTTTGTGTAACAAAATAAAGGCTGGGCATAGTGCCTCACACCTATAAGCCCAGCACTTTGTGTAGGCCAAGGCAGGAGGATTGCTTGAGGCCAGGGTTTCAAGACTACCCTGGCCAACATAGCAAGAACCAGTCTCTAAAATTATATATAGTGCTAAGATTGCTAATGTGATTACTACTTTTCAGAAGATTTAAAATGCTAAAATAAAGAAGGAAGAAAAAGCTTAAAGCACTGGATTTTATTAGATCTTCGATTATGTAACATGAAAATAAAATTTTAGGACCCTGCAAATTTACTATACCACAGAGAAAAGTTAAGCCCTAAAAGTGAATTCATGTAACACAGCTATTTTTCCTCTTTAGTACATGCCTATTGCTTTCTGACATTTGTGTTGAGATGTTTTACATTATCCAGACTCCCTGTTCTTTATTCAAACTTAGATTAAATAACATTAAAAATAAGAGTGTTTATGATTGTTCATTCTTTACAATAGAATGTTAAACAGCCCCTTAGAGTATTATCAATATTAGCCAATCAAATTTTATGTCTGTTTGCCTTTGTATGAAAAATTGTTGTAATTCTGTTTAACATTTCCATTTTGAATTTTCCCACATATGGAGCACTGTTCACCATTTTTTGATGCAGTTCTGCTCCCTGAATAGCTGACCTCATACTTTGCACTTGAATAAACTCTTTTAACTAGATCCTGAGGCTTTTAATTATTTTAGGTTTACATTTTGTAATCCAGGTAGGACCCAAAGCAAGCTTCCTGTGATCCTCACTGCTTCATTAACATTTGGATCTTTGGTACTAGCACAATTGGCTTTCATTCATCTGACCTCACTGGAACTGGCAATGGTCCCTTCAAGGCTTTTCTCGGGTTTTGAATCTTTTCTGCCTTTGGCTGAGAATCAAACTCTATTCAAGTGCCCTGATTCCATGCTTGATGGAGCTAGAAGAATTGAAGCATTACTTTTATAGGTAGGAGTTTTGTGTGTTAATTCTCTAGAGATTCTGCCACTTCCAGGTTTGTGGTTTCCCTTTTCTTTGAGGTTAAGGGTGGTTTTTTGTTTGCTTGTTTGTTTTTTGCTTTTTGTTTTTTGTTTTTTTTTTTTTTTGTCTTACTTGCTAAAGTTTGCAGCCTTTCCTGTCATTGATATTTGGTCAAAGAGAAAACAGTTTCTGTTTGAAAAGAGAACAAGTGAAAGAAGTTAATCTTTATGGCTCAAGTAAAAGTTGTGATCTTTAAACTGCCGAGTTTCTTGTGCTTTGTTCAACTGACATGTCTAAACTTCATTTTTGTGTGGCCAAAATTTCCCTTACAATCTTGAATCACTTAAGAAAAGAACCCAAATTATAATCAATAGTCTATCCAAAACCAAGTCTTTCCTCTTAAGGAGAGATTCAAATATAGAAACTACAGCGGGATTCATGTGAAACACTTATGGGGCCACCTCCTGTTGCTATTTTAAAAAATGGTATCACATAACTTGTGAAAAAAAACAAAATTGTGGTGGCCAAACTGGGATACCTTTGAAATGCCTAATTTACTTGTACTCACAATCCAAAAAAGGCTGGCTCCATATTAAATAAAATAATTGGGAGAGGTGTTCTTAGTGATATTTGGAAGTTTCCAAAAGGGGTTCTAATAAAGTTATTTCTTTACAAAAGGAAAACAAAAACATGTCTAAAACAATTTGTGAGTTAAAAAAGATTTTGAAAATTTCTCCTCATCCACTCTCGGCCTCTCCTTTTCTTAATCTGATAATATCTGAACTACATGCCCGGATCTACTTCCTTCGCCTCCTCGTCTTCCTACTGTTTTGTCTCCATTTCTTCAACAGCCAGGGTCAGGTAGGGTAAAATCTGACTTAGATGATCAATCATAGTCAACGGTAGAACTTAAAGAAATAATTAATAAACTACCCGATTCTCACCAGGACCCTGTTGGTTTTGCCAAGAAATTTAAATTATCTATTTAAGTTCATGTCTGTTTCCACTTTGAGAAAAATAAAATTTATTTTAAATAGATAGCTAACACAAGCTCTTGCTGTGAGCACAAGCTCTTGTTGATGTGGATCCACACTATATGTAAGCAATTCCACCTTATGACAAGATTCCATTGCTTAGAGTAAACAAAAAATTTAAATGGTATGTGTCACAAATACTCCTGTATCAGCATACAAGTCTCAGCCTCTAACTTTTCAAATAGGTCTCAAAGGACTCACACTTGCCTTCTAGTTACATTAGCCCCCATCCATCTTATAGAAAGAGACTTCTAGGAATTATATAATACCCACATGCATTTCTCCCAAAAAGGGAAAATTGTATTTAGAAAAAAACGATAAAACTGTGTAACTAGATATAATGATGTTTTCAAAATCAAATTCAATTGCATTGCATGTTGCCATAGAACGCACTCAATTATTGAGCAATGAAAGATTACAAAACCTTCTAAAGGTAGTGCCTGATTAGTTATGATCCAAGTCTTCCAATGATATTGGAAGAATCATCTTTGCCACCTCAATCAGTGTTCATATAGATCCATCAAAAACTCATTCAAATGTTAAATAACATCATTTGAGAACTTAAACACTAAAAGGGATCAAGCCTATAATTTCCTTTTATTTTTCTTTTATTATTATTTTTTTAATTTCAACTTTTCTTTTAGATTCATGTGCAGGTTTGTTACCTGGATATATTGCATGACGCTGAGGTTTGGGGTAATAATGATCCTGTCACCAGATAGTAAGCATAGTACCCGATAGTTAGTTTTTCAACCCATGCCCCTCTCTTTTTCTCCTTTCCCCCTCTAGAAGTCTCCAGTGTTGACTGTTTCCATCTTTATGTCCATAAGTACCCAATGTTGAGCTCCCTTTATTCATGAGAACTTGATATATTTGGTTTGAGTTCCCACATTAATTCACTTAGAATAATTACCTCCAGCTGCACCCATGTTGCTGCAAAGGATATTATTTCATTCTTTCTTATGGTTGTGCAGTATTCTATGGCATATTCCATGGTATATGTACCACATTTTCTTTAGCGAATCTACCATTGATGGAAATGTAACTGAAGGTGAGTTCTTTACTATAATAGACTTATGTTATACATTCCATGTTGTACATTTCAAGTGTTTGCTATTGTAAATAGTGCTGCAATAAGCATATGAGTGAATGTGTCTTTTTTGTAGACTGATTTATTTTCCTTTAGGTATATACCCAGGAATGCAGTTGTGGATTGAATGGTAGTTTTGTTTTAAGTTCTTTGAAAAACCTCCACACTGCTTTCTACAACGACTAAACTAATTTACATTACCACCAACAGTGTATAAGCATTCTCTTTTCTCCATAGCTTCACCAGCATCTGCCTTTTTTTTTTTTTTTTTTTCCCCCCACTTTTTACTAATAGCAATTCTGACTGGTGTGAGACAATATTGCATTGTGGTTTTGACTTCAATTTTTCTGATGATTAGTGATAAAGAGCGTTTTTTGTATGTTTATTGGACACTTGTATGTCTTCTTTTGAGAAATATCTGTTCATGTTTCCTGCCCATTTTTTCCCCTCAAATTTTTAGGTTTAGTGGGTACATGGGCAGGTTTGTGACATGGGTCAATTGTGGGTTGTTGGGGTTTGATGTAAAAATGATTTTGACAGCCAGGTAGTGAGCATAGTACCCAGCAGGTAATTTTTTAGCCTTCACCCTCCTCCCACCCTCCACCTCCAAGAAAGCTGTGGAGTCTATTGTTCCCTTCTCAGTGTCCATGTGTACTCAGTGTTTAGCTCCCTCTTATAAGTGAGAACATGTAGTATTTGGTTTTCTGTTTCTACATTAATTCACTTAGAATAATAGCCTCCAGCTGCACTCATGCATCCATGCTGCTGCAAGCACACAATTTCATTCTTATTTATGCTTTGCCCATTTTTAATGGAATTTGTTATTTGCTTTTTAAATTGTTTAAGTTCCTTATAGATTGAATATGAGACCTTTGTTAAATGCAGTAGTTTGTTTACTCTGTTGGTATGGTCTTTTGTTGTGTAGAAGTTCTTTAGTTTAATTACATCCCATTGGTTAATTTTTTTTTTTTTTTCCATTTGTTGCAATTGCTTTCAGCCTCTTTGTAATGAAATCTTTGCCCATTCCTATGTGTAGAATGGTTTTGACTAGGTTGTATTCCAGGATTTTTATAGTTTTGGGTTTTATATTTAAGTATTTAATCCACCTTGAGTTGATTTTCGTATAAGGTGTAAGGAAGAGGTCCAGTTTTGATCTTCTGCATATGGCTAGCCAGCTATCCTAGCACCATCTATTGAATTTGGAGTCCTATTTCCATTGCTTATTTTGTCAACTTTGTCAAAGATCAAATGGCTGTAGGCATACAGCTTGATTTTGGAGTTATTATGATCCACTGGCCTATGTGTCTGTTTCTGTACCAGTACCATGCTCTTTTGGTTACTGTAGACTTATAGTACAGTTTGAAGTTAAGTAATGTGAGGCCTCCAAGCTTTGTCCTTTTTGCTTAGGATTGCTTTAGCTATCCAGGTTCTTTTTTTTTTGGTTCCACATGAAATTTAGAGAAGTTTTTTTGTGTTTTTTTTTTTTTTTTTTTTTAATTCTATCAAGAAATGACATTGGCAGTTTGATGGGAATAGCCTTCAAAATATATAAAAAGAAGACAGACTATTCTCTGTAAAGGCCATGTAACACTCCAATACTTTGAGAAATCAAAGTTCTTTGAGAAATCTCAAAACTGCTTTCTTCAGTGACAGAACTAATATATATTCCCAGCAACAGTGTATAAGCATTCTCTTTTCTCTAAGGATACCAGATGGTAGAGGATGGATGATTGTACAGAATCTGAGAGCAATTAAAAACATAGTTATTCCTCAGCATCTAGAAGTGCCAAATTCATATACATTGTCAGCTGCCATTCCAACTGAAGGTGAGTTCTTTACTATAATAGACTTAGGTTATACATTCCTTAGTATTTCTATGAATACAAATAGTTCATTTATCTGTTTTCACTTTGGAAAACAGACAATACACATGGACAGTCATGCCTCAGTACTATACTAAGAGCCGAACTTTTCACAGATATTAAAAGATGTCTCTCAGATACTGACTTTAAAAATATATTTTAGTACAATAGATAGATAATGTACTCCTCTGCTCAGAGTATAATCAAGTCTCTATTGAAAACAGAATTCACTTGTTATAACAATTAGCCTTAAAGAGACACCTTTTTTTTTTTTTTTTATAACAGTAAGCCTTAAAGAGCCTTTTTTTTTTTTTTTTTTTTTTTTGAGACAGAATCTCACTCTGTCGCCCAGGCTGGAGTGCAGTGGCACGATCTCGGCTCACTGCAAGCTCCGCCTCCTGGGTTCACGCCATTCTCCTGCTTCAGCCTCCCAAGTAGCTGGCACCTGCCACAATGCCCAGCTAATTTTTTTGTATTTTTAGTAGAGACAAGGTTTCACCGTGTTAACCAGGATGGTCTCTGATCTCCTGACCTCGTGATCCACCCACCTTGGCCTCCCAAAGTGCTGGGATTACAGGCGTGAGCCATCGCGCCCGGCCGAGACACAAGGCTTCTAAAGGTAAACTTCAATTTTGTCAAAAAAAAGAGTAAAGTACTTAGGCCATCTAATATCAAAGGAAGGAATTTTTATTAATCCAGACAGACTAAAAGAGATCTTAGCTTTTCTACCACCAACAACCAAGAAAGTGTTGAGAGGGTTCGGGGGACTGACAGGATATTATACAAAGTGAATCTCAAGCTATGTCTTAAAATGCCAGCCCTTATACGCTATCTTAAAACAAGACATACTGGACCCTCTAGATTGGACAAAAGGTCAACTAACATTAGAAATGGTAAAAAATTACCTTGCTAATACCTCAGCTTTGGGGCATCCAAATTATAATTTTTCATTTTCATTATATATACATGAAAGTAGTGCCAACACTTTTGAGGGTCCTAACTCAAAAACACTGAGACCAAAATGAACCTGTTACGGTATTATAGACAGCAGTTATACCCAGTGGCTACAGGACTACCACCTTGTGGCACCGCCATAATAGTCACTGCTTTGTTGGTTAAGACAACTGAAGAAATTGTAAAGGGGACACCCCATAGTGTTTTCATCCCTCATTTTGTGAAATCATTGCTAACCTTCACCACACTCAATGTTATTCAGTTAGCAGATTAGCTTTATATGAAGTTTTACTTCTCTCAGCTTCTCATATCACCATCTCTAGGTATAAAAATCTAAGTCCTGCAGTTCTTGTGCCTTCACTTTCAGATGAAACACTGCACAATCGCATAACTTCAACTTTTCAACTTCTCTGTCCTAGGAGAAGAGAGTCTCCTTAATTATGCTGATGTAGTTTGGTTTAAAGATGGATCTTAAAGGATGCATCTGGGATTTACCACGCAAGCTACTCAATATTATCTTTAACTGAAGAAATAGAATGTGCCTACCTTCCCGAAGTCACCTGAGTTCCAAAAGCAGAATTAATTTTATTGATAAGGGCTTGTTGATTGTCAAAAAGAGCAACTGCTAATATCTATACAAACAGTAGATATGCTTTCAAACTAGCTCATAATTATGGAATGCAATGGGAACAGAGATAATTTTTAACCTCTTCTAGCCAATTCATAGAAAATGGGCAGATAATTTTACAGCTGTTGGAAGCTATATTATTCCCAAAATCGCTGGCCACAATTAAAATTTCAGGCCATTTGAAATCAGATACACCAGAAAGCAAAGGAAATCAACTAGTTGATAAGGTAACACAAAGCTGTTCTAAATGCATCTAAACAAACAAACAAATGAACCAACAGAAAATAAAATCTATATTAACTTAAAAAAAAAAAACAACTCTGAATTTAACATAAAATTAGCTCAATCCAGAGCTCCAATATTAGAACAGAAAAGTTGGAAAACAAAAAGGAAACGTGTTCCCCCAAAGAAGAGGTATAGTGTGGGCCAAACAATTTGCTTATACTTGGTGCTGACCTACGGTTACCATTTTTAACCTATATACCAGACCTAACTCACTGGAGCCCTGACAAAACCATTGCTTGGGAAAAACAATATTTTTGGAAACCTCTGACTATAGCTCATAAGGTATAAAATTGCTATTACTTTTGTTAAAAATATAATCCAAGGAAATTATTACATAGCTCTCAAGGACATTTTCCTTCACTTGAGGCCCCTTTTCAGGCATAGCAATTAGATTTCACCCAGTTACCATCTTCAAAAACATACAAATATGCTCTGGTAATGATTTGCACATTTTCTGAATGGGTAGAGGCATTTTCACACAAAATAGCAACAGGCTTGTTGGTGAGTAAAATTCACTTAGAAAAAAATATTCCAACCTGGGGAGTTCTGGAAACTCATAGCAATAGTGGTACTCCCTTCACTAGACAAATAATTCAATTCATGTGCAAAATTTGGCCCATTCTGCAACATTTCCATTGTGTTTACCATCCCCAGTCATCTGGGTTAGTGGAATTGATCAACGGAATAATCAAATTCAGTTCAAAAAATCAACTGAGGCTTTTAAAATTTCTTGGCCAAAAGCTCTTCCATGGATTCTTCTTAATCTAGGGTCGTACATTTTTGGCAAGCACCAGTTATCCCCATTCAAAATGATAAAAGGCAGACCTATGAAATTGTCTCCAGGAAACTGTATGCCTTTAATAGTGAAGGGAGACACCTTTAGCTATAGCAATGGCCTTATGATACAATTACATACAAATTATAAATTAGTAAAAGAATGTTTTCACTGTGAACTCCCAGAAAACAAAACTTCCAAGGACCATGGACTTCAACTAGGAGATTTTGTCTATTGGAAACAATATTTAAAAAAAAAAAAAAAAAAAAAAAAACAAAGCAAAAAAACAACCAAAAAAATTTCTCCTTTACCAAAGTGGTATGGACCTTATCAGGTACTCCTTACCAACCCTTGCACTGCTAAGTTAGAAGGCATAAATTCATGGATTCGTATGTATTATCTAAAGAAGGCTGAGACTTCTGATTTCACTGTTTCTCCAGAAGGTGACCTCCAACTTTGAATTAACTTGACACCAGGCTGAGAAAAAGATGGCATGTCATATAGACAGTTAAAACTCACAACTGTGGACCAGGCTTCTAGCTAAATAAATGTTTAATACTAAAAATTGTTAAGAAATGCTTCTTTTATAAGCTCTCACTAAAATTCTTTTTATCCTTAGTCCTTACATCCTGGTACTACAACCACCAGCTGTTGCCCATGAAGAAAACCTCTTTTTTGCAATGATTCCCAAACTATGCTAATAGATTACACAAAAATTCTTGCTGTATATGTGGCCTCATGCTCCGGATCAGTGGTTCTGGCCTACCATGGTGGGTATCACTCCTCCAAGGGCAAGACTGAATACAGTATAAAAATTTTATTCATTCATCACAGAAATAGTCTGACACCCTTAATTCTAGTATGACTAAGGATAATGTATAACACTGCCCTATGAATGATACTTTAGTAAATAAGGGACATAGGAAGAGCTCCTTGGTAGAAGAAAACTGGCACACTATCTTTTGCTCTGGCACTACCCCAACTAAAAGAGAAGAAAATGATGATACCCCAATCAACAACTCAATTTCAGAATGGTATAATACACATTTCATATGGGTTTATTTGGCTCACCTCTTTTGACTAGCTTTGTCAAAATGTACCTTAATTTGGGGAACAGAAAAATTACACCAAAGATAAATAGCCCAACTGAACATAGAGATATAAGATACATACCCAAAGAATGGTATATCCACATCATTTTATTACGAAGTACTGATTGGCAAGTCACTAATTAGGCACAATAACTGATTATTTATTGGTTAGTGGATATAGGATGGATACCCAAAGAATGGTTTATCCACATCATTGTATTACAAAGTACTGACTGGCATGCCACTGTGTTACAAGTACTGATTACAAAGTACTGATAGGCAAATAACTGATTATTTATTGGTTAGCTCCCAATAAAACATCTTGGCTGTGTGGCACTAATCTATAGCTATGGTTACCCACAGGATGGTTAGGATGATATTCACTAGGTTATGCTTGGGCACCAGGTTGAGTAGTTCACACCCTGTTACTTGTCTTTCAACTACAGCCTCTGCCCAAGGAAGCCCCACAGACTGGAACATCTAATACCCCAATGAGCTTGGTGCAGAAAGCTTAGGATAAAAGTATCTGATTGGGCCAATTACTAAGGAAGCCACTGGAAGGAGATCCAGTCAAACGAGAACGATCTAGGTGGTCCCTGTAGCTGTCTTATGGGCAAAATTCCTTGGGGTATTTGCCATACCAGTGGCACACCCACAGCAACACTGCCCTGCCTGAAGATCTCCTGCTGTCGATCTACTGCATGAACAGACCACACACAGGCATACTCCACAACCCACTCTGATTCTGGCAAGCACAGAGGATCAGTGGGCCTCCAGAATTCCGTAGATCTCCCAGTGAACTAACCTTCAGCTTGAGTCAGAGTGACTCAAGTTAAAGGAGAGGAAAGCGCAGCTTGGCAGGGCCCCCTTTGAGGCTAAGGAATTACAGGCAGAGTGGAGTGACAGTGATTGGAGAGGGGTCCCCTAAGGCCTGGGAATGGACCTAGCAAGGGAGTCATCTGTCCTCCCGTCCCCCATATTTCTTTCCACATAGAACAGCTGTGAATGCACTAAAATACAAAAGAGCCATGTCATTAAGAGCCTGTCTGTTGGACATTACTCTTAGGTGTCATCTACTGGATTGCAGCCTGCACTACATCAACAACAACAACAAAAGATTTCTTCAGTATACCTTGCCTGTGAAACCCAACACAGGAATTTAGCCACAAATAAAGATCCCATGCAGAGTCTTGGCCCTCTGAAAGCACCCAGAAGTGAAGCCAATAGACTATTCTCAACTTACACCAAAGTCAAACTCAGGGAAATAAAGTATATAAAAACAAAAAGCCCCATCCAAAAGACAGCAATTCAAAATGATAAAGGAATGCCAGGACTTTCAGATGAGAAAGAATTAGCCTGAGAACAATGCCAATGAAAAAAGTCAGTGTCCTCTTACCTCCAAATGATGGCCCTAACTCCCTAGAAACAGTTCTTAACCTGATTGAAATGATATCCACAGAATTTAGAATCTAGATGGCAAGGAAGACATTCAGGAGAAAGATGAAACCTGATGTGATTTGGATATTTTGTCCTCTCCAAATCTCATGTTGACCTGTGACCTACAATATTGGAGGTGAATCTAGTTAAAGATTTTGGGTCATGGGGGCAGATCCCTCATGAATGGCTTGGTACTTTTCTCACAATAATGAGTATGTTCTCACTCTGAGTTCACACAAGATCTAGTTGGTTAAAAGAGTATAGCACAGAAAGACAAAAATAATATGTTCTCACTTATTTGTGGTAACTTAAAGTCAAAACAATTGAACTCATAGACAGAGTAGAAGGATAGTTACCAGAGGCTGGGAAGTGTAGTGGGTACCCAAAAAATTAGTTAGAAAGAATGAATAAGATCTACTATTCTATTTGATAGCCCAATAGGATGACTGTAGTCAATAACTTAATTGTAGATTTTTAAATAACTTAAAGAATGTAATTGGATTATTTGTTACTCATAGGATAAATGCTTGAGGGGATGGCTACCCCATTCTCCATGACATGCTTATTTCACATTGCATGTCTTTAAAAAAATAGTAATTTTTAAAAAATAGTGTAGCACTTACTCCCGCCCCCACGCCCCCCACCACCACCGCGCACACACCATGTTTCACAGCAACTCCTCCTTTGCCTTCTACTATGATGGAAAGCTTCCTGAGGCCCTCACCATTAGCAGATGCTGTTGCCATGCATTCCTGTACAGTCTTCAGAATCATGAGCCAAAATAAATCTCTTTTCTCTATAAATTACCCAGTCTCAGGTACTTCTTTATAACAATGGAATTGAGTTAATACAAAATTAATGGTAATGGGAAGTGGGGCATTGCTACAAAGATAACACAATATATGGAATCAGCTTTGGAACTTGGTAGCTGGCAGAGGTTGAAAGCGTTTGGAGAACTCAGAAGAAGACAAGAAGATGTAGGGAATAGTTTGAAACTTCTTAGAGGATTGTTAAGTGGTTGTAAACAAAATGCTGGTAGAAATATAGACAGTGAAGCCAGGCTGACAAGGATTCTGATGGAAATGAGAAAGTTTTTTGAAACTGGAGTAAAGATCACTCATATTATGCCAAGCAAAAAAAAAAAAAAAAAAAAAAAAAAAAAAAAAAAAAAAAAAAAAGACTGCATTATGCTCATGTCCTAGGGTTCTGTGGAAGTTTAAATTTAAGAGTAATGACCTAAAGTATCTGGAAGAATAGATTTCTAAGCAGTAAAGTATTCAGGACATGACCTGGCTGCCTCTAACAGCCAATGATAAGCTAGCAAAGGAATGATTTAAAGTTGGAACATATATTTGAAAGGAAAGAAGAGCGTAAAAGTTTTAAAAAGTCAAAACCTAGCAGTGTGGTAGAGAAGGAAAGAATATTTTCAGGGGAAGAATACTGAAGAGCAACTATATGCTAGAGAAATTTACATGACTAAAGGAGATCCAACTGCTAATATCTGAATCAATGAAAAAAAAAAGCCTCAAAGGCATTTCAGAAATATCTGAGGCAGCCTGTTCCATCACAGATCCAGATGCCTAGGAGAAAAGACTGGCCCATGGGACCAGGGAAAGGACCCTGATGCCCTGTGCACTCTTGGTACACTGTTCCAAACATCTAGATTGCTCCGGCTCCAGCCTCAGCACAAACTGTCCCAGATACAGCTTTGACCACTGATTCAGAAGGTACAAGTGGTAATTCTTGACTGTTTCCATGTGTTGTTAAGTCTGCAGCCTTGCAAAATTCAAGAGGTAAGGAAAATTAGTAGCTTACTCCTGGATTTCAAAAGATGTATGGAAAAGCCTGGGTTCCCAGAAAGAGGCCTGCTGCATGGGCATACA
This sequence comes from Chlorocebus sabaeus, assembly GCF_047675955.1. Taxonomy (NCBI): domain Eukaryota; kingdom Metazoa; phylum Chordata; class Mammalia; order Primates; family Cercopithecidae; genus Chlorocebus; species Chlorocebus sabaeus. Next base: position 60,032,323 of record NC_132933.1, read on the forward strand.
CCCTTCAGAGAACATCTAATAGGGTAGTGTGGAAGGGAAATATGGGGTTGGACACCCCACAGAGAGTCCCCATTAGGGCACTGCCTAGTGGAGCTGTGGAAACAGAGCTGCAGCTTTCTAGACCCCAAAGTAGTAGATCCATTGGCAGCTTGCACCTTGAGCTTGGAAAAGCCACAGGCACTCAACTTCAACCCATGAGAGTAGCCACAGGGGCTGCATCATGCAAAGGCATATGGGTAGAGCTGCTCAAGGCCTTTGGACCCTACCCCTGCACCAGTGTACCCTGGATTCAGGACATGGATTCAAGGATTATTTTGGAGCTTTAAGAATTAAAGTCTGCCCTCCTGGGTTTCAGACTTCTGGGGGGCCTATTGCCCCTTTCTATTGGCTATTTTCTCTATTTTGGAATGGGAATGCCTACCCAATGCCTGTACTACCATTGCATCTTGCAAGTAAATAGCGTGCTTTTTATTCCACAGGCAAAAAAAAAAAAAAAGTGGAAGAAATATACCTAGAGTCTCGGGTGAGATTTTGGACATTTGAGTTAATGCTTGGAACTAGTTAAGACTTTGGGAGATTATTGGTAAGGGATAATTTTATATTGCAATCTGAGAAGAACCTAAAATCTGGGGGGCCAGGGATAGAATGATATGGTTTGGATATTTTATCCTCCAAGTCTGATGTTAAAATATGACCTCCAATTTTGGAGGTAGGCACAGTAGTAGGTGTTTGTATTACTGGGATAGATCCCTCATGAGTGGCTTAATGTTGTCCTCATGATAATGAGTGAGATATTGCTCTGAATGCACATAAGATATAATTCTTTTAAAAAGTGTGGTACCCCTTCCACTCCCTCTCTCACCATCTGATGTATCAGCATGCCCTTTGTCTTCTGCCATGATTGAAAGCTTCCTAAGGTCCTCGCCAGGAGAAATGTTGGTGCCATGCTTCAAGTACAGCATTCAGAATCATGAGCCAAAATTAATCTCTTTTATTCATAAACTACCCAGTCACAGGTATTCCTTTACAGCAACATAAATGAACTAATACAAAACCCAATTCAAGGAAACCAGTAAAATGATCCAATAGAAGAAACATGCATAGCAATTTTACAAAAGAACCAAACTCAGCTTATAGAACTGAAAAAAATTACTACAAGAATTGTATTAACAAAAGAATACAGCAAGCTAATAAAAAATTTCAGAGTTTGAAGACCAGTCTTTGGAATCAACTCAGTTAGACATTTTTTAAATGAATTTTTAAAAGTGGCCAAAATGTCTGAGAAATATAGAATTATATAAGGAGACCAAACCTGCAACACATTGGCATTCCTGAGAGAATAAGAAACTTAGAGAACATATTTGATGATATAGTTCATGAAAATCTTCCCTACCTTGTTAGGGAAGTTGACATGCAAATTCAAGGGAAAAAAAAAAAAAACTACAATATACTATAGAAGATGACCATTCCAAAGACACATACTCACGAGATCATCTAAGATCAACATTGAAGAAAAAAATCTTAAAGGAAGCTAGAGATAAGTGTCAGGTGACAGAAAAAGGGAACCCCATCAGGCTAGCAGCTGACTTTCTAATGGAAAAGTCACAAACCAGAAGAAATTGAAGGCATATTTTAGGATCAATAAAGAAAATAAATTCCAACCAAGAATTTCATATTATGCCAAACTAAGCTTCTTAAGTGAAGGATAATTTTTTTTTTTTTTTTTTTTTTTTTTTTTCAGAAAAGCAACAGCTAAGGGAATTTATTACCACTAGGCCAGTCTTACAGGAGGACGTTAGGAAAGTGCTAAACACTGAAATGAAAGAACAATTACTGTTACCACAAAAACAGTACTTAATGTACCTAAGTACCTTGCCCACATACACTAAAAAACGACTATACAATCAAGTCTATTTTATTATTATTTTTTGAGATGGAGTTTTGTTCTTGTTGCCCAGGCTGGAGTGCAATGGTGCGATCTTGGCTCACTGCAAGCTTTACCTCCTGGGTTCAAGCAATTCCCTTGCCTCAGCCTCCCATGTAGCTGGGATTACAAACATGTGCCAGCACACCTGGCTAATTTTGTATTTTTAGTAGAGATGGGGTTTCACCATGTTGATCAGGGTGGTTTCGAACTCCTGACCTCAGTTAATCTGCCCACCTCACCCCCCCAAAGTGCACAATGAAGTCTATAAAATAACCAGCTAACAACACAATGACCAGGATCAAAACCTCAAATATCTTTATTAAGCTTGAATGTAAAGGGTCTAAATACTCCACTAAAAGGAGAGAGTGGCAAATTGGATTTAAAAAACTACAAGCCACAACTTTCTACTGTCTTCAAGAAAGCCATGTCACATGTAATTACAACCACAGGCTAAAAGTAAGGGAATGGAGAAAAATCTATCATGCAAAAGAAAAAAAAAAAAAAAAGAGCAAAGGTTGCTGTTCTTTCAACAGATAAAACAGACATTAAATGAACAACAGTCAAAATGGGCAAAGAAGTGCATTACATAATAATAAATGGTTCAATCCTATAAGAAAATTTATCCTAAATTTATATGCACCCAACATAGGAACACTCAGATTCATAAAACAAGTTTTTCTCAACCTACAAAAAGTCTTAGACAGTCACACAATAATAGCGAGGGACTTCAACATCCCACTGACAATGTTAGATCTTCAAGGGCAGAAAATTAACAAGGACATTCTGGACTTAAACTTGACACTTGACCAATTGGACACCTTAAAGACATCTACAAAATACTCCATCCAAGAATTCCAGAAAATACATTATTCTCATATGCACACAGAACATACTCCAAGATTGACTACATGCTCACCCATAAAGCAAGTATCACAAATTAAATATATATATATACACATATATATAATATATATATTATATGTATATATATAAATCATATCAGGCACACTCTTGGATTACAGGGCAATAAAAATAGAAATCAATATTAAAAAGATTTCTTAATACCAAAAAAATTACATGCAAATAGACAACTTTCTCCTGAATGACTTTTGGTAAACAATGAAATTAAGGCATGAATCAAAAAATTCTTTGAAATTGTTAAAAATAAATACAACATACCAAAGCAGTGTTAAAAAGTTTTATAGCACTAACAGACTACAAATTGGGTTCAGTGTATACTGCTCGGGTGATGGGTGCACAAAAATCTCACAAATCACCACTAAAGAACTTATTCATGTAACCAAATACCACCAGTTCTCCAAAAACCTATGGAAATATATATTTTTAAAAGCCTACATCAAGAAGTTAGTTAAATTAACAATCTAAAATTGAACCTACAGGAACTAGAACAGCAAGAACAAACCAACCCCAAAACTAGCAGAAGAAAATAAATAACCCACATCAGAGCAAACTGAGCAAAATTGAAAGCCAAAATTCCATACAAACGATTAACAAAACCAAAAATAAATTGTCGAAAGAATAAACAGAATGGATAGACTTCAAGCTTAATAAAGAAAAAAAAAGAGGGGAGATTCAAATAAACACAGTCAGAAATTACAAGGTGATATAACAACCAATTTCACAGAAATAGAAAAGATCCTTAGAGACTATTACAAATACATCTATGCTCAAAAACTAGGAAATTTGAGGGAATGAATAAATTGCTAGGATCACCTCCCAAGATTGATCTAGGAAAAAATTGAAACCCTGAACAGACCAATAATGAGTTCTGAAATTAAATCAGTAATAAAAACTTACCAATAAAAAATTTCTGGACCAGATGGATTGACAGCTAAATTCTATTAGACATAGAAGAGGTGGTACCAATTCTACTGAAACTACTCCAAAAAATTGAGTATGGAAGAATCCTTCCTAATTCATTCCATGAAACCAGAATCATCCTGATACCAAAATCAGGTAGAAAAGCAATGAAATAAAGGAACATTTCAGGCCAAAATCCCTAATGAAGACAAAAGCAAAAATTCTCAATAAAATACAAGCACATCAATTCCAGTAGTAAGTCAAAAAGTTAATTCACTATGATGAAGTAGGCTTTATTCCTCGGATGCAAGTTGGTTAAACATACACATATCATTCAATATCATTCACTACATAACAGAATTAAAAACCTTATGATTATCTTAATACACAGAGAAAATGCTTTCAATGAAATCCAACATTTCTTCATGATAAAATTCCTTAATAAACTAGACATTGAAGAAACATACATCAAAATAAGAAGAGCCATCTATGAAAAAGCCACAAGCAGCATCATACTGAATAGGCAATAGCTGAAACTACTCCTTTTGAGAACTGGATCGAGAGAAAGATGCCCACTTTCACTACTCCTATTTAACATAGTACTGAAAATCCTCTCCAGAGCAATTAGACAAGAGAAAAAAATATAAAAGACGTCCCAATAAGAAAAGAATAAGTCAAACTGTCTCTCTCCACTATGTAATTCTATACCTGCAAAAAACCTAAAACCTCTACCAAAAGGCTACTGGAACTAATAAACAACTTCAGAAAAGTTTCAGTATATAAAATTAATGTACTAAAAATCAGGAACATTTCTATACACTTAGTAATGGTCAAGCTGAGAGTAAAATCAAGAATGCAATCCCATTTACAATAGCTACAAAAAAATAAAATACCTAGAAATGTGACTAGTCAAGGAGGTGAGATAGCTCAACAAGAACTACAAAAACTGCTGAAAGAAATCAGAGGCAACACAAACAAATTGAAAAACTTTTCATGTTGATGGATTAGAAGAATCAATATCATTAAAATGGCCATACTCCTCAAAGCAATTTACAGATTCAGTATGATTCCTACCAAATTACCAAAGATATTTTTTGCACAGAATTAGCATAACAAAATTTCTAAAACTTATATAGAACCAAAAGAACACAAATAACCAAAGAAATGCTAAGCAAAAAGGACAAAGCTAGAGGCCTCACATTACCCAACTTCAAATTATACTACAAGGCTATAATAACCAAAACAGCATGGTACCAATACAAAAACAGATACATAGACCAATGGAACAGAATAGAAAACTTGAAAATAAAACTAAACACCTATAGCCATCTGCTCCATGACAAAGTCTAAACAAATAAACAATGGTGGAAAAAACTCTCTATTCAGTAGAAAGTGCTGGAGTAACTGGTTATCCATATGCAGAAGAATGAAACTGGACCACTACCTTTTACCATATATAAAAATTAAATCAAGATGGAGTAAAGGTTGACATGTAAGACCTCAAAATATAAAAATGTTACAAAAAACTCTAAATAATACCATTCTTGATATCGACCTTGGCAAAAAATGTATGGCTATGCCCTCATAAAAACTGCAACAAAAACAAAATTGAGTGTGACCCAATTAAACTAAAGAGATTCTGAAGAGCAAGAGAAACTATCAAGGTCATATATAGACAACCTACAAAATGGGAGAAAATATTCAAAAAGTATCCATCTAAAAAAGGTTTAATATCCAAAATCTATTAGAAACTTAATCCAAGAAGCAAAAAGCAAATAACCCACTAGAAAGTGGGCAAAGGACAGGACAAAACACTTCTCAAAAGAAGACATACAAACCGCCAAAAAACATAGAAAAATTATCATTATCAGTAATCATCAAAGACATAAAAATCAAAATGACAATGAAGTATCAAATCACACCAGTTGGACTTTTTTTGTTGTTTGTTTAAGTCAAAAATTAACATATGTTGATGAGGTTCTGGAGGAAAGACAACACTTATATACTGTTCGTTGGAATAAAAATTAATTCAGCCAGTATGGAGAGCAGTTTGAAGATTTCTCAAAGAACTAAAAGTTGTGCTACCAATTGACCCAGCAATCCAATCCTGTTACTCAGTACATACTTCCCCCAAATAAATTATTTTATCGAAAAGACACAGGCACTTGTGTGCTCATCAAAGCACTATTCACAATAACAAAGACATGCAATCAACCCCAGTGCCCATCAACAGTGAATTGGATAAAGAAAGTGTGGTACATATACACCATGGTATTCTGCACAGCCATTTAAAACAAAAGAAATTATGTTCTTTGCAGCAACGTAGATGCAGTTGGAAGCCATTATCCTAAGCTAAGTTTGCAGAACAGAAAAGTAAATACCACATGTTCTCAGTTATAAGTGGGACCTGATCATTGGGTATACATGCACATAAAGATGAGATCAATATGACACTGTGCAATACAAGAAGCAGAAGGGAGGGAAGGACGCAAGGTTTTAAAACTACCTGTTGGATACTATGCTCTCTACCGGCATGACAGATTCATTCATACTCCCAAACTCAACATTACACAGTACACCTTGTAATAAACCTGCACATGTGCCTCTTGATTCTAAAATAAAAGATAAAAAATTTTAAAAGGGAAAAATATATACAAAAAAACAATCCTGTGTTTATATCCCAGATGAATCACGTAACATCACCAAATTAATGACAGATATGAAAACCCGAATAAACAAATGTTTGAGATTCAAAACTCTTAGAGAGTTTTTGCCATAAAAGTTAAGCCATAAAAGCTGGCCCACCTATTACAACTGGTTTTCTTCTCTGGTACATGACCATTGTTTTCTGACCTTTGTGTTGAGATGTTATATATTATCCAGACTTACTATTCTTTATTCCAACCTAGATTAAATGATGTTAGAGATGGAGACCGCTGTGACTGTTATCTCTTTACAATAGAATTTCAAACCACTCCATTCTGGTGTAATCGATAGTAGCTAATTAGGTCTTATGTCTGTATTTTAGCCTTTGTATGAAAAATGTAATTCTGTTCAGCAGCTTTGTTTGGTCTATATAAACAATCCTCATTTTTCTCATGTCAGGAGCCCTGATTACCATTCTTCTTACCATTCTTCCTTGATGAAGTTCTGCTTCCCAGACAGCTTCTCTCACACTTTGCACTTGAATAAACTCTTTTAACTACATCCTGAGCCTTTTGATTATTTAAGGTTGACAACAAGACTTGCATGAAATCACAGAGAAAACTACAGCCAGAAGACAAATAAATCAACCAACAGGATGAGATTCACCAAGAAGAGAGACATGTTGAAATATTTTGATGTCAAGATTTATTTAATATGAAATCCAAAAATGTTAATATAAAAATGGAAAGAACAATGCCATGAAACCTATTTACCAAATACAAAATACCAAATCACAGAACATACCTGCAAGACCTTTTAAAAGTAAAAAAATATATATATATGTTTTCCTCTTCTTCAGTTTAGTAAAGAGATTATTCCTAATCTTCCTCTGACTATACAAATAATAAAAGTTTTAAGAACGTACTCAAAGAAACCAATGATATCTGGAATCAATAATAATACTTTTGTAAACTGCTCAACTGTTTTACAGTCATAATCTAAAGCATAAATAACCTTTTTTAGTATGTTGCTAAACTGGATATTTCTAGCTCCAGAACCACTCATAACAATCATACAAAAGCAGCCAGAAAATCTTAAAATATTGAAGGAAACTTTCAGAATAGCATCATTAAAGAAGATGAGTAAAGTGACATAGAAAATGTATTCAGTAATTTAAAATAATAAAATCAGGTGATTTATATGAGTTACTTTGCCTTGCCCTTTATTAAAAAAGAGCTAAACCCTTGTTAATGTGTTCTTTTCTTCTCTTAAAAAACACAATATATGAAAAAGGTGCAACTTTTTACAGTCACCTTGAATCTCATCAGCTATTCTTGGTAAATTTGTAGACGTGAACTGCATCAGAAGCTCATTAAGGTTCCAGAGGAAAGTTAGAACAAAGAGCGTAGAAAACTTTTTTTTTTTTAAGTATCTTTTTTCTGGGATCTATTATCTTAATTTAAAAATATTTAACGTTTATTATTTGCTATATTCCAGATAATGGAATAAGAATTTTATTTATCTTTTTATCTATTTAATCCTGGAAGCAACCCTTTGAAGTGTAGCAGGACGAGCTGCAGACAAAACTCCTCAGACACCGAGTTAAAGAAGGAAGGGGTTTATTCGGCCGGGGGCATCGGCAAGACTGCTGTCTCAAGAGTCGAGCTCCCTGAGTGAGCAATTCCTATCCCTTTTAAGGGCTCACAACTCTAAGGGGTTGTGCATGAGAGGGTCATGATTGATTGAGCAAGCAGGGGTACGTGACTGGGGGCTGCATGCACCAATAATTAGATCATAACAAAACAGGATAGGGATTTTCACAGTGCTTTTCTATACAATGTCTGTAATCTATAGATAACATAAATGATTAGGTCAGGGGTCAATCTTTACCAGGCCCAGGGTGTGGTGCCGGGCTGTCTGCTTGTGGATTTCATTTCTGCCTTTTAGTTTTTACTTTTTCTTTCTTTGGAGGCAGAAATTGGGCATAAGACAATATGAGGGGTGGTCTCCTCCCTTATTCCCCTGCTTTGAGACTCTCACTCAATAGTGGGAGTTCTCACTTTCATTTTTACTACCTATGTCTTCTTGCAAGACAGATTGATAGTGATTCATTTAGTACAATCGTGCTGATGCATTTTGGTGAACTAAGGTAGCAACGAAGCTTTTTATCACTTGAAGAAGTACAGGTGGCAAACAAGGGAGCAGTAAGGAGGTTTCTATTACTATTATAACTCTTATTATAAGAATTTTAAATCCTCCTAGTTCAGGGAACCATTTTCTAAACATGGCCCTAGGATCAAATCCATGCCACACTTGCATGGGCACATGTTCTAGTTTTGTCATAGCTCTATGTCTTCAACTACTTACCTTTGATTGTTTATGTGTAGGCAGCAATTAGTAAGGTTAAATTTCTTACAGACCTCTCCTCCAGCTGCTAGCAAGTAGTCAAGAGCTAATCTATTTTGATAGATAGCATTTCTTACCTGAGTTTCTTGCCAGGTCAGAATAGTCAAGGCTCTGCCAGTTTTATTAGTGGTTATTTTTAAGACAGCTTTTAACCATATGATTCAGTTGATCATGTAAATGGGGGTCCAGTATCCTCAGGAGCTGTCTTGTGCCTAAGTAGCAGGCCCATAATATTGTATGATTCTCTCAGAGGGCCATTTATCATTTTTTCAATTTGCTATAGCTATGCTTCTGTTTTCATGGGAAGCATAGACAGGGAAGCCCAGGAGTTCGTCTGTTTTTATGGGCAGTAGAAAGAAAGATGGTTTAATAGTGCCAATAACACAAGTATCTGCCTACTGGTCAGGTAATTTGGCATAAACTCTATGCCTACATATCCTGTATAATCCAGTGAGGGCTGTCCAGTCCTGGTGGGACTCTGGGTGGGTCCACATAGTTTACAACTTTGGGGATTTACTAAATGGATTTCTCTCTATGTGATTTGAACTCCACCAAGTGACTGTTTGGTGGTACCATTATATAGTTTCTGTCTCAGACAACTAAGTCATCCTACAGGGTGAGTGAATTCTTTTCCTTCTCTAGCTATGCAATATTGTCTAATAATTGAGGCTTTTAGGACCTAGAAATTATCAGGGTGATACTATTGAGCCAGGAATTCATCAGTAACTGGGTCTGTAGGTACTAATTCTCGAGCTTCCTATGGCCATTGATCTCCTATCACAGTTCCTCCACATACATAACATGAAGTGACATTGAGATACTGGGCTACATGCTAGGCTAATTGGAAATTTCTGGTACTGGCACATTTAGTTCATAATAGAAAGTTTGAAACACTGGCTCAGGAGAGCGTTTGTAAACTTCTCCTCCAACTAAGATATTTACTCAAGGATCCAGTCCTGCCCTTTCGATTTCTAAGGTCACACGCTCTTCTTTTTTCCAGCGAGGATAAAGGGGATTGGTTATTACCAGCTGTAAGGGGTTACATTGTCTCTTAGTACAGGAAGGCAAGAAGGGCCATTTTTTCCTTTCTGAAGGTGAACTGGGATCTGTTTCATTTTTGTTTAATCCTTATGACAAATGTACTTATTTTCTGCTATATAAGTTCTAACTAAGAGAACTACATCTTATTCCTAACATGACTATTAATGACAGCACAGGCATCAAATTTTAAGGTGACTTGTTTGGATACCCCTTTTTCTTCTGTTTGGCTAACACTTTGTTCATCATTTATGAGCCTCCACCAGTCCTCAGTCCTTAATCTTATTTTAAAAACTGTGGTCATGGGAGGCTCAGATGGGGGGTAACACACATCAGGTTGGTCATTTCCTTGGCTACATACCTTGTATAGAATAACATTACACAAATAAGTTCTTTGTAGAGTTCCAGTACACTTATAATAACCATAAAATAATAGAACTGTAGCAACCTTTTGTCCTACCTCAGTGACTTGATGTATACACTGGGAACTGTCCTCAGTCTGAGGAAGGTCAGTTGAAGTCCTTACTGTAAAAGTCAAAATTTTAAGGGAAATGAGTCCCACAGTGAGTTTTCTAATGCTTCAGCCATGCGTGGACCAGCCAGTTTCAGGGTGTGACTGGAGCAGGGCTCGTCATCTTCTTCATAGTCACTTTGCAGAGGTTGGCGAAGCTGCTCCCATCCACATACCGCTCACAGTCTACTGATGTTTAGGGATGGTCTCAGAGGTTGGGTCTGCTAGAGCAAACTGAGTCCAGCACCTCTATACAGTTATGTTCAACTGGGCTCTCTAATACCAGGAGCAAGGTGGTGGGGTTTAGGGTGTTGCAAACTTCAATGATTATGTGGGGATTTTCACATAGCAAGCTTTGGTACTTGGTTAATCTAGCATTTGTTAACCAATGATGTCCTTTGGTAGTCATTAAAATTACCACAGCATGGGGAGTCTTTATATTCAGGTTTTGCCTAAGGGTTAGTTTATCTGCTTATTGTGCTAACAGGGACGTTGCTGCTAGGGCCCTTAGACCTGGGGGCCAGACTTTGGAAATCCTGTCTGGTTGTATTGAGAGCTAGGCCACTGGCCTTGCCCAGGGCCCCACAGTCTGGGTTAAAATTTCAATTGCCATTTTTTCTCTTTTTGACACGTAGAGTGTAAAGAGTTTCATCAGGTCAGGTAGCCTCAGGGCTAGGACCGACATGAGTTTTTCATTTACCTCATGAAAAACTCGTTGCTCTTGGTTGTGATACATGTATTTATCTAATCTACATTTTTATTAACTGTCACCTACAAAAATATTGACTTAAATCCTGCAGGTATTTGATTTCAAGCTTTAAATTGATCTGGTATTCCTTGTGGGACTCCAGTTGTGTCTAAATAGACATGAGAGTCGAAAGACCCATAAGGGGCTTCTCTCGCTTTACGATGTCTTATTATTTTTTTCCTTCTGGTTGATGAAATGCCAGGGTGAAAGGGATAGCCAACTGGATTAAAGTACAAGTGCCCCTCCAGTTATTCGGTGGAGTGCCCAGTAAAGGTCCACCACAATACCACCACACGTCTGCTCGGGGATGAACGATGAACAAGGACTGACTGATTGATAAGCTCTTGAAAATTCTTAAGCTCACTGCATCCTTTCAGGTTTCCAAGGAACGCTAAGTTTCCTCTCTGTCGTGAGAGACACAAAGTGAACTTAGTTTTGGGAGACAGAGGCTGGATGGCCCTTGGGTGTTGACCTGCAGGGTGGCGGACTTTGGGATATAGCAGAGAGAGCTTGGCATGACTTATTACTTCAGGCTGTAGAATCCTAGAAAAGAGCTACCATGCAACCTACACCTGGTTGACTGGAGGACTACCTTAGTGGAAAGGGGACAGTCTGGGCCTCTGGTCTTCCGTGTGCACAAGCAAAACAATTGCTTTTGTTTAACGTGTAGATGGAATATTTGATCCATTTTAACCAGGCATTTGCATCTTGGTATCCTGTCTTAATTACTGAAGTTTGTTTTAAGTCTTTAACTTCTATGATCATCTAGTAAAATGAATGTATGGTTTTAGGAAATTACAAAAACCGGTTGGGGCAGTCTATCCTTGCTCTTTAGTGGTCCACAGAACATTGGACCAACTGTGGCATGAAAGCTCTACGTCGAGGGAAAGACTCCTGGTTGGCACTGGGGTCTTTATTGAAATCTCCCCGGATTAAAAGGTCCCAGTTTACTAATGCCCAGTCTGAGGAGAGTCAGGAGAGACAGAAGTACTTTTCTGAAGTAAAAAGCTGTCTTTGACTTGGCAAGTCCCCACAGGGTATAACAAGGCAAGCAGTAAATGCAATAGTTTGAGGTGAAACTGACTTGGTTATGTCAATAGCTAGATGGTCAGCAATAGAACGAGGACAGAAGAAAGAGTAATAGAATAGATGAAAAGAGTTAAATTTTCTTAGCTTTAGTTTGTTAGGGTTTTCCCCTGTTGCTATGGCCTACGACACTGGAGGGAGTGGCACTTTCTTGACCCAGGTGTGATGAGTCCATCCTTTTTTTTTTTTTTTTTTTTTTTTTTTTTGCTGTACGAACAGCACTCTTGGTGGTTAGCAGCACAAGGCAGGGTCCTTCCCAGGCTGGCTCGAGTTTTTCTTCTTTCCACCCTTTGATGAGAATGTGATCTTCAAGCTGGTGCTGGTTTACCGGAAATTCTAGGGGTGGTACGTGTGCTAAAAGACTTTTAGTTTTTGAGGGAAAGGAAAGTAGAAGATAAACCAAGTATATTATTTTTAAGAAATTGACCTTTTGTTTTAAATGTGGGGACCTTGGCAGTGGGCTTTATAGTCCTTAGTGCCTTTTTACTGAGAAATTTCCTTTAGCACCTGTTTTTATTAGTTTTTAAACCAAAGAAAGCTAAATATCATTTTACATTTAACAATGCTTCTCTTATGATTTTTATACCAGATAAACTAAATTTTGTCTTTATATTAGTGTGTTATTAATGTTAAACTTAATTTTAATAAAACCTTTTAGACATATTTATCTAAATTTTAATGTTTGACCATAAGGTAAGATTTTATAGACTCTTTTTAACCCTTTATAATTTTTGCTAAAGAACAGGTTGGTGCTTTACGAAAAACCTGTTATGCTTTTACTTTAATGTCCAGTTCACAGAAAAACCAGATGATACTTCTTTAACTTTAGTCAATATGTTTACACACATAATTTTCTTTACAATTAACGCTTTAAAACTTGCTTAAACCTTCAAAACAATAATTTTTTTACCTTTTTAATGTAGGTAAAAATGTACATTCTTATGCCTCCTTATAATCCTTTTACCAAAGGTATGTTTTACTTTTCTTATATACCTTCCACATAAACTGTTTATTTTTTTCCAATAGTTTACATTCAGGAGGACTAGTTACTTTTAAATTATACATTTTTTGCATAAATTCTTTTTTATAACATTTGTCTCTTCCATAACTTTCGCAGACAATTCTTCGACATGCCTCAACTTTCTGACTTATTACAAATATTTCTTTCTTTAAGCAACCAGTTAATTTATTTCAGGACAATAATTTATAATATAATACTCTTTTTATATAAATTCCACCTCCCCTTTTTTTCCTTTTAGTTTTTTGTTTGTTTGTTTGTTTTGTTTTTTACTTTTTTGTTGTTGTTAGCAAAGCAGTTGCCGCTACAGATTGAATGCATTTAGGCCATCCACAGGTTACTGGGTTAAGGAGTTTTGATAGGAAGCCCTCAGTGCTTTCGGGATACACCCTTGTTTACACTGACAACAAAGTGATATTGGAGTGTTATAGGGTTACAGAGAATACCTTCAATTATCAATTATAGGTTTTAAATTTACCTTGGCTTTTAAAGGAATAGGGTACACTTTTTTTTTTTCTTAACTACTTGTATATCTCTTTCTCTCTTTCTTTGTCTCTTTGACTTTGTCTCTCTCTCTTTGACTTTCCTTTTGCCTCTGTCTCTTCTTCTCTCTCTCTCTCTCTGCTAGTCTTTCCTTGCCCCTGCCAGCCACTTATGCTGTTGTTCTCTTAACCACTGTGTCTTGGGGGTGGGGTGTCTAAAACCAGCTGTAACCAAGTGTCTATGTATGGGAACTGGTCTGGGTTCCCTGGCTTACAGGTTACTTTGTGTCATACCTTTGAAACAAGGGACCTTTCCAGGCTTCCTTCTAATGGCCAACCTACCTCTAATGCTGGCCAGTCTATCTTACACAAAGTTTTAAGTTTTCCTAGTGTCATAGTACTCCACAGTCTCCTTTAAATTCTTTTTGGAAATTTTTCAGCATAGTTCCTAGTAGGGTGGGCTTATTTGTGCCTGACCTATGCTTCTTTGAGACAAAACACCACGCTCACACCACACGCACACCACACTCACACCACACGCACACCACAAAACAAAGGACAGGTAAAAAGGGTATGCACACACTTTTGCAGTTTGCACCAAACCAAAATCAAAACCAAAATCAGAGTATCCAGAAATCCAAGCCAGGTCAAAACCAAAACCAAAGTATCAAGCAATCCAAGTCAAGTCAAAAATAAAAACTGAAGTGCTGTTACAGGCATACCGTAGGTGATCAGGCCAGCTTCCACTCAAATGGAGTAGGCAAGTTCCCAAGACCAATCCTGTCAAGCAACTCAAACCAAGTCAAAACCAACACCAAAGTGCCGATAAAGGGATGCAGTGGGTGATCAGGCCATCCTTCCACTCAAATGGAGTGGGCAAATTCCCAAGACCAATCCTGTCAAGCAATTCCAACCAAGTCAAAGCCAAAACCAAAACCAAAGTGCCAATAAAGGCATGCCATGGGTGATCAGGCCATGCTTCCACTGAAGCAGAGTGGGCAAGTTTCAGACTAGTCTTACCAAGTTTTAGATGTCCAGACTCCAAGTGCCCATTCCTTCCTGGTGTTCAGCCACTGTGTTGATCCTCCACGGGTGCCTGCCACACACTGCTCTGGTGAGGTGTCCCACCAGGGCAAATGCCTACCCGAGAGCACTCTCAGGATCCATATTTCTCGGGCTGGTCAGAGTCTCCCACAGGGATGTTCCACAGGGCAGGCTTAAGCCACTTAAGGAGCTGCCTCGACCATCCAACTTTCACCTAGCTTCCCGGTCAGGTAACCAAGAAATGTAGCAGGACGAGCCGCAGACAAAACCCCTCAGACACAGAGTTAAAGAAGGAAGGGGTTTATTCAGCCAGGGACATTGGCAAGACTCCTGTCTCAAGAGTCAAGCTCCCTGAGTGAGCAATTCCTATCCCTTTTGAGGGCTCACAACTCCAAGGGGGTGAACAGTGAGAGGGTCATGATTGATTGAGTAAGCAGGTGTTACATGACTGGAGGATGCATGCACTGGTAATTAGATCAGAACAAAACAGGATAGGGATTTTCACAGTGCTTTTTTATACAATTCTGTAATCTATAGATAACATAACCGATTAGGTCAGGGGTCAATGTTTAACTACCAGGCCCAGGGTGTGGCTCCAGACTGTCTGCTTGTGGTTTTCATTTCTGCCTTTTAGTTTTTACTTTTTCTTTCTTTGGAGGCAAATTGGGCATAAGACAATATGAGGGGTGGTCTCCTCCCTTATAAGTAGATGGCAGTAATAACCTCATTGTATAGATGATGGAATAGGAAGCTTAAGTATCTTGCCCAAATTGATGCCAGAATGTTACCCATGTGATATAAGAGGTTAAACCTTTCTTAAGGTGATGTATATTTAAAAGCGTAGTATTTCAAAGGCATCTCCAGCTATTCTAGAGGGGAAGTCTATTTCAAATGTATAATTAACACTACCTATCTTGATGGGGGTTGTGGTGTAGGACTAAGGAAAATTTATTTTCTGTTTTGGGAAAAACACTTTATTGGCTTTCCATTTATGTTGATAAAAAGACATAATCCTTTCCTAGAATGAGGAATTTAAGGAGCTTGTTAACTGAGTATAGTCATGTAAAAGTCTTCTCCAGCGTGGTCCCAAGTTGCAGCTTTACAAAGTGATCAATTTTTAATTGCTGAAGAGAAAGAACTTTCTTTTCTGATTTATTGCAGGCAGAGAGGGGGATTGATGGTGGGGACCCTGGAGAGAGGACACGGGCAAGGCAATTCTAGTAAGTCAGCTATAAACTATACTTTTCACACAGAATCCTGTAGAAAAGGGCAGACTGAAATAGCCAGTTAGGAAGTTCCCTTGATAGGCACTAGTCAATGAACATCAGGTAAAATTTGTTATGTTTCTCTTCATTGCAGTTGTCAATAGTTTGTTCCCAAGCTTCCATATGGATAATACTTAGCTAGCATTTACTATGTGCCAAGCCCTGCTCCTAATGCTCACTTGGAAGTTTCCATTTAATCTTCAATGAAGTTATATGATATCAGTGCTAGTATTATCTTTGTTTTACAAAAAATGCAATTCAGGCATCAAATAAGTAACTTCCCTAGGGTCTTACTGCTAGTAAATGGCCAAATGGATTAGAACCTAAGACATAGTATCTGTCCACACATTTAACCAGAATGCTATACTACTTCACAGAAGAGATCTGCTAGCTTCTACAGATTAGAGTTAGAATATATTTAGGACATTAAAAAAGAAATGTTAGTTCGCATTGGAGTGAAGTGGCACTGGAAAAGACAAAACAATGTCGAAAAGAGAAGAACAGAGCTCATGTCAGTAGGAAAGGTGATAAATGAAGCCAGGGTGAATTTGTGGAATATGTAAGAATTTTCCAGTGATAATGAAATACTAGGGAAAGAGAAGACCATAGAAGACAGAACTTGCAATCAGCTAGAACGAACATTCATTAACTTAGATACTTGCTAAAGAGAATTTCTAGGGGCTTGAGAACTTTAAACATGGAAGCATTCTAAAAATGAAAGGTTCATGTGTTATTTAAGAGTTCTTGCCTCCTGATATGTGCTTGTGTGGGCAATGGCAAGGTATGCTTCAGTACCCTTCTATTTTTATTCTACATTTTCTGCTTTTCCCTCTTCTCCCCCCATACTATACCACCATCCACACAAGCAGCAAGCACACCTGGATCTATATATTTTATCTTTAGATATGTTAATAACTTTCAGCTGGTTATCATTAAGTCTTGCCTGGGAGCCATTCTTTCCATTTTGGGAGTTGGCATACAAATTCTTTGCCCTATGAGGAGTTGATATTACCTACATTTATCAAACAGTGTTTACAGCTGAGGTCCTCATGTTGTGCCATTTTACCTCTTGCTTTTACAATTTTTATCAGAGGTGTTTCCAACTTGTGTCGATTTGACTTATTAGAATTCAATATATATGTATTTGAAACAGAATTTTAAAGAATTATTTAAATACTATCTTTTATTCTATTTAACTTCCAATAAATTTATTGATTCTCTACCCAGGGCTCACAATATTTATTTTGTCACTCAGATTTCCCTGCTCTTTATCTTTTGTAGTCATCCTATTTTTTTCAGTGGCAATTCAGATGACTATATGACTCTTCTAATCTGGAATCCCCTCAGCCATCCTGAGTAGATCATAAAGTCAGCCACAAGAGTGTTCTTATTCCAGTTCTATACAATTCAAATGATCATTAGATTGCATCACTGTCTCAGAAACAACAGTTTGTAGTTAGAACAGGGTCTGACCTCTTTGTCCTTTTTGTCAAATGATGAGTTATTGGACCATCTGATATGACATTAATGGAACAGCAGCATGAATCTTATGATTCATGTACACATTTGTCATGGACAATTTGCAAAAAGACTAAAAGCAAAATAAGGGTTAGCTTATGTAGAGCATAATGAATGTTATGATTCAAATTAAATCTAAGCCAAGAAAACAAGTTTCCAAGTGGTCAGTTCTTTCAATTTAGAGATTTGTTATTTTACATGGCAGTAGTATCAGTCTGAGTGTAACACCAAACACCATCTCGGCTAATAGGGAATCTATAGCTACTTATTTGTCTATTAACACGTGGACAAAAAACTATTAAACTTCTCCATTGAAACTTAAGAAATGTGAAAGTATTGTTTATCACTTAAGCTAAGGTATTGACAAATGTCCGACCATTATAGAAATCATCGTTTGAATGGTAGGTATAAAAGTGAATGATTTTTCTGGGTAATTTTTCATAAGCCCCTTTACCTTTTTATGTTAGTGGGCTCACACCTCAGTGAGAAATTAACCACAGGTTGTGGATTACTCTTGAATAAATACATCTCTAACATCTCATATACACAAATCAAGTTTATGTGTGGTAACCAAAAAACAAACTTGATCTTCACATAAAACCAGTACCCTGATTGGGTACAGATTGTACTGGAGATATAGAGATGGTTTAACATGACAGGTGTATTACTCCATTATCCCACTACTATAACGAACTACCTGAGACTGGGTAATTTATAAGGAAAAGAGGTTTAATTGACTCAGGTCCACAGGCTGTACAGAAGGTATGGATGGAGAGGCCTCAGGAAATGTACAATCATGGTGAAAGGGCAAACAGGAAGCAAGCAGGTCTTCACATGGCAGCAAAAGAGAGAGATAAGGGGGAAGTGCCACAGACTTTTAAATAATTAGATCTCACAGGAACTCATTCACTATCACAATAATAGCAAAGGGGAAATTTTACCCCGTGATCCAATCACCTCCCCACAAGTTCTTCCCCCAACACTGGTTATTACAACTCAACATAAGATTTGGGTAGGGACACAGAGCCAAACCATATTATTGTGACCCTGGTTCTCCCCAAATCTCATGTCCTTCTCACATTTCAAAACACAGTTATGACTTCCCAACAGTCCACCCAAAGTCTTAACTCATTCCAGCATTAACTCAAAAGTGCAAGTCCAAAGTCTCATCTGAGACAAGATGAGTCCCTTCTGCCTATGAGCCTGTAAAATAAAAAACAAGTTAGTTACTTCTAAGATACAATGGAGGTACAGGCATTGTGTAAATGCTCCTATTCCAAATGGGACAAATTGGCCAAAGCAAAGGGGCAGTACCCCACTCTCAGTACCAGTTTTCTCTATTAGTCCATTCTCACACTGCTATAAAAAACTGTCTGAGACTGGGTAATTTATAAATAAAAGAGATTTAATTGACTCACAATTCCACAGCATTTACAAGAGGCATGGCTGGGGAAGCCTCAGGAAACCTACAATCATGGCAGAAGTATGAAGGGGTAGCAAACACATCTTCACATAGCAGAAGGAGAGAGAGAGGGAGAAAGAAAGGGCAAGTGGCAGAGACTTTAAACCATCAAATATCATGAGAATTCAGGCACTGTCACAAGAACAGCAATGGAAAAATCCACCTCCATGATCAAATCACCTACCACCAGGTCCTTTCCCCAGCATTGGAAATTACAATTCAACATGAGATTTGGGTGGGGGCACAGAGTCAAACCATTTCAACGGAAGTACCCAAATTAACTTTCTGAGTGAAGCTGAAAATTTTCTGAAAATTAGGATGAATTATCTCCAAGAAAAACAGATTACTGTTAAAAAAAAAAAATTGCCAAGGTTAATCCTTCCCCTGTTGTGTATCTGGCCCCCATGGACAGTGTTATGATTATTTTTGCATAAGTTTCTTTTTTTTATTCTATGATCAAGGTCCAATTTTTAAATTGTTGTATATTGAAATTAATAATGGGAGAATATTTCTCATTAGAAGAGCCTAATGGAAGAAGCATTATTCTCTGAAGTGTTTAATGGAATGCCAATGACATTTTAAATTTCTTTATGAAATATAGTTTACATATAGAAAAGTGCATGTAAGTAAACAGGTCAATGAATTGTAAGAAATTGAAAACACTGAAGTAACTGGTATTTAGATCAAGAAGCAGAATACAGGCCAGCATCCCAGAATTCCCACTTATGCTTCCTACTAATCACTATTTCCCTCAGGGATGACATGACCTTAGATAATTACTACAAAGTGAATACCATTATACCCAACACCCAGGTCAGGAAAAGGAAATTTTCAAGTTATGCTAGAAGTCTTTCCATTGGTTCCATCTCAATCACAATTTTTTCCTCCTTCCAAATGTAACCATCATTCTGACATTTTAATAAGCACTTTCCTGCATGTCTTTTGGTTTTATTACCCAAGTGTGCAACCCTAGACACTACAGCTTTAAGCTCCCCCATTAATAAAACTGATATGACTTTTACATCACATTTAATCAATAGATTTCCTCTCTTCCTTCTTTTCTTTCTTACAATTTATTTGTTTAAGAACTTAGATTTGACTTGTAAACGTTTTTACAGTCTGGGTTTTCTGCTTGGTAATCATAGTACAGTTCAGTAAGTTCCTCTGTATTTTCTGCAAAATGGCAGATGGATTAAAAAATGGGATCAGAGTCAGATGCAATCCCTGTGACAAGGCTATTGGTGGTGTCTTGACCTTTCATCAGGAGGCATATGACTGTTTTTCACCTTTTTTTAAATGTTAGCAGCTTTTGATCTTCAATGCATATATTCATGGTGGGGGTTCAAAATGGCAATATTTTAATTTTATTATTTTGCTTGCTTTTAAATCTAGAATAATTTTATACAGAGATACTTTTAATCTAATATTTTATTAACTAGTGGTACAGTTTATGTAAGAAAGGCAGGTTAAATGTATGATTATTTCATCTTGTTTACAGTTTTTAGATAATTAGTCTATTGTCACTTTTTAAAAGTGAACACTTGTTTTTCATGCCATTATAAAATCATGGATTTACATGTATTTGATGTTCTCAATCTGTTTCAATTTTTATCTTTATTGAGGCTCAAACTGTATATTGTTTGGCTACAAGAACCTATTAAAGTTGGAACTAGAGTCCTTTTGACGTGATCTTCACAGTCTTTGTTAGCTTCACTGCTCTCTGGCATATCAGGTTCCAGATTTATCTTGTATATTTTCTATTCCATACATTGAATCAACCATTTATCCAGGAAGTTTGGTTTATGTAAATGAGAAACAGTATTAAAATGTCACAGTCTTGGGATTCAGAACGCTCATTGCAATTGGATTGGCCATTGTGTCTAGGCATTTTTATATAAAAGGATTCTAGTAAGAACAACAAATTCTTATATGTAGAATGATTTAGTTCATGCTAAGAAATTTTTTTCTAAAGATGAACTGGGATCTGCCATAAAATAGCTAGTCTGATATTTTCCTTTTTTTTTTTTTTCCATGACCCCACAACTAAAACAATCAATTCTGAATTTTTCATAGGAGTTTTTAGTAAGTATTCATAAGCAATGAATGATTCTCAAGCAGACTCTAAAGATCATATGTTTATTCTGATAACTGTTGGTAGCAGTGTTCAAGACTATAGTAAAATCTAACATAGGAGTTGACATAGTTTGGATCTGTGTCCCTGCCCAAATCTCATGTTGAGTTGTAATTTCCAATGTTAGGTGTGGGGCCTGGTGGGAGGTGATTAGATCATGGTGACAGCTTTTCAGGAATGATTTAGCACCACCCCCCTTGGTATTTTCTTGGCAGTAGTAAATGAGTTTTCATGAGATCTGCTTTTTAAAAGTGTGTAGCGCCTCTACCTCTTGCTCTGGCCTTGTAAGAGAGCTCACTCCCACTTTGCCTCTTGCCATGTGATTGGAAGCTTTCTGAGGCCTCCTGAGAATGAGAAGCTGTTATGCTTTCTGAACAACCTGCAGAACCATGAACCAATTAAACTTCTTTTCTTATAAATTACTCAGTCTCAGGTATTTCTGTATAGCAGTTTGATAATGGACAGGAGTCAAAGGAAAAGTTCTCCTTTGCCCTCCGAGGGTTCATGAAGAAATCAACTTACAAAAGTCTGATTAATTAGAGAAAGGGCATAAAATTATTAATACGCGTGTGGGAGAGAAACACAGAGTGAGTACATCCCACTTGCCCTATGGAGTTCAGAAGCTTAAATACCATCTTGATGTTACAGAAAGAATTGGGATTGGATTTTGAAAAAACAGGTTATGGTGGCAAAACAAGTTATGGGAGGTAGACAAGAGGAAGCTTAGCTAGCAAAAGTGGTCTTGTGATGCAGATGAAACTTCACAGGTAGCAGACCTCAGAAAGAATACATAATAAATAGTTCTTTCAGACCTATAAAAGTGTCAGACTTTCAGTAAATCTTTCCCAGATCTGGATAAGAGGAGGCCTCAGAGAAAATCTAGCTGTAACAATGCAGATTCTCTACAGATGCAAATCTGCCCCCACAAAAGAAAACTTTGTAGGGGTTATTTCTCTTTGCCGTATTTCTAAACAAGTGTCGTAAAATACATCAAAGAAATATATTTTGGGGTAAAATATTTTGATTTTCTTTCAGCTCCCACTTTGAAACCTTAGGAAGTTTTATATGTTAAAGTAAGGCTTATAGCATTGAAGATATTTTGGTTAGAGTTTATTAGATTAAAAAAGGCAAAGGAGTAGAAAGTAACCAAATTAGGATAAGCAGAAAAGAGCAAATTTCTATATGTATATATACATATGTACATCATTCTTAATCAGTCTCTTAGTCCTGAGAATAGATCAGTTTATTTCAGCAGCTGTGTCCCATTCCAGGAGATGCTTTTGCAGATGGACTAGGCCTGTATATATTATGCAGGAAAACAGATCTTTAATAAGAAGCATTTCTGTGGAAACAAGAAAAACAAAGGTTAATGTCCGGAGTACTCTATAGACTTGTTTTTCTAGAGTCTCTGAAGCGTGTTCAGATTGCAGTGGCAAGCTGACAGACTTTTCTGGATAATAACTCAAAGCAAATGTTCAATTGAACTTTCTGAGTAGTCGATACCTCAGCCAGCATGAAGACTGTTTATGTATAAGTTGCAGTGATGATTTCTTGTGATGTCTATATCAAGTTGTCTAGTTTCATTTTGTAGGGCTTTAAGACATGTAGTTTGATTTTCTAGTGATCTCATGTCAAAAAAAATTGAAGAAAAATTGAAAAACATTAGTTGGAGACTTGCAGTCTGAGAAGAATGCATGATTCAGTTTAAATGGTAGAAAAATAATAAAAATTGAAAAACAATGGACAAGTCTACAAACAGGTGTACTGTATAATTTTCCTGAAATATAATTTGTCTCTCTCTAGTTCCCCATTTCTACCAAGAATAAAACATAAGAGGACCAATTCATTTGAAAAATAAATTTCAGTTCTAGTATACTTGGCCTAATTTTTAGCATACAATTGTGACTGGCCATATAAGCCCTTTTAAAGTTGGTTTTCCTGGAATTTTAAAACAAAGCTTTACAGGTTAAATTTTTAAAAGCCTCCAAGGTAGGAAGTAAAGCCAAAGAGTCACAATCACATCACACTGTGTCTATAATCTCTGTATAAATTGAATGGATTCCTTTTCTCTTAAGGTCCCAAAATAACTTGAATGAATATCCTGGACATATCAGAGAGTGGCATACTTTACTTACTGCAAGATCACAAACTTTGTAAGGGAGCTGTGTAGACAAGGTATGAGGCCAGTCTTTCTAAGAAGTTTTTCATTGGATATATGAATTCAGTCCCAATTCCTCAAAAATGTTTGGTCATATCTGAAAATGCGTCATTCTAATCAAAGACTTGGTAAAATAACCAGTGTCTATAATTTTATACCCTTACAAAAGAAAAAATACTCTTACTAAACTTCTTCAAATGACTATATTGCTATAAATTTAAAAATAGAAATAGTTTCCAAATTTTGGAGAAATCAAGTAAAAAGAAAGAAAAATGTATCAATTTTTCTCAAAAAGTATACTTTATCCAATTGTTAGCTATAAACAGTTCAAAAGAAAAAAAGGTATCTTGGCTCTGAAAAACAAAATATAAAAATAAGCAGCATGTTCCAATCAGAAAAGTCATAGCAATGTTATCCCAGTCCTCTATTAATTAGTCTCATGTAATTAACTCTTGTTCTGCTAGATGTTGGATTAGCAATCTTCATAAAAGCATCAACTTTTTAGAGTTCTGGAAGTTTTACCCAACCCAATGGTATGATCTCAAAAATTATCAGAACCTAAGTTGAAGAGTATTTTTCAGTGTTCTTTCCATGAATTTCCTTGAAGAAGCTGCAAATTATGGACGTTAGTCAATTATAGACTGCTTTTTAAAAACAATCAAAGTAAAACAATAATTGCCTGTGTATGAAAAAAGACTCAGAATATCCGTGATTAAAGACACAGTTGGAAAGGAAATTCGGTTATTTCTGTGGCATACAATTATTTAGCATAATAATCATAATTATTTCTGATAAAATGTACTAAGAAATAACAGAATTGTATGACTCTCATACAATTTTGAAATACATATTAATAACCCACTTATATAAGTTAAACACTATTTTTTTATTTGATAATGCTTCCCGTAAGACTTTAACATACCATATAAGCCTAATATGTCTCTTTTGGATATCCAGGAGCCCTAAAATCTAAAATGTTAATTTTAGGTAAAAAAGACCTAATTAAGACTTTCAAATTTAATTTTGGAGTTTATCAAATATCAAAAGTTTAAAACACTTGCTCAAAATCTGATCACAGGTCAGTATAAATTAATAATTTCCCCAACCATCAAAATCTATCTCAATCTCTCCCTTTTTCTTTTGCAGTTTATTTAATAGATAAAAATCTTTTACCATCTTTTGTTAAGATTACACCAAAATCTTATTCAAAAGAGAAAACCAAGTTCTATCTTTTCATTAGTGTATTATTAATGCTAAAGCTAATTTTAATAGAACTTTATAAATAGATTCATCCAATTTCAATCAGCTTTGAGCATGCACAATAAAATTTCCATATGCCCTTTTAGAACCTATTACACTTTTACCCATTTTCTTTCTTTCCCCAACTTTCTATATTCATTAAGTTTATTTACTTTTATTACTTCAATGTAAACAACTTTTAAAAATCTGTAAACAAGGCAAAGTTATTTTCCTTTTAACAAAAAGGTACATTTTCATGCCTTTTTGTAAACTTTCTTACCAAAAACACACCCAACTTTTCTTATATACTTTGAATGCAGAAGGTTATATC
This sequence comes from Chlorocebus sabaeus, assembly GCF_047675955.1. NCBI lineage: Eukaryota > Metazoa > Chordata > Mammalia > Primates > Cercopithecidae > Chlorocebus > Chlorocebus sabaeus. The sequence goes on from NC_132933.1 coordinate 60,057,154, forward strand.
TGGCATTTTACATTATATATATACACACACACACACACACACACATATTTCATTTTTCATTATACTTATTGAAGTGTGTGTATATATATATAATGTATATATAATATATATAAAATACACTTCACCACTATACAATTCATCCATATAACCAAAAACCACACATATATAAATAAACATATATATGTATATACTCTCAGTGATCATTTTTAGTGAAAAACCTAGAAAATAACAAAATTTAATTTATGTACCAGATAGATGGAGAGCCCAGGACAAAGTACAGTGGAGTCAATGCCTGGAAGATCCAACCCCTCACAGCATGGCTAAGAAGCACAGCAGGATCAGGGAGAATGGGGCATGGATGCTGTCCCTAGGCCTCACCATGGTCACTTGTCTAAACCTCAGAATCAAACGGCTCAAATTCAAAGACATAAGCTCTCTGAGAAAAAATATCATGGAACTGAAAAGGAGGCAAAACAAAATACCAGAATAGAAGGCCCCACTGACTGTTCCCACCACAAAACACAAAGTTAACAGCTATCTACACAGAAAAAAAATATCATCATAAGAACCAAAAATTAGGTGAGCACCCATAGAACCTGGTTTTAACTTCCTATTGTTGAAAGAGGGTCTGGAGACATAGAAAAAACAGTCTTGAATCAGTGACACCACACCTTCCCCACTCCTTGAAGGAGTCATGTGGAGTGGAGAGGCTCTCTGGAAACTGGTGGAGAGAGAACACAGCAAATTTGAGGCATTACACTCAGTGTTTTCCTGTTACAGCAGAGTGGAAAATCAGACTAAACTCAGTGGACAGGTGCACATGAATACAGCATTTAAACTGGTCCTATTCAGAAAGGATTACTGATCACAGTGGTCCCAACTCGAGTTCCCACAAACCTTACCACCAAGGGCTACAGTGTCCTTTGCCTCCAAGTAAACTTGAAAGGCAGCACAGACCACAAGGACTGCAACTCTTGGATCTTTTAGATGAGTACTAGTGCTGAACTGGACCCAAAGATAGTGGACTAGGGGACACATGACCTACTGAATAAAAAGCTGGGATGACTAAGGGAGTGCTGGCATCACCCCTTGCGTAACCCCAGGCTACACAGCTCTCAGCTCTGAAAGAGGTCCTTTCCTTCTGTTTGAGGATACAAGAGGGAAGAGTAAGAATAACTCTGTTTTGCATCTTGGATACCAGCTCAGCCACAACAGGATAAGGCACCAGTCAGTGTTGTGAGGCCCCTGTTCCAAACGCTAGATACTAGATGGTGTTTCTATAAAACCCTGGGCCAGAGAAGAACACACTGCATTTGAAAAAAATTATCCACTTCAGGCAGCTTTCATCACCTGATAGCTGAAGAGACCTTGGGTTCTGAATAACCAGCAGCAATACCCAGGTACTATACTGAGGGCCTTGCATGTGCCTCTGAGACCTGTTGACTTCAGGTGAGACTCAGCACATTACTAGCTGTAGTGGCTATAAGGTAAAACTCCTTCAGCTTGAGAAAAGCAAGGGGAAAAGTAAAGGGGACTTTGTCCTGCACCTTAGATACCAACACTACCATAGGAAGATAGAGCACCAAGTGAGCTCTTGAGGTCCCTGACTCCAGGACTTGACTCTTGGCTGTCATTTCTGGACTTGCATATGAGGCCAGAGGGGAGACCACTGCCCTGAAAGGTGAGTCCCAGGCCAGGCAGCATTCACTCTAAGCTGACTTTAGAGCCCTTGGACTTTTAAGGAACATCAGTGTAAGTCTGGCAGTACTTGTTGCCTGGGGTGGAGGCAACTATGGGGTTTAGCGCCTCTGCCTTTGGATAAGGGAGGGAAGAGTGGAAAGAACTGCATCCTGTGGTTTGAGTACCAGCTCACACACAGTACAGTAAAATACCAGGTAAACAGTTAATGTTTCTGACTCTAGTTCCTGACTTATAGAAGCACCTCTGAACCCACCTGGAGCCTAGGGAAACTCACTGCCCTGAAGAAAAAAACACACGCCTGGGTGACTTTTGCCACCAGCTAAATGTAAAGCCCCACAGCCTTGAATAAACATAGGCAATAACCAACGAGTGGTTATAGAAAGCCTTGGGCAAGGTCCAGTGCTGTGTGGGGCTTTGGGTCTGACCCCAGTGAATTCATAGTGGTGATGGACACAGAGGTGCTTCTGTCATCCCAGATTTAGGTAGCTGAGAACATAGAAAGAGATTCCATGGGTTCAGGAGAAAGTAAGGAAAGAGAGTAAAAGTCTCTGCCTGGTAATCCAGAGCATTATCCTGGATCTTTGCCAAGACCATCAAAGTATTAAGTCTATGTGCCTGTAAAAACCACAGCATTACTGGACCTAGGGTGCTCCCTAATGCAGATACAGCTTAGATTACACCACTGAAATTCTTTCAAAAACCTGGAAAGACTTCCCAAGAAGAACGAGTACAAATAAGCACAGAAAGGGAAGATAATAATAAATACCTAACTACCCAATGCTCAGACACTGAAGAACATCTACTAGCATCAATGCCATTCAGGAAAAGATGACCTCACTAAATGAACCAAATAAGGCACTACGAACTAATCCTGGAGAGAGAGAGAGACATGTCAACCTTCAGACAGAGAATTCAAAATAGCTGTTTTGAAGAAACTAAACTACATACAAGATTAGACAGAGAAAAATTTCATAATTTTATCGGATAAACTGAACAGAGGTTGAAATAATTTTTTGAAAAATCAAGCAAAAATTCTCTAGTAGAAAAGTGCAATTGGCATACTGAACAATGCATCAGAGTTCTTTAATAGTACAATTAATCAACAGAAGAAATAAATAATGAATTGTAAGACAGGCTATTTGAAAATATACAATCATTAGAAAAAACAATAAAGCATGCCAATGGGAACTAGAAAATAGTCTCAAAAGGTCAAATCTAAGAGTTATTGGTCTTCAAAAGGAGATAGAGAAAGAGATAGGGGCAGAAAGTTTGTTCAAAGGGATAACAGGGAACTTCCCAAACCTAGAGAAAGATATCAATATCCATGAACAAGAAGATTATAGAAAACCAAGGAGATTTGCCTGAAGACATTTAACAATCAAGCTCCATCTGGTGGCAGACTTACCAGTAGAAACTTTACAGGCCAGACAAGAGTGGCATGACATGTATAAAATGCTGAAGAAAAACATAAAAAAACCCTATTACCCTAGAATAGTATATCTGGCAAAAGATGTCTTTCAAACATGAAAGAGAAATAAAGACTTTCCAAGACAAAAGATGATGAGGAATTCCTTCAATGCCAGACCTGTCCTACAAGGGATGCTAAAGGGAGAGCTTCAATCAGAAAACAAAGGATAAAATGAGCAATAGGCAATCACCTAAAAGTATAAAACTCACTGGTAATAGCAAGTACACAGGAAATGCAGAATATTATAACACTGTAACTGTGGTTTGTAAACTACTCCTACCCTAAGTAAAAAGACTAAATGACGAACCAATCAAAACAGTAACTACAAAAACTTTTAAAGATGTAGTTGGTACGTTAAGATATAAAGAGAAACAACAAAATGTTAAAAAGCAGAGGAATAAAATTAAGGCATAGAGCTTTTATTCGATTCCCTTTTCATTTTTGTTTGTCTGTTTATGCAAAAAAATTAAAAGTTATTATCAGGTTAAAATAATGGGTTATAAGATAATATTTGCAAGCCCTGTCGTAACCTCAAATCAAAAAACATGCAACAGATACACACAAAATAAAAGGCAACAAACTAAATTATATCGCCATAGAAAATCACCTTCACTAAATAAGTTCAGAAATAAATTTTGAAAAGGAAGAGAAGAGTATAATAAAACTAGAAAACAAGTAGCAAAGGAGCAGAAGTAAGTCCTTCCAATAATAATGTTGAATGTAAATGGACTGAACTCTCCTCTCAGAAGAGCTTTAAATATAAAATATAATGAGGCATCTTAAGGAACTAGAAAAGCAAGAGCAAACCAACTCAGATTAAGTAGAAGAAAAGAAATAAATAAATAAAATTGAAATGAAATAAAATACAAAAGATCAATGAATCTAATAGTTACTTATTCGAAAATTTAAACAAAGTTGATAAAACTTTAGACAGACTTACTAAGAAAAAAAAGAAGATCCAAACAAAATCAAAAATTGAAAAGAAGACATTACAACTAGTACTACAGTAATTTAAAGGATTATTAGTGGCTACTATGAGCAAATATATGCCAATAGAAAATCTAAAAAAAAAAAAAAAAAAGGACAAATTCCTGGAAATGCAAGCTACCAAGATTGAACCAGGAAGAAATCCAAAACCTGAACAGACCAATATCAAGTAATGAGATCAAAGCCATAATAAAAAGTCTCCAATTAGAAAAAAGCTTGGGACCTGATGGTTTCACTGCTTAATTCATACAAACATTTAAAGAAGATCTAATATCAATCAAACTCGAACTATTCTAAAAAATAGAAGAGGGAATAATTACAAACACATTCTGTGAGGACAGTAATTACCCTGATACTTAAACCAGACAAAGACACATCAAAAAAAAAAGAAAACTACAGGTCAATATCTCTTATGAGTATTGATGCAAAAATCCTCAACAAAATACTAGCAAATGAAATTCAACAATACATTGCAAAGATTATTTATCATGACCAGGGTTAAAGTAGGATTTAACCTTGGGATGAAAAGATGTTTGAACATACACAAATTAACCAATGTGATACATGAAACCAACAGAATAAAGATCATTTCCATTGATTCTGAACAAAGTTGATAAAATTGAACATTACTTCATAATAAAAACCCTAAAAAAACTGGGTATCGAAGAGAGTTGCCTCAACATAATTAAGGCCATTTACAACAGACCCACAAATAGTATTATACTGAATGGAGAAAAACTGAAAGCCTTTTACATAACATCTGGAAGACAACAGAGATGCTCTGTGTCACCACTGTTGTTCAACATAGCACTGGGAGTCCTAGCTGGAACAACCATACAAGAGAAAGATATAAAGTGCCCCCAAACTAAAAAGGAAGAAGTCAAATTATCCCTGTTTGCAGATGATATGATTTTATATTTGGAAAAACCTAAAGATTCCACTAGAAAATTATAAGAACTGATCAATTCAGTAAAATTTCTGGATACAAAATCAATATACAAAAACCAGTAGCATTTCTATATGCTAGCAATGAAAAATGTAAAATATAAATTAAAAACAAGTAAAATTTAATATCCAGGAAGTAACCAAAGAGTGAAAGATCTCTTAATGAAAATTGTAAAACTGAAGGAGACAACAAAAAAATTTTTAAAAATTCTGTTCATGGACTGGGAAAATCACTATTGTTAAGATGTCCATACTACCCAAAGCAATCTGCAGATTTAATGCAATCCCTATGAAAATATCAAAAACACTCTTCACAAAAATAGAACAAAAAATTGTAAAATTTATATGGAAACATCAAATGCCTGGAATAGTCAAAGCTATCCTGAACAAAATGAACAAAACTGGAAGATCACCTTACGTGACTTCAAATTATACTACAGAGCTATAGTAACCAAAAGAGCATGATACTGGCATAAAAGCAGACACATCGATGAATGGAAAACTATAGAGAACCCAGAAACAAATCCACATAACTTCAATCAACTCATTTTTTACAAGGATGCCAAGAACACATGCTGGGGAAAAGACGGTTTCTTCAATAAATGTTACAGGGAAAACTAGTTACATGTATTCAAAAGAATTAATCTAGACCTCTATACAAATTCAAAAGAATTAATCTAGACGTCTATACAAAAATCAAATCAAAATAGATTAAAGGCTTAAATTTAAGACCTCAAACAATAAAACTACTACAAGAAAATATTGGGAAAAATCTTCAGGACATTGGTCTGGGCAAAAATTTGTTGAGCAATATACAAGTGCAGGTAATCAAAGCAAAGATTGACAGATGTGATCACATTGAGTTAAAAAGCTTCTGCAGAACAAAAGATACAATCAACAAAGTGAAAAGGCATTCACAGAATGGGATAAAACATTTGCAAACTACCCATCTGAGCAGGAATTCATAACCATAATATTTAAGGAGCCCAAACAACTCTATAAGTAAAAATCCAATAATCTGATTTTAAAAAGGGCAAAAATTTGAATAGACATTTTGTAAAAGATATACAAATAACAAATAGACATATGAAAAGGTGCTTAACATCATTAATTATTAAAGAAATGCTCTATCCTCTTTATGACAGAATAACAGAGAAAAGACAAAGTCAAAGGAAAATACTATTTCTGGGAAAGAAGGGATCAAGAGTAGGAAAATTCATACCATAAAGTGCACCAGAGTTGCGACAACCAAGACTACTTACACTAATTGTGTTCTCCCACTATATGAAAATTTGCAGAAAATAAAGAGAATAACAGTGATTTTTACTATGTGCTTGGTAAGAAATTCTTACTCTTCTTCTGGCTTATTAGATTCTGAGTTTCATTCACTACAATTTCAGGAAGAGCAGAGCTTTGATATACTGTGCACAGTGCCAAAACAGTAAGGGTCACGGGAAAACTTCCTCTGTACTCTCTGAAGTTTCACTAAAAAATCAACTTACAAATGGCAGATTAATTGGGAAAAAAAAGGCATACAAATTTATGAATGTGCACATGGGGGAGAACAATAGTTATTATCTCCTGGCCCCCTAATGAGGTTCAGAAGCTTATATACCATCTTGAAGTTACTGAAAGAATTGGGGCTTGGCATAAAAAAGTGCAAAATAATGTATTTTGCAGAAATTTGGATGAAAATGAAGGCCATTATTCTAAGTGAGGTGACTCAAGAATGGAAAACAAAATACTGCATGTTCGCACTTATCAGTGGAAGTTAAACTACGGGTACACAAAGCCACGCAGAGTGGTATAATGGACATTAGAGACTCAAAAAAAGAGTGGGTGGGAGTGGGGTGATAGATTTTTTAAAAACCTACATATTGGGCACAGTGTACACTACTCAGTTGATGGGTACACTAAAATCTCAGACTTCACCACTTTACAATTCATCTATATAACCAAAAACCACATATAACCTAAAGTTATTGAAATAAAAAAGAATGGGCATGGCTAGGCACCATGGCTCAAACCTGTAATCCCAGAACTTTGGGAGGCCAAGGTGGGATAATCGTTTGAAGTCAGGAGTTCCAGACCAGCATGGCCAACGTGATGAAACCTTGTATCTACTGAAAATACCCACAAATTTAGCTGCGTGTGGTGGTGCCTGCCAGTAGTGACAGCTATCGGGAAGGCTGAGGCTTGAGAATCACTTGAACCTGGGAGGCAGTGATTGCAGTGAACCAACATTGTGTCTCTGTACTCCAGCCTGTGTGACCCAGGAGACTCCATCTCAAATAAAATAAAATAAAATAAAATAAAATAAAATAAAATAAAATAAAATAAAAAAGAATGGGTGCTTGGTTCCTGGAAAAACAAGTTATGGAAAAGATGAGAAGAGGAATTGTGTTGAGGAGCAATAAATGATTACTAGGGAGAATGAGTAGATCAGAGTACACAAATAGTTCTCTATGGAAATTGAATAATCCTCAGAGACATATCTTTTAAATGGATCTGTTCTGGTGTGGTTATATAATTGGTCTTTTCTGCAATAGACAATAAGATAACTCACAGGGGAGAAGAAAAACAATTATTTTCCTTGGTAGGTCCAGACTTTAGACAGACACAGGAATTTCATAAAACAATTTCATCCTTTGCTGTGGGAGAGACCAGTGGGTATGTCGGGATCAGGGAGATCATCGTCAGTTTAGCACGTTATAGTGCCATATTTTGGGGTATCAGTTTCTGGGTCCTGACATTCCAACCTTCCAGTGGGGTTCAGCAGCTTATATACAATCTTGAAGTTACAGAAAGAATGGGGTCTGAGAGTATGACCAAAAACTGGTTAAGACAGTAAATCCGGTTATAGTGGCAAGACATATTATGAGATGAAGAGGAGGTTTGCCTAGCAAAAGCATTCTTATGTAGATGAAAGAACAGAGGTAGCAGCCCTCAGAATAGAGGGGAAATGCTTCTTCAGACATTTAAATGTTTCAAACTCTCAGTTGATCTTTCCTAGATAAAGGGAAACTTCAGGAAAAAATCTGGCTGCATTAGTACAGATTCTCTACAGATGCACATCTCCCTCAAAAAACAAGGAAGATTACTTCTGTTTGCTGACTTTCTGAACCACCATCTCAAAATATGTCAAAGTAATGTATTTTGGGGTAAAATACTTAATTTCTTTCAATAGTAACATATGAAAGAGAAAATATGAATGTCTTATAAGCTAACTTGAAAATAATATTTTTTTAAATGAGTACCGAAGATTGTGCACCATGGGAGACCATTAGTTATAAGGAAGTGCCCAGATTATGTCAGCAGAAGCCTTCACAAGTTTATTGGTGGCTGCTACAGTCTTAAGTTAAGCAGGGTATCAAAAAGACACCGTAATAAGCTATTAGTCATTGGTGGTTTCTACGTAGCTGAGTTGAAACAGCAAAGGCCTGACTTGATCACTCTGAATAAATAGAGAGAAGGAGGTTTACAGTAGTTAGATGTCAGGGAAGAGGATATTGAAAAGCTAACTTTAGTTTGCAAAATTATAGTTTCCAGTTCAGTTTGGGATTCCAATAGAGGGTTTTTTCAATGAGAACTTAGTTAAGTTATAAATAGAACTCTTAGTTTATTATTTTTCTTTATAAATGACCACGTCTCAGGTATTTCTTCATAGCAGTATGAAACTGGACTAATACAGTAAATTGGAACTGGGAGTGGGGCACTGCTACTAAGATAACTAAAATGTAAAAATGACTTTTGAACTGAGACAGGCAGAGGTTGAAACAGTTTGGAGGGTTCAGAAGAAGACAGGAAACGAGGGAAAGTTTGGAGCTTCCTAGAAACTTGTTGAATGGTTTTGACCAGAAATGCTGATACTGATATGGAAAATGAAGTCCAGACTAAGGTGGTTTCAGATGAAGATGAGGAACTTACTGGAAACTGGAGCTAAGGTGATCCTTGCTATGCTTTAGCAAAGAGACTGGTGGCATTTCATTCCTACCCTAGAGATCTATGGAACTTTGAACTTGAGAGAGATGATTTAGGGTATCTGGTGGAAGAAATTTCTAAGCAGCAATGCATTCAAGAGACTGCCTGGGTGCTCTTTAAAGCATTTAATTTTATTCATTCACAAAGATATGGTTTGGAATTGGAGCTTACGTTTAGAAGGGAAGCAGAGCATAAAAATTTGGAAAATTTGCAGCCTGACAATGTGATAGAAAAAAAAAAAAAAAGGAGAAATTCAAGCCAGCTGCAGAAATTTGTGTAAGTAATAAGGAGTCAAATGTTAATCATGGATAATAGGGAAAATGTCTCCAGGGTATGTCAGAGTTCTCCACATCAGCCCCTCCCATCGCAGGCCCAGAAGCCTAGGAGGAAAAAATTGTTTTGTGAGCCAGACCCAGGACCGTGCTGCTTTGTGCTAGGTGCCCTGCATCCTAACCATGGCTAAAAGATGCCAACATAAAGCTCAGGCCATTCCTTCAGAAGAAGTAAACCCTAAGCCTTGGCAGCTAAAACGTGATGTTGGGCCTGTGGGTGCAGAAAAGTCAAGAATTGAGGTTTGGGAATCTCCACCTAGATTTCAGAAGATGTATGGAAACACCTGAATGGCTAGGCAGAGGTGTGCTGCAGGGGCAGAGCCCTCATGGATAAATTCTGCTAGAGCAGTGTGAAAGAGAAAAGTGGGGTGTGAGTCCCCACACAGAGTCCCCACTGGGGCACTACATAGTGAGGCTGTGAGACGAGGGCCACCTTCCTCCAAACCTGAGAGTGGTAGATTCTCCAACAGCTTGCACTGTGGACCTGGAAAAGCTGCAGACACTCAATGCCAGCCAGTGAAAGCAGCCAAGAGGGGAACTGTACCCTGCAAAGTCACAGATAAAGAGCTGGGAGCTCTTTTTCATGGGAGCTCACCTCTTGCATCAGCATAACCTGCATGTGAGACATGGATTCAAAGGAGATCATTTTGGAGCTTTAAGATTTGACTGCCCTACTGGATTTTGGACTTGCATGGGGCTGGTACCCCTTTCTTTTTGGCCAATTTCTCCCATTTGGAGTGGGTGTATATACCCAATGCTTATACCTCCATTGTATCCAGGAAGTAACTAACTTGCTTTTGATTTTATGGGCTCATAGGCAGAAGGGACTTGACTTATCTCAGATGAAACTTTGAATTGTGGACTTTTGAGTTAATGGTGAAATGAGTTAAGACTTTGGGGCACTGTTGGGAAGGCATAAGTGGTTTTGAAATGTGAGGACATAGGACATGAGATTTGGGAAGGGCCAGGGATGGAATGATATGGTTTGGCTGTGTCACCACCCAAATCTCATCTTGAATTGCAACTCCCATTATCCCCACATGTTGTGGAGGGACCTGGTGGGAGGTAATTGAATCAAAGGAAAGCGTTTTTGTCATGCTGTTCTCATGATAGTAAATAAGTTTCATGAGATCTGATGGTTTTATACAGGGCAGTTGCCCTGCACAAGCTCTCTTGCCTGCCACCATGTAAGACGTGTCTTAGCTCTTCCTTCACATTCTGCTGTCATTGTGAGGCCTCCACAGCCACGTGAAACTGTGAGTCTATTAAGCCTCTTTTTCTTTATAAATTACCCAGACTTGACTATTTCTTCACAGCAGTATGAAAATGAACTAATACACATGCAACATGAGAAATCTCATTGAAGCAATCTTGGAAAATACAGTTTGGCTCACTATGCCATCTGATGGTAAATAATATTATGGCATGTGCTACATATGTTAAATATGAAAATCTCAGAATGTATGTACTCTTAAAGTATAAATTAACTTCTATTTAATACAAAATAAAGAAAGAAACCCACCTTTGACTCATAGCACGAGTAAAAATGTTGATATATTAAATGTATGTGTTTGATATATTAAAATGTATAGCATTTCATCCCCAAGTTACCTTCAAACTCTTTTTCTCCTCTCTCCAAGAGTTATATTTAACCCAATATTACAGAAATTTAGATGTAAAAACTCAATACTACAGAAATTTAGATGTAAAAACTTTTTTCAACTTGATAATTCTTTGATCTGGCAATGAAAAATTACATATATCTCTGTTTCTGCACTGAAATAGAAAGGATATACTTGCTGCTAACTGAGTATTTTTCACAACTAGTAATATAAAATATAGAAGAAATAATTTATACCTAATACTAATGCAATATTCAGTGAATGAATGGTCTGCTTGAGAATACATTTCCTTACACTTCTCTGAATCAAAGTAAGAGTAGAGGTTTTCTATTGATATCACAAATTACCAGAAATGAAAGAAATACATTAACTGCAAACTAACTGTTATTTATTCTACAAGTACTTATTAAGTATCTATTATGTGTCAGACACTGCTCCAGGTATATAGGATGTAGTATTGAACAAATCAGAAGGCTTTTCATCATGGAGTTTAAATTCTAATGAAGAGGACAGGGATGACAGACAATGAATAATAAAGAGATTAATGCCTAACCAAATGTTATATAGTAATACAAATAAAATAAGGCAAGATAATAGAGGGTAATGTATGTTGGTGACTATTTTAGGATGGTCAGAGATGGCCTTTCTGAAAAGATGACATTTGAGCAATGTACTACATTAGAAACTATTTCAATTATAATTATCAAGATTTCAATATAAAAATCTCAGCACGTATGTACTCTTAAAGTATAAATTAACTTCCATTTAATACAAAACAGAGAAAGAAACCCACCTTTGACTCATAACATGAGTAACAGTCATAAACGTACAAGTTAGAAATCATGTAAAAATGAATCAAAAAGAACTTGCCATGAGAAATGCAACTGACCTAAGCTTTTCTCAAAACTTCAAAAGAGTTAGTTTGAGCAGCGTTTCTTAATTTGCTGCACATTTAATTCCCAGGAAGACTTAAAAATTTACTGATGTCTGGGTCCCCCAAATAGAAATCTGATTTTATTGGACTGGGGAGCTATCTGAAACTTACAGTTTTTTTAAACTCCCCAGTGGATTATAATCTGCATCCAAGGTTGCAAGGCATTGATTTATAAAGTATTCAAGAAACTACACATGGAATTTAAACATTTAAATTTAATCATATTTCTCCATTCTTACCTACTTTCTGGTGAAGATACTAATCATCAGTGAAGTGGACAATAGGTATGCAAAGGCCGAGAAGAATGTGAAGGTTCTTAGATTATTCTTGAAAAATCAAAAGTAGCTACAGTGCAAACTTTCTCTGTCAAACACATGTGCAACAACATTGAAGTAAAACCTAACACTGAAGATCATTTCTACATGTCTAGACTATCCTAAGCAATGCCTCAATTATGCAGGTGAAAAGTTCAAGACAGTCATCTCTTTATTCATCCCATTATTATCACTGTTCTTCATCATATGTTTATCCCAGGAGCTACAGTGAAGAGTTTATCCCAAGCGCAAGCTTAGTATTTATTTAGATCTCTGAAAAAGTTTTCCACCAGTCTAAAAGTCAAAATATCTCTATTCTTTAAAAAAAAAAAGTCTTATTTTTTCAAGTGAAATTACGAATCTGTTCTTCACCCAAGATTAAAACTCCAGAGTTTAAGTGGGTAAAGTGTTATTTCAGACAAATCATCTGCAACACTTAGAGCACGTGCAACTTTCAAAACCTAAAATACTCTTGGAGAAAAGTTGCTTGGAGAAAAACAGTACCTGGTTTAAATTTGCATCATTAGCACCTACTTTTTGAGTAATCATCTCAATCAGGCATAGAAAGAAAACAAAATTGACTGTAATACTCCTGTGGGTGAGAGAAAAAGATAGGTAACAGCTGTTTTCTTCTATAATCATCTTACACCTATAGATTAACTGAAAGTTTTTTGATATTTCAGAAACATGTCCAGGGTATACTACAAACTAAATAAGTGACCCATTCTGTTATTACTATCTCTATTCAGCTAAACGCTTTCTGCCAAGAAAGTAACATAAAACTATATTTAAGGTATACCATAAAAACATCTTTTTTTTTTTTTTTTTTTTTTGAGATGGAATTTCACTCTTCTTGTTCAGACTGGAGTGCAGTGGTGAGATCTTGACTCACTGCAACCTCTGCCTCCCGGGTTCAAGTGATTCTTCTGCCTCAACCTCCTGAGTAGCTGGGATTACAGGTGCCTACCACCAAGCCCAGCTAATTTTTGTATTTTTGGTAGAGATGGGGTTTCACCATGTTGGCCAGGCTGGTCTCAAACTCCTAACCTCAGGCGATTCACCTGCCTTGGCCTCCCAAAGTGCTGAGATTACAGGTGTGAGCCACGGAGTCTGGCCCATAAATACATCTTATGCAAAGTTTTCAAGATTGATCTTATGATTATTTTGAATAAAAAGAAAAACTCATTTCTACAAATGGACTTTCATATCAAAAGAAGTAAGGTTTAAAAATGTAAACATATAATCATTCCCAATAATATCCATCATAGTATTTTATTATTTTTTTGGGGGGGGGCAGAGTTTTGCTCTTATTGCCCAGGCTGGGGTGCAATGGTGGACTCTCACCTTATTGCAACCTCCGCCGCCCTGGTTCAAGTGATTCTCCTGCCTCAGCCTCCCAAGTATCTAAGTTTACAGGCATGCACCCCCATGCTGGTTGATTTTTTGTATTTAGTGGAGACGAGGTTTCACCATGTTGGTCAGGTTGGTCTTGAGCTCCTAACCTCAGGTGATCCACCCTCCTCGGCCAGCCAAAGTGCTGGGATTACAGGTGTGTGCCACCACACCTGTCCCATCATGGTCATTAAAATGTGAGATGTAGACTATACTTATTTTTTAAGCCAATTAATAACTTTTATTTTTCAAACTAGTTTATTAAAGTTTGGTGTGTTTTTTTTCTTTTAAGTAATATTTTGAACTTAGTCAATGAAATGCTAGGAAATTCTTTTGTTTTTCTGACCAAATTTATCTTTCTGTGTGCAGATAGGACATCTTTAGCTAAGCAATTCGATTCTCTAATCTCTATCTTCCCATATTTTCAGGTAGTATCTAAGGTTTTCCCTGTTTACTTTTTATAAAACATGTCCAGAAAATGAATGAAAAGTTAATACTATGTCCAAAGCAAAATATAATACCTTAGAAATTATTTCTTTTATACAACTACCTCACAATAATAGGTACATCTGGAATAGAAATTTATAATTACTGAGCACCTATTCAATTCATTATTTTTACTTATAGGTGAGAAACCTAAGATTGAAGTTTTGTAGTTTGCAGTCTCAGATTTAAGTTTTTAATCCATTTTGATTCGATTTCTATATATGAAGAGAGACAGGGGTGTAGTTTCATTCTTCTCCATATGGAGATCCAGTTTTCCCAGAACCATTCATTGAAAAGACTGTCTATTCCCCAGTGTATGTTCTTGGCAAATTTCTTGAAAGTGGGTTTACTGTAAGTGTGTGAATTTCCTTCTGGGTTCTCTACTCTGTACCATTGGTCTATGTATCTGTTTTCATGCCACTACCATGCTGTTTTGGTTATATAAATCTGAAGTATAATATGAAGTCAGGTATGTGATTTTTTTCAGTGTTTTTTTCTTTTTGCTCAGGAGAGCTTGGCTATTCTGGGTTTTTGTGGTTTCATATAAATTTTATGATTTTTTTTTCTATGTCTGTGAAAAATACCATTGGTATTGCATTGAATCTTTAGATTGCATTGAATCTTTAGATTGCTTTGAGTAGTATGGGCATGTTAACGATATTGATTCTTCCAATCTATCAACATAAAATATTTTTCCATTTTTGGTGTCCTCTTCAATTTCTTTCATCAATGTTTTATAGTTTTTATTACAGAGACATTTCACTTTGGTAATTTCTAGATATGTAATTTTAGTTGTGGCTATTGTAAATTGAATTCCTTTTTTATTTCTTTTTCAGGTTTTTCACTAGTAGCCTATACAAATGCTACTGATTTTTATACATTGATTTCATATCCTGCATCTTTGCTGAAATTGTTTTATCAGTTCTAATAGTTTCCTTATGGAGTCTTTAGGGTTTTTCAAACATAAGATCATGTTATTTGCAAACAAGTGTAATTTGACTTCTTTCTTTCTGATTTGGATGCTCTTTAGATCTTTCTCTTGTCTGACTGCTCTAGCTGGGACTCCTAGTACTATGTTGAATAACAGACAGTGCTGAAAGTGGACATTCTTATTATGTTCCAGATCTTAGAGGAAAGTTTTTCAGTTTTCTTCCCCATTCAGTATGATGCTAGCTATGTGTCTGTCATATATGACTTTAATTATGTTGAGGTATGTTTATTATCTACTCCATTTTTTGACAGTTTTTATTATAAAGAGATGATGAATTTTATCAAATGCTTTATCATCATAAATTCAAATGTCCATATGGTTTTATCTATCATTCTGTTGATGATGATGTATCACATTGATTGAAGAGTGTATTTTGAACCATCCTTGCATCCTAGAGATAAACGTTGCTAGGTCATGATGAATTATCTTTGTAATGTATTGTTGAATTTGGTTTGTTAGTATCTTGCTGTGCATTTTTGCATCAAAATTTATCAGAGATATTGGTTTGTGGTATTGTTTTTTGATGTGTCTTTGTCTGGTTTTTGTATGAGGGTAATACTGACATTGTAGAATGAGTTAGGAAGGATTTCCTCCTCTTCTATTTTTCAGAAAATACTGAGTCATATTGGTTTTAGTTCTTCTTTAAGTGTTTGGTAGAATTCACCAGGGAAGCCATCAGGTCCCTGGATTTTCTTTAGTGGGAGACATGTTATTATGGCTTTGATCTTTTTACTTTTTACTGGTCTGTTCAGGTTTTGGATTTCTTTCTGGTTCAATCTTGGTAGGGTGCATGTGTCTAAGTATTTTCCAATTTATTGTCATGTGGATTCTCATAGTAGTCACTAATGTTCCTTTGAATTTATTCAGTGCCAGTTGTAATGTCTCTTTTTGGTCATTTTTGGTTTTATTTATTTGGATTGTCTCTTTTCTTAGTCTGACTAAATGTTTGTCAATTTTGTTTAACTTTTCAAAAAGGCAACTTTTTGTTTCATTGAGCTTTTGTATTACATTTTTATTTCAATTTCATTTATGTATTCTCTGATCTTATTATTTATTATCTTCTACTGATTTGGGGTTTTGTTTGCTGTTGCCTTTCTAGTTCTTTAAGATGCATTGTTAGATTGTTTATTTGAAGTTTTTCCCCCTTTTTAGGAACTTATAAATATAAACTTCCCTCTGAGTACTGCTTTTGCTCTACCCAGTAGGTTTTGATATGATGTGTTTCCATTATGATTTGTTATAAAATATGTTTCAGTTTTCTACTTAATATCTTCATTGACCCACTGGTCATCCAGGAGCATATTATTTAATTTCCATGTATTTTTATAGTTTCTAAAATTGCTCCTGTTATTGCTTTGCAGTTTCATTGCATTGGGGTCAGAGATGATGCTTGATACTATCTAATTTTTTTGAATTTTTAAAGATGTTTTGTGACCTTATATATGGTTTATTCTTGAGAATAATCCATATGCTGAGGAAAAGAGTGTGTATTCTGCAGCTGTTGGATGAAATGTTCTGTACATATCTATTAGATTCATTTGGCCTATAGTGCAGATTAAGTCCCATGTTTCTTTTTTTTCTTCTTCTTTCTCTTCGGAAAATTGTTTCATTGCAGAAAGTGGGGGATTTAAGTCTCCAACTATTATTGTATCAGGGCCTATCTCTCTCTTTAGCTCTAACAATATTTGCTTCATATATCTGAGTGTTCCAAGATTGGATGCGTATATATATATATATATATATAGTTCATTTATCTTCTTGCTCTATTGACTCCTTTATCATGTAACCTTGTTTGTCTCATCTCATAGTTTATGTCTTTAGATCTATTTTTCACTGATATAAGTATAGTGACTCAAACTCTATTTTTATTTCCATTGGCATAGGATACATTTTTCCATCTCTTTCTTTCAGTGTATATGTGTATTTATAGATGAAGTGTATCTCTTGCAGGCAACAAATCAGTAGGCCTTGTTTTCTCATCCATTAAGCCACTCTATGTCTTTTGATTGGAAAGTGTAGTCCGTTTACATTAAAAGTTATTATTGAGAAGTAAGGACTTATTCCTGCTCTTTTTTTTTACTTGTTTTCTTGTTGTTTTGTACTCTTCTCTTCCTTTTTTCATTTCTTCCTGTTTTTCTTTAGTGAGGTTCATATTCTATGACTATATGATTTAGTTTCTTGCTTTTTATTTTATGTATATTTGCTGTATGTTTTTTTGAAGTTACCATGAGGTTAGAAAATACTCTTATAACATATTATTTTAACCTGAAAACAGCTTAACTATTTGCATAAAACAGAAACATGCAAAAAATTAAGAAATCTCTGCACCTTGACTTTGTCCCCCTATTTTTTAAACTTTTTGTTATATTAATTTATATCTTATTCTACTGTGTATGTCTCAAAATGTTGTTTTAGTTACTATTTTTGATTGGTTTATCATTTACTCTTTCCATTTAGGATAAGAATAGTTTACACACCACAGTTACAGTGTTATGATATTCTGTGTTTTTCTGTGTACTTTCTAATACCAGTGAGTTTTCTACCTTCAGGTGATTACTTATTGCTCATTAACATCCATTTCTTTCTGATTGAAGTATTCCATTTAGCACTTCTTTTAGGTCAGGTCCAGTGTTGATAAAATTTTTCAGTTGGTATTTGTCTTGGAAAGTTTTTATTTCTTCTTCATGTTTAAATAATATTTTCCCTGGATATACTATTCTAAGATAAAAGCTTTTTTTTTTTTTTCCTTCAGCACTTTAAATACATCACAACATTCTAACATTTCTAATGAAAATTCTCCTGCCAGATGTATTGGAGCTCCATTTTATGTTAGGTTTTTTTTGTATTGCTTTTTTTTTTTAGAATTATTTCTTTATCCTTGATCTTTAGAAGTTTAATTATTAAAGGACTTGAGGTAGTCTTCTTTGGGTTAAATCTGCTTGCTGTTCTACAACCTTCGTGTAGTTGGATATAAGTATCTTTGTTGATTTGGGAAGTTTTTGTTATTATGCCTTCGAATACACTTTCCACTCCTATCTCTTCACCTCTTCTTTAAGGGCAATAACTCTGAGATTTATCATTTTGAGGTTATTTTCTGAATCCTGTAGATGTGCTTCATTGCTTCATGTTTTTTTTTTTTTTTTCTCTCCCTCGTGTATTTGCAAATATCCTATCTTCATGTTATTTTTTTCTTCTCTTTGATCAATTGTACTATTAAAAGGCTCTGATGAACTCTTCAGTATGTCCATTTTATTTTCCAGCTTCAGGATTTCTGCTTGATTTTAAAAAATGATTTCCATCTCTCATATCTCTCATAAATTCATCTGATAGATTTCTGATTACTTTTTTGGTGCTATCTTGAATTTTTTTTTTAAATTTCTTCAACACAGCTATTTTGAATTCTCGGTCAGAAAGGTCACATAACTCTGTTTCTGCAGGATTATTCACTGGTGGCTTATTTAGTTCATTTGGTGAGGTTATGTTTTGCTGAAACACCGTATGTTTGTGGATGTTCATCTGTGTCTGGGCATTGATGTGTTATGTATCTATTGAAGTCTTCATGGTCTGTTTGTGTTTACCCATTCTTCTTAGAGAGTATTTCCTAATATTCAAAAGAAACGGGGTATTGTAATTTATGCTATAACTGGTTTAATGGCATCCCTAGTAAAGTAACACTGTGGTTCTTGCACACTCATAGAGGTATCACCTTGATCATTTTGGACAAGATTTGGGAGAATTCTCTGGATTACCAAGTAGAATTCTCTAGATTACCAAGTGCTCTCTTTCCTTTCTTTCTCCCAAACAAATGGAGCCTCTCTCTCAGTTCGGAGCCACTTAAAGCTGGGACTGGATTGATGCAAACTTCTCCTTATTTTGTGTTTTTGTTTGTTTGTTTATTTCTTCTTTTTTAAACTTTTATTTTAAGTTCATCAGTACATGTACAGGTTTGCTAAATAGGTAAACTTGTGTCATGGGGTTTTGTTTTATTGATTATTTTATCACACAGTTATTAAGCCTAGTAACCATGATTAGTTTTTTCTGATTCTCTTCCTCCTCCCACCCTCCACCCTCTCATAGGCCCCAGTGTGTATTATTCCCCTCCATGTGTCCGTGTGTTTTCATCATTTAGCTCCACTTATAAGAGAGATCATTCAATATTTGGTTTTCTTTTCTTGTGTTAGTTTGTTAATAATAATGACCACCAGATCCATCTATGTCTCTGGAAAGAACATAATCTTATTATTTTTTATTGCTGCATAGTCTTCCATGGTGTATATGTATCACATTTCCTTTATCCAGTCTATTATTGATGAGCATTTTGGTTGATTTCCTATCTTTGCAATTGTGAATAGTGCTGCAGTGAACATACACATGCATGTATCTTTATAATAGAACAATTTATATTCCTTTGTGTATATACCCAGCAATGGGATTTCTGGGTCCAATGGCATTTCTTATTATAGGTCTTCAAGGAATCACCACAATTTCTTCTACAATGGTTGAATTAATTTATACTCCCACTAACAGTATAAAAGTGCTTCTTTTTCTCTACAACTTCACTAGCATCTGTTATATTTTGACTTTTTAAAAATAGCCTTTCTGACTGGTTTGAGATGGTATCTCTTTATGGTTAGGATTTGCATTTCTCCAATGATCAGTATTGTTGAGCTTTTTTCCATATACTTGTTGGCTGCATGTATGTCTTGTTTTGAAAAGTGTCTGTTCATGTCCTTTGCTCACTTTTTAGTAGGGTTGACAAACACCTCCTTAGTCACTACTACTATTATTGTGCTGGATCAGACTTGAAGCCAGAAGAGCATTGGGCATAGACCAAGGCCTGTTGTAACCACTCCCTGGCCACTGCCTATGTTCACTCAAGAGCCTGAAGCTATACAATCAGCAGGTGGCAAAGCCAGCCAGGTATATATATATATTTTTTCTTCAAAGCAGCAGGTTTTCCCAGTCCCCAGGTGGGTCCAGACGTGCCACCTGGGAGTCAGAGAATAAACTTAAAAGCCTTAGAAGTACATCTGGTATTCTATTCTGCGGTGTCTGAGCTTGCTTTCAAACTACAAGATGCTGTTCTTCTCACTCTTCCCTCCATTTCCCAAAGGCAAAAGAGCTTCACCCACCACTACTGCCACCAAAATTCCATGAGAAATACTGTCAAGAGTACTTCCAATGTTTCCTTAAGGCCCAAGGGATCTTAAGTCACTCTGTAGTAAATACTGCCTAGTCTGGGAGTTACCTTCAGGACAGTAGGCTCTCCTCTGGCCTAGGGCAGGTCCAGAAATGCCATTCAAAGTTCAAGTCTTGCAAATTGGAACCCGAAGATTCTACTTGGTGTTCTACTTTCCTGTAGATTAGCTGATACCTGAAGCCAGCAAGTCTTAAATGCTCATACAAGCCCCTCATAGTACTACATTTGATATTACTACTGGTTTCTCAGGGCCCAAAGGCTCTTCATTTAGCAGGTGATGATTGCTGCCAAGACTAACTCCTCCCCTTCAAGACAGCAGGTTCCCCTCTAGTACAAAGTGTGTCTAGAAATGTCAGCTAGGAGTTAGGGCCTGGAACAGGGACTCATGACTCTGACCAGTGCCTTATCCTGTTGTGGCTGAGCTGCTATCTGAGATGCAAGATAAAATTTTGCCCAATCTTCCCTCTCCTTTACTCAAGCAGAAGGAATGCCTCTCTTGCAGCTGTGAGTTATGCAGCCTTGGGTTAGGGAAAGGGTTATGCCAGCACTTTCTTAGCTGCCACAGTTGCTGACTCAATAGATTTTGTGCTCCCTCAGTCCTCTGTCTCTTGGGTCAGTGCAGCACTAGGACGCACCTAAGAGTTGCAGTCTTGTGGCCTAAACAGCCCTTAAAGTTTCCTTAGAGACCCAGAGCACTTGAACTCACAGTGGCAAGGTGTTTGGGAACTTAGGTTCAGGCTGTAGGAATTGGCATTTCCCCTTTGTCTAAGGCTGGTTTAAATGTTTTCTCTGTGTGTGGGCTTCAGCTGAATTT
Source organism: Chlorocebus sabaeus (assembly GCF_047675955.1). Taxonomy (NCBI): domain Eukaryota; kingdom Metazoa; phylum Chordata; class Mammalia; order Primates; family Cercopithecidae; genus Chlorocebus; species Chlorocebus sabaeus. The sequence continues at coordinate 60,078,321 of NC_132933.1, forward strand.
GGTCCGGTTTTCCTTTCTGCTCTAACAGGATGGCACTGAGTTCAGTGCCTCACAATTGCTGGCTCTTTCTCCTCCAGCACAGAGAAATGCTTTCTGCACCACACTGCCGCTACTGGAGAATGAAGGAAGTGTGGCATTGGTGATTCAAGATTTTTTTTATCTACCTCTTCAGTGCCTCTTTTAGTGATACAAAGTTAAAAGCAGGTACTGTGAGTGTTCACCTAATTTTTAGTTCTTATGAAGCTGCTTTGCTTGTGTAGATTGTTGTAAAATTTGTGTCCTTTCAGGAGTATGGTCAGCAGAGCCTTCTATGCTGCCATCCTGCTCTACCTCCTATCTTAATACCAGTTTTATTTGGCTACTGCATCTTTTACAATGAAAATTATACATCTTTTACTTATTTTCTTAGCACTGCATTCAACAAAATTTATATCTAAGTTAATTCAGATGGCATTAATGATATTTCTGTTGTATGTGTGCATGTATTCTTATTAGAACAAGAGTTGCAGTATTTGAAACACACATAAAGTTTACAAACACACACACACACACACACAATTTCCTTAACATTTGATAAAAACTCATACAATTAAATTAGGAGAAGTAATCATTAATAGATCTAGACATTTTTCACTGTGCATTGACTGAAATTTTCCTGAAGAAAAAAAAATTGTTCAATTTAATGCTTCCATGAATTCCAGCAACATGACTAAACATATTATGTGAGTTACTAAAAAATTATTATCCTTCTTTATATAGCTATGTGAAAAATATTAAATTTACATTAACCACTAAAATTTTCTAATGATACAAAGGGCCAAAAATTATTGTTCTTATATCAAATTAGTCATTTTCAAGCACAATGATTTTGTATGAATAACCTAGAGTTAATGATTATTAAATACTTGCCTAGATTATTAAAAATCATTAACTACAAAATAGATAACTGTTTTATAAAGAAACATCAAAACATTTCACTATAAAATATTAAAAATATTCACAAGGTAAAATTCTAAGCTGTTGTTGCACATGTTGACTTTTCCAACTGAAATTTTATTCTAACCAAAGCTGCAACCGTATCATGTTGCTGCAGTACATGATACAGATACATTCTCATTTCACTCTTTTCTTTCAGTGTTAAATATTTTTTAATGATTACTTCTCTTAACTTAATTTTATGAGTTAAGGAAGTTGTGTGTGTGTGTGTGTGTGTGTGTGTGTGTGAGATAATATCTCATTGTGGTTTTAATTTGCATTTCTCTGAGGATTCGTGATGTTGAGCATTTTTTATGCTTGTTGGCCAATTTTATGTCATATGTTAAGAACGGTCAGTTCATGTCCTTTGCCCACCTTTTAATGAGATTATTTGTTTTTCTTATTGATTTGTTTAAGTTCCTTACAAATTTAGTATGTTGATTGTTCTTTGTTAGATGCATAGCTTGCAAGTATTTTCTCCCATTGTTTAGGTTGTATTCACTGTTAATTGTTCTTTTTGCTGAACAGAAGCTTTTTAGTTTAAGTCCTATTTTATCTATTTTTGTTTTTGCTGCAATTGCTTTTGAAGTCTTAGTCATAAGTTCTTTACCTAGAGCAATGTCCAGAAGCATTTTTCCTAGGTTTTATTCCAAAAGTTTTATATTTTCAGGTATTATTTTAGATATTTAATTCACCTTAAGTTAACTTTTGTCTATGGTGAGAGGTAGGGATCCAAATTTATTTTTCTGCATATGGCAGAAAACTGCATATGGCAGCTTTCCCAGAACCATTTATTAAATACAGTGTTCTTTACCCAGTGTACATTTTTAGTGATTTTGTCTAAGATAAGTTATTGATGGGTATGTGGCTTTATTTCTAGATTCTCTATTGTGTTCAATTTATGTTTGTATTTTTGTACCAGTACCATGCAGTTTGGTTAGCATAGCTTTGTATTATAGTTTGAGGTCAACTAATGTAATTCCTCTGGCCTTTTTTCTTTTTGCTTAGTATTGTTTTGGCTATTCAGACTCTTTTTGAGGTTCCATATGAATTTTAGAATTGTGGCTCTTTTGTGGTTCTATATGAATTTTAGAATTGTTTCTTCTGATTCTGTGAAAAACAACAATAGTAATTCAATAAAAACTGCCTTAAATTTGTAGACTGCTTTGGAAAATATGGTTGTTTTAATGAAACTAATTATTCCAATACATGAGCATGAGGTATATTTCAATTTGTGTGTGTGTCTTCTAGAATTCTTTCATAAGTGTTTTGTAGTTCTCCTTGTAGAAATTTTTCCTTTTCTTGGTTAAGTTTATTCCTAGAGATTCCTCAAATACAAAGATGATTCAATATTTGCAAATCAATAAAGGTGATGCACCACACAAACAGAATTAAAAACAAAATCATATTATTATCTCTATAAATGCAGAAAAAGCATTTATGATACAAGCACTCAACAAACTAGGCATCTAAAGAACATATCTCAAACTAATGAATTGTGTATGACAAAATATTTTATTTTTTGTAACAATTATAAATAGGATTGAGTTCCTGATTTGGTTCTCAGCTTGAGCATTATTGGTATCTAGAAATTCAACTATTTTTTTTTACTTTAATTTTGTATCCTGAAAATTTACCAAAGCCATTTATCAGGTGTAGGAGTCCTTTGGAGGAATCTTCAAGGTTTTCTAGGCTCCAAATTATGTCATCAGTGAATGCAGATAATTTGATTTTCTTATTTCCTATTTGGATGTCTTTTATTTCTTTATCTTGCCTGGTTGCCCTGGCTAGGACTTCTAGTATTATTTCAAATAGGAGTGATGAAAGTGAACATCTTTGTCTTATTACAGCTCTCAGGGGGGATATTTTCAGTTTCTACACATCCAGTATGATGTTGGCTGTGGGCTTATCATAGATGGCCTTTATTATTTTGAGGTATGTTCTTTCAATGCCTAGGTTGTTGAGGGTTTTTACTATAAAGGGGTGTTGGATTTTACTGAATGCTTTTTATGTTTTTGTTGAGATGATCATATGGGCTTTGTTACGTTTTTAATTCTGCTAATGTACTGAATCATATTTGTTGATTTACGTATTTTGACCCATCCTTCCATCTCAGGAATTAAATACACATAGTCGTGAAGAATTAAATTTTTGATGTGCTGCTGGATTTAATTTGGTAGTATTTTGTTGAGGATTTTTACATCTGTGTTCATCATGGATATTGGACTGTAGTTTACTCTTTTTTGTTGCATTCTAGCCTGATTTTGGTATAAGTGTAATACTGGCATTGTAGAATACATTTTGGAAAAATCCTTCATGTTTTGGAATAGTTTCAATAATATTTATAATAGCTCTTCTTTGTATGTCTGGTAGAATTTGGGTGTGAATCTGTCTGGTCCTATTTATTTTTTGTTTGCTTGTTTGTTATGGTTGTTGTTTTTTGGTTGGTAAATTTTTAATTACTGATTCCATTTCATTTCCTGATTTGGGTCTTTTCAGAAATTATATTTCTTCCTAGAGAAAAGTGTTGTGTTTTCTGTGAAATCAATCATTGGAAGCACCCAATCACGATAAAGTTGTGTGTTTCTAGGACTTTACTCATTTGCTCTAGGTTGTCTAATTTGTGCTTATAGAGAAATTCATAGTAGTCTCTGAGGATCTTTTGCATTTATATGTTTTCAGTTGCAATGTCATCTTTGTCATTTCTGATTGTGATTATTCTCTTCTATTTTCTTGGTTAATCTAGAGAGAGATCTATCAATTTTTTTTATCATTTTAAAGGTTGAACTCTCTATTTTAATAATATTTGTATGTTTTATTGGTATCAATTTCATTTAGTTCTGCTCTGATCTTTGTTATTTCTTTTCTTCTCATAGCTTTGGATATGCTTTGCTCTTGCTTGTCTAGTTCCTCGAGATGCATAATTAGGTTTTGAATTTGAGATCTTTCTTTTTGATATAGGCATTTAATGCTATAAACTTTATCTTACCACTGTTTTTGCTGTATCTCAGAGGTTTTGGTATGTTATGTCCATATTTTCATTTGTTTCCATTTTTTATTGTTGTTTTGAGACTCCCTTTTAGCATTGATTTCTAATGTTTTTTCCACTGTCATCTGAGAAGATGCTTAATATGATTTTGACTTTTTTGAATTTATTGAGACTTGCTTTATGCCTAAGCATTTAGTCAATTTTACAGAATGTTCCATATGCAGATGAGAAAAATGTATATTCTTCAGTTGTTGGGTGTCATGTTTTGTAGATATTTATTAGCCCATTTGGTCAAGAATCCAATATACGTCTGAAGTTTCTTTGTAATTTTTCTGTCTCAGTGATCTGTCTAGTGCTGATAGTCAGGTGTTAAAATTCACCACTATTATTGTATATCTGTCTATCTTTTTTCTCAGGTCTAATGATAATTCTTTTATAAATATGAATTCTCAAATGTTGAGTCCATATATATTTAGAATAATTAAATTTTCTGTTTGTATTGAATGTTTTATCAATATGTAATGACATTTTTTGTCTTTTTTTACTTTTTTTGATTTAAAGTCTGTTTTATCTGATATCAGACTGGAAACCCTTTCTCTTTTTGGTTTTCCATTTATTTGTCTTAGGAGACTTTATCCATCCCTCTACTTTGGGCCTGTGATTTTCATTACACAAAAGATGGATCACTTGAAGACAGAAGAAAGTTAAGCCTTATTTTTTAAATTGTATTTCACATTCTTTGTCTTTTGAGCAGAGCATTTAGGGTATTTATGTCCAAGGTTAACAGTGATAGGTGAAGTGTTTTGTTTTGTTTTTCCTGTCATAGTATTTTTAGCTAGATATTTTGTAGTCTCAATTGTGTAATTGATTTATAGTATATGTGAATTTTGTACTAATGTGTGTATTTGTGCTGGCAAGTACCATCCTTTTATTTCATTATTTATAACTCAATGGAGCCTGGTCTGATCATGACAAATTCTCTTGTTGTTTGTTTATTCAGGAATAACTTTATTTCTCCTTCGTTTATAAAGATCAGTTTCACAGGATATGTAATATTTGGCTGGCATTTTTCTTTTCATAAGAAGGCTAATAATAGGCCCACAATCTTTTCTGGGTGGTAAGGTTTCTGCTGAGAACTCTTGTTAGTCTGATAAAATTTCCTTTGTTGGTGATTTATCCATTTTCTCTTGTTGCCTTTAAGATTTATTCTTTCATTCTGATCTCAGATAGTTTGATGACCCTATGCCTTGGTGATGGTCATCTTGTGTAGTATCTCACAGGTATTTTCTGGATTTCTTGTTCTGGATGTTGACTTCTCTAGCAAAGTTGAAAATTTTTCCTGGATTATTTTCTCAAATATGTTGTTCAAATTGCTTTATTTTTCTTTTTTTCTCTCAGAAATGTCAAGAAGTCATAGGTATGAATGTTTTGCATAATCCCATATTCCTGAAAACTTTGTTTGTTTATTGAAATTATTTTTTTAAATTTTCATCTGACCGTTAATTTGAAAGTTCAGTCTTTAAGCTCTGAAATCCTCTCTTCCGCTTGGTCTAGTCTGTTGTAAAAGCTTCCAATTGTATTTTGAAGTTTCTTCAGTCATTTTTTTTTTTTTCAAATTCTGGAAGTTCTAACCATTTTTTAAAAATATATAGCTACCTCTCTTTTTTTATATTCTAAATAATGTTTCTGGTTTATTTGTGTTGAAGTTTATTTTGGCTCTCATTAAGTTTCATTGCAATCTATATTTTTAATCCTTTGTCATTTCTGACTTTTCGTTTCTGTTAGCATTCATTGCTAAAAAAGCTAGTGCAGGCTGGGCATGGTGGCTTACGCCTGTAATCCCAACACTTTGGGAAGCCAAGGTGGGCGGATCACCTGAGGTCAGGAGTTCAAGACCAGCCTGACCAACATGTAGAAACCCTGTCTCTACTAAACGTACAAAATTAGCTGGGCATGGTGGTGCATGCCTGTAATCCCAGCTAATCGGGAGGCCAAGGCAGGAGAATGACTTGCACCTGGGAGGCAGAGATTGCAGTGAGCCAAGATCACACCATTGCACTATTGCACTTCAGCTGGACAACAAGAGTGAAATTCTGTCTCAAAAAAAAAAAAAAAAAAAAAAAGATAGTGCAACCCTCTGGAGTTGTTAAGACACTCTGGATTTTTTACTGCCAGAGTTCTTGCCTGAAGGTCATGTAAAGGTGTCAATTTTTATTTTTGAATTTGATATTGTTTGAATAGGATATTTTATTTTTTTTCCTTTGAGATTATGACTGTGCTGTACATTGTTTATTATCATCTGGCTTCATTTAGGGGTCCTTTCAGGGAGCCAAAACTTTGTATGGGTTCCTGGGTTGTAGATAGCTTATTTATGGCTGTAATCAACATGCACTCAAGGCAGAACCTCTTTTCCATTCCAGAGAAGATAACTGGGTGGCTTGTCAGTCATCTATTACTGGTACACTGTCACTCTGTATAGGGATGGGGAGTTTGGCCCCACACTGTATGCAAGCCCAAGCAGCATGGACTCACTTTTAAATGGAAGGAACTGTGAAAAGCACAACAAACATTTTCTCCAGGTGCTCAATTTCTGGACCCCCCTGGGGAGAACCACTGCTGCATCCACATCAGTTGATGGGTGGGGGGTGGGAGACAACCTCTTCTCCACAACAATCCCCAGCTGTCAGTGCTGCACGCTTCAGTGATTGGCATCATACCTGCATTTATTTTGTCTCATGGGAGGTTTGACAGGTTGTGCTCCCTGCTTCCTTGGGAGTATCTCATGCCAAAGGTTAGATCACCTGGGCTTCCACAGCTCCTTGAACATCCACTGATTCCCTGTGCTTACCAAAGCCAGAGCAGGTTTGGGAATATGTTTTCAGGGGATCTAGTAGTTTGATGACTTCAAGGAAGAAATTCCCTGGACTGGGCAGCGTCCCACAACAGGTGCATAACCAGTATGGCACCTGACATCTCAGTTCAGATCTGCAGGAAGTGCAGGCTATGTACACAAGCTGTTTACCCAATTCTTTGTCCCTTGGCAGTTTCCAAATCACCACTGAAAGCATTTCCCAGGGTTGGAAGGGCACGGGGGCTTTCCAACAGTTGGATAGCAGATTGTTGCCAGAGTGACGGGAGCAGAGCGCTCTTACCTTCACTTTCCACAGAGTTCTAAGTTCCTCAGAGGTTTATCTCTGCCAGACTCTTGCTGCTTTTCTTTTCTACACCTTAGCTTCTTCGCATGGGCACTGTAACAGGTCCTGGCTGTCTTCCTTCAGTTTTCCATTAGAAAAATGTTCATTTACCAATAACTTTGACCTTCTTTCTGAGGAGTTCTGTCATCCAATATGTCTAGTCAGCCATCTTGCATTATAAGCTGAAGTGATTTTTTTTAAATCTAAGTGTACATGTATAAATCCTTGCTAAAACTCATTCACTTGCTTCCAATATCACTTAAAACATTAGCCAATGCCTTTAAAATAGGTCTTTGTATTATCTGAATATTTGTAAGTAAGGAACCTAGCTACTGTCCCTTTCTTGGATCACTTGATCTTTTATATCTGTTTATTATCGACATCTGCTCATCTCTCCTGTTTCCCTATGTAAATCTCCCTTTGCCTATCAATGGACATGACATAAGTACTGGCATTTTTTTTTTTTTTTAAGATTTTCTTATTGTCAGTCTCTAAATTGATTAGTCTAACTTGTAGAAAAAGAATCCTAATGGCCTGACTATATTATGGGGCAGAACGGCAGGATGGGCATAAGCTAGTAAAAACAATTTCTTCAGCTAGAGGGATAGAAACTACTTCTAAAATAATGAGGTATGAGTTAGGCAGGCATTCCTCACATGTTCACAACGGCCTGAAACATTACTAGCAGATGGCAACTCCTTCCATAACTTTAACATCTGTTCAATTAAAAGTTTCTCATATTTGAATACAGTTCTCTCAGAAAATCTTTGTATTTTAAAATTTTCTTATCTCAAAAGAGCAAATGTCATAGAAATATAAGGCTTTGAACCCATTGGTTAAAAGAGTAATATTCTTCAAGCTAAAGAGGATTTATTTAAATTTTTTTTTTTTTAAATGGAGTCTCACTCTTGTCACCCAGGCTGCAGTACCATGGTGCAATCTTGACTCACTAAATCCTCCACCTCCCGAGTTCAAGTGATTCTCCTGCCTCAGTCTCCTGAGTAGCTGAGATTACAGGCACCTGCCACCACGCCCGGCTAAGTTTTGTACTTTTAGTAGAGACGAGGTTTCTCCATGTTGACCAGGCGGATCTCAAACTCCTGATCTCAGGTGATCTGCCTGCCTCAGCCTCCCAAAGTGCTGGGATTACAGGCATGAGCCACTGCGCCTGGCCTGATTTAATTTTTATAACCTACACTGAGCATATAAATTGATAGCCACTGAAATGACAAAGTATATTCTGTGTGTGATTTTTACAAATATGTATAAGAAACGCATTGGCTTTTGCATTGTGCTTTTGACGTAACCTTCTTAAGAGGTAGAAAGAAAAAGGGGAAATAATCTTTTTAAGTTATTTGTGCCCCTACTGATTTAGATGTAATGTAAAAGATGTGTTCTAAAATATTTAAGACATTAAAAATTATAAAGACTGATTAAATGACACTTCAGTTACTATCTTAGAAAATAAAATTCCACAATAACAGTTGAAAGCTGCTATTCTGTCACATAATTGCCTTCACTTTCTTCTCCTGTTCCTCATACTTACCCTCCATCTAACACTAGGGGTAATCATTATTCTGAACTGGTGTTTATTATACATATTTTGGGGGGAAGAAATGTTGATTATTCATTAATATAAATGTATTTTATCTTGCCTTAGGGTATTTTTTCAGAATATATTTACCTTCCTTCCTTTTTAATTAAAAATATCTTTTCAAATTAGATTTTACTAGTAAAAAGTTAAATTGTTACCACTAAAAAATCAAAACAAGAATAGAGCAATACATCAACATTTAAAAAATAATAATTTTATCTGCTGTTTTTTTTTTTTTTTTTTGGTCCTAACTTCAATGAAAGTAGGTGAGACTCTAGTAGTTTATTACACTGACTGACTAAGATTTGTCTTTTTTACTTATTGGATTAGGTATGATAACTCCGGGAGGGAGTACTAAGAGTTGGTAATTGATTTTTTTTTTTTTTTTTTTTTTTTTGGTCCTGGGAAATAAATGCAATTTCTTATTCAAGCCAACCACACAAAATATTATTTTTCTTTCAGAACATAAAGACTTGTTGCCTATTTGTCTTGACTTTTTGGAAAAAGCTCAAATTTTGGCCCTGTTTTTTTTCTTTTTTTTTTTTTTTTTTTTGGAGAATAATTGCTGAAAGTTATATTCCATTGCTTAAATATTTATTGTAAACCTTTTATTACTGGTATTCTAAATGGTTTAGTGTAGAGGATTTTATTAGTTTTTTAAAAATATTTTTAAATCCCCAAATCATCAATATACTAAGTTGTTTAATTTGCATTATAATTATTTTCTTGGCTTGAGCAAAAAAAAAATCTGATTTCTGTATTTATATAATAATTGATAGATAAAAAAGAAGAGTAAACATGTGCTTTACAGATATAAAGAGGGTTTTTAACAATTATAATTATGTCTTGTAAATGTCTTTAGCATAAATATATTCTAAACACCTTAAATTGCTATTTCCACATAAATAAGATTTCATTTACTTTTGTGAGTTTGTTTCAGGTTCCAAAAAATAATATCCCGGTCTGTTGCTTTCTGAAATGTTTTTATTCAACAGACAATTTCCGATTCATTTTTGGTCATTTGGGTAAACTTCCCATTCTTTAAAGTTTTCAAAGACTGGTTTCTTATTTGGTATGTAAGAAATTTAGAAATTACCACTCTGTCCTAAAACCAAAGTAAAATGTTAAACAAACTTACATATCAACAATTCTTCTTAGATCTATCAAAGAAGTAAGGTCACAGGAAAAACTAATGTCTTCAGAATTGGAGAGACGTTTGGCAAAAATACAGAGAATACAACTTAACCATGGGGTTGGGATGCGTGGTGGTGGATCACTAGCGGAAACCTCTATCAGAACCAGTGCTTGGAGAGGAAAACGCAAATTGTAATTGATGAGTCCCTGGAGTCTCAATATGGACAAGTCTAAAAGTTAAAAACTCCATGGTGGTCAGGGATTTGGGGATACCCTATACTTTTGTAAATTTTACCTCCGGAAGCTCCACCATGTCCTCATGGTAAATATCAGGAAAAAATAATCACCTTGTGCTTCCACCAGGAAGGATGGGGAAATGAATCATTTTGTAATATACTAGAGCATTCTGTACTTCTAAATAATGCCTGCCTTCAGGGAAACTATGTTAACAGAATCTAACCTGCTGGCATTTTACCGGAGCCTAATCTAACCCGGGAAAGGTAAATACCTGACTCCTGGCAACGCTAGCTTTGCACATAGGAAAAGGGAAATACACAACTCCAGCCCCCTCTAGCCATTCTATTCCACCTAAAAAGGGAGAAAAAACACAAGAAGCAAATAGTGGAGTTTACAATGCAGGGCGACAACTCATCAAAAGACTGAGATCTAATTATATTACTGTACAATGCTAACTTCACTTCCTATAATTTATCACTACATTATTAAAGGCCTATTTACCTCAGTTACTTTATCAAGTGAATCATGCCCATATTTTAATAAAAAAATACAAGGCATATTTGAAGACAAAAAGTACAGTTTGAAGAAAATAAGCACAAGAACCAGAGTTACATATGGCAATAATGTTGGAATTATCAGACTAGGTATTTTTAAAAATCACTATGATTAATATGCTATGGGCATTAATGGAAAAGTAGATAACACATAAAAATATAGCTAATATACAAGAGATGGAAATTATAAGAAATAATAAAAGAAAAATGCTAGAGATCAAAAACAGTGTAACAGAAATGAAGCATGCCTTTGAAAGACTCAATAGTAGACCAGAAATAATTGAGGAAACAATCTCTGTGCTTGAGAATATGACAATAGATACTTCCAAGATTAAAATTCAAAGAAAAAAATGGAAAAAATTCAATATACTCAAGAACTGTTGTTCAATGACAAAAGGTGTAACATATGCCTAACTGGAATGCCAGAAGGAGAAGAAAGAAGAGAACATAATAAAAGACATATTTCAGGCAATATTGACTGAGATTTTTTGCACATTAATGTCATAAACAAAAGCACAAATCCAGGAAGCAGAGAATACCATGTGGGATAAATACAAAAAAGAATCATACCTAGGCATATAATGTTCAAACTGCAGAGAACTTAAGAAATCTTGAAAGAAACCGGGGACGGGGGATGGGAAACATCTTACCTACAGAGAAACAAAAATAACAATTACAACCAACAGCCCCTCAGAAATCACACAAGCATTAGGAGAGTGGAGTGAAATATTTACAGTTAAAAGGAAAGCATCAACAACCTAGAATTCTAAATTCTGTAAAATTATCCTTCAAAAGTGAAACGTAAATGAAGATTCTGTCTAACAAATATTGAGAATTTTTGCTGCCATTAGCCGTGCCTTGCAAGGAAGTTTAAAAGAAGTTATTCAGAGAGAAGAATAGTATATGATATCATTGGGATGAGAGTCCCCTCCAAATCTCATGTTAAAATGTGATCTCCAATGTTGTAGATGTGGCCTATTGGCAGGTATTAAATCACAGTTGTGGTTCTCTCATAAATTGCTTAGTGCTATCTGCTTGGTGATAGAGTTCTTGCTCAGTTAATTTAAATTAAATCGGGTCATTTGGAAAGGTCTTAGACCTCCTTCTTCTCTCTGTTGCTCTCTCTTTCACCATGTGACTTACTTTCACATTTTGCCATAATTGAAATCTTCCTGAGGCCCTCACTAGGGGCAGATGCTGGTGCCATGACTGCAGTACAGCCTGCAAAATTATGAACCAATGTAAACTATTTTTTAAATAAATTACTCAGCCTCGGTTACTTTTATATAGCAACACAAAAAATAAGCTAACACAATATAAGTCAGAAATGCATACATAGCTACATAAAGAAAGAAAGAACCTTAGAGAATGACTAAGTGAAGGTAATATGAAAACTTTTATTTTCTTATTTTTAATTGATCTAAAAATAATAATTTGTTCAAAATAATAACACCAACAATGCATGTGAAATGCTTACATGTAAATGAAATGGAGAACATAAATTATACAAGAAATAAGAGGGAGAAATTAGAAATATATTATTATTATAAGGTACACTACCTATGAAATAGTATCGTGTTATTTGAAAGTAATCTTGGATTACTCATACATGTATATTGCAAACTCTAGAACAACCACTAGAAAAAAATTTGTAAACATATTAAAAGAATATAATCTATATGATAAAGAAAGAAAAAGAAAGCATGTAAACTTCTCAATTAAAATTACAAAAGATAGAAAAAATACAAAAAACAAAAATAGAAACAAAGAACAAGGGCAACAAATAGAAAAAAGAGTAACAATTGTAGTAAATATTAATCCAACTGTATCAATAATTACCTTGAATTTTAATGGTTTAAATACACTGATTTAAAGACAGAAACTGTCAGAGTGGACATAAAAACAAAACTCAGCTATAATTTGGCCAGAAAAAAGAACCCACTGTAAATATAAAAACACATATAGATTAAGAGGATGGATAAAGATATACCATAATAACACTGATGAAAAGATAGCAGAAGTAATTGTATTAATCCCAGAGAAGACTTCAGAATCAAGAAAGTTTTTAAAGAGGGGTGTTAAATAAGGATAAAGTAGTCACTATTTCAAGAATACTTAAAACTCCCTAACGTCAGCAGATTAAAGATGAAAAACACTTGATCAAGACAAGGACATACCATCTTACCACTGCTTTTAAACATCATCCTGGAATTTCTTTCTAATGCAATAAGACAATAAAAGGAAATAAAAATTATGCAGACTGAAGAGGAAGTAATGAAACTGTCTTTGTTCACAGAAGACATGAATATCTATGTAGAAAATCCAGAAGAATCAACAAAAACTTCCTGGAATTCATAAGCAATTATAGCAAGGTTGCAGAATATAAGTTTAATTTACTGAAGTCAATTGACTTTTTATATATCAGCAAAAAAGACACAGTAAAATTTTAAATTAAAATCACATTACCACTTACATTAGCACCCACAAAAATAAAATACATAGGTATAAATTTAACAACACATGTTCAAGAGCTATATTTTTAAAAACTACAAAACTCTAATAAAGAAATCAATAATTAAATAAATGGAGATATATTCTATGTTTATAGGTTGAAAGCCTCATAGGTTGAAAGCCTTTTTAACTTGATCTATCTATATATACAACAAATCTCAATCAAAATCCCAGCAAGTGGTGTGAATAGTGAAAAACTGATTCTAATATTTATATGGAGAGGTAAAGAACTCATGATAGTCAATTCAATATTAAACAAGAACAAATTTGGAGTACTGATAGTACCTGACTTCAAGACTTACTGTAAAGCTAAAGTAAGAATGACAGTTTTCTATTTGTGAAAGAACAAATGGATACATGTCACTAAAAACAGAGACCAGAAATAAACCCACATAATGTAGTTCATTAATCTTTGACCAAGGGAGCAAAGGCAATAAAATTGTGCAAACATAGTATTTTCAACAAATGTGTTGGAATCTATAGACTTGTCTATTAAAATAAAATAATGTTGACACAGAACTTAGTATCTTTCATGAAAAACAAATCATGGATGTCAAAAAACAAAACTATGAAATGTCTAGAGGATAACAGAAAAGAGAAACCAGATTATTTTCGGTATGGTGATAATTTTTGCAAGACCAAAGGTATGATTTATGAAATAAATAATAGATAAGCTGGACTTCATTGAACTTACAAACTTCTGCTCTTAAAAAGTCATTTTCGAGAAAATGAGAAGTCAAGCCAAAACTGGAAAAAAGTATTTGCAAAAGACACATTTTACAAATGGCTGTTATGTAAAAAGTGAAGTAGAAGTTCCTCTTCAAAGACTTTCCTCCCCATCTAATTAGGAATAAATAGTAACTTCTCTTATAAGCAAAATTTATTCAAAGAGCTGTAGTAACATTCTTAAATATCTGCTGGCCGTAATAAAGAAATCAATGTACTTTATGTTCTTAGCTCCCACAATTTAGCCTAAATATTTGCCCTGGCATGCTTATACTGGTCCAAGCAAGCATTAGGTCATAGCCTTTTCCTCTTCCTTTTTTGAAGGTGTTTTTACCTTTCTCAACATTCCACAAGTTACTTCCTCCTCCTTTTTTTCTCCTCTGTCTTTGTCTCCTTTAAAAAGTTCTAAGTTGCTAGCCAGTCGGGAAAAATACAGAGTGCGAGGTCACATTCCAGCCAATGGAAACCAGACAAAGCAGTAGGGTGGATGCATCAGGTTATAAATGACCCTGTCTCCTTTGTTTGTTGTACTTTCATGGCAAAACTGCTGGCAAGTGTATGCTTTCTGCAGAAAGTTAAAATGGCCTTGCTGAGGAAATTAAATTTATGTTCAAGTGCTATTTCTTTACAGCACCGAGGAACAAGCATTTCAAACATTTATAAAACTCAATAGTAATATATGGAGCAACTCCATTTTTAAAACTGAGCAAAAGACTTGAACAGATATTTTATAAAAATATATATGTAGATGGCAAGTAAGCACATGAAAATATTATATGCTCAGCATCATCTTTTCTTAGGGAACTGCAAATTAAAACAACAGTGAGCTACTAGTACGCACCTATTAAAATGGCTGACATCTAAACCCTAACAACATCGAATGCTGCTGAGGATGTAGAAAAGCAGGGTCTTTCATTCATTACTGCTGGGATTGCAAAATGGTACAACCACTTTGGTGGGTAGTTTGGTAGTTTCTTAAACAATTTAGCATACTCTTACCATAAGATCCTATAATCACACTCCTTAATATTTACCCAAAAGTATTAAAAACTTATTTCCACATAAAACCTGAATAAAATTGTATAGAGCACCTTTGTTTATAACTGCCAACACTTGGAAGCAACCAAGATGTCATTAAGTAGGTATTGAATACATAAACTGTGACACAGCCAGACAATGGAGTATTACTGAGCACTAAAAATAAATGAGCTATTGATCTATGAAAAGGCATGAAGGTACTTTAAATGCATGTTACCAAGTGAAAGAACCCAATCTAAAGAGGCGACATACTGTATGATTCCAACTATATGACATTCTGGAAAAGGGAAAACTATAGAGATAGTAAAAAGATTAGTGGTTGTCAAGGGTTGTGAGGGGAGGGAAATATGAATAGGAAGGGCACAAAAACATTTTAGGGCAGGAAAACCATTCTGTACAACACCACAATTGTAAATACATGTTATTATACCTTTGTCAAAATCCATAGAATGTACAACACCCAGAGTGAGCCTCGATGTAAACTGCAGACTTTGATAATTAATTGCTAATGTAGATTCATTGATTGTAACAATTGTAACACTCTGAGTCAGGATGTTGATAGTGAGGGAAGTTGTCCTTGTGTGAGATCAGAGGCAGATGGAAACTCTTTAACTTGATACTCAATTTTGCTAAGAACCTATAAGTTCTCTACTAAATAATATTTATTAATTAACAAGAGACTGTAAAGGCAAATGTGACAATTTTTTCTTGCTTCTAAAAAAAAGGATTTAGAATCATTACATTTATCAGATGTTTGCACCTATAATGCTGTTGTGTGTACTGTAATAAAGACCTTGCTTGTCAGCTAGCCGGGGCATTATATATCCACCAACTTGCTGAATTATGGACTATTCTCTAAGACTTGGCCCATGAAAGGGTCAGAGATTGAAGCCTAGCTAATGAGGGGTACTTGAATGCTAAGTAATTCTACGATATGACTCTAAGGTAATTATATTTCCCTGATTACAGTTCAGACAACAGTAAAATCTCTCATTCGAAATGGCCATTGAAGTTAACTGGCTGGTGAAGAATCTGCTTCTAACTGTTAGCAAGGTATAAGGTGTAGCATAATCAGTCATTGATTGGAAATAAAGTGAAATCAAAAATCAAAACCAAGCACAATTCAGAAACAGCTTAAGCTTACCTTATCCAGAATCATTATAAGAGATATAATAAAGACATTAAAGAGATATGCATAAAAAATTAGCTAGCAAGAGAGTAAATTTCAGACAAAAATCTTACCTGTATCCGTGATTCTGGAAACAAGAATAATTTCTCTAGGGTCACCTGACTTGAAAAGACACAATATATAAATGCAAAATCACATAGGTGTGAAAGGCCAAGACTTATGTTTGTCAATGTGAAATTAAGACCTGGAACAAGCTGTTTAGATCACTATTTAATCAGCATGCTCTGAGTACCTTGAAGTCTATTGGTAAATGTTCAGTTGCAGACAATGAAATCAATTTTACCTAATTTAAGCAGAAATGAATTTATTAAAGGGAATGACTTACCAACTAATTCAAACTACTGAAGAAATAAACTCTAGGTTATACTTTCAAGAACAATTTGCAGTCATATTGCAGAACTAACCCACCAAGGGAGCTACTGCCTCTTCTATGATTAAGAAGCAACGTTGTAAGATTTCATTCCTAGTAGTATAGGCCAACTTTCCAGTTAAACTAGGATAAATTATATTTAAAAAAACATTTAAAGTCTTGGAAAGTGTTCTTAGATACAGACAGCAAATGAAAAACCATTACTATATAAAACCTAATTAAAGAACATAAAAATCTGTTTTATTTGAACCATACTACATTTTCCGCCACTCCCCTCCCAACTCAGCATGAGAAAAACTCTACAGAAATACAGCAATACCAAAGCTTGTCTTCTCCTCAGTTCCCAGTTGGAGAGCTATGGTGTCTTCCAGGAGGGGCACGACATCACCATTTATCATTTGTCTCCCCAGTTACCTATTACAGAAGCTGTGGTTTTGGTTATTGCAACTAAAAAGAGAGGGCTTTTTTCTTTTACCCAGCCCTCACTCATATAGGAAAGAAGCTCTAACTTGGCCACAGTGCACTGACAATACTGGCACATTTTTTATTATAATTTCCCAGCTTATTTATAAAGCAAAGATTCTAAAACTGGAAAGACAAGCCACAAAGAACAGAATCTACGACTATCTCTCTCTGCTGTGTGCTCATTTCCAATAACAGAGATGTCACTCAGAGTGAAGGACATAACTGTCCCTGCCCCTAGTCATTGTTAATAGAATTTGCCCGAGGAAAAGGACCATAAAACAGAGAGCTCTGAAGCTCTTCTCAAAGGAACTGACATTTATTTTCAACAGAGTGTGAAGAAGTTCAAGCCTAAGGGTGTGCTCAAAAACAGTGGAAGTGAATTCATCAGAGATAAAGGCTAAATTTTAGTCCAGCTAGTTTACCAAAGAGAACCAAGGAAAGACAACTAAGTGACATTATAGAGTCAGAACTAATCTCAAACACTGACCTCAAATGTTCAATTCTTATTTTAAGTTTAGGGGTACATGTGTAGCTTTGTTACATAAGCAAACTTGTTTCATGGGGGTTTCTTGTACAGATTATTTCATCACCCAGGTATTAAGCAAAATATTTGTTAATTATTTTTCCTGATCCCGTCCCTCCTCCCACTCTTTACTCTCCAGTAGGCCCCAGTGTGTGTTGTTTTCCTCTTTGTTTTCATGTGTTCTCATAATTTAGCTCCAACTTATAAATGAGATGGGACTTTGAACCTTGGAATTTGAGTTAATGCTGGAATGTGTTAAGAGTTTAGGAGACTGTTGGGAAAGCATGATTGTATTTTGCAAAGTGAGGACATAAGATTTGCAGATACCAGGAGTGAAATTATACAGTTTGGATCGGTGTCCTCACCAAATCTCTTGTGGAATTGCAATCTTCAGTGTTGAATATGGGGCCTGGTTGTGGGTGATTGGATCATCGGGGCAGATTTCTCATGAATGGTTTAGTGAATGGTTTAACACCATCCCCATTGGTGCTGTCCTCATGATAGCGAGTTCTCATGAGATTTGATTTTTAAAAGTATGTGTGACCTCCTCCCTCTCTCTCTTGCTCCTTCTCTGGTCATGTAATATGTCTGCTCTTCCTTTACATTCCATCATGATTGTCAGTTTTATGAGGCCTCTCCAGAAGCCAAGCAGGGTACAAGTTGTCAGTGGATCTAACTTTTCTGAGTCTGGAGGATAATAGACCTATTCTCACAGCTCCACTAGGCAAAGCCCCAGTGGGGACTTTGTGTGGGGGCTCCATACCTACATTTTTTACTTCACACTGTCCTAGTAGAGGTTCTCCATGAGGGTTCCACCCTTGCAGCAGGCTTCTTTCTGGACATTCAGGGTTTTCAATACATGGAAATGACCTCTAAAATCTAGGTCAAGGTTCCCATGCCTTTTACTCTTACATTCTGTGCACCCACAGGCTTAACACCATGTGAAAACCACCAAGACTTTCCACTTTCACCCTCTGAAGCAGCAACTCAAGCTGTACTTAGGTGCCTTTGAGCTATGGCTGGAGCTGGAATGGCTGGGATGCAGGTTGCATTGTAACCACACTATGCAGGGCAGTGGGACCCTTAGGCTGGCCCATAAACTATTTGGTCCTCCTATGCCTCAGGGTCCATGATAGGAGTGACTGCCACAGTGATTTCTGAAATGCCTTTGAGGCCTTTTCCCCATTTTCTTGGCTATTAAAATTTGGCTCCTTTTTACTTATGAAAATTTCTGCTGCTTGCTTGATTTCTTCCCCTGAAAATAAGCTTTTTATTTTTGCTCCAATTCTCAATAAGTTTCTCTTATCTGTCTGAGACCTCTATGGCCCAGCCTTCATTGTTCATATCACCATTGGTGTTTTAGTCACAACCATTTAACCAGTCTCTAGGAATTTCCAAACATTCCCTCATCTTTCTGCCTTCCTCTGAGCCCTCAACACACTTCCAACATCTGCCTCTTACCCAATTCCAAAACTGCTTTCACATTTTTTGGTATCTTGATAACAATGCTTTAAGCCTTGGTACCAATTTTCTGTATTAGTCTTTTCTCATATTGCTATAAAGAAATACCTGGGATTGGGTACTTTATAAAGAAAAGAGGTTTACTTGTCTCATGGTTCAGCACACCGTGCAGGAAATACAGCAGCATAAGCTTGGGCTCTGGAGAGGCCTCATAAAACATATAATTATGGCAGAAAGTAAGAGGAGAGCAGATATGTCACACGGCCAGAGCAGGAGCAAAAGAGAGAGGGGAGAGCTGTGAAACACTTTTAAGCAACCAGATCTCATGAGAACTCGCTATCATGAGGACATCACCAAGAGGGATGATGCTAAGCCATTTATGAAATATTTGCCCCCGGAGGGGGGCAGAGCAAGATGGCCGAATAGGAACAGCTCCAGTCTCCAACTCCCAGCGCGAGCGACACAGAAGACCGGTGATTTCTGCATTTTCAACTGAGGTACTGGGTTCATCTCACTGGGGAGTGCCAGACGATCGGTGCTGGTCAGCTGCTGCAGCCCGACCAGCGAGAGCTGAAGCAGGGCGAGGCATTGCCTCACCTGGAAAGCGCAAGGGGGAAGGGAATCCCTTTTCCTAGCCAGGGGAACTGAGACACACAACACCTGGAAAATCAGGTAACTCCCACCCCAAAACTGCGCTTTAAGCAAACAGGCACACCAGGAGATCATATCCCACACCTGGCCGGGAGGGTCCCACACCCACGGAGCCTCCCTCATTGCTAGCACAGCAGTCTGTGATCTACAGGCAAGGCAGCAGCGAGGCTGGGGGAGGGGCGCCCGCCATTGCTGAGGCTTAAGTAGGTAAACAAAGCTGCTGGGAAGCTCGAACTGGGTGGAGCTCACAGCAGCTCAAGGAAACCTGCCTGTCTCTATAGACTCCACCTCTGGGGACAGGGCACAGTAAACAATAACAAACGCAGCAGCTCTGCAGACGCAAACGACTCTGTCTGACAGCTTTGAAGAGAGCAGTGGATCTCCCAACACGGAGGTTGAGATCTGAGAAGGGACAGACTCCCTGCTCAAGTGGGTCCCTGACCCCTGAGTAGCCTAACTGGGAGACATCCCCCACTAGGGGCAGTCTGACACCCCACACCTCACAGGGTGGAGTACACCCCTGAGAGGAAGCTTCCAAAGCAAGAATCAGACAGGTACACTCGCTGTTCAGAAATATTCTATCTTCTGCAGCCTCTGCTGCTGATACCCAGGCAAACAGGGTCTGGAGTGGACCTCAAGCAATCTCCAACAGACCTACAGCTGAGGGTCCTGACTGTTAGAAGGAAAACTATCAAACAGGAAGGACACCTACACCAAAACCCCATCAGTACATCACCAGCATCAAAGACCAGAGGCAGATAAAACCACAAAGATGGGGAAAAAGCAGGGCAGAAAAGCTGGAAATTCAAAAAATAGGAGCGCATCTCCCCCGGCAAAGGAGCGCAGCTCATTGCCAGCAACGGATCAAAGCTGGACGGAGAATGACTTCGACGAGATGAGAGAAGAAGGCTTCAGTCCATCAAATTTCTCAGAGCTAAAGGAGGAATTACGTACCCAGTGCAAAGAAACTAAAAATCTTGAAAAAAAAGTGGAAGAATTGATGGCTAGAGTAATTAATGCAGAGAAGCTCATAAACGAAATGAAAGAGACGAAAACCATGACACGAGAAATACGTGACAAATGCACAAGCTTCAGTAACCGACTTGATCAACTGGAAGAAAGAATGTCAGCGATGGAGGATCAAATGAATGAAATGAAGCGAGAAGAGAAACCAAAAGAAAAAAGAAGAAAAAGAAATGAACAAAGCCTGCAAGAAGTATGGGATTATGTAAAAAGACCAAATCTACGTCTGATTGGGGTGCCTGAAAATGAGGGGGAAAATGGAACCAAGTTGGAAAACACTCTTCAGGATATCATCCAGGAGAACTTCCCCAACCTAGTAGGGCAGGCCAACATTCAGATCCAGGAAATACAGAGAACGCCACAAAGATACTCCTCGAGAAGAGCAACTCCAAGACACATAATTGCCAGATTCACCAAAGTTGAAATGAAGGAAAAAATCTTAAGGGCAGCCAGAGAGAAAGGTCGGGTTACCCACAAAGGGAAGCCCATCAGACTAACAGCAGATCTCTCGGCAGAAACTCTTCAAGCCAGAAGAGAGTGGGGGCCAATATTCAACATTCTTAAAGAAAAGAATTTTAAACCCAGAATTTTATATCCAGCCAAACTAAGTTTCATAAGTGAAGGAGAAATAAAATCCTTTACAGATAAGCAAATGCTTAGAGATTTTGTCACCACTAGGCCTGCCTTACAAGAGACCCTGAAGGAAGCACTAAACATGGAAAGGAACAACCAGTCCCAGCCATTGCAAAAACATGCCAAAATGTAAAGACCATGGAGGCTAGGAAGAAACTGCATCAACTAACGAGCAAAATAACCAGTTAATATCATAATGGCAGGATCAAGTTCACACATAACAATCTTAACCTTAAATGTAAATGGACTAAATGCTCCAATTAAAAGACACAGACTGGCAAACTGGATAAAGAGTCAAGACCCATCAGTCTGCTCTATTCAGGAGACCCATCTCACACGCAGAGACATACATAGGCTCAAAATAAAGGGATGGAGGAAGATTTACCAAGCAAATGGAGAACAAAAAAAAGCGGGGGTTGCAATACTAGTCTCTGATAAAACAGACTTTAAACCATCAAAGATCAAAAGAGACAAAGAAGGCTATTACATAATGGTAAAGGGATCAATTCAACAGGAAGAGCTAACTATCCTAAATATATATGCACCCAATACAGGAGCACCCAGATTCATAAAGCAAGTCCTTAGAGACTTACAAAGAGACTTAGACTCCCATACAATAATCATGGGAGACTTCAACACTCCACTGTCAACATTAGACAGATCAACGAGACAGAAAGTTAACAAGGATATCCAGGAATTGAACTCATCTCTGCAGCAAGCAGACCTAATAGACATCTATAGAACTCTCCACCCCAAATCAACAGAATATACATTCTTCTCAGCACCACATCGTACTTACTCCAAAATTGACCACGTAATTGGAAGTAAAGCACTCCTCAGCAAATGTACAAGAACAGAAATTATAACAAACTGTCTCTCAGACCACAGTGCAATCAAACTAGAACTCAGGACTAAGAAACTCAATCAAAACCGCTCAACTACATGGAAACTGAACAACCTGCTCCTGAATGACTACTGGGTACATAACGAAATGAAGGCAGAAATAAAGATGTTCTTTGAAACCAATGAGAACAAAGATACAACATACCAGAATCTCTGGGACACATTTAAAGCAGTGTGTAGAGGGAAATTTATAACACTAAATGCCCACAAGAGAAAGCAGGAAAGATCTAAAATTGACACTCTAACATCGCAATTAAAAGAACTAGAGAAGCAAGAGCAAACACATTCGAAAGCTAGCAGAAGGCAAGAAATAACTAAGATCAGAGCAGAACTGAAGGAGATAGAGACACAAAAAACCCTCCAAAAAATCAATGAATCCAGGAGTTGGTTTTTTGAAAAGATCAACAAAATTGACAGACCACTAGCAAGACTAATAAAGAAGAAAAGAGAGAAGAATCAAATCGACGCAATTAAAAATGATAAAGGGGATATCACCACCGACCCCACAGAAATACAAACTACCATCAGAGAATACTATAAACACCTCTACGCAAATAAACTGGAAAATCTAGAAGAAATGGATAATTTCCTGGACACTTACACTCTTCCAAGACTAAACCAGGAAGAAGTTGAATCCCTGAATAGACCAATAGCAGGCTCTGAATTTGAGGCAATAATTAATAGCCTACCAACCAAAAAAAGTCCAGGACCAGATGGATTCACAGCTGAATTCTACCAGAGGTACAAGGAGGAGCTGGTACCATTCCTTCTGAAACTATTCCAATCAATAGAAAAAGAGGGAATCCTCCCTAACTCATTTTATGAGGCCAACATCATCCTGATACCAAAGCCTGGCAGAGACACAACAAAAAAAGAGAATTTTAGACCAATATCCCTGATGAACATCGATGCAAAAATCCTCAATAAAATACTGGCAAACCGGATTCAGCAACACATCAAAAAGCTTATCCACCATCATCAAGTGGGCTTCATCCCTGGGATGCAAGGCTGGTTCAACATTCGCAAATCAATAAACATAATCCAGCATATAAACAGAACCAAAGACAAGAACCACATCATTATCTCAATAGATGCAGAAAAGGCTTTTGACAAAATTCAACAGCCCTTCATGCTAAAAACGCTCAATAAATTCGGTATTGATGGAACGTACCTCAAAATAATAAGAGCTATTTATGACAAACCCACAGCCAATATCATACTGAATGGGCAAAAACTGGAAAAATTCCCTTTGAAAACTGGCACAAGACAGGGATGCCCTCTCTCACCACTCCTATTCAACATAGTGTTGGAAGTTCTGGCTAGGGCAATCAGGCAAGAGAAAGAAATCAAGGGGATTCAGTTAGGAAAAGAAGAAGTCAAATTGTCCCTGTTTGCAGATGACATGATTGTATATTTAGAAAACCCCATTGTCACAGCTCAAAATCTCCTTAAGCTGATAAGCAACTTCAGCAAAGTCTCAGGATACAAAATTAATGTGCAAAAATCACAAGCATTCTTATACACCAGTAACAGTCAAACAGAGAGCCAAATCAGGAATGAACTTCCATTCACAATTGCTTCAAAGAGAATAAAATACCTAGGAATCCAACTTACAAGGGATGTAAAGGACCTCTTCAAGGAGAACTACAAACCACTGCTCAGTGAAATAAAAGAGGACACAAACAAATGGAAGAACATACCATGCTCATGGATAGGAAGAATCAATATCGTGAAAATGGCCATACTGCCCAAGGTAATTTATAGATTCAATGCCATCCCCATCAAGCTACCAATGAGCTTCTTCACAGAATTGGAAAAAACTGCTTTAAAGTTCATATGGAACCAAAAAAGAGCCCGCATCTCCAAGACAATCCTAAGTCAAAAGAACAAAGCTGGAGGCATCACGCTACCTGACTTCAAACTATACTACAAGGCTACAGTAACCAAAACAGCATGGTACTGGTACCAAAACAGAGATATAGACCAATGGAACAGAACAGAGTCCTCAGAAATAATACCACACATCTACAGCCATCTGATCTTTGACAAACCTGAGAGAAACAAGAAATGGGGAAAGGATTCCCTATTTAATAAATGGTGCTGGGAAAATTGGCTAGCCATAAGTAGAAAGTTGAAACTGGATCCTTTCCTTACTCCTTATACGAAAATTAATTCAAGATGGATTAGAGACTTAAATGTTAGACCTAGTACCATAAAAATCCTAGAGGAAAACCTAGGTAGTACCATTCAGGACATAGGCATGGGCAAAGACTTCATGTCTAAAACACCAAAAGCAACGGCAGCAAAAGCCAAAATTGATAAATGGGATCCCATTAAACTAAAGAGCTTCTGCACAGCAAAAGAAACTACCATCAGAGTGAACAGGCAACCTACAGAATGGGAGAAAATTTTTGCAATCTACTCATCTGACAAAAGGCTAATATCCAGAACCTACAAAGAACTCAAACAAATTTACAAGAAAAAAACAAACAACCCCATCAAAAAGTGGGCAAAGGATATGAACAGACATTTCTCAAAAGAAGACATTCATACAGCCAACAGACACATGAAAAAATGCTCATCATCACTGGCCATCAGAGAAATGCAAATCAAAACCACAATGAGATACCATCTCACACCAGTTAGAATGGCGATCATTCAAAAGTCAGGAAACAACAGGTGCTGGAGAGGATGTGGACAAATAGGAACACTTTTACACTGTTGGTGGGATTGTAAACTAGTTCAACCATTATGGAAAACAGTATGGCGATTCCTCAAGGATCTAGAACTAGATGTACCATATGACCCAGCCATCCCATTACTGGGTATATACCCAAAGGATTATAAATTATGCTGCTATAAAGACACATGCACACGTATGTTTATTGCAGCACTATTCACAATAGCAAAGACTTGGAATCAACCCAAATGTCCATCAGTGACAGATTGGATTAAGAAAATGTGGCACATATACACCATGGAATACTATGCAGCCATAAAAAAGGATGAGTTTGTGTCCTTTGTAGGGACATGGATGCAGCTGGAAACCATCATTCTTAGCAAACTATCACAAGAACAGAAAACCAAACACCGCATGTTCTCACTCATAGGCGGGAACTGAACAATGAGATCACTTGGACTCGGGAAGGGGAACATCACACACCGGGGCCTATCATGGGGAGGGGGAAGGGGGGAGGGATTGCATTGGGAGTTATACCAGATGTAAATGACGAGTTGATGGGTGCAGCACACCAACATGGCACAAGTATACATATGTAGCAAACCTGCACATTGTGCACATGTACCCTACAACTAAAAGTTTAATAATAATAAATAAATTTAAAAAAAAAAAAGAAAAAAAAAAAAAAAAAAGAAATATTTGCCCCCATAATCCAATCACCTTCCACCAGGTCCCACCTTCAACATTGCGGATTACAACTCAACATGAGATTTAGTAGGTACACAGATCCAAACTGTATCAAACAGGTAATTGACAATGTTTCATCAGAGAATATTAATAAAGAGATAAGTTATTAAAATGAAAACTATGGAATTGATAGACACAATAATGAAAAATGAACAATTTACTAAAGATGCTTCATGGTACAAAAATTGGCAGACTTGAAGATAAATTGATAGAAATTATATAAATCAAAAGTTAAAAGAAAAGTAGAATACATAAAAATGAACATATTCTCACAGAAATGTGGAACATTAAGCACACAAACATACTAGCAATGAAAGTAACAGAGAGGAGTAAAAGAGGCAGAAATAATATTTGAACAAATAATGCTCAAAATTTTCTAAATTTGATGAAAAACTTTAATCAACACATTCTAGAAACTCAAGAAATGCTATATAAGCTAAACAGAAAAATAGGCAAAGAAACGTTATAATGTAAATGCTGAAAATCAAAGACAAGAGGAAAATTTTGCAATCAGCAAGAGAAAACTTATTTATAACTTACAATGAAACTCCAATAAGATTAAAAAGTGCCTTTTTATCAGAAACAAAGGAGACTGTAAAGCAGTGAGATACATATTTGAAGTGCTTTGAGAGAAAAAAAAAGGCAATCAAAAATCTTATATTTAAGAGAAATGTCTTTCAACAGTGAAGGCAAAATAAAGACATTTTAAAAGTATTTAAAAATTAAGAGAATGTGTTGCTAGCAAACCTGCTTTATAATAAATAGCAAAGGAAGTTCTTTAGGATAAAAGCAAGTGACTGCAGACAATAATTTATGTACACATACAAAAACAAAAAGCAATAACAAAGGTAATTCTGCAATTGAAAACTTAACACAAAAACAGATAGTTCTTATTTCTTCTCTTAACTAATTTAAAATCAATTGTATGAGACAACATGTATATAATTGTATTCTGGATTATATAGCAAATACATATGTGATATTAGTGTAAATAATATCATGAAGGATGTAGGTGAGACAAAGGCTGTGTAAGTCTGTAGTAATGACAGCAGATGGTAACAGAAATTAAGGAACAAATAAAGAGAACAAAAAAATGACAAATAAGGTTATAAGGATTGAAATAATACAAATTATTTTTGTTCAGTTATAATGAAATGGAATTAGGAACCAATAACAAAGAAAATTGGGGAACTCACAAATGTGAAAATTAAACAATATACTTCTATACAGCAAATGGGTCAAATAAAGAATCACAAGGAAAATTAGAAAATAATTTGAAATAAATAAAAATAGAAAACACATTCAAAAATTTATAAGGTGTAGCTAAATAGTGCATAGAGAGAAATATGTAGGTAAAAATGTCTATATTCAGATAGAAGAAAATTTTCAAATCAATAATCTAACTGACGGCCTTAGGAAAATGGAAAAAAGACAAAACGAAAAGCAAGCATATTGAAAAAAGAATAAAGTTTATACTGGAAATTAGTAAAATCTAAAATAGAAACAAATACAGAATTGCAAGAAAACCAAAAATTGGTGCTTTCAAGAATTCAACAAAATGGAAAAACTTTTAGTTCAATTAACCAAGAATGAAGGAAGGGAGACCTGATTCCACAGCTAAAGTATTAGAGGACATTACTACCAACTATTCAGAAATTTGTCAAATATTATAAAGGAATAGTATAATCAATTGTATACCAACAAATTGAATAGCTTACGTAAAACAGAAAAGTTCCTAGAGAAACACAAAATGCTGAAAGAGACTCAAAAAAAAGGAAAACCCTGAAAAGAAGAATAACATGCACAGAGATTAAATTATTAACCAAAAATATACTCACAAAGGCCCAGAAAAAAGACTTTGCTATTGTATTCTAACAATCATTTAAATAACTGATACCAATTACTCATAAATGCTCCAAAAACAGAACAGAAAGAAATACTTCCCAACTCTTTAATTTAGTCCAATAATATCTCGATATGCAAACCAAAGAAAACGAAATAAAAAAACACACAGTCTGATATCTCTTATAACAGATGTAAAAATGCTCAACAAAATGCTAGTCAACTGAGTACAGCAGCGTATTAAATGGATCATAAACGATTATCTCAGATTTATCCCAAGAATGCAAAGTTGTTGTAACATTTAAAAATCAATTTATTTCAAAGTACAATTTTATTTTGCATGGTTAAAGTACAAACTATTTCCACTTCCCTTGAAAAACAGTATTGTATCTAAATTGGAATATATTGCTGAGATATATAGCTGAAAACATACAGTTCATTTAATGATTAACATTTAAACAGATAATATTACACAAGTAGATTCAATAGAAGTGAATATACATATATATCATCCAAATTTTTAATAGTCTAGAGAATATATTACAGACTAGGCATAGAGGCTCATGCCTGTAATTTCAGCACCTTGGGAGGCAAAGGCAGGAGGATTGCTTGAGGTCAGGAGATTGAGACCAGCCTGGGCAACTTAGTGAGATCCTGTATCTACAAAACTAAAAACAACAACAACAACAACAACAAACATAGCCACCCATAGCTGTGTGTGCCTGTAGTCCCAGATCCTTTGGAACCCAGGAGGTTGAGGCTGCAGCACACCACGGTCATGCCACCAAGCTCCAGTCTGCACACAGAGTGAGATCCTGTTCAAAAAAAAAAAAGAATATATTACAGCATTAAAAATATGGAGGGAAGTATTTTGTTTTACTTTTAAATTTAAAATTCTTCTGATTGTTCTACACAGAGAGGCTTAAAGGTGAAAAGGCAATCAGGTTACCACCAAAGGAAATGGGTCTGGTATGTTCTTGATGTCTCCTCTCCAGCTAAATGAATTAACAAGGTAGCATTCGGTAATGAGATTTTTATTACCAAATAGAACTGACTGAGAAATGTTAGTTTGTGAAATGTTATTTTGTGATAGTATAATTTTTTCAGAGCTACTCATTAAAACATTCTGAGGTGTAATTGGAAAATTTACTTTCCTTCTTACCCCAACATCTGAAATTTCTTCTTTTCTGTCAGTATTAACTGCTACTCCATCAGCAAGAAGAGGTAAACTCATTATTTCACTGGATAAACAATCCATCTCAACATTTATTTTATTTACATCATGGTTTACTTCAATTAAGTGTTGTAATCCAGGACACTGAGTATCTCCTATTATGCTGTTCCTGCATTCAGGAGTATTTGATAACAAAGTCTAAAAGTTGATTTTAAAAAGTCTTTATGACATCTGGGACTAAATAAATTGATTAACTTACAAATTATTGGTATTACTGTGGGGAAATAGAGATAAAAGTTATAGAAAACATTTTTAAGGAAGTAATAGATGTAAACTTTTCAAGTTCAGCAAGAGAGTTAGGCATTGAGGTAGAGAAACCCAGTGCTACTCAGGCAAACACATTGCAAAAATTACTTTACCATGAAATATTGTATTCAGAATTTCTAAAGTTCAAGTAAAAGAAATAGTTTTAAAATTAACAAGAAAAATGCATCTAGTAAGCTATGAAGGAAACTCTATTAGATTAACATTGAACTTTCCAGCAGAAAACCTTACAGGCCATAAGAGAATGAAACCGCATTTTTAAGGTGCTAAAAGAAAAACACTGTCTGCCAAGAATTTTATTTGGAATAAGACTCACAAATGAAGGAGAAATAAAGTTTTATTCATATAAGCAAATGCTAAGTGAATTTACCACTAGACTAGCAATACAGGAAATGCTCAAAGAAGCCTTAAATATGGAAATGAAAGGTTGACATTCACCATCCTAAAAACCCATGGAAGTATAAAACACACAGTTCTCAGACAACAAGTACACAAAGGAGGAAGAGAAAGAATGAAATGGGAATATGGCAGAATTTTCTGAAACCACAAAGACAAACAGAGAAAAAAAGGGAAACAAAAATTTGTAAAAACAATTAACAATATTACCAGGATAATGAATCACATATTAATATTAACCCTGAATACAAATGGACTAAATGCTGAACTTAAAAAATACAGATTGATAGAATGGACTTAAAAAATGATCCAACTATATCCTGCTTAAAAGAAACTTGTATAATCAATAAAGGTACATACACACTGAAAGTAAAGGGATGGAAAAATATATTTCACACAAATGAAAACAAAAAGCGAGCAGGAGTAGCTATACTTATATCAGCTAAAGTAGACTTTAAATCAGAAACAATTAAAAAAAGACAATGAACATCATTATATGATAAAGGGATCAATTTGGCAAGAGGATATAACAGTTCTAACTATACATGTACCTAACACTGAAGTATCTAAATTTACAAAACAAATATTACTGGACCTAAAAAAAATACATAGAAAGGAATACAATAATAGTCGGTGACTTCAACATCCCACTAACAGCTCAGAATAGATCATTGAGACAGAAAACTAACAAAGAAACATTGGACTTAAATTAGACCTTAGATCAAATGGACTAAACAGACACTTACACAACATTCTACACAAGAATTACAGACTACAAATTATTTTTATCAGTACATGTAACATTTTCTAAGATAGATAACATATTAGGCTACAAAACAAGTCAATATATTTTAAAAATTAAAACCCCATCAAGTGTCTTCTCACACCACAGTGGAATAAAGCTAGAAATGAATACCAAGAGAAACTTTGTGAATTAAACAAATACATAGAAATTAAATAGCATGCTCCTGCACAATCATTGTGTCAGAGGCTTTCAAACCAGAGTGACTCCATTTTGAGTGAGGACTAGGAAAATGAGGCTGAGACTCGCTTGGCTGCGTTCCTAGAAAATTAGAAATTCCTAGCCTCTAGATGTTTACTGTTAAGGGAACAAATTAATGAGGTTTACTGAAACAGACCCAGACTTGGGCATGTCCAGATATCCCCATATCTGGAGAACATGGACATTCCTAATTTTGCTTTAAAGATAATAATATTGATTCTTGCAAAATGTAGTAATTAAGAAAATTAATCCTTTATCACAAACCCTTGCATCAGAACACATCTCCCCAAGATCTATTTGTATCATACACACACACACACACACACACACACACAAGCATTGTAACTAGGGTGGATGTGTTCCTCCTCTTACTTTCGGGAACGTCCTACTTTGTCTATGGAGTAGCTGTCCTTTCACCACTTTACTCTCTTAATAAAGTTGCATTTACTTTGCACTGCAGACTCGCCCTGAATTATTTCCTGTTTGAGATCTAAGAACCATCTCTTGGGGTCTGGATCGGGACCCCTTTCCAGTAACAACTGTGTCAATGAAGAAATGAAAAACATTAGAGAAACGTTTGAAATAAATGAAAAAAATGACTTATCAAAACTTTTGGGATACAGAAAAAGTAATAATATAAGGAAGGTTTATAGCATTAAATATCTACATCAAAAAGGTAAAAAGATTACAAATTAACCTAACATCGCACCTCAAGGAACTAGAAAAACAAGAAAAAACAATCAACACAAAAGTTAGCAGAAGAAAAGAAATAACAAAGGTCAGAGACGAACTAAATCAAATTAAGACAAAAAAAAAATACAAAAGATGATTGAAATGAAAAATTGGTTCTTCGATAACATAAACAAAATTGATAAACCCATTACCAGATTAGCCAAGAAAAGAGAATAGATCCAAAGAAACACAGTCAGAAATATGAAAGAAGACATTACAACTGATACCACAGAAATACAAAAGTTCTTCAGAGACTATTATGAACAACTATAGGGTCACAAACTAGAAAACCTAAAGGAAATGGATACATTCCTGGAAACATAGAACCTTTTCATATGATTGCACCACAAATAAATAGATCTCCTGAACAGACCAATAATGAGTAGTGAGATTTAATCTGTAACAAAAAAAACTCTTCCACAAAAAAAACTCACAACCAAATGGATTCAGAACTGAGTTCTGCCAAACATACAAAGAAAAACTAAAACCAAAACTCTTGAAACTATTTCAAAAAATTGACAAGGAGTGAATTCACCCTAACTCATTCCATGAGGCCAGTATCACCTTGATACCAAAACCAAAGACACATTTAAAAAAATACAGACAGGCAGGGTATGGTGGCTCACGCCTGTAATCCCAGCACTTTGGGAGACTGAGGTGAGAGGATCACAAGGTCAGGAGTTTGAGACCAGCCTGGCCAACATGGCGAAACCCTGTCTCTACTAACAATACAAAAATTAGCTAGGTGTGGTGGCGGGTGCCTGTAGTCCCAGCTATTCGGGAAGCTGAGACAGGAGAATTGTTTGAACCTGGGAGGTGGAGGTTGCAGTGAGCCGAGATCCCACCACTGCACTCCAGTCTGGGTGACAGAGTGAGACTCCATCTCAAAATAAATAAATAAATAAATAAATAAATAAATAAATACAACCCAATCATATAGATGCAAAAATCCACAACTAGCAATTCAATTCTATTGTCAAATGAATGAATAAGACCTACTATTTGATAGTACAACAGGGTGACGATGACTAAAATCAACAATTACTTAATTGTACATTTTTCAGTAACTTCACGAGTGTTATTGGATTGTTTGTAACTCAAAATGTAAATGATTGAGGAAATGGATACCCCATTTTCTTTGAAATGGTTAATTATTTCATATTGCATGCCGCTATCAAAACATTTTATATGCCCCATAAATATATACACCCATTATGTACTCATAAAAATTAAAAATTAAAAAGCTATAAAAATAAAATAATAAAAATCTTCCAGTATTCAACCTGCTTCCGGACGGGCGAGGAGACTTGTGGTCTGGTTCTAGGACTTCCCCAACAGCATGGCCCCTAAACGGCAGTCTTCACTCCTGCCTCAAAAGAAGAAACCAAGACCACCGCCTGCTCTGGGACCGGAGGAGACACCGGCCTCTGCAGGCTTGCCGAAGAAGGGAGAAAAAGAACAGCAAGAAGCAATTGAACACATTGATGAAGTACAAAATGAAATAGACAGACTTAATGAACAAGCCAGCGAGGAGATTTTCAAAGTAGAACAGAAATATAACAAACTCCACCAACCATTTTTTCAGAAGAGGTCAGAATTGATCGCCAAAATCCCAGATTTTTGGGTAACAACATTCGTCAACCATCCACAAGTGTCTGCACTGCTTGGGGAGGAGGACGAAGAGGCACTGCGTTATTTGACCAGAGTTGAAGTGACAGAATTTGAAGATATTAAATCAGGTTACAGAATAAATTTTTATTTTGATGAAACTCCTTACTTTGAAAATAAAGTTCTCTCCAAAGAATTTCATCTGAGTGAGAGTGGTGATCCATCTTCAAAGTCCACCGAAATCAAATGGAAATCTGGCAAGGATTTGACGAAACGTTCAAGTCAAACGCAGAATAAAGCCAGCAGGAAGAGGCAGCATGAGGAACCAGAGAGCTTCTTTACCTGGTTTACTGACCTTTCTGATGCAGGTGCTGATGCGTTAGGAGAGGTCATCAAAGATGATATTTGGTCAAACCCATTACAGTACTACTTGGTTCCTGATATGGATGATGAAGAAGGAGAAGGAGAAGATGATGATGATGATGATTAAGAGGAGGAAGGGTTAGAAGATATTGATGAAGAAGGGGATGAGGATGAAGGTGAAGAAGATGAAGATGATGATGAAGGGGAGGAAGGAGAGGAGGATGAAGGAGAAGATGACTAATAGAACACTGATGAATTGCAGCCTTCCTTTTTTTAAATTTTCTCCAGTCCCTGGGAGCAAGTTGCAGTCCTTTTTTTTTTTTTTTTTCCCTCTTGTGCTCAGTCGCCCTGTTCTTGAGGTCTCTTTCCTCTACTCCATGGTTCTCAACTTATTTTTGGGGAAATACCTTGAGCACAATACAAGGGGAAAAGAGTCTCTACCCCTTTCTGTTCGAAGTTCATTTTTATCCCTTCCTGTCTCAACAAAAACTGTATGGAATCAACACCACCGAGCTCTGTGGGATAAAAGAAAAACCTGCTCCCTTCGCTTTGCTGGAAGCTGGAGGGTGCTAAGCGCCTTTGTAGTAGTGCATAGAATTCTCGCTTTTTTCCTCCTTTCTCTGTATATTGGGCTCAGAGAGTACAGCATGTCTCTATGTGAATATGGACAGTTAGCATTTACCAACTTGTATCCGTCTACTTTCTCTTGTTTAAAAAAAGAAAAAAAAAAGACTTTAAAAAATGGGGTCATAGAAGGTCAGCAAAGGGTGGGTTTGAGATGTCTGGATGGGTTAAGGGGGCATTTTGACAACACGGCTTCTCCTCTGGCATGTTTAATTGTGATATTTGACAGACATCCTTGCAGTTTAAGATGACACTTTTAAAAATAAATTCTCTCCTAATGATGACTTGAGCCCTGCCACTCAATGGGAGAATCAGCAGAACCTGTAGGATCTTATTTGGAATTGGCATTCTCTATGGTAATTTTTGTTCCTGTTTATTTTTAAATTTTCTTTTTGTTTCACTGGAAAGGAAAGATGATGCTCAGTTTTAAACGTTAAAAGTGTACAAGTTGCTTTGTTACGGTAAAACTAAATGTGTACACAAAGGATTTGAT
Organism: Chlorocebus sabaeus; assembly: GCF_047675955.1. Lineage (NCBI taxonomy): Eukaryota > Metazoa > Chordata > Mammalia > Primates > Cercopithecidae > Chlorocebus > Chlorocebus sabaeus. The sequence goes on from NC_132933.1 coordinate 60,112,477, forward strand.
GCTTTTCTCTCAGCATAGGCGTGCTTACTGTGACCTTCCAAGTGTGACTTGTAAAACATCACTGTCAAACTTTGTCACCCTAACTTCTTATTTTTTGATACGCACTTTGCAGGATGACCTCAGGGCTATGTGGATTGAGTAACGGCATTTGAATCAATGTATTAATATCTCCATAGCTGGGAAACGTGGGTTCAATTTACCATTGGTTTCTGAAAGTGTTCACATCATTTGGGATACCAGATTGCTCAATACTTTTCTGGGTATATTGTGCCCTTGATTTTTATCTCCAAGTGGCAGTTTTTAAAATTGGCCTTTTACCTGGATATAAAGTAATAGTGCCTGCCACCACCATCCAACAGACCTGGTGCTCTAATGCCAAGATATACATGGGACAGTTGCTGGCATGTCTTCATTGGCTATATAAAATGTGGCCAAGAAGATAGGCTCTCAGAGTAAGAAGTCTGTGATGGTTAGCAGTAACTGTCCCTGCTCTCTGGTATAAAGCTCTCAAATGTGACTGTGAATCTGGGTGGGATAAGGGACTCGGCTCTGTCTGCTTAATGCCATTGTGCAGAGAAGCACCCTAATGCGTAAGCTTTTTAATGCTGTAAAATATAGTTGCTGAAATTAAATGCCACTTTTTCAGAGGTGAATTAATGGACAGTCTGGTGAAATTCAAAAGCTTTTTGATGCATAAAACTTGATAAATGGAACTATTCCATCAATAGGCAAAAGTGTAACAACATATCTAGATGGATAGTATGTAATTATTGCACAGGTCTCTGTTTAGTAAATACATCACTGTATACCGATCAGGAATCTTGCTCCAATAAAGCAACATAAAGAGTTTAAAAAAAAAAAAAAACTTCCACTTAAAAAATAAAATGTAAAAAAGGCTGAAATAATTCTCTTTTAAAATTGCTGATGCTTTTTTATATATAATTATTTGACAAATTTGCCATTCTTTAGAAAATTGTGGGGTTTTTTGTTTGTTTTTTGCTGTCGTTGTTGTTGCTGTTGTTGTTGTTGTTTTGTCAGTATAGACAGATAGGGAAATGTGTCACTCAGATCTTTTGCTCTGGGAAGTATAGTTGGCTGAAAATTCTAGCCACTGCTCCTCTAGATATATTTCTGCCTTATGCTGAGTCCACATTTCTTCTGGAATACCTCAGTCAATAACAGAGTATGAGCATTCTCTGTGGGACATAGCACTATTTTATGGCCTGACCAAATCTTTTTCAAAGCTGTGCTGCAGTCTGGAACTTTTCATATTCAATCCACCTCCCTATGGTTTATTCTTTCACAGGTTTCAATATTCCTGTATGAAGATTATCTCTGCTTTTTCTGTTTATCTTCCATAAACTTAACTTTAAACATATGTCTTGAATATCTAATCTCATATTGACATCTGCGCTCAAGAAAACAAAAATAGCAGTCAGGTTTCTAAACTTGTTCAAGACAATGGCAATCCTATCCCTAACTTGACTTGCTGGGAAATAATATAGCTTTCATAATTAACTGGTAAATAAGAAGGGTTATAAATCAGGTACTTATTAGTAAGCACGACTTGAAATTTAGCATTGCTGTCTTAGCAAATTTTAGTAGAAAGAGGCAATATCTATGCAAAATTGTTTGAAGAATGCTTAGTCCGTCAAATTTTCCATATCAGAGGTTGGCAAACTTATGGATCTGTTTTTTTATGGCCTGGGAGGTAAGAAAGGCTTTTACAGTTTTTAAGGGCTATAAAACAAACTAATATAAAACAAACAGAAAATTTAAAAAAGCAAAGAATATGAGTTTGAGACCATATGGCTCGCAATATTTAAACTATTCACTATTTAAAGAAAGTGTTTTCTAATCCCAGATTTATATGCTTTTAAATATATTCTTGGATTAAGCAATATCAGAAAATAATGCTTTACATTTTTGTGAAAGGGGAAAAGTCAAGCTGGAAACTGCTTAGGGCCAACCTGCCTCCCATGCTTTTCAAAGTCACCCCTCTGCTCACTGAGATAAATGCATATCTGATTCCCTCCCTGGGAGAAGCTAATCAGAATGCAAAATAATGCAACTATTTGTCTCTTACCTACCTATGACCTGGAAGTCCTCTCCCTGCTTTCAGTCTTCCCACCTTTGCTTTGAGTTGTCCCTTTCCAGACCAAACCAATGTTCATCTTGGATATGTTCATCGATATCTCATGTCTCCCTAGAATCTGTAAAATCCAACCGTGCTCTGACCACTTCGGAAACATACCGTCAGGACCTCAGAAGGCTGTGTCACAGGCCCGCATCCTCAACCCTGGCAAAATAAACTTTTTAAATTAACTGAGACTTGTCTCAGATTTTCGGGGTTCACATTTTCTACTTGAAAGCTTAAGCCACATTTTCATCCTGGTATGGAAGGTATACTACGTAATTTTAACATACATCTTTAAGCCATCATCACTCCTGACCTTATCTTATTAATCTTCTATCACTATTTCAACTATATACTAATTTCAAATTTCATTTTATCTTAACATATTTATTTATTATATACTTTTAACATTTTGGCTTGGATCTCCTACTCTCCACCTCTGAAAGGGTATAGATTAAGAGCATTGTGAAATTTAATGACCTATGAAAAAGTATGAGTTTGCTCAAATTACTTGATGCTTTCTGTAGCTAAATAATATATACAGGATATATTATATCTGTACCAAATGGAAGTACAACATAGAAGAAATAAACAAGGGCTGAGATACAAGCCTCTTCATAGAACCCCAATTTTTTGCTATACATAAAATCCAAAGGATTTCAACAGTTGTTTCTATACATAGATGTTATTATCTATAATAGGTGCTGTTAACCAGGGTTTATGACTGCTTTGGGGTACAGTAATAAATGTTGGGTAATTTGTGATGATCTCAATGTTGTATACAAAATTTGTCATATACATATATGACTATGTTTATAAGAAAATGAACAATAGCTTATTTCACATTTCTAAGCGTTCTGAAACTCCCAGAAGTTGATTTTGTTCTCAGAATAGGATAGAGTCAACAGTCAAACCAAAAGATCATCTCAAGCTGGAATCTAGAGCATTCTTGAGGTTCTTAGTCTGAACTGGTTTCATAGGTTTGATTAAGAAAAGAAGAAGAATTTTATTTTATACCCAAAGACAGATTAAAAGATCTTCAAGTTCATGTTATTACTTTTATTTTCTGCAGTGTGAATTCTTCTATTTGTTACATATGCTAACTTTGCCTTGTAGTGGTGAAATTTGGGAGGTATTTTGTAATTTTTATTAATAAGATCATCCTCATAGGATTTATTGTCTTAATTTTTTGGCTGAAAATTTTTACATAAGTTGGTAATTTTAGCCCTCAAACATACATGGTTGAAACACATAATGATATTGGTTGGTTGCAGATGAATTCCTTAGACTCATATTTCAGGACAAAAAGTTCACTAGTAATCCATTATTTTGAGGCCGGGAAAAAGAGTCTTCTTTATCCACATTTAGGGTCACACATGTCACAATCATTTTCAGACTTTTGGATATATAGAGGGGATGACTTTCAGGAACCCAACACACAAATAGACGATAGGCTCAGTTCCAATCATCACATGTGTGTAAATATCCATTTTCCTGAAAACACTGTTTCTCAATTGAGAATGTATCTGTCCCTCCTTCCCTAGCCTGATGGAGTTTGAAAATGTTTAAGAGTCAGGGTAAAATCTAGAACTGGGGGGTCTGAAGTTTTGTACAACTCTTAATGCCTTTTAAGGAATAATACAAATTTACAAATACAAAATTAGGTACAGGGCTCTGGAAGGAGTTCATGTAATGGTGAACCTTAAATTTGAGCTTAATTAACCTCATAATAAATTTTTTTCTAGTTGATGCATTATTACTTGTTGCAATGAGTATTGGATATTATTGGCATTTAGTGTGAATGGGTCCAGAAAAGCCAAATATCCTGAAATTTATGAGATATTTTGCCACAAAAAAATAACTATCCTGGGAAATATGTCAATTATCTCAGAGTTTCATAAAGGATTACTTTGCTCTAATTAATGGCTATGCGTTTCTTATTAGATTATGTATGGTACCTGAAGATGGTGTCTTCTTGCTTTCAAGCTTACCTATTAATTTTTAAAAAACATAAAGGATTTTTTAGCCTCAGTTTTTTTTTTATTTCAACTTTTACTTTAGGAATAGGGGGTACTTGTGCAGGTTTGTTACAGGGGTGTATTGCACCCAGGTATTGGGCCTAGTACCTAATGGGTAGTTTTTCAACCCAAGCCCCACACTCTCTCCTGACTAGTAGTCTCTAGTATCTATTATTCCCATGTTTATGTTCTTGTGTACACAATGCTGAGCTCCCACTTATAAGTGAGAACATGCAGTATTTGATTTTTGGTTCTTGTGTTAGTTCACTTAGAATTAGGTCCTCCAGCTTTATCCATGTTGCTGCAAAAGACATGATTTAATTCTTGTTATGGTTGCATAGTATTCTATGGTGTATATGTACCATATTGTTTTCATTTAACCTACCATTGATGGGCACTAGGTTGATTGCATGTCTTTGCTATTGTGAAGAGCCTAGCAATGAACATATGAGTGCATGTGTCTTTTGATATAATGATCTATTTTCCTTTGTGTATATATTCAGTAATGGTATTGATGGGTCAAATGGTAGCTCTGTGTTATTTAAGAAATAGCTCTAAGTTATTTAAGAAAGCTCTCAACTACTTTCCATAGTGGCTGAACTAATTTACATTCCCATCAACAGTGTATAAGCACTTCTTTTCTTCCACAACCTCATCAATATCTGCTATTTTTTATTTTTTAAGAACAGGCATTCTGACTGGTTTTGATTTACATTTCTCTAATGATTAGTATTTTTATATGTAATTGTTGGCCGCATGTATGTCTTTTGAAAAGGGTCTATGATTATACTTTGCCCATTTCTTAATATTTTTATTTGTTTTTTAAACTATTGAATTGTTTAAGTTCCTTATAGTTTCTGGATATTAGACCTTTTCAGATGTGTAGTTTGCAAATATTTTCTCCCATTGTGTAGGTAGTCTGTTTACTAACAGTTTCTTTTGCTGTGCAGAAGATTTTAATTATGTACCACTTACCAATTTTTGGCGTATATTTGCAGCTTTTGAGAACTCAGCCAAAAATTATTTGCCAAGGCCTATGTTGAGAAATATATTTCCTAGGTTTTCTTCTAAGTTTTTTATAGATTGATATCTTAAATTTAATTAATTCATCTTGGAGTAATTTTTGTATATGGTGAAAGGCAAGGGTACAGTTTCATTCTTCTGCATACAGCTAGCCAGTTATCCCAGCAGTATGTATTGAATAGGTAGTGTTCCCCCATTGCTTGGTTTTGTCAGCCTTGTTAATGATCAGATAGTTGTAAGTGTGTGGTTTTACTTCTGAGTTTACTACTCTTTTCCATTAATCTATGTGTCTATTTTTATATTAATATCATGGTGTTTTGTTTACTGTAGCCTTATAATATAGTTTGAACTCTGTATGATGTGTCTGGCTTTGTTCTTTTTCCTTAGGCTACTTGGGCTCTTTTGTTGTTGTTGTTCCATATAAAGTTTAGAATAGTTTTTTTTTTTTTTTTTTTTTTTTTTCTAATTCTGTGAAGAATGGCATTGGTAGTTTGATAGGACTAGCAGTGAATTTGTAAATTGCTTTGGGCAGTATGGCCCTTTTTATTATATTGATTCTTCCAGTCCATGAGCACAGAATGTTTTTTTAAATTTATTTGTGTTGTCTCTGATTTTTTTCAGCAGTGTTATGTAGTTCTCCTGGTAGAGATCTTTCACTTCCTTGGTTAGTCGTATACCTAGATATTTCATTTTCTTTGTAGCTGTTGTAAGTGGGATTGTGTTCTTGATTTGAGTCTCACCCTAGGCATTTTGATCTATAAAAATGCCACTGATTTTTGTACAGTGACTTTTTTGTCCTCTGAAACATTAGCGAAATTATTTTTCAGATTTGGTTGTCTTTCTGTGGAGTCTTTAGTATTTTCTAGGTATAGAATCATAATGTCAGGAAAGATAGTTTGACTTATTCTTTTCCTATTTAGATGCTTTTTTATTTATTTCTCTTCCTAATTGTTCTGGCTGGGGCTTTCAGTACCATGTTAAACAGGAGGGGTGAGAATGGACATCCTTGCCTTGTTCAACTTTTCAAGGAAAATGTTTCCAATTTGGTAAGTTTTGTCCCTATTTTCATTAATTTCAATTATTTTTATTTCTGACATAAATTTGATAGCCACCCAGGAGTAATTTAGGAGCAAGTTGTTCAATTTCCAAGTTACTTGTGTGGTTTTGAGAGATTTTCTTGATATTCATTTGTATTTTTATTGCACTGTGGTCTGAGGTTAAGTGGTATGATTTCAACTGTTTCAAATTTGTTGAGACTTGCTTTATGATCAAGCAGGTGGTTGTCTTACAATATGTTCCGTGTGCAGGTGAAAATAGTGAATATTCTGTGGTTGTTTGATGGAGTGTTCTGTAGATGTGTATTATGTCCATTTGGTCAAGTGTACTGTTTAATGTTTCTTTGACAGTTGTCTGCCTCAATGCTGTTTGGGGTGTTGAAGTCTCCCACTATTATTATGTAGTTTTCTAAGTCTTCTCATAGGCCAAGAAGAACTTGTTTTATAAATTTGAGTGCATATTTATTTAGGTGCCTACATAGTTAGAATAGTTAAGTCTTCTTCTTGGTACTCTATATTATTATGTCTGCCCTTCTTCATACTTTTTAAATTTTATTTGTTTAAAATCTGTTTTATCTAGTATAAGAATGTCACCTCCTGCTTTTTGTTATTGTTTTCCACTTGAATGGTAGATCTTTCTTCATCCCTTTACTTTGAGGCTGTGGGTTTCACTGCATGTGAGCTGGGTCTCTTGTAAACTGTTCATAGTTAGGTTTTATCATTTTTTCCAGTTTGCTACTCTTTGTCTTTTATGTGGGGGGATTTAGCCCATTTACATTCAGGGTTAGTATTGATATGTAAGGTTTTGATTCTGTCATCATGTTGTAAGCTGGTTATTCGGTAGACTTGTTTGTGTGATTGTTTTATAGTGCCTGTGATCTTTGTACTTAAGTGTGTTTTTGTGCTAACCTTTTTTTTCCCCTTTGGTTCCATGTGTAGCACTCCCTTAAGAACCTTTTGTAAGGCTGGTCTAGTTGAAATAAACTCCCTTAGCATTTGCCTGTCTGAGAAGAATTTATTCCTTCTTTGCTTATGAATCTTAGTTTTGAAGAATATGAATTCTTGCTTGGAATTTCTTTTCTTTAAGGATCTTGAAAATAGGTCTGCAATCACTTCTGTTTATAATGTTTCTGCTGAGATGTCTGCTGCTAGTTGATGGAGTTTGCTTTGTATATGACTTTATCCTTCTCTCTAGCTTCCTTTAAGCCTTTTTTATTTTGCATTGAGCTTGTTGAATCTGATGACTAGGTGCCTTAGTGGTTGGTCATCTTGTAAAATATCTAGCTGGAATTCTTTGTATTTCTTGGATTTGAATGTCCATCTCTCTAGTGAGATTAGAGAAATTTTCGTGGACTATATCCTCAAATGTATTTTCCAAGTTATTTTTCTCCATTCTTCTCTCTCCTAGAAATGCCAATGAGTCAAATATTTGGTCTCTTTACATAGCCCCATTATTTATTGGACGTTTTGTTCATTTTTTAACAACTTTGTTTCTTCATTTTTGTCTAACTGAGTTGATTCTCAGAACCATTTTTCAAGCTCTGAAATTCTATGCTCAGCATGGTCTATTCTGCTGTTAATACTTTACATTGAACTATGAAATTCTTGTAGTGAGTTTTTCAGCTCTAAAAGTTCAGTTTGGTTATTTCTTAAAATAGCTATATTGTATTTCAGCTCTTGGATCATCTTACTGGATTCCTTGGATTGAGTTTCAGCCTTCTCTTGCAACTCAATGTGCTTCCTTGTCATACAGATTCTGAATTCTGTATCTATTATTTCCAACTTAAGAAACATTATTGGAGAGCTGGTGGACTCCCTTGGAGGTACATAGACACTTTGACTTTTTGAATTGCCAGAGTTCTTGTGCTAATTATTTCTCATCTGGAAGGGTTGATGTTCTTTTAATTGTGGTTATATGTTGAGTATAGCCAATTAGCTTTGTTTGTAGATGGTTTCAGAAAGCCAATGTTCTGTGTAGAGTCTTTATTTTTTGGGGACTGAATTACTGCCCTTGGTTCCATAGGGGGGTATATTAGCTAAGTAGTTTTGGTGTTTTAAGTTGGGTCGAGATGCAGTAGATGGTTCTTAAGAGTAATGGCAGTAGGTAGGTTCTTACTAAGCCACTGGCTTCTTTGTATTTCCTGGCATTTGTAGCTGTGCTCTGTGTTGCAACAGGGAGAGAGATGACCTCATTGGCTACACATCTGGGCCTTAGGGAAGCCTCCTCACATCACTGGCACTGTGTCAGTTCCTCTTTTCTTAGCTGTTTTAGTTTATGGGGCTTCCTCAGGCAGAGGCTGCAGACAAGAAGGAGATAGGCCTCACATTTTCTGGGCTGTCTTTGTGGAGGTAGGCATGCTCCACTCCTGTGACAGCCCATGAGCCCTTGCAACTCACCCCTCTCAGTGCTCTGGGAGTGTAAACTCCCCTCCTTTTAAAGTGCTGGTCACAGATCTCAGTTCAACACTCCCAAGCTGTGCACTGCCACCCCGGAGTGTGGTGAAGCTTTTTCTTCCCTCCTTAGCTTGGAGGCAGCAGGGGTGGGGACCATGGCAGCAGCAGTGGCAGAGGGCCTGTCAGATGACTCTGGGGGTTCCACCTCAGCTAAATGAAAAACCATGGCTGATTAGTAATCAGCTGGGGGTGTGGTATGTGTGCTATGACCCATGCTAGGGAGCCCTGCCTTGTGAAGAGCAGTGGGGGCAAGGGCTAACAGGGAAGACAGTCTGGCCTTCCCTCTGTAGGGTAGCTACGGCATGCTGGTGATATGAACACAGCCAACAGGCGAATTGTTCCCTTTCCATCACTGGGGCAGCAAGGCAGGGTACCACAGTGGCAGCAGTGGCAGAAAGGCTGTTCGTTGCCTCTGGGAACTCCACCCCAGAGAAATGCAGAGCCATTGCTGATTGTGATGATCAGCCAGGAGTGGGGCTGCTGTACTGCAGGACCAAGCTGAGGGTGGGGAGTGGGAGACTGCCTGGCAAAGAACAGGGTGCTCAGTTCACATTAAAGACAGTCTAAACTCTTCTATATAAAATGGCTGTGGCATACTGTAGACATGTGGAAACAATCAGGCTCTTTGTTTCCTCCTAGACTGGGGGGAGCAGGGGTGGGTATCATGGTGGCAGCAATGGCAGAGGGTCTGTCAGTAGTCTCTGGGAGCTCTATCCTGGAGAAATACAGAGCTGCCATGGACCGATGTGATTAAGCAGGTGTGAAGTGGCTGCACTATGGGCCAAAGCCAAGAGGCTCTGCCCAGTGAGGAGCAGCAGAAGCAGGGTCAGATGTGGAAAACAATCTGGATACCTTTTTGTAGGGCAGCTGTGGCTTGCTGGAGGTCCACTGTATTTCTTGGATTCTTTGCTCCCTCCCCAGCCTAAGAGCAGCAGTGGTGGGGTCCACAACAATAGCAATTGCAGCAGACCTGTAAGTTACTTCTCGTAGCTGTGTTTCAGAGAAATGCAGAGCCACAACCAGCTGGAGTGCTCAGGCAGGGGTCGGGTGGTTGTTCCAGGGACCCCAGCCAATGGACCTTGCCTGATGAGGTACAGCCGAGGTGGGGCTTGTGGTCTCTCTGCTCCTCACCATCATGAATATGGCCCCTATCTTAGGGAAGTATGAGAGAGCCTGGCCTCCCTTGTTGGCAGGGCTATGAAAGCTGGCACAAGGAAACAAAACCAATGGGGCTGAACATGAGCTTGAGCTGTGGCTCTGCCGAGACTCCAGGAAGCTCTCTGTGTTGGACTACAAACCTGGGGATGCCAATGGAGATCTTCAGTGGCCATAACCTCAAAGGTTTGTGGCATAAATTTGAGTCCCCAAGGGTTCCCCCTCACTCACTCTTTTCTCATGGTAGGGAGCCTCCCCTGGCTCTGCACCAATCCCAGGTAGTCAATTGTCCTACTTCAGTTTTTACTGGTGTTCATGTGGCACCATTGCTTTTTTTATGAATCCCAATGTGGCTTCCTGGATTATCACTTGAAGAGATAGTGTTTACTCACCACTCGGTCTTTTCCCCATGAGAACAGCACACACCAGCTGCTTCTACTCAACCATCTTGTTGCTTCTTATAGAGTAATGTCTTAAAAACAGGATTTTCTATTTAAGCTACATCATTAATGTTATTTAACATCCTAATTCCTGATGTGCTCCTTTTTTAATCCTTCACAGTAACAGTTGCCATAGTTATATCTAACAATTATTTATTCTGCATTTTTATTGATTTGACATATTCTTCATAATTCATCATCTTGGGTAGAAGTCTATTTTATCTCCATGCCAAATAATAATGACAAATATCTTCAAAACAAAAATGGATGTTGGAATTCGGAATTCTATACAACTGGTTGGATAGTCCTTGTTACTGAGACTTTCTGCCTAATAGTTTTTGCTTAATTGTACCAACCAAACTCTTGAGTTTTAGGTGTCACATAGGGCTTAGTCACCCTGAACTCATAATGGTAGCTTAACGAGAGGAATCAGCAATAACAATAATAATAACAATACATTGATATAATGCTTATTATGTGTCATGCATTAAGTAGTTTATGCACATTAAATCTTTTAATTTTTATAAACCATCCTATGAGGCAGATCTGATTGTCATTACCCACATTTAGTAAATGAGGTTACGGTGGCAAAGAGGAATCAAGTAGTTTTTCGAATGCTACATAGCTAGTAGTAGTAGAGTTGACAATCAAACCCAAGTACTGAAGTGTCAGAATCCATATTGTTACTGCCTTTTATTTTTACTCATTTAGAAGTGAGTAACTAACATAGATCATCATCATGGAAATATGCATAAGAAACAAAAAACAGAAGATAGTTCTGTTTCACAAGCTTATAATAAAGTGTGCAGGACAATTGAGCCAATACAATATAATTATCATTGGATCATAGCACATCATTTCTCAGGCAGAACATGTCACTACAGAAACCTAGATTTAAGGAATGTGTGACATACTGATGCTGACACTGAGAGAAGATAACGTAAGAATCTCCCACTCACGAGCCCACAAGAGAAAGGGTCTGGAAACTCCCTGAATTCCTGTAGAAGGATCGGGGGAAATTATTATAAGAAGCCAGAGAAACATTGCATTTTACTGTTATTGTGATTCTGAAATAAAAATAGATATACATTTAAAAGTTAGATAGATAGTATGTGAGTTTGATATATCAGTTCAAGTTCTTTATATGATTGTGAAGTTAAAATTTGCGTTTGAGACCAAATGCTGGAAATAATTTATAAACAATTACAATTCTATTTAGATAAGGTTAATAGAATAGATCTCACTTTAGTCACAATTTCAGCAGTCCTAGAATGTACAGGGTCATTTTTGGAATGCACATTTTTTAATCTTTGTTTCTAAAATGTCTTTGTAATAAACACACTCTTTAAAAAAATTTTAAAAATGGAAAAATGTAAAATGTCAAAATGTGTCCCTTTTGGTAAGTTATAAGATCTAGACATGATTTTGACACAGTTCTCTAAATGCTTTGTTGTGAGATGTTTTAAAATATATATAAGACAAAATGCATTTTATAGCGTCATTGAGTTTTAACTACTCAGAGGTACTGAATATAAATATCAAAATTGATGAACTGCAGAGCCATTCCATCCAAGACAACTCTCAGGATAACACTGTGAAAAATGACCTTATTAGATCTTTCTCTCATCTCCTGAAAAATCTTTACAATGATTAGAACTGCACCATTCTTCAGAGATTTGAATAAAAGAAGTCTTTAACAACTTTGAGTGCAAAATTCCACTGGTAGTTGAAGAAATTATTGCCTAAGATTAACTCTGCAGTCATATCCTATTAGTTAGTGACAGACAATCAACACAACACTTTAAATTATACCAGGTGAATTTTTTTTTTACTATAAAATAGCCTAAAATAAAAATTGTCAATGCAACATACACTTATAGCTCCTTGCCAACCCAAGTTGTGTGTTGACAGTGATCAAAGACTGAATTACAACTTTACTACTCATTAAATATGATGCATTGTCAGATGAAAGCTGTCATTCAGAAAAGTATTGTAGAATCACCTCTTAATAACCACAAGGCGTAGCTTTTAAAAATCTGGTAAGAAATGATAGGCTATTGTAAAATAATCAAGATGGCCACAGGTGAAATATTTTAGCTGGAACTTTCTCCTGGCTGTTAAAAAAAAATCAAACTGTATAATAAAGATGGCCTATTAAAAAGTTGATTTATCCTGTTATCTCTACAACTTGGCCTCTATTAATGTTTTTACTTCTTTACCCTCTGTGCCTTCCAATACTTCTCACTATAACCCTCATTGTCCCCATTATGATCCTACCCTTTGTTCTGATTCCCTGGAGTCTTGGCCTCCCACGACTTATCTGATTTAAAAAAAATGTATTGCAATGTGTTGTATGGTTTAATTAATATCTTCCCAGGAATCATAACATTCTCAAAGAGATCCTCTGAAAATAATAACTTAGTTCCAGAGTACTGGCCATATTTTTGTCAAAATCTGGAGTAATCAGAGATTAGTTTTCAGCCTCACATACTAAGAGGAGCCTTAGGAGTCCATAAAATACATGAAAGAGGGCATAGGGGATAATAAAAGTCTTGAGTTGATACATTTCACCACTTAAAACTAGTTATGTAAACTTGGGTAGTTTACCTAACTTTTTTGAGCTTCCTACTTGTAAAATGTTATTAGTAATGGTACTTAGTTATCTATCAAATTGTTGATTAATATTATATGAGAGTGTTTATTTAGCTATCTGGTTGGGTCTCTTCTGCTACACTTTCAGGCAAGTAACAGGTGCTCAATCTTCTTCATTTCCTTTTCCATATTACTGTAAATGCTCAAGGAAAAGTTGAATGACTGTTAAGACAGCAAGTATACTCAAGGCCAAAGGGAAAACATGGACTTCTTAAAAAGTAAGAACCACCACTAAGAAGGTTATACAAGGGGGTCAGTTACATTAGTTGCATTGTTTAACAGGATGGCAATAGCCAGCATGATTTTTAGAAGCACTCACCTCTCTAGTACAATTAACTGTTTAGCTGATCTTTTAGTCTTCATTGTAATGAATCTCAGCTTCCTGACTACCTACTAACTACTAATTTGTTTGCCTGGTTGTCAGCCTTGGCCTTTCTAATTGTTCTTCTTTGTTTCAGCATGAGTTACTGCAGTTATTGCTTTAGTTGTTTGTTTGTTTTTGCTTTGAATGTTTGGCCTCTATCCGCCACAACCAACTTATTCTGCCTTAGCTCCAATTGTCTCTGGCAACTTGGCCCACTATTGGTGTGTATTTTTAAAACATTATAGTCATTACTGCTGTAACCAAAATGCAAGTTCAGTCACTCACCACTTGCAGAGTTCAATTAACAAGAGCAAGGACTGGTATAAAGGAAGTGACTGTTTCAAAGCCTAGCAAAGGGGAAGAGGTACAGGCTCCTGCCTTTAAGGGAATTGCTTTACTTTAGGGGCAGAAAGCAGGAGCTTTTAAAGGGCAACTTTCATTAAAAGGCATGCAGAGAAGGGAATGAGCAGGTGTGGGAGTTACATGACTTACTTTGAGTTATCTACCAGGTGGTTGAGCTGGTGCCATTATAGGCAGAGTGAGGTTGTAAAGTGGCTGATGGCCTAAGATGCTTTCCAGGTGAGAGAGAGAGTTCCATCACAGGCATAATTTAGGTTGTAAATTGACTGTTGTCTCTCAAGGAAATCTCCTGGTGGGAGAGAGTTCTGGCTCTGGAGCTTCTAAATAAGCAAATAGATAAACTTCCTGTGTAGGGAGTGTCTGGTAAAGGGAAGGTAAAGATTATAATTGTGTTTCTAAAGAGCTAAGTAGAAAGTAGAGAACAAGAGGAATGAAGGAAAGAGAAAAGAAATAATAACAATAATAATTTTAAAATAACATTATCTTTCTCTTGGGAAAATTGGGTTACTCAGCTACACTGACTTCTCTATTCCAGTCGCTGCTCTAAAACAGTTAATTAGCTTTTGTCAGGTATTCTGTTAGGAATGCATTGTTATGGGACAAGTTTTGACAAGATAATTTCTAGACCTGGTTTGTACATCTTTCATATTCTATGTACATATATTCATTTGTACTATGGTAGGTGGGTGAGAGAGAAAAAACAGAGGTAGAGAGACCATCTTGTGCCTCTCCTATCATTCCACATGAATAGCAACTTTCCCTTCCTATAAATATGTACAACCACATACTGGAAAGATATCATGTACTGCTTTCTGAATATGGGTACAATCTGTTGGACAAGGTAGTGGTTTTCAAAAATTTCAAGTGGTACAGATCTTTATGCAAATAAGTTAAGTTAAAAATTAATTTACTAAATACACAAAAGCATGCTCTTTTTTGAAGGTATAGGAGTAGAAAGCAGTGGAAAGTACATATCCTCAATCACTTGGCTTTCACCTTACCCTCCCTCTGAAATCCAATGGCCAGCTCTGAGAAGCTTCAGGATTTCATCATATTTTGTTTAATTAGTGGAAGGTGAAAAATCTGAGGGCTTGGAAGATAATTTAACTTAAACCAGGGGCATACTAGGCTTCTTTATGAATTTTTCCTGCTTAAAATTGATCTCTGTATCTGCTCCATGCAACACAGACACATGTCTTTACTTAAATGGAAAGTGGTCAAAATAAAATAAAACAAAAAATTTACTTTCTCAGTCACACTGGCTGCTTTTCAGTTGCTTAACAACCACGTGTAGCTAGTAGGTACTCTATTGTCAGTACCAATAAAGAACGGTACCATCATTGCAGGATGTTCCACTGGACAGCATTGCTCTCAGCATTGTGTCTCTGGAAAAACTCTAAAATCTCCTTATCTTTTTCAAATGAGTTATCACATAAATCCTGGGACAGGGATCATCAATATTAAATGTGTTACACAAATACAAGAACACTTACAGAATTCTCTTTCTCTTTGTATGTTTGTGTGTGTGTGTGTGTGTGTGTGTGTGTGTGTATTACTTCTCTCACTCTTTTTGTTTCTTTTATTAATTTATTTAGATTTACTGAAGATGTGCTACATGTCAGTCACTGAAGTAGGTAATTGGGTAAGAAATAGTGGGAAAAATAGTCACTGCCTCTGTTTTCATGACCCGTAGCAGATAGTTGAGGAGATATATATTAATCAAATAATTACACAAAGAAAAGTAACATACTCTGTGTTACATACCATAAAGGAGAAGTACATGTTAATATGAAATTGTACAATAAAGGGATCTAATCTAGTCAAAAAAGTTAAGAAATATTTCAATGAGGAATTAATGATTAGGTAGGGTAGGGTTGTTTGTTAGTGAGAGAAGGACTGCTTAGGAGAGTTATAGGTAGGGAAAGAAGCAAATGTGAACGTGCTGGGACATATATTTAAAAAAAAAAAAAAAAAAAACCTGAAAGAAACCCAGCATGACAGGAGCACAGAGAACAAAAGAGAGAGTCATACAAGGAGATGTAAGGCCTAAAACTTACAGAATCTACAGACTAATGTCGAGTTCTTTTGTTTTCCTAAGAGAATTGGGAAGTCATTGTAAGTTTTCAAACAACTGAGTGACTTGATAAAATTTATATTTGTACCACTCTTTCTGGATGCAGAGGAGAGCATAGATGGATAAGGGCAAAAGATAGAGGTGTAGATGCATTACCTCACTCATAAGACTAATGTAGTAATAGTCTAGATGAAAAAGAATGATAGCTTAGAAATCTTTTATTATTGAAAATGGGTATAAAGCAGCCTATTTGAGACGTTTAGCCTGTAAAATCTACAGAACTAGTGGTATATTGGAGAGGAAGAAAGAGGAAGTGGAAGGTGGTCAAGGATGATTCCATACTTTATCATTTTTCCCATTGAAGGTGCAGTGCACTGAGATAAGAAAAACAGGTATACCTCAGAAACAGTTTGGGTCCAGAGCACCTCCATAAAACAAGTCATGCAAATTTTGGTAGTAAATATAAAAGTTATGTTTGCACTATACAAGTGTGAAATAGCATTATGTTCAAAAAACAATGTGCATACCTTTATTAAAAATATTGTATTGCTGAAAAATGCTAACAATCATTGTAGCCATCAGTGAGTCATAATATTTTTGCTGATAGAGGGTTTTGCATTGATGTTTTTGGCTGCTGACCGATCTGAGTTGTGATTACTGAAAGTTGGGGTTGGCCGTGGCAATTTCTTAAAACAACATTAAAATTTACTACATCAATTGACTCTTCCTTTCATAAAAGTTTTCTCCATAGCAAATGATGCTCTTTCATATAATTTTACCCATAGTAGAACTTCATTCAAAATTGGAATCAGAGAAGGAAGCAAGATGGCTGATTAGATGCAACCAGGACAAACATCTCCCACCAAGAAAATGAGACTTCAGTAAGACTCGCATACTCTCAACAGATCTTCAGAGAGAAGGCATTGAGAATAGATGGAGAAAAAAGACACAGATGCTGAACTCAAAGAGTGGGGAAGCTAGGAAGCTTGCACGGGGCTACTGTTATTAGGACTTGTTCCTGGCCCCTAAGAACCCTGAGGAAAGGGTGAGTGGAAGCAATCAACAACCTGTTCTCACCACGGGTCTCTGGTATACTAGCAGAAGGAGACTCCTCGACCACCATGGACACATGAGTTGACAGGGAAAACTGCTTAGAGAGGTGGTAGGGGCAGAATTCCAGCCAGTGTAGAGTCCAGAGGGTTTAGTGCAAGAGTGCCTATAGAGGAGCATGGCCGGGGATTGCCATCTCCCTAGGCTCAACTTGATTCCACAGGAGATGTTAGCCCTAGGGGAACTGTGGAACCTAAACTCTGCATGCTAGTCTTGCCCATGAGAAGAAGCCCATTAAACCTGAGCACCCCTCAGTCTGCTGACCTTTACCCATGACACTAGCCTGGCACTCACTGTAGCCATGCTGCCACCACTGCTGCTGTGAACATCTGCTTGGAGGTTGGCACCTTAACACCTGCTAATACCCTGCCACAGCCAACGAATACGCACCCCACCATGCTCCCACTGCTGCTACTGCTGGCATGTGTGACAAGGATGGATTCCATTACCACTGCCATATAAAGTACTTTGGCTGGCACCACACATTGGAGTGTTGTGACCAGCAGTCTGAAAGCACATAGGCCTCTCTCCCACTCAGGTTCCTAACCTTGAGAAGACAGAGAACAAAGTCAGGGCCTGATGCCATTCTCCCAGAGTTACAGGATGCAGTCAAGGAGTCCTGAGCTGAGCCTTGCCCCCCTAAAACCTTCAAGAAATGAAGCCAGGAGACTAAACCTACATTATTTCATAAACAAACCCTCAAGGATATCAAATAGGATAAAAGGAAAAAAATCCAAGAGATAATAACTCCAAAGATTGAAGGAATATCAGCCCATACAGATGAGGAAGAGCGAGAACAAGAACTCTGACAACTCAAAAAGCCAGAATGCATTCTTTCCTTTAAATGTCCATACTATTTTTCCAGCAAGAATTCTTAACCAGGCTGAGTTGGCTGATATGATAGAAATAGCATTCAGAATGTGCATAGGAATGAAGATTATCAAGATCCAGGAGAATGTTGAAACCCAATCTAAGGAAGCTAAGAATCACAGTAAAATGATACAGGAGCTGACAAACAAAGTAGCCAGTATAGAAAAGTAACTGATCTGATCAAGCTGAAAAACACACTACAAAAATTTTATAATGCAGTCACACATATTAATAGAAAAATAGACCAAGCTTTGAAAAGAACCTCCGAACCTGAAGATTGGCTTTCTGAAATAAGACAGTCAGACAAGAATTTTACAATGACAAGGAACAAACAAAATATCTGAGACACATGGAATTAAGAGACTGAATGTATGACCCATTGGTATCCCTGAAGGAGAAGGGGAGAATGAAAGCAGCTCATAAAACATATTTCAGAATATCATACATGAGTACTTCCCCAGACTAGCTAGTAAGGTAAACAGTTAAATTCGGGAAATGCAGAGAACTCCTGTAAGATACTTCACACAAAGATTGTTCCTAAGATACATAACCATTATATTCTTCAGGGTCAAAAATAATGTTACAGGCAGCTAGAGAAAAGAGTAAGTCACCTACAAAGGGAAGCCCATTAGACTAACAGCAGAAAACCTGCAAGACAGAAGAGATTAGGGTGCTATATTCAACATTCTTATAGAAAAGAAATTCCTACCAAGAATTTTATATCCGGCCAAACTAAGATTCCTAAGTGAAGGGGTAATTAGATTATTTTCAGACAAACAAATGCTGAGGATATTGGTTACCACTACACCTACCTTACAAGTGCTCCTGAAAGAAACACTAAATATGAGAAAAATTGTTACAAGCCATTGAAATACACACTTAAATACACAAACCAGTGACACTATAAAGCAACCACACAAGCAAGTCTGCATAACAATAACCTTATAACATTGTAACATGATCAAATACACACATATCAATATTAATCTTCAATGCAAATGGGCTAAATGCCCCAATTAAAAGCTACGGAGTGTCAAGCTGGATAAAGAAACAGAACCCAATACTATGTTGTCTTCACAAGACCCACTTCACATGCAGTGACAAACATAGGTTCAAAATAAAAGGATGAAGAAAAATCTACCAAGCATATGGAAGAAAAAAGCAGGAGTTGCAATCCTAATTTCAGACAAAACAGTCTTGAAACCAACAAAAATCAAAAAGGACAAAGAAAGGCATTACATAATGGTAAAGAGTCCATTTCAACAAGAAGACCTAACTGTCCCTAATATATGTGCACTTAACACAGGAGTACACAGATTCATAAAGGAAGTTCTTAAAGACCTTTAGAGAGACTTAGTCTCCCACACAATAATAGTGAGAGACTTCAATACCCCACTAACAGTGTTAGACAGATCATCATGACAGAAAATTATCAAACATATATAGGACCTGACCTCAATACTGGACCAAATAAACCTGATAGACACCTACAAAACTGTCCACTGAACAACAGTAGAATATACATTCTTGTCATCATCACAAGGTACATACACTAAAATTGATCACACAATCCAAAATAAAATGATTCTCAGCAAATTCAAAAGAACCAAAATCATAAAAATAGAAGCCAAGACTACAAAAATAACTGAAAATCATGCAATTGCGTAGAACCTAAACAACCTGCTCCTGAATGACTTTTTGGTAAATAATGAAATTAGGGCAGAAATCAAGAAGTTATTTGAAACTAATGAGAGCTAATATACAACAAAGCAGACTCTCTGAGATGCAGCTAAGGTAGTGTCCAGAGAGAAATTCATAGCACTAAATGCTCACATCAAAAGTTGGAAAGATCTTGATTTAGCAACCTAGCATCACAACTGAAAGTAAGGGAGGAGAACACCCCTCATATTGTCTTATGCCCAATTTCTACCTCCAAAGAAAGAAGTAAAAACTAAAAGGCAGAAATGTAATCCACAAGCAGATAGCCCAGCACCGTACCCTGGGCCTGGTAGTTAAAAATCATTCCCTGGCCTGTTTGTGTTATCTATACATTTCTGACATTGTATGGAAAAACACTGTGAAAATTCCTGTCCTGTTCTGTTCCGTTCTAATTACCAGTGCATGCAGCCCCCAGTCACATACCCACTGCTTGCTCAGTCAATTATGACCCTCTCGTGTGGACCCCCTTAGAGTTGTAAGCCCTTAAAAGGGACAGGAATTGCTCACCTGGGGAGCTCGGTTTTTCAGATGTGTCTTGCTGATGCTCCTGGCCGAATAAAGCCCTTCCTTTTTTAACTCGGTGTCTGAGGGGTTTTGTCTATGGCTCATCCTACTACAAAAGAAATAGATAAGCAAGAGCAAACCAATCCCAAAGTTTGCAAATGACAAGAAATAAGCAAAAGCAGAGCTAAACTTGACAAGATTAAGACATGAAAAAGATAATTAAATACAGGAGTTGCTTTTTTGAAGAAAATTAACAAGATAGATAGGCCACTAGTTAAACTAATAAAAAAGAAAAGAGAGAAGATCCAAATAAAAACATTAGAAACAACAAAGGGGATGTCACTAGTAACATGACAGAAATATAAATAACTATCAGAGACTACTGTGAACACCACTATGAACACAAACTAAAATGTCTAGAAGTAAATAAATTCCTGGACAGATACACGCTCCCAAGACTGAACCAGGAATAAATTAAATCCCTGAGCATACTAATTGATATGGTTAGACTGTGTCCTCACCCAAATCTCATGTCAAATTATAGTTCCCCTAGTCCCCATGTGTCATGGGAGGGACCTGGTCAGAGGTAATTTAATCATGTGGGTGGTTTTCCCATGCTACTTTCGTGATAGTAAGTTCTCATGAAATCTGATGGATTTATAAGGGTCTTCCTCCTTCACTCGGCTCTCACTCATTCTCTTCCCTGACACCCTGTGAAGAGGTGTCTTCCACCATGATTGTAAATTTCCTGAGGCCTCCCTAGCCATGCAGAGCTGTGAGTCAATTAAACCTCTTTTCTTTATAAATCAGTCTCAGTATTTCTTCACAGCAGCATGAGAATGAAATAATACAGTAAATTGGTACTGCAGAGAGTGGGGTGCTGCTATAAACATACCCCAAAATGTAGAAGCAACTTTAGAACTGGGTAATGGGCAGAGGTTGGAACAGTTTGGAGGGCTCAGAAGAAGACAGAAAAATGTGGTAAAGTTTGGAACTTCCTAAAGACTTGGAGAACTCAGAAGTGAAAGTTTGGAACTTCAAAGAGACCTGTTGAATGGCTTTGACCAAAATGCTGATAGTGATATGAAAAATGATGTTCAGGCTGAGGTGGTCTCAGATGGAGATGAGGAACTTCTTGTGGACTGGAGTAAAAGTCGCTCTTGTTATGCAAAGAGACTGGTGGCATTTTGCCCCTGCCCTAGTGATCTGTGGAAGTTTGAACTTGAGAGAGATGAGTTAGGGTATCTGGTGGAAGAAATTTCTAAGCAGCAAACCATTCAAGAGTAAACAGAGCATAAAAGTTTGGGAAAATTTGCAGCCTAATGATGTGATAGAAAATAAAAACCGATTCTCTCAGGAGATATTTAAGCCCACTGCAGAAATTTGCATAAGTAACAAGGAGCCAAATGTTAATCACCAAGACAATCGGGAAAATGTCTTCAGGGCGTATCAGAGACCTTCACAGCAGCTTCTCCCATCACAGACCCAGAGGCCTAGGAGGAAAAAATGGTTTCCTGGGCTGGGCCCAGGGCCCATCTGCTCCACACTGCCTTGATACATGGTGCCTTCTATCCCAGTTGCTTCAGCTCCAGACATGGCTGAAAGGGGCCAAGGTTCAGCTCAGGCCATTGCTTTAGAGGGTGCAAGGCATAAAGCTTGGCAACTTCCATGTGGTATTTATCCTGCAAGTGCACAGAAGATAAGGATTGAGCTTTGGGAACCTCTACCTAGATTTCAGAGGATGTACGGAAATGCTTGGATGTCCTGGCAGAAATTTGCTGCAGGGGCAGAGCCCTCATGAAGAACCTCTGCTAGGGTAGTGCAGAAGGCAAATGTTGGGTCAGAGCCCCTACACACAGTCCCCACTGGGGCACTGTTTAAAAGAGTGTGAGAAGAAGGCCAGCATCCTATACACCCTAGAATGGTAGATTCACTGACAGCTTCTGCCATACACCTGGAAAAGCCACAGACTCTCAATGCCGGCCTGTGCAAGCAGTCAGTACAACGGCTGTGACCTCCAAAGACACAAAGGCAAAGCTGCCCAAGGTTGTGAGAGTCCATCTCTTGCATCACAATGCCCTGGATGTGAGACATGGGGTCAAAGAAACATTAAGGTTTAATGACTGCCCTATTGGATTTCTGACTTGAGTGGGGACTGTAGCTCCTTTGTTTTGGCCAATTTCTCTCATTTGAAACATGTGTATTTACCCAATGCCTGGAATTCCATTGTATCTAGGAAGTAACTAACTTGCTTTTTATTTTACAGGGTTACAGACAGAATTGACTTGCCTTACCTCAGATGAGACTATGGACTTGGAACTTTGAGTTAATGCAGGAATAAATTAAGACTTTGGGAGACTGTTGGAAGAACATGGTTGTGTTTTGAAATGTGAGGACATGAGATTTGGAATAGGTCAGGGTAGAATGATATGGTTTAGCTGTGTCCCCACCCAAATCTCATGTTGAATTATAATTCCCATAATCTCCACGTGTTGTGGGAGGGACCTGGTGAGAGGTAATTGATTAACGTGGGTGGTTTCCCCAGTGCTATTCTAATGACAGTGAGTAACTTCTCATGAGATCTGATGGTTTTATAAGGTGCTTTCCCCTTCTTTCAGCCCTCACTCATTATCTTCCCTGCCACCCTGTGAACAAGTGTCTTTTGCCATGACTTTAAGTATCCTGTGGTCTCCCCAGCCATGCAGAACTGTGAGTCAATTAAATCATTTTTCATAAATTACCCAGTCTCAGGTATTTCTTCATAGCAGCATGAGAGAAAACTAGTACAGCAATAAAGAGCTCTGAAATTGAATCAGTAATAAATAACCAACCAAAATAAAAAGCCCAGGACCAGATGGAGTCACAGTCAAATTCTATCAGATGTATATAGAAGAGCTGATTCTATTTCTACTGAAACCGTTCCCAAAAATTGAGGAAAAAGGTTTCCTCCCTAACTCATTCTATGAGACCAGAATCAACCTGATACCAAAACCTGGCAGAATCACAACAACAAAAAAGAAAACTTTAGCCAATATTCTTGGTGAACATTGATGCTAAAGTCCTCAAAAAATACTAGCAAATCAAATCAAGTGGCATATCAAAAAGCTAAGCCACCATCATCAAGTAGGCTATCAGAGTGATGCAATACTGGTTCAACATATGCAAATAAATAAACATAATTCAACACACAAACAGAACTAAAGACAAAAAAACACATGGTTAACTCAACAGATGCAGAAAAAGCTTTTGACAAAATTTGGCATCTCTTTATGTTAAAAATTCCCAATAGCTTGGTATTGAAGGGACACATCTTAAAATAATAAAAGTCATCTATTCCAAACCCACAGCCAACATTATACTGAATGGACAAATGCTGAAAGAATTCCCCTTGAAAACTGGCAAAAGACAATGATGCCCTCTCTCATCATTACTATTCAACATTGTATTAGTCCATTCTCACATTCCTATAAGGAAATACCTGAGATTGGGTAATTTACCAAAAAAAAAAAAAAAAAAAAAAAAAAAAAAAAAAAAAAAAAGTTTAATTAGCTCACAGTCCTGCAGTCTGCACAGGAAGCATGATAGCACCTGCTTCTGGGATGACCTCAGAGAGCTCTTACTCAAGGCAAAAGGCAAAGCAGGCATAGGATCTTGCATGGAAGGAGCAAGGCCAAGAGAGAGAAGAGGGAGGTTCCACACACTTTCAAACAACTAGATGTCATGAGAACTCACTATTGCAATTACAGCACCAAGGGGGGATGGTGTTAAATCATGAGAAACCACCACCAGGAACTAATAGCCCCCCATGAGGCTCCACCTCCAGCATTGGGGATTACATTTCAACATGAGATTTGGGCAAGGACACAGATCCAAACCATCTCAAACATAGTATTGGAAGTCCTGGCCAGACCAAGCTGGCAAGGTAAATAAAGCATGTCCAAATAGAAAGAGAGGAAGTTGAACTATCCTCTCTTCCTATAATTGTCAATGACATGATTATATATCTATATTTATAGATATATTTTATATATCTGTAAAAACTATTGTCTTGGCCCCAAAACTCCTTGCACTAATAAGCAGCTTCAGCAAAGATTGAGGATACAAAATCAACATACAAAAACACTAGCATTCCTGTACACCAACAACAGCTAAGCCACAAGCAAAATCTGGAACACAATTCCATTTCCACTACCACAAAAATAATAAAATACCTATGAATATAGCTAATCAGAAAGGTGAAAGATCTCCACAATGTGAATTACAAAACCTGCTAGAAGAAATCAGAGATGACACAAGCAAATAGAAAAACCTTTTATGATTGTGAATGAAGAATTTGTATCATTAATATGGCCACACGGTCAAAAACAATTTAAAGGTTTAATGCCATGGCTGTCAAATTACCAGTGACATTCTTCAAAGAACTAGAAAAAGCTATTTAAAAAATTTTATGAAACTAAAAACTAGGCCAAATAGCCAAGGCAATCCAAAGGCAAGAGAACAAAGCAAGAAGCGTCATGCTACCTGACTTCAAATTGAGACAGGACCTTTCCTTGACCCCCTCAAGGGACTTGCAACAGGATGTGGCTGGGCTCAAAACCCTTGTGGAAAGGGGAGCACGTAGGTGAGCTGATGCAGGAGCTGAGGCAAGTGCCTTTAGGAACTGGCAAGGACAAACCCTGTATCAGCCCACAGTCGTCTAGTGGTTGCCGGTGACTGCTGGAGCCCCAGAAGGTATGTGTTACAAACAATGCTCTTTTAGTGTCTGTCATCTGCAGATGGCTAAGTGTTAACCAGCTCAGTGAAGAGTGAGGGTGAAAGCCTCTTACACCCTGCCATCTTGGTACCCAGTTTCTTGTTCAGCATCCAGGAAGAATCAGGTCACATGGACTTGAAGGATGGTGAATGTGGAGATTTTATTAAGTGGTGAAAGTGGCTCTCAGCAGAAGGGGAGCTGGAAGGGGGAAGATGTAGAAGAAGGTGACTATTTCCTGAAGCCTGACCGGCTCTGGCTGAGCTCCTCTCCAAAGTTATGCTGTCTGAAGTTAAGCCACGTCCGTCTGTAGTCTCTGACTTTCAGTTGCTTCTTCTCTTCTCTTCTTCTCTGCCACACTGCTCTACTCTTCTACCAGTGGAGTTTGGGGATTTTATGGGTACACGATGGGGGGCATGATGGGCCAGGTTGGTTTTGGAAAAAGCAATATTCAGGTGGGAAAACAGGTATAACTGTTCTCATTTAAGAATGCAGTTTCTGGGCTTGAGGGTGAGGCCTTTGTTGGCCCCTTCTACCGAGTATTTCCCTCCCTCCTGTCTGTATCAAAACAGGATTTTGTAACTACAGGGTTACAGTAATCAAAATCAGTATGGTACTGGCACAAAAAAAAAAAAAAAAAAAAAAAGACCCATGGATAGATAGCCCAGAAATAAGGCCACATACTTACAACCATATAATCTTTGACAAAGCTGACAAAAAAAACAAGCAGTAGAGAAAGGACTCTTTATTCAATAAATGGTGCTGGGATAACTGGCTAACCATATGCATAAAATTGAAACTGGACCCCTTCCTTACACCATAGGCAAAATCAATTCAAGAAGGATTAAACACTTAAATGTAAAACCCATAACTATAAAAACTCTGGGTGACAACTTAGGTGGTAACATACTGAACAAAAGAACTGGAAAAGATTTTATGACAAAGTAGCCAAAAGCAATTGCAACAAAAATAAAATTGACAACTGGGATCTAAGTAAACTGCAGAGCTTCTAAACGGCAAAAGAAACTATCAACAAGGTAAACAGACAATGTATAGAATGGGAAAACATTTGCAAGATAAAAATTTGTTCGATATCTGACAAAGGCCTGATATCCAACATCTATAAGGAAATTAAACAAATTTAGAAGTAAAAACAAATCCCATTAAAAAGTGGGCAATGGATAGACACTTTTCAAAAGAAGATATACATGTGGCCAACAAGCATATACCTTTTAACCTAAAAAAATAAAAAATAAAAAAACTGGAGTCAATCCTCCCAAACCTCATCTCTGGTTTATCAACTGCATTTATGAAAGAATCTTAATCCATTCTTGTCATTTCAGCAAAGTCCTCAACATCTTCACCAGGAGTAGAAGTAGATTTCATCTTACAAAACTATATTCTTTGCTCATTCATAAGAAATAACTCCTCATCTTTTCAATTCTCATTATAAGATTGCAAAAATTCAGTCACTTCTTCAGGCTCCACTTCTAATTACAGTATTTTTGCTATTTTCACAATATCTACAGTTACTTCCTCCACTGAAGTCTTGAACCACTAAAAGTTATCTATGAAAATTGGAACCAATGTCTCTCAAACTCCTGTAAATATTAATAATTTAACCTCCTTTCATGAATTACAAATATTTTTAATGGCATCTTTATGGTAAATTTTTTCCCAAAGGTTCTCAATTTACTTTTCCCAGATGCGTCAGAGAAATCACTATCTATGGTAGCTATAGCATTAGAAAATCTATTTATCAAATAATAAGGCTTGAAAATCCCAATGACTCTTTGATCCATATGTTATAGAATGGATGTTGTATTAGCAAGTATCAGAAGAATATTAATGATCTTGTATATCTCCAGCAGAGCTCTGAAATGACTAGCTGCATTTTCAATGAGCAGTAACATTTTGGATTTTTTTTTTTTTTTTTTTTCTGAGCAGTAGGTCTCAACAGTGAGCTTAAAATATTTAGTAAACCATGCTGAAAACAGATGTGTTCTCATCAAGGCTGTGTTGTTCCATTTATAGAGCACAGGCAGAGTGCATTTTGCATAATTTGTAAGGGCCTTTGATTTTTCGGAATAGTAAATGAACACTAGCTTCAAGTTAACCACCAAATGCATTACCCCCTAACGGCTAGGACTTCTCTCTAACTATGAAAGTCCTAGATGACATTTTCTTCCAATATATGGCTTTTTTATCTACACTAAAAATCTGTTATTTAGTGTAGACACCTTCATCAATTATCTTAGCTAGATCTTCTGGATAAATTGCTGCAGCTTCTCCATTAGCATTTACTTCACCTTGCACTTCTGTGTTATGAAGATGGCTTATTTCCTTAAACCTCATGAACCAACCCCAGCTAGATTAAATTTTTTTGTCTGCAGCTCCCTCACCTCTGTCATCCTTCAGAGAATTGAAGAGAGTTTGGGCCTTGCTGTGAATTAGGCTTTGGCTTAATAAAATATTGTGTGATTTGATCTCATATCCAGACCACTAAAATTTTCTCTATATCAGCAAAAGGGTATTTTGCTTTTTTATCATTTGTGTGTTTAGTGGAACAGCAATTTTAATTTTTTTCAAAGAATTTTTCTTTGCCTTCACAACTTGCCTAACTGGCACAGAGGCCTAGCTTTTAACCTATTTTGACTTTAGACCTGCCTCCTCACTAAGCTTCATCATTTCTAGCTTTTGAGTTAAAGTGAGAGATTTGCTTCTCTTCGTTTCACTTGAACACTTAGAGGACATTATAGGGTTATTATCTGGCCCAATTTTAATAGCACTGTGTCTCAGGAAATAGGGAGACCCAAGGAGAAGCAGAGAGGTATGGAATGGCTGGTAGCTGGAGCAGTCAAAACATCCACAAAATTGATCAATTATATTTCCTTTCTTATATGGGAGTGATTCATCATGCCCCTCAGACACTTACAATGGTAACATCAAAGACTGCTGATTAAAAATCACCATAACAGGTATAATAATAATAATAATAATAATGAACTTTGAGTTATTGTTAGAATAACAAAAATATGATACATAGATACTATGTGAACACTTGCTATTGAACAAATAGTACTAATAGACTTGCTCAACACAGCATTGTTACAAACCTCCCATTTGTAAAAAAGAAAAAAAACAATCACTGCAATCCACAATAAAGTGAAGCACAATAAAATAAGGCATTCCTGTACTATATATGCATTGCAGAGAAATTGATATCAGTTCAGTTTTGGGACATTATGAATTCAGTTGATTTTGAGACACCTAACAAGTATCTAATAGTCAATTAACACCTAATATTTATTTTTCATCCTGAACCAACATGAATGTAAGGCTACTTACAAGAATTTTTAAAATATTATAAATTATATGACAAAGAAAAACCATAACAAGAGTAAAATATAAAACATATCTGAGAATGAAGCTAGTATGAAAAATACATATCATTAAATCTCTTATACTTACTAGAGAAACCAAATCATAGTTAATAGGGCCTATCAGATGAAAACAGGTGACTGGCTCTGAAAAATGCACAAATATTATTGATGTTAAGACTAGGAAGAAATTTATATAGAAAATCCTCATGAATCAGGCTGTAAGTAATATAATGACTAATTTCCTTAAGGACATCGTTAGACTAAACATAAGTTTTATAGAATAGCACCTTATTGAATTATTTAACATACAACCATTTATCTTTCATAGTTTATACAAAAATTTGCTTTTTGTTTTTAAGTCAATCACATTGATACAGTTACTTTTTCATTTTGCTGTGAACTCTTTACAGAAGCTTTTAGCTATATGATATCGTCTCATTCCATTTGGGCAACTATTACAAAATATTATAGACTTGGTGGCTTAAAAACAACAGAAATGTATTGCTCACAGTTTTGGAGACTGAGAGGTTCAAGATCAAGGCACTATCAAATTTAATGTCTGGTTAGGGCCTGCTTTCTGATTCAGAGACAGCTGTCTTCTCAGTGTGACCTCACTTAATTGGGGAGGCAAGGGAGAAAGAAGCTCTCTAAGCTCTCTTTTATAAGGACACTAATGCAATTCATGAGGGATCTGATGCCATAAGCTAATCACCTACAACAGGCTATAACTCCTAATACTATCACATTGTGGGTTAGGATTCAACATAAATTTGAGGGCAGAGACACAGATATTCTACAGCATTTGAAAAATGCAGAAACTTATTAGTTACTCTTGTCAGCTTACTACCACAAATCTGTTTGTCTGATATTTTATACAGTTTATTTTCAAATTCAAGCACATAAAATTACATAGCATTTGCTTTCTTTATTATTTTTTCAAAATAATTGTAGAATTTGTTTTGAAAATGTTTCTGTTTGATAACCATAACAATTCTAACATTCCTAGCCATAAAGAAAGAAAGTAGGCAAAAAGTTGATTCTTTTGCCTTAGTGTGCATTTTAAATTGAATCATCAAGTGATACATATTTTAATTTATTTGATAAGATTAAAAAGATTTGACTAATTTTGAAAAACTCAGCTCTGTTTACTTACCAGGTTTATATTTCTTTTATTTTCTTCTATATCTCTACACGGTTTTCTCAACTGGAGATATTTTTGCTTCATAATTAGATAGCACATACATATTTTCCTTCTGAATGATGTGCTATTTATTTCCAAAAAGTATGTTATTAACACAATAATATCAGAATAGAAATAAATTTAATACTGCACTTATTAAAGATTCACATAGACATCCAAATTAATATAGAAAGTAAATTTAACCTGGAAGTTTTTGAAAATAAAAATAACTATGCTCTGTGCATTTGCATTGTATGCCCTGAACTTAGCGTAACATCAGTCTTCATCTAGTATTCTTTGTTAGAAATGGTTGCAATCTTACTCTCCTGCACTCTGATATAAATAAATTTATATCTCCAAGAGCAAATACTCCAATCAATAACAATGAAATGCTACTGCTATCACTACTACTACAACTACTAATGATGATGGCTATGAAAGTTGAAAGAGATCACAATATTTTTGATTGTCTATTATTTACTTATTTATTCATTTTTAGCATTAGCACTTCATTTCTTTTTTTATACTAGCTTTATTGAGATATAATTAACAGGACATAAAATTAAACCTTTTAGATTGTACAAATCACTGGTGTTTAGTATTAGGTTAGGTTGATGCAAAAGCAATTGTGGCTTTTGCCATTACTTTTAATGGAGAAACCACAATTGCTTTTGCACCATTCTAATATATTTACAAATAAGCTGTGATGATTGTGAAACCATCACTACAATAAATTTTTAGAGTATTTTAGTCATTCTGTATCTATTAGCAATCACTCCTCATTCTTCTCTCCTGCAAGGCCCTGGCCACAACTAATTTGCTTTCTGTCGCTATGGATTAACCTACTATGGATATCATATAATAGATTCATGCAATACATGCCCTATTATGTCTAACTGCTTTCACTTAGCATGTTTCTAAGATTCACCAATGTTGTAGCATATAACAGTAATACATAGATTTTATTGCCAAATATTATTCTATTTTATGAATATACCACGTTTTGGTTAACCTTTTAGCATCAAATGGACATTTGGGTCATTGCCATATTGTACTTATTATGAATAATGATGTTGTGAATGTTTGTGTGCAAGTTAATATGTAAATATACATTTGAAATTCTCTTGCATACATAGCAAAGTGTGAAATTGTTGGGTCATATAGTAACTTATGTTTAATATTTTGAGGAATTGTCAGAATGTCTCCCAAGAGATACACACCTAGACACATAATTATAATCAAGCTGTTGAAGGACAAGCAGAAAATTTTGAAAGGAGCAAGAGATAGGCAACAAATTATCTGAAAGTAATCCTGAATGATATTAACAGCTGACTTATCAGAAATCAAGCAGTCAGAAGTTAGTGAGATGATATATTCAAAATACAAAGAGAAAGGCCTTTCAAACAAGAGTTTTGATTCGGAAAAAATAAAGGAGAATTTAAAATATTGTCAGATAAAAGTGAAGAGCATTCAACTAGCCAGTCTAGCCTACAAGAAATACTAATGGTAGTTCTTCAGGCTTATATCAGTCCGTTTTCATGCTGCTGATAAAGACATACTTGAGACTGGGCAATTTACAAAAGAAAGAAGTTTAATGAATTTACAGGTCCATGTGGCTGGGGAGCCCTCACAATCATGGCAGAAGGCAAGGAGTAAGTTACATTTTACATGGGTGGCAGCAGGCAAAAAGAGAGTTTGGCAGGGAAACTCTTATTTTTAAAACCGTCAGGTCTCAGGAGACCACTCACTATTATGAGAACAGTTCAAGAAAGACCTGCTCCCATAATTCAATCACCTCCCACCACGTTTCTCCAACAACAGGTGGGAACTATGGAAGTTACAATTCAAAATGAGATCATTTTGATACAACCAAACCATATCATTCAGCCCCTGGCCTCTCCCAAATCTCATGTCTCAAATTTCAAAACCAATCATGCCTCTCCAATAGTCTCCCAAAATCTTAAATCATTTCAGCTTTAACTCAAAAGTCCACAGTCCAGGTTAGTTACTTCCTGTCTACAATGAGGGTACAGGCATTGGGTAAATGCAGCCATTCCAAATGGGAGAAATTGGCCAAAACAAAGGGGCTACAGGCCCCATGCAAGTCCGAAATCCAGCAGGGCAGTCAAATGTTAAAGCTCCAAAATGATCTCTTTTGATTCCATGTCTTGCATGCAAGAGGTGGGTTCCCATGGTCTTGGGCAGCTCCACCCCTGTGGCTTTGCAGGGTATAGCCTCCCTCCTGGCTGCTTTCATGGGCTGGTGTTGAGTGTCTGCGGCTTTTCCAGCCACGCTGTGCAAGATGTCGGTGGATCTACAATTCTGGGTTCTGGAGGACGGTGGCCCTTTGCTCACAGCTCCACTAGGTGGTGCCACAGTAGGGACCCTGTGTGGGGGCACATTTCCCTTCTGCACTGCCCTAGCAGAGGTTCTCCATAAGAGCCCCACCCCTACAGGAAACTTCAGCCTGGTCATCCAGGCATTTTTGCACATCTTAAATCTAGGAGGAGGTTTCTAAACCTCAATTCTTGACTTCTGTGCACTCACAGGCTCAACACTATGTGGAAGCTCCCAAGGTTTGGGGTTTGCATCCTCTGAAGCCACAGCCCAAGCTCTATGTTGGCACATTTCAGCCATGGCTGGAGTGGCTGGGATGCAGGGTACCCGGTTCCTAGGCTGCACACAGCATGGGGACCCTGAGCCCGGCCAGTGAAACCACTTTTTCCTCCTAGGCCTACAGGCCTATAATGGGAGAGGCTGTCATCCTCTGACATGCCCTGGAGACATTTTCCCTATTGTCTTGGGGATTAACATTTGGCTCCTCATTACTTATGCAAATTTCTGCAGCCTGCTTGAATTTCTACTCAGAAAATGGGTTTTTCTTTTCTATCGCATTGTCAAGCTCCACATTTTCTGAACTTTTATGCTCTGCTTCCCTTATAAAACTGAATGCCTTTAACAGCACCCAAGTCACCTTTTGAATGCTTTGCTGCTTAGGAATTTCTTCCACCAGATATCCTAAATCATCTCTCTGAAGTTTAGAATTCCACACATCTCTAGGGCAGGGGCACAATGTTGCCAGTCTCTCTGCTCTCTTCACTCTTGTTATGTTTTAGCGAAGAGACTGGCAACATTGTGCCAAAAGTCACCTTTGTTCCAATTCCCAATAAGTTTCTCATCTCCATCTGAGACCACCTCAACCTGAATCTTATTGCTCATATCACTATTAGCATTTTGGACAAAGATATTCAGCAAGTGTCTAGGGAGTTCCAAACTTTCCCACATTTTCCTGTTTTCTTCTGAGCCCTCCAAACTGTCCCAACCTCTGCCCATTACCCAGTTCCAAAGTCACTTCCACATTTTTGGGTATCTTTTCAGTAATGCCGCACTCTACTGACACCAACTTACTGTATTAGTCCATTTTCATGCTGCTGATAGAGACATACCCGAGACCAGGCAATTTACAAAAGAAAGAGGTTTAATGGACTTACACTTCCACGTGGCTCAGAAGGCCTCACAAATGGTGGAAAGCAAGGAGAAGTGAATCATGTCTTACATGGATGGCAGCAGGTAAAGAGAGAGCTTGTGTGGGGAAACTTCCATTTTTAAAACCATCAGTTCTTGTGAGACCATTCACCATCATGAGAACAGTGCAGAAAAGATCTACCCCCATAATTCAGTCACCTCCCACTGGGTTCCTCCCACAACATGTGGGAATTATGGGAGTTACAATTCAATGTGAGATTTGGATGGGGACACAACCAAGTCATATCAAGGCAGAAATGAAAAGATACTAGACAGTAACTCAAATTCACTTGAAGATATGAGTATCAGTAATGGTAACTATATAAATAAGATAGTATACATTTGTTTTTTACTTATAACTTGTATTTTTACCCCATGTTTTTTTTTTTAAAAAAAACAATTGCACAAAACAATAATTATAGATCAATACTTAATACTAAACAATATATTAAGATGTAATTTGTGACAATAACAGCAGAAAGAAGGAAGAATAAAGTAATGTAGGATCACATATTTTATATACAGGCATACTCCACCTCGCCTGGCTAATTTTTGTATTATTTAGTAAAGATTGGATTTTCCCATGTTGCCCAGGCTGGTCTCAAACTCCAGAGTTCAAGTGATCCACCCACCTCAGCCTCCCATAAATCTGGGATTACAGGCCTGAGCCACGGCACCAGGCTAAAGTTTGAGTTCCTGACTTAAGAACTTTATTTATTTATTTTACTCAACTTTTATTATATGTTCAGGGGATTCATGTGCAGGTTTTTTACATGAGTAAATTGCATGTTGCTGAAGTTTGGTATACAAATGACCCTGTTACCCAGGTAGTGAGCATTGCACCCTGTAGTTAATTTTACAGCCCTCTCTTCCCTAAAACCCTCCCTTCTCTAGTAGTCCCCAGTGCCCACTGTCTATTGTACCCATCTTTATGTCCATGTGTATGCAAAGTTTAGCTCCAACTTGTAAATGAGAATGTACAGTATTTGGTTTTTGCTCCTGTGTTAATTTGCTTAGAATAATGACCTCCAACCACATCCATGTTGCTGACGAGGATATAATTTTCTTCTTTTGTATAGCTGTGTGGCATCTCATGATGTATAGGTACCACATTTTCTTTATCCAGTCCAGGATTGATGGGCCTGTAGGGTAATTCCATGTCTTTGCTATTGTGAATAATGCTGCAATTAACACACAAGTGCATGTGTATTTTCGTTAGAATGATTTACTTTCCTTTGTGTATATAACGAGTAATGGGAATGCTGGGTTGAATGGCAATGTTGGAAGTTCTTTGAAAAATCTTCAAACTGCTTTCCACAGCAGCTGATCTAATTTACATTGCCACCAAAGCAGTGTGTAAGCGCTCCTTGTTTTCCACAACCTCACCATCATCTGGTATATTTTGTCAATTTAATAATGGCTGTTCTGAATGGTGTGAGATGCTATCTCCGTGTGCTTTTGATTTCCATTTCTGCAATTATCAATGATATTGAGCAATTTTAGTAGGCTTGTTGGCCACATGTATATCTTATTTTGAAAAATGTCTGTTCATGTCATTTTCCCACTTTTTAATGGGGTTGTTTGTTTGTTTGTTCTTGAAAATTTGTATAATTTCCATATAGATGCTGAATATCAGACCTTTGTCAGATGCATAGTGTGCAATTTTCTTTTCTCTCATTCTGTTGGTAGTCTGTTTACTCTATTGGCAGATTCTTTTGCTGTTCAGAAGCTACCTAGTTTACTTAGGTCCCACTTGTCAATTTTGTTTTTGTTGTGATTGCTTTTGGGAACTTAGCCAAAAATTATTTGCCAAGGCTGATGTCTGGGATGGAATTCCATAGGTTTTCTTTTAGGATTTTTATATTTTGAGGTCTCAAGTTTAAATTTTTAATCCATCTTGAGGTATTGTTTGAAATGTTGAAAGGTATGGGTCCTATTTTATTCTTCAGCATTTGACTAGCCAGTTATTCCAGCACCATTTATTGAACAGGGAGTTTTTTCCCTATTGTTTGTTATTGTCTCCGTACTGAGGATACAATTTTTAAATCTATTTTCCCATTTACTAAATTATGGTTGGAGTGTTTGGTCCACTCACATTTAACATAATTACTGAAAATACAACATCAAAATATGTGAACAGTGCTACAGCAGTGTAGATATAAAAAATTATAGCATCAAATTCTTTCATCAACAACAAGAAAATGTCTTAAATTAATAGCTTGAGCTCTTATTAAGGAGAAAAATCTAATTAAATCAAGCAAGAAGATGGCTATATTAAAGATAAACACAGTTATCAATAAATTTGAAAGAAGGAAAACAATAGAGAAAATCAATAAAATAAAATGTGCATCTTTGAGAAAATAAATAAAATTAATTAATGTCTCACAAGCCTGATAAAATATAAATGAGACACAAATCACCAACATCATGAATTTAGTAGGAGCTTTTACTAGAGATTGTATAATCATTAAAATAATAATAGGTGGAGCACTATGAAAACTCCATGGTCATAAATTAACATCTTAGAAGAAATAGATCCTTTTCTTAAAATTCACAAACTGCTAGAACTTAACCAAGATTAAGTAGATAATATGAATAGTTCTGGAACATTTAAAAGATGGAATTAGTTAAAATTCAGGTTGAAAATTTCTAAAAAAAAAAATAGAAAAATAAACCCAGCAATGTATAAAAAGATGTGTATGCCATGACAACATGAGCTTTATTCCAGATATGCAAAGCTGTCACTGTGATTGATATCAACTGTGTTTCAATCAAAATAATTCAACCTATCAAAAGGCTAGCAAGGACAAATTACAT
This sequence comes from Chlorocebus sabaeus, assembly GCF_047675955.1. Lineage (NCBI taxonomy): Eukaryota > Metazoa > Chordata > Mammalia > Primates > Cercopithecidae > Chlorocebus > Chlorocebus sabaeus. Next base: position 60,148,067 of record NC_132933.1, read on the forward strand.
GATCATATTAATTGATGAAGAAAAAGAATTTGACAAAATCCAATACTCGAGAGAGAGAGAGAGAGAGAGAAAGAGTGACTAAAGCTAACATTATTCTTAATGCTGACATTCAGAATGCTTTTGCTTTAAGATCATCAGAAACAGAGGTAAAATTGCTTATTCTCATCACTCTTATTCAACATAGTCCTGGGAGTTCTAGCTACTTCAATGAGTCAAGAAAAGATTATTAAAATCATGTAGACTGGAAACAGAGATAAAACTCTTCCTATCTGCCTATGATATTATTATTTACATAGAAAGTCTGAAGAAATAAGCAATAGAAGCAAACAAATCTCCTGGAACTTATAAGTGAGTTCCGCAAGGTTGCAGGATACATGATCAATACACAAAACTCAATCCCATACTTGTGTGCTAACAATGAACTTGTGGAAACAGAAAGTTAAGACGTAATACCATTTGCAATTTCTCCAAAATGTAACATATTTAGATATAAAACTTAACAAAACATGTTAAAAACCATATGCTACAACTCATTAAAGGCCAATGAATAAAATAAGATCCAGATAGACATATCTGATTCATGAATTGGCAGTCTCAACATAGTAAAGATGTTATTTCTTACCAAATTGACTTCAAATTATGCTTAGGTCAGTACATACAATATACTTTCTTTATTTTAAGCATTGCAGATTATTTTATAATTGGAGTTATCATTTAATTATCATTTTTCTTTTTTGTTGTCGGTAAACATGTAAGGAGTTTTCATATTTCTGCCGAATTAAGCAATGCTGTTTTGATCTCTCCTTATACAGATATATTTTCATATATGCACAAGTATACATTTACAAGTGCTATCTATTCTTGAAATTGCTTGCCCAGTGAGTGTGTGCATTTAGAATTCTGATACATACTGAATTAGTTCCAGAAAAGTAGTACCTGTAAGAGTGCATGTTAGTTCAGGCCATACTGGACTTTGATATTAACTTTCAAATTGTTGTTTTATTATTTTAATTATTTCTAAATGATAGACTTTAAATTGTGTCTCATTACTTTGATTGGCACTCCCCTAATTACTGCATGGTTGAGTATCTTTCATGTTTATTGGCCTTTTGTATTTTCTCTTATCTGAAATGCTTGTTGATTTTTAGACCATTATCTAAATTTTAGATGTTCTGTAAAAATTCTTTAAGTATTTGTATATAATATCTTTTGACATACAGAATATTTTGTACTGTTCATTTAAATTTTATGCAGTTAACCTTGCCCATCATCCCTTTTATATCTCACAAAGATTTATCCAAAATACTGTTCTAATAATTGTATAGACTTTTAAATAAAGTTCAGATCTTTATTTTATCTCCAATTAACTCTTTTGAATTCTGGAATGTAGGCTCTGTTGTAAAGCCTGCTAAATTGGGATTGTATTGGTCCATTCTTGCATTGCTAGAAAGAACTACCTGAGACTAAGTAATTTATAAGCAAAAAAAAGGTTTCATTGGCTGACAGTTCCACAGGCAGTATGGAAAGCATAGCTGGGAAGGCCTCAGTAAACTTATAATCTTGACAGAAGGCATAGGGGAAGCAGATACATCCTGCGCCACTGGACCAGGAGGAGAGAGCCAAGTGGGAGGAGCTACACACTTTTAAACAAACAGATCTCATGAGAACTTACTATCACAACAATAGCAAGAGGGAAATAGCCCCCATAATCCAATCACCTCCCAGAAGGCCCCTCCTCCAACATTGGAGATTACAATTTGACCTGAGATATAGTCGGGGACACACATCCAAACCATATCAGGGACTATTTAATATTCATTTTTTAATATGTAAGTACACAGAATCCTGATTATATTCCAGAAGAATATAAGCAAGAGCAAATGATTGTTTTATCCAATCCCTCTTGCATCTAAGGATGGCTAATGATAAGTGGAAGTCATTGGTTGGTGTTTCTTTAAAATCTCCTCAAAAAGCACTGACTTTGCTCATGTGTGTATGTGTATATATATATATATTTTATATATATATAAAAATATATATTTTTATATATAAACATATATTTTTTATATATAAAAAAAATATATATATATATATTCCCCCCCCCTTTTCTTTTCCTATTTCCTTTTATCTGTCTTGAAAGTCCATGTGATAACTGCATCTCCCGCAGTCACTTGGGAATATGAAACATGCTGGAGGATCAGTGCTAGATTTAAAGCTAGTAGAATAGAACGGTAGCAGGAGTAAAGCCACCATGTCAGCCAAGGGCAGCCTGTCTCTGAGCCCTTAATCGAGAAAAAAAATATTTTATTTAAACCACTGTTATTTTATATACATGCAAATCAAATTAATGAGATACAATTTCAATTTATACACACGCACATACATATTTTATATATATATACCTTTATATACATGAATCAATTCTGTCTGATACAGATTTTATACTTGTAAGTGTGATGCTGAAATTAATAGAATCTAATTATAGAATTGGCTAAATGGAAGAAATCTGGAGCTGCACATTAATAATTCAGATATAGATAGCAGGCTGGAAAGCCTTGTCAGACAGTGACAAAGCGTTTAGTTAAATAATTGCCTGTTTTACATTAGAAAATAGACTGTGTGTCAACTGACATTGTAGTATTAAAGGAGATAGTAAGAAAAATTCATGATATTTACATATACTAGGCTCTTTCTTGCTACTTTTGGCAAAGTTCTTGCCTGACATAGTTGAACTCGGACTAGAACTAGCCACTCAAGTAGCTCTGTAAAGAAAGAAGCTGGACGGCGGTGGCTCATGCCTGTAGTCCCAGTACTTTGGGAGGCTGAGGCAAGTGGATCATGAAGTCAGGAGTTCGAGACTAGACTGGCTAATATGGCAAAATCCCATCTGTACCAAAAATACAAAAATTAAAAATACAAAAATTAGCTGGGCGTGGTGGTGCAGGCCTGTAGTCTCAGCTACTTGGGAGGCTGAGGCAGGAGAATTGCTTGAACCCAGGAGGCGGAGGCTACAGTGAGCCGAGATGCCACCAGTGCACTCCAGCCTGGGGCAACAGAGAGAGTCTCTGAAAAGAAAGAAAGAAAGAAAGAAAGAAAGAAAGAAAAAGAAAGAAAGAAAGAAAGAAAGAAAGAAAGAAAGAAAGAAAGAAAGAAAGAAAGAAAGAAAGAAAGAAAGAAAGAAAGAAAGAGAAAGAAAGAGAGAGAAAGAAGAGAAAGAAGGAAGGAAGGAAGGAAGGAAGGAAGGAAGGAAGGAAGGAAGGAAGGAAGGAAGGAAGGAAGGAAGGAAGGAAGGAAGGGGAAAGAAAGAAAGAAAAGAAAGAAAGAGAAAGAAAGAAAGAAATTGCAAGCTCTGCTAAAGGAAAAACTCTTGCTGATGCTTATGTGTAATTTGACAAAAAGTCTTGAGGTTTGAAACTCTGCAGGTTGAAATGCCAATTGTGTCTGAAAATTTCTAAATGATGGTTGCAACACAGCTGCTTTAGCAGGAGATAAGACTGAGGCACCAAATTTTTTAGAGCACCTTCCATCAAGTGTTCTCTAGGAGAAAGTGGGAACTGGCTGGGCAGTGAATATCAGAATAAAGATTTCTTTCTAATGTAAACGAGATTTTGTATTGCAGTGAATTTTCTGGTTGGTAACTACAGGTAAATTGAAAACTATTTCCGGTATGCTAATTTTATATTTGGCCAGCTTATATTTTTCTCTTTTTCTTTCCTTGCTGTCTTCATATTCACTTTTGTTACTTCTTTAACCAAGAGTAGCTTAAAATAATTATTGTTAATTTCTAAGTGTGTATGTATGTGTGTTAAATATATCTTGTTGGTCATTCAAATGCTATAATTTTGCGTATCTTCCAGATTTACTGGGTATTGGTTAGAGAATGTGATCTGTGAGATATTTTACCTTTGGGAATTTGCTGAGATTTTCTTTGTTGCTTTACACACTCTTTAAAAAGTCTGTTGAGATATTAGCTTGTGCCAGGTATTGTGTGAGATGCTACAGAAAGGAGGATGAAAATTATATGGTTGCCAATGATGTTTTATTTGCCTCTTCATGTGGTCTAAATTTTCACCTTTCCCGTATGTCTATGAGGGGCGCTCCTCTTCATTCTTCAAAATCTGTATAATCTCTGCTCTCATTCTTTCAGGTGAAAACCAATAATAATGTTTCAACCTTTGAGGTCTCCATCACACCTTATCCATATATTTGTTACAATGTCATATTCATTTTCAAATCTTGAGAGTTTAGTACATACTTCTGAAAAGATGACTAACTATGATTTCAAATGGATCAGATTGAAGTTTAGCAAGAGAAGAAATACGTAAACAACCAATGAAAATGTGAGTTTATTACATGCCAAAACCAAGGTAGATACAAAGTGCTACGTAAATATAGATAAAAGAAAATAGGGTAATGGATACAGAACCTCTCTTTCCAGAGGAAGCAGTATCTAAGCTGGCATTTCCTAGGTGGAGGAGAAGTATATCCTCTGCCAAAGGAATGGAATGAGAAAGATTAGGGTCATGCTCCAGTGTTCAAAGGAGATAGGGTAGTTGGGAAAAACTCTGTTTTAGGGATGTTTTAAAGGGGTACTAAACCATGTTTCCAAAGGTGTCTCTAAGGAATTTGGAGTTTATCCTATAAACCAGATAGTTCAATAAAAATTGTTTAAGATTAGTTGTTAAACTGCATAGGCAAATGAATACCCAAGATTTAATATACCTGATTTAGTGTACCTGATTTTACATTGATGCTTTTACAGGGTGTAACACTGTTGTATTTTTCCTTCAGTGTGTAGCAGGATTCTGTCTTTGTGTTTAAAAAGTATTAATTTACTGTTAAGCATGGGAATCTGAGTTTCAAACCAGAGCTTAACTTTAGTGATGATAGAAAATAAGAAGACACATACTGAAAAATAATGTAGTAAAGAATATTGTTGTGTACTCTAGTACATATAGCAAAGAAGAAAGCCCCTTGTTTTTATTTTAATTTAGTAAAACACTTCAGCTTGTGTCATGTAACTTCACTAAAGTGGATTTGAGTGTGGTGCGTACTTTCCCCTGGGAATCCATCCATAAAATGCATTCTTAATGCTTCTTTCCTAGTTTTACAATATGAACTAGAGAAGTGCATTTTAAAAATCAAAAGCATATTATTGCAAAGGATATTTGTTCTGAAACAAATGTACATGAGGGAGACAATTAAAAACATTCCTTCTCTGCCGTCTGGGGTGACTTCCTGCCAAAACACAAAATATATGACTTCTTAATGGTTCCCTATCGCAACTACTGATATTTCAGAGCTTTCAAAAGAGCCTCCATATTGTCGATTTTTGCTAATTTATCTTCCATCATCTTTCCTCGTAAATGAAAATCTCCTTTCCCTATGTTTCATTCTCTTACATTCTACTTTGTGAGAGTGGATGTTCCTGATAATGTAATGATTATTATATCAGGGTGCATTCAATTGCAAGAACAGACAATTTGACTTAAATAATAGGTAACTTGCAATCTCTCATAACCAGAATTTCAGAGTTTCAAAGTGTGCTCAGCATCAACAGAGACCTAGGTTCTAATTCTCAGTGGGCTTTGCTATGCTATGGATAGCATATGTAGTGGAGCTGTATTGTCAACTTAGCTGCTAAGTTGGAATTGTGTTTCTCAGAATTTCATTCCCTGTATAGCTCTGAGTTATCAAGGGTCATGAGAGTCATTTTGTGTGAGATTTGGAAGGCAGAAATGAAATAGCAGCCAAATTATTTTCATACTTGGAAGGCTGGTTCAGGGGCACCAGGTTCACACATGTCGTCACATATGACTAATCATTTTGGCATGGAGGAAGGAACGAGCGTTCAGGTGTTTCTCCTCCCAATGGATCCTCAAGGTTCTCTGGCTCCTGGTCAGATGTTTTTAACTCCTTGATGAAAAATACTATCTTCTGCATGGCGCCAACGTCACTGAATTTAGAAGCTGTGAGAGGCCAACAGGAAATCCAGTCCGTCTTCATAACTTCTGGCTTATTCTTTTTATTTCCCACTTCACATTTATCCCCTTCCCAACTGCCTATTCTGCAGACTTCAAGCTCCAGCACCAGATGTGAAATCAATAGACTTAAAAGAAACGGTTCAACAGGGTCCTCCCACAATTGCATATAGAGAGTGTCAAATATCTATTTAAGTTATATGCATATATAATATATGTTTATCTTATCAAACCCAAATATAGTTTTTCTTTCAACTTAAAATCATTGTAATTATAATTGCAAGTGAAACAATAGTGGGTGTTACACAAGATTTCTCAAACTGTGTGTTATGCAACTCTAAGGGAGTAATACATGTAAGACTAAGAAGAATATACAATTAATTTTTTATTGGTATTGCAAGAGCCTAAAGGATGCTGGCAAAAACCAAAGAGGTTTGAACTTAAAAAAGTAGAAGTATTCTGAGGTAAAAGATCAGGTATCATAGAAAAGAAGCAGTGTAGTATGGGGGCAAACTCATATGCTCTCATGAAAAATTGCTTGAGCCCTAACTCTGCCTCTAACCCAAGGGGCTGTGTTACCTGGGACACATTATTTAAACTCTCTGAACCTTATTTTTCTCATTTTACATACGGTAATAATGAGAATAACTTCTCATTAAACTGTTGTGAAGATCATATGAGATAATACACATGAGATGGAGAAAGTTTTCAATAAATGCTTAGCTATCATAATGATAATGATGATGGTGATGTTGTTAATAACTGTAATAACATGTATCCATGATCATGTTGGCTTAAGCAATCTTGAATGTAAGGTTATTGGGAGGACTTCCCAGTTTTATTTCAAAAATTAAATTTGAGAAAAGTTAAAATCAGAATTCAAATAAGTAAATAATTAGAATATAAATTTACTATTTAAAAAAATATATTACTTTAGGCTGAATTCATGCTCATGAAGAAGGTAGTTCTTAATCCTGTAAAAAATAATAATATTTATTTAATAAAAAGCACAACAATCCAAGTTGAATGTGGATAGTTTGAGAGTTTAGATAAAAGAAAGTTCTAAAACTTGAAGGTAAGCTTCATATAGTTACAAAATACATTGTTTAATGTTGAACTTAGGCCAGGTAAAGTTACATTTTTATCACCCACATTTTCATGAGTATAAAGCATTTCAAAATAGATACTAGCTTCTTGCATTTTAGAGAGATCAGAACCTATGTGAACTGTAGAAGAAAAGAGCAAGAAACTTCATGCCAGCTGTTTTTTGTCTCAAGATCAGGCTCGGAAACTTGCTACCAATAACATCGAAGGGAATAATTTAGTATTTCTAGGCCACTTTTTGCTTCACTGTGAAATAAAAAGATAATAGATTCTTCACAAGGTTGATGAGAGGACCACATGAACAAGTGTATGTGAACTGTAAACACTGCAATTATGTAAACTGCAAAGTTAAATTAATATTGTCTACCTATATCTCTCCCACAAGCTGTTGCTACTGAGACAACCTTCTACACATAGACTCGTCTGTGGAAGTGGCACAAATAAACGGATCCAAGATGTAATTCTAAAACAGTGGATGCACAAACAAATGGTGCTTTATCCAAATATAAAACAAACAAAATGACCTTGGACGTTTGTTTGTTTATTTATTTTTTATTTTTTTGAAATAGAGTCTGGCTCTGTCACCCAGGCTGGAGTGCAGTGGCACAATCTCAGCTCACTGCAACCTCCACCTCCCGGGTTCAAGTGATTCTCCTGCCTCAGCCTCCCAAGTAGCTGGGACTACAGGCATGTGCCACCATGCCCAGCTAATTTTTGTACTTTTAGTAGAGACGGGGTTTCACCATTTTGACAAGGATGGTTTCCATCTCTTGACCTCGTGATCCACCCAGCTCGGCCTCCCAAAGTGAATGTTTGTTTTTCAAGAGACAATGGGTTTATGTGAAGTTTTTATCACATGCTTTCCCATGCTGCCCTTGGGATCAGTTCATGAGACTTGATTTGAGTAAAGAATATGGACTATCTTCATGAAGAGATGTTTCTCTGTGGAAACCCGCTGGACTTAAGGGGTTCAGAGTTGCAAGCCTGGTCTTACTAGCATTATGCTGGAACCAGTAGAGGAAAAATAAGGGTTGCAGAAAGAATATAAGACAAGTGTGCTTGGATTTCTGTGGAATTAAAAAAAAAAAAAATAGCTCCTTATTGATTATACTTCACTCTAGGAACTTTGAAACCTACGTCTTTTGTCCAAATTGTAACAGTAGGAAATAAATAGCTGATGCTTTCTTCTGTACCAATAAAAGTAATGATCTGTTCCTAAAGTACACCTAAATTTCAGTTAAAAAAAAAAAAAACTTCTCTACCACTCTCGTAAGGAAGAAGGCACCTGGTATATAGAAAAAGCTCCTGTTGAGGCTTTCTTTGCTGATTGAATGTGCAAATTAATAAATGTAATTGGGGAGATAACGGATGTACAAAAAGAAATTTGGCTAGAAAGATGAAGAAGAGATTTTGGGGTTTTAGGAAGAATGTACTGGTGGGCTGTTTCTTTTCTTAAACTTGGCCTCAATTTCTCTTTTAATTTCTTCTTTGAACCATGTGTGATTTAGTAGTCTGTAGCTTAATATACAAACATTTGGGAATTTTCCAGGTAAATGTTTATTATACATCAGTTTGGATGATTTCTATTGAGGTACATTTTATTCTTTTATTCTGTTACCTATAATCTGTTATTAAATCCATCCAGTTTTGTTTTGTTTTGTTTTGTTTTGTTTTGTTTTTTACAGTCAGATATTGAATACTTTGTTCCTGGAAGCTTCAACCGGTACTTTTTACAGTTTTATGTGAAATCTCCTATTTGCATCCTCATTATACCTACATTTTCCTTTAAAAACTCAACAAATTCATAATGGCTATTTTAAAGTCCACATCTGCTAATTGCATTATCACTTTCATTTCTGGATCAGTTTCTTTTGATTATTTTCTTCTTCAGGTCACATTTTTTGCTGCTGCTTTGTTTTTTTTTTATTGTAAGTGAAAAACATTATGGTTGTTATATTGTTGAGTGTTTGGATTGTAATCATTGATCGAGCATTAAGTTTGTTTTGGCAGAAGGTTAAATTACTTGCATACCCCTGTACCCTTTGGAAGCTTTTTTTGTTTGTTTGTTTGTTTGTTTGTTGAGATGGAATCTTGCTCTGTCGCCCAGGCTGGAGTGCAGTGGCACCGTCTAGGCTCACTGCAACCTCCATTGAGGCTTATTTTTAAGATACATATGGTGAGGCTAGGGTGGCCTTTACTCTAGGACTAAATTAACTCTACTCATAAGTTGTGGCCTTTTGAGGTATCTACTGAGATCTCAAAGTGTTTTTTAAAAAAAAAAAGTCTCCCGATTCTTACTGGTCAAAAATCAACCACTTCCCAACCCTTTGGGAGCTCTAGCGATTGCTTACTTTATAGCTCCCTGGTAGTTATTCCCAAATATCTCTTTTTTCCTCAGTTGAAGTTCTTACTCGCCTTGAGGACTCTGTGAATATGCAAATGCACAACTTGGATTACCATCTAAAGAAAAGTTGAACTGTATCTCTACCTCAATTCTTTTAAATTTATTTTTTTTTGGGGGATACCTAGTAGGGGTATATATTTATGGGGTACATGAGGTGTTTTGATATAGGCACACATTGTGTAATAAACACATTATGAATAATGGGGTATCCAACTCCTCAAGCATTTATCTTTTCTGCTACAAACAATATACTTATACTGTTTTCGTTATTTTAAAATGTACATTTAAATTACTATTGACTATAGTCACCCTGTGGTATTATCAAATAGTATGTCTTTTTCATTCCTTCTAACTACTTTTTGTACCCATTAACCATCTCCATGTTTTCCTGACCCCTCCTCCTCTATCTTTCTCAGCCTCTGGTACCCATCTTTGTACTCTCTATGTCCATAAGTTCAGTTGTTTTGATTTTAAATCCTACAAATAATTGAAAACGTGATGTTTGTCTTTCTGTGCCTGGCTTATTTTACTTAACATAATGATCTCCAGTTCCATACCTGTTGTTGCAAATGACAGGATTTTTTTTTTTTAATGGCTAAATTGTACCTCAATTCTAACACTAAGTAAATTTCAGATGAATACAACTTCAAATGCAAATATATATAAATGCAAATATATACACTTTTAAAAGTAGCAAAAATGAAAGAAAAATACTTCATACTGTGAAATGTTTTTATTTTAAAACATGTTTTAATATGGAAATTTTTAATGTACACAAAGGTAGAGAGAATAGAATAATAAACCACTGTGCGTCTACATCTCAGCTTCAACACTTTGCAACCTAGCCAATCTTGTTTCAGGTATATTATCCATCAACTTCCAACCCCCAGCATGTCTCCCACTACACAGAGAACAGATTATTTTGAAGCAAAATCAAAAACCATATAATTTCACCCACAAAATAGTTCAGTTTATATGTGTAAAATACGAGTATTTATTAAAAATATCAACTCTGAAACTTTAATGTACCTAAAAAATTAAATGCATTTATTTTACAATTTATTTGCTCAAATCAGGATCCAGACAATGTCATTTGGTTCACATGTCTCTAGTTTCCCCCTCCCTATTTTTTCTCTTGAAATTTACTTACTGAAACAGCTCGGTAATTCACCCTAAAGTGTTTCCTTTTATTTTACAATTTATTGATTACATTCCTGTGACATTTTTAAACTAGATCTTCAGTGGTTTGTATTTTCTGTAAACAGGTAACTACTTCTAGAGTCTTAATCAGTTTCAGACTGGAATTTTTGGCAAGAAGAGGATATAGTTGGTGTACTTCACCAGAATGCAAAGAACTCCTGATGTTAAGATTGATACATAGGTTGAACTGCTATTGGTCTAATCCATCCAATATGAAGTCCCTCATCAGCTTTTTACTCAATGGTTTTAATAGCCATAAATCATAATCATCTAGATTTATTATTTTATTAAAGATTGAAGAATGGTGGTATTCTATTTCTATCATTCCTCAACTTATTATCTGGAAAACTTCTATTAAAAAAAGTTTCCATCCTCAGCTATTTGTTAAGGCTGAGGGACTCTTTGTATCATAGATATGGGATAAAAGCTTGATTTTTCCAGCCTTGTCACATCTCAGAATAAGAGGTTGGTTCCCTGAAATTCTCCAAAACTGATCAATAAGATTGTAACACTATAATTATAAAACCATACATATTAACATATTGAATGTGCTGTAATCATTGCAGTCATTTTTTCTTTGATGCTCAAATTTTGCATTATTTATTGTCATAGCCCTTTCAAATTGGCTCAAGTCATTTTGTCATGACCAAATAGTAATTACTAGTTTCCCTGCTTTTCTATTATAAAAACATGTTTTAAACACATTTTATATATTTCTTAAAGCAGACTTGGAATTAACTATTTTTCCAAAGACGGTGATTTCTTTACATGAAAATGGTATTTAGAGACTAGAATCTACAAGACGATAATGCTGAATTGGTTAATGTTTCTCGAATTTTTAATGGAAGAAATTTAAGAATCATTTCTTGAGTAATAGGTATCGTTGAAGAAAAAATACATCATGACATACATATAGATATACTGTAACTCAAACTCAAATTTAGAATCACAACAATTTTTGGTTTGTTTTACTTAACTTCTTCAATTCTATTTTTATGTCTTAAGCCAAAAACTCTAACAACATCAAACAATTATTGTTTGCACTTGCAATAGCTAACATTTCAGAATAACAGTGTCAACACTGTTACCAGCAGTCTGGTTGTTAAAAATTAAGATTTACTTTTAATTATTTTTGTCATTAAGATATACTCTCACTGTTATGCAGTCAAAATATTCCCTAAATATTCCTACAACCTACAATTCCTAGGAATATATCTGTGTGTGTATGTATGTTTGTATGTTTAGCCTTACATGTTTAAACTTTCCATTTATTTAATTATTTAGTTATTTATTATCTTTTAAATTATACTTTAAGTTCCAGTATACATGTGCAGAATGTGCAGGTTTATTACACAGTTATACACATGCCATGGTGGTTTGCTGCATCTATCAACCCATCACCTACACTAGGAATTTCTTCTAATGCTATCCCTCCCGCAGTCCCCCATCCCCTGACAGGCCCCAGCGTGTGATGTTCCCCTCCCTGTGTCCATGTGTTCTCATTGTTCAGCTTACACTTGTGAGTGAGAACATGTGGTGTTTGGTTTTCTGTTCTTCTGTTAGTTTGCTGAGAATGATGGTTTCCAGCTTCATCCATGTCCCTGCAAAGAACATGAACTCATCCTTTTGTATGGCTGCATAGTATGTGCCGTATTTTCTTGATCCAGTCTATCATTGATGGGCATTTGGGTTGGTTCCAAGTCTTTGCTATTGTGAACAGCATCGTAGTAAACATACACGTGCATGTGTCTTTATAGTAGAATGATTTATAATCCTTTGGGTATATACCCAGTAATGGGATCACTGGGTCAAATGGTATTTCTGGTTTTCGATTCTTGAGGAATCGCCACACTGTCTTCCACAATGGTTGAACTAATTTACACTCCCACCAACAGTGTAAAAGTGTTCCTATTTCTCCACATCCTCTCCAGCATCTGTTGTTTCCTGACATTTTAATGATCACCATTCTAACTGGTGTGAGATGGTATCTCATTGTGGTTTTGATATGTATTTCCCTAACGACCAGTGATGATGAGCTGTTTTTCATATGTTTGGTGGCTGCATAAATGTCTTATTTTGAGAAGTGTCTGTATTTGTTGCCCGCTTTTTGATGGGGTTGTTTATTTGCTTTTTCTTGTAAATTTAAGTTCTTTATAGATTCTGGATATTAGCCCTTTGTCAGATGGATAGATTGCAAAGATTTTCTCCCACTCTGTAGGTTGCCTGTTCACTCTGATGATACTTTATTTTGCTGTGCAGAAGCTCTTCAGTTTAATTAGATCCCATTGGTCAATTTTGGCTTTTGTTGCCATTGCCTTTGGTGTTTTAGTCATGAAGTCTTTGCCCATGCCTATGTCCTGAATGGTATTGCCTAGGTTTTCTTCTAACGTTTTTATGGTTTTAGGTCTTATGTTTAAGAGTTTTATCCATCTTGAGTTAATTTTTGTATAAGGTGTAAGGAAGGGGTCCAGTTTCTGTTTTCTGCATATGGCTAGCCAGTTTTCCCAACACCATTTATTAAATAGGGAATCCTTTCCCCATTGTTTGTTTGCGTCAGGTTTGTCAAAGGTCAGATGGTTGTAGATGTGTTGTGTTACTTCTGAGGTCTCTGTTCTGTTCCATTGGTCTATATATCTATTTTTTGTACCAGTACCATGCTGTTTTGGTTACTGTAGCCATGTAGTATAGTTTGAAGACAGGTAGCGTGATGTCTCCAGCTTTGTTCTTTTTGCTTAGGATTGTCTTGGCTATGTGGGCTCTCTTTTGGTTCCATATGAAATTTAAAGTAGTTTATTCCAGTACTGTGAAGAAAATCAATGGTAGCTTGATGGGGATAGCACTGAATCTATAAATTACTTTGAGCAGTATGGCCATTTTCACTATATTGATTCTTCCTATCCATGAGCGTGGAATGTTTTTCCATTTGTTTGTGTTCTCTGTTATTTGCTTGAGTAGTGGTTTGTAGTTCTCCTTGAAGAGATCCTTCACATCCCTTGTAAGTTGCATTTCTAGGTATTTTATTCTCTTTGTAGCAATTGCGAATGGGAGTTCACTCATGATTTGGCTCTCTGTTTGTCTACTGTTGGTGTATAGGAATCCTTGTGATTTTTGCACATTGATTATGTATCCTGAGACTTTGCTGAAGTGACTTACCAGCTTGAGGAGATTCTGGGCTGAGACAATGGTACAATCATGTCATCTGCAAACAGATTGGTGTACTGTTTGTTTTCAATATAAGGTAGTTTGTTTATATATATATGTGTGAATCCATTTCCCCTTTTATTTCATATATAGTAGCATAGCATGTACAATCTTCTCTGTCTTTTCTTCTCTCTTAATAGTATTTCCTAAAGATCACTGCGTAGCAGTATATAGAGACAATTCTTATTCGTTTTTTGCAGTGCCATAATAATTCATTGTGTAGAGGAATAGTTTACTCAACTAAATTACTCTAGATGAATATTTGAGTTTTTTACAGTCTACATAAAATAGTGCTATGATGAAAAGTCTTTGAATTTTTTTTTTTTTTTTTTTTTTTTTTTTTTTTTTTTTTGCCACAACACCTTTGGGATGCTAGAATTGAGATTGCTATGTCTAAGGGTAAATGCATAGATGACTGTTCCATGTAAGAATGGTTTTCTATTCATGATAAATAAAATCTAAAAGTTATGAAAATAAATGTTTATTACGGTTATTATTTGGGGTTCTTCAGAGAAACGGAACCAATAGGAGATACACACACAAAGATTTATTGTAGAAATTAACCCACACAATTATGTAGACCAAGAAGTTCCAGAATCTGCTGTCTCTAAGCTGGAGAACCAGGAAAGCCTGTGTTGTAATTCAGTCTGAGTCCAAAGACCTTGCAACCAGAAGGGCTGATGCTGTAACTCCCAATCCAAGTCTAAAGACTTACAAACTGGTTGTGGGGAGATGGGGGTAACAATGGTATAAGTTAGGCAGTTTTGTATACAGTTCAAAATCTAAAGGCCAAAGAACGAGGTGCTCTGATATCTATGGGCAGGAGAAGATGGATATCGCAGCTCAAAGAGAGAGAGAGAGAATGAATTCATCTTCATCAACCTTTTTGTTGAGGATCCCTCAACAATCCTCAATGGATTAGATGATGTCCAAAACATTGGTGAAGGTAGATCTTGTTTACTCAGTCTACTGATTCAAATGTTAATTTATTCTGGAAACACCTACACTGCCACACCCAGAAATAATGTTTTACTATCTGAATGTTCTTTACCCGAGACAAATAAAATTAACTATCACAAATACTATGAATAAATAAAATTAAAACTAAAGTTTGGTATGGCAAAACCACCAGATACAAAACCAAAGCACAAACTGCAAACTCATAAAAATATGGGTAGCTGGCTGGGAGCGGTGGCTCACGCCTGTAATCCCAGCACTTTGTGAAGCCTATGTGGGCAGATCGCGAGGTCAGGAGATCGAGAGACCGTCTTGGCTAACATGGTGAAACCCCGTCTCTACTAAAAATACAAAAATTAGCTGGGTGTAGTGGCATGAACCTGTAACCCCAACCACTCGGGAGGCTGAGGCATGAGAATCTCTTGAACCCAGAAGGCAGAGGTTGTGGTGAGCCGAGATCAGGCCACTGTACTCCAGCAGGGTGACAGCAGAGCGAGACTCGGTCTCAAAAAAAAAAAAAAAAAAAAAAAAAAAAAGGTAGCTAAAATCACAGTCAAAGAACAAATATCCAAATATCTGTTCTATTTTAAAGGGTATATATATAAATGAAAATTCTATTAGAAAAATGAGCCAAGCGAGTGAGCACTTTACAGAAAAGTAAATACAAATGGCATATAAACTCTGGAAGAATGTATGGATCAGAAATATGACAGATTAGGTAAATGTATATTAAACCTGCAGTAGCATACCACTTTTTTCTGATCAGATGGGAAAATATAATTTAAAGATTTGATCATATACTCCGTTAGAGTGTTGCAAAGTAAGCATACTCATGCATTGTCAGAGGGAATCAAAATGGTCATAATCTCTGTGGACAGCACATTTATTTCATTTGTAAATGTTAAAACTATGTCTATTCATTGGCATATACACTTTATTTTAGCCTATGTTTCCTAGAAAACAGAGCCTGAGGGAAGGATAAATTGCTAATGCTTATGTGGGAAGTCTTATATGGAGACACTGAGTGACGGGAAATGAAAATGGGGAAAGGTGAAACGTAATGCAAGGTGATTAATTTCTATTCTGGCTTCTGCTCCACAACAGACTGTGAAGCAGGTTTCCTATCAAGTACAACTGATTAGCCACATAGGCCCTTTTCAGACAATTTTCTGGGAGAAATCATACCTCTGTAAGTTCATCGAAACGAAAAAGGGAGATGGAACTTTTCTGCCAGGTTTTTTCTCAATTTATATCTTCCATTGGTAAAATTTCACCCCTGTTTTCTAACCTCCCAGGTTACATTATTCAACTTCTCAGAAGCCATTCAGGAAAACATGCCCCAAACCCTAAGGTGTTGCATTTAATCTGAATTCGGAAAGGGCAAGTGGAACCAGAAACTGCAGGCTAATAGCTAATTATCCTCAAGCAAAGTAATTGAAAGGAACTGGTTTTATCTGGTGCTAGTTGAGACAGAACAAGAAGTTGAGAATCCAAGAGACAAGAGAGGCCAAGAGAATCTGAGTATGTGAATAAGGCATGTTTAATAGAGCCCATTCTTGTGCCACTCAACTGTATTTGTAATCTGCCATTGTATCTGGCTCCTACACTTCATTTCTCAGACTTTCACTGTATGTGTGTGTTGTGGGGTGGCAGGTAACAAGCTGCCTTCACTTGTTTTCTGAGAAAGCAAATATAAATCTAGTAAGTCACAGAGTCTACCTCACATAGGTAAATAGACATGATCTGTTACAAACAAAGCAAAACAAAAAACAAAGCTTCAGATAAAAATAAGATTAGTGAAAGAAGCTGCAGTCCCCACTGCCGTAACAGGTAAATGTATGCTATAGCATGTAAGAATCTTCCTAATATAATACAGAAACAAAAAAGCCACATGTGGTGACCACATGCTGCATAATTTGTTTTATACAAAGTTTAAACATAGGGAAATCCAACATATGGCTTTAGAAGCACAGATAATGATTATATTTAGTAAGCAAAGGGTTTTGGCCCTTTTAACTTCCTTATGAACTTTAGAATTTCCATGTTAATTTTCACCAAAATAATTCACTGAATTTTTATTGTGATTTCATTACATCTTGTCAGTGACCTGCTTGAATTGCTGGAAGGTGTTAAATATTTTCAGAGGTATGTTTATTTATAAATATTAACTTTGCTATACAAACATACTTAAGTAGTTGCATTTTTGTCTTTCTTCAATATAAATCTTTTGGGGCAGTATGTTTGTTTTAATTTGAGGCAGGCACAGAAATTATGTCTGTAGAGATTTCTCAAAGCTCACTTGACATTCTGTTGTAAACATGTGTTTAAGCAAGAAAAAGAGATTATTTTTTTTTCATTCAACACATGATCCAGTTGGTGGGTAGATTCCCACCAACCATAGGGTCAATTGTGAAACTCATTTCTATCACCCACTCTGTGTCAAATATATGTGGAATATATATGGAAGTATACATCGATACTTTGTAAATATGTATAATACATATGTGTGTCTATATACTTATATGGATTCCATATATATACATGTCAATTTATTACTGGATTATATTTCAGTAGATCATATTTGCTTAGATTAAATGGATTTGATATACCCATTGTATATGAAAATATATATTTTTGTTATTAATTCATATATTTTTGATTGACAAATCATAATTGTATATATATACAAGGTACAATATGATGCTTTGATCTATGTATAGAATGCAGAATGATTAAATCAAGCAAATTAACATATCTGTCTTCTCACTTATCATTATTTGTGATGAGATATTTACTCAGTTACTTTGAAATATACATTATTATTGCAATAAAAATAAAAACTTATGCCTTCTGTCGAACTGAAACCTTGCGTTCCCTGACCATCAACTCCCAATTCCCTCCCACCATTCCCCAGCCTCTGGTAACCATCATTCTACTCCCTACTTCTATGAGTTCAAGTTTTACAGATTCTATATAAAGTGAGATAATTCAGTATTTGTCTTTATGCGACTGGCTTATTTCACTTAGCAAAATGTCTTCCAGGTTCAAGCATAAAGTCTTAAATTACAAGACTGCTTTCTTTTTTTAAGGCTGAATAGCATTCTTTTGCGTACTTATGCCACATTTTCTTTATCCATTCTTCCATCGATGGACACTTAGGTGGATCCCATATCTTGTCTGCTGTGAATAATACTGCAGTGAATATGGGAATCCACATAACCCTTCAAAATATTGATTTCAATTCATTTGCATAAATACCCAGCAGTAGGATTGCTGGATCATATGGTAGTTCTACTTTTAGTTTATTAAGGAATCTTCACACTTTTCATAGTAGCTGGACCAGTACCCGTACATTGCCGATTTTGGTCACTATAAACATGCAGTATAATTTGAAGCCGGGTAATGTGATGATTCCAGGTTGTTCTTTTTGTCTAGGATTGCTCTGGCTATTTGCAATCTTTTTTGTTCTATATAAATTTTAGAATTTTTTTTCCTAATTCTGTGAAAAAGTGACATTGGTAATTCTATAAGTGTTGCTTTGAATCTGCAAATTACATTAGGAAGTATGGTCATTTTAATAACATTGATTTATCCAATCCATGAGCAAGTGATGTTTTTTTCATTTGTTTGTTTCATTTCTGATTTCTTTTATTAGTGTTTTGTATTTTTCCTTTTAAATACCTTTCATTTCCTTGGTTACATTTCTTTAGGTATTTAATTGTTGTCATGTGACTATTGTAACTGAAATTGACTTATTGACTTGGTTCTCAGCATAAATATTATTGGTGTATAAAAATGTTACTAGAGTTCGTAAAGTCAAAATACAGTAGATGTTGGTGAGAATGTGGGGAAAAAGAAATACATATACACTGTTGGTGGGAATGTAAAGTAATATATTTATAGAAAACAAATTTCTCAAAGAACTAAAAATAGAACTACCATTAATTCCAACCATCCCACTGCCGAGTACACAAAAGAAAATAAAATCATATCAAAGACACCTGTACTCATATGTTTATCACAGCATTAGTCACAGTAGCAAAGTAATGAAAGTGACCTAAGTATCCATCAATGATTGATTCATGTAATAAACGTGCACATGTACTCTTTGAATCTATAAAAATAAATTTTGTGTGTGTGTGTGTATATATATACACATACATACACACACACACATATATATATATGCATCAAAAAATAGAGCTCTAAAATATGTGATGCAAACATTGGCAGAAAGAAAAGGGGAGACAGAAAGTTCTACACTAATAGTAAGAAAGTTAAATAACTCACTTTCAATAATTGATAGAAAAATAAGACAGAAGATCAGGAAGGAAGTCAAGAACTTAATCAACACTATAATGCATGTAGGTATAAAAAGCATTTACCAAACACTCCTCCAAACAACAGTAGAATATGCATTTTTCTTAATTACTCATGAAACACTCTTCAGGATATACCATATGTTAAACCACCAAACAAGACTTGATAAATTCTGAAAGACTGAAATTATACAAATTATCTTTTCAAATCACAATGGAGTGAATATAGAAATCAATAACAGAAGAAAAACTATAAAATTGGCAATTAGGTAAAAATTAAGTGGCATATCCTTAACCAGCCAATAAATCAAGGAATAAATCAGAGGAAAAATTAGAAAATATTTTGAAACAAATTAAATCCAAAACACAGCATACCAAAACATATGAATGCAGCAAAAGTAGTGCTCAGAATGAAAATTAATAGCTGGAAACACATCAAAAAAAAGAAAAAGGTTAACTAAAATAATTAATTATACCACTTAAAATGTTTTAAAAAGAACAAATTAAACCTACTGCTAGCAAAGGGAAGCAAATAATAAAGATTACAGCAGCGCTAACTAAAACAGAGAATACAAAAAATCAAAAGTTGGTTCTTCAAAATGAACTACAAACTTTTAAAATTATAGCCAAAGGCTACATTGACTAAAACAAAAACAAACAAAAAAATGACTTAATTTACTAAAATCAGAAAAAAACCTAGGAATACTTCTAACAATCTTACAGAACTAATAGGATCGTAAGAGAGTACTATGAGCAAGTGTGCACCCAAAATTGGATTACCTAGATGAAATAAACAAATTCCTTGAAACGCACAACTTGCCAAGACTGAATCATGAAGAAACAGAAAATCTGAACAGATTCATAAATAATGAGGAGAAGAATCAGTATTCAAAAATCTCACACCAAAAAAAGCCCTGGAACAGATGGCTTCATTAATGATTTTTTTTTTAAATATTGGTAAATGAATAAATCACAATTCTTTTAAAACCTTTCCAAAATAATAGAGAGAATGAACATTTCTTAACTCATTCTATGAGGCCAACATTTTCCTGATGCCAAACCCAAAGACACTACGTAAAAGAAAACTACAAGCTACTATGACTAATGAATGTTGATGCAAAAAATTTCAACTACATACTAGTAAATGAAAATCTGACATATAATAAAAGGATTATACACTATGACAAAGTGCAATTTTTCTTGGAACTCCATCATGTTTTCACATATGAAAATCAACCAATATAATACATCATGTTTAAGAAAATGAAGGAGAAGAAATGGTTATCTTGATGCAGAAAAACATTTCACAAAATTAAACATTCCTTACAATAAAAACACAGCAAACTAGGAATAGAAGGAAACAACCTCCATATATAATGTCCATATATGAAATATCTTGAAATATCCACATTTAGCATCATATTCAATAATGAAAGACTGAAAGCTTTTCATCTAAATTCTGAAAGATTATCCTTAGAAAACTAACATAGGAACAGAAAAACAAACACCTCATGTTCTAACTTGTAATTGGGAGCTAAATGATGAAAACACAAGGACACTAAGAGTAGAACAACAGACACTGGAGCCTTCGTAAGGGTGGAGAAGTGGGGAAGAGAGAGGATTAGAAAAAATAACTATTGGGTGCTAGGTTTAGTACCTAGGTGATGAAATAAACTGTACAACAAACCCCAATGACATGAGTTTACCTATATGACAAACCCGCACACGAAACTTGCACTTAAAATTTTTGAAAAAGAATGCTTGATTTCACTGGATATATTCAACATAGAACTGGAAGTTCTAGCCCAAGCAATTGGATAAGAAAAAGAATTAAATGTAATTGAAATTGAAGAAGTAAAATTATTTCTGTTTGTATAAGACAGGATCTTTTTAATAGAAAACATTGAGGGTGCTATAAAATACTATTGGATCAAATAAGAGACTTAAGCAAAGTTGCACAATACAAAATTAACACAAAGTATGTTTTGTTTCTACATATTCCCAATAAATATTATGAAAACAAAATTAGAAAAAGAATTCAGTTTATAATAGCACCAAAAAGAATAAAGTGTTTAGGATTAACTATATAAAGAAGACAAAAACATATACACTGAAAACTACAAAATTCACTGAAAGAAATTAAAGAATTTGTAAGTATATGAAGAGACCTTTTGTGTTCTTGGGTTGTCAGATTTAATATTGCTAAGATGTCGATACCACCAAAGAGATGTACAGATTCAATGCAAACCCTATCAAAAATCCAAATTGCATTCTATGGCAAAATTAGAAAAAACTACCCCAAAATTCATGTGGAATTTCAAAGGATTCTGAATATCCAAAAAAATCTTTTTAAAGAGAGAGAAATTTGGAGGTGTCACACCTCCTGATTTCAAAACTTATTACAAAGCTACGGTAATGAAAATAGTGCCATCCTATCCTAAAGACAGACACATAAATGCATAGAATAGACAGCCCAGAAATGAATCCTCACATTCATAGTCAAATGATTTTTGGCAAGATTCTAAGACAATTTAGTAAGAAATGAATAGTCTTTTCAATAAATGGTCCTGGGAAAAATGGATATAAATGTGCAAAAAAATGAAGTCAGATTAATGAATTACTATGTAAAGAATTAATTCAAAGTGGATCAAAGTCCTAAAAATAAGAGCTAAAAGTATTAAACTCTTAGACAAAAATATATGGAGATATTTTCATTACATTGGATTAGACAAGATTTCTTGAATATGACACCAAATATAGGCAATAAAAGAAAAAGAAAAAAATAGATGAAATGGAGTTCACCAAAATTTAAAAACTGTTATACACCCAAGGACACTAACATAAGTGTGAAGAGGGAGAATATATTTGCAAATCATATATCTGATAAGGGATATGAGTATATAAAAACCTCTACAATTGAACTACAACAAAAACAATTGAAAAAATGGGCAAAGCATTCGAATAGACATTTCTCCATGTAGATATACGAATGGCCAATGAGTACATGAAGAGATACTTGACATCACTAATCATTAGGGAAATTCAAATCAAAACTACTTTCAGGGCTGGCATGGTGGCTCACGCCTGTAATCCCAGTACTTTGGCAGACTCCATCTCAAAAAAGAACGAACCAAACAAACCAAAAAAAAAAACGACTATCTCTTCATACACAGTAGGATGGTTCCCAAAACAAACAAAACAAAAACAACCAAACAGACACACAAGAATACTAAGTAACAACTGTTGATAAGTATGCACAGAAATTGAAAGCCTGTGCACCATTGGTGGAAATGTAAAATAGTGCAGCAGCTTTGGAAAACAGTGTGGCAGCTCCTTAAAAACTTAGTGTACCATTGCTGTATGATTTAGAAATTCCACTTCTTGGCATACACCCAAAATAATTGAAAGCAGATATTTGGAGAGACATTTGTATATCAATGTTCATAACGATATTATTTATAATAGTCAAATGTGGTTACAACCCAAATGTCCATTACCAATGAATGGATAATCAAAATTAGTATACACCTGCAGTGGAATATCATTCAGCTTTGAAAAACTGAAATGTTGAAACATGCTACAACACAAATGAACCTTGAAAATAGTATGCTAAGTGAAATAAATTATACAGAAAAGGACAAATATTGTATGATTTCACTTATATTAAGTATCTGGAATAATCAAATTCATAAAGACAGAAAGTACACAATAGTGGTTAGCAGGGGTTGAGGGAAGGGGAAAACGAGAAGTTATTTTTTAATAGGTATGTTGTTTTGGTTTGGGATGATGAGAAAATCTCGAGATGGATATTTGCAATGTTTTCATAGCAATGTGAATACACTTCTTGCTGCTGCTATCTATACTTTAAATGGTTAAAAAGTGAATTTTTATATTATGTATATTTTACCACAAGTAAAACAATATTAAGCACTTTCTATACCTGCTACCATATATTGTATTGGACAATAGGACCAAAGAGATTACAGTCTTTGCAATAGAGTAGAAACATACGTCTCTCATATACTTTCATGTATTATTTTTATGGTATTGTCTTAAGAAATTGATGTTTAGAAAAGGATAAAAATGGTAAGAAATGATATGTATCAATTTGATCATTTCCTATTTTTTTCTGTTATTTATATTTTCTGGCTGAAAGAGTTTTATGATACAGCTACCTTTTGTTTACCATCAGGTTTATAGTTATTAAGTGCTCAGTCGGCTTTTTGTTTTCATTGGAAATATTCTTACTATGAATTTTGTGTAGAAGTTTCTTTAGGGAACTGGTGCTGAAGGAAAAACATAATAAATTATTGTCAAGCAATTAAAAATATAGACGTTTTTACTGCACACAGACCCAGCATATTTATACAGGTATATGAGACTATATTAAAGCAATACTTTCTCCAAAGTATTTGGCACTAATCAAACTGATGTAAACATATTGTGAAGCTGTAACATTTACTATTCAAGATAGAACACTTATAAACTGACATAGTCACACTATCTCAATAATTAAATATTTTAGTAGATAATTGCATCTTAACAACTTAAATAGTACATTAATTAGAGCTAAAAATGTTGTCAGATACAGAAAGGGCAGGTCTTAGGAAAAGCAATTATTTGACTAATACCTGATTAATTTGATAAATTTAGACAGTCTTTCCAAATTTGAGCAAATCAACACCTTTGAAGTATGAATTAGCTGGTCTTGCTATCTACGTTGATCAGATTAATCACTGTAGTCAGTGTAGACAAAGTCAATCACTCCTGCTCCAAGAGGAAAGAATGTAATTTTTAAATGACACTAAAAGGTAAATTCAACCAAATCCAGCAGATAAGGAGCAGAACAACGAAAGATAATATATTACCAACCCGTTTTACCATGAAGGTAGTCATAGAAGGATTTTGAAACTTGCCTTAGAGGATTTTTGAAATATAAGTTTCTGCTTTCTGCTTAACAACTACAAGTAAGCTCACAATACTATAGTAATCAAGTTTTCCCCATAGTTTTATATTTTATAAATTAAATGATGCACTCTTATTCAGCAATTATAAATATTGTAAATAAATAATGAATTTCATGAGTGAGAATATGCAGCAGCATATTTTACTTTGCAAATCTTAGTGCTGCACATTCATAACTTCTACTTGTGATTTCATAAATATGTATAGCTCCACAGGAATGGAGCTAACAGATGACACCAGGTCCTGGCATATTCATAAACATATGACATCATCTCTCTGTTGAACATTCAAATTGATTTTTTTATGAGTTTCAGGTGGGAAAGTACTTTGTAACTTATACTCTACAATTTAAGTTATCCTTCAAGTAATAGTATACACATATTATTATACATAAAATTGTTACAAAAAGTTTTTATTTGATGAAGTATATTCCTCAACCCAGTAGTTTTTAAATTTTTAAAAACCTCTTTTGCCTCAAATGTTATTCCTAGCCTAAGAAATTCTTACCATTAGGAGAAAATAACGTCGTCATCATGCCATAGGACTTTTTCTTCTAATACATATGGTTTAAAAAAATGCAAACTTTCTAGAAGTTATTCAACAAAAATAAAATCAGTTCCTTGGTTGGTTTCTTATATATTTATCTGGAGGTAGCCTATGCATACACAAACATATTAGAACATAGATTTTTCATTTATTTTACACAAATTGCAGCATATTACATATATTACACTCATTGCCCTACGTTTGGCTTTTAAATTGATCCCAAATGTATTGAAAGTCTTTCTATGTCAGTAAATATAGATCTCCCTCATTCCTTTCAAGAGCAAATTAGAACCCTATTGTGTTTACTGCAGTTTAGTTAATGAGTCCTATAACCCTATTTGGCACTGGTTACATGAGTTTGTTCAGTCATATCAGCAGAGGAGAACATAAAACAATGTCAAGAGTACAGAACTTACTATTAAAATAGTTGTCTTCAAATCTTTGCTAGATTACTTAATAACCATGTCACTTTGAAAAGTTCACGTACTATATAGTTACAGAGATGAGGAATTGTTTGACATAATCCCTGTCCTAAATGACCTCTTCCAAACTACTTAGAAGAAAAAATAGTAGATAAGTATAATGGAAAATAATACAATATTGTATTGCTAAGTAATAAATACATAAAAATATATTTACTATATAGATAAAACAATACGCGTACTATGTGTGGTTAACAACGATTATCACTGTTGGTTGAATTTATTTTTCCTGAGGGAGATAAAGTTTGAAATGGTACTTAAAATGAACCTGAAGAAAGAGGGGCTTTAAATAGATATGGAAGAGGAGAAAGACACTCACTCTGGGAAAGATAATTATTTACCATATTACATATTATGATATTTAAATAGTTTACATTGTGAAATGTAGTTTCTTCCCCCTCTTTTTTAAGACTTTCACTTTAACATTTTTATTTGCAAGTAAGATATATTTCCAGTGTTTGACTCAGAAACTGATAGGCTGTTACCAAAATCCTCTCCCTCTCTCTTTATTAATCATTGCAAATGTCCTTTCTTGGGACAGGAATCAAGTAACAATTCTAAAGTACAATTGGAAATGTTTACAAGCTTTCTTTATTATTATACAAATCACACAGTTCTACCCATAATGTCATTATAATAAAATCCCCTGAATAACGAAAATATTCAAACAGTCTATATGATACATGCAGATAAGGTTAAACAAAACATTTATGACAGATTAATTGTAATGTAGCTATCTATTAATATTCAATTGTTGGTGATATTACATAGAGCACTTTCAGTACTATATACTATTTCTAAAAATCACAGCCTTTCTCTAAGTCCTACAAAATCTCAGTTGTCTATATAGTGACTCAAAAATTAATCTAGGCATGATCAGGTCTGCATATTATGTATGGTTATTTTTGGCAAAGGTCTTTGTTTTCTATACTTTATTCCATTTTTATTATCTACTTTGGAAGAAGTGAATATAAAGTGTAGCTTTTTAAAAGATAGTATGAACTACAGGAAATTAGTTATGTGGAATATTTATATGACTATACCAGAAAAACAGGTTTGCTTTTTTTTGTTTGTTTTTTGTTGTTGTTGTTGTTGTTAGCTAAAGAAATTTTGGAAATTACGGGTTAGAAAATTATGGGTTAGAAAGTTAGAGTATTTATTACTTTTAATTCAACTTTTCATTAAGAGATACTTATAAATTGCATGCAGTCTTAATATATAACACAGAGCTCCCATGCACTCTTTATCTTACCCTGGTGGTAATATTTACAAAACTACAGTACAATATCAACCAGAGTATTAACTTTGACACAGTCAAGATACATAACAGTTCATTCACTACAAGGCTTCCTCTTGTTGATCCTTGATAGCCAAATCCCCCTCCCTTTTGTCTGCCTCACCCCTTATCATCCCTGACTTTTGACAACCACTAATCCTTTCTTCATTTCTAAAATCATATTTCAAGGAAGTTTTATAAATGGAACCATAGAGCGTGTGACCTTTTAGGATTGCCTTTTTTTCCCCACTCAGTGTAATTCCCTGGAGATTCATCCAAGTTATTGTGTGAATAAATAGTTTGTTTATTTTCATTGCTGAAGAGCATTCCACAGTATGGATATACTACCATTTGTTTAAGCATTCACCCATTGAAAGAAATATATTTTATTGCTTCAAAGCTGGCAAGGATGCAATCCCATTACTGGGTATATACCCAAAGGAATAGAAATCACTCTATTATAAAGATACATGCACATGTATGTTCATTGCAGCACTATTCACAATAGCAAAGACATGAAATCAACCTAAATGTCCATCAATGATAGACTGGATAAAGAAAATGTGGTACAAATACACCATGGAATACTATGTAGCCATAAAATGGAATGAAATCATCTCCTTTGCAGGGACATGGATGGAGCTAAAAGCCATTATCCCCAGGAAACTAACACAGGAACAGAAAATCAAATACCCCATGTTCTCACTTATAAGTGGGAGCTGAATGATGAGAACATGTGGACACATGGCGGGGAATACCACATACTGGGGCCTGTCAGAGGGTTGGCATGGGGGAGAGAGAGCATCAGGAAGAATAACTAATGAATGCTGGGCTTAATACCTAGGTGATGGGATGATCTGTGCAGCAAACCACTATGACACACATGTTTACCTGTGTAACAAACCCTGAGAGTGTAAATTATTTCAACCATTATGGAAGACAATGTGGCAATTCCTCAAAGACCTAAAGACAGAAAGTCCATTTGGCCCAGCAATCCCATTACTGGGTATATACCCAAAGAAATAAAAATCATTCTATTATAAAAACACATGCACACATATGTCTATTACAGCACTTTTACAATAGCAGAGACACGCAATCAACCTAAATGTCCATCAATGATAGAGTGGATAAAGAAAATGTTGTACATATACACCATGGAATATTATGCAGCCATATACGAAAACAAGATCATGTCATTTGCAGGGATATGGATGGAGCTGAAGGCCATTATCTTTAGCAAACTAACGCAGAAACAGAAAGCCAAATACATGTTTTTGGTTATAAATTGGAGCTAAATTATAGAACACATGGAAACATAGAAGAGAACAACACACACTGGAGCCTATTGGATGGTAGAGGGTGGGAGGAGAAGAGGTTTGGGAAAAATAACTCATGGGTACTAGGCTTAATACCTGGGTGATGAAATAATCTGTACAACAAACCCCCATGACACAAGTTTACCTATGTAACAAACCTGCACCTGTAACCAGAACTTAAAATAAAAGTTAAACAAAAAAGAAGAGAAAGAAAAGAAAGACATCTAGATTGATTTTAGTGTTGGGTTATAATGAATAAAGCAGAAATAAACATTAATGTACAGGTATTTGTGTGAACATAGTCTTCACTTTAGGGTAAATGCTCTGGAGTGCAATTACTGAGTAACATAGTACTTGCAAAATTAGTTTAAAAGAAAGTGCCATATTCCTTACCAGTGACTGTACTGTACTACATTTATGCCAGCCATATATGAATGGTCCAGATGCTCTGCATCTTTGCTAGCATTTGGTGGTGTCATTATTTTCTATTTTAACCTTTATGATAGGTCTGAAGAGATATCTCATTGTGGTTTCAATTTACATTTTCATAATGTGAAATTATGCTGAATATATTTTCATGTACTTATCTGCCATCTGAATATTCTCTTTAGTAAAATGTCTGTATGTATTCTGTCAATTTTCTATCTGATGGTTTTTTCACTGTTGGGTTATGAGGGTTTTGATAAGGGGCTTTTTTCTTAGAAATTCTAGATACAAATTTTCGGGAGATACATGGATTGCAAATATTGTGTATCAATTTGTAGTTTGTATTTTCATCCTATTCAAGAGTCCTTTTTTTGTAAAGTAATAATATGAGAAAGTTCCTTGCTAGCCTATAAGAATGCCATTCATTTTGTGTGTTGATCTTGTGTCTTGCAACTGGATGAAAACTGGAAAGAATTAAAAAAAAATTATTAACACTTTCTATGTAGATAATCACACCATCTTCAAATAGGGACGGTATATTAGCTGTAATAGGTTTTGCTGAATTTCTTAGGATTTTCTATATACTAGATCATGTCATCGCCATGAAGAGTTTTTTTCTTCCTTTCCAATATGGATGTCTTTTACTTCTTTCTTCTTGCTTTATTGCAGTGGTTAGAAATTCTGGTAGTATGTTGAATAAGAGTGGCCAAAGTGGACAGCATGTGCTTCCTGATCTTAGGGGGAGAAAGCACTCCATTTTTCACCATTAAATATCATGTAATCTCTAGATGTTTTTTAGATACTCTTTATCAAGTTGAGGAAGTTCCCTTGGTATTCCTAGTTTTCTGAGAATTCTTATCATAAACGGGTATTAGGTTTTGTCAAATGATTTTTGTGCATCAATTGATATAATAATATAATATTCTTTTATAACCTATTCATTACATGGATAGATTTTCATATGTTGAAACAGTCTTGACACCTAGAATAAATTCCATTTGGCTATAGTGTATAAATATTTTGTACATTACTGTGTACAATTTGGTAAAGTTTTATTGAAGATTTTGCATTTATGTTTATAACAGATATTGGTCTGTAGTTTTCTTCTTGTTTATACTGTCTTTGATTTTGGTAGCAGGGTAATAACGGCCTCTTAAACTGAATGAGAAAATGTTCCCTCCTCTTCTATTTTCTAGAAGATATTCTATACAATTACTAATTAATGTCATGCCTGGTGATGTTTGATTCATAGCTGTGGAAGTTGTAGCAACACTTGGCTTCACGACCTTAGAAACAGCAAGAGCCAGCAGGGCGCAGTGGCTCACGCCTGTAATCCCAGCACTTTGGGAGGCCGAGGCGGGTGGATCACGAGGTCAAAAGATCGACACCATCCTGGCTAACGCGGTGAAGCCCCGTCTCTACTAAAAATACAAAAAATTAGCCGGGCGTGGTGGCGGGCGCCGGTAGTCCCAGCTACTCGAGAGGCTGAGGCAGGAGAATGGCGTGAACCCGGGAGGCGGAGCTTGCAATGAGCCGAGATCGAGATCGCGTCACTGCACTCCAGCCTGGGCTACAGAGCGAGACGCGGTCTCAAAAAAAGAAAAAAGAAAAAGAAGAAGAAGAAGAAACAGCAGGAGCCATTGCTAAGACTGCCAGTCAAATAGCAAGACAAATTCATGGCTTTGAGATAATGCTTGAACTGAATGTGTAACACGTGGTTTGTAAGGTTTTAACTGATTTGATCTCTGCCTTTTTTTGACCCTCATTACAACTATTCACCTCACACAGAATATTTTGGCTACATGGTTCCTCAAAGCAGTAAAGTTTTTAACTTCTTTAGAATACTTCCATTTCTTTTTTTCTCTGCATAAAATATTTGCCAAATATGTGCATGTCTAGCTCCTTTTGGTCACTTATAACTCAGCTCACCTATCACTTCTTTAGAGATCATCTCTGATTCTATTAATAAAAAGAGATTACAGGTAACTCTCCAAAATGTTGCCTTGGTTTGTTTTATCTGAAGCACTTACCACAATCTTGTTTACTTATTTGTGCTTTTTTCTTTCCAACTCTAGAACATAACTACATAAATGTAGTGATATTATTTTTCTTGTTTACTGCTGCATTTATACTACCTATAATGGATCTGGCACATTGTCATTATTATCATAAACGTCTTCATTTTAAAATATTACTAATGTATTTCCTAGTGGACATGTGGTGAGCAACTTAGATTTCCCTTCAAGACCATGACACTCAGGCTTTCAGCTGCTGGGCTTTCTCTGTGTCCCTCTCTGGGGAATTGCCCTCTGCTAAAAGAAGATACCTCACCAAAGTCATGTCCCTTCCTTAGAGGTAGCTTGCATCCGCTCACAGGTCAATGGAGGAATGAAAAGGCCTGGCTCTATTGTCCCAATGCAGCACATTTCTGAGGGGTCACACCAAGGTCAGAGCTCCTTTTAAGATGGGCTGAGGTCACTGTTGTAAAAGCATTGCAGTTTTATTTCACCTTCTACCCAGTCCTGCTTCTTTCAGGGCCTTACAGGGTTGATTCCAAGAGCTCTCCTCAATAATCTTTTGAATCCAAATTTCTGTCTTAGAGACTGTTTCCTAGGGTACTTGACAGAAAGCAGCTACTTCAGAAATATTTCTCAAATCTAACTTTTTCATCCAACTAACACTGACATATTATCAGCCTTATTACTTACTATTTGGATTATTTCAACAGTCTTCTTTAGCCTCTCCTCTCTACCAGTTTTAGAATTCTTAGTTCTAAATCCCTTAAACATTATTGAGTCATGGCTCCCACTGGAAATCTAATAAAGATTTGTCTTCTTCCTCTACCCCTCATCAAATACTTGTACTTTTGCACCTAATACAAATTGTTGCATATTATTTTCATGGGCTAGGACTTCTTGAAACTCATCTATAGAACCTAGTTTAAGAAGTTCTGTTTGAAAGACTTAATTGGAACAACTGAGTAGGCAAAATATAAAATTATTTACACACTTATTTTTAAGAAAAAATAGAATATAATTTTTTTATATATCTTTATTGGCTCTTACAAACTCTTAGAGGCTCTTTCTCTTTGAAGGGGATTGGCTGTACAGTAGTGGTTCTAATATAAAGTAGTAAGTAGTTCTTATTTCATATGAGTAAGTAATTTGTCCCCATTAATTTTGTATAATATAAAATGAAGAGAATTTTTTGAATGCAAATGGACTACTAATATGCATTATTTTAAATTGCTGATTAAATTAGTTGAAATCAAGGGAGTCATGATAAACAGCAAGCCACATGTGCTTTTCAGAAATGTGAAAGCAGAATAATTTATCTATTAAAGTTAAAATAATAATATTTAAAACACTGAAATACATGTCTGATTGACTCATGGTCATTAACTCAATACAAATGAAAATCTTCTAATTATTTTATAATGATATTGAGGCTCAATTTGTTATTTTTCTATGAAGAGGAATTTTTTAGATGAAGAATTTCATTACAAAATCATTTCATTACACACAGTCATTACAAAAAACATTTTGTTAACATTCTGTGAAATTTTATAGGGAATGCAGATCTTAGTAACTTCATGTTTATTCAGCATTTTTTAGGTATCACACAGTTTGTTACACACTTTAAATCAAGTAGTCCATTTAACCTTCAAAACTACCTCAAAAAATGATTTTGAACCCCATATTGCAAATGAAGAAAGACAGAGCAAGCTTGTCTCACCCAGGGCCTGCTGGCTGCATGCAGCCCAGGACAGCTTTGAATGTGGCCCAACATAAATTTGTAAACTTTCTTAAAACATTTTTTTTTAGCTCATAAACTATCATTAGTGTTAGTGTATTTTATATGTGGTCCAAGACAATTCTTCTTTCAGTGTGGCCCAGGGAAGCCAAAAAATTGGACATCCCTGACTTAGAGGTTCTGTAATTAGCCCAAGGTCACACAGGTAGTGAGTGAAGAACCAAGACTCAAACTCATGACTATGGTATCTTTATAATGTAAAAAGTCCTTTAAAAGGATCTATATTTAAATTCATCCCCAGTAGTGTTACAATATATATTTCTATTTTCCCTATATTAGATAACTATTACTGTATAGAAAACCACCTCAAAACTTAATGGCTTAAAACAGTAATCATTCATTTGCTTGCGACTCTGTGGGCCATCAATTTGAGGTAGTCTCAGCCAGGATGGTCCATCTTTACTCTGTGAGGTGTTGGCTGGGGTCAGTGTTCAGTCTAAGGCCACAGTTTGCATAAATGGAATGGCTGGGATTACCAATCCTCTCTCACTACATGATCTCTCATCTCCCAACAGACTAACATGGTCTTAGTCAAATGGTGACAGCATTTCTAGAAGGAGAGAATGAAGCTATTAGGCCTCCTGAGGCCTAAGTTTAGAAAGTGCACCATATCAATTCTGTTTCATTTGGTTGATCAAAACAAGTCAAAAGCCAGTCCAGATACATAGACTTTAAAACTGGATTCCATCTTTTGATAAAGGGAGATGAAACTAATTTTTGATAATTTGAGATTTTGTATATTCCCATTAATAGTAATAATAAAGGCCTATAATTTATTACTTGATTGCTATTATTTAATAACTACTTTATCATATTTAATATAGTAATCAAAACAAAGATTCTTGAAATTATCAAGATAAAAGTGAAAATACTGAAAAAATGGTATTATTATTGGTAAATTAATATGGTAGATTCAAATGTAATTAGTTTGTTCAGTAGAAGCAATAGAGGTTTCTTTAGAATATACTGTACAGTAAAATTCTGTTTTAAGTTTAGTATCTTATTTTTGAAGCAACTCAGGAACATACATCTTTTGACATTTTTTATTAATATATAAGTAGTTTCTAATAGTTTAAAAGAGCCATGGAATTTAAATTTATCACTGTTTTCTGATAAAATCAAAGTTATTTAAAAATATTTTATCTTTGGAATACCTAAATGAATACATTGAAATATTCAGATAACAGAAGCAGAAAGATTCAACAACTGATGCAATTATCTTGTCAACAAGTTGCAGAAAATTATGCCTTTAGCTAAACATATTAATGCTTGGAAATTCATTTTTCTTTTAAAACTTTCTGGTAGGTTAAAAATAGCGATTGATGAAAATGCATTAAAAGAAATATAACTCATAATTATTTGCAGAATTATAAAATGGTTAAAATGTTGGTGCAAAAATATTATCAGCCTTTATTTCTGTTTTAGAATAATTTTCTCCTAAAATTAATGAAAACATTAGGTACTAAGTACTTTAGCAGTTGGCAAGCCAATATTGCTTTGTGTGTTTTCCAATGATTAAAACTAATCATTCAGATGATTTCTATTAGAATTTCTCTTTCTCTGTTAAAAAATAACTTTGTTTGTAAAGTCAAATACTGAACTTTCTTTTCAACCTGAGTATTGACTTATTCCTTTGTCTAATGGAGAGCAGTAACTTCTACATTCCGGGAAGAATACCAAGCATAGGATACCCAAACTGATAAACTGCTGTACTATTCCTTATTTATTGACTATCAAAGTCCAGTTAAGATCCAATTAAAGTCCACGATAAAAGAAGAGGAAAAAATTAACAGTAGATCAGCAAACACACAAAACTTCTTGTGGAATAAAAGTAGAAATATTTGGCTCTAGAATCATGAGCTTAACTATTCTTGAAAAATATACAAGGTTCCTTCCCACCTCACCTAATGAACAGGTTTTACTCTATAGAATGATTATATCCTAAACTCAATTAACATTGGTGATTTCTGACTAAAATCATCCGTGCCCACAATACACATCCTCTCAGGTGGCAGACACCCTGATGATTTACCTTTTTGCTATCTTGCATAGTTGGCACAAATGACACGAGACGGCTAAATAAAGACTTGATATAAACATTTTTTTTCAAGGAATATAGCTTATCAAAAACCATCAGACATTTTCCAAACTTGGTATGGGTAATAATCTTAGTAAATGCAATGCAATTAATACTCATAGAATACCAGGTCTATAAAATTACATTTGATTTAATGTTTACAACTCTCTCTCTTATGCATTACTATTTCTATTCCCCAGACAAGTAAATTGAGATCCCAAGAATTTAGTGGAGGATAGAGATAAGATTTAATTCAATTATTTTTCAAAACTTAGGAGTTCTGTGAACAGTAAATGAGATCAGAGTCTAGGAGATCTGAATTCACAAGGGGGCTTTATCCATAGAAAACATCATAAAGCAGGCTATGCCTATTCATACCGACCTAAGTCTCAAAAGGGAATTGAGTTAAATGTAAGCTCCATACCTCACTGAGTTCTCAAAACTGACCAGCACACCATCTAATTTTGGATGCACATTTCTATATATGTCTTTGTCTGCATATGTTGATTTCTTTTGATGGAGCAAAGTACTTCATTATCTAGGTCTGAAGCATGCACAAAGAAAATGAAATGACTGGGATAAGAATCAGATCATATTTTTGAATTTTAATTCATTTAAGTTAATTAAAGATGTCATATCTTCGTATGAATTGGATTTAATTCATGTATTGAGTTCAAACAGTTTCTTAAGGGAAAAAATTATTTCCTGAAGTATTCAGATAATAGTAGCAAAGGTCTTTTAAAAGTTATACTGATCTAATTTTCTGTGTTCACTGTTGTTTACATACATTAGTATATATTAAACTTAGGCGCACAATTCCACTTATAAAGTGTTATTTTATAACTTTTCTCAACACATATAATTCTAAATGCTGACTTTGCATGTAGAACTTGCTTCGATACTAGTTATGCTTTGATATTTTAAATGTCAGCAGTTCATCTTTGATGAGCAGCTTAACAATTCTAAAATAGCATGTATATTATTTTAATAAAGGAGAACCAGTTTGCAAACTCATGTCAATAATTTCTTCTACTACATACGAAGTGTCTATTGTTAAAAATGGTGAGTTGAAAATCAGCTAACTAGTGTCCTTTTCAAACCCATAATGTCGTAGTAAATTTGACTGTAATATATTTAAGCTACTAAAGACTCACTTATACCCAAACATGAAAAGAATATTAATGTAGCACTGGAAGTTTGAATATGAGCATCAGAATGATGTTCTTTTCCTGTAGACATTATATCATATTAACAGATGGCTCGCCTTTTTGCAAAGGAGATTTTTTTTACTGCTACAAAAGCACTCGTGGTATAACTGAAAAGACAGTTGGACAGGGAGTGAGAAGATTGAGTTTCAGTCTAAGTTTTTTTATAATTCCACTTACACAACCTGAGATAAGTCAGTTTTAGAAACTGAAAAAATTTTTAGAAGTTTATGTTAACATTGTGGATATTAAAGAGGAAATTTGAAATAGGTATTTGGTATCAACCTTAAAGAAGAGGAAGAGAGGATCACAAAATACCACTTTCTTTAAAGTACCATTAGAGGACCACAATCCATTAGAGAATTTTTAAATAAATTAAGTGAACCAAAATTAGCATTTTTAAAGAAATAATTAAGAATACAGTACAGTAGAAAATATTTGTGTCTCACAGATAGCAAGTGTACATACTCTGTAAGAGTTCTTTCAGTTATATAAATGTCTTGTGGTTTGCCATTAAATGTTAGATCAACTTTTCCTCAAATAAACTTGGTGTAAATATTGAGACACCAAGAGGGTATAGGAAAAGGCATATTGTTAACATAAAGAGGCTTCCTATGAAGAGCAAGGAAGACACAAAAGTTGGTTCAAATGATTTAAGTGAAGAGAGGGGCCAGTGGCTTTATTTTTTATTGTGATTTGGAAGTAGGGCTGGCTGGAGTGAAGGTTTTTAGGGTTTGAGTGGTTTGCACTACTCTCTGACACCAAAAAAGCAAACTAGAGAATGTATATGTTGTTTCATTAATTTTCTCAGCTTTGAGAAAAAGAGGAAAATGGAGTGGTTGAGCTTTGAAGCTTTCGTGGTCAAACATCAAAAATGAATTCAGAATCTTTGTTATGAGAGATATCCACGTGTATAACTGGTCACTTCTTATTGAGAAGTGCTATCAAAAAAATTAAAGTTTCTATTATCACGCAGTTTTACCACGTAATATTGAGGAAAATTTCAAATATTCAACACATTTCAAAATATTAGAAATCTGTAAGTTACCTTGTGAGGGGAGAGTTCCAGTTTATGTGGTTTCTATCTACTTATTTATCCCCAGTGCAAGGGGATTTCTGCAAGTGGAAAGAGACCTTCTTTGCTAATAGATATATAGGTTGTACTTATACAAGAATCATAGTGTGTTAGCCATCACTCAAATTACAACCAATGATCAGGAAACCATGTCCATTGGTAGGCCGGTAGGAGTATTCTATCCACTAGTATCACAGGACAATCGACCTATCAGAGAATATGTCAATATCTCTCAGCCAGGTATTAGAGTCTCCTTAGAAATTTAGACTCCTAGCCCTGGTGGATATCATTTTCCAGAAATATATTCCTGACTTGGAGCAACCCCAGTTGTTTGGCACCTCACTCATGCCATGGATAACTGCTTTGAAGTAAGTGGTATTTTGTGGCGCTTTCCTTCTTCATTTTTCTAAAAGTTAATACTAAATACATATTTCACATTTCCTCTTTAATATTCACAGCATTAATATGAGCAACCCACATCTCAGACTTTTAGCATCATTGTGTAATATACCTTACCATATAAGTTATAATTTTACTGATAAAATCATGTTTTATTTTTAATTTCTCTCTTTTGTGAAAGATTTAAAAGATTCTCCTTCCTAAAATATTTCTATATCCTAACTTATTGCGTCCCAAATATTAACTAAGGATTCATTGACCAGTAAAATCTGATTAGAATGAACTTGAATCCCTTTCTAGGTCTTATGAAAGTGTCAAACTGTTTCCAGAGTTCTGTGAATTCCTAGAAAACCTAGGTTCTCATAGTCACCAAAGCTCTAAGCTGCTACTTCTGATGAATTACTTCCGTTTATGAATAATTTCTCAAAGTTATATTTTTTCTCATTCCTGTTTGCCTTGCATTATGTGAAGAAAGAAACAATTTGTGTGTGTGTGTGTGCGCGCATATGTGTATCTGGAGTCGAAGTCCCACTCTGTCATTCAGGATGGAGTGCTGTGCCATGATTATAGCTCACTGCAGCCTCAAACACCAGGACTCACGTGATTCTCCTACCTCAGCCTCCTGATTAGCTGGCAGTACAGGTGCATGTCACCATGCCTGGCTAATTGTTTTTGTAGAAATGAAGTCTCAGTATGTTGTCCAGACTGGTCTTGCATTCATGGCCTCAAGCCCTCCTCCTGCCTTAGCCTCCCAAAGTGCTGCAATTACAGGTATGAACCACTTTACCTGGTGTGATTAGCATGATTTACTTAAATTTTTTAATTTTAATTTTTGTGGGTACATAGTAGATATATACATTTATGGGGTAAATATATATATATATATATATATAGAGAGAGAGAGAGAGAGAGATGTTTTGATACAGGAATGCAATGCATAATAATCATATCAAGTGAAATGGGGTATCTATACCTCAAGCATTTATCCTTTTTATTGCAAGCAATCCAATTATACTATTTACGTTATTTTAAAGTGTAAAATTAAATTATTATACGGTTTGTGGAAAAGTGTGTTTTTTTTTCCAAATGTATTAAAACATTGCAAATATACATTAGCATTATCATTAACTAAACTCCATGATTTATTCAGGTTTCTTTGGTTTATTTTCCAGAGTTCCATCCTGGATACATCCTTAATTTAGTCATCATGTCTCCCTAGGATCCTCTGGAATATGACAGTTTCTCAGATTTACCTTGTTTTTTTTATAACCTTAACAGTTTTAAGGCATACTGGCCAGGTGTTTTGTAGAATTTCCCTCAATTTTGGGGTGTCTTCTGTTTATCTTATAGTTAGATTGTGGTTATGAATTTTGGGAAGTAAAGTGCTATTTTAATCATATCATATCAAGGGTAAATCCTACCAACATGGCTTAATACTGATGATGTTAACCTTATTCAACTGGTTGAGGTAGTTTTTGAAAATTTCTCCACTATAAAGTTACTTTTCCCTCCTTTCTTTTCCAGTCAAAAAGTCAGTTCCACACTTTAAGGGAAGGGGAGCTATGCTTCAACTTCTTGATGGATATTTTATTGCTTAAATTACCCCAACTTTGGCCACTAGGAGCTCTTTCAGTTGGTTCTAGTATCTCCTTGACAAATCTTCATCATCATGGGCTTGATATTTTTTTAATCTCTCTCATTTTCCTGCCCTATAAACTGCTCCAGGCCCACCCTATATATTTTCTGCCTCAGGCCTAGTTCTATCCTTTTTTCAAAGTATCCTTGGTTCTTTTTGTTGGATAATGGAATTAGACAACAATCCCTGGGCACTAGATATGTTTGTTGTTACTGGCATCTCACTGTTTCTAAGGCCTTTCAACAGATAGTGCTAATATATACTAACCCCAGTATATACACAGGTTTATAATTCCATATATATATACACACACACATACACACACTCACAAATATATTTATATTGAAATAAAAATGAATTGATACTTATGTCTCCAACTCTAATCAGTACTAAAAGGTTCATTCTGGCTTCTCTCCTTTCTTATCTGTAATCTCTAACTCCCACAGTGAAAAAACCTCGTCCTCACCATCCATGAATCATTTTTCTTATTTGTTCAATTTTATTATACCCACATAGGAAATGACTTTTCCAATCAGAGTACAGTGCTCATGTATCACTTGTTTGTGTTTAGTCTTAGAGATTCTGTTCATTTGCAAAGTTACTCAGGTCAGCATCTCTATCCCCTTTCCTGCTTCAGTGAGGTTATATTATACATTTATAATACAGTTAGATTCTGTTGTCATAATCTGCATTTTATTCTTGGATACCCTGTCCTTCTAGTTGATGTTTTAAAATTTCCATACTTAAAGGTTTATTCTTCTGTTGTAAAGTTCTGTGGATTTGACAAAAGTATAGTGTAATATATTCACCACTAGAGTACCATACGAAACTGTTTTACTTTCCTGGAAAAAAAAAAAAAAAATCCTGTGCATCATCTAGATCCCCCTTCCCTTTCTCAAACCCTTGACAATTCTTGATCTGTTTCCCATCTTTACTGTTTACTATTTTCCAGATTGTTATATAAATGGAATCATACAGTATGTAGCCTCCTCATACTGGCTTCTTTCAATGAGCAATAGACATTTAAAATTTGTCCATATTGGCAAATGAATTAATAGCTTTCTCCTTTTAATCAGTGAAAATAGTATTATATACTGTGGATGTACAAGTTTATTTATCTGCTCATCTGTTGATGACATCTTTGCTGCTCCTAGTTTTTAGTGATCATGAATAAAAACTATAAGCATTCACATGCAGGGTTTTCTATGGACATAAATTTTCAAATCACTTGTGTAAATACTTAAGAGTTTGAATGCTGAATGGTATGGTAAGGCTATGATTAGTTTTGAAGAAACTGCCAAACTCCACCTCTGGGGACAGGGCATAGCTGAACAAAAGGCAGCAGAAACCTCTGCAGTCTTAAATGTCCCTGTCTGACAGCTTTGAAGACAGTAGTGGTTCTCCCAACATGGATTTTGACATCTGAGAACAGACAGATTGTCCCCTAAAGTGGATCCCTGACCCCCAAGTAGCCTAACTGGGAGGCACCTCCCAGTAGGGGCTGACTGACACCTCACATGGCTGGGTACGCCTCTGAGATGAAGCTTCCAGAGGAATGATCAGGCAGCAACATTTGCTGTTGAGCAATATTCGTAGTTCTGCAGCCTCCACTGCTGTTACCCAGGCAAACAGGGTCTGGATTGGACCTCCAGCAAATGCCAACAGATCTGCAGCTGAGGGTCCTGATTGTTAGAAGGAAAAATAACAAACAGAAAAGACATCCACACCAAAAACCCATCTGTATGTCACCATCATCAAAGACCAAAGGTAGATAAAACCGCAAATATGGGGAAAAAACAGAGCAGAAAAGCTGAAAATTCTAAAAATCCGAGTGCCTCTCCCCCTCCAAAGGAATGCAGCTCCTTGCCACAATGGAACAAAGCTGGAGGGAGAATGACTTTGATGAGTTGAGAGAAGAAGGCTTCAGATGATCAAACTTCCCTGAGCTAAAGGAAGAAGTTCAAACCCATCACAAAGAAGCTAAAAATCTTGAAAAAAGATTAGACGAATGACTAACTAGAATAACCAGTGCAAAGAAGTCTTTAAATGACTTGATGGAACTGTAAACCATGGCACGAGAACTACGTGACTCATGCAAGAGCTTCAGTAGCTGATTTGATCAAGTGGAAGAAAGGGTATCAGTGATTGAAGATCAAATGAATGAAATGAAGTGAGAAGAGAAGTTTAGAGAAAAAAAGAGTAAAAAGAAATGAACAAAGCCTCTAAGAAATATGGGACTAGGTGAAAAGACCAAATCTACATCTGATTGCTGTACCTGAACGTGACAGAGAGAATGAAACCAAGTTGGAAAAGACTCTTCAGGATATTATCCAGGAGAACTTCCCCAACCTAGCAAGGCAGGCCAATGTGCAAATTCAGGAAATACGGAGAATGCCACAAAGATACTCCTCGAGAAGAGCAACTCCAAGACATGAAATTGTCAGACTCACCAAAATTGAAATGAACGAAAAAAATGTTAAGGGCAGCCAGAGAGAAAGGTCAGTTACCCACAAAGGGAAGCCCGTCAAGCTGACAGCGGATCTCTTGGCAGAAACTCTATAAGCCAGAACAGAGGGGGTGCCAATACTCAACGTTCTTGAAGAAAAGAATTTTCAACCCAGAATTTCATATCCACCCAAATTAAGTTTCATAAGTCATAAGTGAAGGAGAAATAAAATCCTTTATAGACAAGCAAATGCTGAGAGATTTTGTCACCACCAGGCCTGCCCTACAAGATATCTTGAAGGAAGCACTAAATATGGAAAGGAACAACCGTTACCAGCCACTGCAAAAACATGCCAAATTGTAAAGACCATGGATGCCAGGAAGAAGTTGCATCAACTCACAAGCAAAATAACCAGCTAACATTATAATGACAGGATCAAATTCACACATAACAATATTAACCCTAAATGTAAATGGGCTAAATGCTCCAATTAAAAGATATAGACTGGCAAATTGGATAAAGAGTCAAGACCCATCACTATGCTGTATTCAGGAGACCCATCTCACATGCAGAGACACACATAGGCTCAAAATAAAGGGATGGAGGAAGATCTACCAATCAAATAGAAAACAAGAAAAAGGCAGGAGTTGCAATCCTGGTCTCTGATAAAACAGACTTTAAATCAACAAAGATCAAAAAGACAAAGAAGGCCGTTACATAATGGTAAAGGGATCAATTCAACAAGAAGAGCTAACTATCCTAAATATATATGCACCCAATACAGGAGCACCCAGATTCATAAAGCAAGTCCTTAGAGACCTACAAAGAGACTTAGACTCCCACACAATAATAATGGGAGACTTTAACACCCCACTGTCAACATTAGACAGATTAACGAGACAGAAAGTTAAAAAGGATATCCAGGAATTGAACTCAGCTCTGCACCAAGCAGACCTAATAGGCATCTACAGAACTCTCCACCCCAAATCAACAGAATATACATTCTTCTCAGCAGCACATCACACTTGTTCCAAAATTGACCACATAGCTAGAAGTAAAGCAGTCCTCAGCAAATGTAAAAGAACAGAAATTATAACAAACTGTCTCTCAGACAACAGTGCAATCAAACTAGAACTCAGGGTTAAGAAACTCACTCAAAACCACTCACCACACGGAAACTGCACAACCTGCTCCTGAATGACTACTGGGTACATAACAAAATGAAGGCAGAAATAAAGATGTTCTTTGAAACCAATGAGAACAAAGACACAACATACCAGAATCTCTGGGACACATTTAAAGCAGTGTATAGAGGGAATTTATAGCACTAAATGCCCACTAGAGAAAGTAAGAAAGATCTAAAATTGACACCCTAATATCACAATTAAAAGAACTAGAGAAGCAAGAGCAAACACTCAAAAGCTAGCAGAAAGCAAGAAATAACTAAGATCAGAGCAGAATTGAAGGAGATAGAGACACAAAAAACCCTTCAAAAAATCAATGAATCCCGTAGCTGGTTTTTTGAAAAGATCAACAAAATTGATAGACCACTAGCAAGACTAATAAAGAAGTAAAGAGAGAAGAATCAAATAGATGCAATAAAAAATGATAAAGGGGATATCACCACTGGTCACAGAGAAATACAAACTACCATCAGAGAATACTATAAACACCTCTGCATGAATAAACTAGAAAATCTAGAAGAAATGGATAAATTCCTGGACACATACACCCTCCCAAGACTAAACCAGGAAGAATTTGAATCCCTGAATAGTCCAATAACAGGCTCTGAAACTGAGGCAATAATTAATAGCTTACCAACTAAAAAAAGTCCAGGCCCAGATGGATTCACAGCCGAATTCTACCAGAGGTACAAGGAGGAGCTGGTACCATTCCTTCTGAAATTATTCCAATCAATAGAAAAAGAAGGAGTCCTCCCTAACTCATTGTATGAGGGCAGCATCATCTTGATACCAAAGCCTGGCAGAGACACAACAAAAAAAGAGAATTTTAGACCAATATCCCTGATGAGCATCAATGCAAAAATTCTCAATTAAATACTGGCAAACCAAATCCAGCAGCACATCAAAAAGCTTATCTACCATGATCAAGTGGGATTCATCCCTGGGATGCA
Source organism: Chlorocebus sabaeus (assembly GCF_047675955.1). NCBI lineage: Eukaryota > Metazoa > Chordata > Mammalia > Primates > Cercopithecidae > Chlorocebus > Chlorocebus sabaeus. The sequence goes on from NC_132933.1 coordinate 60,191,032, forward strand.
AGGCTAGTTCAACATATGCAAATCAATAAACATAAACCATCATATAAACAGAACCAAAGACAAAAACCACATGATTATCTCAATAGATGCAGAAAAGGTCTTTGACAAAATTCAACAGCCCTTCATGCTAAAGACTGTCAGTAAATTAGGTATTGATGGGACGTATCTCAAAATAAGAGCTATTTATGACAAATCCACAGCCAATATCATACTGAATGGGCAAAAACCTGAAGCTTTCCTTTTGAAAACTGGCACAAGACAGGATGCCTTCTCTCACCACTCCTATTCAACATAGTATTGTAAGTTCTGGCTAGGGCAATCAGGCAGGGGAAAAAAAATAAAGAGCATTCAATTAGGAAAAGAGGAAGTCAAATTGTCCCTGTTTGCAGATGACATGATTGTATATTTAGAAAACCGCATCGTCTCAGCCCAAAATCTCCTTAAGCTGATAAGCAACTTCAGCAAAGTCACAGGGACAAAATCAAAGTGCAAAAATCACAAGCATTCTTATACACCAAAAATAGACAAACAGAGAGCCAAATCATGAGTGAACTCCCATTCACAATTGCTTCAAAGAGAATAAAATACCTAGGAATCCAACTTACAAGGGATGTTAAGGATCTCTTCATGGAGAACTACAAACCACTGCTCAATGAAATAAAAGAGGACATAAACAAATGGAAGAACATTCCATGTTCATGGATAGGAAGATTCAATATCATGAAAACAGCCATACTGCCCAAGGTAATTTGTAGATTCAATGCCATCCCCATTAAGCTACCAATGACTTTCTTTGTAGAATTAGAAAAAAATTACTTTAAAGTTCATATGGAACCAAAAAGGAGCCCGCATTGCCAAGACAATCCTAAGCAAAAAGAACAAAACTCAAGGCATCACGCTACCTGACTTCAAGCTATACCACAAGGCTACAGTAACCAAAACAGCATGGTACTGGTACCAAAACAGAGATATAGAGCAATGGAACAGAACAGAGTCCTCAGAAATAATACCACACATCTACAACCATCTGATCTTTGACAAAACTGACAAAAACAAGAAATGGCAAAAGGATTCCCTATTTAATAAATGGTGCTGGGAAATTGGCTAGTCATATGTAGAAAGCTGAAACTGGATCCCTTCCTTACACCTTACACAAAAATTAATTCCAGATGGATTAGACACTTAAATGTTAGACCTAAAACCATAAAAACCCTAGAAGAAAACATAGGTAATACCATTCAGGACATAGGCCTGGGGAAGGACTTCATGTCTAAAACACCAAAAGCAACGACAACAAAAGCCAAAATTGGGAAATGGGATCCAATTAAACTAAAGAGCTTCTGCACAACAAAAGAAACTACCATCAGAGTGAACAGGCAACATACAGAATGGGAGAAAATTTTTGCAGTCTACTCATCTGACAAAGGGCTAATATCCAGAATTTACGAAGAACTCAAACAAATTTACAAGAAAAAATCAAACAACCCCGTCAAAAAGTGGGTGAAGGATATGAACAGACACTTCTCAAAAGAAGACATTTATACAGCCAACAGACACATAAAAAAAAGCTCATCATCACTGGCTATCAGAGAAACGCAAATCAAAACCACAAGGAGATACCATCTCACACCAGTTAGAATGGCGATCATTAAAAAAGTCAGGAAACAACAGATGCTGGAGAGGATGTGGAGAAATAGGAACGCTTTTACACTGTTCATGGGACTGTAAACTAGTTCAACCATTGTGAAAGACAGTGTGGCGATTCCTCAAGGATCTAGAACTAGAAATACCATTTGACCCAGCCATCCCATTACTGGGTATATACCCAAAGGATTATAAATCATGCTGCTATAAAGACACATGAACACGTATGTTTATTGCGGCACTATTCACAATAGCAAAGACTTGGAACCAACCCAAATGTCCATCAATGATAGACTGGATTAAGAAAATGTGGCACATATACACCATGGAATACTATGCAACCATAAAAAAAGATGAGTTCATGTCCTTTGTAGGTACATGGATGAAGCTGGAAACCATCATTCTCAGCAAACTATCGCAAGGACAAAAAACCAAACACCACATGTTCTCACTCATAGGTAGGAATTGAACAATGAGAACACTTGGACACAGGAAGGGGAACATCACACACTGGGACCTGTTGTGGGGTGTAGGGAGAGGGGAGGGATAGCATTAGGAGATATACCTAATGCAAATAATGAGTTAATGGGTGCAGCACACCAACATGGCACATGTATACATATGTAACAAACCTGCATGTTGTGAACATGTACCCTAGAACTTAAAGTATAAAAAAAAAAATTTGATTCACCTAAAGCCTTATGAACAGGCAAATGGGTGTCTACATTTTGTTAGACCTATTCTACAGTTACAATTACTAAAAAGAATAAGACTTGAAAAGATGTTCTTTATATATTTGTAAGTTTTTCAAAGCACATTTCAGAGTAATATGTGTAATGTCAGTTTTATAAATTAAAAGGAACAAGTTTTCTGCAAAAAAAAAATAATAATAATGTTAAGCATCTTTCTGTGTCTTTGTTTACTATCTATAAATCTTCTTTTGTGAGGTTTAAAATTATTTTCCCAGATCTTAGAGGAAAGGCTGTAAGTTTTTCCCACTTTTAAATGGATTGTTTTCCAATTGTTGACTTTTACGAGTTCATTGTATATTTTTGATACAATTTCTTTTATCAGATATGTATCTTCCAAATATTTTCTCCCAGTCTATGATTTGTCTTTCCACCTGAGGAGAGGAGAGGGAAGAGTGGTGAGGATTTTTATCATGGATACCAGCTCAGACACTGCAGGATAGAGCATCAGTCAGAATCATAAGACCCTCTTTCCAGGCTCCCAACTAACATTGCTGGACACACCCTGGCCCAGAAGGGAACCTGCTTCTTTGAAGAAAAAAAAAAAATACATTCCCAGAAGGATTAATTATCTGCTAATTGAAGATAATTTTGGGCCTTGAATTACCAGTGATACAAAGGTATGACATTGAGGGCCTTGGGTGAGACTCTGAGACTTGCTGACTTCAAGTATCAGCTCAGCCATGGGGAGGATGGAGTAACAATTGAGATTGGCAATTTCAGGACTTGACTCTTGCATGGAATTTCTGGATATTTCCTGGACCAGAGGGGAGCCCACTTCCCTGAAAGGTAAGTCCCAGGCCAGATAGCATCCACCACAAGCTGACTGAAGAGCCCTTGGGCATTAAGGGAACGTTTGTGGTAGTCTGGCTGTACTCCCCATGGGCCTGTTGTAGCAGTGATCACAGAGTGATGTGCCTCTGCCTTTGAAAAGGGGAGGGAAGAGTGGAAAGGATTGCATATTGTTCTTTGAGTGTCACCTCAGCCACAGTACAATAGAATAACAGGTAGACTTCTAAGGTATTTTACTGTAGACCCTGGTTCCTTAACAGCAACTCTGGACTCAATGAGAGCTTGGGGGAACTCACTGTCCCGAAGGAAAAGAGACAGACATTACTGGTTTTGTGTACTGCTGATTATAGAGTCCCAAGGCTTAGAACAAACATAGGCAGTAGGTAGTAGACAGGTAGTGGTTACAGGAGGCCTTTGATGAGACAGAGCGCTATGCTGGCTTCAAGTCTGACCCAGTGCAGTCTTAGTTGTGGTGGCCATAGGGGTGCTTGTGTCACTCTACCCCAAGCTGCAGATGGCTCAGAAAACAGAGAGACTCCATTTGTTTGAGAGACAGAGAAGAGAACAAGAGTCTCGGCCTGGTAATCCAGAGAATTGTCTCAGATCTTGCCCAACACCATCTAGAGGATACCTCTAAAACTCTGGAAGAACTACAGTGTTAATAGGCTTGAGGCATACCTTAAAGCAAATACAGCTTAGATAACAATACCCAAGTCCTTCCTATTATCTGAAAAGCCTTCCCAAGATGGATGAGTACAAACACTCCCAGATGGGGAAGTTGGACAGTTGGACCTAAGTCTTCAATGTCCAGATACAAATGAAGATCTATAAGTATCCAGATAACCCAGGAAAACACGACCTCACCGTATGAAAGAAATAAGGCACTAAGGACTAATCCTGGAGAGACAGTAATATGTGAACTTTGAGATAGATAATTTAAAATAACTGTTTTGAGGAAATGCAAAGATATTCAATATAATACAAAGAAATAATTCAGAATTACATCAGAAAAAAATTAACAAAGGGATTAAAATGGTTACAAAGACTCAGGAAGAAACCCTGGAACAAAAGAAATGCAATTGCAATACTGAAGAATGGATCAGATAATTTTTTTTTTTTTTTTTTTTTTTTTTTGAGATGGAGTCTTGCTCTGTCGCCCTGGCTGGAGTGCAGTGGTGTGATCTCAGCTCACTGCAAGCTCTGCCTCCCAGATTCATGCCATTCTTCTGCCTCAGCCTCCTAAGTAGATGGGATTACAGGCATGTGCCACCACGCCTAGCTAATTTTGTATTTTTAGTAGAAATGGGGATTCTCCATGTTGGTAAGGCTGGTCTTGAATTCCTGACCTCAGGTGATCAGCCTGCCTCGGCCTCTCAAAGTGCTGGGATTACAGAAGTGAGCCACCGCGCCTGGCAGCATTAGATACTTTTAATAGCAGAATTCATCAAGCAGAAGAATTAGTGATCTTGAAGACATGCTATTTGAAAACAGAAGAGAGAAATGAAAAAATAATAAAAAACAATGAAGCACACCTGCAGGACTTAAAAAGCGACCTCAAAAGAGCAAATCTAAGAGTCCTTGTTCTTACAGAGGAGGTAGAGAAACAGATAAGAGTAGAAAGTTTACCAAAGGAATAAAGCAGAGAACTTCTCAAACCTAGAAAAATTAATCAGTATCAAAGTGCAAGAAGTTTAGAGAACATCAAGCATATTTAGCACAAAGAAGACTACATCAAGACATTTAATAACCAAACCCCTAAAGTTCAAGAATAGAGAAAATATCTCAAATGCAGCAAGAGAAAAGAAATAACATACAATGAACCTTAAATAATCAAATTTCCAAAAGTCAAGGATAAAGAAAAATTCTGAAAGCAACAAGAGAAAAAACAAACTACAAATAACAAGCAACAGAGCTTCAAAATGCTAACAGCAGACTTTTTACTGGAAACTTTACAGGCTAGGAGAGAGTGCAATGACCTATGTAAAGTGCTGAAGGGAAAAACAAACACACAAATAAAAAACTTCTACCCTAGAATCATATATCTGGTGAAAATATCCTTCAGACATGAAGGAGAAATAAATACTTTGCCAGACGATCAAAAGCTGAGGGATTTCATCAACACTAGACTTGTCCTAAAAGAAATGGTAGAGGGAATACTTCAATCAAAAATAAAAGGATGTTAAAAAGCAATAAGTAATCACATGCAAGTACAAAACTCTCTGATAATAGTAAGTACACAGAAAAACAGAATATTATAACACTGTAATTGTAGTGTGTTAATTACTTTTTTACTAAGTAGAAAACTAAACAATGAACCAATGAAAAATAACTACAACTTTTCAATATACAAACAGTAAAATGATTTATAAATAGAAACAGAAAAATGTTAAAAAAAAGGGTGGACAAAGTTAAGATGTAGTCATTTTGTTAGTTTTATTTTTGCTTTTTTGTTTATATTAAGTAGTTAGGTTAAAATAATGGGTTATAAGATAGTATTTGCAAGTCTCCTGATAACCTCAAACCAAGAACTATACAAGAGATACAAAAATAAAATAAAATTCAAGAAACAAAGTCTTACCACCAGAGAAAATCATTTTACCAAAAGGAAGACAGAAATGAAAGAAGGAAGACCAGAAAACAAACAGAAAACAAATTAAAAAGTGGCAGAAACTGGTCCTTATCAATAATAGCATTTAAGGTAAATAAAATAAACTCTCCAATCAAAAGACACAGACAGGCTGAATAAATTATGAAACAAGACCCATTAATGCTTTGCCTGCAAGAAGGACACTTCACCTATAAAGACACACATAGATTGAAATTAAAGAGATGGAAAAAGATATCTCATGAAAATGTAAACCAAAAAAGAGCAGGAGTCACTCTACTTATATAAGACAAAACAAATTTCAATGGCCAGACGTGGTCGCTCACACCTGTAATCCTAACACTTTGCGAAGCCAAAGTGGAAAGATTGCCTGAGCTCAGAAGTTTGAGACATGCCTGGGCAATATGGTGAAACCCTGTCTCTACTAAAAATAAAAAATAATAAAAATTCAAAATAGATTTCAAGACAAAAACTATAAGCAGAGACAAAGAAGCTCACTATGTAATGAAAAAGGAGTCAATTCAGCAAGAGGATATAACAATTTAAATATATATGTACCCAACAATGGAGCACCCAGATATATAATGCAAATATTATTAGAGCTAAAGTGAGAGATAGGCCCCATTGCCACAATGTCCCACTTTCAGTATTAGACAAATCTTTCAAACAGTAATCAACCAAGAAACATTGGACTTAACCTGCACTATAGACCAATTGATATTTACAAGATTGAATACATATTTACAATTTGTTTTTTTGTTTGTTTGTTTGTTTTTTGAGAGGGAGTCTTGCTCTGTTACCCGGGCTGGAGTGAAGGGCACGATCTTGGCTCACTGCAAGCTCTGCCTCCCGGGTTCATGCAATTTTCCTGCCTCAGCCTCCCAAGTAGCTGGGACTACAGGCACCTGCCACCACGCCTGATTAATTTTTGTTTTTTTTTTTTTTTTTTTTTTTTTTTTTTTTTTTTTTAGTAAAGACGGAGTTTCACCATGTTAGCCAGGATGATCTCAATCTCCAGACCTCGTGATCCACCCGCCTCAGCCTCCCAAAGTGCTGGGATTACAGGCATGAGCCACCATGCCCGGCCCAAAATGTTTTATCTAACAGCTGCAAAATATACATTCTTTTCTCAGCACTTAGATAATTCTGAAGAATAGATCGTATGTTAGGTCACAGAATGAATCTTAAAACTTTCAAAACAAATTAAAATAATATCAAGCATCTTCTCGGACCACATGAAATAAAACTAGCAATTAATACCAAGAAGAATTCAGAAAATATACAAATAAATAGACATTTTAAAAGATGCACCTGAATGCCCACAGGTCAATGAAGAAAATAAGCACAAAATAGAAAAATTTCTAGAAACAAATGATAATGGAACCACAGCATACCAAACCCTATGGGGTGCAGGAAAAGCAGTACCAGGAGGGCAGTTTATAGCCATCAGTGCAAACATCAACAAAGAAGAAAAACTTTAAATAAACAACTTAATGATGCATCTTTAAAAACTAGAAAAGCAAGAGCAAACCAAACCAAACCCAAAATTAGGGGAAGAAAGGAAATAATAAAGACCAAAGCAGAAATAAATGAATTTAAAATGAAGGAAACAATACAAAAGATCAATGAAACAAGAAGCTGATTTTTGGAAAAGTTAAACAAAATTGACAAACCTTTAGCCAGACAAAGACAAAAAGGATAAGATTCAAATAAACAAAATAAGATATAAAAAAGAAGACATTACAACTGATACTGTAGAAATTCAAAGGATAATTTGTGGCTACTGTGAGCAACTATATGCCAATGAATTGGGAAATCAAATGCCCTAATTCCTAGACACATAAAACCTACCCAGATTGAACCACAAAGAAATAAAAAATTTAAGCAGACCAATGACATGGTACAAGGTTGACGCCATAATAAGAAGTCTTTTAGTAAAGAAAAGCTTGAAACCCAATGGCTTCACTGCTGAATTCTACCAAACACTTAGAAAATAATACCAATTCTACTAAAACTATTCTGAAAAATAGAGGAGGAAGAAATACTTTCAAACTCATTATAAGAGGTCATTATTACCGTGATACAAAAACCAGACAAAGATACATAAAAGAAGAAAACTGTAGGCCAATATCTCTGATGAATATTGATGCAAATATCTTCAACAAAATGCTAGGAAATCAAATTCAACAATACATTAAAAAGATAGTTCTTCATGACCAAGTCCAATTTATCCCTGGAATGCAAGGATGGTTCAACAAAAGCAAATCAATCAATATGATACATCATATCAATATAATGAAGGACAGAAACTATAGTAGCATTTACATTGATACTGAAAAATCATTTGATAAAATTTAGCATCTCTTCATGATAAACACACTCAAAAAACTGGGGATAGAAGGAATATACATCAACACAATAAAATTCATATATTACAGAACCATAGTCATGCTTCCGTAACCGTAACTAATGACATGGTTTGGGTCTGTGTAGGGAAAAATTGCAAGTCTTTCCTTCAAGATTGATATGGTTTAAGTCTGAATGGGGAAAAACTGAAAGCCTTTCCTCTGAGATTGGAAACACAATAAGGATGCCCACTTTCACCATTGTTATTGAACATAGTACTGGAACCCCTAGCTAGAACAATCAGACAAGAGAAAGATATAAATGGCATCGAAATTGCAAAGGATGAAGTCAATTTTTTCTTATTTGCAGATGATATGATTTTATATTTGAAAAAACCCAAAGACTTCACAAAAACAATGATTAGAACTAATAAATTCAGTTAAGTTTCAGGATACAAAATCAATGTACAAAAATTAGTAGCATTTTATATGCCAGTGATAAAAATTGTGAAAGAGAAAATAAAAAGTAATCCCATTTACAATAGTCACAAATAAAATTAAATACCTAGGAATTAACAAAAGATGTGAATGATCTCTATAATAATGACAACTATAAAACACCAATGAAAGAAATTGAACCAAAGACATGAAAAAATATTCCATTTTCCTGGATTGGAAGAATCAACATTAGTACAATGTCCATGCTATCCAAAAATGTCTACAGATTTAAAGCAACCCCTATCAAAATACCAAATGCATTCTTCACAGAAAAAGAAAACATTATCCTAAAATTTATATGCAATCACAAAATATTTAGCATAGTCACAGCTAAGTAAGTAAAAAACAACAGCAACAACAAACCAGAGGAATCAAATTACCTGATTTCAAATTATACTACATAGCTTATAGTAACCAAAACAGAATGGTACTGGCATAAAAACAGACACATAGATCAATGGAACAGAATAGATAACCCAAAAACAAATCTACAAACCTGCAGTAAACTAATTTTTTACAATGGTGCCAAGAACATATGCCAGAGAAAAGGCAATCTCTTCAATAAATGTGCTGAGAAAATTGGATATCCATATGGAGAAGAAGGAAGCTTGAACCCTGTCTCTCATGGTATACAAAAATAAAATTAAAATAGATTAAATACTTTAAGATCTCAAACTTTGAATCTACTGCAAGAAAACTTTGGAAAAATTCTTCAAGACATTAGTCTGTGCAAAGATTTACTGAGTAATACACCACAAGCACAGGCAACCAAAGCAAGTGTAGACAAATTGGATGACATCAAGTTAATACACTTCTGCATAGCAAAGAAAATAATCAACAAAGTGAAGAGACAACTCATAGAAAGGGAAAAAATATTTGCAAACTCCCCAACTGGCAATGGATTAATAACCAGTATATACATATACTGGTTTTATACTATATATATACACACATACATGTATATAAAAGGAACTCAAACAGCTTTATAGGAAAATATCTAATAATTCAACCAAAAATGAAGAAAATATTTAAATACACATTTCTCAAAAGAAGACATACAAATAGCATGCAGGCATATGAAAACGTGCTCACCATCCCTGATCATCAGAAAAATGCAAATCAAAACCACAATGAGGTATCATTTCACCCCAGGTAAAATGGCTTATTTCAAAAGACAGGCAATAGCAAATGCTGGCAAGGATGTGGAGAAAAGAGAATCCTCATACACTGTTGATTGGAATGTAAATTACCACAGCCATTATGAAGAAACAGCATGGAGGTTCCATAAAAAACATTAAAAATAGAGCTACCATATGACCCAGCAATCTTACTGCTGGACATACATTCAAAAATAAGGAAAGTCAGTATGTAAAAGAGATATCTGCATTCCCATGTTTGTTGCAGTACCACTCACAATAGCCAAGATTTGGAATCAACCTAAGTGCCATCAAAAGAGTGATGGATAATAAAACGGGGGAACTTATAAAAAAAAAAAAAGGTGCATGAAAAATGAGATTCAGGCATTTGTGAGGACATGGATGGATCTAGAGATAATTATGTTGAGTGAAATAAGACAGGAATGGAAAGAAAATCGTCTCATGTTCTCACCTATTTGTGGGATTTAAAAATAAAAATAATTGTACTCATGGACAGAGAGGGTAGAAGGATAGTTAACTAGATGCTCGAAAGAGTAGCTGATGGATTTGATATTAGGTGTGTGATATGGTTTGGGTCTAGGTCTCCACCCAAATCTCACGTAGATTTGTAATTCTAAAGTTGGTAGAGGGGCCTAGTGGGAGGTGATTGAATCATTGGGAACTATTTTCTCCTTGCTTTTCTCATGACAGTGAGTGAGTTTTCATGAGATCTGGTTGTTTAAAAGTCTGTAGCACCTCCTCCTGCTCCCTCTTTCTCCTGCTCTGGCCATGTAAGACATGTCTCCTTCATCTTCACCTTCTGCCATGATTTTAAGTTCCCTGAGGCATCCCAAGCCATGCTTCCTGTACAGCCTAAAGAACCATGAGCCAATTAAATCTCTTTTCTTTATAAATTACCTGGTCTCAGTTTCTTATAGCAAAGCAAGAATGGACTCACATTGCTCAATACAGAAAAATCAGAGTTAGAAAGTCAGGCATTCCTATAAAGATACCTGAAAATGCGAAGCCCACTTTGGAACCTAGTAATGGGCAGAGGTTGGAACAGTTTGGAGGGCTCAAAAGAAGACAGGAAAATGAGAGAAAATTTGGAACTTCCTTTAGACTTATTAAATTGTTGTGACCAAAATGCTGATAGTGATATGGACAAAGAAGTCCAGGCTGAGATGGTCTCAGATGAAGATGAGGATCGTGTTGCGAACTGGAGTAAAAGTCATCCTTTCTATGATTTAGCAAAGAGCCTGGAAGCATCGTGTCCCTGCTCTAGGTATCTGTGGAACTTTGAAGTTGACAGAGATGATTTATAGTATCTGGCAGAAGAAATTTTCAAGCTGCAAAATGTTCAAGAAGTGACTGGCAGCTTCTAACAACATGCGCTCATATGCATTAGCAATGAAATGATCTGAAACTGGAACATATATTTAAAAGGAAAGTACAGCATAAAAGTTTGGAAAATTTGAAATCTGAACAAATTGTCAGAAAGGAAAATTCATTTTCTGGGAAAGAATTTAAGCCTGCTAGAGAAATTTGCATAAGTAAAGAGGAGCTGAAAGAATAGCAAAGACAATGGGGAAAACACCTTGAAGGAACTTCAGAAACCTTCGTGGCAGCCCCTGCCATCTCAGGCCCAGAGGCCTAAGAGGAAACATTGGTTTTGTGGGCCAGGCCCAATGCTCTGCTTCACTGTGCAACCTTGGGGCACTGCTGCCTCTATCCCCGTTCCTTCAGCTCCCACTGTGGCTCAAAGGGCTCCAGGTCCATCCAGACCACTGCTTTAAAGGGTGCAAGCCATAAGCCTTGATGGCTTTCACATGGTGTTAAACCTGTGGGTTCACAGAGGGCAAGAGTTAAGGCTTGGAAGCCACTGCCTAGATTTCAGAGGATGTATAGAAATGCCTGGATGTCCAGGCAGAGGTCTGCTGAAGGGGCAGAGCCCTCATGGAGAACCTCTACTAGAGCAGTGTGAAGAGGAAATGTGGGATTGGAGCCCATACATAGAGTTTCCACTGGAGAACTGCCTAGTGGAGCTATGAGAAGAGGGCAACCATCTTCCAGACCTCAGAATGGTAGAACTGCCAACAGCTTGCACTGTGCACCTGAAAAAGCCACAGACACTCAATGCCAGCCCAAGAAGCAGCCAAAGTGTCTTTACCCTGAAGAGCAACAGGAGTGGAGATGTCCAAGGCTTTGGGAGCCCACCCCTTGAATTAGTATGGCCTGGATGTGAGACATGGAGTTAAGGGAGATCATTTTGGAGTTTTAAGATTTGATGATTGCCTGGCTGGGTTTCAGACTTGCATGGAACCTGTAGCCCCTTTGTTCGGGCTGATTTGTCCCTTTTGGAATAGGTGTATTTACCCAATGCCTGTACCCCCATTGTATCTAAGAAGTAGCTAACTTGCTTTTGATTTTACAGGTTCATAGGCTGAAGGGACTTTCTTTGTCTCAGATAAGACTTTAGACTTTGGACTTTTGAGTTAATGCTGGATTGAGTTAAGACTTGGAAAGGCATAATTGTGTTTTGAAATGTGAGAAGGACATGAGATTTAGGGAGAACCAGGGGTGGAATGATAGGGTTTGTGTCTGTGTTCCTGTCCAAATCTCATGTCAAATTTTAATCATAATGTTGAAGGAGGGGCTGAGTGAAAGGTGATTGGATCATGGGGGTGGATATACCCCTTGTTTTTTTTTATAGTGAGTGAGTTTTCACAATATCTGTCTGTTTGAAGATGTATATCCCTATTCTACCCCCTCCTCCTGTTTTGACCATGTATGATGTACCTCTTTCATCTTCACCTTCCACCATGATGGTAAGTTTTTGGGGGCCTTCCAAGCCGTGCTTCCTGCCTGCAGAACTGTAAGCCAATTAAACCTCTTTTCTTCATAAATTACCCAGTTTCATTTTTTATAGCAATGAGAGAATGGACTAATACAAGGTTACAGAGAGGTAGCAAGAATGACTTTGAGGATTTTGGCCTGAACAGATGGGTGATTAGATGTTATTTACTATGCTGGACAATGCTTCAGGGTAAGAAAGTTTTATTGTTGTTTTTTGTTTTTTGTGTGTGTTTGTGGTGGTGAAATAACAAATTTACAATGAGACTCTTCCAATCCTTCTAAAATCTTTGTAAGTATTTTCCCATATTACATCTCGTATTTTTAAACAACAACAAAAAAAAAAAATGAAAAGAGTATTTACATTCCAAAAGTGTTAAGAGAATCATATAGATCTGCTTTCCTATTAAAATACTGTATGAAAACAAAACTCTATTTACCAAATTCTGGAAAGGAAATTAAAAACAAATTAAGACCTAAAAAAATACACTAAAATCATACTACATAAGTATGTAAAGTATATATATTTATGTTGGGCTCCCTAAAAGCATACGCTGGAATGGGAAATTTTTTTTTAAGGGGTGCTTATAGGGGATACCTATAAGGAAGTGAGGGAGGCAGGATAGGAAAATAAAAGAGGTTATGCAAAGATGTGTTTTCCAGATGAAGTCCAGCCTCAGTCTGATCCCACAGGGAAATCTGAAATGCAAATTTTACCTCACATTTGGCCCCATTGTCTTTTGAGGCAAGGGTGTGAGCTTTTATACTCCTGTTCCACTAATTAAGTGCCGACCTGGGTGGAAGACACAACTCAGTCACTTCTGCTGGAGTTGGCTCCAATCTTTCAAAGACAATCTTCCAGTTAGGGTTGTAAATAAGAGTTGTTAGCAGCACAGGCAGTAGCTGTGAAAAGGTATTTCCAGACTGTCAACAAAGGCTGCTACAAAAGCTAAAGATAATTCAGTTAAGAGAAAATATATGGAAGAAATAACTCTACTAGAAAAGAAAAAAAATAATTAAAATGATAATGTAGTATCTTTACTTTTCACCAATTACATTAACATATATTCGAAAATGTTTATTTGCATTACTGAAATGTGGCAAAGCAGGTTCACTTATACATTGCTAATATCATTGTAAATTATTAGAAATATTTTGGAAGTATGTATATTTGGAATCTTAGAATGCTTAATGCTTTCAATCTGACAGTACAACCTATGGCATTATTTACCTTAGTCAATAATTCAAAATATAAAAACTATCATGTGGATGAGGTTGTTCATCACAGTATTATTTATAGTAAGACGAATTGGAAAGAAATTTGAGTCTTTAACAATATAGAGTATCGCTACATAAATTTTTTGTACATTCACTGGACACACTATTTTTAATTATTAAAAACACAGTTTTGTAGGTTATATTGCAAAATAGAATAGTGCTTATTATACAAAATAAAATTAGAAAAAAAAAGCAGCATATGAAACCACAAGTGTGCTATGATTTCCATAATATCAGGGGCTACATTTGGGTGATTTTATTATGAGTGACTTATTTTTGTTTCTCAAATTGTCTGTTACGCATTTCTATTTCTATGATATAAGTAAGGCTATTTTAAAAGGAAAAAAGAATTATCTTTTAAAAATAATGTATGGTTCTTAGATGTTTAACCCCCGGACCTATTAGTGAGCAGTTAAAGATTTATTTATAAAACCTTTCCAAAATGGGTGGCTCAAACTAGCTTTATTTTTATAAGCACTGTACTGTGTGATGATGAAAAATAGGATGCTTTCTAGGTTCAATCTAGCATTTAGGGAGTTCTCACTTCTCTGAATGTTCACATTACTCTGTTAATGCACCTTCGTTCATTTAACCATTCAAAAACACTTCCACAGGTCTACCATGTGCAATATATTGTGGTCACTGTTAAAAACATAAAGCAAAATATGAGAGACTTTACCTTGAGGAGCTCATAGATCAGTGGAGGGAAAACAACTAAAATGGGGTAAGTGCTAGAGGAGAAATAAGACCAGATATTACTGGAACAAAGGAAAAAGAGCAAGGATGCTTAGGTGTCATGTCTTTGAATCGTTACAATTCTATTATCCAATGTCTCTATCACTGTATGTGTCTGATATAACAGTTCTTTCAGCACTCTCACTTGACAGCTTTCTGGGTGCATGATTCCATAAATAAGTTTTGTAATCAGAGAATATTCTAATTCTTTAACTTCATAATTTTCAGGTCAATGAGTACTTTTTTTCTAATATTCTATAACTGTTACCAGATGATTCTGATTCTCTATTTGTGTTTCTTGAAAATACTGTTGTCTTTCTATTAATATCATCTAAAGATACATGAAATGGCATTAAAATACTGTTAGATTAATAGCAAATGAAAGACTGAGACACAAAGAGAAGGGTAGGTTCTTTGGTTTGTAAGTCATAAAAGTAAAATTCAAGATTATTTTAAAAGTAGTTATTATATATGGGTTTAGAGTTAGGACGGAATTCAGGGTTGGTTGGATGCAGAGATGTGTGATACTACCAGGATTGCAGCTAGGTTTTTCAGTAATTCTCTTGGCTCCTCCCTTCTCTCATGTGGGCTTTATTCTCAGGTTGAGGACTCTCATTCCAGTGAGGCGTCAGACTGCAGCCCCCAGGTCTACACTCTTATGAGAGATGAGGGCAGCTTTCTTCCAAATATTGAACAAAAACTCTTATGATTAGACTTTCTCAGTCATGTTGTGATATGCTTAGGCTTTGTGTCCTCACCCAAATGATATCTCAAATTATAATCTCCATAATCCCCACATGTCAAGGGTGAAACCAGGTGGAGGTAATTGAATCATGTGGGCAGTTTCCACCATGCTGTTCTCATGATAATGAGTGAGTTCTTACGAGATCTGATGGTTTTATAAGGGGCTCTTCCTCCTTTGCTCAGCACTTCTCCTTCCTACTTCCTTGTGAAGAAGGTGCCTTGCTTCTCCTTCACCTCCCGCCATGATTATAAGTTTCCTGAGGCCTCCCCAGCCATGCTGAACTGTGAGTCAATTAAACCTCTTTGCTTTATGAATTATTCAGTCTCAGCCAGTTCTTTATAGCAGTATGAAAATGAACTAATACATATTGTAATCACCCAATGGGCTTACTTTGCCAGCTGCTCAGATAAAGCTGATTAACCAAGAAAGGGAAATTGCAATAGACAAAGAGTTGAGCTAGCTAACTGAGAGAACAGAGTTTTATTATTACTCAAATAATCTTCCTAAAAAATTCAGAGGATAGGGTTACTTAAGAATAGTTTGGTGGGCAGGGGGCTAGGAAATGGGGAATCCTGATTGGTTGAGTTGGGGATGAAATCATAGGGTGTTGAAGCTGTCCTCTTGCACTGAGTTGGTTCCTGAGGGTGGGGAGCATAAGACAAAAAATCAAATGAGCCAGTTTACCATTCTGAGTGATACCAACTTATCCAACAAAATTCTAGGTCTGAAAACTACCTTAAACACCAATCTTAGATTTTATAATAGTAATGTTATCTGTAAGGTCAATCGTGAGGTTAGGAATCTTGTGGCCTCTGACTGCATGACTCCTGAGCCGTAATTTCTAGTCTTCCAGGTAATTTGTTGGTTTCATAAAGGCAATTTTGTCCATAAGCAAGGAGGGGATGTGTTTTGGGTAGGGATCATTATATTTGTTTTAAAGTTAAACTATAAACTAAATTCCTCCCAAACTTAAGTTGGCCTACACACAGGTATGAACAAGGGACATTTGGAGGCTGGAGGCCAGATGGAGTTGGATAGTCCAGACTTCTTTCACTGCCATAATTTTTTCACTGTTATAATCTTTGCAAAGACAGTTTCTGTGTACCCACACTGCATAAGTAATATTGACAAAATAAATTACTTGAAAAAGTAAGTTCCCACTGTTGTTACTGGGTATAGCGTTAATCCAATCTATATTAAATAGCTATGACAAAATGGAAAGGGATGAAACAAATGATAGAGTGATGAGCAATCTGCCCAATAGAAGCTGACCTAATATATGATACGTACTATGTGTTCAATAAATATTTGTTTTACTTTACTTAGTTTCCTTTACACAGCTAATGCTTACAATTGTAAGCGGTAAAAAATCTATACAAAGGCTTTGATGCAAGAGGAAAAAAAGATATTCAAGGCAATAGCATTCTTTATACAATGATGCATAAATGCAAAATATTAGTTACAACACTATGACTTGATTTATAAATTTTATCTTCACCTTGTATTTTAAAGCCAACACATTTTAAGTACAGAAGAAAAAGATTCTGAAAGAAGTGTGGAAAAAGGGTGGGCGACATAGTGTTTCCTAAGTGGAACATATTTTTAACCTGTTCTATCTACCATGCGTGGAAATTGTATTTCTGACTAGAATTTCTCAATTTGTTTTTCTATTTATGCATTTAAGCAATATTCTTTCTACCTTTCTACATCAAATTGAAATTTGACATATTGAATTTCCTTTGTTAAGTTTTTTTATGTTATATAATGGTCAATAGAGTTGTGAAGTCTATTCAACCATAGAAATGCCTGGCAACTCTCTGTATATGTGAGAATGCTTTTAGTACCACATTATTACTCAACATTCATTTTCCTGGAGTTTCCTGCTAATTGACTCTCCAATCATTAAGAAAAGAGTAGTCATTAGTTGATTGTACTTTTATTTTATCGATATAATTGCTTAAATGTGTCACTTATTATTTGCTTAAGGGTAAGATCAAATAAAACATTTTTTCACTCTTCCTGATGACCCAGTTCTGAAAACTTCAAGTCTAGGCAAATGTAGTATTTATAACAAATTCTTTTAGACAAGCACCTTCTGAAAAAGATGCAATCAATTTCAGCCTTTAGGAATTTTGAGCTATTAGGAAGTCTGGCATAGCACTAATAAAATAGAACTACTTAGAGTCAAATCTTATTTCTGATGCTGCTAAATGAGAACTTAAAGCTTAACATAATAGACAATTTAGCATATAAATGTTTCACATAAAAGCAAGATGCTGGCAGTT
Organism: Chlorocebus sabaeus; assembly: GCF_047675955.1. Lineage (NCBI taxonomy): Eukaryota > Metazoa > Chordata > Mammalia > Primates > Cercopithecidae > Chlorocebus > Chlorocebus sabaeus. The sequence goes on from NC_132933.1 coordinate 60,208,697, forward strand.
CAAAGCAGTAAATGCTAACCTTCAGGCAAGCTGTTAGTGAAGTGTTAAAGGCCCCTGAAATTTTAATGAATTAGCTTATACTAAGAATTTCCTATACTGACTATCTTTTCTGATTTTATCCATTCCTGCTCTAATGCCCAACTACAGAAGGAGAGATTTAAAAAGTTCATCCTGAATAATTGAACTTTTCATTGAATTATTTTCACAAGAGATTGAATGCATTCTTTTCCCCTTAATGTTTGTGTTTGCACCTGTCATCTATTCTGATAACTCCCTAAGTTCTAGTGGCAATCTATTCCCTAGGACCAAGAGAAGGAATGAATTATCTTTCTGAACTTGGAGAGCCACTTTCAGTACAAGCATAACACAGCATTTTTATAATCCAAATAATACAAATATGGCTGTATTTCTTCCTCATTTTTGTAAGCAGATATATGTCATGGTCACATCTACCCAGGAGAACTTTGCTAGCTGCTGTAACCCTCGGGGGAGATAAAAATATCTTGGTAGTGAACTTCATTGAAATGGAAACCCAGTTTAAAGTAGACTTCATCGGGTCTCCAGAGGAGATTCTTGCATGTGGATAGAAGCTCTGAAAACTCAAGGGCTTCCAAAATATAAAGAAGAAAAAAAAAAAGTCCATGCTCTCTGCAGCCATTCATGTTATTGTCTGACCCTTTCTTGTAAAATTTTTCTCTTGTTTGTCTGAGTCTTCGCCATCCTATTAGTTTCTTAACAATTTTACTGAACTTTGTGTCTTCTTCTCCATTGTCTTCGACTTCATACATTTAAATACTCTCTCACCTTTATCCTTTTCCCACTTTGCCCCTCTTTACTTTTTCTTTCTTTTCCTGTGTTTATTCCATTCACTCCCAGAGTGCTTCAGTTATACCTATGAAATTGACTCCAAATTGTATGTCAAGCCCTCTTTATAATTTGAGCTTTGGAAACCATTTTTAACTCCTCATACCTGAATAATTAATAAACTCAACGTTTTAAAACTTAGCATGTCATCTTTTATTTTTCTCTTTTTTTAAAATACATTTTTTCAACTTTTATTTTCTATTCAGGGGGTATATGTGTAGGTTTGTTACTCCGGTATATTGCCTATATTGCATAATGCTGAGTTGTGATTATGCATGATCCCACCACCCAGGTACCCAATAGACAGTTTTTCAACCCTTGCCCCCTGCCTTGTAATCCCCATTTTTATTGTTGCCATCTTTATATCCATGAGTACTCAATGTTTACCTCCCACTTATAAGTAAGAACATGTGGTATTTGGTTTTCTGTTCCTGTGCTTAATATAACAGCCTTCAACTGCATCCATGCTTCTGCAAAGGACATGATTTTATTATTTTTATGGCTGCATAGCATTCCATGGTGTATATGTACCACATTTTCTTTATCCAATCCACCATCGTGGACAGGTTGATTGGATGTGTTTGCTTTTGTGAAAAGTGTGATAATGAACATGTGAGTGTGTGCTTTTTGTAGAAAACTTTGTTTTCTTATGAATGTATACCCAATAATGGGATTGTTGGACTGAATGGTAGGTCAGTTTTAAGTTCTTACAGAAATATCCAAATTGCTTTTCACAGTGATTGAACTAATTTACATTTTCACTAACAGCATAAAAGCATTCCCTTTTCTCTGCAGTCTCTGTTTGTTGTTGAGATGGAGATTCACTGCTGGAGTGCAGTGGCATGATCTCGGCTTGCTGTAACCTCCACCTCCCAGGTTCAAGTGATTCGCCTGCCTCAGCCCCCACGTATCTAGGATTACATACGTGTGCAACCACACCTGGCAAATTTTTGCATTTTTAGTAGAGACGGGGTTTCACCATGTTGGCCAGGCTGGTCTCGAACTCCCGACTTCAAGCTATCTGCCCACCTCGGCATCCTGAAGTGCTGTAATTACAAGCATGAGCCACCGTGCCTGGACCTGTTGTTTTTTGACTTTTAATAGTAGCCATTCTGACTGGTGTGAGATAGTACCTTACTGTGGTTTTGATTTACATATCGCTAATAATTATTGATATTGGGCATTTTTTCATGTCTGTTGGATGCTCGTATGTCTTATTTTGAGAAATGTCGGTTCACATCATTTCCCCAGTTCTTTTTTTTTTTTTTTTTTTGTCTTTTGCTTGTTCAATTGTGTAAGTTCCTTATAAATTTTAGATATTAGATCATTGTCAGATACATAGTTTTAAAATATTTTTCCCCATTTTGTAGGTTGTCTGTTTACTCTGTTGGTAGTTTCTTTTTCTGTGCAGAAGCTGTTTAGTTTAATTGCATTCCATTTGTCATTGCTTGTTTTAGTTGCAAATACTTTACAGAACTTAATAATAAATTATTTCCCAAGGCTGGTCCAGAATGGTGTTTCTTAAGCTTCCTTTTAGGATTCTTACAGTTTCAGGTCTTACATTTAAATATTTAATCCATCTTGAGTTATTTTTTTGTATATGGTATAAGGAAGGGGTTGAGTTTTATTCTTCTGCATATGGCTAACTGGTTATACCAGCACAATTTATTGAATAGGGAGTCCTTATTCATCATTTATTCTTGTGGACTAGGTCAAACATCAGATGGCTGTAGGTGTGGAGCTTTATTTCTAGGTTCTCTATTCTGTCACTGGTCTATGTATCTGCTTTTGTAGCAGTAGCATGCTGTTTTGTTTACTGTAACCTTATAGTATAGTTTGGTAATGTAAAGTCTGGTAATGTGATGTCTCTGGCTTCGTTTTTTTTGTTTTTTGTTTCTTTTTTTGTTTGTTTGTTTGTTTTTGCTCAGGGTTCCTTTGGCTATACAGGATTTTCTCGCTTGTTTGTTTGTTTGTTTCACATAAATTTTAGAATAGTTTTTTTCCTAATTCTAGTTCTGTGAAAAATGACATTGGTAGTTTGATAGAAACAGTGTTGAATCTGTGCATTGCTTTGGGCAGTATGGCCATTTTAATGATATTGATTTTTCTTATCCATGTGCATGAAATATTTTTCCATTCATTTGCATCATCTATGTTTAGTAGTTCTCCTTGTGGAGATCTTTCACCTTAGATTGCAAGGGACTCAATAAGATCCAGCAAAAGTTTGAAAACCAACACAAAAAGTTCTAAAGCAATCAGGGAAATGAAGGAAAAGATAGACATTTTAAAAAGGAATTCATCAGAGCTTCTGGAATTGAAAAAACTAATGAGGAAATTTCAGAATACAATTGAAAGCTTTACCAATTGACTACATTTTTTAGAGTTTTAGGTTCACAGCAAAATTAAGTGGAAGGTACAGGGAGTTCCCATATACTCTGTGCACCATATATGCACTCTCTCTATCCTTATCAATATCCTCCATCACAGTGGTACATTTGTTACAATTGGTGAACATGCATTAAAACATCATTATCACCAGAGTACATAGTTTAAATTAGGGTTAACTCTTGGTGTTGGGTGTTCTATGGGTTTGGGCAAGTTTATTATGACATAGTTTCACCATCATAGTATTATTATTGAGTAGTTTTACTGCCCTAAAAATTATCTGTGCTCTTCCTATTGATCCCTCCCTGCCCTCTAACTCCTTGAAACCACTAATATTTTTACCATCTCAGTAGTATTGCCTTTTCCACATGTTAGAATCATAAAATATGTGGGAATCATAGAATATGTAGCCTTTTCAGGTTGGCCTCTTTCACTTAGTATTACACATTTAAGTTTCCTCCATGTCTTCTCATGGCTTGATAGCTCATTTATTTTTAGCCTTGGACAATATTTCAGTGTACGCATGTGTGGCAGTTTATTTATTCATCTATCTACTGAAGAGCATCTTGGTTGCATCTAAGTTCTGGTAATCATGAACAAATCTACTTCTAAACATCCATGGGCAGGTTTTTGTGTGGATGTACATTTCCAACTCTTTGGGTAAATACCAAAGAGTGTGATTGATAGATCATATGATAAGAGTATGTTTACTTTGGTACGAAACTGCCAAACTGTCTTCCTAAGTGGTGACACCATTTTGCATTCCCATCAGCAATGAATGAGAGTTCCTGTTCGTCCCCATCTTCACCTGTGGTGCTGTCAGTGTTCTGCATTTTGTCCAATCTAATAGGTGTGTAGTGGTATCTAATGATTGTTTTACTTTGCATTTCCCTGATGACATGTGATGGGGAATATCTTTTCATGTGTTTACGTGTCATCTGCATATTTTTTATGGAGGTATCTGTTAAGATCTTCATCAGTTTTTAGTGAGGTAATCTTTCTTTAAAAACCAGTAAACAATAGTCAAGTGCCAAGCAGTGTTCTAGGTGCTTTACATAAATTAAGGTGTACATTCTTGCACCAACCTTCTGAAGGTATTATTTTTTAATGTCATTCCTATTTTAGAGATGGAGAAACAGAGCTACAGAAAGTTTTAGTGGCTATCACAGCTGGCATATAGTAGAGCCAGGATTTTAGATTGAGCAATCTAGTGCTACAGTTAAGACTACTTTGCTTTGCTATATCTCATGATTTCCCTTACCACCTTTTTTTAAAAATGATTTTATTGTCATTATCCTCACACCAACCCTTATAATCAATTTTGATTTTTTTCACACCGCACCCAACTTCTCACATCAAATCAGTTGCAAGTAAACAAGTTTTGTACTTCTATCACTTCAGATTTGTTTTTCTTTTTCTTTTTTATTATCAGTAGCAGGACTCCTTTCCTGTCTCCAATTTAGGACTAAAGAGATTAATGTTTCTACAGCACAATTCTAATGCACTTTCTGATTTTTATTTACCATAGGGTGGAAAAAGACTTTCAATCTTTAATGTATAGCTCTCCACAATATGGGCCCTAACTACTTTTCTAAGATTATTTATTATATTTCTAATACACTAGCTCCGTATATCAGCCATACTGAACTGAACTATTCATTCCTGTGTCGAAACCTCCTCATTGAAGTCTATCCTTAATCTCAGAGCTCTTCATTTTCTGGTCCTCATGCACAGAAGTATAATCTGTTTGTTAATTCTTGACTTTACTAATTACAACTCAGCCACTAGCACTATTGATCACCAATATGCAGGGTCAGTCATGATCATTTTAGGTGTCAAAATTAGCAAACTAACTGATACATAAAGAGTGTTATTTCATGGTAAGAAATATAAATAATTAATAAAAAGAAATATAAATGGTCATAAACCAATGAAATATTCAACATTGTTTATAATAAAATAAATTTATGTTAAAACAATTGGCAAGGGTATTTGAGATAGTAAACCCCATAAATGTATGATAGTACTTACCATCTAAATTGCTTCAGCCTTTTGGAAATCAGTTTATGAATCTGAAACAAAGATAATAATAACAAACAAAGAGGAAATGTGTAAATATCCATCACTATGACAGTCATCAAATTAAACATGGTATATATGTTTTATTCAGTGTTATCCAATATTTAAAAATAACAAACTACATTTATATGTACTGAAATTGAAAGGTATCTAAGATAGATTGTCAAGTGGAAAAGCCAAGTTGCAGAATGATACACATCATATATGTTTCAATATATACAGACAAAATACCTGGTACCCTGTTACTATTGCCCTCTTGTATATATTCTTTTGAGAAACATCTATTCAAATATTTTGCCCATATTTTCATCTCATTATTTGTCTTTTTATTATTAAGTTATAAGAGTTATGATTTGCAAATATCTTCTCCTACACTTTTTCCCATTCTGTGGCCTATATTTTTACTTACTTGATGATATCATTTGTAGCACAAAAGTTTAATTTTGATGAAGTCCAGTTTATCTATTTTTTCTATGCTCATTCACAATAGGTACAGAAGAGTTCGGATTAGTAAAAGAGGCCTTGCTCTAATGTGCAAATACTTTTAAAGTCTATGCTTGTATTTTATTTAATAATATTCAAATAGCCAAAACAATTCACATGACCAAGGTGAAATTTAAAGGGTACAAATATAGATTTAACTTCTTAATGGTAGGAGCTACTTAATTTTGTGACTGATTGTGATAATCTATCACATCCTTTAAAAAGTGAGACTTCCACTGTGATTTTTCATCCCATAACTGACAACCAGGAAACTGATGCTTCTTTTAGCCCAGTTCACTATGCCTTTTTGGAAACTAGAAATCATGCTTTTGACTTTTCACTCTCAAGAGTCAAAAGAACAGCTATATTGCCTTTGGCTCATCTATAACTAGCTTGTCCTATTACCTACCACTAAGAATTCAACATGCTTTTAGAATGAACCACTTCAGATATAACATTTTCCTGTTACTATACCTTTTAAAGGATACCTATTTAGCTTGTCTCATAGTTATATATACTTTCCTCTGCTATTAGATTATAAGTAACTTTGACGGAGGAGATGATATATCATTTCTCTATCTATGATACTCTTTCACAAGATTCTTTCTCTTGTACTTTTCCAATATTTGTGGAAACCACTTGTCTTTTTATTCAGGTATATGGTTTGGGTATGCAGGTGTTTAATAATTATGTATTCACCACAATTACAGTTTAGATTAGGCTTGTGGGTGTTACTATAGATTCTCATACCTGCGCAAACTCCATTAATTACCAACTTCATTCAACAGACTGGTCTAGTAGGAAGATCCGACCACTGATCTTGAATTGTATATACAGCTCTTCTGTATGTTTACTTGAAGCTATCAACTCATTGTAGCTATATTCAGATGAGGGGCATATGAAAAACATTAGTGGGTTTCTAGTTCCTCTTTTCTAAAAGGAAATTTCTCCATTATTTGTTACTGATGACTCTCTCTTTCTCTTTCTCTCTCTACACAGTCATCCTCTGATATCCATCAGAGATTGCTTCTATAACCAATCCCCACAGATATGTTCCACAGGTACAAATATCCACAGGTGCTCACATTCCATATAAAATGATGAAATACTTGCATATAATCTATACACATACTTCCATGGGCTTTGAACATACTTCCACAAAGACCAGGATGATCTATTCAATCTGTGCTTTTCTGTCATGGTTGCACACAGAGGTAAAACTGCAAAGAAGGCAATTTTTCTTGCTCTCTCCATCTGTCTACCTGGAAGATTTCCTTCAGGCTATAGCCATTTCACTGGGGTCCAAATCAAGCATAGAATCACGAACTGAAGTTACAACATGAGAAGAAAACAAAGAAGGTCCAAATAAGGAATTTGTTTCAAAACTGTTCTTTCACACTTTTACAAATAACCCCAAATAAGGAACTATTTTTTCCCTCTAGGGCAGAAATATCATTAATTGACAATGTAGGCAAAAAGCAAGATTCTAACTGCATCAGGGTAGATAACCCTAACCTCAGATTGAGGTTCCAACAAAAGGGTAAAAAAATCTAAACCTAATATTTCTGGATCTCTCAGGCTTTGCGAGACATTTTTCTGCTGAATTTGACTGCTGTGTGCTTTCTTAAGTTTAAGAATCTATTTTCCCTTAATATTGCATATGTCTTACTCGGTGTCATCATTACCCAGATTCTCTTATGATCTATTTTTCTAATCCTAACAAATATGTTCTTAATTCATTACCTCATTTGAAGATAAATTTATTCATAACTACTTGATGTGTTTCCAACCCAAGTGTATCTGCATGTTAATAAAAATCAACATTCAATGCTTACAGGCAAATTATAAAATTTCAAGTGTTAGCTTCTCTGTAATCATTAGTCCTCTTTCTGACCCTCAAATTGCATCATTTAACTGCATCACTTGCAAAGTTTACTGACGAGACTATTCCATCATAACACACATAGCATTTTTAGTTGCTCTTATATTTGTTATTTTTTGCACATACAAAGATTCTTACGATTTGATCACCAGAGATTAATTAACATAGTTTTCTTTCATTATCTGTTTCATAGACATATTTATCTTTATAGAATGAACAGCTTTGCTCCAGGGCTAGTGGAAAATAAAGTTTTGTATGTATTAATTTTTGATGAGTCTCTGTTATCACTATTTCTTCATGGAAAATGTAGGAAAGCCTCTTAGGAAACTGAGAATGAGATGCAGTCTAGTTTAGTAAACATACACTTGGGCACTGAAATCAGGTAAAGATTGAAATTTTATCACTCGTTTTCATTAGAGGTATGACACTGAATAAGTCAATTAAACTCTCCTATACCTATAGGATAGTTTAATAAAGTAATGTATGTACAGTGCTTGGCACACAATAAAAACTCAGTAATTGCTCACCAAAACCAAGCAAAAACAGCCACAATGAAAATTTAGAGGGCACATGAATTTCATACCTTTGTTGAAAACCAGATTGTGTCATCAACCAATTAAACTTCATTGTCCACAGCTAAAATTATATTTGTACATTAATTGTATTTTATGAAAGTAAAAATTGAGATAGTTACTAGAACAATTCAGATTCTAGATATAAGTTATGTTGATTTTAAATGTTTACATTTTTCATATAAAATTTGTGTCAGAACATTGCCAATGTTTGTGTAAATCACAAACTCACTTTCATGGTTCAGTTTTCCATTCTTGATCATTCATTCAATAAATATTTATATACCATTTACTATGCATCATGACTGTATCAGTTACAAGTAGTATAAGGTTGCACAGTACATTGCTCCTTCCTTCAAGGAATGCAAGGTTTAGTAGAAGAGACACATATGTAAACAACTAATAAGAAAAAGTTGCATATATTCAAATTACTTATTACAGAAAGTGCAAATGACAAATGTCATAAAACAGGTTGACCTGATTCACGATAATGATTGTTGTAAAATAGTAAGATTCATAAAATTAGAGGTGGAGCAAGATAGTTGAAAAGAAAGCTCCACAGATTGTCCCCCTCTGCAAAGAAAACTATTTAACAAATATCTACACAGAAAAACCACCTTCACAAGAATCAAATGTCAGGTGAGCACTTATAGTAACTGGTTTTAACTTCATATAGCTGAAAGAGGCACTGAAGAGATAGAAAAAACAGTCCTGAGTGGCTGGAACCACCCCCACCCCCAGCAGCTTCAGCATGGTATGGAGAGTATCTCTGGACACTAGGGGAAAGAGAATAAAATTGTGAGGCATGGAACTCAGTGGTGTCCTATTAGAACAGAAAGGAAAATCAGACCAAACTCAGATGATGCCTGGCTACCAAGAGAGAATTTAAATCAGCCTTAGCCACAGGGGAATTGCTGATCTCTGAGGTCTGAATTGTGTACCTGCAAACCTCGCCATCAAGGGTTACAGTACTCTGTTTCTCCAAGTAAACTTGAAAGGTAGTCTAGGCTGTAAGGACTGCAATTCTTAGGTGAGTCCTAATGCTGAACTAAGCCCAGAGACAGTAAACTGGGGGGAAACATGACCTACTGAGACACAAGTCGGGGCAGCCCAAGGAGTGCTGACATCACCCCTCCCCTAACCCCAGGCTGCACATCTAACAGCTCCAAAAGATACTCATTCCTTATGCTTGAGGAGAGAAGAGGGAAGAATGGGGAGAACTTTGTCTTGTATCTTGGATACCAATTCAGCCACTGCAGAACAGGGCACTGGTCAGAGTCATGAGGCCGCTGTTACAGGCCCTAGTTCCCAGATGTCATTTCTAGACACATCCTGGGCCAAAAGGAAACCCACTGCCTTGAAAGAAATGACTCATTCCTAGCAGCATTCATCATCCGTTAACTGAAGAGCCCGTGGACTCTGTGTAACCACAAGTTTTACCTTTGTATTACATCAAGGTCCTTGAATGAGCCTCCAAGACTAGCTGGCTTCAGGTGAGACTCAGCACATTACCAGTATTGGTGGTTATGGGCCAAAACTCCTTCTACTTGAGAAAAGCAGAGGGAAAAGTAAAGGGGGCTTTGTCTTGCACCTTAGGTACCAGCAGAACCACAGAGGGCAGAGGAATAAGCAGGCTCTTTGGATCTCTGATTCTAACATGTGACACTTGGATGGCATTTCTGGACGTGTCCTGGGTCAGAGGGGAGCATACCACCATGCAGAATTGTCCCAGTTCAGGCAAAATTCACCACAAGCTGACTGAAGAGACCTTGGACCTTAAGATAATATCCAGGGTAGTCTGAGAGTACTCCACATGGCCTGAGGTGGAGATGGCTTCAGGGTGAGGCTCCTCTGCCTTTGGAAAGGGGAGAAAAGTGTGGAAGAACTACATCGTATGGTTTGAGTGCTAGCTCAGCTGAGATACAATAGAATGCCAGGTAGAATCCTAACATTTTTTACTCTAGCCCCTGATGCCGGGATGATACTTCTGGGCCTGGGGGATCTCACTTCCCAGAAGGGAGAGACACAGGCCTGGCTGGCTTTGCTGCCTGCTGATTATAAAGCCTCAGGGCCTTGAGGAAACATATGCAGTAGCTAGGGAGTGGTTACCCCTGGCCTTGGGAGAGACTCAGTGCTGTGCTGGTTTCAGCTCTGACCCAGTACAGTCATAGTGTTGGTGGGCATAAGGGTACACGAGTAAGTTCACGGTCTTTAGGAGATGCGTGAGGTTTAGGAGGTTCAGAACAGAGAAAGACTATATGTTTGGGAGAAAGTAAGAGAAGACAATAAAAGTTTCTTCTTGATAATCCAGAGAATTCTCTTGGATATTTTCTAATACCATCAAGGTTGTACCTCTATGAGTCTGCAAGAACGACAGCATTACTGTGCTTGATGTGCCCCCAAAAGCAAATAGAGCTTAGATCACAACATCCAAGTCCTTTTAAACATCTGGAAATCCCTCCCAAGAAGGAGGAGTACAAACATGTCTAGTAGTGAAGACTACAATAAATACATATATCTTCAATGCCCAGATATTGAAGAACATCTATCAACATTATCACCATCCAGGAAAACATGATCTCACCAAATGAACAAAGAAGGAATTCAGAATCCTATAAGACACACCTAACTGAAAGATAGAAACAATTAAAAATAATCAAGCAGAAATTCTAGAGCTGAAAATTGCAACTGGCATACTGAAGAATTCTTCAGCATCCTTTAGTAGCAGAATTGATCAAGCAGAAGAAAGAATTACTGAACCTAAAGACAGGCTGTTTGAAAACACACAGTAAGTGGAGATAAAAGAAAAAAATGAAGCATAGCTACAGGATCTGGAAAGTAGCCTTAAAACTGCAAACCTGAGAGCCATTGGCCTTATAGAGAAAGTAGAGAAGACAATGGGAGAAGAAAGTTTGTTCAAAAAGATAATAACAGAGAACTTCCCTAACCTAGAGAAAGATATCCGAGTAGAAAAACGTTATAGAACACCTAGCAGATTTAACACAAAAAGGACTACATTAAGACATTTGATAAACAGACTCAAATCTTGAGTTAATTTTTGTATAAGGTTAAGGAAGGGGTCCAGTTTCTGTTTTCTGCATATAGCTGGCCAGTTTTCCCAATACCATTTATTAAATAGGGAATCCTTTCCCCATTGCTTATTTTTGTCAAGTTTGTTAAAGATCAGATGGTTGTAGATGTATGGTGTTATTTCTGAGGCCTCTGTTCTGTTCCATTGGTCTATAGATCTGTTTTGGTACCAGTACCATGCTGTTTTGGTTATGTAGCCTTGTAGTATTGTTTGAAGTCACATAGCTTGATGCCTCCAGCTTTGTTCCTTTTGCTTAAGATTGTCTTGGTTATATGGGTGCTTTTTTGATTCCACATGAAATTTAAAGTAGTTATTTCCAGTTCTGCAAAGAAAGTCAATGGTAGCTTCATGGGAATTACATTGAATCTATAAATTACTTTGGGCACTATGGCCATTTTCATGATATTGATTCTTCCTATCCATGAGTATGGATGGTTTTCCAATTTTTGGGTCTTATTTACTTGAAGAGTGGTTTTGTAGTTCTGCTTGAAGAGGTCCTTCACGTCCCTTGTAAGTTGTATTTTATTCTCTTTGTAGCACTTGTGAATGGGAGTTCATTCATGATTTGGCTCTTTGCTTACTGATTATTGGTGTGTAGGAATGCTTATGATCTTTGTGCATTGATTTTGTATCCTGAGACTTTGCTGAAGTTACTTATCAGCTTAAGGATTTTTTGGACTGAGACGATGGGGTTTTCTAAATATACAATCATGTCATCTGCAAAGAGGGACAATTTGACTTCCCGTCTTCCTATTTGAATACCCCTTATTTCTTTCTCTTGCCTGATTGCCCGGGCCAGAATTGTCAATATTATGTTGAACAGGAGTGGTGAGAGAGGGCATCCTTGTCTTGTGCCAGCTCTCAAAGGGAATGCTTCCAGCCTTTGCCCATTCAGTATGATATTGGCTATGGGTTTTTCATAAATAGCTCTTATTATTTTGAGATATGCTCCATCAATACCTAGTTTATTGAGAGTTTTTAGCATGAAAGGATTTTGAATTTTATCGAAGGCCTTTTCTGCGTCTATTGAGATAATCATGTGTTTGTCGTTGGTTCTGTTCATGTGATGGATTATGCTTATCAATTTGCATATGTTGAACCATGCTTTCATCCCAGGGATGAAGTCAACTTGATCATGGTAGATATGCTTTTTGATATGCTGCTGGATTCGGTTCTCCTGTATTTTATTAAGAATTTACGCATTGATGTTCATTAGGGATATTGGCCTGAATTTTCTTTCTTTTTTTGTTGTGTCTCTGCCAGGTTTTGGTATCAGGATGTTTCCCAGAACTTAAAGTAAAATAAAAATAAATACATAAAATAAATTAATAAACAAACTCACAAACATCAAAGATAAAGAAAGGATCCTAAAAGCAGCAGGAAAAAAAAAAAAAAAAAAAAAAAAAGAAGTAACAAACAATGGAGCTCCAATATGTCTGGCAGCATTTCAGTGGAAACTTTATAGGCCAGAAGACAGTAGCACGACATATTTAAAGTACTAAAGAAAAAAAAAAAACTTTTACTCTTGAGTAGTATATCTGGTGAAATTATTCTTCAAACATGAAGGAGAAATAAAGCATTTAATGACTAAAAAATATTTCAAGATATAGTACAATAGGATATAAATAGAAACAACAAAAAGTTAAAAAGCAGGGGGATGAAGTTAAGGCATAGTTATTATTAGATTTTGTTTTTCTTGTTAATTTGTTTGCTTTTGCAAATAGTGCTAAGTTGTTATCAGTTTAAAATACCAGGGTTATAAAATAGCATTTGCAACCCTATTGATAATCTCAAAGCAAAATCAAACAATGGATACAAAAAATAAAAAGCAAGAAACTAAATCAGATTACCAGAGAAAATTACCTACACTAGAGGAAGACAGAAAGGAAAGTAAGAAGAAAGAGAAGACCACAAAAGAACCAGAATACAAATAACAAAATGGCAGGAGTAAGTGTTCATTCATCAACAATAACATTGAATGTAAATGGGTAAAGCTCTCCAAATAAAAGCCATAGGCTGGCTGAATGGATGAAAAACAAGAAGCATTTATCTGTTGCCTACAATAAACACACTTCACCTATAAAGACACATAGACTGAAAATAAAGGGATAGAAAAAGTTATTCCATACCATTGGAAACCAGAAACGAGCAGGACTCATGACACTTAGACAAAATAGATTTCAAAGCAAAAACTATAAGAAGGGACAAAAATAGTCACTATATAATAATAAAGGAGTCAATTCTGTAAGAGTACATAAAAAATTTAAATTTATATATACCCAACCCTGGAACACCCAGATACGTAAAATAAATGTTATTAGAGCTAAGGGGAAAGACAGACCTCAATACAATAATAGATGGAGATTTCAACAATCAACTGTCAGCATTTGACAGATCTTCCAGAGAGAAAATCAACAAACATCAGACTTAATTCATACTAAACCAAGTGACTCTAATAGATATTTATAGAATATTCCATCCAAGAGCTTCAAAATATACATTCAACATCATTTGATTATAAGCTCTCATTATGTCTTCTATAATTTTGGGTAAAAAAATTAACACTTCAATACTTGTTTTGATAACTTGTATAATCCAACAACTATTTATTAAATTTTTAATCTGCCAGGCAATGTGGTAGGTACTGGATTAAATAAGACAATGTAAATGATGCATTTGATACATGGCTGGTCCTCAATATAAGACAGCTATTTATTTATTTATTTATTTTTATTTTTTATTTTTTTTCATATATAGACACTTTTATTTTTCTTTTCAAACTGCAACACACTAAAGACAAGCCTAAGATAAGACAGCTATTTAAATGAGCCTCCTGTGTTAATACCAAAGTAACAACAATAAATGTATTAAATTTAAATAAATGTTAAAATGTATTAAATATTTTCTATTTGAGATATGTTCTATTACTTTGAATACTTACAATGGGCCAAAGGATATGGTTAATAGATATATTTGATGTGCTAATCAAGCATTTATCTTTATTACCTGGAAATGTTTCCCACAACTTCCAATAAAGGCACAGATTTATGTAGGATCCTTTGTATGAGGTGACCCTGGTCTCTAGTTACTGCCGAATGAACAAGTAACAGATACTTAACTCAAAATAAGCCAATCAGATTATCTCTGTCATTAATTGAAATAAAAGTCAAAATTTATTTAAAAATTGGTAAATACTGGAGGTGTAAGCTTATGAAGACTAAACTGTCAGTTATTTTAGCTATATGCATCCAAAAAGTCAATTCAGCATAGAGTAGCAGGAAAAGCAATAGCTGCAGAGAGGGAATCAGTGAGAACAGAATATGTGGCAGTTGGAAGACAGAATAGTGGTGAGGGGAGCTGGGAGAGGTATTCAGTGCAATTGGGTTGTGAAAATTCCTTATAGATTCCTATGATATTGTCTTTTCTTTTTTTTTTTTTAGCAATAAAGTATTTTTAATTAAGATATGCACCTTTTTTAGACATAATTCTATTACATACATATAGACTACAGCGTAAAGATAACTTTTATATGCAGTGGGAAACAAAAAAAAAAAAAAACATAGTATGGCTCTGGAACTAAATTCACAATACCTCCAAGGTATACCTGTATTTGTAAATTATATGCCTTGGTTTTAGCTTTTTATTGTGACCTTAAGTAATTCATCATTGAATGTAGAGCACAAATTCTGACAGCATGCTCTTAACCTGGAATAAAACTTCCTTTTCTGTGTTCCTAATTTCTTTTTTAAAATAATAAGACAGTCAAATCTTTAATTTCTCTAAATCTCAAGTAGGTTTTCTCTCTATCTAAACAATAGATTTTTTTTTTTAATTTATTTGTCTTTTCAATTTAAGCTAGTTTGGTACCTGTAACCAAACATGCTCTATTATAAGTAGGTTTACCTTGGCTTTTACAGATCAAGAAAAGTGATAACAAAATTTAAGTCAAATTTCTCTGAGTCACAAAGCTAGCATATGGCATAGATATGACTCAAAGCAAGATTTGCCTGGCCCCAAGACTTTTTTTCTTCTAACTCAATTGTACTGTTATCTACCTTTTCTGTATTGTATTTTGTTATAAGCAAAATAAGAATACTTTCTATTTTGTATGTCTCTTTTGAGGATTAGATGACATAATGTTTATAAAATGCATAGAAAAATGCTGGCATTTAGTAGCTGCTTAATAAATGTTATTTCTCTTCTCAGCTTTGAGTTGGGTAAAACAGGTATGGATATTCTCCTTATACAAGTAAGCTAACTGAAAGATGAAAGTGTCTCCCTAAAGTAACATAAGGCTCAAACACTTGTTTGTTTAAGTTGAACTGAATGTTTCCCCTAATGAAGCATGCTGCTTTTGATTAATAAAATGTTTAGCCTCCTAATTAAAAACAGAGACACAAGTATAAAGTTTAATTTCATATTTAGAAGCATAAAACTTGGAATATTGTTTGTTGTAAATGCTTACTTATCTCTCCTTGAATCTATCATTTAAATGGATGATCTAGAGGAAAAGTAACTGAAAAATATTTTTACCCTATCAAATATTTCACTGTTTTTAGTGATTACTATCTTGTTCCTTGCCTTTATATTTTAAATATTTAATGGATGAATAAAGATTGTATTTGTTCAAGGTAAACAACATGATAATTTGATACAAATGCATTGTATGATTACCACCCTCAAATTAATTAATGCATCTATTAGGTTGTACCTTAGACCCTCAGAACTTGTTCATCTTATAACTGAAAGTCAGTACCCTTGCACCAACATCTCACCATTTTTCCTTAATCTCCAGGCCCTGGAAATCACCATTCTTTCTGCTTCTGTAAGTTATATTCTTTTAGATTCCACATTTAAGTGAGATCATATAGTATTTGCCTTTCTGTGTCTTGCTAATTTCACTTAGAATAATGTCTTCCAGGTTCATCCCTGTTGTTGCAAATGGCAAGATTTCCTTCGTTTGCGTGGCTGAATAATATTTCATTATGTGTATGTACCACGATTTCTTCATTGATTCATTTGGCAGTGGATACTTAGGTTGTTTCCGTATGTTGGCTCTTGCAAACAATTCTGCAATGAACATGAGGGTGCAGCAATCTCTTTGAGATACTGACTGCTTTTCCTTTGGGTATATACCCAGAAGTGGAATTGCTATATTATCTGGTAGTTCTATTTTTAATTTTTTGAGAAACATCCATACTGTTTTCCATGACCGTATCAATTTACATTCCCATCAACAGTATACAAAGGTTCTCCTTCTACACACCCTCACCAACATGTATCTCTTGTCTTTTTGAAAATGGATATAATACTACTTGTGAGGTGATACTGCGGATTTGATTTGCATTTCCTTTTATAATTTTTTTAATTTATTATTTGTTGAGGTAAATATATATATATAGATAATTTGCAATGTTTACCATTTTTAAGTGTAAAGTTCAGTGGTGATAAATACATTTACGTTCCTCTGTTTCCCTTCATTCATCCCTCACCTTTCCCCTTCCAACCTCTAGTAACTACCAATCTACTTTATCTTTATGAGATATAGGTTTTTAGATCCCACACGAGTGATAACATGCAATATTTGTTTTCTGTGCTTGGCTTATTTCACTTCCACTTAATAGAATGACCCCTAGTTCCATATATGTTGCTGCAAATGGCAGGATTTCCTTTATTTTATCATTGAATATTATTTTTGTGTGTGTTTATATACGTGTAAATATATGTGTGTATAAAGATTAATATATACACATATATATGTGTATGTGTATATATTATGTATATATGCATATATATGTATATATGTGTATATATACATTTATATATCTTATATTGAGGACCTGCTGTGTATCAAATGCATTATTTACATTGTCTTATTTAATCCAGTACCTACCACATTGCCTGGCAGATTAAAAATTTAATAAACAGTTGTTGGATTATACAAGTTATCAAAACAAGTATTGAAGTGTAAACTTTATTACCCAAATGTATATATGTATACATATACATATATTACATATACATATACATCTATGTATACATGTATATATTACATATATACACACACATATATATATATTACATATATATACACACACATATATATGCCCTGATTTATTTATTCATTTATTTGTTGATGGAAACAGGTTGTTTCTATATCTTCGTTATTGCAAATAGTGCTGCAATGAATGCATTTCCTTTGGGTACATACCAATAAGTGGGATTGCTGTATGGAACGGAAGTTTTATTTCTCATTTTTGAGAAACTTCCACACTGTTTTCAATGACTGTACTAATTTGCATTCTCACCTACAGTGTACAAGGGTTCCCTTTTTTCACACCCTCATCAACACATCATCTCTTGTCTTTTTGATAATAGTCATTCTAACAGGCATGTTGTGATATCTCTGTGGTTTTGATTCGAGTTTCCCTGATAATTAGTGATAGTGGACACCTTTTCATTTACCTGTTGTCGTTTGTATGTCTTCTTAATTAGGTTATTTGATTTTTTTTTTTTTTTTTTTGCTATTGAGTTACTTGAGTTATTTATATACTTTGGATATTAAATGCTTATCGGATATATGGTTTGCAAACGTTTTCTCTCATTCTGTAGGTTTCCGTTTCATTTTGCTGACTGTTTGCTTTGCTGCGTAGAAGCTTTTTAGTTTGTTGTAGGGCTACTCGCTTATTTTTGCTTTTGCTTCCTGTGCTTCTGGTGTCACTTTAAAGAAATCCATTGCTGAGAAAAACGTCAAGGAACTTTTCTCTATGCTTTCTTCTAGGAGTTTTACAGTTTCTGACATTACACTTAAGCCTTTAATCAATTTCTAGTTAAATTTTGTATATGGTGTAAAAAATCGCCCAATTGGGAAAATAAGTAATTAACTTCTGTTTGCACATGAATGATGTTCTATATAAAAAACCCTAAACACTCCACCACAGAACTGTCAGAACTAATAAGTGAATTCAGTAAGGTTGAAAAATACAAAACTAACACACAAATATTCGTTATGTGTCTATACACTAACAAGAAACTGTCTGAAAATAAAAACCAAAAAAATCCCATTTATAACAGCATCACCAAAGAAGTGAAAGACCTGTACATTGAAAACCATAAAGCATTGGTAAAAGAAATGGAAGAAGGCACGAATAAATGGAAAGATAGTCTGCGTTCATGAATTGGAAGAATTAATATTGTTAAAAAGTCCATACTACTAAAAGTGATCTACAGATTCAACACAATCCCTATCAAAAGTCCAACGTCATTTTTTGCAGGAGTAGAAAAACAGTTTTAAAACTTGCATGGAACCACAACAGATCCTGAAAAGGCAAAGCAAATTCGAGAATAAAACACAGCTGGAGGCATCACACTTCATTTTTTCAAACTATATTAAACTATATTACAAAGTAATCAAAGAGTATTGTACAGGCATAAAAACAGACACATAGACCAATAGAAGAGAATAGAGAACCCAGAATTAAACCCAAAAAGCCATGTTTAATCAATCTTTCACAAGGTTGTCAAGGATACACAGTGAGGAAGGGAAATTTTCTTCAATAAATGGTGTTGGAAAATCTCGATATCCACATGGAAAAAGATAAAAGTGAACCCTTGTCTTATGCCATATAAATAATTAAATCATTTGCTTTCCCACATACTTTTCAAGAAAGAAATTTAAACCAATTTTCAAACAAAATAGAGGTTATTTAGCATTAGAATGAATTATCTATGTTTGCTGTACTCAACTTCAAATATATTACTACTAACTTTTTTTTTTTTGTTTGCATGTAGGCAAATCAAGGCCTTACACAATATGTTCAATTTTAAAAAATAATAAAAATGCTACTATTACAATATATTCACATTGAGTTGTATAAGATAATTTAATGCAATTAAAATTTCAAAATAAGTGGCCGGGCGCAGTGGCTCACACCTGTAATCCCAGCACTATGGGAGGCTAAGATGGGCGGATCACGAGGTCAGGAGATCGAGACTATCCTGGCTAACACAGTAAAACTCCGTCTCTACTAAAAATACAAAAAAAAAAAAAAAAAAAAAAATTAGCCGTGCGTGGTGGTGGATGCCTGTAGTCCCAGCTACTCAGGAGGCTGAGGCAGGAGAATGGCGTGAACCCGGGAGGCAGAGCTTGCAGTGAACTGAGATCGTGCTACTACACTCCAGCCTGGGTGACAGAGCAAAACTCTGTCTGGAAAAAAAAAAAAAAATCAAAATAAGTGAAAGAAAACACAAATTTAAAATATTTACACAAGCAAAATTAAAGATTCCTAGGCTCTGGGGATTTCCTTCTTAATATTAAAACATGCTTTGCTGGAAATATGGTAATATCAAAGACAATTTTATTATGGTTCCTCTAAAATTCACAGTTGCTGATTGTTTGTTATACTTAAGGAATCAAAGTTAAATGGTGATACAAGATTAATTTTAAATCCCAATTGTTACAAACAAACAGGTATCAGCAATCAAGTTATAGCTTTAAAAATAAAATGCCATCACAAAATATTCAGTTTATTTGATTAAGAGCAGTGAAAACATTCATCTTTTAGAGCAGGAGTTAGCAAACATTTTCTGTAAAGGGGATGATAGTAACTGTTTCAAATTTTATAGACCACACTGTCTCTGTTGCAAACTATTATTTATCTCTGTCATTGTAGTGTGAAAATAAACAGACACAATACATAAATGAATGGACATGGATATGTTCTAATAAAATTATATTTTTTTACATAAAATTCGAATTTCATATAATTTTAATGTGTCAAAAAATGTTCTTTAAGAGCTTTTTCTTCAACCACTTAAAGATGTAACAGTCATTCTTAGATTGAAGACTGCAGAAAAATAAGTAGAAGGCCAGATTTAGTCTGTGGCTATAGTTTTCTGGCCCTTTTTTTAGGTAACTTTTGCTGCCCGTAGCTGGACATCCTCTATTAAGTGAAACAGCAGCTGATGAAAATTATTATAATTTCATACAACTAACCATAAAGAATAATTTATAAGGATGCTAGCATCTCATTAAGTTATAATAGTAAATAAAGTGGAGATATGACTATAGTCCCAAGGCTAGCAACAGCTCCCTAATAAGAACACAAAAAACCTAATTGTAAACTTCTGTTTTTCTATGAAATAGCATGGGTAATAGAAATTTCTAGACCTTTTATATTTTTACTACAGCCAAAATTTAAAATATTTTCCTGAAGACATTTTAGAGAAGCTGCCAACATATAGAAAAATTAACTAATTCACACACCATTTCTTCTTCTCAATTTTCATGAAAATGCTAATAAGTGATATACGTATAAAGAGAAATTGAATTAAATGTCCAGATATATTTATCATGAGGTCACACAACTGATCAAAAGTGGGCTATGTCTAAATATATCTGTAGCAAAACATTAAACCATTATGCAACACTTTTAGAAGATTTTTTTTTATGCTATGTGCTGATCAGGAATAACTAATTTTTGTTCCAGTATCAAGCAATCTTATGACCTCATTTACTTAAAGCAATGAAAGTTTATTTTTTTCCTCATAATAGTACATGTGTTTCACAAGTTGGCTAGGAGCTGTGTTACATTTTATCTACCCTGAGACCTAGGCTTAAAAGAGGAGCTACCATTCAGGATGCTGCAAGCAATTGAGATGAAGGTAAAGAGAACATGGAAAAATGCACTACCTCCCAAAGATTTCACTAAGAGGTAAAATGCAACATGTCTCCTCACATTTCATTGGTTACAGTCAGTCTAGTGGCCCTGATGAACTTTGTGGGATTGGAGAAGTACAATCTCATTGTGTGACTGAACCTAATGCGGAGAGCCAAAGGTAAATGGTGAATAACAATAATGACTACCACAATCTGCCCTTTTGTTCACAGAAAATTCAACTCACTCTCTTTATTCACACAGAATATCATCACTACTTGCCCAGGGAGAGCAACACAGAAATCTCATCTGGTGACCGTGTGGAGCTCAAAATCCAAGATCTCTGAGTCAGGCACAGGATTCCCGATATCAGATCCAGATGTAACTCTTCCTTATCTGAAGATCTATGGAATATAAAAAAAAAATTATCTACCTCCCACAGATATACAATATACAGTGTTCAAAGAGACAAAATAATCCAAATAAATACCTTCATTAGGAAGGGGAAAGGATGGGAAACATACACATACTGGTTGTTAAAGCTTCTACCTATAACTGATATACATCAGTTCTGCTCATAGTTCATTGCCCAAGCCAAGTCACATGGCTTTACATAACTTAAAAGTATTTGATAAAATGCATTTCTAACACAACACTGGAAGTAAAAGATTATGAAATAGAGTAGAACACTCATGATTACCATAAATGTACACATAGGATTGTCTGAAACCACAATATCCATATTTTAAAAAGTGACTATTTTCTTCTATGTTCTGAAATGCAGGTTTTACTTGTCAAACTATGAGTATATCCAATATTTTGTTCAGGCCACAGGGAGAGGTGACAAGTTTACTTTATTACTTAAGGGCAGACGCAAATCAATTTTTACATCTTGTATTAGAGGTAGTATTTACAAAAGATGAAATGTTGTGATAATTACAACAAAGGAAACATCAAGTAAGTTTAAGGTGTACCATAAATTCACTTTTGTGTTTAGAAGAACATCGTATTATTCCGTATTTGATACATCTTGTTTCTAACATGTCAGAGTTTTCAAATTTCGTAAAGCATACAATTTCACTGTGCATAAAAATTACTATGAATCTTTAAAATGAAAGGGAGAGGGTAAGAAGAAAAAAAATTATCATGGGTCCTTGTTAAATATTCAGTTAGCCCTGTTCCTTATTAGGTCTGTGGTGAATTTAAAGAATCCACATGTTTAATAAGCATTTCTGATTCTTCTGAAGTAGGTGGTCTCTGAAAATGTCATTTAAAAATGTATGAAATGGAGTAACAAGAAGGTAATCAGGAATTTCTGAACTACTTTGCAATGAAAATCTATATCAATAATATAATTTATATCTCATATACCTAAATAAATAACTTACAGAACACAGTACACTTCATGCTAAAATAGATAAATCAGTTATGAGTAATATTAATTACTTACTGGAAAAAATGAATCACATTTGATTCTGATATATTAGGCTATTGAATTAAATATATCACCTTCTATATCAGATTCATCATGCACTGAGTAAGGTATATCATCTGCTGAATTAAGTCTCCTGCATAAATCTGATACATCACCTCTTGAACCAAAAATCTAACCCTCTAAATTACATACATAACTTGCCGAATCTAATATACTATCAATGAAATCAAAATGACCACCTACTAAGTCATGAGTTTTGAAATGACTATTTTAGGTTGCATATACCTTTAAAGAAGTAGTACAATGCCCTGCATCACTCTTAGTTTAGGTTTTACTTGAGTAAGCCCCTAGAGACCTTCATTTTGTTCTATAGAGTTTGATCAACTTTCTTCTACTTAGTGTGTCTAAGGCCACCAGTTACCAGGAGAAAAGGGAAATATATCTCTGCATAAACTATGAAAATATACATACAATATATGTATATATAATATATATAATAAAAATATAAGTATACATATTTAGCTAAGTAATCTAAACAAATATAATATTCACTGAGTTGTATTTACTGTTGCTACTCCTGTGTTATGCAAAGGCCATGCCTAAAATGAAAAGTTAGCAACTTGTCAGTTATCTGTTTATCAAGATCCATAGTGACATTCGAGTGGTCCGTAAACATCTTCTCGGTAAGCTTGTGGTGGGTTTCAAACTCAAATTGAGTGAAACCGTTGTTATTATCTGATGAATGTATTTAAATTTATAAATACAATTTTAATGTGGTGAAAGTCATAAATGTAAAAATAAATATGGTTGTAAATTGTAAACGAAGGCCTACAACATAGAGGCAGAATACAACATATGAAATCATACCTCATGGCCTTTGTATATCACACTTAATTATTTTCCCATTATGTAAACTATTTAGGCTTAGCATGAAGATCAGTAACATCTTGTTACTCTTGTGTGATCTTTGGTTATGTATAAAATTAGTGTATTTAAATAAAGTTATCATTCTAAGTATTTTCCCAACTATATCACCTGCTATATAATTATTCTGTTATAGTCAATGTTTCCATGATTTTTTAATTTGTGAACTATTTTCAAATATCATTTTAAATAAGAAACATGATCAACATTTTTATAAAAAATTAACTCAAGTGCAGCAATTTAATCGTTACTTACTCCCTTTTATTTTTGAAAAAAAATATATGTTTTATAGAAAAATAAAAATACAAGTAAGAAACTTTAAAATTACTAAAAATCAAATGACTGTTAGATTACCACTGTCATTACTCAGATATTCCCTATACAAATATATACATTGAACTCACATTCTTAAAGTCATTTTAACCGACATAGCAGTGTGAGGCTGATTTGAAGCATTAAAACTCAGCATATTTATATTTTGTTTGCTGAATTACTTCTCTTAGCAGTCTTGTGAGATAGGATAGAAAGGTCTCTTATTGTCTTTTCCATTTTATAGATGAAGTAGAAATAGAGACACATTTTCATGTTGGCACATTGACAACATTTTAAATAGGCTGTTTGATCTGTTAAAATAAACTTTTATACATGATTAAAGTATAAAAACTCAAAATGAATCATTTATAATTGTATATCAAGCCCAATATTCTTTGCCCTTCACCAGGTTTTGTGGGTTTAAAAATATTCTGTTTAGCTTATTTCTTTATAATAAGTGTAAGAATACTGACCTTCACTTCATCTTTCGAATTAACTCCATAGGCCAACCTTAATGCTACCATAGCTTTATGTCACTTTGTAGCCATTTTCTTCTAGTCTATGGGTTCTCTGAACCCCTCTTGTATTACTTGAGAAATGTAGCACTGGGTCTATGTCACGATTAGTGGAAACCAGTGGCATGAGATATTAGAATTCAAAGCACTAGTGGAAATATTCATCAACTCCTGTAAGATATTTTTTCAGGAATGGCAAGAAAAGGTAGTACATAATCTACCTATATAGAAAATAAATTACAGAGAGGGCTGACATAGACAGACATGGATCAAAGTGAAGACAACCAAAGTCAAATCCATACTAGCAATGACCTCTCTCTGTTAACCATTTTCCTGGACAAAAATAACCTGTTTCGATTGGATCAATTTGCTTTCTTATCCCATTTTTTAGTCCTCAAGGTTAACATTGAAATTGCACATCAGCTGAGTGTTTGAAATGTCCCTGGATTCCCAGAAGATGAAATACTATAGAATATTTGAACATAATGCTGAGTCAGCTGGGAAGGTCAATAGAATGAGTTAGAATACTTGGTTCCCTTTTTAACATGAAGGAATGTTAAATTTTACTGAAAGCATTTTCTGCATCTATTGAGATAGTCTTTCTGTTGCTGTTGTTTTAGGTTTTGTGCGTTTTGTTTTTTGGGTTTTGATGGGCTTTTTTGAGACAGGGTCTTACTCTGTCGCCCAGGCTGGAGTGCTATGGCACAGTCTCACGTCACTGTAGCCTCAGCCTCCTGGGCTCAAGTGATCCTCCCACCTCAGTCTTTGGAGTAGCTGGGATGACAGGCTCACACCACCACACCCAGCTAATTTTTGCATTTTTGTAGAGACAGAGATTTGTCATGTTGCCCAGGGTGGTCTCTAATTGGCTGAGCTCAAGCTATATGCCCACCTTGGCTTCTCAAAGTGCTGGGATTACAGGCATGAACATGGCTGGCCTGAACATGTGGTTTTTGTCTTTAGTTCTGTTTATGTGATGAGTCACATATATTGATTTGTGTATATTGAATGAACCTTGCATTCCAAGGATAAAGCCTACTCGATTATGGTGGATTAGTTTTTTAATTTGCTGCTGAATTCCCTTTGCTAGTATTTTGTTAAAGATTTTCACGTCGATGTTCATCAAGGATATTGGCTTGAATTTTTCCTTTGTTGTTGTGTTTCTGCCAGATACTGTTATCAGGATGATGCTGGACTCATAGAAGGAATTGGAGAGGAGTCTCTCCTCAGTTTTTTTGGAATAGTTTCAGTAGGAATGATACTAGCTCTTCTTTCTATGTCTGGTAGAATTCAGCTGTGAATCTATCTGGTCCTGGGCTGTTTTTTGTTGTTGTTGTTGTTGTTTCGATTGGTAGGCTATTTATTACTGATTCAATTTGAGAGCTTGTTGTTGGTCTGTTCAGAGAATCCATTTCTTTCTGGTTCAGTCTTGGAAGGATGTATGTTTCAAGGAATGTATCCATTTCTTCTAGATTTTCTAGTGTGTGTGTATAGAGGTGTTCATAGCAGTATCTGATAGTTATTTGTATTTCTGTGAGGTCGGTGTAATATTCCCTTTGTCATTTCTAATTGTATTTATTGGGATCCTCTCTCTTTTCTCCTTTATCAGTAGAGCTAGCAGTCTATCTATCTTATTAATTTTTTCAAAAAGTCAAATCCTGGATTTGTTGATCTTTGAGTGTATTTTGTGTCTCAGTCTCCTTCAGTTGAACTCTAATTTTAGTTATTTCTTGTCTTCTGTTAGATTTGGGGTTAGTGTGCTCTTGTTTCTCTACTTCTTTTAGTTGTGATGTTAGGTGGTTAATTCGATTTTTTTTTTTTTTAATCTTGATGTGGGTGCTCAGTGCTATAAATTTCCCTCTTAAAACTGCTGTAGCGGTGTCCCTGAGAATCTGTTATCTTTACCTTGTTCTCATTAGCTACAAATAACTTCTTGATTTCTGCCTTAATTTCATCAATTATCCAAAAGCCATTCAGGAGCAGGTTGCGTAATTTCCAAGTAATTGTACAGTTTTGAGCTATTTTCTTAATGTTAATTGCCAACTTGATTACACTATGGTTGAAAAGAGTGGTTGTTGTGATTTTGGTTCTTTTGCATTTTCTGAGGATTGTTCCATGTCCGAATGATTGGTTAATTTTAGAGTATGTGCCATGTGGTGATGAGAAAAATGTATATTCTGTGTTTTGTGGTGGGGAGTTCTACAGATGTCTATCAGTTTCATTTGTCCAGGGTTGAGTTTAGATCTTTAATATCTATGTTAATTTTATGCCTCAATGATCTAATACTCAGAAAACTAGGTATTGAAGGAACATACATGAAAATAATAAGAGCCATCTATGACAGATCTACAACCAACATCATACTGAATGGACAAAGCTGGAAGCATTCCTCCTGAAAGCTAGCAAAAGTCAAGGATGCCCTCTCTCACCACTCCTATTCAATGTAATATTGGAAGACCTGACCAGCACAATCAGGCAAGAGAAAGAAATAAAGGGCCTCCAAATAGGAAGAGAGAAAGTAAAAATATCCCTGTTTGTGGATGGTATGATTCCATGTCTAGAAACCCCATAGTTTCTGTCCAATAGCTCCTTGAGCAGGTAAGCAACATCAGCAAAATTTTATGATACAGAATCAATGCACAAAAATCACTAGCATTTCTATATACCTACAACCAAACCAAGAGCCAAATCAGAACCATAAATCCATTCACAATTACCAAATAAATAAATAAAATAATAATAAAATGCCTAGGCATACAGCTAACCAGGGAGGTGAAATATCTCTGAAGTGAGAATTACAATCACTGTTGAAATAAATAAGAGATGACACAAACAAATAGAAACATATTCTATGCTTATGGATAGGAAGAATCAATATGATTAAAATGGCCATATTAAAGCAATTTACAGGTTCAATGCTATTCCTATCAAACTACCAATAACATTCTTTATAGAACTAGTGAAAAAAAAAAAACCTATTTTAAAATTAACATTGAACCAAAAAGAGCTTGAATAGCTAAGGCAATTTTAAGCAAAAAGAACAAAACGGGAAGCATCATGTTACCTGACTTCAAACTATATGACAGGACTATGGTAACCAAAAGAACATAGGTACTCGTACAAAAACAGACACATAGACCAATGGAACAGAATATAGAGCTTAGAAATAAGGCTGCACACCTACAACCATCGGATCTTCAATAAAATTGACTAAAACAACAATGGAGAAAGGATTCCCTATTCAATAAATAGTGCTGGGATAACTGACTAACCATATGCAGAAGATTGAAACTGGATGCTTTCCTTATACCATATACAAAAATCAACTCAAGATGGATTACAGACCTACATGTTAAACCCAAAACTATAAATCCCTGGAAGACAACCTAGGCAATACTATTCAGGACATAGAAACAAGCAAGGATTTTATAACAAAGATGCCAAAAGTAATTGCAACAAAAGCAGAAATGACAAATAGGTTCTAATTAAATGAAAGAACTTCTGCACAGGAAAAAAAAAAAAAAAAAAAAAAAGCTATGCATAGAAGAAACAGATGATCAACAGAATGTGAGAAAACTTTTGTAATTCATACATCTGAAAAATGTCTAATACCCAGCATCTGTAAGGAATTTAGACAAATTTACAAGGAAGAAACCAACAACCTCATTAAAAAGTGGACAAAGGACTTGAACACTTTTTTAAAGAAGACACATGTGTGGCCAAACAAGCATATGAAAGAAACTCAATATCACTAATCATTAGAGAATTGCAAATCAAAACCAAAATGAGATACCATCTCACACCAGGCAGAATGGCTATTACTGAAATATCAAAAAATAACAGATGCTTATGAGGTTGCAGAGAAAAGGGAATGCTTATACACCATTGATGGGAGTGTAAATTAGTTCAACCCTTGTGGAAGACGATGTGGTGATTTCTCAAGGACAGAAAGACAGAAATACCATTTGACCCAGCAATCCCATTACTGGATATATATCCAAAGGAATATAAATTGTTCTATCATAAGGACACATGCATACATATGTTGATTGCAGCACTATTCACAATAGCAAAGACATGGATTAAATCTAAATGCTAATCAACGGGATACTGGATAAAGAAAATGTAGTACTTATATCCCCTGGAATACTATGCATCCATAAAAAACAGAGAGTTCATATCCCTTGCAGGAAGATGGAAGAAGCTGGAGGCCATTATCCTCAGAAAACTTATGCAGTAACAGAAAATCAAACACTACATGTTCTCCCTTATAAGTGGAAGCTAAATGGTGAGAACACATGGACACAGAGAGAGGAACAACAGACACTGGGGCATACCTGATCGGGGAGGATGGGAGGAGGCAGAGGATCAGATAAAATAACTACTCGGTACTAGTATTGATACCTGGGTAACAAAGTAATCTGTACAACCAACATGAGTTTACCCAAGTAACAAACCTATGCATGTACCACTGAACCTAATACAAAAGCTTTTCTAAGAAAGAATATTTCATTCTTAATGTGGAACCCATAACTATATAGTCTTAAAGACATCATATCACTTTTCCTGGCCTCGTCTATTAGATACTATTACACATCTATTCATATCAAACATTATAGAATGTTATGAATGTTAATTATTTTCCATTAGGTAAAGATTTTGAGTTCTTATAAAGAAAGGGAGGAGATATATAAGAACAAAGACTACTTTTACTGTATTTATATTTTTAATTTTGTTTCAAGACAGGGTCTTGATCTATTATCCACGCTGGAGTTCAGTGGTGTATTAGCAGCTCACTGCAACGTCGAACTCCTGGGCTCTTGGCAGTACTTCCACCTCAGCTCCCCAAGTAGTTAGGGCTATACTCATGCACCACCATGTGTGGCTATTCTTTTTTCACCTTTTGTAGATATAGGGTCTTCCCTTTTGTAGAGGCTTGTCTTAAATTTGAGCCTCAAGCAAACCTCTCACCTTGGCCTCCCTAGTGCTAGGATTACAGAAGTGAGGCATCGTGTTTGACCCCAGGAACAAGGACTACCTTTAAAATAACATGACAGAAAAGATAAAACAGCCCGACAAAGTTTCAGTTGAAAATCAAATTTTTATAAATTCGATTCTTCTATTTTTCTGAACTTCTATAAAATTTCTCATAATTTGTAATGGGAGGGAGCATTAATTGAGAGAATGAAAAAACACCTGTGTAACTAGTGCTCAAAAAAAAAAAAAAAAGTATGTGTAAAAGACAAGGCTGGACAAATAGAGAGGGACAAATCAAACAAGGTGTTGGGAGCCATGCTAAAGATATTGTTCTTTAGCCTAAGACACAATTGGAAGTAATCGAGAAGTTTTAACCAGAAAAATAAAATGATCAGACTTGTATTAGGTTGGTTACCATCACTTTTAATGGCAAAAACCGTGATCACTTTTACACTAACCTAATATTTTATGAAGTTCATTCTGTTTGCAGTGTGGAAAGTTGATTTGCAGTGGACAAAAAGCAGATATAGTAAAACTAACGAGAAAATTACTACAGTAGTTCAGGTAAGAGATGATAGGGAATTTGTCTTAGATGCTATTAATGGAAATGATACAAAGTGGGCCAAATCATAGTTTCTTTGAATCCAGGGAGTCGGCAATGAGATATAGGAGAAATACAAAGAGATACATGAAATATCAATGTTCTTGGATTAGGGAGGTAGCTGATTTATGTGTATTTATTATTTTATGAATTAGCAAATAAATTAAAATAGAACAATACATAGAACAAGGCTGACAAGTTTTCATGAAGGAAAGATTGTGACTAATCTTATACTAAGCAACTGACACCCATGAGAAATAAGAAAGGAAACACAAAAAACTTTACTAAATAGAAAATGTGAATTTAATTGACAAACATATCTTAAGGTAACAGTCATTTCAATGCATGTAAATGGATTATAGTGATTACTGAAACAAAGAAAATATAGAGTTTTGATAAAAAGAGAAAGAATAACCAGATGTTCTTTTAAAGTACACAGAATAATCAGAAATAGAGGAGAAGAGAAAGAAATCCTAAGCAGTATGAATCAAGAAAAGCTAGGGGTGAGGCAGATATAATTTAGGGAAAAATAATGTTATGTTATGGTAAAAGGGATCATTGCACAAGGAGATACATCTATTATAAATATATATTCCTAAGAGTGCCAACTCTAAATGTGTTAATTAAAAAGCGACAGAACTTTAAGGAAACATAAACAATTTTAATTAGAGACTTTAACGCACTCTTCTAGAGAACCAAAAATGAAGATTTTTTAATATATGCTCTCTGCGTGTGCGCACATATAACTCTACAAACAGCTGAAAATTATTTTCAACCACACATAGAACTTTTAAAATAATAAACCATACATTTTGTCATATGGAAATTCTCTGTAAATTCCAAAAGATCGATAAAATGAAATAGCGTTGGACATCAATAGTAATGAAAGAATAGCTTAAAATCACAAGTTAGAAAATAAAATATTTAAAAATAACCCCTAGTTTTAAAAAAGAATCATACAAAATTACAATAAATAAATTTTTATGTGAGTGATAAGACACCGATTGAGAGAAATTGTGGGTCACAGAGAAGCAATAATTAGTGGAGAATGTGTACTCTTTGTGTTTTATAAACAAATAAGGATAATTTTTAAATTACTAATAATTTAGTTCAATATTTTAGAAAAATTGAAACTAAAATCAATGAAACTAATAGAATAAAAATAATAATGGGCAGAAATAATAGTAATAGTGATAATGATAATAAAACTCAGAAACGACTTTCTTCAAATTACAATATTTTCTTAAAAGAAGTAATAAAATTATTAGACTTCTCTCAAAAGTGTTTAATAAATTAGAAAAAAATACAAAAATAAATACAATCATAATAAAAAAGAAAATAGCTACAGACTCAACAGAATTCTAAGAGATAATAAGGAACAAAATTACCGACTATAACGTCAATGTGAAAACCTAGATTAAATGAATACATTTACAAAATAATATAAAATGGCAAAATTGGAAGAAGAAAAAAGGGACTTGAGTATATCTAGAAGCATCAAAAAATAGAAATAGTAGTCAAAACCTTTGTTCCTCAAAACACATGCCCAATGATTTTACAAGTGAGTTCTATCCAACTTTCAAGTAACAGTTAATCTATATTTTAACATATTTTCCTGAAAATACTTCAAAAAACTATACTTTCTCAGCTCTTTTCGTAATGCAAGTGTAGTATTTATTCCTAAAACAGATGTGAACAATTCAAGATTGAAAGCATATTGACCATTTAACTTATGAAAGTAAATGCAGTTAGCCAAGCTTGGTGGCACTTGCCTATAGTCTCAGCTACTCAGGAGGTGGAGGCAGGAGGGTCCCTTGAGCCCAGGAGCTCCCAGCTGCAGTGAGTTACAATCCCACCACTGTACTCCAGTCTGGGTAACAGAGCAAGATCCTCTCTCTAAAAACTAAATAATTCATTAAAAATAAAAAATAAAGTAAATACAAACATTCAAAAATAACCTACTGAATCGTACAATAGATTTTAAGAACTTGTGATTAATTATCATAAACACAAGGATATAGCTACAGTAGAAAATTAATAAATGTTGAGGATGGCAGAATAACAAAATAGGCTACCCTGGGCCTCCAGGAGAATGCAACCACTATTCTGAACTGCTTTGGCTCAGATTGTTATTGGAGAGAAAACAAAGCTCTGTCTTGTTAAGCCATTACATTTTTGTTGTTTGTTATGGAATCTAAACCTGTACCCTAACAATAGCCCCACTGTCTCCCAGATTCTGTTTAAACTGTCCTCATTGCCAGCTGGCTGAAAAGTGACACAGTACCAGAATCCCATTTTAGAGTTTGCTTCCTAGGCTTACACCTGCCACCAATTATGTTAATTATTTTCCCTAACCGACGGAGATGGGAATTAGCAAGCAGAAAATGTGTTGAAAAGTGAATTGAGATATCCAGGATTGAGTAGTGGGAGAAACTTAGCACAATTCCCTCATAACTGAGTTCTCAACAGATATTCAGGTAGTATATTCAGCAGATACTAACTCTGGATACGAGATGGCCCTTCAGCGTTGCTCCAGTTGAAACAAAGGCCTGGGCTTCTGTGTCCCTGCATTGGCCAGTCATTTACTGCAGACTGCTTCCTTATAGAAGGCATAATTTTAAGGGAAGCAGTTCTCTAAGGGCAATTGCAATTTCCCATGAGAAATGCAGCTGTGGCAAGCAAGTAGGGGATGGATGCAGCAGCCCTGAAGAGGGAATCTGCTCAGGGGATCATAATATTCACTGTAATGCTGTATCATAATACGGGGCTTCCATTTAATTATCTTCTCAACTACAAAGTATCTTACTTTGCTGGTGCAGAATTTAAAATGACCTGCAGAATTTAATGGGACCTTTTGTTTTTAAACATGTAAAAAAAATCAAATTCACTTAAGATAAATGCAAAATAAATTACAATGAGCTATTTTTGGAACTTTCGATAACCTACGGCCTTGGGTAGCATGTAGCGGTAATTTTACTCTAATATTCTGTGGAGGCTAAAGCAACTCCATCTTGGAAGTAATTTTACCATGTTGGCTTCTGATTAACCCCTGTTCTTGGAAGGCCTCTAAGATTTTCAAGTTATCTATTGTTTCTTGTGTAAGAGTGGAAACTTACCGTAAATCCTGCCCTTAGGCCAAATAACCTTAATGTTATCATACTTTAAATTGCCCTACATATGCTTTCTGAACCACCCCTCCCTTATGGTATACAAACCCTGGGTCTGGGGGGTAATGCTGCAGGAATCTACCATCTTGTCTCTCTGTCACCCAAGACACAGACATAGCTTCTATTTGTAAGTCCCTATTAAATGTCTCTTTCTAAGAAATTGCATTTGTCATTCTCTTTCTTCAGCCTCTCAGCTTCCTCAAACTGTGGGGTAGGTTTGCATAGAACTGCCTACCATGAAACATTATTTTGCTGGGACTATAAAATTTTACAGTTCCCTAGGCAGAATATCTGCATTGCTTTTACTCAGTAATTCATATAAAAATGTATTTAATAACTAAATCATGATGTTAGACTCACCAATAATTTATTGGATATCACATCAAAAACCCAGGCAAGAAAAGAAAAACAAAATTAGATTCCATCAAATATAAAAACTTTTGTGCCTCAAAACAACAGGTGGAAAGGCAACTCACAGAATGGAAAAAGTATTTTCAAATCATGTACTTGATGAGGAATTAATATCTAGAATATGTAAAGAACTCCTATAACAGGCAACAAAAGAAAAACAAAATTAGATTTCATCAAATATAAAAACTTTTGTGCCTCAAAACAACAAGTGGAAAGGCAACTCACAGAATGGGAAAAGTATTTTCAAATCATATACTTGATGAGGAATTAATATCTAGAATATGTAAAGAACTCCTATAACAGGCAACAAAAGAAAAACAAAATTAGATTTCATCAAATATAAAAACTTTTGTGCCTCAAAACAACAGTGGAAAGGCAACTCACAGAATGAGAAAATTATTTTCAAATCATATACTTGATGAGGAATTAATATCTAGAATACGTAAAGTACTTCTATAACTCCACAACAGAAAAACAAACAATTCAATTAAAAGTGGTTTGAATAGATATTTCTCCAAAGAATATACGTAAGTAGGCATATAGATTGCCATCAAAAACAAAAAGATGTTCAACATCACTGATTATTAGGGAAATGCAGATCAAAACTAGTATGAGATTCCCCTTCACACCCATTAGGTTAACTATTATCCGAAAAACAGAAAATAGCAAGTGTTGCTGAGGATGTGGAGAAATTAGAAGTCCTGTACATTCCTCGTGGTAATGTGCGGCTGTTGGGTAAAACCGTATGGTAGGTCCTCAAAAAGTTAAATTAGAATTACAATAAGATGAAGCAATTTTAATTATAGGTATGTACCTACAAAATTTGGAAGCGAGGACTAGAACAGATATTTGTATACCCATGGGCACCATTGCTGTTCACATTACGAATTATCCTTAAAATATGGTTAATGTATTTTATTTCTTACTATGTCACTTAGTATTTCTTTTTCTTTTATTCAGTGAATTGTTATTTATATTGATTCACATATTATCTATTTTTTCTTAATATTCTTTCTCATATCCTTTCTACTTTCCGAGTTCAACTTCATTCTTTCTGAGGTATATTTATCAGTAAGACTTTAATCAAGGATCTGTCTCGGTTTTTCTTTCGATAGCTTTTGCTATTGAAAATGTTATTTTTATTATAATTCTTCCTGTGGAGGCAATCTTTTATCTATATTTGTTGTTAAGATTTCCATTTTTTCTTTGATGTTCTGTAATTTCACTTTGCCATAATATTAAATTGCTATGTTAAATTATGTTCTTTTCCACAGAAATTTTTATGCTTTTTTAACCAGATTTGTGTCCTTTATCAGATTTTGAAAAAATTTAAAGTCACTATGTCTATAAATCTTACTGTTGCTCAAAAATCTATTCTAAGTGATCTGTTTATTTGATTTCCCTTTGATTAAATAGTCTTTGAATTTCTCTGTCCTGCCTTATGGCTAATTTCTTCAAAACCATATTTCAGTTTACTAATATCTCTTTAGATGTGGCTAATATACTATTTAGATCATCATTAATTTTTCCATTTCAACAACTTTATTTTTTTAAAGTAGGCCAGGTGTACTGGCCCCCACCTGTAATCCCAGCACTTTGGGAGGCTGAGGCAGGTGGATCATCTGGGTCAGGAATTCAAGACCGGCCTGGCCATCATGGCAAAACCCTGCCTCTACTAAAAATACAAAAACGTAGCCGGGCATGGTGGCATGTGCCTGAAATCCCAACTACTCGGGAGTCTGAGGCAGGAGAATTGCTTGAACCAGGGAGGCAGAGGTTGCAGTGAGCCGAGACTGCTTTGCTGCCCTCTAGCCTGGGCAACAGAGTGAGACTGCATCTCAAAAAGTAATAATAATTTAAAAAGTAATGTTTCACTTCAGTCTTTACTTTTGTTTCATTTTACATACAGTGAAATTCACATTTTATGGCCTACGGTTTTATGAGTTTTAACAATTGCATAGTCATGTAGCCATCACAATAATCAAAGTACAGATTAGTCCCGTAACTTCATATTTTCATTTCACTGCATTTGCTCGTTAATTTGTTCAAGTTTCCTAAAGATTCTGAATATTAGACTATTCTCAGATACATAGGTTGCGAATACTTTCTCCAATTCTGTATGTTGTCTGTTTACTCTGTTGATAGTTTCGTCTACTATGCAGAAGCTCTTTAGTTTAATTAGGTTTAGTTTGCTTTGCTTGCAATTGCTTTTGGCATCTTTGGCATGAAATCTTTGCTGTTTCCTATGTTCAGAATGGTATTGCTTAAGTTGTCTTCTAGAGTTTTCATAGTTTTGGGTTTACATTTAAATCTTTCATCCATCCTAAGTTGATTTTTGCAGATGGTGAAAGAAAATGTTCTAGTTTTATTCTTCTGCATATGGCTAGCACCGTTTATTGACTAGGGAGTCCTCTCCTCACTGATTGTTTTTGTCCACTTTGTTGAAGACCAGATGGTTGTAGGTGTACAACCTTATTTCTAAGCTCTATACTCTGTTCCATTGGTCTGCGTGGCTGTTTTTGTACCAATATGATGCTGTTTTTGTTACTGTAGCCTTGTAGCATAGCTTGATATCAGGTAGTATGATATCTCTGGCTTTCTTCATTTTGCTTAGGATTGCTTTGACTATGTAGGCTCTTTTTGGGTTCCATGTGAATTTTAAAATTGTTTTTTTTTCAAATTCTATGAAATGTGTCACTTGTAGTTTGATAGGAATAGCATTGAATCTGTAAATTGTGTTGGACAATATGGCCATTTTAATAATATTGCTTCTTTCTATCCATGAGCATGGAATGTCTTTCCATTTCTTTGTGTTGTCTGATTTATTTGAGCAGTATTTTGTAATTCTTCTAGAGATGTTTCACCTCTCTGGTTAGTTGTATTCCTGAGTATTTTATTCTCCTTGTGACTATCGTGAAAGTGAGTTCATTCTTATTTTGGCTCTCAGCTTCGACATTGTTGTATAGAAATGCTACTAACTTTTGTACATTGATTTTGTTTCCTGAAACTTTGCTGAAGTTATTGATCAGATCTAGGGCTTTTGTACAGGACCTGTGGGATTTTCTAGGTATAAAATCACATTATCTACGAAGAGAGATAGTTTGATTTCCTCTCTTCTTATTTGGATGCCTTTTATTTCTTGCTCTGACCTGATTGCTCTGTCTAAGACTTCCAACACTGTGTTGAATAGGAGTGGTGAGAGAGGGCATTCTTGCCTTGTTCAGGTTTTCAAGGGGAATGCTTCTAGATTTTGCTCATTCAGTATGATGTTGGCTTTGAGTTTGTCATAGATGACCCTTAATATTTTGAGTTATATTGCCTCAATGCCTAGTTCATTGAGAGCTTTTAACAAAAAGGGATGTTGAATTTTATCAAAAGTCTTTTGTGTGTCTCTTGAGATGATCATGTGGCTTTTGTTTTTAGTTATATTTGTGTGATTAATCAAATTCGATTTGCATGTGTTGAGCCAAACTTGCATCCCAGGAATAAAGCCTGCTTGATGGTGGTGGGTTAGCTTTTCGATGTGTTTCTGGATTCAGTTTGCAAGTATTTTGTTAAGAATATTTGAATTTATTTTCATCAGGGATATTGGCCCAATTTTTTTTTTTCTTCTGTATCTGTCAGATTATGGTATCAGAATAATACTGACCTCATAGAATGAGTTAGGTAGGGCTCCCTCCTTCTCGAGCTTTTGGAATAGTTTCGGTAGGATTCATGCCAGTTCTTCTTTTTACATCTGGTAGATTTCAGTTATGAATCTGTTTGGTTGAGTGGTTTTTCTGATTGGTAAGCTTTTTATTACTGATTCCGTTTTGGAGGTTGCTATCGGTCTGCTCAGAGTTTCAATTTGTTCCTGGGAGATTGTATGCTTTCAGGAATTAATCCGTTTATTCTTGGTTTTCTAGTTTCTGTGCATAGAGGTGTTCATAATAGTCTCTGAGGGTTTTATATGCATATATTTATATGTGGTTGTTGCTAATGTCACCTTTGTAATTTCTGATTGTCTTCATTTGAATCTTCTTACTTTTTTATCAGTCCAGCTAGCAGTCTATCAGTTCTATTAATTATTTCTAAGAACCAACTTTTGCTTTCATTGATCTTCTGTAAAGTTTATCATTTCTCAATTTCACTCAATTCAGCTCCTATTTGTTTTTTCCTCCTCCTCCTCCTCCTCCTCCTCCTCCTCCTCCTCCTCCTCCTCCTCCTCCTCCTCCTCCTCCTCCTCCTCCTCCTTCTTCTTCTTCTTCTTCTTCTTCTTCTTCTTCTTCTTCTTCTTCTTCTTCTTTCTTCTTTTTCTTCTTTTTTTTCTTCTTCTAGCTTTGCCATCGGTTTTCTCTTATTTCCCTAGTTCCTCTAGGTGTAATAATAGGTTGCTAATTTTAGATCTTTCTAACTTTTTGATGTGGGCATTTAGTGCTATAAACTCCCCTCTTAACACTGTTTGAGCTGTATCCCAGAGATGCAGGTATGTTGTATATTTGTTTTCATTCGTTTTAAAGAGTTTCTTGATTTCCGCATTAATTTCATTGCTTGCCCAAAAGTCATTCATGAGCAGGTTGTTTAATTTCTATGTAGTTGTATGATTTTAAGAGACCTTTTAAATATTTATTTTTATTTTTATTGCATTGTGGTTCAAGAGTGTTGTTGGTATGATTTTTTTAAATTTGTTGAAAATCATTATATGACTGATTGTACAGTCAATTACAGAGTATGTGCTATTTACAAATGAGAATAATATATATTCTGTCATTCTTGGGTGGTGTGTTCTGTACTTGACTATTAGATCCTTTTGGTCATGTGTCAAGTTTAGGTCCCAAATATCTTTGTTAGTTTTCTGCCTCGATGATCTGTCAAATATCATCAGTGGGGCATTGAAATCTCCCATTATTATTGTGGGGTTATCTAAGTCTCTTTTTAGGACAAAACTTGCTTTATGAATCTGGTTGCTCTTGTCTTGGGTGCGTATATATTTAGGATAATTAAGTTTTCTTATTGATTTGATCCCTGTGTCATTATGTAATTCCCATTTTTATCTTTTTTGATCATTGTTGATTGAAAGTCAATTTTGTCTGAAATTAGAATTGGAACCTCTGCTTTTTGTTTGTTTGTTTTCCATTGGCTTGATAGATTTTTTTTCCATTTTTTTTTTAAGCCTATGAGTGTCTTTTCATGTGAGATGAGTCACTTGAAGCATGCAATTATGTCTTGCTTCTTTATCTAACTTGTCAGTCTGTGCCTTTTTTTGTGGTGCTTTTAGCCAGTTTATGTTCAATGTTAATATTGATATGTGTGGATTTGATCCTGTCATTGTGTCGTTAGTTAGTTGTTATGCACATTGTGTCTTTGCTATATAATGTCAATGATATATGTACTTAAGTGTGTTTTTTGTGTTGGCCAGTAAAGTTCTTTCATTTACATGTTTAATACTACTTTATTGATTTCTTGTAAGGCAGATCTGGTGGTAATGAATTCCCTTAGCATTTGTTTGTCTGAAAAGTATCTTATTTCTCATTTGCTTATGAAGCATAGTTTGGCTAGATATAAAATTCTTAGTTGGAATTTCTTTCCTTTAAGAATGTTGAATATAGGCCCTCAGTCTCTTCTGGTTCTTAGAGTTTGTGCTAAGAAAGGTATGCTGTTAGCCTGATAAGGTTCTCTTTGTAGGTGAACTGCCCCTTCTCTCTAGCTGCCTTTAATATTTTTTCATTTATGATGACCTTATACAATCTGATAACTATGTGTCTTGGGGAGGGTTGTTTTGTATAGGATCTCACAGGGGTTCTTTGCATTTCCTGAATTTGAATGTCAACCTCTTTAGCGAGGTTGAGGAAATTTTCATGGGCAATATGC
Source organism: Chlorocebus sabaeus (assembly GCF_047675955.1). Lineage (NCBI taxonomy): Eukaryota > Metazoa > Chordata > Mammalia > Primates > Cercopithecidae > Chlorocebus > Chlorocebus sabaeus. The sequence goes on from NC_132933.1 coordinate 60,247,901, forward strand.
TCAAATATATCTCCAAGTTACGTGCTCTCTCTCTTTCTTTCAGGGACTCCAATGAGTTATACATTTGGTGTCTTTACATACTCTCGCATTTCTCAAAAGTTTTGTTCTTTCTTTACTTTTTTTCTTTACTTTTGTCTGACTGAGTTAACTTGAAGAATCAGTCTTCAAGTTCTCAGATTCTTTCTTCATCTTGGTCTATTATCCTGTTAATATTTTTTATTGTACTTAATATTATGAAATTATTGTAGTGAGTTTTTCAGCTCTGTCAGACCAGTTTGGTTTTTTCATGCAATGGATAATTTATCTTTCAGCTCTTATATCATTTTGCTGGATTCCTCAGATTCCCAGAACTGAGTTTCAACTTTTTCCTGAATCTCAATGATCTTCATTCCTATCAAGATTCATAATTCTATGTCTATCCTTTCAGCCACTTTAGCATGGTTAAGAACCATGGCTGGGGAGTTAGTGTAAACATTTGGAGGTAAGAAGACATTCTGGCTTCTTGACTTGTCAGAGTTCTTGTGCTGATTCTTTCTCATCTCTGTGGGCTAATATTCCTGTAATCTTTGAAGCTGCTGTCCCTTGGAAGATTTTCTTTTGTCTGCTTTTATGTTATTTGATACTCCTGAGGGTTTGATTGTGGTATAAACTGAGTTTAGTCAACTGGCTTTATTTCTGGAAGATTTCAGGGTGCCACGTCTCAGCTCAGCACTCCTGGGCTGCATGCTCTAACCCTGTGGGACTGAAGCAGTCCCATGGCTTTGTTCTCTGACCCCTTGTGGTTAAGCACCTATTGCACTGGAGGGCCCAAGGTGCTTCCGGTCCACTGACAAAAACACTCCGATGGGAGCTGATGGCCAAAGTGCTTCATTGGGGTAGTGGAAACAGGGTCCATGCTCATGTGCACATGCCAGCAGCAGTGATGCAGTGGTGTCCATGCCTGCGTGTGTATCAACAGTAGTGGTACAGCAGAGTACCTGAATGTCAGTAGGGTTTGGGTGCCAGCAGCGAGGTTCATTTTCACGTGAGCTTGTGGCAATGGTGTGGTGAGGTCCACATCCATGTGTGTACTGACGAAGTGTGGTGGGGGCTATGGACAAATGTGTGATGGCAAAGTGACGGGGAAAAGCTATGGATGGGTGAGTACGTGTTGGTGGGGTCCCCTCTACTAAGGTTCTCTGATGATTAGGGGTGGTCTGCTGGTGAAAAAGCTATTGTAGTGGCTTCCGTAAAGTGCCCCAGTTGGGCATCCCAGGTTACACTACAAGCTAGCGCAGTAAGGCAGGAACTCCAGGAAAATCTGGCATGCAGGGGTGTGCTCAGTTCAGACTGTCCCTATCCCATGAGCAAGACTTCCCTGCCCTGTCCAGATCCAACAGTCAGCAAAGACCAAAGCCACACAGAGGATCATAGCAAGTCTTAGGGGATGGGTATTCCTGGACAAGCTCCACTGCATCCATTCCCACGCCAAACCCTCTGGGCTGGAGTTTTATCCCTGCCACCTCTCTGAGTAAGTCTCCCTGTAAGCTCAAGTGTCTATGGGGGTCATGCAGTCTCCTGCACCTAGGATTCTCTAGGTTCATGATGAGAATGGGCCACTCCTTGCTTATTTAATTTACTCCTTCCCCTGGAGTTGCTGGAAGCCAGGAAAAAATCTTGGTGCTCAGCAGCCTTGTGCTTGGTTCTTAGCTTCCTACCGCTTCAGCCCAGGGTCTGCATCCTCCCGCAATCCATTCTCAATCCCTTTCTTCTGAAGATCTGCTCAGAATGTGCCACTCTTATTGATGGTCTGGTCTCTCAGTGGGACATGCTCTTCCTAGCTGCATCTAGTTGACCATCTTGGCTCTCCTCCCAATAAATTTGTTAACTTTGTCATCTTAAAAATATTAACTTTCCAATTCAAGAACATGAAATGTCTTTCCATTTACTTGTGTTAATGTAAATATTTTTTTCAGGAAGATTTTCTACAATTTAGTGCACAAGTCTTTCACCTCCTTAGTTCAGTTTATTTTTTAGTAGTACATTTTGACGTTATTTAGTAGTTCATTTGATGTTAATGCTTTCACTATTTCCTTTTTTAATTGTTCATCATTAGTTTATAAAAATGCAGCTGCCTTTTAAGTGTTGATTTTTTATCCTGCAACTTTGCTGAATTTGTTTATTTGTTCTAACCTTTTTTTTTTTTTTTTTTTTTTTTTTTTTGGTAAAATGTTTAGGGTTTTCTACATATGAGATTATGTCCTCTGTGGATAGATATAATTTTACTTCTTAATTTCCGACTTCAATTCCTTACTACCTTTTTTTGCCACCCAGTTTTGTGCTTGAAACCCAGGGCCCTGGTGGCATAAGCACCCGAGGGAATCTCCTGGTCTGTGGGTTGTGAAGACCGTGAGAAAAGCATAGTATCTGGGTTGAAGTGCACTGTTCCTCACAGCACAGTCCCTCATGGCTTTCCTTGGCTACGGGAGGGACTTCCCTGACCCCTTGTGCTTCCTGGGTGAAGCAATGCCCCCACCCTGCTTTGGCTCACCCTCTGTGGGCTGCACCCACTGTCTAACCAGTCCCAATGAGATGAACCTGCTACCTCAGTTGGAAATGCAGAAGTCACCCACCTTCTGCATTGATGTCACTGGGAGATGCAGACCAGAGCTGTTCCTATTTGGCCATCTTGCCAGCCACCTAGAGGTTTCCATATATATCTTTTATATCCAATTGTTGTAGTGATATTTAAGTCCTCCCTTTTCTTATTGATCTTCTGTCTCATTTTCTATTATTGAAAGTGAAGTATTGAAGTCTCCTCCTGTTCCTATTTTTCTGTTTGATTCTGTCAATATTTGCATCACATATTTTGGAGTTATGATATTTGGTGCATATGATAATAATTGTTATATTTTCTAGGTGGATTGATTCATTTATCATGATTTAATGTCCTTCTTTGTCTCTTATAACTGTTTGTGACTTAAAGCCTATTTTGTCTGCTATTATTATAGCCACCCTGGTTTTCTTTCTCCTCTATTTATTCACATGGAATACTTTTTTCTCTCTTTTTCTTTTTTCTTTCTTTTTTTTTTTTTTCAGAAACAAAGTCTTACCCTGTCACCCAAGCTATAGTGTAGTGCCATGATCATAACTCACTGTAACCTCGAACTCCAAGGCTCAAGCAATCTCCATATCTCAGCCTCATATGTAGCTGGGATTATAGACATGTTCCACCTTGTCTGGTTTTTTGTTGCTGTTGTTTGTTTTTTAGAGACAGTGTCTTGCTGTGTTGCTCAGGCTGCTCTCTAACTCCTGGCCTGGCCTCAAGTGATCCTCTTGCCTTGGTCTTGCAAAGTGCTGGAATTATAGGCATAAGCCACAACATATTATCTGGAATATATTTTTCTATCTTTTCACTTGTCTTAATGTAAGTCCTTAGACCTAAAGTGAATCTCCTGTAGACAGCATAGTGAAATGGATTCCGGGTTTTTGTTTATTATCCATTCTGGCAATCTGTCTTTTGATTGGCATTGAAAGTAATTTACAATCTTGTTTAATGTACATGTAATGTAATTACTAATAGGAAAATACTTACATGCAAAATAATTTACTAATAGAAAAAGACTTACTAATGCCATTTGGTAATGGTTTTCTATATGTCTTATGGTTTTCATTGTCCTTCACTTCCTCCCTTACTGTTTTTCTGAGTGTTTAGTTCATTTTTGTAGTGCCACATTTTGATTCCCTTCTTAGTTCCCTTTGTGTATATTTTCTTTGTAGAAAATTTTCTGTTCTTTGCTTTTAGTATAGATATTACAGAAAATATTTAAGTTATAACAATTTTAAATATAACAACTTAACTTTAATTTCAAACAGAATCTCTACTTGTTTACCCCTCTACTTTCCAAATTGTTATTGATGTCTCAAATTACATCTTTATAGATTGTATACCAATTAACATAGATTCATAAATGTTTCTGAGCTTGTGTTTTAAGTTCTATTAAAAATTAAAAGTGAAGTTATAAACCGAAATCTTAATAATATAGGTTTTAATATTTGTTCATCTATTTATATTTAGTGGGTTACTTTATATTTTTGTATTGCTTCAAGTTATCATCTAGTGTCCTTTCATTCCAACTTGAAGGATTCCCTTTAGCATTCATTGTAGAGTAGGTCTAATGATAATGAATGAATGAATGCTATTCTTTGTTTATCTAGGAATGTCTTAATTTCTCCCTCAATTATGATGGACAGTTTTTCATTATACAAAATTCTCCTTTGACTTTTTTTGTTCTTAGTATCAGTACTTTAAAAATATAATCCAATTTCCTCCTAGCCTGAAAGATTTCTGCTGAGAAATCTACTGATAATCCTACTGAGGAAAATTTGTATGTGATGAGTCACTTCTCTATATTTGCTTTAAAGATTCTCTCTTCTTCTTTGACATTCAACTCTTTTACTATTATCTCTCAGTGTGGGTGTCTTTGAACTTTTCGTATTTTGAGTTTTTTAGCCTCTTGAATTTGTATGTCTTTCTTCGAATTTGGGAAATTGTGGTAATTATTCCATCATATAACCTCTCTTTTTATTAATTTATATCTTTTTATTAATATTTTTATTATGTTAAGGTATTATTTTTCTAAATTCCTTAATTCTTTGTGCTCTGCTTTAGCTTTTTGAGCATATTTAAGACAGTTGTTTTAAAAACCTTATCAAATATCTTCTAAGACTGTTTGCTTATGGATGGTTTCTGAAGATTTAGTTTGTTCTTTGAAATGGGACATCATGATCGCCATTCTAACTGCTGTGAGATGGTATCTCATTGTGGTTTTGATTTGCATTTCTCTGATGGCCAGTGATGATGAGCATTTTTTCATGTGTCTGTTGGCTGTATGAATGTCTTCTTTTGAGAAATGTCTGTTCATATCCTTTGCCCACTTTTTAATGGGGTTGTTTGTTTTTTTCTTGTAAATTTGTTTGAGTTCTTTGTAGGTTCTGGATATTAGCCCTTTGTCAGATGAGTAGATTGCAAAAATTTTCTCCCATTCTGTAGGTTGCCTGTTCACTCTGATGGTAGTTTCTTTTGCTGTGCAGAAGCTCTTTGGTTTAATGAGATCCCATTTGTCAATTTTGGCTTTTGCTGCCATTGCTTTTGGTGTTTTAGACATGAAGTCTTTGCCCATGCCTATGTCCTGAATGGTACTACCTAGGTTTTCCTCTAGGGTTTTTATGGTATTAGGTCTAACATTTAAGTCTCTAATCCATCTTGAATTAATTTTCATATAAGGAGTAAGGAAAATATCCAGTTTCAGCTTTCTGCTTATGGCTAGCCAATTTTCCCAGCACCATTTATTAAATAGGGAATCCTTTCCCCATTTCTTGTTTCTCTCAGGTTTGTCAAAGATCAGATGGCTGTAGATGTGTGGTATTATTTCTGAGGACTCTGTTCTGTTCCATTGGTCTATATCTCTGTTTTGGTACCAGTACCATGCTGTTTTGGTTACTGTAGCCTTGTAGTATAGTTTGAAGTCAGGTAGCATGATGCCTCCAGCTTTGTTCTTTTGACTTAGGATTGTCTTGGAGATGCGGGCTCTTTTTTGGTTCCATATGAACTTTAAAGCAGTTTTTTCCAATTCTGTGAAGAAACTCATTGGTAGCTTGATGGGGATGGCATTGAATCTATAAATAACCTTGGGCAGTATGGCCATTTTCACAATATTGATTCTTCCTATCCATGAGCATGGTATGTTCTTCCATTTGTTTGTGTCCTCTTTTATTTCACTGAGCAGTGGTTTGTAGTTCTCCTTGAAGAGGTCCTTTACATCCCTTGTAAGTTGGATTCCTAGGTATTTTATTCTCTTTGAAGCAATTGTGAATGGAAGTTCATTCATGATTTGGCTCTCTGTTTGTCTGTTACTGGTGTATACGAATGCTTGTGATGTTAAAAAGTCAGGAAACAACAGGTGCTGGAGAGGATGTGGAGAAATAGGAACACTTTTACACTGTTGGTGGGATTGTAAACTAGTTCAACCATTATGGAAAACAGTATGGCGATTCCTCAAGGATCTAGAACTAGATGTACCATATGACCCAGCCATCCCATTACTGGATATATACCCAAAGGATTATAAATCATGCTGCTATAAAGACACATGCACACGTATGTTTATTGCAGCACTATTCACAATAGCAAAGACTTGGAATCAACCCAAATGTCCATCAGTGACAGATTGGATTAAGAAAATGTGGCACATATACACCATGGAATACTATGCAGCCATAAAAAAGGATGAGTTTGTGTCCTTTGTAGGGACATGGATGCAGCTGGAAACCATCATTCTTAGCAAACTATCACAAGAACAGAAAACCAAACACCGCATGTTCTCACTGATATGTGGGAACTGAACAATGAGATCACTTGGACTCGGGAAGGGGAACATCACACACCGGGGCCTATCATGGGGAGGGGGGAGGGGGGAGGGATTGCACTGGGAGTTATACCTGATGTAAATGACGAGTTGATGGGTGCTGACGAGTTGACGGGTGCAGCCCAGCAACATGGCACAAGTATACATATGTAACAAACCTGCACATTATGCACATGTACCCTAGACCTTAAAGTATAATAAAAAATAAATAAATAAATAAATAAATAAATAAATAAAAAGAAAAAACAAAAAGAAATTGTAAACTATCTTACTGAAATAAAGTAGGGTTAACATATAATATGTTCAAGGTTACAATCACTGGGAAATTTACCTTTCTTCTGGGGGCTAATACATAATTTCAATTTTGATATTTTTATTTCCTTTAGGACTTACAAATTATTGGTGATAACCATCACTAACAGTGATATTGTTACAATTAATTTTCACATGTTACAAATTTTATGTGTACATATTTAGATATTTATGAATCTTTCTGTCTAGTCAATACAAGTGTGGAGACTGAGAGATAACTATTGTTGGAGAATTAGTTTTAGAATCAATGCTTATTTTCTGAACTTCAATAAACCCAAATACAAAAAAAAAAAAAAAAATAGAAATGGGACATCATTTCCTGTGTCTTTTATGCATTGTGATCTTTAGTTGAAAATTGGATTTGAAAAAACAAGCACTTCTTACAGTGCTTGTAGATTAACTCCATAGAGAAGACACCTTCACTAATCACTCCTGCATGAAAACTCAAGATCTTCTCTGGCCTTTTCTGAGAATACATGTTCATGGAGCCTGTGCATGTGCTCTATTACCCAATTCCCCATGTACATGGCTGATTTTAAATATCCTCATTCCTTTAAAGGCCTCATCTCTGTTTATTCTCTGGTCCTTAGATGTTCCATTATTCTGCTTGTAGTCTCTTGCCCTCAGGCATCCACAAGTCTGCAGTTTTCCTGTAGTTTTCACACACCACTGTGGCCACTATTGTTTTTAGTACCTTACAATCTGGTATTACATCTTTGCCACTGTCCCCATCAGCGCTCCAGTTAAGACAAGACAGAAACCATTACCTTGGGCAGGCCTAAGACAAGCCAAGTTATTGTGAACAAGTTCTACAGTTTTTCTTCTGTATTGAGAAACTAGGAATTAAGGAGGCTTCCTCCAACTATGCCACACCACAACAGGGAGGGGGTAAGGACATGGGCAAGAAAAAATGCCACAAAACATATCACCATTTTGAGTGTGGCTTTTTCTTGGCTGAGGGTTCTCTTAGATGCTGCAGCTTCGTAACTGATATCCAGAGTTGTCATAAAGCTACTTTGGTCCATATGTTGCATACATGGTGTTTCCATAGGGTAGTGAGCACTTGGCTCTTCCTAATTCACCATCTTGCTGACATCGCTCACTTATGCTTGTTTCGAGTTATAAACATTGCATGATAGAAGTTGTCTTCTCTGTTTTGCTTTTTGAAGCAGAAATTATGTCTCTAATATTTATCATAGTTGTAAAATATAGTTGTAGTTCCTCAAGTAGCACAGGTGGATAACATTATGTAGGGTGAATATGCCAATGCATATATATCCATTATACTACTACAACATTTATATCAGTCTATGTTGCCATACACATTGTATTCTAGAAATGTTGAAGAAATATCTCCCAGTGTAATCTTTTTTATTTTTGTTTAAATAGGTTTCGGGGGAACAGGTGTTGTTGAGTTTCATGGACTAGTTATTTAGTGGTGACTTCTGAGATATTGGTGTGCCCGTCACTGGAACAGGGTACACTCTAACCAATGTGTAGTCTTTTATGTTATGTATACCTTATAGTAGAATTGCTGGATCAAAAACAATATCAATATTCAACTTAAAAAAAAACACCAATTGTTTTCCAAAGTAAATTTGCTTGTTTAAACTATTATGAGCACAATATAACATTGGAGTTCCCACTGATCCACATTCTTGCTAACATTTCTTTACTTTTTGCCAAATTAATGAATGTAAAATGGTATAACTTCCTAGATTTAACATACATTTCTCTGATTAGTAATGAAATTTAGCGCATTTTTCTAATCACATTTGTTCCTGTGGTGTTCAGGCTGGTCCTTTGTTTTATCCTCTCTATGTGTCATTGATTTGGTTTGCAAAAGAAAGCATCTCTTTCTTAATGTCAGTAATTTGTTCCTGCATATCGGATGTTCTATGTAAAAATGCTAATTGAAAACCATTCTTTAAAATCAAAAATTTTAGTTTGTTACAAATCAATCTCAAAACCTAAATTTAAAACAGTGAAATCTCTATTTATGAATAAAAATCTTTCTTCTTAAGACATAAAATACTTTAGATATTATGTCTCTTTTACCAACCAATTAATATAGTTTTTAGCAACAGTTGCTAAATATTGTCTCTCTTAGTTCTAAAAACAACCTCACCTATATATATATTCAAAAAATTTTAATATTGATAAAACCAAGCTACATTCTCTTAGATAATGTTAACCAAAGAAGAACATTCTGCAGGCTACATTTTAGTATTTTTGAAATATTTCTGTAGATTTTTATAGGAATATAGTATAATTGTATTTTAATTTTATTTAATTTATCTTTTTATTGTAGCTGCTTTCAAAACCTTATCTTTATCTTAGAACTTCAAAGCCTTACTACAGTGAGCTTTTAAGTGAATTTCTTTTTTGTGTATGTTTACATTTCCTCTTCTTTCTGAGGCTTTAGTCATTTATTCTGCAAATATTTATTAATGTTTATTACATATCTAATTTATCCCTGGAAACATTCTACATATTGACAGTAATGTAATAAATTAATAGACAAAAATCCTTGTTCTTTTGAAATTTAAGTTTTTCATCTCTCTCATAATTTCTGAAAAATCTTCAACTGCAGTATTTTTATAGATTGGTTCTCATTCATCCTCTCAGTTTTCTCATTTTGAGACTCTGATTAGATATATTTTAGACCTTTTCATTCTATCTTGCATTTGTATTATCCTTTCATAATTTCCAATTCTTTGACTTTCTGTACTACATTCTGACAATTTATTCAGATCTACCTTTAGGTTTACAAATTTCTATGCAACTGTATTTAATCCAACTTTCATTAGTTCCTTAGAATTTGATATATTAAAAAGCATGTTATTGAGATAAAATTTACCTAAAATAAAATGTATAAAACTTTGTTTATTCAGATAAATTTTGACAATTGTTTACATTTGTGTAACTTCCTCTCAAGGTCAGTTATAAAACATTCCCATACCTCAGGAAGGTTCTTTACACATCTTTCCAGTCAAGTTCTCCTTGAGAAGCATTATCATAGATTAGTCTTACCTATTCTTATATTTTACATTAATAGAATAATACAGTGTGTATTTGAGAGAGGGGAGTTTGGGAGTGGTGAGTATACATTGAATATGGTGGGATATAAATAATTTATAATCAAAGAGCAGAATATGGCAAATTAAAAATGGCCATCGATACATTTTCACAACTTTCATCATGATATAAAGCCTAGTACAGCTCCATTTTAATATAGTATGGTCCTGCCACTTACTTGAACAATAAATTGCAGCAAAAAAGACATGGCATATCTTCAGAGGCCAAGGGTTAAGTAGTTTTTCTGACTTTTTGATGTATCAGCTTGGCTAAGCTGAACTACAATTTCGATAATTTCCATTCTAATTTGATTTTATTTAGGGAGGATGACAAGGGATTTTTCTTTAGGAGATTTGGAGAACTAAGGGAAGGCAATGGTCATTTCTTAGCAAACACATAACTTCTAGTTCTTCCATCAAATATTAATCTAGATGTTGCTAGGTATGGATTTTTCAATCACAAATTTTTTGTAGGGTGATCAATGTTCCTAATATTTTGACTTTAATCTGTTGACTTTAAATTCATCAAAAAGGAGATTATCCAGGGTAGAATTTACTTAATCAGTCCGAAATACTTAAAGGTTGTCATAGACCTCCTGTTTGTGTGAGATTTTAGATACTGAGTCTAGAATTTCTCCCTTTCTCTAGAACTTTCTTTCCAGCTGCCATCTATGGACCAAAAACTTCAACTCATGCCTATGGAATTTCATCCTGAGTTTGATCTTCCCTTCTTGATTGCTTGTTCAATGGACTTCAGACATGCTTAGTCAATTCCCTCAATTGAATAAGATTCCTTGTAAGAAATAAATATCAATGCATACATAATCTACCAGTTCAGCTTCTCTGGTAACCTGAATAATACAGAATTTAAGTAGCAATAGATAGCTAATACAAATTTTTTTATCTTTATTGTGGTGCTGCTTATGAAAAAAAGCAATGGGCAGAATCTGGAAGACTTTTTAAGAGCATGACACAGAATAATTAAATCAGTCTTAATAGTTAGAAACTTGGACTTGTAGGACGCTAGGGGTGAGAGCTCAAAAAGTAGGGAAGGATATATTAATGGAAATTGGAGGAATAAGGACCATTGATTTATAGTGTTGATGAACTTAGCAGAAATGTGACTTTCAGTTATGCAGAAAAAAATTTAAATGATCACCTTAGATATGTAGATGAGATCTCCAAACAAAGTGTTTAATGCATGGCATAGTTTTGTTGCTTATTGGTAAAATGTGAGAGAAAAGATATAAATTGAAGGAAGAAGTGCTATATGAAAAGGAAGCAAGACTTGATAATGTTGAATATTTTCAGCTTATCAAGATACCCAAAGAAACTAAATTAGGAGACTCACTGTTAGAAAATTGTGTTCTAGAGAAAAGGCTGAGGGTGACTCTACAACTGTTGGGAACAGCCCCCACAAATTTGGCCATAAACTGGCCACAAAACTGGCCACAAACAAAATCTCTGCAGCACTGTGACATGTTTGTGATAGCCATGATGCCCACGCTGAAGGTTGTGGGTTTACTGGATTGAGGGCAAAGAACACCTGGCCTACCCAGGGCAAAAAACCACTTAAGGCATTCTTAAACCACAAACAATAGCATGAGCGATCTGCCCCTTAAGGACATGTTCCTGCTGCAGATATCTAGCCAGATGAATCCCTTTATTTCAGACTATCCATTTGTTTCCCCGTAAGGAATACTTTTAGTTAATCTATAATCTATAGAAACAATGTTTATCACTGGCTTGCTGTCAGTAAATATGTGGGTAAACCTCTGTTGGAGGCTCTTAGCTCTGAAGGCTGTGAGACCCCTGATTTCCCACTCCACACACTGTATTTCTACGTGTGTGTGTGTGTCTTTAATTCCTCTAGCTCTGCTGGGTTAGGGTCTCCACAACCCAGCTGGTCTCGGCATACAACCCTTTCCTGAAACCTCAGGAGGATAAAAATATTACAGTATCAGTCACACAAAAGTTTACTTGAAGAGATTAAGGGTTTACCTCACTGATCCTCTCAACCAAATCAGAAAATTACTTGGAACTCTAAGGGCATTTTCCCTCATCCAACTTAGCAGGAGCCAGAAAGAATTAGAGAAGCAGTTATCTTGAAAAGATCAGTGGGTTTGTCTTTTCTCTAATGAAATGAATCCCTATGAAATACATGAAGGCTCACTAGCTTCTTGAGAAATGTATTTGAGCAGCAATGCTGTCAGCTTGGACAAAAAAAAAAAAAAAAAGACACAGAACTGAAAACAAAACATGTTTCTTGGATTTCCAAAATTCTCCTGGCAGGAAACAGACTGAGCTGCAAACACAAGCTACTTTCTGTGAAAAAGGAAGAATGATTTGAAGGGCATAAAAAAATAAAAGAAAATAAAAAAATTAAAAAAAAAAAACTCATAGGGCAGAGCTAAGTGTTCCAAAGATTATTCCTTATCACTGAAACCTGATCTAGGAGCTTTGGTTAGAGTTTGCCTGTCTAGATTTCATAACTTCCATGAACCAGTGACTCAATTTCACCTTTCATTTTGTCCCTCATTCAAACTGAGATGTCTGTAGCTATTATCTTGTATCTGTCATACTATAGTATGTTGAGCATTGTATTAGTCTGAGTGGGCTCATGTGATTATGGAGGCTGAGAAATTCAAGATCTGCAGTTGGCACGCTAGAGATCCAGGAGAGTTGATGGAGTTGTTGTCTGAGTCCAAAGGCTTGAGAACCAGGAGAATTGATTGTGTAAGTTCCAGTCTGAGTTTGAGTCTGAAGGTAAGATACGACCAATGTCCCAGTTTAAAGTCAATCAGACAGAGAGAAAGAATTCTTTTTTACTCTTATTTTTTTTCTGTCCAGGCCTTCAGTGGACTAGATAGAGCCCACTCACACTGGGAGAGTAATCTGCTTTATTCAGTCTACTGATTCAAATGTTAATCTCGTCCAGAAACACCCTCACAGATACACCCAGAGATAATATTTAACCAAATTCCTGATTACCACGTGACTCAAATTAGTACATAAAATTAACCATCATAGTACACTTTGTGTACTATGCAGATAACTTGTCTCTTTACTTTCACACATCCACAATACAAAGAAATATTTTGCGTCACAAGAAAAATTGATTGAATCCGTAAGTGTTACTTGTACCCGGTCCATACATAGTTGATGAGATTTTGAAATTTGAGCTGATGCTGTAATGGAATATGAGATTTGGGGGGTATTGGGGTGGGATGAGTATATAGTGCATATAAAAGAGACATAGATCACTGGGGAATCAGAGGATAGCCTTTTGTGAGAATTTCCTAAGGTGACTCTCCCCACCAATTATTTATGCTTTTGATAATCCCTTCCCATGAAGTGTGGCAAAACCTGAATTGCTTCTAGCCAATAGTATATGGCATAGCTGATGTGGCAGTCACTCCCATGATTATGTTATATAAGACTATCATAGCTGAGCGGAAAGAAATATTTTCCTGCTGCCTTTTTAGTATAAGAGTTTGGTATATAGCAACATATTACTGATATTCAGATATACGTAGATAAACATGTACTTTTTAAAAAGTATTTTGCATTTATCCAGATAGTTAATTTTTCCACATTTCTTCTTGAAGATCTGGAATTCAATATGTTTCCATCTGGTAGCTTTTACCTGACAAATCTCTTAGAATTTCCTATAGGGAACATCAGCTAGAGACAAATTGTCTTATATTTCATCTGTCTGAAAATGCCTTTATTTTTTCATTTTATAAAAGTTAACTATATTAAACTATAATTTTATATTATAAAATGCACAATTTAGTTCATGGTTTGGCAATTTTAACATATGTATATAACCATGTAATGTATGCCTGTAATCAAGATATATTTTTGAATCATCTCAAAAGTTGCCCGTATTACCCTTCCCAGCATATCTCTGCTCCCTCTCCCAGGACATAGGCAACATTGATCTGTTTTCTATCATTGGATTACAGTCATATTTCCTGGAGTTTAATATAAATGAATCTCATGGCATATTCTCTTTCGTGGCTGGTCCATAGTGATCCTGAGCGTCATACATGTTGTTGTGCATATCAGAGGTTTGCTGACTTTTATTACATGTAGTGTTCCTTTGTGGGGATATCTCACAATTTGTTTATTTATTCTTTCATTGATGGATGTTTACGTAGTTTCTATCTTTTACTTATTATCAATAAAACTACTATTACCATTTGTGAACAAGTCCATTGTGGACATATGTTCTATATATCTTGGTTAAGCACATATGAATAACATTTCTGGGTCATTGGTAAGTGTATATTTGAACTAAGAAGTCAGTAAACCATTTTACAAAATAGTTGTTTTATTTTCTGTTCTCCCCAGCATTATTGTAAGGCCCAGTTCCTATATATCCTTACATATGGTACAGTATAGTATTTACAGTTTTAGCTCTTCTAGTGGGTGCATAGTGTCATCTCATTTTTATTTTAATTTATTTTTTGATAGCTAATAATGTTGAGCATTGTGATAGGCAGAATAATAATCTTCCAAAGATGTCCACATTTTAATACCTAGAACCTGTGTATATGCTACCTTACTTAGCAAAAGGGACTGTAGAAATGTGATTAAACTTTAAGGACTTTCAGATGAGTTTATCCTGGATTAGCTATGTGGATCCAACCTAATCTCACGAGTCTTTAAGAATGTTGAATCTTTCCCAGATAAGCCAAGGGTCAAGGGAGATGTGACTATGGAAGAATGGTCACAGAGAGGCAAAGGTGCTAGCATTGAAGATGGATGAAGGGGTTCATGATCTGAGGAATGTGAGAGTTCTTTAGAACCTGAAAAAAGAACAATAAAGCACTCTTTTCTAGAATCTCCAGAAAGAAATGCACTCCTGCAGACAATTTAATTTTAGCCCAAGTAGAGTCATGTAATTTCTATCCTGAAGAACTGTAAGATGTTAAATTTTGTTGCTTTAAACCTCTAGACTCTTGGTAATTTGATATAGCAGCAATAGAAAACTATTGTAAACATATTTTACTGTTCTCACCATCAATATATCATTTTTGGTTAAGTGTCTGTTCAAATATTTCATCCAGATCTTTGATTGCTTGAGTTTGTATGGTTGAATTGTAGAAATTGTTTATAATTTCTGAGTCTAAGTCTTTTGTCAAAAATATCGTATTCATTTTCTATTCCTTCATAATGATGTGTCACAAAGCTAGCAACTTAATACAAATTAATTATCTTACTACACAAATTTACTGTTCTACAGTGGACCAGGGATCTGTGGATGGCTTTTAAATGAATCCACTGATCACGCTATAATGAAGATTACATAATGGCACTGTGATTTGTGTCTGAGGCTGAGTGTTCTCTTCTAAGCTCATTGATTATTGGAATAACTAATTTCCTTGTGGCTATATGACTGAAGTCCCTGATTTCCTGCAAACCATTTGCTGAGGAATACTCTCTGTGCCTAGAGACCTCTCATATTTCTTTGCTGTGTGGCATTCATAGGCAGTTGTAAACATATGTGGTTGCTTTCTTCAAGGCCAAGAGTAGCATATTTGGTGCTGCTTTTTGTTTCCAATTAGGCTGGACCCATCCAGTATAGTCTCCCTTTTGTTTAACTCAAAATTAACTGATTAGTAATATAATCAAAGGAATAATATCATATCCTATTTGCTTGTCTTTCCCACACTTAAGGGAAAGAGATAATACAAGATGCATACACCAGAGAGCAGAAATCTTGGGGGAGGTATCTTAGAATTCTACCTATTACACATATGTATTGCAAAAACTTGCCCCCTGGTCTATGGCTTCTATTTTCATTTTAAATTGGTGTTTTTCTAAGAGAAGACGCTTCTAATTTTCTAGAGTCCATCTTTTTTTCATTCATGGTTTCTGTTTATGTGTCCAATCTATAAAACCTTTACATATCTTTTTTTCACAAATATTTTTTGTTTTCTTTTAGAAATCTTAGAATGTTAACACTTAGTTTAGATCTATGAATCATTTCAATTTGGCTTTTTCTGTGTGGTGTGAGGTAAGGATTGAATTATATACTTAAAAATATGAATAATCAGTTATCCAGGACTGACTGAAGAGACAATAATTTTCAATAGTTATTGAAGAGACAATAATTTTGTCATTGAATTATCTATATTTCTTTGTGGAAAATAAATTAATTTTTTTTTATAAATCCTAAGCAAAAAACAACCAACCTGAAAAGGCTACATATATTTCAACTATATGACATTCAAAAAAGGCAAAGATAGAGAGACCAAAAAAAAAAAAAAAAAAAAGTGAATGCCAGGGTTTAGGAAGAGGACAGAGTGAGAAGCAAATAGGTTTTAGGACATTAAAACTATTCTGTATAATACTATAATGGTGAATACATGTATATTAACTATGTGTTTCTGATGCTTTGACATGTGGAGCCTTACTAACACTGGAGAGATTGCCCTTCCAGAGCCAGCCAATTCCTAGAGGGAGTAAATATCTCACTTATAAGCACGCTTTCCATATGTTAACTAATCCAGAGCCCATACCCTAACACCACCTTTGTCAGTCTTTTGCAAGATTTTCACACTCCAGGCAATTATTTATCTGCCCTAATCACACCAGAGTCAGGTACCAGACAACTAGGGAGAACCACCATGCCTCAGAGCCGGCTAAAGTTATTCAAATTAGTCAATCCTAAATCTGCTTACCCTGCCTCATGTGTTTCTTCTCATGGAAACCACAATAAAGGCTCTTGTCTATGTTTTCCTCTACTCTCTCTGCCTCCTGACTGAATCTGGTGATTTTTTAAATTTTTTTATTTTTATTTTATTTTATTTTATTTATTTGTTTGTTTATTTATTTTTTTTGAGACGGAGTCTTGTTCTGTCACCCAGGCTGGAGTGCAGTAGCACCATCTCAGCTCACTGCAAGCTCCACCTCCTGGGTTCACACCATTTTCCTGCTTCAGCCTCCCAAGTAGCTGAGGCTACAGGTGCCTGCCACCACACCGGCTAATTTTTTGTATTTTTTAGTAGAGATGGGGTTTCACCATGTTACCCAGGATGGTCTCGATCTCCTGACCTTGTGATCTTTTTGCCTTGACCTCCCCAAGTGCTGGGATTGCAGGCGTGAGCAACCACACCTGGCCAAATCTGGTGCTTTTTAGGGTAGCTCCCCTGTGTACCCTCCTCTTGAAAACTCCTCTTTAGTGTACCCTCCTCTTCAGTGTACCCTCCTCTTTAGTGTACTCTCCTCTTGAAAACTGTGAGTTACAAACTACCTTTTCAGTGGCAGATAGTAACTACAGGAGACCTGTTGACCTCACCTTACCTGCATAATAATTAAAAACTACATTTTGAAATATGTCATAATACATGTCATAATACATTTGTCAAAGTCAAATGTCAACACAGAGTGAACTCTAAGGTAGAGACTTTAGTTAATAATATTGTGTCAATATTGGTTCATCAGTTGTAATAAATATATTAGACTAATTCAACATGTAAATAACAGGAAACTGTGTGCAGGAAGAAAGTGAGTATGTGGGAACTCTATATTTTTACACTAAATTTTTCTGTAAACCTAAAACTGCTCCAAAAATAAATGCTATTAATATTTAAAAATAGGTTTATTTCAGCATTCTTGCATCTGTTCCATGGATATATATGTCTCTCCTTAATCTAATAACACATTATGTTGGTTAAAATAGTTTTTTAGTCATTTATGTAATTAGTTATTCCAAGTATTCTAACTTTGTTCTTCCTTTTTGAAATTGCGTGTGCTTTGTTGCTCCTTGTATCGAATTTTAGAATCAGTTTGATGATGATTTAGAAAAATGAAATATAAAATGTTGAATGCAATTGTATCACATAACTTGTTCAATATGGAAATAATTGGTATCATAAAAAACATTGCATCTTCCAATCAATGAATATGGCATACCTGGCTATATATATAGGCCCCCGCATTTCCTGGATTGTTTTTAGATTTCTTTGTGTCCTCAGCAATCTGATGGGTTGAAAAAGTAAAACTTTCATTTTGTAGCTTATTTGGATTTTTCTGTTTTTAGAAAGCAATCATTTCTCAACTTTCTACATAGTACCAGAAGTAGAAGAACTATTGAGTTCAAAATTTCAACAAATACATATGGGTGCTTATGTGTATATACCCACACTTCTAAAGTTTTTATTTGGCTGTTTTTAAAATATCACTCTATTTTTCATAGACTTGAATTGCTTGTTCCTTTTTCAAAGTCCATATTTTATTTTGTTTAATGTTTAACAAATAATTTACAGTCTTTTTAATAATTCCAATTTAAGTATTAGGTATATAAATCCCTTGTTGTTGTCATTTATTGCCTGCAGACTCTCACTTCTGTCAATTCATTTGCTTCACTGTTCAGTAAATTTATATCTCTGATTTTTGTCTGTGGTAATATAAAGACCTATATAGGACATGTTTTGAATGCAGTTGTCTCAATGTCCTTGATAAAATGGTCTCAGGTTTATCTCCCTTCTTTGAGACTTTCTCATGTTTTAATCCATAGACTGGAACACTGAATTTGGCAGTTGTTTCTAGAGTAACTACGTTTTTTTTTTCTTTCAATGGCTACTCAGAACTTGCTTTTCTGGTTTCATTTCAAACTCAGTACTTTGTCATTTTTGGTGATGGTGGTTGTGCTTAGAGGTTTCTTTTTTCTTCTGCTAGTCTAGAAATGCACTAAAATGTGTATTTTATGAAAAAAGAGGTCTTTTGAAGTGTCTATTCTATATTATTGCTCAACAATACATTATTTTACCACCCTCTCCAAAAGGCTGCAGAAGCCTTATGCCAATAGGATAATAAGGCCCTTGGTGACCTATCCCATTGTCTTAGTACTTTCTGTTGTGTATAACAGAATACCAAAAATGAGAAATTTATATAGAAAAGAGAATTTTTTTATTGCAGTTATGGAGGTGGAGAAGTCCAAGATTAAGGAGTTGCATCTGGTGAGAGTTTTCTTGCTAGTAGAGATTCTCTTAAGGGTTGTAAGGCATTACTTCTCTACGCAAGTTCACAGAAAGAAAGAAACAAACAAAGTGAGTCCCACGGTAGTGCATGATATCATGATAAGGGGGCTGTGAATGCATACTTGCTCAATTATTTCTTCCTCTTCTTTTTAAGCCACTAGCCCACCACTTCCATGAAAACCCAGTAATCCATTAACCCATTAAGTTTTGAATGAATTAATATGTTCATGAGGACAGAACATTCATGAAGCAATTACCTCTTTCAGGCCCTACCTCTCAATATTGCCAGAGTGGGGATTACATTTCAACATGAGTTTTGGAGGGTATAAATATTCAAACCATAGTGCCCAATTGTATTAATCCATTCTCATGCTGCTATAAAGAACTGCCTGACACTGGGAAATTTACAAAGAAAAGAGATTTAATTGACTCACAGTTCTGCATTACTGGGGAGGTCTCAAGAAATTTACAATCATGGTGGAAGGCAAAGGAGAAGCAGGCACCTTCTTCGCCGGATGGCAAAGTGGAGTGAGTGAAAGCAGGGGAAATGCCAGACTCTTGTAAACCATTAGATCTTGTGAGACTCATTCACTATCATCAGAACAGCATGGGGGAAACTGCCTCCATAATCCAATTACCTCCACCTGGTCCCGCCCTGGACATGTGGGGATTATGGGGATTACACTTCAAAATGAGATTTTGAGTGGGGACACAGCCAGACCGTATCACCAATACTCCATGGGTTTTCTGTATGTATGTATATACTAGATCTTCTTCATGATCCCTGTTTATATATGTAAATGACAATGAATTTTATTAGATTTGAATCTTAAGTCATCATATTACACATTATCATTACCAACTTCTAGAAATGAAATGCTGCAGGAATAGTTTGCTTACAGTTTTTGCCTGAAATTTTTAGCAATATAAACTAAACCATAAAAGGATGGAATACTCACATTTCAATTGTGTGTATTTAATGTAATTTAAGTGTGCTAAATTTTGCCCAAATATTTTTGAGAAACAAAACAGAATATAGTTCTTCGAGGGCTCACCACACTGCTTTTCACAACGGCTGAACTAATTGTCACTTGCCAGCAGTGTGTAAGTGTTTTTTTTCTCCTCATCCTTGTCAGCATCAGTAATTTTTTTATTTTTTAATGATAGCCGTTCTGACTGTTGTGAGATAGTATCGTGTACGTTTTCCTGGTTTCCTGTGTATTACTAGTTAACTGATTTTATTATTAGTTATTTATGCTTTTTTTATGACAGTTTCTTCTAAGTCTCATTTATTTCCACCTGCTGTTGTTCACTGCTAAATCAAACACTGTATTAGGTTCCTAAATAAAATGATAAATGAATTAATAAATGATTACTCTGTAAAAAAAAAGAATATAAATACAGAAAATTAAAAATAACTGTTATAATGGATGAAAAATTGAAAAATTCTCCCTATATATTTGTATAGCCTATTGAAAAAACAAAACGTAATTATGTTAGTCTATATGTCTCTGTAGTGCTCCATGAGTAACATCAGAAGTAGCTCTACTGGCTCTTGTATCTAGTGCAAAGATATGGAGAACCTGAATAAACTGGGCTTCAAAGGTTATCGACACCAAAAGTAATATATTTCCTCACCTGTACACTCTGTTGATTTTTGTTTTCTGTTTAGTTACTTTCTATACCCTTCTTTCACAAGAATTGTCACTGTTTCTTCACATAAATTTCTTTTTCAGAAAGGGTGAATTCATATTAGAATTTTTAGAAACCAATGATTTCTGCCACTGCTCTTCTACTCATTTCACACTTCCAATAAATTGAAATTCAGAAACAATTTAAAGAGAAAGAAACTTATTTATTGCCATTTCCAACCTTATACATCTCCTTTTCCCGGCAGTATAAATTTGTATTGAAGTAATTTTCCATTAGGTGAGATTGCACTTCGCAAAGTCTCCATGGAAGTTCTAAGATACTATAAATTTTGTGTACAAGGCATAAATTATAGAAAAATGTTAACTAAACTTTCTACAAATATGGAGTGTTCAGTGAAACTGAATATATAGAAATCAATTATTAGGAATGGTTGAGGCATAGTTCTGGTACAATAAGGATAAAGAAATATATTGTAATATCCATGCAAATATTTCATCACCATGAAGTGATACACCTTATAAGACTAGAAAGAAGGGCATTACA
The DNA here is from genome assembly GCF_047675955.1 of Chlorocebus sabaeus. NCBI lineage: Eukaryota > Metazoa > Chordata > Mammalia > Primates > Cercopithecidae > Chlorocebus > Chlorocebus sabaeus. Next base: position 60,268,886 of record NC_132933.1, read on the forward strand.
TTCTTGGATAATTGGTCTTGTGAATAAATATTAATTATTGGTAAGTGAAATTGCATTTTCTGGAAAAATGTAAATAAGTATGCTTACTGAAGCATTGAAACAAAAAAAGTTATTGTATGACATTTGTTTAAGCCTGTTTTAAGAACATAAAGTGCTATGTTAAATATATATTTATTAGTAAGTTGAAATATGAGAACAATTTTTAGGTATGTGGACAGTTTGGAAATAAGATATAATAAACCAGGTTTACTTCAGATTTCCTAACATGGAAATAGTACTAAATGAATAGGAGTCTTCTCTTTACACACCCAGATCCTGTCCTAGGTCAGAACTGAAGTTTGGGACAGAAATGTTGATCTAAGAGCCGGCAATCTATTTGTTTAAAAGACACACTAGAAAAGCACACTGTAACTTGTCATTAGGCACAATTATTTTGTCCCAAAAGGGAAATACTACCTAGTATGAATTATAGGAAATGAGGCTGGAGAAGGTATAAGGAGCAGACAAATTTATCTAACCCCTGTATTAGATCCATAGAGGTGTCTCTCTACACTTCTCTCAGTCTGATCTGATTCATTGTAAAGACTAAATTTCTCCGAGGTGTAAAATGTGATGATTTTATATACATACACATTGTGTAATAATTATTAAGAAGGGAAAATTCTTTGAAGAGAGATGATAATAGAAAAGTTTCTAAAGGAGGACACATTAGAGTGAACCTTGTATAATGAGTAGGTATTTAAAGATACCTAATTGATTGATGAAAATAAAAAAGAAGACTGAGCAATAGTATGGATGTAATATATCAGTTAACTATTAACATAAAAATATGATGTGTAACAAAGCACCCCAAAACTCAGTGGCTTAAAACAGCAACAATAATTTATTCTCATTCAAGGATCCAGGGATCAGCTGGGGGTTGGCTGATTTTAGCTGAGCTCGATTGGACTTGGTTTGGCTTTACTTGCCAGGATCATAAGCTGCATCTTCCTTATACCAGCAGGAAAACTAAATTATCATGGTATTGGTTGAAGCACAAGAAGAAATTCTCAATCTTGCAAGAACATCTGAAGTCTCTGCTGATGTCAAGTCTGCTTAAGTCATATCTAACATCTCTTGGCCAAAGCAACTTATATGACCAAGTCCAAAGTCAAGTGGTAGGCAAGTATACTCTGAATGTAATGTGAGGAACTGCAAAAGTTATACGTTAAAGACATGGATTCAGGTTGGGTAAAAAGTAGAGCCACTTAGTCAATCTACTACAGGTAAGAATACATAACTTATTTGGAGGCTTTTGATTTTTTTAGAACATTTTGTATGATGCCAAAGATTCTTATAAGGAAGTATTTGGAAAACCCTTTTGAATGATAAGTTGAGGCTGAACGGTGAAAATCTATGGATAGAAGGCTAAGGAATTTGTATCTTATAAACGATAGAAAACTAATGAAGATTTATGAGCATTGTAAGGGCTCTGTGGAAGTGATGTTTCATGAAGATTACCCCAGATGTGTTATTTATACATGTTTAGAATGGAAAGAGACAGTGACATTGGACATGAGATAGGAATCAGCAAACTTAATTGTTAGAAATCTGGAGTGGATATGTTGATATCTGAGAAAGTAGATTTCAGGACAATACACATGAAAAGAAAGAAAGAGAAAGATTTGACAACTATAAAACCATAAATCATCAATAAAACAAACATCCTAAAAATGTATTTAACAAATAAAAGAGTTTCAAAATACATGAAACAAAATATAATTTAAGTAAGGCGAGACATAAACAAATCTGCAATTAAATTTCAAAATTCCCACATTCTTGTCTCAGAAAGTGATAGAACAAGTAGACAGAAAATCATAAACATATAGAGGACTTGAACAACACAATCACCCACTTCAAACTAATTTTCATTTATAGAACAATAATCCCAATGAAAGAAAATATGCATTATTTTCAAGGAAACATGGAATATTCATCAAGATAGACCGCATAATTCACCATAAACTAGGTTAATTTTAAAGGATTGAAATCATGAAGACTATGTTCTCTGAACAAAATTTAACTAAATTAGAAATCAAATCACAACAAAACGTCAGTAGAAAACATGAACGTTTTGAAATTAAGTAGCATACTTTCAAATAACCCATGTATCAAATAAGAAATTACAAAATACATTAGAGAAAAATCTGAATTGAGTGATTATGAAAACACCACATACAAAAATGTATACAGTGCAGCTGGAGCAATAATTAGAGTTCTTCATGCTTACGTTAGAAAGAAATGTTTTTTATTTCAATTGTTTTTGGGATACAGGTGATTTTTGATTATATGGAGAAGTTCTTTAGTGGTTACTTCTGAGATTTTGGTGTACGCATCACCAGAGTAGTCTACACCATAACAAATATCTAGAATTTTATAACTCATTCCCTCTCATCCTTACCCCTGAGTCCCCAAAATTTATTATATCATCCTTATGCCTTTGCATCCCCATAGCTTAGTTCCCATTTATAAGTGAGAACATACAATATTTGTTTTTCCATTCCTGACTTCACTTAGAGTAATGACCTCCAGCTCCATCCAAGTTAGTGCAAAATACATTATTTTATTCATTTTTATGGCTGAGTAGTATTCCATAGTGTATATATACCACATTTTCTTTATCCACTCATTGGTTGCTGGGCACTTAGCTTGGTTCTATATTTTTTCAATTGAAAATTGTGCTGCTGTAAACATACACGTGCATGTATTTTTTTTGATATAATGACTTATTTTTATTTGCGTAGATATCCAGTAGTGGGATTTCTCAATCGAATAGTAGTTCTACTTTTAGTACTTTAAGAAATAGCTATACTGTTTTCCCTAATGGTTGTACTAGTTTATCTTCCCATCAGCAGTGCAAAAGTGTTTCCTTTTTGCCACATCCATGCCAATATCTATTATTTTTTGAGTTTTAAAGTATAGCCTTTCTTGCAGGAGTAAGGTGACATCTCATTGTGGTTTTAATTTGCATTTCCCTGATAATTAGTGATATCGAGCATTTTTTCATAAGTTTGTTGGTCATTTGTATATTCTCTTTTGAGAATTGTCTATTCATGTGATTGCTCACTTTTTGATGGGATTATTTTTTTTTTTCTTGCTGATTTGTTTGAGTTCCTTGTAGATTCTGGATATTAGTCCTTTGTCAGATGCATAGTTTGTGAATATTTTCTCCCACTCTGTTGGTCGTCTGTTTCCTCTGCTGATTACTTCTTTTGTTATCGTTTAAGCTTTTTAGTTTAATTAGGTCCTAACAATTTATTTTTGTTTTTGTTGCATTTGCTTTTGGTTCTAGGATATGAAGTCATTGCCTAAGCCAATGTCTAGAAGAGTTTTTCTGATGTTATCTTCTAGCATTTGTTTGGTTTCAGGTCTTAGATTTAAGCCTTTGATTCATCTTTAGTGGATTTTTGTATAAGGTGAGAGATGAGGATTCATTTTCATTCTTCTACATTTGATTTGCCAATTTTCTCAGCATAATTTATTGAATAGGATGTTCTTTCCTCATTTTAGGTTTTCATTTATTTTGTCAATGGTCAATTGGCTGTAAGTATTTGGCTTTCTTTCTGTGTTATCTATTCAGTTCCATTGGTCTATGTGCCTATTTTCTATACCAGCACCATGTTGTTTTGGTAACTATAGCCTTGTAGTATAATTTGAAGTTGGGTAAGGTGTTGTCTCCAGTTTTGTTCTTTTTGCTTAGTATTGCTTTGCCTATGTGGGCTCTTTTTTTGTTCCATATGAATTTTAGGATTGTTTTTTCTAGTTCTGTGAAGAATGATGATGATATTTTGATAAAAATTACCTTCAATCCGTATGTTGCTTTGGACAATGTGATCATTTTTGCAATATTGATTCTATCGATTCATGAGTATGGGATGTGTTTCCATTTGTTTGTGTCATCTGTGATTTCTTTCAGCAGTGTTTTGTTGTTTTCCTTGTGGAGATTTTCACCTCCTTGGTTAAATACATTCCTAGTTTTCTTTCTTTCTTTCTTTCTTTCTTTCTTTCTTTCTTTCTTTCTTTCTTTCTTTCTTTCTTTCTTTCTTTCTTTCTTTCTTTCCTTCCTTCCTTCCTTCCTTCCTTCCTTCCTTCCTTCCTTCCTTCCTTCCTTCCTTCTTTCTTTCTTTCTTTCTTTCTTTCTTTCTTTCTTTCTTTCTTTCTTTTTTTTTCAGCTGTTGTAAAAGGAATTGAGTTCTTGATTTGATTTTCAGCTTAGTTGTTGTTGGTGTATAGCAGTGCTACTGATTTGTGTGGATTGATTTTGTAACCTGAGACTTTACTAATTCATTTTTCAGATCTAGGAGCTTTTTGAATATCTCTTTAGGGTTTTCTAAGTATATAATCATATTATTGGTGAACAGTGACAGTTTGACTTTTTCTTTTGCAATTTGGATGTCCTTTATTTTTTTCTCTTCTCTGATAGCTCTGGTTAGGACTTCCAGTGCTATATTGAATAGAAGTGGTGAAAATGGGCATCCTTGTCTTATTCCAGTTCTCAGGGGAGGATGCATTCAACTTTTCCCCCTTCAATATGATGTTGGCTATGAGTTTGTCATGTACAGCTCTTATTACTTTGAGGTAAATCTTTTCTATACCTATTTTTTGAGGGTTTTTATAATAAAGGGATGCTGGATTTTATCAAATGTTTTTTCTGCATCTATTAAGATGATCATATGGTTTTTGCTTTTAATTCTATTTATGTGATGTATCACATTTATTGACTTGTGCATGTTAAATCATCACTGTATCCCAGGGATGAAACCCACTTAATCATGTTGTATTATCTTTTTGATATGCTTTTATATTCACTTAGCTAGTATATTTTTGAGGGTTTTTTTTTATTATTATACTTTAAGTTCTGGGATACATGTGCAGAACATGCAGGTTTGTTACATAGGTATACATGTATCATGGTGGTTTGCTGCACCTATCAACCCATCATCTACATTAGGTATTTCTCCTAATGCTATCTCTCCCCTAGCCCTCCACCCACTGACAGGCCCTGGTGTGTGATATTCCCCTGCCTGTGTCCATGTGTTCTCATTGTTCAACTCCCACTTATGAGTGAGAACATACGGTGTTTAATTATCTGTTCCTATGTTAGTTTTCTGAGAATGATGGTTTCCAGCTTCATTCATGTCCCTGCAAAGGACATGAACTCATCATTTTTATGGCTGCATAGTATTCCATGTTATATATGTGCAACATTTTCTTTATTCAGTCTATCATTGATGGGCATTTGGATTGGTTCCAAGTCCTTGCTATTGTGAATAGTGCTACAGTGAACGTATGTGTGCACGTGTCTTTATAATAGAATGATTTATAATCCTTTGAGTATATACCCAGTAATGGGATTGCTGGGTCAATATTGGTCTGTAGTTTCCCTTTTTTATTAAGTCCTTTCCTGGTTTTGGTATTAAGGTGATACTGGCTTCATAGAATGATCTAGGGAGGATTCCCTTTTTCTATATCTTTTGAAATAGTTTCAGTAGGATTGGCACCAGTTCTTTGAATATCTGATAGAATTCACTGTAACTCCATCTGGTCTTGAGCTTTTTTTAAGGCAAATGTTATTATTACTGATTCAATCTTGTTGCTTATTATTAGTCTTTTCAGGGTTTCTATTTCTTCCTGATTTAACCTAGAAGTGTTGTATATTTCCAGGAATTTATCTATCTCTTCTTGATTTTCTAGATTGTGTACATATAAGTATTCAAAGTAACCATAAATTATCTTTTACTTATATGATATTGGCTGTGTTAGCTCCAGTTTTATTTCTATGTGAGCTTATTTGGATCTTCTCTCTTCTTTTTTTGGTTAATCTCAATAATAGTTTATCAATTTTGTTTATATTTTCAAAGAATTGCCTTTTGATTTCATTTATCTTTCATACTGACTTCTTTGTTTCCATTTCATTTAGTTCTACTTTGATCTTTCTTACTTTTTTCCTAATAGGTTTGGGTTTCATTTGCTCTTGTTTGTGTAGTTCATTGAGGTGTGACATTAGGTTGTCCATTTGTGCTCTTTCAGACTTTTTGATAAAGGCATTTAATGCTATGAACTTTTCTCCTAGCATCGCTTTTGCTGTATCCCAGAGCTTTTGATAACTTTTGTTACTATTATTATTCTTTTCAAAGAATTTTCAAATTTCCATGTCAATTTCATTGTAAAACCCCAAATTATTCAAGAGCAGATTATTTTGTTTCCATGTATTTGTATAGTTTTGAGAGTTATTTTTGTCATTGATTTCCACTTCTATTCCACTGTGGTGCAAGAAGATACTTGATATGATTTTGATTTTTTAAAATTTCTTGAGAAGTGTTTTGTGACCTATCATATGGTCTACCTTGGAGACTATACCATGTGCTGATGAGAATAATGTATATTCTGCAGTCATTGGGAAGAATGTTCTGTAAATAACTCTTAAGTCCATTTGTTCTAGGGTATAATTTAAGTCCATTGTTTATTTGTTGACTTTCTCCCTTGATGATCTGTCTAGTAGTGTCAGTGGAGTATTAAAGTCCCCCACAATTATTGTGTTGCCATCTGTCTCATTTCTTAGGTGTAGTAGTAATTCTTTTATAAATTTGGGAGCTCCAGTGTTAGATGCATATAAATTTAGGATTGTAATATCTTTCTTTTGAACTGATCCTTTTATCATGATATAATGGCCTTCTTTGTCTTTTTTTTTTTTTCTGCTGTTGCTTTAATGTCTCTTTTGTCTGAAATAAGAAATAGCCACCCTTGCTCATTTTTGGTTTCCATTTGCATGAAATATGTTCTTCCACCACTTTACCTTAAGTTCATGTGAGCTCTTATGTGTTAAGTGAGTTTCTTGAAGACAGCAGATATTTTATTGGTGGTTCTTTATCCATTCTGCCATTCTGTATCTTTTAAGTAAAGCATTTAGGCCACTGACATTCAACATTAATATTGAGATGCAAGACATTGTTCTATTCATCATGTTAGTTGTTACTTAGATACTTTATCTTTTCACTGTGTTATTGTTTTATAGGTCCTGTGAGATTTATGCTTTAAGAAGGTTCTATTTTGGTGCATATTGAGCTTTTGTGTCAAGATTTAGAACTCCTTTAGCATTTCTTGTAGGGCTGGTTTGGTAGTAGTTAGTTCACTCAGCATTTGCTTGCCTCAGCATTTGTTCGTGCTTCATTTATGAATCTTAGTTTTGCAGGATACCAAATTCTTTGGTGACAGTTATTGTTTATGGAGGCTAAAGATAGAACCCCAATCCCTTCTGACTTGTGAGGTTTCTGCTGAGAAATATGATGGTAACCTGATTGGTTTTCTTTTATAGTTTACCTGATGCTTTTTCTCTCTGCTCTTAAGATTCTTTCCTTCACCTTGACTTCAGATAGCCTAATGACCATGTGTCTTTGTGATGATCTTTTTGTGATGAATTTCTCAGAAATTTTTTTTAGCTTCTTGTATTTGGGTGTCTATGTCTCTAGCAAGGCCAGGAAAGTTTCCCTTAATTATTCTCTCAAATAAGTTTTCTCAACATTTGTACTTGACTTCTCCCTCAGGAACACTAATTATTCTTATGGTTGGCTGTTTTACATAACCCCACATTTCTTGGAGACTCTTCATTTTTTAAAATTCTTTTTTTTTTTTAATTTTTTTTCTGACTGGGTTCACTCAAAAGTCTTGTCTTCAAGCTCTGAAATTATTTCTTCTACTTCTTCTAGCCTATTGGTGAAACTTTCCACTGCATTTTGTATTCTCCTAAGTGTGTCTTTCATTTTCAGAAGTTCTGATTATTTTTCTTTATAATGTCTATTCCTCTGGAAAAATTTTTATGTATATCCTCAATTTTCTTTTAATTTAACTGGCTTTTCACCTTTCTCTGGTATCTTTTTGAGTAGCTTCAAAATCAATCTTCTGAATTTTTCATCTGGCAATTCAGAGATTTATTCTTGGTATGAATTTATTTCTGGAGAGCTAGTGTGAACTTTTGGGGGTGTTATAGAACCCTGTTTTGTCTTATTACCAGAATTACTTTTCTGGTTTCTTCTCATTTGGGTGGACCATTCCTTCAAATTATTCTTGAATTCATTTTTTATTGAACTGTGTCTTTTATAGTTCTTTTTTTTTTTCTCTTAAGAACCAGTCTTTAATGTTCATATTTTATTTTAGCCTAATTTGATTTTTGGTGCTTTTAGTGGTGAAAATGAAGACTTTGTATGAGTTCCTCAGTTATACAAAATATTTGTGCACTAGCTTTTCCAGATACTGGTTGTAGTATTTATGTACTCGATGTGTGGGCAAGTTCATTATCTCCTATGGGGCTGGAATGGCAGGGATCTCTTGAAGCTTATCTCATTCTTTCGTGGTGTATACTTTATTTACTTATTTATTCCCCCCCCCCTCCAAGTATTTCATTTTCTGAGTTGATGATTTAAGCTTCAGACCAATATGGGAGGTATCCTTGAGTAAGCACTGGCTATAGCTAAAGCAGGTGGGTAGATATAATACCCAATGGTGGGCAGAGGTCCCAGGCTTGATAAAGGTTCCTGGAGGAGCTCTCAATTAGAATTGCTGAGCTTTTATTGGGGTAAATAGTGGGAGCTACCTCAGCTCCCCTGCAAGGCCAGCAGAAAAGCTGTCTACCTCACAGCCTCATTCCTGTCCAGATGTTTTGATTATTCAGATGAGACAGGCAATTGTTTTCATCTGTAAGAAATGTGGATGTTCTAAGAAGAGAGGAAATGTGACTCTGCCTTTTATGCAGGCCTGAATCTGTTGTGTGCTGCTCTTGTGGGGCAGCAATCACCCTGGATTGTTCCAGGAGGGCTGTCTATAGGTGCAACAGTGCTGCATTCCCACAGGAGAAGCCCCAGCTGCCTCTGCAGTGGTGTGCCAAGGGGAATAAGGACCATTTCTCAAAGGCATTTCATCATCACAGAGGCTGCCTGCCTGTTGCAGTAGAGGTGCAAACTTTCTCTACTGCTTCTTGCACTACAGTTGTGTCTGTGCTATAAGAATCTACCCACAAGTGGAAAGATGTGGGACTCAGGTCTTACTCTTCAGATTATCATGTCCCATGGGGTGATGCCTTGATGTGGTGCTCTACCCCTTCCCCCGGAATGGGACATCCTGAGAGCCAGACTGCAGTGATTGTTATTGCTCTTGTGGATATAGCCACCCAGTGGGGTACCAGACTCTGAGCTGCTGTTAGGGAATGTATGCAAAGGATCCAGTGATGTGACCTCTCTTCAGGTCTCCTGGCAGTGGATACAAGCACCTACTCTGATGGAGGTGGCAGGGGAGTAATGTAGACTATGTTAGGTTCCCTGGATGTAGATAAGATTAGTGTGCTGGCTTTCTCGAATGCTTGTTATGCTAGCAGTGAAGTTCTCACGTGGACAGCCTCAGAACCTCTGGTTAGCCAGGGTGTTGCAGGCAGTGGTATTAGCAGCCATTTTCTTTTTCTTGGGTGCAGTGTTATTCTACCAAGAGGTGCTTTAATGGCCTGAGTTGGTTGGCCTCCATCCAGGAGGTGGCACTTGCAACAGAGCACCAGTTGCAGTAGTAGCGATAGAATTTTTGCTTGCTCTAAGTTGTTCAGGGGAAGTATTCTGGTTTCTCAGCTGATGGTCGAGGCCATAAAGCTCCCAAGAGTTTATGTCCTTTTTGTTAATCGATTAGGGCAGGTAAAGATATACCATCAGGTTTGGGGAGGTCTGAACTCAGATTTTTTTTGGGCAGGGACTGCCACAGTCATTGTGGGGGACAAGGGATGAATCCCAGGTCACTAGAGTAATGTTCCAGCGGGGAAAATAACTGCCTCTGCTGTGAAGAAGACTTTTCAAGGGGTGTGGGGAATACCCAGCAATGGTAGGCTTCACCCAGCTTCCACACAGTTGGCAAAGTCAGTCTCACTCGGGCAGTGTCCTGCTAACAGAGCCAGGTTTAGATCCATGTAGCCTGAGTACAGAACTGAGACCTGCCCCAGGCTATAAGCTTCCCTGCAGAGATAGCAAGTATGATTTTCAGGACATGCACCTCCCCATCTGTCCACAAGGCCAGATGCCCAGCTTCCGCTAGCATATCTGCAGCACACTTCCCGCTCATCCCCAGATTCTGTTCAAGCGAGCTTTTCCTAAGTCGAAATTGTATCACAAAATTAAATTGGGAACTTCTTTCACCCTGCAATCTCTCCCTGAATTCATTGTCTGACTTACCTGAGGGTCCCTGTGAGATACAGTTACAAATAGCTTCCCTGGGCTTGTGCTAGAGACTGGGAATGCTTACAAGGCACTATCCACTGCTGCTTCTACTTTTATATTTCATGCCACTCCATAAATCTGTTCCAGCTCTGAGTAAAGGGCTTCTCCTGTGATCTGAATTTTCAAATTCCTCAGTGGTGATGTGTGTTTGGAGGCACGTTGTCTACTTCTCACACTCCAAAAACTAATAGTTTTTTGCTTGTCTCATGGAGTAAGTTGCAGCCTGCCATTTCTTTCACAGGATCAGCGAACTATTTTGGTTTTCCTGGTAAGTTTCTGTGGTGATTCTTCAAGAACACATTCACAGTGTGAACTTCTGCCCAGTATTTTGTCCTTCAAAGTGGGAGAGACACACCAACACCGCTTCCTATCCACCATCATTTCTTAGCTTATATTAGAAAAATATTAAAGCTATATGATCAATAGGCTTCTGCTTGTGAACCAGACACAGTAATAAGTACCAGATTTATCCTCACAACTGAAAGAACAGGAACAGAAAAAAAGAAAAACAGCCAAAAACATATGAATGATACCTCTTCCCATCTGCCAGATTGAAAAACCTTCCAATTCACAGGTAATTCAGCAGTGTCTTGCCTCAGTACCGGGAAATGACTCATCCAACACTGAACACTGTTCTAGTCATGCCTACTTGGATGTTAATAGCAAATACGCATAGGAAAAAAATCTCATGGTGAGATTTTATGACGCTTAGAATAAAAAAATAATAAAAACACTAAATATTGATAAATGTTATGATCGGGATATTTATGTCTACTCAAAATCCTCACCCTCAAGGTAGATGGTATTAAAAGCTGGGGTTATTGGGAGGTGATTATGTCATGGGGACAGAGCCCTCATAAAGATTAGTACCTTTATAAAAGAGGCCTGAGAAAAACCTCTTGCTCCTTCTACCCAGTAAAGTTAACGTGAAAAGAAGGCTATCTATGAGGAAGTGGGCCTTCACCAGATGGTGAATCTGCTAGCTCCTTTATCTTTGACTTCCTTGCCTCCAGACCTGTGAGAAACATATACCAGTGGTTTACATGCTACCAGGTCTATGGCATTTTGTTATAGCAGTCCTAATGAAATTAGCAAGGTTGTGGAATAACTAGAACTATCATACTTTGATCCTGGGAGTTAAAATTGTTTAACCATTTTGGAAACTCAGCTGTCAACTTCTCCTAAAATTAAACATATTCCCACCTTATGACTCAGCAATTCTTCTTGATATTTACCTAACAGAACTAAAATAATGTACAAAAAAAAAAAAAGATTTGTACAAGAATGCATAAAAAAGCTTTATTCTTAAATAGGCTCAAACATTATTATTCATAGTAGCCCCAAAGAAACAACTCAAATGTTCATCACCAGGGGAATAGAAGAAAAATCTGTGGAAAATTCATAAATGAAATGCTACCAAGTAATGAAAAGGAACAAAGTATTATCACATGCAACAATTGGGCTGAACAAAAAAGTCTTAACCAAACAAGTACAGACTTTGTGATACCATTTAGCTAAACTCTTACAACAGGCAAAACTTATCTCTGATGAAAAAATAAAAATAAAAACAACGGTTGCCCAGAAGTGAGAGTAGAATCAAATGAGAGGGGGCAGAAGGGATCTTTCTTGAGTGATGGGAATGTTTAATAACTTAATTGGGATGATTATGCAGTTGTAAGATCTCATCAAACTACATATGTAAGATTTCTCCTTTTCTAACACATGTAAATTATAGCTAAATTTTAAAAATACTTTAAAAATAGTTGACAGAATCTCTTTTAGATATGTGATAATTGAAAATATGATAATGAGTCACAGAAATAAAGTCAAGAGTCGGTATAACAAAGTTGAGGTATCCATCAGGATCAAATATCCCACAATTACCATCATGAAATGCACACACAAGAATAACAGCTCTATGAGGAAAGGATTTATTATTAGCTTTGTTATTTGATTTAACTCTGATGTGGGATTGACATATAGTTATTTCTCAATAAATATCTGTTGAGCAAATCAATATCATCAAAGTTGAAGGAGACAGAATATGAGGAAAGGTCACTGGACTTTCAAGTTTGGTTACCAATGAATTTGAAAGAATAGTTTAAATAGAATAATTGGTTTGAAATAAATATCTTCTTTATTAAACAATCCTTGGACATTGAATCTACATGGAGAAGAAAGAGATGCATAACATAGATTCCAGTAGCATTGAGAAAATGTTTCATGTTTTAAGATATTTAATTGGTAAAACAAATTAACTTCAAGTGTTGAGTAAGAGAATAATGATTTTTGTCTTCCATGTGAAGTTACAGAATGAAAGAAGGGGGATTATATGTTCACACATATAATTACTGTGGTAGATTGTAAATGCAGTTTGGACTGCAATTATGACAGATGCAAACCTGTGGTTACAAATTTGGTCCAACTGAAAAGACCTTGTAGAGATTTTTTTGTTTAATCCCAAACTGCTTCTAAAACAAGAATATGTGGTACCAAATTTCATGACAGTATTATCCAAAGGAAGAAGCAGTTGTGAATTTTATTGATGTCCATATTGTAAGTATAGAGATAATATTACTTAAATAAAATCACGTATTTTGTAAGATTTTATAGTTCCACATATGTTCTATGTGTAAATAAAGAAAACGATGACTTGTAAATAACAAACAGAGCACTTCAACTAATTGGTACTTGCAGGCCTAAAAGGAAAAAAAAAAAAAGAAAAAAAAATGATTGTGGTATTTTGATGGGGATTGTGTTGAATTTGTAGATTGCTCTTGGTAGTCCTTCTAGACATTGGCTTAGGCAAGGATTTCATGTACAAGAACCCAAAAGCAAATGCAATAAAAACAAAGATAAATAGCTAGGACTTAATTAAATGAAAAAACTTTTGCATGGCAAAAGGAACAGTCAGCAGAGTAAACAGACAACCCACAGAGCAAAAGAAAATCTTAACAATTTATGTAACTGACAAAGGACTAATATCCAGAATCTACAATGAACTCAAACAAATCAGTAGGAAAAAGAAAAACACACAATCCCATCAGAAAGTGGTGGACATCAATAGACAGTTCTCAAAAGAAGATACACAAATGGCCAACAAATATATGAAAAAATGCTCAACATCATTGATGATCAGGAAAATGCAAATCAAATCCACAATGCGATACCACCTTACTCCAGCAAGAATGGCCATAATCAAAAAATCAAAAAACAGTAGATGTTAGCATGGATGTGGTGATCAGGGAACACTTCTACACTGCTGATGGGAATGTAAACTAGTACAAACATTGTGGAAAACAGTGTGGAGATTCCTTTAAGAACTAAAAGTAGAACTATCGTTTGATCCACCAATCCCACTACTGGGTATCTATCCAGAGGAAAAGAAGTCATCCAAAAAAGATACTTGCACATGCATGTTTATAGCAGCACAATTCGCAATTGCAAAATCGTGGAACCAACCCAAATGCCTGACAATCAATGAGTAGATAAAGAAACTGTGGTATATTTATATGATAGAATACTACTCAGCCATAAAAAAGAATGAATTAATGGCATTTGAAGCAATCTGGATGAGACTGGAGAATATTATTCTAAGTGCAGTAACTCAGAAATGGAAAACTGGACATCATGTGTTGTCACTGATATGTGGGTGCTAAGCTATGAGGGTGCAAAGGAATAGGGATGATATGACGGACTTCAGGGAGTTGGGGGGAAGGGAGGAAGGGGGTAGAGGGACAAAAGACTACAAATACGGTGCAATGTATACTACTCAGGTGATAGCTGTACTAAAATCTCACAAATCACTGCGAAAGAACTTACTCAGGTAACCAAATACCACCTGTACCCTAATAACTTATGGAAAAATAAAAAATAAAAATAAAAATAAATAAAAAGTTTATCAGAGAGGTGGTTAAAATCAAGGTTTTGAATTGACTGAAGACTTTAGTTATCTATGATATAATCGGAACACAGTGAGTTATTAATGATTCTTTAAGTAAACAAGGAAAGACTCAATCTCCGTACTCTATCGCAAGGGGAAAACAGAACTGGCTGTTGTGAAGCAGGAAGGAATGCTCTTGTCATCATTGATTTGTGATCAACCCTTCCCACCCAACAAAAAAAAGTGATGGCCGTGGAAAATTATCAATGGTTTAAACTGCAGCATCAAGAAAAATGGTCATACGTCATCAGAGAGCCTTCATTTGTTAAAGTCTAAGTCCCACCGAGAATAGTGAAAAGGATGATAGGGTTGTAGGGATTAAGCAACTTTTTTCTCAAAATTGAATTCAGTTTTGTGAATCTGAATTGACAAATCATTAAAAAGTGAATATTTCTTCTTACCAGAAAGAAAGGAGAAATAAGACTAGTACACTATATAGAAAGCACACTAAAATTTATTTATATTTGAAAGTTCTATTGACAATATTATTAAGATTGAAGTATGTTGATTTCTTACAAGAAATCCTAGATGGATATGATCTACAAATTTTTAAAAAATATATATAATAAAAAACTCCCTGTCTGCAAAAGGCCCTTTTCTTGGTTTGAAAAACAATCTGTTCGTTATTATTGCATTTTATGAGCACTAGGCATAACTAGTAAGATGGGTACTCTGCATGCACAAAGCTCTAGACATACCCTTTTGTATGCTAGGTTAGTATTTCTTCACATACATTGGAAATCCATTATAAAGGTTGTATTTGCTGGGATGGAATGAAACTTCCAATAGTTGCTTTCATTTCTTTCACAAATTGCTGGAAAATTCCAGGTTCATATCAATATTTACTGTTTTAAAGCAGTGACAAGATAAATGATACATTCCTGGAGAGAAATATGTCATTAGTGATAAACAGTCCCAAACTCAGTCAAGCAAGTAATGCATTGCAGGTCAAAAACTACACCCCTGACAATACTGCACATCCAGGTAATACACCACATGTCATATTTGAAGGAGAAAATGCTTTTTCTACTGCTACAGCCTCAACAATTCATACTGTTTGCTAATGTAGAGATATGAAGGATTTGCAGAAGTAGAGGAATGCATTTACAAATTTTATGAACTGTAGGGATTCAATTAACAATTGATACTCATCAAGAATGTTAGCCAAGCAATAAATCATGGTAGGATTTAATGACTAACAAGATTAAGTGTTCATTGTAACTGAAGATTAGGTCCTATGGACAGACAAGACCCAAATTCAATGTTAATAAAATTACACTTGATACTGGTTGAAACAGCAGGGAGAGGGGATTCTTCATTCTTGAGTTAAGCCCATTTCATATTCCCTCTGTCTACTCAACTGTAGATGAATTAATTATGAATATAATAATAGACTCCTAGTCTCTCCCCAGTCAACTAATACAGCTGCAGAAGCAGTAGGGAGGAGATTACTTTCAGTGTTTAAGTAGTTAAATAGAGCTATATTACTTGAATTTAAAAATGTAGATATAAAATTATCTATAGCTATTCTTCTTTTTCTTTCAAGCAAAACCTCACAGTATTTTACTGAATATATTGGTAAGTGAGATAACTCTCTCTGGTTTTTTTTTTTTTTTTTTTTTTTCATGCAAAGGCTGGGATTCAGCCATATGGAATAATTTCACAGGTTTGGGGCACACCAGCTGTTTTCATTTAGCCTATTTTGGCAGAAACACATTGTAAATAATCAATCATAATTCCACATTTTTAGAAGCCATACTATTAGTAGGTCTTATCATCCAAAATCTATAAATAAATGAGAACAATGGTTTCTGTAGAGTCTATGCACATTTCCTCCAGGAAATTCCTAGAGCTACCTACAGGGCCAAAAGTAGCTGAGAATTAAAAGTTACATTGCTTACATATTATTGCTTGAAAAAACAGTAGAAGCAACCACAGATCAGAATTGCTAAAATAACTAACCATACATACAATATTTACTTCATTCCAGACACTGTTTTAAATGTGCTACATAACTAATTTCATCCTTAAAACAAGACTATGAAATAAAATCTATGACTATCCCCAGTTTACACTTGAGAGTTCTAAAGCATTCAAAGGATAAATATATTGTTCAAGATCAAAAACCCAATAAATGATTAGAGTCATTATTAGAAGCCAGAAATTCTGCTTTGAGAGTCTCCATCGTTGACCTTTATGCTGCAATGTTGGAAATTAAAATACTGAGGAATGATAGTAAACAGAAACAGAAAAGTATCAGCAACAAGACTCACCACTCTAGGAGCAGTTTACACAATGCAAAAAACCTCTAAGGGTTGCATTGTGTTAGCACGTGGGAATTATAATAACATGGAAATGATAATAGAGGTAACAATAACAGTGGTTTCTTGAGCAACAACTATACATCAGATTTTTTCACAGTGCTTTTTATCTGATTAATCCTCATAATTGCCAACTTAGGTTAATATCCTGCTTTTGAACCTATGACTATCTGACTTCCAAAGACAATATGACTTCTAATAGATAATACTGACCAGTGAAACAATTGCTTTACATTAGGATGGCTATGGATTTCCAAAAAAAAAGTTATTTCATACTGTTAATGAAGACAGGATATCCATAAATGCAGTTTACATATTGTTTTTCTAAAATATTGAAAACCTAATTTAATCTAATTTAATTGAACAGATATTTGCTTGTTGAATTAAGCAACATATACAGACGGTCCCTGACTTAATGATGGTTCAATTTGAGATTTTTTGACTTTATAGTAGTGTGAAAACAATACACATTTAGTAGAAATTGTACTTCAAATTTTGATTTTTTTTTTTTTTTTTTCCCTGGGCTAGCAATACGTGCTATGAAGCTCTGAAGCTCCTAGGCAGCCATGCAATCTCAAGAGTAAACAACCAATGCTCTACAGTAAACTGTGTTCTAGGTTATTTTGCCAAACTGCTGTCTAATATAAGTGTTCTGGGCATGTTTAAAGCAGACTGGGCTAAACTATGATGTTTAACAGGTTAAGTGTATTAAATGCATTTGTAACTCAGGATATTTTCAACTTACAATGGATTTATAGAGACATACCCCAATAATAAACTGAGGATCATCTGTAGTTAAGACACCAAAGTAGATAGTTTAGGAGAAACAAAAATGAGTAAGCAATGACTGTTTCCACAGGTCTTATAGTATACTGAAGGCGCTAATTGCACAAAAAAATAATGCTGCATGCAAGAAGAGCATACATATTTTTGAAAGAAGTACAAAATGTCATGAAGGCACATCTAGATTTAGGATGACAGAATAAAGAGATTTCTGCATATTTATCTTCTGAGAATCACTCCAAAATAAGAGGGAAAAAAAAAAGGAAAATGAAAACACAAACCCCATAACTGATGAAACCAGGATGTTGCTGAAACAACATTTTTATTATATGAAGGTGGAAAGCAGACTGAGGGATTGCAACAGACTCAGCAGTGATAATAAAATCCACACACTTATTTTCTCTGTAGAAAACAGTTCCAGAGGTGAGAAGAGAAATTGGGTAGGCTATGGATTACAAGCTTTCATTTGTACTTTTTCCATTGTCTTGCAAATTGTAGGGATAAACCTGAGCTCAAGCATATGGAATATTGTATTTTAGACATATTAAAACGTGTGGAATGACTTAATATTAAGTAAAAAGAAAACTAATTAAATGAAATGCCATTATATACCCTTTGAGTCAGCAGTAAATATTTCTTAGTTGTGTGTGTGTGTGTGTGTATATATGTGTGTGTGTATATATATATATGACTTTTGTATTGAACTTCAATCCACACATTTTGTGACTTTCTTGTGTAGCCAAGGAGTAAGAAGAGAAACAAACAGAAATTGAAGATTAGCTAAAATGTGGTCTAAAATTGTGTGGCTTCAATGATTCATGTGCAAACTTTTGCTGTTGTGCATAATTTTAAAATTATTATCCTTATTTTTTACAGTTTGGATGCAGTATATAAACTGAACATAATTATTTTTATTAATATTCTCTTGTTATATTCTTTAATGTATTTTGAATATTTTCTTATATGATTAAATGTTATTGTTATATATTAAAGTATAATTTACATACAAAGATACACAGATCTTACATGTTTTGAATACTGGCAATTGTATACGCCATGTAACCATCTATCACAAGAAGTTACAGAATAGTTGCATTGCCCCGGAAAGTTCACTGGTGTCCCTTTCACATCTACCACCTCATCTCCAACTGGGTCACTATTTTTTTATCTTTATGACCATAGGTCAGCTATGCTTGTTCTTGTATTTCACATTAATGGAATCAGACAGTGGAAACTCTTGAGACTGGCATCTTTTACTCAGCATCAGGTTTCTAACTGTCAATATATAGCATGTTTCTCTAGGTTGTTCCTTTCAATTCATGAGTGGTATACTTTTATATGAATATGCCCCAGTCTGTTTATCCACATCTTTTTTGGACTTATGCACATAATTCATTTTTATATATTATTTTATTTCTCTTTAAGAGCAGAGAGCATTAGCATTATTGTGCATCCCAGCACCTAACCCTTCATGTTTACTTCCATATTAATGACTACTGCATTTTCTTTTTCTTTTTCTAGCGTATAAAAATATGACTAAATAGGAAGTTTTTGAATTTGTTGTTAAAATTATCAAAATAAAATCTGAGCTATACATTTAATTAAATCAACAAATAAAATCCAATCTCTGCTAGAGATATCTATAAACCAAACATTACATTATAATCTCCTGTATTAAAATGCATTTTGTTTTGTTTGGAAACTTGACTTTAAAATATATACCAAAATAAACTAGTGTTTTTTTTTAATTAAACAATTTTAAAATTATTATCCAATAAAATTTATTTTATTTTTCTTTTAGTGCACATTTCTATAAATTTTAAGACATATATAGATCTATGGAACTGCCACCACCATCAGAATATGGACACTTCCATCCTTCAGAAAACAAAACTACCTTATGCTGTTACTTTATGATCACACTGTATCCTCAACTCTAACCAATGGACACCACTGATCTGTTTTTCAGCACTCTAATTTTGTCATTTCAAATCTGTCATATAAATAGAGTCATGCAACATGTAACTTTTGAAGACTGGTTTCTTTTACTCAGCCCCTTTGATATTCATCCAAATTGTTCTGTGTATCAGGGGTTAACTCCTTTTTATTGCTGTGTAGTATTCCATTGTGTGAATATAATCCAGCTTATCCATTAAGCTTATCCATTATAGGACATTTCAGTTGTTTCAGATTTTGGCTACTATGAACAATGTTTCTATAAAATGTGTTAGGAAATTGGAATGGTTATTTAAATTTTCTGATTTTCAGGTTCTTCTATAAAACAGAAAAAATACTAGTAATCCCCTCATAAGGCTGTTGAGACAATTATTAGAATGTATGTAAAACATAGTATGTATTCAAAAAATTGTAATAATTACTAATGTAAGAAAAATAAAATGACAATGCAAAATTGCACTGCAAATAAGGTTTCCTCATCTACTTTTGCAGCTGATTAAAAAAAGACAGTTGTAGAACATTCCATTTACTTCTACTTTATATCATTTTATTAATGTTTCTATCAAAGAATATCAGTTTCCTTATGCTGCAGCATTAATTCATTAATTGCCCTTTCATAAGATGAACCATCTAAAAATTTGAAAAGTGTGTTTTTCACACTTTTAATAATATGCTACACAAGGCACAACAGTAGTGAGGAATATGGGATTGAATGGATTAATTCAAGATAAATTATGAAGAATTAAAATGACTTTGCAAGATTTTGCATATAAGAAATGACAGTTACAAAGGAATAAGATTAAGCTTTGGGCTTGAGTCCTGAAGTCAGAAATGAAGGATGAGGGATATTCAATTTTAGATATGAAATTATCAGTGGTAAAATAAATGTAAAGTAATATTTTAAACCATATATTATCAACTATAAAATAATATTAAAATACTTTGGGGAAAAGTAAAGAATAAATGTACATATTAGTATTCAACCACATAAGAAAAAATGTTCTAATGAGGGGTCAAGGGTCTCTAGATTTAGGAAATAAAAATATATGATATCCAATAAAATTACAGATTCAGATAAATATTTTATTTACTACATAAAATACTTTTACTGATATTTTATGGGATGTATTTATACTACAAACTATTTATTGTTTATTAAAATCAAATTTAACAAAATCTTGTATTTAATCTAGAAACCTCTGATGCTTAGAAAATTTGTTGAACTCTGAGTGTCTGCAAAAATTTAAGCAATATTGTTAACAAGTCTAAGATAAAGTGAGAATCAGAAAATAAAGAGAGCAGAAGAAGGGGAAAGAAAAGCCAATAAAATTGGAAAAATAGAAAAGGAAAAAAGAGAGACTGAGAGAAATAAAGTGATATATTCATTGTAAAGATGCTAGAACATCATTAACCCGGGAAAGGCCTGTATGGGTTCCATTCAACAAATGTTAAGTAGCCATAAGATGGCTAGTATTTGGCTAATTCTCAGCTAGACTTCATAGAGCTGAGGTCCTTGTAGAGAATTGCTTATGATTCAGAAAATTTATATAACAAACGAAATAAATAAATATATACTGTAATTGTCTCAGTTTACCCATGCAGTAAATGTTTTGGGAGGTCGATGCAGAAGATGAAGAAAATGAGCAGCTGAGATGTACCTAAACTCATACAGATATTTTTCTATTTCTGTAAAGAATGTCATTGGTATTTTGATAGAGATTGCACTGAATCTGTATATTGCTTTTGGTAATATAGACATTTTAATAATATTGATTCTATCAATCCATGAACATGGAATATTTTTCCAATTTCTGATGCCTTTTTCAACTTCTTTCATCTGTGTTTTATATTATAGTTTTTATTAGAGGGATCTTTCACTTCTTTAATTAATTCCTATGTATTTAATTTCATGTGTGGCTATTTTAAATGGAACTACTTTTTATTTCTTTTTCACTTTTCACTGTTGGTATATAGAAATGTTACTGAATTTTGTACGTTGATTTTATATTTTACAAATTTACTGAATATATCAGTCCTAATAGTTTTCTTCTGTAATCTTTAGATTTTTCCAAATATACAATCATCATCTGCAAACAAGAATAATTTGACTTCTTTCTTTCTAATTTGGAAGACTCTTATATCTTTCTTTTTCTGATGGTTCTAGCTAGGACTTCCAGCACTGTGTTGAGTTATAATTGTGAAACTGTTTATCCTTGTTGTGGTCCATATCTTAGAGGAAAGGCTTTCATTTTTCCCCATTTTGTATAATACTACCTATGGATCCAACATAAATGGCTTTTAATATGTTGAGGTATGTTCCATCTGTAATCAGTTTTCTTAGAATTTTTATGATGAAAAGGTGTTGAATTTTATTAAATGCTTTTTCAGCATCAATTGAAAGAATCATAAGGCTTTTGTCCTTCATTCTGTTGATATAATGTATCACATTGATTGATTTGCCTATGGTGAACCACCCTTGTATCCCAGGAATAAATCTCACTTGGTCATGATGAATGATCTTTCTGAATTCTTCTTAAATTTTAATTGTTAGTATTTTTTGAAGATTTTGCATCCATATTTATCAGAGATATTGGCCTGTAGTTTTCTTTTGTGAATGTGTCTTTGTCTGGTTTTGGTATCAGGGTAATACTGAACCCTTATAATGAGTTTAGAAGTATTCCCTCTTTCCATATTTTCCAAAATAGTTTGAGTAGGATTGGTGTAAGTACTTATTTATATATTTGGTAGAATACAGCAATGACACCATAAGGTCCCAGGCTTTTCTTTACTGAAAGAGTTTTTATTATGGCTTTGATCTCGTTACTTATTATTAGTCTGTTCTGGTTTTGGATTTTTCCTGTTTCAGTCTTGGTAGGTTGCATGTGTCTAGGAATTTGTTCATTTCTTTTAGATTTTCCAATTTATTGGCATATAGTTGCTCATAGTACCCACTAATAATCCTTTGAATTTCTGCAGGAACAGTTATAATTTCCCCTTTTTCATTTCTTATTTTATTTAAATTCTCCCTTTTTTTTCGTAGTTAGTATGGCTAGAGGTTTGTCTTTTTGTTTAACTTTTCAGTAAACCACCTTCTTGTTTCATTATCTCTTGTATTGTTTTCTTCATTCCAATTTCCTTTATTTCTATCCTGATCTTTATTTTTTATTTTCTTCTACTAATTTTGGTTTTGGTTTACTGTTGCTTTTCTAGTTCTTTAAAATGCGTAATTAGATTGTGTATTTGAAGTCTTTTCTCTTTTTTGATGTAGGCACTTATGGCTAAGAAGTTTTCTCTTATTACTACTTTCACTGTATCCCATAGGTCTTTGTATGTTGTGTCTCCATTATATTGGTTTCAAGACATTTATTGCTCATTAATGTACTTTTCTTTCTGATTGAAGCACTCCCTTTAGCATTTCTAGTAGTACAGGTCTGGTGTTGGTGAAATCTCTCAGCCTTTGTTGGTCTGTGAAAGTATTTGTCCTCCATGTTTGAAGGATATTTTTGCTGGGTATATTATTCTAGAGTAAGAGGTTTCTTTATTTTTAGCACTTTAAATTTGTCATGCCACACTCTTCTTGCCTGTAAGTTTTTCAGTGAAAAATCTGATGCCAGAGTTATTAAAGTTTCATTGTATGTTATTTGCTTCCTTTCTCTTGCTGTTTTTAGAATCCTTTTATTTTATCTTTAATCTTTGGAAGTTAGATTATTAAATACCTTTACATAGTCTTCTTTTGGTTAAATTTTCTTGGTGTTTTATAAGCTTCTTGTACTTAGCTTTTGATGTCTTCTCTTGCTGTGGGACGTTCTATGTTATTATTCACTTGAATAAACAGTCTACCCATCTCTTTCTCTACCTCCTCTTTAAACCCAATAACTCTTAAATTTGCCCATTTTAGACTATTTTCTAGATTCTGAATAACATGATTCATAGTTTTTTATTATTTTCTCTTTTGTCTCCTCAGGTCATGTACTCTCAAATGGCCTATCTTCAAGCTCACTAATTCTTTCTTCTGCTTGATCAATTCTGCTGTTAAAAAGTTCTGATGCATTCTTCAGTATGCCAATTGCATTTTTCAGTTCCAGAATTTATGTTTCATTTTAATTATTCTTCTTTTTGTTAAATGTATGTTATAGAATTCTGAATTTCTTCTCTGTGATATTTTGAATTTACTTCAGTTTCCTCAACACAGCTATTTTGAATTCTCTGTCTGAAAAGTCACATATCTCCTTTTCTACAGGATTGGTTCCTGGTGCCTTATTTAGTTAACCAGTTGAGGTCATGCTTTCCTGGATGCTGTTGATGCTAGCAGATGCTTTTTGGTGTCTGGTTTTTGAAGAGTTAGGTTTTTATTTGTTCTTTACTCTCTGGGCTTGTTCGTACTCCTCCTGGGGAAGGCTTTCCAGATATTTGGTAGGACTTGTGTGCTGTGATCCAAGCTTTATCAGCTTCAGAGGACACCCTAAGCCCAGCAACATTGTGGTTTTTGCAGATTTGCAGTGTTACTACCTTGATGGTCTTGGGGAAGATCTGGGAGAATTATCTGGTTTACAAGATAGAGACTCTTGTTTCCTTCCCTTACTTTCTCTCAAACAGAGTCTCTATCTTTGTTCTGATCCACATAAAACTGGTGGAAGAGTGACACAAGTGCCCCTGTGGCCACAACTACTATGACTACTCTGAGTTAAACCTGAAGCCAGTACAGCAGTGTGTCTCTCCCACAGCCTGCAGTAACTACTCCCTAGCTACTGTCTATATGCTCTCAATGGCAAAGCTAGCTAGGCCTGTGTCATTCTTTTCAGTGTATTGAGTTTCCCCTGGCTCTGTGTGGGTCCACAGGTGACATCGAGGAGTCAGGGACTAGAGCCAAAAACATTAGAAGTCTGCCAGTGTTCTATTGTACTGCAGCTGCACTGGCACTCAAAAGACAAAACATAGTTCTTCTCACTCTTCCATCCCCCTTTCAGAAGCAGAAGAGTCTCACTTCATAGCCACTGCCACCCTAAACCGTGAGGGGTATTGCCAGACCACCACTAGTGTTCTCTTAAGGCCTAAGGTATCTTAAGTCGACTAGTAGTGAATGCTGCCTAGTCTGGGAGTCACCATTCAGGGCAGTGGCCAGCCCTCTGGCCTGGGGCATGTACAGAAAAGACATCTAAAAGTCAAGTTCTGGAATTGGGACCCCAAGAACGTAATTAGTGCTCTACTCCCCTGTGGCCGCACTAGCACTTAAGGTGCAAGAAAGTGTCATCTTTACTTTTCTCTCAGCCTTTTTCAAGCAGAAGGAATTTTGCCCTCTAACCACCACATTTGGTAATGTGCTGAGTCTAACATGATGCCAGCAAATCTCAGAGGCTCACCCAAGGCCCAAAATGTAATATTGCTGCTGGTTATTTAGAGCCCAAGGGCTCTTCAGTTAACAGGCGATGAACGCTGCCAGGACTGGGTCCTTTCTTTAAAGGCAGCAGGTTTCCTTCTGGTCCAGGGTGTGTCTAAAAATGTCTGGGAGCAAGGGCACAGAATGGGGGCCTCTTGATTCTGACCAATGCCCTGTTCTGCTGTGGCTGAGCTGGTATCCTAGATCCAAAAAAAAAAAAGTCTTTCCCATTTTACCCTTTCCTTTATTCAAGCTGAAAGAAGGGATCTTTTTTGGAGCTGCAAGCTGTGTAGCCTGCGGTTAGGGGAGGGACTAATACCAGCACTCCCTCAGCTGCCCCAGCTGGTCTCTCAGTATGTCACATGTTCCTCCAATTCCACTGTCTCTGGACCTAGGTCAGCCCAAGGACTCGCCATAGTTGCAGTCCTTAAGACTTCGACTGCCTTTCAAGGTCACTTGGAGACACAGAACACTGTAGCCCTTGGTGGCAGAGTTGGCCAAGTTTTGACTGCTGGCATCTGCAATTTCCCTTTAGCTAGGTTTGGTTGAAATGCTTCCTCAGTGGGCGGCTGTCAGCTGACTTTGGTCTGGTTTTGCTTTCTGCTCTAACAGAAAATCACTAAGTTCAATGCCTCACAATTGTTGTGCTCTCCCTTTTCCAGCACCCAGAGAAGTTCTGAGCACCACACCACTGCTCCATGGGGTTGGGGGAGGAGTGGTGTCGGTCATTCAGGACTGTATTTTCTATCTCTTTCTTGCCTCTTTCAGTAACAGGAAGTTAAACACAGGTACCATGAGGACTCACATGATATTTGGTTCTTTTGAAGGTGTTTTTCCTATGTAGATAGTTGTTACATCAGTGTCCTTGTAGGGGACTATCGATGGAGCCCTCAATTTTGCCATCTTGCTCCACCTACCCTTCAGAGTGCAATGTTTAAATGTGTGTATTTGAAGATTGCCAGGTGTCAAATCCCAGCCTCTCTGCTTGCTAGCTGCATTAGCTTGGGCTTCTCATTCTCTGGATTCTTATTTTAACCTATAAAATGGAGATAATTGGAATCTACTCCACAGATCCATAGTCAGGACTAAGTGAAATAATGCATGTGAAGTGCTCAGTACTGTCAGCTTCAATTCTTGTTAACTATTTTAAATATTAATGTTATTATTATTAGACACTTTTTAGACATACGCCATGCTAGGTGTTTTACATTCCTTATCTTGTTTTAACACTGACAAGGACCTTGCCAGGGCAATATGATAATTCATTTTGACAATCAGTCCCTTTGTTTGCAAGCAAAAAGAAATGGACTTTGAATAACTCAAGCAATAGAAAAATCTATCTATCTATCTATCTATCTATCTATCTATCTATCTAATCTATGTATTCAACTATCTATCTATCTTCCTATGTGAATGATGTATAGTCCTCAGACTCAAAAGAAGAGCTGAATTACTAGACACAAAAGGGGCAATTTTACTGATCTACATAGCAGGTATATTATGCTGCTTCTGCTGGGAAGAATTAAATCTAACTATTTTTATTATTCCTTTTTCACTCTGCTCAAGAGAGGCTCTAATTGTTTAAGCTTGGATCTTTTTGTTTGTTTGTTTCTGAGATAAGAGTCTCACTCTGTCACCCAGGCTGGAGTGCAGTGGTGCTACCATGGCTCATTGCAGCCTTGACCTACTGGGCTCAGGCATGTGACACCACGCCCAACTAATTTTCTTCTTGTAGAGACGGGTGTCTCACTTTGTTGCCAAGGCTGCCCTTGAACTCCTAGATTCGGCCTCATAAATTGTTGATATTACAGGCGTGAGCCACCATGCCCTGCCAAGCTTGGAATGTTTTTATGACAAAGTAGCTAAAGAAAGAATGGAAAATCTGATACACTATCCCATAAAGACTGATCATGACGAGGAAAAAGTAATCCTATAAAAAGAAATAAAGATACTATTACTTGAAGAAGACAAAGAATGATGGATAGCCAAAAACAGAAATACTCTCAGTATAACACCTCTTTATTCTGGAATTCAAAAGAGTCCTTTTATGATTTCAATTTTCAAGGAGTGGGAAAAGGAATGAAGGAAGGTGACCCAACAATTGTGTGGAAGTCCAGGCTAGTCAGTGTTTCTGGTGATATGTAAAAAGCATTGTGAGAGACTTCCCTTGGGAATTCATTTTCTGATATTCCTTATGAATTCCTGTAACATTTTCTCTGGAAGATAAAGAACTATCATCACTAGCAAAGACTTTATAATTTCGCCATTATGTTGCATACATAGAAATATTGGTGTTATAGTCTCCTCACAACATCTTAGTCTGTGCAGTCAGTAATCTTGATAAGATTTATTTCATATAAAATTTATAGATGAAGTTTCTTGTCCATTGAAGCATTAATTTCTCTACTGATCTCAAACAGAATATAATTGTTCTTGTAACTAATCATGAACCTATCACAGTTATCAAGTTACTGTAAATCTGAAATACCTTCCAAAATCACTAGTGATAGCAATAGTAATAGACATTGTCCAATGACACAAACACCTTATAATATGTTTTTAAAACTGCTGAAGGTATTAATTTATAAATATTAGACTGTTGCAGATAGAATGATATATATGGAAACTTGGGAATTAAAATTCTTTCACAGAAATTATTTTAGTTATTTCTCTTTTCTCTAGCAAGCAAAATTTTTCGTACTGAACAACTGTTTTCAAGTTTAGTCACTTGCTTGAAATACCACACAGTCATTCTGACAGTAAAAAAAGATGAGAAATTGCTTTCTAAATACCTATCTCCTTTTTTTCTTTTTTGGTGTAACAACTGAAGGATGTTTTCTTCCTAAGCTATATTCTTTGATTGTTGAAACATTTTGAAGTATCGATTTTGATTCCTGGGTTTGCTTATTGCTTGACATTTCATTGCAGTCTTTTAGAACGTGTTGCGTGTCAATTACAAGAGTCAAACTCAAATATTTGAAGAGATTTATTCTGAGCCAAATATGAGTGACCATGGCCCATGACACAATCCTCAGGAGGTCCTGAGAACATGTGCCCATGCTGGCTGAGGTGCAGCTTGCTTTTATACATTCTAGGGAGGCATGAGCCATCAATCAAATACATTTGAGAAATACATTGCTTTGGTCCAGAAAGGTGGGACAATTCAAAGCAGGGGGCTTCCAGGCTATGGGTAAATTTAAAATTTTTTTGTTGACAATTGATTGAGTTTGTTTAAAGACTTGGGATTAATAGAAAGGAAATGTTAATGTTAAGATAAAAGATTGTGTAGGCCAAGGTTCTTTTGAAGTCTGAGAGTGGCTGCTCTTAGAAACAATAGATGACAAATATGTCTTTTTTTTTTTGAGATGGAGTCTCGCTCTGTCGCCCAGGCTGGAGCGCAGTGGCCCGATCTCAGCTCACTGCAAGCTCTCCCTCTCCGCTTTACCCCATTCTCCTGCCTTAGCCTCCGGAGTAGCTGGGACTACAGGCACCCGCCACCTCACCGGGGTAGTTTTTTTTTTTTTTTTTTTTTTTGTATTTTTTTTAGTAGAGACGGGGTTTCACCGTGTTAGCCAGGATGGTCTCGATCTCTTGACCTCGTGATCTGCCCGTCTCGGACTCCCAAAGTGCTGGGATTACAGACGAGCCACCGCGCCCGGCCGACAAATATTTCTTATTCAGACCTTTAAAAGTTGCTAGACTCTCAGCTAATCTCTTCAGGATTGGGAGGGCCTGGAATAAAAAGTTCTAACTATGTTAATAGAGATTCTTTACAGGTGCAAATTTTCTCCCACAAAGGACTGCTTTGCAGGGCCATTTCAAAATATGGCAAAGAAACATGTTTTGGGGTAAAATATTTTTTATTTTCTTTTTTGTCATATAATGTTATGCCAATCAGATTGGAAAGTAAGTATAGGGTTAAATAAAACCCATATCATGAGAGTTTATAGTTTGTACAGCGTGACTTCCAGGCGCTTTAGAGAGGAATCTGGGCAAGATAAAAAAATAAAGTAGAGCTTAGTCCTCAGTGGTAGCCATTTGACATTTATGACACCAGTGCAGTATAAAGTTTTGTGACACAATCGAGTTCTAACAAACTCTAACACTACTGTAACTGTGTATGTTGCATCTGCTTGGAAAGAAATGGAAGAAATCTTTATTCATCTTTGAGGAGGGGAGAAGGTACTCTAAAGGAAAGTTTCATTATTTTGATAGTACTTACCCCAAATTGTCATAAAGGAGGAATGATTTTTTACAGCTTTAAATCAGAGAGAGATATTTCAATTTAAAGTGCTCTATTTATAGAAGCACTGGACCAAAGAAATATTTTTTAAATGGTAGGATGATAGGTGGCCTGTTGTCAACGTGCCTGCTGCTAAAGTCCTAGTGAGGCAGGAAAATAGGGTCTGAAGGCAGGGAACATAAGGCCAATTCACTCTTCAGCTATGACAGGAAATAGTATCCTCATAGGCATAGGCCAAGTAAGTAACTTTGTACCTTTGCTTCATCCTCTCTATTTACATAGGGCATGCTCGAAGTAACCAATGGAATCCACTAGAGGGTATTTCAACTCCCAAAAGTTCTGTCATGAGGCCCTTGAGCCCCTATGCTCGGGCCTGCTCCCACACTGTGAGTGTACTTTCCTTTGCAATAAATCCCTTCATTCTTCCTTGCTGTGTTTGTGTGTTTTGTCCAATTCTTTGTTCAATATGCCAAGAACCTGGACACTCTCCACCAGTGAAATATTTTGGCAAGCCAGCCAGGAGGAAAACGTAAGCCCAAAGTTTGGGATTCATTTTTCTCCCTTTCCTTTCTGCTTCATACAGGGGAATCTGTCTCTACTTTCCTTTCCAACTCGGGACCGTTGGTGGGCAGCGCCTAAACTCAGAAGCAACTGCAAGTTTCTGTCCAGGGCCAGTGAAACTAAGTGGTTTCCATGTGGAAGAGCCTAACTGCCACCACTCAATTCACTTAAAGGAGCTGGGATTTTTTCATTTTTTTTTTTTCTTTCTTTCTTTTTCAGTCTTTCAGTGGCTGTTTCTTAGTGACTCCTTGGAAATTGAGGGCAACTGGCTGAGGTCACTCCCTGGTATTGCCTGAAGGTCTGTAAATGAACAGGAATAATTGCCCTAGATCGTTTTTAAAATTCTTTTCTGGGTGTGGTCCCTGATCTCTATGTGCTGTGCACCTGGAGTAAACTTGCATATGTTTCAGGTGACTTAAACCTTCTTTACTTATGCTAAATTCTTCCCTTCCCCTATTTAACTGGCTAAGGGCAAACGAAACCCACCCAGTCCCCAGTTTCTATCATTAAAGTTCATGGAATGGGAGGCCTGGGAAAGCATGGCCTTATCAAATTATAAGGATGCTAAAACTTGGGCATTACACCCAGGCACCAAAGGAAAGCTCATAGTAGGCTCCGGAGGGAACACACGCAAAGTGGCACCGGTGCCCACCTAAGGTCGGAGACATCTGAAACTCTAAGATTGTACTCCAAAAGAGAATGCTCCAGGTGATCCTGTGGACCTCAGCCTGCCCAAAGGGGACACTTTCTGCACAGGTCTAATATTAAGCCCTCTTTAGAATTTTCTCTCTTACTTGCAATGATGCTTGGCCCCAAAATTGTTTAGAATCTGAAGTTTACTGTCTAATCAGAAAGTGGGATGGTGTTGCGTGTATTCAGGCTTTTGTGCTGCTATTCTAGGCAGGAGGCCTGGTTAATGTGTGACGCCCTCCTTTGGTACTGTTTGGCCTCAGTGCATTTTGGAGTCTGGGGAGGTTTGGCCTTTAAAAATCAAACTGCCTGCTGGGCGCGGCGTCCACACCCGTAATCCCAGCACTTTGGGAGGCTGAGGCAGGCAGATCACGAGGTCAAGAGTTCGAGACCAGCCTGACCAACATGGTGAAATCCCGTCTCTACTAAAAAAATACAAAAATTACCTAGGCATGGTGGCTCACGCCTGTAATCCAGCTACTTAGGAGGCGGAGGCAGGAGAAACAGTTGAACCCAGGAGGTGGAGGTTGCAGTGAGCCGAGATCATGCCACTGCACTCCATCCTGGGCGACAGAGCGAGACTCTGTCTCAAAAAAAAAAAAAAAAAAAAAAAAAAAAAAAAAAAAAAATCAAACTGCCAAGGAGACTGCTTTATCTGAAATTTTGGTTCACAGCCTTCAATGGATTATCTACTGGGGCAAAGTAAAACTGGCAAAGTATTGTATTGCTATCTCAAGGCTAAGGTCCCAAGCTGTTGGATCTTTGTTTATGTGTGTGTATACATGTTTAGACGTGCTTATTTTTATGTACACTTACTGTTATATGTTGTGTCTACCAAACTGACTTATGAGTAAATGAGCACTCATAAATTAAGTAAATAAGTCTAAGCTATTTTCAAGTTCACATGACTTAAAGTGTAACTTTACTAAACAAGGTACTTTTAAAATTATTGGTGGAATAAAAATAGAAATGCCTTTAGAATTGTCAGCATACATTTTGTCTGAATTTTATGTTTGTCTTTGCTAGATATTTTAAAATGTCATTGTTAGTTCAAGCTGGGAGCTGCTTGGGGCAAGCCTGCCTCCCATTCTATTCAAAGTCTCACTGAGATAAGTGCGGATCTGATTATTTCCTTTGGAAAGGCTAATCAGAAACTCAAAAGAATGCAACTTTTTGTCTTCCAACTACCTGAATCTGAAAGCCCCTAATCCCCCCCAACCTGCCTCAAGTTCTCCTGCTTTTCCAGACTAATGCGATGATGCCGGTTGATGTCTCCTGTCACCCTTGTTAAAAGTAAAAATTAAGTACAGTGAATGGGATAAATGTTTTAGATAAACTTTTTGTGTAAATTATAGTCTTCAAGTTATTTTAATGCTCATTTAATATTTGGGTTATTTCCAATTAAGAAAGGGTTGTGATATCGGGAAATATGTTTCTAAAATTGTGGAATTGTTTTTATCTGTAAATGCCCATATCTGATAGTTCAGAATTTCTTGCTTTTAAGGGTTTCACTAAAGCTTTAGGTTACCATAGATAAAAAGTTAACCGGTCATTCTGTATACAAAATGTGCCAGAAAGGTTATGTTATTAGCGGAAAAAAGAATAATTTTGTCTAATTCAGAAGTTATCTAAAAGTTAGTATAGATTACAGATTTGAAAAGGTTATTTATAAAACAATGTAGTAAGGAATCATTAAGCACGGGAGAAAGATGTGGAAAAAAGTTTCAATAATAAAATATTTCTTAAAACCTGATAGAGAATTGAAGACATTTGGCTAATTAACAGTTTCATAGTTAAAGCTCTTAGTCTTGATTAAAATTAAATAAGAAGAATTGCAAAGACATGCATCGGCAGTTTGGCTATTCCTTTTTTATATAGTTAAGCATGAAGCTGGATTTAGTGTGGAGCCAAATTTCACATCCATGCTAGCATTGCTTCACACTATGTTTACTGTGTTGCATGGATAGCGCTGGCACTGGAGTACTGATCAATCATGTGTCTAAAGTAAATTTATTGATTGCAAAAGATGTATGATAATGTTAGTAAGCTTAAGGATGCTGAATTGTGTATCAGGAACAAAATATTCATTATGTGGGTGTGTTTTGGCCCTAAGTAACACTGTAGCCTCCAGGGCAAATTAAGTGGGAAAATTTAGGGTTGGTTTTCTGTTTGTTTTTGCTTCTAGTTGTCTTTCTTTCTTTCTTTTTTTCATTTAAAAGTAAACGTTAATATCAAAAATGCAAACATGGGGAGGGCAAAAAGATCACACACATGGCTGCCACTTCATACTTGGAGGGTTGCACAGCGGCAGGGCAACGGCGCTCCTCACTTCCCAGACGGTAGGGCGGCTGTGCAGAGGTACTGATTAAGTGCGGCCGCCAGGCAGAGGCGCACCTCGCTTCCCAGACGGTAGGGCATCCAGGCAGAGGCGCTTCTCACTTCCCGGAAGGTGGCGGCCAGGCAGACGCGCTCCTCACTTCACAGACCGTTCGGCAGCCGGACAGAGGCCCACCTCGCTTCTCAGACGGAAGGGCATCCTGGCAGACGCGCTCCTCACTTCACAGATGGTTCGGCAGCCGGACAGAGGCGCTCCTCACTTCCAGACGGTAGGGCATCCAGGCGGAGGCGCTCCTCACGTCCCAGACCGGGCGGTGGCCGGGCAGAGGCGCACCCCACTGCCCAGTTGGTGGTGGGGCGGCCCGGCAGACTCGCTCCGCACTTCCCACATGGTGGGGCGCCTGGGCAGAGGCACTCCTAGCTTCCCAGACGTTGCGGGGGCCGGGCAGAGGCCTCACTTCGCAGACGCTGTGGTGGCCGGGCAGAGGCGCTTTTCACTTCCCAGACGGTTTACTTCTAGTTTTCGTTCGTTCACTGTTTATTCTTCTCTGGCTTTGCTTGTGTATGCATATGTAAAAAATCATTATTATTTTTTTTTAGTTTCTAGTGGAAGACTTTTGTTTCTGTGAACAGTTATTTTGTTTCCTATGCATTTCTAGCAAGTCATCATTTGTTCCATTTATCTGGAATTCCTAGGCTACCTTTGATGGGC
This sequence comes from Chlorocebus sabaeus, assembly GCF_047675955.1. Lineage (NCBI taxonomy): Eukaryota > Metazoa > Chordata > Mammalia > Primates > Cercopithecidae > Chlorocebus > Chlorocebus sabaeus. Next base: position 60,302,095 of record NC_132933.1, read on the forward strand.
CCACAGGAATTGATAGAGCACACCAGCCTTTTAACCTTAAACTAACTTTTTGAATTTTAGGCTTCCCGATACTTTAATTGTGTCGCGAATACGCTCCTAAATAGAATTTAAGTCATATTTCTCTCTTTGCCTAACATAAAGTAAAAGTCACTGTTTATTTCCTCTGTAAAGTTTTAAATTAATTGGCTTAATAATAAGATCTTAAATGTTTTGTCAGAAAAGTGAAAAATGTAATGCTTTTTATTTAGTTCATGTAATTTGAGTGATCTTTGGGAAATAAAGATAGTTTTAAAGGTTATTGGTAAAATACAAATGTCGTCGTAATGTAAACATGTGGTCTAAATTATGTTGAAATGTTAGGTTTGCTAAATGCGTTAAGGTCATAAGCTACCTGTTTGGCTTTTGAAAATTGTTTAATTTGTCTGCTTTCCAGCTAGGTAAGGCCTGGAGACATGTGGAGTTGGCCACATTCCTAGCTATGCTGGAAATAGTCAAACTTCATCAGAACACAACTTACCAGGATTTACATTAAAATTTGCCATTGCAACATGTAGGTAATACTACTAGACATAGCTTTGCATGCAAAGTGTGTAAAAGCAGTAGAATTCGGATTTTTTTTTTTTTTTTGGTAAAAGATTATAAAAAGGTTTTTACTTATTTAAATTCCTAAGCCATCATTTTGGCAAAATAAATAATTTATGGTAATCTGAAATTCCAAAATCAAACTTCAGTTTCAGAATTGTCTTTCTTAGTGACTGACTTTTAGGATGAATCAGAAGGCCCCTTAAAACATCCAGAAAGGAGGTAAACAGGATTATTTAGCATGTTTAGTTACATGAGATTGCCAAATGATTCTAAATCTTTTTTAGGTTATATTTTTGTGAATAATATTGTGTTCCAAAATTGTATGAGACTGCTGAAATTCTGATATCTAAGTATATACTGTCAATTATAATTATGGTTATTATATTGTTATTGTAAATCACAGAAATAACTGAATTTCCTTGTCAGTGCTGTGCACCAAATTTGGAAAAACAACTGATATTCAAGAGGATATAAGTCTAATGTTAATTAAGCGTGGACCCATGGAGAACCAGGATGGCCACTTTGCCCTTCCTGAGCCCTTAAAACTTTTATTATTAAAGGTTCTCCAGTCCATAATTCATCATGAAAAATATAAAATAATCCAAATTGAATATATTGATGTGGTATCTTACAAATTACTAAAATAGTTTATAACCAATGTTTGGCCCTATATTTCTGGAAAAACAATTAAAGCTTCAGGTACATTTGGTTACCTGGTAGGCCATTTAAACACTTTCTAAAGGGATTTCATTCAATTGTTATTTTCAATGCATGCTTTCTGGTTATATAAAAGCTTTCCCATGCAAGAGGGCTGATGTTATAAGAGAAGATTATTATGCTACAGTGTGTTTTCATCAGGTAAAGAAAGCTTTTATGGTTTGGGTCTTCTGGAAACATCAGGAAAAAACTGTCCTTGCTATGCACATTATAACAAAGCTTTGGTACCCTGGGCTTTGGGTTCATAGTCTTGCAACTGAGAAGGGTCCCTCTACACTCTTGGAGCTGTACACCCTTTGGAACCCTTTAAGGTAAAACTAACTAGGGAAATTTCTCCCAAGAAAAAGATGGCATCCTTGATGTAAGCAACTTTTGCCAAGTTTACACATTAAGACTTCTACTATCATGAAGCTCTTATCTTTGAATATTTTTTTCTTGCTTCTGCCTCTATGACAATAGAAGTGAAAAAGGGGTCTGTTAGGGGCACTTATAGGGTATATTATTATTTGTGAAGGGTTTGCAGCCAGCTTTATACATGGATAAACTTATACTATGATAAATCAAAGACAAACGCCCAACGTAGGTAGGAAACTTTAATGGTACATGTGTTACCTCACAGTCAGTCAAAAACAAAACTTTGGCTCACTCCTGTTGACCCACATCAGGGGTTAAAAAGAGCGTTGCCAGGAGGGCTTCATTCTTCTAGAAGGGCATCATTTGTTCCTTTTTCCATAGTTTAAAGTAAAAGAGTCAGTTACTAGAAATGTATCCCCCATGATAGGATCTATAGCAAAAAATACTGTAAAGGCTACAATTTCACAATAGACTTTAATTTCTATTGTAAAAGTTATAATGGAATTGGCTGAACAGAAAAGTATCTGTACAGCTTCTGGCACTTGTGACCTATAAAGGAATGCATCAAATGAACATTAGAGAAATTCAGTAGTAGTGGATTAATGAAGAAACTACTTAGTTAAGTCAGTCTTTGATCTATTTGATTTTAGGAAGTTTTGGTTCATGGGGACTTTGGGTAAGGAGCACACGCCAAACTGTTGGTATTATCCTCCCAATAGTCATAATAATAGTCTCCCTGGAGTGCTGTATTATCTCAAAGGTTTTAAATGCTTGAATGCAGTCATCTCTAGAATGTCATATGGTCTCTCTTCAACTGGATAACAGGAGCTGAAAGAAATGTGCAACCATGAGGACACCATAACCTATAAATAATGTGCTGAAACCAGAAACCCAAAATGAGGGTAACTAAGAGTGGTGCTAAGACCCTAAGTTTTGGTTATATTCTCACCTGAGTGAGAACCTAACCAAAAAGGTGGAAATTTTAAACAAAATTCTGGGAGGCCATTGTTTTGAAGTAAGCTCATGCACTAGGCCCCAACAGTCCAAACCAAACGCAATGGAGTGACTTGTGCTAAGACTTTAAGGAAATACATAGATTCCAGAACAAACCAGGTTTTGTTTTTTCTCTTGCAATTCTTTATAACAAACATTCCTGACAGCAGAGGTATCCACCCTATGAAGTTCCCATTAAATCTTTTAACCAAATTCATTTCCTCTTGCCTAGAGAGCATCAAGCTTTAGATGATCATGCAACAAAGGCTCCAGCCAGTTTCAAGTGAAGACACCACCCCTGGGCATCAAGGAGCTACCTTGCCTCCACTAGACACAGCAGAATGACAGTTTTGTGATCCCCAGTAGGTAGGGACTATGCCCCAAGCCAGCATAAAGCAGTTACAGAAAAAAGACCATTGGTCCCTCTGCCTCCCATAAAAATGTATGAGGATCACATCTCTCCAAGCAGATGAGGCAGGAAAATAGGATCTGGAGGCAGGGAACATAAGGCTGATTCACACTTCAGCTATGACAGGAAATATCCTCTCCATAGGGCGTAGGCCAAGTAAATGACTTTGTAACATTACTTCATCCTCTCCATTTGCATAGGGCACACCCAAAGTAACCAATGGAATCCTCTAGAGGGTGTTGCAACTCCCCAAAATGCTGTCTTGGGGCCCTTGAGTCCCTATGCTCAGGCCCGCTCCCACACTGGAGCATACATTTATTTTTAGTAAATCCCTTCATTCCTTCTTTGCTTTGTTTGTGTGGTTTGTCCAGTTCTTTGTCCAAGATGCCAAGAACCTGGACACTCTCCACCGGTGACACTAGGTGCTCTCCTACTGCAAAAGACAAATCATTTAAAAATATATATACATAATAATACTTCTAAAGACGTGGGATTCAAAACTACTAGCACTTAAGACCACATGCTTTCAGAAATAAAGCCCTAATTGTGCAATAAGCCTCATCCGAGCACTACATTTTAACTATATATATAATTAAGATTTTAAAATTTGAGTCAATCATAAAAATGCAAAAATCATGAAGTAGCACCATTATCAATGTACTGAAATTGTTCTGTAAGAAAAAACACACTTACACTTGTATTAATTGAGGAGGTTAGACTACCTCCATAACCCATAATATTTATCTAACTTGCCCTGCCAGAAATGTTCGCCATTAACCAATTCTTTGTGTTAAAGCATTATAATCTCCCTCTGTCAGACTGCATATTATCCAACAGGGAGTGGAACATTAAACCATTAAATATGAACTTCAGATTGGTTAGATTTTAAAAAATGAGACACAGCCAGTTATTTTCAATTGAGGCAAATTTCTCATAAAATAAAATTAGCTATTTTAAAATAAGTAATTCAATATCATTAGTTATTTTAACAATGTTGTGCGATCGCCTCTATCTAGTTCTAAACATTTTCGTTACCCCAAAATAATATCACATACCCAGTAACCACTTATTCTCCATTCACTTCCCCCAGCCTTTGAAAACCATCAATGTACTTTTCATTTCTGTGAATTTGCCCATTCATAAATTATATATAAATTGGATCGAACAATACATGACCTTTTGTGTCTTAACAAAACACATTTTTCAGGTTATAGCATATATAGGTACTTTATTCCTTTTTATAGCTAAATATTTTCCATTGTATGTATATAACACCATGTATTTGTCCATTAAGCTATTTATAGACATTTGGGTGTGTCCTGCTTTTGTCAATAGTGACTAGTGCTACTATGAATATTTGTGCGCAAGTATTTCTTTTAGTACTAGTATCCTATTCTTTTGAGTGTATTCCTTGTGTTATGCCCAGACCGTTTATTCCCCGAAGAAGACCACCAGAGTCCAGAGTCAAAGCTAAGCAGCAAGGATCTTTATTACAGGTTCGAACCTGGAACTCTCACTCGCTCGTGAAACGAGACGGGCAGGAGAGCTCCCCCACTGAGCTCCGAACAGTGTTATATAGTCTAAGAAAAGTGGGCATAGAATTATTATACAAATCAGATGTATGATTGGCTGGTATTTAAACAAGGCGATTTGGCTAGTTATGATTGGTTACCGCCATTTTGGGTATTTCAGTTCAACATTTGGGACGGAAGAGCAGTTTCTACACAAAGGCAGTTAATCATATTGCGTCAGGTTGCACAACCAGTTTATGGCAGCAGGGGTTTATCTTACTTAAACACGTCTTGTGACCTAACCCCCGGGAAGAAAAACAGGTACTTACAGAACTTTCGAAACCTCTGGTACGTGCAGAGATTAGAGAGCAGAACAAAAGGGTTTAGCAATAGGGTGTAGCCGGGGAGCGGGTACACATTTTTGTGTCTTTGTGTCCTTTCACTTGAAGTGAAATTACTGGATTATATGCTAATTCTATGTTTAACTTTTTAAAGAACTGCTCCTGTACTCTTTCTTTTGATAAATCTACCTTGGATCTCGGGTGAGCTCCCACAATGAAGTGCCCTTGTTGTCTGGGGTGACACCCGAGGTTCGTTGTCTCAGCCACAGAGATCAAGGATGTGGACACACAAAGAGTGAAGTTAAAGGGGAAATTTGACAGATGAAAGAAAGGTAATAGCTTTCTGTTATAGAGAGGGGACCCGGAAACTGGGCGGCTGATCTGCAGTGAAATGAAGGAGGGAGTTTGTATAGTTGAGCTAGTGGGGAGATGGTGTCTGATCTACACAGGGCACAAAAAAACAGTTAGAACCAGGTTTGCCATCTGCATACCACATGAATCTCTGGCAGCCCCCACCCCTATCTTTTATTATTCAGGTGGGTTCCCTGCCTGAGCGTCTCCATGTTGCCCATTTCTTTCTTACTATACAAGTGTTAACAAAAAAAATAAAACGGAGCTTCCATGGTGGACAAGCCTGGCCCCCAGGTAGCTCTTTTCTGTTGGTGTAGCTGCTGGCATTTCCCCGTGCAAACTTCCAGCTTCCTTATCTATATTTGCCGCTCAATCTTTCAGGCTGCTCTTTGTGAGAAATAAAATGATTTCTTAGGTTGCTTTTTGTTAGAAGGGAAGTTCTGCCAAAGACTCTTTTGCTCTCACTATCTGTCTAAATAAATTCTTTCTATCTCCTGTATCAGAACTCTCAACATTTTCCACAGCAGCTGACCGATTTTACATTCTCATAAGCAATGTAAAAGGCTTGCAATTTCTCCATATTCTTGACAATGCTAGTTATTTTTCTGATTTTTAAAAATGGCCATGTAGATGGGAGTGAAGTGGTATCTCATTGTGATTTTGATTTGCATTGTCCTAATAACTAATAATGTTTAGCATTACTTTTCAAGTGTCATTTGCACATCTTTAGAGGAACATCAATTCGAGTCCTTGGGCTGGTTGTATGAGATTGTTTTCCATGTTGTTGTTGTTAAAGACTTAAGAGTTGAATGGGAGTGTTTTTCATTTTGTTATTGAGTAGAAGGCATTCTTTATAAAATCTGGATGCTAGATTCTTGTCAGCTCTATGATTTGCAAATATTTTATCCCGTTCCATAAGTTGTCTTTCTCTTCCTTGATAATATCCTTTAACATGAATGTCTTTTAACATGAAAACCGGTTTAATTTTAACAAACTCCAATTTATCTATTTTTTCTTTTGTTGGTTGTACTCTTGATGTCAGATCTCAGAATCTGTTGCCAAATCCAAGGTCATGAAGGTCAAGAAAACCTTTTTTTTCACGGTGGCTCACGCCTGTAATCCCAGCACTTTGGGAGGCCAAGGTGGGCGGATCACGAGGTCAGGAGTTCAAGCCCAGCCTGGCCAGCATGGCGAAACCCATCTCTACTAAAACAAAAAATTAGCCAGGCATGGTGGTGCACGCCTATAGTCCCAGCTACTTGGGAGGCTAAGGCCGGAGAATTGCTTGAACCTGGAAGACGGAGGTTGCAGTGAGCCGAGATCGCACCACTGCAGCCTGGGCAACAGAGCAAGGCTCTATCTCAAAAAAAAAAAAAAAAAAAAAAGAGAGAGAGAGAAAGGAAACCTTTTTTTTTCCTTTCTCCCCCCGCTACACACTGGTCACTCATTTATTGAGCACTTACTGTGTGCTAGGCACAGGATACAGAGTGTGCGAATCTCCCCACTGCTGTGTAGTGAGATGCCAGCTCTGAGTGTGAGGGAGGGCAGAGTCAATGCAGCTTGCAACGGTGAAGATCGTGCATTTATGCAGGACTGCTGCCTGACACCGAGAGTCCCGGAAGAAGCCCGGTGGGTTCAGCGTGGGCCTTGTGTGAGGTGCCAGTGATGAGGACAGGAGACACAGAGAAGAGAGTTGGCCTGCTGGCTGGTCAGCTGTGACATCCAGGTAGGAAGAAGCGGCACCACGTCCCCTGAGAAGTCTGCAGTGGGGGCTTTTACTCTGAACCTTGGGCCTCATCCTCTCTGCCTTCTGTGGACAGGCTTCTCTTGCCCAGGAGGCCCTGGAGCGTGTGTTCCAGCTGACAACTCTTTTTTTCTCCTTGGCTGGATCAGAGGTCTTCCTCCCTCTTGCTTCCTCATCAGCCCAGAGAACTGGCTTGCCTTGCCCGTCTTCACCTCCTGCAGCTGGAGGCAAATGCAGGGGCCAGCGCCTTCCTCCAAGGCCACAGTTATCCAGATCTCTGCTTCAGTGCTGTGTCTGTTCCTCTCCACTATCACCTGCCACAGTGCACACGGACAGTTCCATCAGGAGAAGCAGGGCGAGGCAAGGCAGCATGGTGAGCCCGCACTGTCCCAGAATCCTCTTGGAGCCCCTCGCAGTCTGAAGATGCCTCCTGCAGGCTTTGGTTCTCTCTTTGGCTCCTTGAGTATAGATAGGGGAAACCCCCCCTGTTTTCCGGTCCTTCCAGCTGTTCCTGCTTCCTTCCTTCAACTTAACTCAAGAAAACCCTTTTTTTTCCTAAGAGTTTTAGAGTTTAGCTCTTATAATTAAGTCTTTGATAAAATTTTAAGTACATTTTTGTATATGTATATATACATAATTTGTGTTTTTTGTATAATTTTGTATAAAGCTACAACTTTATTATTTTGTCTGTGAATATCAATTTGTCACAGCACCGTTTTCTTGAGGAAACTATTCTCTACCTATTGAATACTCTTGGCATCCTTGTTGAAAATCAACTGACCATACATATATATGATTATTCCTGGATTCTCAATCCTGTTTCATCAGTGCATATGTCTGTTCTTATGCTAGGACCATACTGTTTAATTACTGTAGTTTTGTAGTAAGTTACAAAATTTGAAAATGATGGTCCTTCAATTTTGTTCCTCTACTTTGTGAGTGTTTTTAATATTCAAGGCTCTTTGCAATTTCATATGAATTTAAGAATTGGGTTTTCCGTTTCTGCAGAAAGGCTCTTAGAAATTTTATGATTGCATTGAGTCTATAGATTGCCTGAAGTTAGCATTGCCATTTGAACAAAAGTAAGTCTTCGAATCCAAAAACATGAGATGTCTTTCCATTTATTTACGTATTCTTTAGTTTATTAATGTTTTATAGTTTTCAGTGTATGAACTGTTCACATATTTGGTTGAATTTATTCCTAAATACTTAACTTTTTTGGACACTATTGTAGATGGAATTATTTCCATTATTTCCTTTTCAGATTGTTCATTATTAGTGTATAAAAAGACAGCTGATTTTTATGTGTTGGTTTTTACCCAGAAGCTTTGCTAAATTCATTATTAGGTCTATTAGGTTTTGGTGGATCCTATGGGATTTTCCATACATAGAATCATGTCATCTGTGAATCAGTTTTGATAGGGGTGTGAAGAAGTAAATAAAATCATACAGTATGTGATCTATTCTGTCTGGCATATTTCACTTAGCATAAATGTCTTTCAAGTTATATCATGTATCACTAATTCATTCCCTTTTATGGTTGGATATTTTCATATATACCACAATTTGTTTATTCATTAACTGCCCATGGACATTTGGGGTGTTTTTAACTTTTGTCTATTTTGAATAACGCTACTATGAACATTTGTGTACAAGTAATTTTTTGAGTACCAGTATGTAAACCTTTTGAGCGTATACCTAGAAGTAGAATTGCTTGGTTATATCATCTTTGGGTCATATAGAAAAGAAAATATTCATAACATAGGAGTGCAGAGGATGTAAGTGTTGCATAGGATGCCACAATTGCTATAGAGGAAGAAGAGCCAGAGGGAGAAATAGAATATTAAATTCCCAGGAAATATGTAGAAAGAAAGAAGAGAAAAAATGGATTAGAGAAATTTGTAAGGTGAAGTTTTTGTACTTCACAATTTATTCAATAGCCAGTTTTATTTACAGCAGAAAGGAAATGCCACAGTTAACTGAAATTTGTATTGTAAAGATGGTTCTTAGAGACATGTTCTTGTTGTAACAAAAACTTGATCCTCTGAGGAACAACTAGGTCAAATCCTTAAATTCTGTGCATATATATATAGTGTTTAACATATAAAGTAATATGTCTTATTTTAATTGATGCTTCCAATTAAATCATTTAATCTTTCCAAACAATCTTATGGCAGGCAACATGGAGTTTAAAGGCATTTAATAAAGTAGGTTTGCATTTTAAGAATTTCTATCGTAGATAGTATTTTAAAATCTGCCTACCTACTTCAACACAATTGAGTTTCAACTGTTTCAATTTTGATTCATGACAAAAATCCCAAACTAGAATCCTCTATTTTATATGCATTATTTTTCAGTTATGTCTGAATAATGATAAACCGAAAATGACCCAAGCATAGGTCATTCTAATCTACTACTCAATTTTAATCTCATCATATGTCAGTAGATTAAATAAATTGCCATTTCTATCACTAGATTCCCATCTGCCACATTGATTACATTGGTTTTCCTTTTAACCCTATTATCAACACATCAAGTAAATGCCTGAATTATAAATCTGATTTCTTTCTGGACACCTTTCTTCCAGTCTTCACACACATCTAATCCATCAAAGTTTTGAAATTTCTACTTCCAAGGAATATCCCACCTCTCCATTTCTCTTTCTCCCCACCATCACCAGCCTAGGATAGGTCACCCTCATCTCTTGGCTGAATATTAAAATAGCCTTATTTTTTGTTTGTTTGTTTGTTTGATTTTGTTGTTGTTGTTGTTGTTGCACCCAGTTCCCCTCTCCACCTAATTATGCTGTTCATACAGCAATGAGAATAGTCTTTTAAAAATGTAAGTTAGAAAATTTCACTGTCTCATTCAAATCCTCCAATGTCTTCTCCCTTTACACTTAGAATTTAATATTCAAACTCTTTATTAAAACCTGTAAAACCCTGCATGATCTGAACCTTTACTGACTCCGCCATACTTTCTGCTACTTTCTCCCTCACATGATATGCCCCAGCCACTTTATGACCCTCCACATGCTAAATTTATTACCTCTTCTGAGAGTTTTTATTTTCCTGTTATTTCTACTTGAAAGGCTTTTCCAGCTGGTCAGCACCTTGTTCAGCCAACTTATTAAGATCTTAGCTCCAATGAAACCTCTTAAAGCCGGTCTTCCTTTACAACCTGATATAAATCAGCTGTCTAATTTCTCCCCTTTTCCATGTTTTTTTTCCACAACATTCAGTTCTCTTCTACAGAAGTCTTATCACCATATATATATATACACACACACACACACATATATACACACACACGTATATATACACACACACATATATATCAGTCACCATCTATATATACTTTATGTTTATGAGTCACATAGACTAATCTAGCCATTTTCGGTGCCTTGTTTTGCTCTATTAAGCTATATTAACCTAGCTCTAGAGAATTTCCTCTTGGTTCAAAATGGAGGGCTAAAGTGCTGAGCTAGTATTGGGGCAATATTTAGTAACCTTATAAATAAATAAGTATATATACACACACACACACACACACACACATATATATATAACATATACATATATTTCTGTCTCCTCTACTAGATTTTAAGCTTCATAAAGTCATATCCTTGTATTTACTGATTACCAATCTATAATATGCACCTAGACTGGTATGTAATTTGAAAAAAAAATAACATTTCTTCACTGTATAAATAACTTTTATTCTGTTAAGAAAAAAGGAACTACCAGCTTATTTTCTCAACTTAATTCATTACTTCCCTCCACAAATTTTGTGCTTTCTCTTATATACTTAATGTCTTCTACTCAACTGTTTGTTTTCTTCATTTCTGTTATACATATGTTTTAATTATCTTTAGGAAAACAAAATTAAAACTTTACCCCATCTGTCAAAACATACCTTGATTTCTCAGCCTCTGCCTTGCCAGCTGTTTCCACCTGGACACCTACGAGCCGAAAACTTGGTCCTTAGCTGATCCAAAATGATATATACATTACATCAAAGGCTCTAGTGCTAATTCTAGTGACATGAGTAGTAATAGCTATATATTGAGTTCCCCCAAAAGTCTTGCTGCCAGACAGTCTAGAATCTGCGTCACTGAGATAGACCCTTCAGAATGTGCTTCCCTGGGTCACTGAGATAGACCCTTCAGAATGTGCTTCCCTGGATTCACAGATGTATTGTGCATCTGCACGTTCGTTTCATAGAGGCCAAGGGAGACTTTCCTCTTGCTCTCTGAATGTTTGCTGAAAATCACTGACATAAGGTAGATTAATAGGAGAAAAGGCGTACACCTTTATTGTGCAGATGGGGAGCATCACAGAATGATTTCCCACTCTCCAGTGGAGTTCAGGAATTTATATACCATCCTGGCAAAAAAAGATTATAAAAGGTGGGAGAAGAGAAAATCTGTTAAGGGGATCACTAGGAAGAATAATCAGATCAGGGAACAGATAACTTGTATATTAGCTTGTGAAAGGGTTTGTTAAGATGTGATTATACTCTTTGCTTTATAGAGAAGGGAAAAAAATGTTCTCCTTGGTGGATCTGGATCTTAAGGAAAAAAAAAAAAAATCTGAAGGTTTTGGGGGAGAGAGTATGTGGGGGAAGAAAGTCGTAGAGACATTGAAGTTTCTTCAGAATGTCAATGTATTATATTTGGGAGTATTGATTTCTGAGCCCTAACATTTCATTCACCAGATGCGGGTTTTTGTCTTAGTTTATATTGCTTAATTTTGACAGGTTATTCTTTATGTCTAGTTTTTATTCCAGGACTAGAGTCCTGCCACATGTCTTGTTTACCTACTGGTCACCCTGCTGTTTTTGACTTACTTATACCCTATCTTCACTGGAGCTGGAGAAGTGCTCAGTAGTTCAGTCTTGGGACTGTGGACTCAGGATTTAATCCTTTTATTTTCTTAAAAAAAAAAAAAAAAAAAAAAAGATTCTAAAGAAGGACTGACCACTCCTTAAATCTCTTACAATTGAGATCCTTCTGTCTGAATAATCTCCTCAGGACCAACTATTTCCAAATTGTTATTGAGATTTCAGTGGGTGGAACAATCAACTTCACCACCTCGCTCTTAGTCCTGTTCTTAAGAAGCAGCCTTAAACATCAAGTTCTGCCTACCTCTGGCTTCTTGTTTGTGTAACAGTTTTTAAAACTTTATGCAATTGTTTCCTTTGTTTTGGCAACCTTGATCTGATCTTTATTTATTTGTAATCTGATTTCTTTCTCTTTCTCATTGTTAAGACTATTCTTTGAAATGATTTCCAAATGATAAAACTAATTTTGTAGCTGTCATTAAAATGTATTTCCCTGCAGTATTTGACTAATGATCCCTTTTTTATTAAAATACTCTTAAACTTTATAGTTTGTGACCTTTTATTATCTTGTTTCTCCTCTCATCTTTTCAACTAGGCTTATTGTTGCTTTTCTAATAACTGTTTTTTCCTGCTGCTCCTTAATATAAGACTCTGCCCTTGATTTAATTTTACTTTGCTCCTTATATCATTTTTAAATTTCATTATCCTAATTATCACTTCTATATGGAGTTTGTATACTTGGTTCAAACTTCTCTGGAACGCTGTTTTTTTTTTTTTTTTTTTTTTTTTTTTAGATGGAGTCTTGCTCTGTTGCCCAGGCTGGAGTGCAGTGGCACGATCTTGGCTCACTGCAAGCTCTGCCTCCCGGGTTCACGCCATTCTCCTGCCTCAGCCTCCCGAGTAGCTGGGACTACAGGGGCCCACCACCATGCCTGGCTAGTTTTTTTGTATTTTTAGTAGAGATTGCGTTTCATTCTGTTAGCCAGGATGGTCTCGATCTCCTGACCTCGTGATCCACCCGCCTTGGCCTCCCAAAGTGCTGAGATTACAGGCATGAGCCACTGCTCCAGGCCTGGAACACTGTTTCTTATATTTCTATTTGATAGTTGGCTATTTCCATTTTGAAGTTCTATCAAGATCTCACTTTCAAAATGTCAAAACTTTTAGCCCATTATCTAATAAATCATAACCCATTATTTTTAATGCTTGCCCATCGTTTTTCAGTTTTCAGTCTTCAAACTTGAAAATCACTTTTACATCCTCCTACATCACTCCCTAATCAGTATGTAATATCAAGTTTTTCATTATGTTGTTTCTCACATAAGACTTTCTATTCACCTTTTTTTCTAGAAACTGAGCTTAATCTTTCAAGTCACATAAACTATATGAACATTTGCCTAATCGTATCTTCTCTTCTCAATAATAATTCTTCTAGAGCAATCATCTACAAATTTGAGGTGCTTTGACACAAAGGTATTCAAGATTACTCTTTAGAATTGTTAAGTTTAGTCTAAAGCTACCATCTTATTTTGAATTCAACCTAAAGATTTCTGTGTACACAATGAACTGTAATCTAACCAGGTTTAAAAATAGACTGCACCTATTCTTGTACCAATCATTGAGTTTTGGCCAGTCAAAGGCAACCAACTGTTCAACCCATTTTGAAATAAGCAAAACACCAAGCTGCATCCAATCCAGCTGTTTCTGGACCTCACTTTCAGCTTTCGTTTTTCATTCCACAAATATTTTTCAACCATGAGATATCACTGGAGATTCTCTGAACATATTCTAGTCTGGGAGGCTGTCCAATTTATAAATTATGCTTTGCTCAATTAAACACTGATAAATTTAGGTTATCTAAAGTGTTTCTTGATGGAAGAGAGAAGATGGCCAACTAGATGCAGCTGGGAAGCTCCTCTTTTACTGAGAGAAACCAAAATCTTAGGTAAACAACTACACTTCAAACTGATCTTTTAGAGAAAACACCGAAAATTGACAAAGACACAACACAACTCCAAGGTTAAACAGGAAACTGAGAAGTCCACATAGAGTCACCAGACCAGGCCCTTGGTTCTGAACAGGTCCTAAGGAAGAGGTAAATGAAGGAACTCTGTGACATCACATTCCTGCTGTGAGTCTCTGGAATCCTATCTCCAAGAGATGTTGTGACCCTCATAGACATTTCAGTTGACAGAGGGAACTGCCTGAAGAGTAGGCAGAGGCAGATAATAAACTTGCACAGAACCAAAATGTTATATGGCACACAGGGCAACTGCAGCAAAACGTGACCATAAGTGCCCATCCCCAGAGGTTCTCCATCTTGCTTTGAATGGGTGTAGCTCCTCCTGAGTTTTGGCTGGGAGAGAGGAAGGCTGCCTTCCCTGCGGCACCAAGGTGCAACTGATCTGCATGCCCCTTTTTTCCCCGGCCCATCACAAAGCAAGCTGCCTTTCAGCTCCCACAAGAGAGTGCACACAGCACAGCCTCCACTATTCTGTCTGATTGTTTTGCCAGCAGTTGGAGAGCAGTTCAGCAGCCTGGTACAGCCAGTATTTGGCCCCAAGAGGCCAGAGGACAAAGCCACAGGACTAGTTTCAACTTCCTAGGGTTTGAGGACACCCACCACAGTTATTGAGCTGAGGCTTTTGGCTAGAGCTCAAGTGTGGGGGGGAACCCCAAGTCTTAGAACACAGAGAAGAGTGAGGTGTGGATTCATGTGTTGGTGTAGGAGCTAAATGTCCCTCCCTCTGCAAGATCAGTCAGGGAAAGGTGGAGCCTGTTGGCTAGCCACAGTTTCTGCCTGAGTGAGCCCCATGGCCCTGATCACCTGGAACATGCCAGCAATCTGAGTGCAGAAGGTTTGAGACAAAGCTAGCTGATCAGGCTAGATATTGGGATCCCTTTGCCCAAGGACCCTCCACCCTTGATCCACTATATCACCAGATCACCTGCCGATATACCCCACAACCTGCTCTGTCTTTGCTAAGCTCAGAAAACCAGTGGGTCCCTGAGAAGTTAGAGGAATCCTGGTGACCTAAACTTTGGCTCTGGCCGGCCACCCTTAAGGGAGGAGGAGTGCAGGCTGCCAGGGCTCCCCTTGGAGCTAAGAGAAAATGAGCACAGCACCAGTGATTAAAAGGGGTTCTCCCAATAAAGTCTTTTACTATTCTTTAATATTTACTAGTACTTTGGGAGATTTCCTTAACTTTATTGTCAAAATCTGCCATTGCAGTTTTTATTTTAGCAACTATCTTTTTCATTTACAGGAGTTTTTTGTGTTCTTCATTGGTTCTTTTATCATCTTGTTTTTGACTTTTAGGTGCTCTCTGAAAATAATTGTTAGACGATTTTTTTTTATTTTAATCTTTTTATTTCAACAGGTTTTTTGGGAACAGGTGCTGTTTGGTTTCATGAATAAGTTCTTTAGTGTTGATTTCTGAGATTTTGGTGCACCCATCACGCAAGTAGTGTACACTGTACCCAGTGTGTACTCTTTTATCCCTTGTCAACCCCAGCCCTTTCCCTGAGCCCCCAAGGCCCAATGTATCATTATTATGCCTTTGAAGAGTCACTCAAAGCTTTCTGCATTGTCTAAGTTTGTCCGAAGGCATCAGAGACACAAATGCCTAGAGGACTCAGAAAATTTATTTTCTTTTGCATACATATGTGCTTTCTTTCATGCCTCTTAAACATATTACAATATTTATATACACTTTTATACTATGGCAAAAACATAATAACATGTCTCAATTGACACTTGGCCTTAAAGTCATGGAGACAAAGGAAAGAAATTGCAAATTTGATTAATTAGATTAGATCAAGACGGCAAAGGGCTGTAGAAGTAAAGAATCTAGAGGAAAGAGAGACTCAAGAAAAGCCTTTGATACCAGAAAGAACTGGGGAAGTGTTTTTAATATGTAGATTGCAAATTGCAAAATTGAAATGGCACAATTGAAAATCAGTCTATTAATTCCAGAGAAACTAAAATGCAGTAAAACAAAACAAATGTAATCACAGTCACTAATTGGTGCGACAACTAACAATGTATACATAATAACAATGTAAACACTAATTACTCATTTAAATAAAGGAGCACTTGTTACAAAAAGAACTGAAATAATTTATGGAGAAGCAATATTTAAAAAGATAATGGCTGAAAAATTTTCTAGAACTGATAAAAATGGGACTACAGGTCTAGAAACCACAGCACACCCAAGCATTTGGAAAGAAACGGTATCTGAAAAAAAAATAATAATCATAATGACAACTTCTTTAAAGCATTAAGAGCCAGAATACAGTGAAATCATATCAAAGTTCTGAGAGAAAGCAGCTCAATATAAATTACTGTTTTAAATTTTTAGTAATTGTGCCAAATTATTTTTTCCTCCCTATATCCCCATAAACATGTCCTTGTACACTCCCCTTCCACATTGACTTTGGGGTTGGTTCTGTGATTTGATTTGACAGTTAGACTTTGTCAAATCTGAGGCTTAAAAAGCACTTGATCATTGGGGCTTAGCCTCTTACTGTTGGAATCTCTACCTCTATCATGTGAAAAAGTCTGGGAGAGCTTACTAAAAGATAAAAACATACGGAGCAGAAGCAATCTCAAGTGAGATCCTCCGAGATCAGTGGTGGTAGACAGAATAATTCCCTCCCTAAACCATCCACATCTTAATCCCTGGAATGTATAAATATGTTGCCTTACATAGCAAAAGTAATTTTAAATATATAAGTGATTAAATTAATGGCCTTAGGATGAGGCCATTGTCCTGCAATATCCCAGTGATCCTAATGTCATCAAAAATATCCTTAACAGAGTCAAATAAAAAGATGTGACAACAGAAACACAGAGAGAGAGAAAATGGGACAAGGATGCTAATATTGTTGGTTTTGAAGATGGAGGAAAGACCCAGAAGCCAAGGAATGTAAGTAATCCCTAGAAGCTGGAAAATGTAAGAAGATTCTTCCCTGCAGTCCCAAGAAATAGCACATCTCCACCAGCATATTGATTTTAGCCCAGTAAGATTCATTTTGAACTTCTGAGCACCAGAGCTATAAGATAAAAATTTGGATTGCTTTATGTTTTTACTTTTTAAAAGATTTATACATCATAACTGTACATATTTTTGTAGTTTATTTTTTATTTTTTAAAAATTATACATCATGGCTGTACATATTTTTGTGGTACATGTGGTAATTTGATATACGTATACAATACATAATAATTAAATCAAGATAAGTGAGACATTCATCACCTCAAATACTTACCTTTTGTTTGTGTCAGGAACATTGCAATTCTTCTTTTCTAGCTTTTTTGAAATATACAAGAAATTATTGTTTACTATAATTTTCTATTGTACTATCCAGCATTATGACTTACTCCTAACTGTATTTTTGTACCCATTAACCAACTTCTCTTTATCACTTTCTTTTTCTTCACAGCCTCTGATAACCACCATTTACTCTCTGTCTTTATTAGATCCACTTTCCTAGTTTCTGCTTATGAATGAGAATATGCAATATTTGTCTTTCTGTGCCTCATTTCACTTAACATAATGTCTTCATGTTCCATCCATGTTGCTGAAAATGACAGGATTTTATTCTTTATGGTTAAATAAAATTCATTGTGTGTGTGTGTGTGTGTGTGTGTATGTATATATATATATATATATATATATATATATATATGACAATTTCCTTATCCATTCATTCATTGATGGGCACAGGTTGATTTCAGATCTTGGCTACTGTGAATAGTGCTGCCAGAAACATGAAAGTAAAGCTATCTCTTTGATATACTTATTTTCTTTCCTTTGGGTATATAATGCTTCACAGTGAGTTTCATATGGTAGTTCTATTTTTAATTTTTTGAGGAACTTCAGTACTCTTTTCCATAGTGGCTGTTCTACTTTATATTCCCACCAAGTGTAGGAGCATTCTCTTTTCTTCACATCTTCACCAGCATTTGTAATTTTTTTTTTTTTTTATGATTTCCATTCTAGCTAAGGTGAGATATTTCATTGTGGTTTTGATTTGCATTTTCCTGATTACTAGTATTGAGTATTTTTTCATATAGCTCAGCCATTTGCATGTCTTTTTTGAGAAATATGTATTAATGTATTTTGTTTACTTTTTTTTTTTTTTTTTTTTTTTTTGAGAAGGAGTTTCGCTCTGTCACCAGGCTGGAGTGCAGCGGCATGATTTCTGCTCACTGCAATGTCCACCTCCTGGGTTCAAGCGATTCTCCTGCCTCAGCCTCCGAGTAGCTGGTATTACAGGCACACACCACCACGCCTGGCTAATTTTTGTATTTTTAGTAGAGACAGGGTTTCACCATGTTGGCCAGGATGATCTCCATCTCTTGACCTCGTGATCTGCCTGCCTTGGCCTCCCAAAGTGCTGGGATTGCAGGAGTGAGCCACCGCACCTGGCCTTTGTTTACTTTTTAAAGGGATTATTATTTTTGCTATTGAGTTTGAGTTCCTTATTTATTCTGATTATTAATATCTTGTTGGGTAGTTTGTTAACATGTAATTCCATTTTGCAGGTGGTCTCTTCACCGTGTTAATTGTTTTTTGTTTTGCACATGTGTGTGTGTTTTTCTGAGTGAAAGCTTTTTATTTTGAGGTAATTACAATTGTCTTTTTTGCTTTTGTTTTCTGTTCTTTTTAGATTTTACCCCAAAAATATTAGTTTCAATTTTTTATGCCTAGCTAAAGTCTTTAGTCCATTTTGAGTTTACTAGTTTTATATGTCAAAAGATGGAGATCTAGTTTTATTCTTTTGAAAGAGATATTCAGTTTTCCCAGCATCATTTTATTAAAAAGACTATTCTTTCTTCAATGTATGTTCTTGGTGTGATGCTGAAAATGAGTTGGCTGTAAGTTTATGGATTTATTTATGTGTGATCTATTCTGTTCCATTGTTCTATGTCCAGTTTGTATGCATGATGTTTTGGTTATGACAATGTTGTAATACAATTTGAAATCAGGCAGTGCAATACCTCCAGCATTGTTCCAGCATTGTTTATTTTGTGCAGGTTCTTTTGTTTGTTTGTTTGTTTGTTTAGCAATTAGGGGTATTTTGTGGCGAAATTTGGGTTTTTTAATCTTTTGTTTTAATTTTGTGGGTACGTAGTAGGTGTATATATTTATAGGTATTTGAGATGGTTTGATGCAAGCATGCAATATTAAATAATCACATCATGGAGAACGATGTATCAATCAATTCATTTTCCCTTTTTTAAAAAGGAATTTACATTTTGTGTTACAAATAAACCAGTTACCTTCTTTTAGTTATTTTAAGATGAAAAATATTATCAACTATAGTCACCCTGTTGTGCTATAAAATACTAGACCTTTTTTCTACTTTAATTTTTTTTGTGCCCATAAACTTTCGCCACTTTTCCCCAACTTCTCAGTACACTTCCCCATCTCTAGTAACCATCCTTCTACTCTCTATGTCCATGAGTTCAATTGCTTTGACTTTTAGATCTTACAAATAAGTGACAACATGTGATATTTGTTTTTCTGTACCTGGCTTATTTCACTTAACATAATGATCTCCATTTCTATCCATGTTGTAAGTGATGGGATCTCATTATCTTTTATGGCTGAATAGTATTCCACTGTGTATATGCACCACATTTTCTTTATCTATTCATTTGTTGATGGACACTTAGGTTGCTTCCAAATCTTAGCTACTGTGAATAGTGCTGCAACAAACATGAGAGTGCAGATATCCCTTCAATACACTGATTTCCTGTCTTTTGGGTATATAACCAGCAGTGGGATTGCTGGATTGTATGGTAGCTCTAGTTTTAGTTTTTTGAGGAATCTCTCCACTGTTATTCATAGTGGTTGTACTAATATCCATTCTCAACAGCAGTTTACAAAAGTTCCCTTTTCTCCACATCCTCACTAGCATTTGTTATTGCTTGTTTTTTTTATTTTTTTATTTTTTCATTTTTTGTTGGTGACATAAGCTATTTTAACTGAGATGAGATAATAGATTTGGATTTCACTAATGATCAGTGATGTTGGGCACCCTTTCCTATGCCTATTTGTCATTTGTATGTTTTCTTTTGAGAAATATCTACTCATATCCTTTGCCCAGTTTTTAATCGAACTATTATGTGTGTATATATATATATATATTCTTTCCTGTAGAGTTCTTTGAACTTCTTATATATTTTGGTTATTAATCCTTTGTCAGATGAGTAATTTGCAAATATTTTCTCACACTCTGTGGGTTTGGGTTGTCTCTTCTTTTCCTGATTGTATCCTTTGCTGTGCAGAAGCTTTTTAACTTGATATGATGCCATTTGTCCATGTTTGCTTTGGTTGCCTGTACATGTGGGGTATTGCTCAAGAAATACTTGCCCTGACCAATGTCTTGGAAATTTTTCCCAAAGTTTTCTTTTACTAGTTACATAGTTTGAGATCTTAGATTTAAGTCTTTAATCCATTTTGATTTGATTTTTGTATATGGTGAGATACAGTGTTCTAGTTTTATTCTTATGTATGTGGACATCTAGTTTTCCCAGCACCATTGATGTAAAAGACTGTCTTTTCCCCAGTGTATGTTCCTGGCACCTTTGTTGAAAACTAGTTCCCTGTAGATGTGTGGATTGTTCCTGGGGTCTCTATTCTATTTCATTCTTCTATGTGTCTGTTTTTATGTGAGTACCATGCTGCTTTGGTTGCTATAGCTCTGTAGTATAATTTAAAAATAGGTAATTTGATTCCTCCAGTTTTGTTCCTTTTACTCAGGATTTTTTTGGCTATTCTGGGTCTTTTGTAGCTCTATATAAATGTTATAATATTAAAAATATTTTTTGTGAAAAATATCATTGGGATTTCAATAGGGATTGCATTGAATCTGTAGATTGCTTTTGGGTAATATGGACATTTTAATAGTATTAATTTTAATTCAGGAATGTAGAATATTTTTTCAATTTCTTTTATCACTGTTTTGTAGCTTTCATTATATCTATCTTACACTTTGGTTAAGTTCATTTCTAGGTATTTGAATTTATGTGTGGCTATTGTAAATGAGATTACTTTTTATTTCTTTTTCATGTTGTTCACTGTTGGCATATAGAAATGCTACTGATTTTTGTACATTGATTTTGTATCTTACAAATTTAGTGAACATATCAGTTGTAATCATTTTCTTCTGTAGTCTTCAGGATTTTCCAAATATAAGGTCATATCATCTGCAAACAAGGTACATTTGACTTCTTCCTTTCCAGTTTGGATGCTTTTTATTTTTTTCCCTTGTCTGAATACTCTAGCTAGGACTTCAGTATTATGTTGAATGACAATGGCAAAAGTGGGCATCCTTATCATGTTCCAGATCTTAGAGGAAAGACTCAGTTTTTCCTCATTCATTATGACACTAGCTATAGGTCTGTCATATATGGCTTATATTATGTTGAGGTATATTCCTTTAATAACCAGTTTTTGAAGGGTTTTCTTTAATCATAAGGGCTGTTGAATGTTATCAAATGCTTTTTCAGCGTATATTGAAAGGATCATACGGTTTTATCCCTCATTATGTTGCATGATGTATCACATTGATTGACTTGCATATGTTGAGTCATTCTTGCATCCCAGGAATAAATCCCACTTGGTCATGATGAATGATCTTTCCGAAGTATTGTTGAATTTGATTTGCTAGTATTTTTTTAAGGACTTTTGCATTAGTATTCATCAGTTATTGGTCTGTAGTATTCTTTTTTGAATGTGTCTTTCTCTGGTTTTGGGTAATACTGACCTCCTATAATGAATTGAGAAGTATTTCCTCCTCCTCTATTTTCTGGAATAGTTTGAATGGGATTGGTATTAGTTCTTATTTAAATGTTTGGTAGAATACAGTAGTGAAGCCATAGGGTCCCGGGCTTTTCTTTACTGGAAGACTTTTTATTATGGCTTTGATCTTGTTGCTTCTTATTAGTCTGTTCAGGTTTTGGATATCTTCTTATTTCAATGGTGGTATGTGTCTAGGAGTTTATCCATTTCAAGATTTTCCAATCCATAGATACATAGTTGCTCATAGGAGACATTAACGCTCTTTTTAATTACTATAATATCAGTTGTAACGTCTACTGTTATATGTCTGAGTTTATTTATCTGGATCATCTCTCTTTTATTCTTAATCTGATTAAAAGTTTGTCAATTTTGTTTTATAATAAACCATTTTTATGTTTCACGTTTCATTATCTCTTGTATTGTTTTCTTCATGTCAGTTTTCTTTATTTCTGTTCTGATTTTTATGTTTTCTTCAATTAATTTTGGGTTTTGTTTGCTGTTGGTTTTCCAGTTCTTTAAGATGTATCATTAGATTGTTTATTTGAAGTTTTTCCTCTTTCTTGATGTAGGCACTTGTAGCTATTCAATGCCCTTTTATTGCATTCGCCATTTCCCATAGGTTTTTATATGCTTTTTTCCATTATCATTTGTTTTAATATTTTTTTCAGTTTTTTCTTAATATTTTATTGACTCACTTGTCATTCAGAAGCATATTGTTTAATTTTTATGTATTTGTATAGTTTCAAAAATTCCTCTTGTTTTTAATTTCTAGTTTTATTTTACTGTGGTAAGAGAAGATGGCTGAAGCAATTTTCAATGTGACCAAAAAACATAAAATTCTAAGGATGACATATAAGAAAAAGATGTACAAGATAGCTACACTAACATTTCAAACACAATGCAGAGAGAAATTTAAAAGTCATACATAAATGAGGAAATATACTTTGTTCAAGGAATGGAAAATTCAGTATTTTTCTCAAATTAACAAATAGATTCAATATGATACCAATCAAAATTCTAAGACTTTTTATTGGAAATTGAAAAATGGATTCTTAACCTAATATTGAAATTCAAAGCGCCAGAAATAGCTAATTCTAGAGAGAGAAAGAGAAGAAGGAAAGAAGGAAAGGGAGGAGGAGGAGGAGAAAAGCAACAGCAAACACACACACAAAAAAAACAACATCCGAAGTTGGCAAACCTGTACTATGATATATTAAGACTAGTTATGTCTGGGCACAGTGGCTCGTGCCTGTAATCCCAGCTACTCGGGAGGCTGAGGCAGGAGAATCCCTTGAAACCGGAAGGTGGAAGTTGCAGTGACCCAAGATTGCCCTGCTGCACTGCAGCCTGGGCGAAAGGGCAAAACTCTGACTCATGGGGTGGAGCCGGGGGGGTCCGGGAAAGAGTGGTTATAAAACTGAAGCATATAGCATTGTAACAAGGACAAATAGGCCAATAGTAAATTGGCAAGTCCAGAAACAATTCCATATATTATGGATATTTAAATCTATGACAAATGTATTACTATGGAACCATAGAGAAAAGATGATCTCTTTGGAGCATGAAGCTCCAGGCTTTCCCATGGAAGCATCAAGAGAACAATATGTAGACCAAAATAGTTTTTTAAGAATGCCAGAAACCAGTTGATATAGTATAGATATTTTTCCCCACCCAAATCTCATGTCAAAGTGTAATCTCCAATGTTGAGAGTCTGGCTGGTGGGAGGTGTTTCGGTCATGGGGGTGGATCTCTCATGGCTTGGTGCTGTCCTGACAATAGTCAGTGAGTTCTCATGAGCTCTAGTTGTTTAAAAGTGTGTGGTACCACCCCCCTCTCTCTCTTGCTTTTACTCTTTCATGTAATATGCTGGGTCCTTCTTTGCCTTCTGCCATGATCATAACCTTCCTAAGCCTCACTAGAAGTTGAGCACATCCCCAGTGCTATGTTTCCTGTATAAGTTTGCAGAGCTGTGAGCCAATTCAACCTTTTTTTTTTTTTTTTTGAGACAGAGTCTTGTTTTGCAGCCCATGTTGGAGTGCAGTGGCACGATCTCGGCTCACTGCAAGCTCTGCCTTCTGGGTTCATGCTATTCTCCTGCCTCAACCTCCCGAGTAGCTGTGACTACAGGCGCCCGCCACCATGCCCAGCTAATTTTTTTTTTTTATTTTTAGTAGAGACGGGGTTTCACCATGTTAGTCGGGATGGTCTCCATCTCCTGACCTCATGATCCGCTCTCTTCGGCCTTCCAAAGTGCTGAGATTACAAGCGTGAGCCACCGCACCTGGCCCCTTTTGTCTTTGTAAATTACCCAGTGCCAAAGACCAGCTCCCTCGGGGAGACACTAACCTAGTGGCTCTAGAGGAATTAAAGACATACACACAGAAATATAGAGGAGTGAAGTGGGAAATCAGGCATCTCACAGCCTTCAGAGCTGAGAGCCCCGAACAGACATTTACCCACATATTTACTAACAGCAAATCTGTCATTAGCATTGTTTCTGTAGATATTAAATTAACTAGAAGTATCCCTTATGGGAAACGAAGGGATGGGCCGAATTAAAGGAATAGGTTGGGCTGGTTAACTGCAGCAGGAGCATGTCCTTGAGGCACAGATATCTCATGCTATTGTTTGTGGCTTAAGAATGCCTTTAAGTGTTTTTTCCGCCCTGGGCCGTCCAGGTTTTCCTCGACCTCATTGGGGTAAACCTACAACCTTCCAGCATGGGTTTTATGGCCATCATGAATATGTCACAGTGCTGCAGAGATTTTGTCTATGGCCAGTTTTGGGGCTAGTTTATGGCCAGATTTTGGGCGGCTTGTTCCCAACAACCCAGTCTCAGATATTTCTTTGTAGCAATGCAAGAATGGTCTAACACAGAAAATAGATACCAAGGAGTGGGGTATTGCTATAAAGATATCTGAAAGTATGGATGTAACTTTGGAACTGGGTAGCAGGCAGAGGTTGGAAAAGTTTGGAAGGCTCAGAAGAAGACAGAAAGATGAAAGAAAATTTGAAAGTTCTTAGAGACTGGCTAAATTGTTTTGAACAAAACCCTGATAGTGATGTGAGGGAAGCAGGAGCCTAGGAGAACCAGAGTGACACCATTTTAAAATCAACTTCATCTTAAAACTAGCAAGTCACATTTCTTGTTAGTCATGACCCGTGGTCTTAGAATATTTATAGTTGAGGATACAGCCTAAAGATACCTACAAGGACACACTCCTACAGCAGGAGAAAGTCCAGCGGTTCCAATACCCGTAATAATATGTTTTCAAGATAACTATAGTTATGCTTTGTTGTACTTGCATGCTAAATTGTCGAGGATAGTTTTCTTTAAATCAGTACAATAATAAATTTTGTCATGCTGTCAGTCCACCTGCACAGACATACCTTTGATTAGCTTTTACATAAGCAAGACCATATATATATGTATATATAAGATTATATATATAAGTTTATATATATATAAACTTAAAGAGGGTGCATTTCTCCACTTACTTTCTGAGGATGCCCCCTACTCTGTAATGGAGTAACTTTTAATAAACTATCTCTTCTCACTATGCTTTGAGATTCACCTTGAATTTACTCCGGCATGAGATCCAAGTATCTTCTCTTGGGGTCTGGGTCAAGACCTTTTTTTCTTTTCTTTTCTTTTTTTTTTTTTTTTTGAGACGGAGTCTTACTCTGTCGCCCAGGCTGGAGTGCAGTGGTTCAATCTCAGCTCACTGCAAACTCCGCCTCCCAGGTTTACGCCATTCTCCTGCCTCAGCCTCCCGAGTAGCTGGGACTACAGGCGCCCGCCACCTCGCCCGGCTAATTTTTTGTATTTTTAGTAGAGACGGAGTTTCACCGGGTTAGCCAGGATGGTCTCGATCTCCTGACCTCGTGATCCACCCGCCTCGGCCTCCCAAAGTGCTGGGATTACAGGCGTGAGCCACCGCGCCTGGCCAGACCTTTTTTTCAATAACAATGATATGGACAGTGAAGTCCAGACTGATGAGGTCTCCAGTGAAAATGAGAAACTTTTTGGGAACTGGAACAAAGGTCGCTTGTGTAATGCCTTAACAAAGAACTTGGCTGTATCATGTTTATGTCCTAGTATTTTGCAGAAGTTTGTACTTAAGAGTGATAACTGGCCGGGTGCAGTGGCTCACACCTGTAATCCCTGCACTTTGGGAGGCCAAGGAGGGCAGATCATGAGGTCAGGATTTTGAGACCAGCCTGACCAACATGATGAAACCTCGTCTCTACTAAAAATACAAAATTAGCCAGGCGTGGTGGCACACGCCTGTAATCCCAGCTACTCAGGAAGCTGAGGCAGGAGAATTGCTTGAACCCTGGAGGTGGAGGTTGCAGAGAGCAGAGATCATGCCACTGACTCCAGCCTGGGTGACAGAGTGAGACTCCATCTCAAAAAAAAGAAAATAAGAGTGATAATTTAGACCGAGTATGGTGGCTCAGGCCTGTAATCCCAGCACTTTGGGAGTCCAAGGCAGATTATCACCTGAGGTTAGGACCAGCCTAGCCAACATGGAGAAATCCTGTCTCCACTAAAAAAAAATACAAAAATTAGCTGGGCTTGGTGGTGCACACCTGTAATCGTGGCTACTCAGGAGGCTGAGGCAGGAGAATCACTTGAATGTGGGAAGCAGAGGTTGCAGTGAGCTGAGATCATGCCACTGCATTCCAACCTGGGTGACAGAGCAAGACTCTGTCTCAAAAAAAAAGGACTGATAATTTAGAGTATCTGGTGGAAGAAATTGGCAGAAGAAATTTCTAACCTACACAGCATCTTAAGAATTAGCCTGGCTTCTTCTAACAGCCTCTGATCAGATATGAATGCAAAGAAATGACCTACAATTGGAACTTATATTTAAATGGGAAACAGAGCATTGAAGTTTGGAAAATTTGCAGGCTAGCCATGTGGCAAAGAAAGAAAAACCTTTTATAGAGGAAGAATCCAAACATGCTGTGGAGGAATCATTTGTTAGAAAGATTGGCATGACTAAAAAAATAGCCAGGTGCTGGTAGCCAAGACAGTGGAAAAAAAAGGGCCTCCAAGGCATTTCTGAGATCTTCCAGGTAGCCCCTCCCATTGTAGGCCCAGAAGGATTGAATGTCTTGGGGGGCAGGCCTGGGGTGCCACTGCTTTGTCCCATCCCAGGGACATGATGCTCCTTGCATCATGGATGCTCTGGCTGTAGCCTCGGCTCAAAGGGCTCCAGGTACATTTCATGGCACAGCTCTGGAGAGTGCAAGCTGTAAGTTTTAGTGACTTTCCACATCGTGTTAAGCCTTCAGATGTGCAGAGTGCAAGAATGAAGGAGGTTTGGCAACCTTTTCTTAGATTTCAAAAGATTTATGGAAAAGCCTGGTAGGCATAAGCCTGCTGCAGGGGTGGAATCCCCACAGAGATAATCTACTAGGGCAGTGCCACTAGGGCAGAACACAATCAACAGTAGGAAAAGATAACATACCTAATAAGACATAATATCTACAAGTTATGTCTTCTCTATTGTGAATAGTTCTGCAATGAACATACACGTTCATGTGTCTTTATGGTAGAAAAGTTAAATTTTCTATCCATACTAGTGTATAAGCATGTTATGAATGTGCAAATGACCAGGATAAGAAGAATAAATGTTAATACATAACTTCAGTTATTACACTACTCTTAGATTATATTGATAGTTTACCTTGTTTTTCCACATTTCTTTTGAGGAACTGTTTCTCATCCCTCCACTTCAGCCATATAGACAGAATGGAAATTGCCTTTCTTTTATGTGACCCTACTACTACTACCACAGGCATCATTCAGAGTCAAGGAATGGGCACATGAATGGAACTGAGACAACCAACCTTTTTTGAGATTTTTCTAGCTGGAGGTATCAGTAAAGAACCTTTTTCTTTCTAGTCAGAGAGACATAAGAATATAAGAGCTATTGATGGATATTTTCTTCAATTTTTAGAGAAAGCCAGTCTTACAGAATAAAACACACTGAAGAGAAAATGTAAAGGCTGAAGACAGCTCTGAAATATATATATTCAATAGTTTTTGGGGAACAGGTCGTGTTTGGTTACATGAATAAGTTCTTTTGTGGTGATTTCTGAGATTTTGGTGCATCCAGCACCCAAGTAGTATACACTGTACCCGATGTGTAGTCTTTTATCTCTCACCTCTTTCCTACCCTTCCCCTTGAGTCCCCAAAGTCCATTGTGTCATTCTTATGCCTTTGCATCCTCATAGCTTGAGCTCTCACTTACAAGTCAGAACACACAATGTTTCGTTTTCCATTCCTGAGTTACTTCACTTAGAATAATGGTCTCCAACTCCATCCAAGTTTCTGTGAATGGCATTCTTTCTTTCTTTTTTATGGTTGGGTAGTAGTCCACGGTATGTATGTTCCACATTTTCTTTGTCTGCTTGTTGATTGATGGACATTTGAGCTGGTTCCGTATTTTTCGCAATTGCAAATTGTGCTGCTATAAACATGTGGGTGCAAGTGTCTTTTTCATGGAATGACTTCTTTTTCTCTGGGATTGCTGGATCAAATGGTAGATCTACTTTTAGTTCTTTAAGGGATTTCCATACTGTTTTCCATAGTGGTTGTACTACTTTACATTCCCACCAGCAGTGAAAAAGTGTTCTCTTTTCACCAAAACCACATTAACATCTATGATTTTTTTTTTTTTCTTTTTAATTATGGCTATTCCTGCATGAGTAAGGCGGGATTTCATTGCGGTTTTGATTTACATTTCCCTGATCATTAGTGACGCTAAGCATTTTTTTTTTTTTTTAATGTTTCTTGGCCATTTGTATATCTTCTTTTGAGAATTGTCTATTCATGTTCTTAGCCCACTTTTGGTTTTTGTCTTGCTGATTTGTTTGAGTTCTTTGTAGATTCTGGATACTAGTTCTTTGTTGCATACAGAGTTTGAATACATTTTCTCCCACTCTGGGGGTTGTCTGTTAATCCTACTGATTTTTTTTTTTTTTTTTTTTTTTTTTCTGTGAAGAAGCTTTTTAATTAAGTCTCATCTATTTATCTTTGTTTCTATTGCATTTGTTTTTGGTTCTTGGTAATGAACTCTTTGCCTAAGTCAATGTCTAGAAGTGCTTTTCAGATGTTATATTTCAGAATTTTTGTGGTTTCCGGTATTAGATTTAAATCTTTGATCCATCTTGAGTTGATTTTTGTATAATGTGAGGGATGAGGATCCAATTTCATTCTTCTAAATGTGACTTGTCAATTATCTCAGCACCATTTGTTTAATAGGGTGTCCTTCTCCCACTTTATGTTTTTGTTTGCTTTGTTGAAGATCAATTGGCTGTAAATATTTGACTTTATTCCTGGCTTCTCTATTCTGTTTCCTTGGTCTAAGTGCTTATTTTTATACCAGTACCATGCTGTTTTGATAACTACAGCTTTGTAGTATAATTTGACATCTGGAATGTGATGCTTCCAGATTTGTCCTTTTTGCCTAGTCTTGTTTTGGCTAAGTGGGCACATTTTGGTTCCATATGAATTTTAAGATTGTTTTTTTCTAGTTGTATAAAGAATGATGATGGCATTTTGATGGGAATTGCGTTGAATTTGTATATTGCTTTTGGCAGTATGGTAATTTTCACAATATTGATTCTACCAATTCATGGGCATGGGATGTGTTTCCAGTTGTTTACGTCATCTATGATTTCTTTCAGTAGCGTTTTTGTAGTTTCCTTTGTAGAGGTCTTTTACTTCCTTGGTTAAGTGTATTCCTAAGTATTTTATTTATTTATTTTTTCAGCTATTGTAAAAGGGGATGAGTTCTTGGTTTAATTCTCACTTTGGTCGTTGTTGGTGTATAGCAGAGCTACTGATTCGTGTACACAGATTTTGCATCTTGAAATTACTGAATTCATTAATGAGACCTAGGAGCTTTTTTAATGAGTCCTTAGCGTTTTCTGCGGATAGGATTATACCATCAACTAACAATGACAGTTTGACTTCCTCTTCACCGATTTGAAGGCCCTTTATTTCTTTCTCTTGTCTGATTGCTCTGGCTGGGACTTCCAGTAGTATGTTGAATAGAAGTGGTAAAAGTGGGCATCCTTGACTTGTTCCAGTTCCACGGGGAATGCTTTCAACTTTTCCCCATTCACTATAATGTTGACTGTGGGTTTGTCACAGATGGCTTTTTTTTTTTTACCTGAAGATATGTCCCTTCTGATTTTGCTGAGGGTTTTAATCATAAATGGATGCTGGATTTGTAAATGTTTTTTCTGCATCTACTGAGATGATCATATCATTTTTGTTTTTTATTTTTGAACAATATTCTTAAGTCGGTTCCTACCCATAACACAACCCCTTCTGAGGAAATAATTCTTATTCTACACTCAGCCTCCTTTCAAGGAGAAAACTCTTGGTTGTTATACACTGGAACCTGTTTACCATTCTACTGGTCACACTCAAATAACCTATGACTGGAATACCTGGCTCAAAGGCAGTCAATCACCACTATCTTTAATGTCTTATAATGTTGCCTGACATAAAAATTTGTATCAGATGAGAGGTGATGAACTAGGTAACCAACCCACTAAATATATAGAAAGAATCTTTCAGTTACTAGCAATAAGAAAGACTGAAAGTGACTCATAGAAAAACCAAGTTATGAGTAAGCAGAAGTGGTAAATACAAAAAGGTATTATGAAAACAATATATAGAGAAAAAAGTTGAACAATGTAAAGACTGAGGTAATTATTGGTAGTAACAAGTACAGGAGAAGCAAAGACAAGAGAAAAGAAATTGCCAGAATGAAAGATGTTTAATACAGGCTACCAAGAGACAAATATGACAATTATTATCCCAAAAGATTGAGCACTCTCAGTTCCTAAACTGCATTTCATCTCCAGTTATGCAGTCATATAATTGATTTTGTAATCCTACAAAATTGCTCTTTCCTTTACCAACATATGTGGCATTTATTATTTATTAAAATAATTTAAGTGAATTTCTTTTCTTCTTGATAAAAATAAGTACGACAGTTCTATATTTTGTTCTATCTAATGCAATTCTGAATTATTTACAAATGCATATGGTTTGATAAGACTTCCTAAGAAAATAACAAGGAATCAAATATTTATAAGAAATATACCCATGCACCAAACAATTAAAGCATGGTTTCTATTAAGGTGTACAATTGTTATGGTAAAAAGATTCAGTCTTTTCTTTTTTAAACATGATTTTTTTTCTTAAGGTCGTGAATATTATTTCAGGATTTTCTATTTTGTTTCTATTTTTCAATACATTATTTCAAAAGCTATCTGATCTGACTATTGAATCTGAAACTCTGCTAGACTTGGCAAAATATATTACAGAACATATGTTCATCGGGACTTCTTTATCTTTTTTTTTTTTGAGACGGAGTCTTGCTCTGTCGCCCAGGCTGGAGTGCAGTGGTGCCATCTCGGCTCACTGCAAGCTCCACCTCCTGGGTTTACGCCATTCTCTTGCCTCAGCCTCCCGAGTAGCTGGGACTACAGGCGTCCGCCACCACGCCTGGCTAATTTATTGTATTTTTAGTAGAGACAGGGTTTCACCGTGTTAGCCAGGATGATCTCGATCTCCTGACCTTGTGATCCACCTGCTTAGGCCTCCCAAAGTTCTGGGACTACAGGCGTGAGCCACCGTACCCGGCCTATCTTTTTTTTTTTTTTTTTTTAACTTTTATTTTAAGTTCAGGGGTATGTGTGCAGGTTTGTTATATAGGTGAGCTCATGTCATGGGAGTTTGTTGTACATATTATTTAATCACTCAGGTATTAAGCCTAGTACCCATTAGTTATTTTTCCTGATCTTCTCCCACCTTCACCCTCAACCCTCCAGTAGGTCCCAGTGGCTGTTGTTCCCCTCTATGAGTGAATGTGTTCTCACAATTTAGCACTCACTTATAAGTGAGAACACATGGTATTTGGTTTTCTGTTCCTCCTTTAGTCTTCTAAGGATAATAGCCTCCAGCTCCATCCACATTTCTGCAAAGGACATAATCTCATTCTTTTTTATGGTTACATAGTATTCGAAGGTGTATAGGTACTCCATGCTCTTTATCCAGTCTACCATTGATGGGGATTTAAGTTCATTCCATGTCATTACTATTGTGAATAGTTGTGCAATAAACATACACGTATATGTGACTTTATAACAGTATGATTTATATTCTTTTGGGTATATACTCAGTAATGGAATTGCTGGGTCAACTGTTAGTTCTGTTATTAGGTCTTTCAGGAATGGCCAGTGTTTTTCACAATGAACTAATTTACACTTCTACCAAAAGTGTGTAACCATTGCTTTTTCTTTCCAACTTTACCTGCATCTGTTATTTTTTGACTTTTAATAATAGCCACTCTGACAGGTGTGAGATAATGTCTCACTGTGGTTTTGATTTGAATTTCTCTAATAATCAGTGATGAGCTTTGTTTCATATGCTTGTTGGTGACATGTTTGTCTTGTATTGAAAAGTGTCTCTTCATGTCCTTTGACTACTTTTTAATGGGATTGTTTTTCTCTTGTAAATTTGTTTGTTTCTTGTAGATGCTGAATGTCAGATGCATAGTTCGAAATAATTTTCTCCCATTCTACAGGATGTCTGTTTACTCTGTGGATAGTTTCTTTAGCTGTGCAGAACCCTTTAGTTTAATTAGATCCTATTTGTCAGTTTTTGCTTTTGTTGCAATTGCTTTTGACATCGTTGTCATAAAATCTTGGTCATTTCTATATCCAGAATGGTATTACCTAGATTGTCTTCCAGGGTTGTTATGCTTTTAAGTTTTACATTTAAGTCTTCAATCCATCTTTAGTTAATTTTGTATATAGAGTAAGAATGGGATCCAGTTACATTCTTCCGATATAGCTAGCTAGTTATTCCAGCACCAATTATTGAATAGGGAGTGCTTTACCCATTGCTTGGTTTTGTTAGCTTTCTAGAAGATGAGATAGTTATAGGTGTGTGGCCTTAGTTTTGGACTCTCTATTCTGTGTCATTGCTCTATGTCTGTTTTCGTACCCGTCCCATGCTGTTTTGTTTATTGTAGCACTGTAGTATAGTTTGAAGTCAAGTAATGTGATGCCTTCAGCTTTGTTCTTTTTGTTTAGGATTTCCTTGGCTATTCAGAATGTTTTCTGGTTCCATATAAATTTTAAAATCATTTTTTCTAGCTCTGTGAAAAATTTTATTGACAGTTTAATAGGAATAAAATTAAACCTATAAATTACTTTGGGCCGTATGAACATTTTAATGATATTCGTTTTTTCTATACATGGGAATGGAATGTTTTTCCATTTGTTTGTGTTATCTCTGATTTCTTTGACAAGTGTTTTGTAGTTCTCTTTGTAGAGTTCTTTCACCTCCTTGGTTTTCTGTATTCCTTGATATTTTATTTTTCTGTGGCAATTGTGAATTGAATTGTATTTCCGATTTGGCTCTCTGCTTGACTCTTGTTGGTGTGTAGGCATGCTAGTAATTTTTGTACATTGATTTTGTACCCTGAGATTTTGCTGAAGTTTCTCTTATCAGCTTAATATGTTATTGGACTGAGACTATGGGGTTTTCTAGATATCAAATCACGGCACCTGCAAACAGGGATAGTTTGACATTCTCTCTTTTTATTTGTATGCCCATTATTTCTTTCTCTTGCCTGGTTACACTGGACAGTACTTCCAATACTATGATGAATAGGATTAGTGAGAGAGATCATCCTTGTTTTGTGCCAGTATTTAAATGGAATGCTTCCAGCTTTTCCCTATTAAGTATTATGCTGACTGTCGGTTTTTCATAGATAATTTTTATTATTTTGAGGTATGTTTCTTCAAATCCTAACTCATTGAGAGTTTTTAACATAAAGGGGTATTGAATTTTATCAGAAGCCTTTCTGCACCTGTTGAGTTTTTGTCTTTAGTTCTCTCTATGTGATAAACCACATTTATTGATTTGCATATGTTAAACTAACCTTGCATCCCAGAGGTAAAGTCTACTTGATCATGGTGGATAAACTTTTTGATGTGCTGCTTAATTCAATTTGCCAGTACTCTCACTGAGGATATTTGCATCAATGTTCATCAAGGATATTGACCTAAAGTGTTTTGTTGTTGTTGTTTTTGTTGTGTCTCTGTCAGGTTTTGGTATAAGGATGATGCTGGCCTTAAAGAATGAGATAGTGAGGAATTCTTTCTCATCAGATTTTTAAAAATAGTTTCAGTGAGAATAGTACTAGTTCTTCTTTGTACATTTGGTAGAATTCTTTTGTGAATCCATCTGGTACTGGGTTGTTTCGGTTGGTAGGCTATTACTGGTTCAATTTCAAAGTTCATCATTGCTCTGTTCAGGGCTTTAATTTCTTTCTGGTTCAAACTTGGGAGATACATGTAATCAGGAATTTATTTATGTATTCTTGATTTTTGTTTGTATACATAGAGGTGTTCATAATATTCTCTGATGGTTATTTGTATTTCTGTGGGGTTAGTGGTAATATCTCCTTTGTATTTTCTAATTGTACTTTTTTGGATCTTCTCTCTTTTCTTCTCTATTAGTCTATCTGGAGGTATATCTATTTTATTATTTTAAAAAACTCCTGCATTTGTTGATTTTTTTTTTTTTGAATGGTTTTGTATCTCAGTGTCTTTCAGATCTTATTTTCATTATTTTTTGTCTTCTGCTAGCTTCGGAGTTTCTTTGCTCTTTGTTTTTTAGTTCTTTTAGTTGTGATGTTAGGTTTTTAAATTGAGATCTTTATAAAGTTTGATGTGAGTGCTTAGTGCTATATATTTCCCTCTTAATACTATCTTAGCTTTGTCCTAGATATTCTGTTATGTTGAATCTTTGTTCTCATTAATTTCATAGAACTTCTTGATTTCTGCTTTAATTTCTTTATTTACTCCAAAATCATTCAGGAGCAGGTTGTTTACTTTTCATGTAATTGTATAGCTTTTAGTGATTTTCTTAGTCTTGAACTCTATTTTTATTGCACTGTGGTCTGAGAGAGGGTTTAGTGTGATTTTGGTTCTTTTGCATTTGCTGAGGATTATTTTATGTCCAATTGTGTAGTCAATTTTAGAGTATGTGTGATGCGCAGAGGAGAAGTATCGGGTGAAATTCACCTCTGATATTCAATGTGGGTTCTTTTCTATTTCCCTAAGCATCGACTGCTCTGAGAAATAAAGGGAAAGAGTACAAAAGAGAGAGATTTTAAAGCTGAGTGTTCAGGGGAGACATCACATGTCAGCAGGTTCCATGATGCTCCCTGAGCCACAAAACCAGCAAGTTTTTGTTAACAATTTTCAAAGGGGAGGGAGTGCACGAATAGGGTGTGGGTCACAGAGATCACATGCTTTAAGGGCAACAAAAGATCACAAGGCAGAAAGTCAGGGCGAGATCACAATGTCAGGGTGAAACTAGAATCACTAATGAGCTTCCATGTCCAGCTGTGCATGCATTGTCATTGATAAACAAGGTTCAAGAGCAGAGAACCGGTCTCACTATAATTTGCCAGCCTGGAATTTCCTAATCCTAGCAAGCCTGGGGGCGCTGCAGGAGACTAGGATGTAATATTCCTTACTGGGGAAAGAATTCAGCGATATTTATCTTATCCATTTTCGGTAATAAGAGAAATATGGTTCTGTTCCGCCCGGCCCACAGACAGTCAGACTTTAAAGTTATCTCCCTTGTTCCCTGAACATTGCTGTTATCCTGTTCTTTTTTCAAGGTGCCCAGATTTCATATTGTTCAAGCACATATGCTGTACAACCAATTCGTGCAATTAACACAATCATCACAGGGTCCTAAGGCAACATATATCCTCCTCAGCTTATAAAGATGACGGGATTAAGAGATTAAAGACAGGCATAGGAAATCACAAGGGTATTGATTGGGGAAGTGATAAGTGTCCATGAAATGTTCACAATGTATGTTCAGCGATTGCAGTAAAGACAGGTGTAAGAAATTATAAAAGTATTAATTTGGGGAACTAATAAATGTCCATGAAATCTTCACAACTTATGTTCTTCTGCCATGGCTTCAGCCGGTCCCTTCATTTGGGGTCCCTGACTTCCCACAACATAGAAGAATGTATATTCTATTGTTTTTGGATGGAGAGTTGTGTCATGTTCATTTGATCCCATGCTGAGTTCAGGTTCTGAATATCTGTTAATTTTCTGTCTCAATCAGTGATCTCTCTAATATTATCAGTGGGCTGTTAAAGTCTCCCACTATTATTGTGTGGAAGTCTAAATCTCTTTGTAGGTTGCCAAGAACTTTTTTTAAGAATTTAGGTACTCCTGTGTTGGGTGCATATATATTTAAAATAGTTAAGTCTTCTTGTTGAACTAAACACTTTACTATTATGTAATGCTCTTCTATGTCTTTTTTTATCTTTTTGAGTTTAGATTCTTTTTTCAGATATTAAGATGGCAACCCCTGCTTTTTTTTTTTTTTTTTTTTTTCATTTGCTTTCTACTTTTTTCCACCTCTTTGTTTTGAGCCTATGGGTATGAGATGGGTCTCTTGAAGACCACATATTGTTGGATCTTGGTGCTTTATCCAGTTTGCCACGCTGTGCTATTTAATTAGGTCATTTAGTCTATTTACATTCAAGGTTAGCATTGATATTTGTGAATTTGATTGTATCATCAAGATGTTAGCTGGTTATTATATTATACTTGTTTGTGTGGTTGCTTTATACTGTTAGTGTTCTATGTGTTTAAGTGTGCTTTTGTAGTGACTGTAGTGATTTCCCCTTTCCCTTGTTAGTACTTCTTTCAGGAGCTCTTGTAAGGCAGGTCTCATGGTAAAAAATTCCCTCAGCATTTGCTTTTGTGAAAAGGATCTTATTTCTCTTTTGCTTTTGAAGCTTAGTTTGTCTAGATATAAAATTATTGATTAGAATGTCTTTTATTTAGAAATGTTGAATATTTGCCCCTTAATTTCTTTGGGCTTGTAGAGTTTTCTACTGAGAAGTGTGTTGTTAGTCTGATGGACTTCTCTTTGTAGGTGAAGTGAACTTTCTAGCTAGCTTTAACATTTTTTCTTTCATTTTGACTTTGGGGAATCTGAAGATTATGTGTATTGGGAATGACCTTCTAATGAAGTATCTTACTGGAATTCTCTGCCTTCACTGCATTTGAATGTCAGCCTCTCTAGCCAGGTTGGGGAAGTTCTCATGGATGACATCCTGCAATATGTTTTCCAAGTTGCTTCCATTCTCTCCATCTCTTTCAGGGGCACCAATAAGTAGTACATTTGATCTCTTTACATAATCCTGTATTTGTCAGAGGTTTTGTTTGTTCCATTTCATTTTTTTTTCCTCCATTCTTGTCTGACTGTCTTATTTCAGAAAGCCAGTCTTTAAGCTCTGAGATTCTCTCATCAGCTTGGTCTGTTCTGCTGTTAAAATTTGTGATTGCATTATGAAATTCATGTAGAATGTTTTTCAACACTATCGGGGTGATTACATTCTTTTCTACACTGAGTATTTTGTCTGTCAGCTCTTGTATCATTTTATTGTAATTCTTAGCTTGTTTGTATTGTGTTTCAACATACTGCTGCACATCAGTATCTCCATTTCTATCCACATTTTGAATTCTATTTCTGTCATTTCAGCTCTCTTAGCTCAGTTCAGCACCCTTCCTGGAGGGTTAGTGCAGTTGTTTATAGGAAAGAAGGCACTCTGGCCTTTTTAGTTGTCAGAGTTCTTGTTCTTGTGCTGGTTCTTTCTCATCTTTGTGGGCTGATGTTCGTTTAGTCTTTGAAATTGCTATCCTTAGGACTTGTTTTCTTTTATCTTTTTTGATGACTTTGAGGGTTTAATTGTGTAACATGGATTCAGTCTGCTGGTTACATTTCTGGAAGACTTCGGGGGGGCAGAATTCAGCTCCCAACTCTTGGCTTATGCGTTCTAAACCTTGGGGACTTGTATCATGCCCTGATTTATTTCTCTGGCTCCTTGAGTTTAGGAACCCACTGCACTAGGGGGAGCCATTGTGCTTCTGGACCGCTGGTCACTACACTCTGATGGGTGATGCCTTCCAAAGCATTTCATAGGGTGGTAGCAGTAAAATTCACTGTTGTTCATATGTGCCAGCAGCAGTGGCAGGGCGGCAAAATACACACTCATGATCTGCATCAGGGTGCTAACGGATTCAAGGGCATTCGTCTCCCCATGGGCATTCACAGCAGCAGCAAAGGCAGGATGGCCCTGCGATTGCAAGGTACCTCCCTTGTCTACTATGTGAATGGTCACACTGGAGGTGATGTTAACAGGGGGTTGGGACACTTGCAGGTGCAGTTCTGTGTGCACCTTCTGTGACTTCTCAGGGTGGAGAAGGGCCTACTGTTCTCGGTGCCTAGTTTCACTCAGGCACAGTGTTGCCAAAATGGCGGCTTGTTGGCTGGAGCAGGCATGGGATGCTCTGTGCCTGCCAAGGTCTTGACGCAATGGTGGGACAGGGGAATGGGGTGCACTTCAGGTAGCAGCAGAGCTAGGTCAGGGTACACACACACATGTGTGCTGGTGGGGCAGGGAAGGTAAAACTCATGCATACACACACTGGCAAAGGGATGTGGAGGATTGCAGTGGGCCTGGAGGAAGCTGTAGTATGGGGAGTGATATGGCGGGCCAGTGCATGGCTGTGGTGCCGCCCCATTGGAGGTCTCTGCCAGTCAGGCACAATCCACCAGTGCAGGAGCTACGATGCAGAAACCCTGGGCACCAAAGGCTGCCCTGCAAGCAGGCATTACCAAGCTGGGGCCTCAGTAGAAGCCAGTACAACAAGGGATACTCAGGCCAGACTGGTTATGTCTAATGGGCAAGACTGCTCAGCAGAATTTAGGTTTGACAGCTCTCCTAGTGCTAAAGTCTTCTATGGAAACAAGTTGAGCCTGTGAGGGATGGGCATCCCTGGCCATGCTCCACTACAGATGCTCCCACACTAAACTCTCTGGGCTCTGCACTGGCTGGAGTTCTGCCCCTACTATTTCTCTAAGCAGCTTTCTCTGCCAACTCAAGTGTCTATAGTTGTAGAGGGGTCTATTTCTGCCAGGATTCTAGAGGTCTGTGGGAAGAGTGGGCTGCTCTTTGGCACTTCAAGTCATTGGCTGCCCCAGAGTTACTAGGAGCCCAGAATGAGTCCCTGTGTTTGGTAGCACCATGCAGGATTCCCAGCTTCCTCCCACTTCAAGCTAGCTTCTGTGTCTTCCCTCCATCCACTCTCTGAGCCTTCCCCTCTGAATATTTGTTAGGAGTGCACCAGTCATCCCCATCCCTCTGTGGGAACTGTTCCACCTGACCGATTTTACTCAGCCATCTTGCTCAAATCCACCAGAAGACTCTATAAAAATATATGCTGAGTAATTACGATAGGATCCTTGTTTCCAGCAATTCCACTTGTAGGCATTCTATAGAAATGACAACATATGTCCATATAAACACCTGTGTACATATGCTCATTATAACTGTATTATAAGATCCAAATACTTCAGCAGCCAACCCCCAACCAGTACATGAGACAATTCAAACTCCCATTTTTTAATTTGATACATACTTTCTTTTTCCTTTTCTTTTCTTTTTTTTTGGTAGGGGCGGGGACAGAGTCTCACTCTGTTGCCCAGGCTGGAGTGCAGTGGCGTGATCTCGGCTCACTACAACCTCTGCCTCTTGGGTTCAAGCAATTCTCTGCCTCAGCCTCCTGAATAGCTGGGATTGCAGGCGCCCGCCACCATGCCCGGCTCACTTTTTGGTATTTTTAGTAGAGATGGAGTTTCACCATTTTGGCAAGGTTGGTATTGAACTCCTGACCTCATGATCCACCTGCCTTGGCCTCCCAAAGTGCTGGGATTACAGGCGTGAGCCACTGCACCTGGCTTGATACATACTTTCATTGAAATGTTGGTAAAATAAATGTGGTGTCTTTAGTGGGATAAAAATTTCACACAATTTTTAGATATGTATGTATATATGTGTATATATACACACACACACACAAATACACAAACGTATATATTCATATTTATACATATATACATTATATGTATACATAAAAGACCTTGACAAAATCAGTCAAAATTGACATAAGAAGTCTATTTTGTTCATTTATTTTCAAGATCTATAAATCATTTTATAGAAATTCAACAAATAACATAACAGTCTTTCTAGGCTGGGGGCCACTCTCTGCAAGCCATTTCCCACACTCTAGAAGCATAGATCTTGCACAGTATTTTATTTTTTTTAAAGTTACCTCTATATAGAAATCAGACTCTGCCACGACACCATCATGAACTATTTACAAACCTTCACAATGTAGCATTCCTTTTATGCTTTTTCCCTCCTTTCTTTTCATACCCAGTGGCTCCAGTACTTTCCATTGACTCATCCTGAAGGGATGGAGGTTACTGTAGGGGAAGGGGTGGTAGGCTACTCATAACTACTGGCACCAGCCTTAGGATGTTGTCCCTTAGCACAAGGTGGTGAATAGTCCCCTCCCAATTGGAGGGGTGGAGGACTTGGTGCAAAGACATGGGGGATTAGACAGAATAGGTGAGTTGGAGTAACTCCCTATAAGCGCAAGCGTCTGCAGCCTGTCCTGACCCCAGCCTGGACCCTTTTAACTCCTTACCTGGGGATGGGGAAGCAAAAACTAGTTGCAGTAGGGGTATCAGTCCAGCCCTGGGTAGAAGGTGAAGCCCCCACCCAGTCCCCACTCCTATCAACAGCCAGCAAACTGTCCATCCATCTGAAGGCGGGAACAGATGGCAGGTAGGTGGGAAGAATCAGGCTGGCACTGCCCCCAGCCTCTGTCCAACACAGGAGGAATTGAAGTAGCAAATGGCTGAAATGCTCTGACTAGGGGTTAAAAGGGAAGTGAAGGAAAGGAAGTTCTACTTGTATACAGCACCCACAGCCTAGGGGCTGGAAGAAGGCAGACCTTGCTATGCTAGTAAAGTCCTATAGCCTCTAGCAGGGTTAGGCCCCAGGCAAACTTGGAAGAAAGCAGACCAGGCAAGGAACCAGGTACTTGGCATTCCTGACTGGTATATGCCCTTCCATGCTTCTTGCAGGGGTGGCTGGGGAGAGTAGGCGGCTAACTCTGCCATTAGCCTTCACCAGCCACCAACCACCTCTTATCCACAAACAAACCAACACCCAACCAATACCGCAGGACTGACCCGCTCACAGCTGAAGGTAATGTGCCAACAGAGGTTACTCAGAGTTGTGGGGCCAGCCTGGGCTCCTCAATGGAAGCCACACCTTGAGCCTGGGAGTTTCTTGCTGGAGCAGGAGGTACTATTGTCTGCTACTTCCCAGGCTCACACCTCATAGAGGATCACAGGGAAATCCACGTGGATTGGGGGGGTGGGGGTGGTGGTTCCAGGAAGTCTATTTTACAGTTAAATAAAACTAAGTAAAGCAAATAGTAATAAATAAAAACATGGACTATCATAAGTGACTATTTTATTATAAAATATTGTAAATTTGGTATATTAAAAATGCAAGATGAAATTTTTTCTACTTTGATAGAATAACTGGTAGTGGACTTGACCTCCTTTCAGAAAAAGTTATAAAACTAGAAAATACAGATAACATACTGTTTTCAGACATTGGCAAACATGCAGGATAGAACCGTAACCAGTGAAGGGATAAAAGAAGGTAAGCACCACAATACCCCAGACAGAGAAATAGGAAAGGTAAACTCAGGAAAATACCAGCAATCTCCCTGGATTGAAAAGACCAGAATTGAAATTTTGGAAAGTTTAGATGGCTAAACTTTGGAATTTGTGGAGTAGAGTACCAGAGTTGAAGAAATAGCACAGAGGAAGAGCTTCACAAATCTGCATGGAAAAGCCTTTGAACTTTGTCCTCAATAAAAAGCTGTGCAGGAATAAGATGAAATTCCATGAGGGAAGACATAACTGGAAAGTCCTGATTTGAATCATTCCCAGAAATTACACAGGGTTGGGAAACATTTAAATCCTGGCCAATCAGGTTGAAAAAATTCTTTATGTGATAGATTTTTCAGTAGAGAAGAATTAAACTGATCTGTAAGTAACTTAACTGCCTGTCTAAACATAATTCAAATCTAGTTAATGTAGGACAACAAATTTAGACATTCAACACCATAATATTCACAGATATCTACCATACAGTAAATTATTAAATATGCAAAGAAGTAGAAAATTATGATCCATAAAAGTAAAGTGATGGAGAAACATATGCCATGCTAACAACACGAACAAGAAGAAAGCTGCAGTAACTATGCTAATTTCAGACAAAGCGGATTTGAGAGTAAGGAAAAATATCAAAAGTAAAGAAGGGCATTACATAATGATAAAAGAATCAATTCTCCAAGAAGATATAACAATTCTTAATACGTATGTGCTTAACAAGGAGCATCTAATATGTAACTATGTCTCAAACAATGAGTCTGATTTTGTCTCGTAGAAAGTGTGGCAGGAGTTGGGTCCAAATTAACACTTGATATTTTACTTTTC
The DNA here is from genome assembly GCF_047675955.1 of Chlorocebus sabaeus. NCBI lineage: Eukaryota > Metazoa > Chordata > Mammalia > Primates > Cercopithecidae > Chlorocebus > Chlorocebus sabaeus. The sequence goes on from NC_132933.1 coordinate 60,344,270, forward strand.
AGGCTCTTTTGCTTTTTTCCAGTCTTAGCATTCAGTTAGCCGGTAGCATCAACCCCTGCTATTTACTCCATGTGGGTGAGGTAGGGCAGGACGTTATGGCTATTTCTGTTCCATGGGGTTTTAAATTAATATTAAGCATTCCTATGTCTTCTTAATATGTTAAAATACATTCTCTATCATACTTATGGTGTGCATGTGCAAGTATTTTAAAGAGAACTCACGGAGTCACTAGAATTGAAATGCCTCCTCAGCGTTTAACCTTTAGTTTTCGTCAAGATTTGAACTACAGAAGTTTACCTAGGCAATCTCTTCCTAGTCTATAGCACATGCAGCTGGTTTTATAAAGCAAATATTCAAATAAAATTTGTTATATTTTCTCCGAAATACTTCACAACAAACACTTCTATAGCATGTAGTTAGAAAAAAAAAAAAGGGCCTAAATGAAAATCAATGTACTGTTTAACATTCTCCTGAGACATTTTTATAAACAGATATTAAAAGATCCTAAGATGGTAAGTGTGTGATAAGTATGTGTGCGCATGTAAAAGGTAAACCTTTTGGACTTACCTGTTGTAGATTTAAAAGGCAGGCTCTCTCTCTAACACACACATACACCCCCACACCCACATACACTCTTAGGTTTCATGCCACAATATTGTCATCATTAGCCTATGTGCAAGCTAAGCTATGAGGGAATCAATATATCCTTGAGAGATTGTACTTATTTTATGCTTGCTTCCTCTGCTATCTTCATAGGGTTTGTCCTGAGTGTTTTATAGAATTTATGAATTATCTATTTCATATAAATATGAGCTAATTATTTCTTTTTCTTTTTTTTTTAATGGAAACTGTTGAGAAATGTTTCCAGTTTTGTGTGTACGATGCAAAAAAAGAAAAAAAAAGAGTATAGCAGAACAATGAGAAATTGTATATCAAAGCAAGGTAACTGGCATTATTGTGTCAAAATTTTCTTAGTAAACGGGTATTGTCTTTGTGGTAAGCATGTGGCATAACAATGAGAAAGGGCAAGTTAAAATATGTAATTAGTTATTGAACCAAAGTATGAAACAATGTGTCCACACAAATTTAAGGGATAGATTATCTGTACTATGCAATTTTGTTCCTTAAGTGTAAAGAACACAAAGATGATAAAAATGTTAATCTTTGTAACCATTAAAATCATGCTGTTGGTGGTTTCTTTTAGAAATAATGGAAGATCTGGTAATCGTGGCCTTGTATTTTCGAATGGAAATAATTAACTGCAGCAGAGCAGCAGTGGCATTCTGGAAATGAAACCATGATCTTTGTAGTAAAATACAGTTTAACGTTATTTCCACCACTCCTTATTACATTTCTGACACTGAAAGATTTTTAAATCCCTTTTCGGCATAGTATCATGAACCAATTAAAATAAAAAGATGCTGCTGATAAAAGTTAAGTAATTATTTGGAGGATGAACTAAATATTAGGAAAAAAGTCAGTTTGAAGTTTTCACAAGCAGGAAAAAAGTACAAGAAGTAATTGCTAACTTTCAAGATCGCAATATATTATGGATCACAAAAGCACTACAAAATTTTAAAAAACTGTCCATTCAACATTTGCTATAAATTATAATAGTCACATGATTATTTCTGAGTCTTCATACGTCAATGACCATTTCCTATAATGCTTTCAGGCTATAGAAACATAGAAAATACAGTGTGTTCATGAAAAGATTGTGTTATTTTATTGTGGAAGAAACTATGAGAATGTTTAGCTATTTGTCCCTTGAGTATGCTGCTCCTTCCCACATAAGCTCCTTTCTATCCTTCAAACCAAGTGTTTATATTAACTTTGTCCTATCAACAATTTCTATCTCTTGTTGTTCATTGATATATCATGTTTCTCATTTGAGAAGAATTAATATGCAATATTCATTCAGTATATGGAATATTTCATGTTATTATTGTTCCTTATCATTGAATATCTCTTGTAATGTTCCTGGGGTGAACAGCCAGGGTAGTAGTGAAATAAAAATTGGCCAATTACTAACAGCTCAGATGGTTGAAACTCGTGGTTGAGATGATTATCTGTGTAGCGTAATTGTGTGCTCTCCTTGGACCTCCTTCTGCGGGTAATTGAAAATCTGCTATGTGATTTCTTTAGCATAAATACTATATACAGCTGTTAAATCATGTTGCCAAACTTCATTTTTTTTTTTCTTGCTCTTAAAAGGGAATGCTAGTAGAAGAGGTTTGTTGTAATGTAACTCAGTTCAGTTGTGTAAGTGTGCTTTTCAGATGTAAGTTGTTTAGGTGATTTCTGAAGCTAGGTGACTCAAAAGTAGATTTTCATAATACCATGTCAAAATTACTGCATACCTGCTTTAAAGCAAAAGAACATACTGCATCGTGTTTTAGAAAAAAACTTTTGAAACAATAAGTACTCTGAGCATCTAAAAGGACAGTTTAAGCAAATTTTTTTTTACTTTAAAAATTTATGCAAAACGTCAAAACACAGCTGCTTTTCCTCAGAGATTGAATACTATTTGGCTGTGTATTCCTTGGCAAGTTATATAAGATTGGGTTTCCTTGAACCATTAGGATTGAATGACAGCTTCTTTATACCACATTCACTTTAGGGAACAAAATCCCTCGAAAGTACAGAATTTGGGAATGCCAGGAAATCATCTTTCCTTAAATATAGCTACCAGTGGATGAACCCAGATCTTTCTGTTATATCATCAGTACTTTATCAACTCAAATTACACTAAATTACTGTTCAAATCATCCTAAAATGAGACATTAGCTGTCAATTAAATAAACCATTAGGTTTAACGTAAAATGAGTTACATGGGCACGATTAATCAGTTTTCGTCTTATTGCCGAGCTCTACCTGATTTCTAGAGCCATTTTGCCAAAGTAATTGGTGGATTTTATCATGAAGACTGGACAACTCCACTTTTAGTTTTATGTGTTATTTTATTTAAACAGTGTTAAAATGCATAGATATAACTAGAAGAAGGTTAATAGAGACAATATAGAATTCTTAATGGATGAATAAAGTACAGAAAAATGTTTAATAATCTCAGATTCAAATTTAGAAGTGTTAAGAAAATTGTAGGTTAATGAGAAACTAATACATAATACAACTTTGCATGCTTAGCTATATTTACAATGGAAAAATTATGTGAGGCCATGGGATAATACTGCTGGAATTTCTACTATGATTACTTTTATTCTTTTAATACCTATTTTCTAATTGTCTATACAATGTACAGGGCACCAGGTTTATAAAAAGAAAATATACAGTTCCTATGTATTAGTCAAAATACATGCATATGTCATCGTAGCAGATAACCCCACTAAACTGCAAGAAATGGAAAAACGATTCCCCTGTGTTCCCAGAAATAGAGGCAAATGGAATATACGTGGCCACAGAAGTTCATGCAGGATTGCCCTCTTGTTGTTACCAAATGTGTGGTTCTTTCTCCTTCCCTCATGTAGAACACACACTATTCATGTTAAACTCCATGCTTTACAGGTAATGTATGTTGTCAATATCATGGATAGGTCCTTGGAAACTGCAACATTAAGTGAAACAACATACAGCAGGTCCTTGAATAACATAATGGTGAAGAGAAAAAAATGGTTTTGTTATATACATTGTTTCATTTAATGCAGCTGTTTCCATGAACCTATCAAAGACATAAAGTGAGGACTTACTGTAATAGTCTTGTAACCACCCAACAGATTCACCTTGCCCACTGTCTAGACGGAGCTGATTTATTAAGACAGGGGCACTGCAAGAGAGAAAGAGTAATTCACACAGAGCCAGCTGTGTAGGAAAACGAAGTTTTATTATTCCTGAAATCAGTCTCCCTGAGAATTCAGGGACTGGAATTTTTGAAGATAATTTGACGGGAGTTCTGACTGGTCAGGTTGGAGATGAAATCTTAGGGAGTCAAAGCTGTCCTCTTGACCTGAGTCAGTTCCTGGATGAGTGGCCACAAGACCAGACAAGCTAGTTGATTAATCTGGATAGTGTCTGCTGGTACATTGAATGCAACGTCTGCAAAATACGTCAAGCAGTGATCTTACATTTCACAATAGTGATGTTATCTCCAGGAGCAATCTGGGGAGGTTAAGAATCTTGCAGCCTCCAGCTGCATGATTCCTAAACCATAATTTCTAATTTTGTGACTAATTTGTTAGTCTTGCAAAGGCAGTGTAGTACGAAGGCAGGAAGGGAATCTGTTTTGGAAAAGGGCTACTATTGTCCTTGTTTCAAAGCTAAACCATAAACTAAGTTTCTCTCAAATATAGTTTGGCCTACGCCCAAGAATGAAGACAGACAACTTTGAGGTTCGAAGCAAGGTGGAGTCAGTTAGGTCATACCTCTTTCACTGTGAAAATTGTCTCAGTTATAATTTTTACAAAAGCAGTTCTGGTATCTTTAGTGGTACAAAATTAGTAGAATGCTGTGGTCTTGAAAATAAAGAATCAACATTATTATGTCAATTTTCCTTGAGTTACCTAAATGTAAGAGTATTCCAATAAAAATATCATCAAGCATTTTTATGAACCTAGGTTTTAGGATTCATTTGGTAAAACCAACAAGTAAGAATACTTAGGAGGACCTTGAAAAATAACAATGTTGATAGGAGGGTAAATCCTACCAAATGTCAAAATATATTATCATGTTTATTTTATTAAATCAGTGGAGTATTTGCATATACATAGATACATGGATCAGTGAACCAGAAAAAAAAGTTAAGAAATAAAAAAAAGTTATATATGACAAATGTGACATCTCACAACAGTTGGGAGAAAAGATGGGCTTTTTAAATTAGTGGTGTTCAAACTACACAACAGCAAAACACAAAAGTCAAAATTTGATCTGTTCCTCACACCATACACCCTTATGTGTTTCAAGTAGATCAGAGGTTGAAAAGATTGAAAAGTTAAATGAAACACAATACCAGTAGTAGAAGGCAAGGATGCTTTAATCTATTACCTGTGAGAAATGACTATTTTCTTCTTAAAATTCAGATACTGTAAGAGAAAATACTAATAAATTTGATAACATTAAAAAAATCTTTTGTCAGAAAGAAAACACCATCAGCAAAAAAAAAAAAAAAATTCAAAATCATATAAGTTGCATAACAGAAAAATAGTTAATATCAATAATATACAAAGAGCTTGTAAAAAAAAAAAAAAAAAAAAAAAAAAAAGAGAAGAAAATAGCAACAGCCTTATAGGAAAATAGGCATAATATAAGAGCATATTAGCCATAGCTAAACATATGAAAATGTATACAACCTCACAAAATATATTAACATTAAAATTAAATAGTGATTCCATTTCTCCATTATCAGATTATTAACAATTCTAAAGCTTGACACAAATCAAAACTTGGCCTTACATTTTTTAATGGAAATAATTAACTGCAACAGAGCAGCAGTGGCATTTTGGAAATGAAACCATGATCTTTGTAGTAAAATATAGCTTAGCATAATTTCCACCACTCCTTACTACGTTTCTGACACTGAAAGATTTTTAAATCACTCTTTGGCATAGTATCATGATCCAATTAAAATAAAAAGATGCTGCTGATAAAAGTTAAGTAATTATTTGGAGGATGAACTAAATATTAGAAAAAGAATCAATTTGAAGTTTTCACAAGCAGAAAAAAAGTGCAAGAAATAATTGCTAACTTTCAAGATAGCCATGTATTATGGATCACAGAAACACTACAAAATTTTTAAAAACTGTCCATTCAACATTTGCTATAAATTATAATAGTCACATGATTATTTCTGAGTCTTCATATGTCAATGACCATTTCATATAATGCTTTCAGGCTATAGAAACATAGAAAATACAGTGTGTACATGAAAAGATTGCATTATTTTATTGTGGAAGAAACTATGGGAATGCTTAGCTATTTGTCCCTTGAGTATGCTGCTCCATCCCACATAAGCTCCTTTCTATCCTTCAAGCCAAGTGTTTATATTGACTTTGTCCTATCAACAATTTCTATCTCTCGTTGTTCGTTGATATATCATGTTTCTCATTTAAGAAGAATTAATATGCAATATTCATTCAGTATATGGAATATTTCAAGTTATTAATAATTCACAGTTGTTCCTCATTATTGAATATCTCTTGTTATGTTCCTGGGGAGAACAGCCAGGTTAGTAGTGAAATAAAAATTGGCCAATTACTAACAGCTCAGATGGTTGAAACTCATGGTTGAGATGATTATCTGTGTAGCTTAATTGTGTGCTCTCCTTGGACCTCCTTCTGCGGGTAATTGAAAATCTGCTATGTGATTTCTTTAGCATAAATACTATATGCAGCTGTTAAATCATGTTGCCAAACTTCATTTTTTTTTTCTTGCTCTTAAAAGGGAATGCTAGTAGAAGAGGTTTGTTGTAATGTAACTCAGTTCAGTTGTGTAAGTGTGCTGTTCAGATGTAAGTTGTTTAGGTGATTTCTGAAGCTAGGTGACTCAAAAGTAGATTTTCATAATACCATGTCAAAATTACTGCATACCTGCTTTAAAGCAAAAGAACATACTGCATCGTGTTTTAGAAAAAAACTTTTGAAACAATAAGTACTCTGAGCATCTAAAAGGACAGTTTAAGCAAATTTTTTTTGTTTTACTTTAAAAGTATATGCAAAATGTCAAAACACAGCTGTTTTCCCTCAGAGATTGAATACTATTTGGCTGTGTATTCCTTGGCAAGTTATATAAGATTGGGTTTCCTTGAACCATTAGGATTGAATGACAGCTTCTTTACACCACATTCACTTTAGGGAACAGAATCCCTCAAAAGTACAGAATTTGGGAATGCCAGGAAATCATCTTTCCTTAAATACAGCTACCAGTGGATGAACCCAGATCTTTCTGTTATATCATCAGTACTTTATCAACTCAAATTACACTAAATTACTGTTCAAATCATCCTAAAAGGAGACACTGGCTGTCAGTTAAATAAACCATTAGGTTTAACGTAAAATGAGTCACATGGGCACGATTAATCAGTTTTCTTATTATGCTGAGCTCTATCTGATTTCTAGACCCATTTTACCAAAGTAACTGATGGATTTTATTATGAAGACTGGACAATTCCACTTTTAGTTTTATGTGTTATTTTATTTAAACAGTGTTAAAATACATAGATATGACTAGGAGGAGATTAATAGAGACAATATAGAATTCTTAATGGATGAATAAAGTACAGAAAAATGTATAATAATCACAGATGCAAATTTAGAAGAGTTATTTTCTTAATAGAGACCAGAATTCAGATTCTGTAAGAGAAAGTAGTAATACATTTGATAACATTTAATTAAAAAAATCTTTTGTCAGAAAGAAAACACCATCAGCAAAAAAATAAATGAAAAAAATTATGTAAGTTATATAACAGAAAAATAGTGTCAGTAATATACAAAGAGCTTGTAAAAAAAGAGAAGAAAACATCAATAGCCTTATAGAAAATAGGCATAAGGTAAGAGCATATTAGCCACAGCTTAAACATATAAAAATGTATACAACCTCACAGAATACACTAACATTAAAATTACATGGTCATTCCATGTCTCACTTATCAGATTGTTAACAATTCAAAAGCCTGACCACAGAGTTTTGTTTGTTTGTTTGTTTGGCAAAGCTATGGAAAAAATAGGCAATCCAAACTACAAAAGGGTACAACCACTTTGGAGTAGAATTTGTCAAGATGTAACAAAAAGAGTCTGACTCAATTTTTTGTAATGGACAGCAGACAACTTTTAAGCCTCACCACTCCCACTTGCCCTTCCAAACACATCAGGACAAGCTGATGAGGAAGGCTCGATGCTCCTACCTTTGGTACCAGTAGGAAGTTCAAAACACACAAGTGCTAGCCCCTATGCAATAATTCTTACCCTAACCCCACTCCTAGCAACCATAAAAAACAAACTAGTCTCCTTCCTCCAGTTTCTCAAGCCATCCTTATTTATGTTTGAGACATTGCCCTGTTCTTGTCAGAAAAACTCACTGTATGAGTAATAGAACTTTTTATACCATCTTGGTGCATATGTGGCACCATCAGCCTTGATATCCAAACCAAATTTTGGGTGAGGGTCCATCACATTTTTGTGGGACGGCTGTGATAGGGTTGTCTAGAGGGATAGAACTAATAGAATATATGTATATATGAAAGAGAGTTTATTAGGAGACACGACTCACACAGTAACAAGGTGAAGTCCCACAACAGGCTATCTGCAAGTTGAGCAGCAAGGAAGTCAGTAGTGGCCAAGTCCAAGTCCTAAAAATCTCAAAAGTTGGGAAGCTAACAGTGCAGCCTTCAGTCTATGTCTGAAGGTCCGAGAGCCCCTGGCAAGACGCTAGTATAAGTTCACGAGTCCAAAAGCCAACTAACTTGGACTCTCATGTTTAAGGGTGGGAAGCATCCAACACAAAAGAAAGATGAAGGCTGGGAGACTCAGCAACTCAGCTTCTTCCACCTTCTTCTCCTGATTTTTCTAGCCACACTGGCAAGCAGTTGAATGGTGCCCACCCACATTGTGGGTGTGTCTTCCTAAGAGTGAGTCTTGCTCTCCCAGCGCACTGATGCAAATATTAATTTATCCTGGCAACACCCGGATACAATACTTTGCATCCTTCAGTCCAATCAAGTTGACACTCAATATTAACCATCACAATGGCCAAACACATTTATTTACTTTTGACTCAGAGTCCACTTCTAAGAATCCATCTCAAAGTCATCTAGCAAAAAAATATAAAAATATGGGCGGTCCCGGCTTCTGTGGGGCGCTGCCCCGTGGCTCTGACCCCGCGGGGCCATTGGCCCAGCCCTCCAGCCCCTGAGCTCCAGTAGCCCGCAGCTGCAGGAGCTGTTCGCCCCGGGCGGGCCCTTGCGGACCTTCCTCCAGCGCCAGGCGGGATCTGAAGCCCATTTGAAGGTCAGGAGGCCAGAGTTGGTGGCAAGGATCAAACTGCTGAACGAGAAGGAGCAGGAGCTGCAGGAGACCGAGCCCTTGCTGCACTATGAGAATGAAGATTTAAGGAAACTTGCAGAGAATGAAATAACTCTGTGTCAAAAAGAAATAACTCAGCTGAAGCATCAGATTATCTTACTTTTGGGTCCTTCAGAAGAAACAGATGAAAATAATTTGATCCTGGCAGTAACTGCAGGAGTTGGAGTTCAGGAGGCAATGCTGTTTACTTCAGAGATACTTGATATGTATCAACAATATGCTGCATTAAAGACGGCATTTCGAAACCCTGGAGTATTTTCCAAGTGAAATAGGTGGCCTTAGACATGCATCTGCCAGCATTGGGGGTTCAGAAGCCTATGGGCACATGAAATTTGAAGGAGGTGTGCACAGAGTACAAAGAGTGCCAAAGACAGAAAAGCAAGGCCGCATCCATACTAGCACCATGACTAGCGATATTACCCCAGCCTACTGAGATTAATCTCGTGATTAATCCAAAAGATTTGAGAATTGACACTAAGCGAGCCAGTGGAGCTGGGGGGCAGCATGTAAATACCACAGCCAGTGCTGTCCGGATAGTTCGTCTTCCAACAGGTGTTGTTTCTGAATGTCAACAAGAGAGATCTCAACTGAAAAATAGAGAGCTGGCTATGACAAAGTTATGTGCAAAACTGTATAGCATGCATCTAGAAAAAGAAACAAATAAAAGATAGAATGCTAGAAAAATTCAGATTGGAAGTAAAGGAAGATCAGAGAAAATAAGAACATAGAATTTTCCACAGAACAGGGTCACAGATCACAGAATAAGCAAGACACTGCATGATCTTGAAACTTTTATGCAAGGAGATTATCTACTGGATGAACTTGTACAGTCATTGAAGGAATACGCCGATTATGAATCTTTAGTAGAAATTATTTCCCAAAAAGTTTAAGTTGATTTGTTATTTATAGACTTTTGTAGCTTAGAAAAATTCTACAGCACATCCACATAGGGTGAAAATACCCTTATTCTCTTAAAAAACATGAGTTAACACAGTTGGAGGTAATATGCGTATTTTGAAGTCATAGATAATTTACACAGATCTCTCTCAATGCATTAGCAAAAATCATACAATATACAGATGATCCTCGATTTACATTGTGGTTAATTCCCAGTAAACCCATCATAAGTTAAAAATGCATATAACGTTAGCAACACAGCAGCCTCCTACTTAATGACAGCCTGATGTAACAATTTTCCAATTTTACCGTGGTATGAAAGAGGCATGATTTGTAAGTCCTAAGGAGCTCCTCAGCTTGAAATGGGGCTGCATCCCTATAAACCCATCATAAAGTCAAAAAATCCTAAAACCATCATAAGTTGGTGACCACCTGTAATCATGATGTAGTGGTAAATCTTGGACACTTCCTTACAATAAGTAGACAAAGGAAAATCATCCTTTGTCTTGTTCTGTGTAAGTATGTAATGAATGATTAAAAATTCAGTTTAAATATTATGAAAAACTTTAAAGTAGTAGAAATATGACAGTAAATACTGTATCCTGATATCTAGTCAGGAGACAGAAACCATACCATTAACTTGAACAGGGATAATTTTAATATAAAAAACTGTTAACTGATAATGGTATTAGCTTTTAAGAGGGATGAAAGAGAGCTACGATGTTCTAGGACTGAGAGTACCCAAGTTAAGAATACCCTTGAAAGGGGCTCCCCTTACCCATGGTGAAGTCAGGCCTAATGGAGAGAGAGTGGCTATAGCCTACTCAGTGATGGGGAAATTCCCTGTCTTTCCTGGGGCCAGAGCTGGTGTACAGCTGGTGGATCGAGTCTTACAAGCAAATAACCTCACACCCTCTACTGGTAAGCCAAAAGCCTCTTGCTAGGGTGTGAGCAAAACTTGGACAGGAACTCTCAGTAGATGTTTGTGTTTGTCAAGATTCTCCAGACAACTCCCTTTAAAGGATTGGCTTGTTTGATTATTATTAAGTCTAACAAGTCCAAAAGCTGGAGTGTGAGGCAGGAGGCTGGAGACTCAGGAAAACTGATGGTACAGGTCCAGTCCAAAGGTATCTGTTGGAGGATTCTCTTGTTCTTGGAAGAGGACAGTCGTTTTTCTCTTCAGACCTTCACCTGACTGGATCAAGCCCACTAACATTGAGGAGGGCAGTCTGCATTACTCAAAGTTCACTGATTGAAATGTCAATCTCATGTAAAAACACCCTCACAGAAACACCTAGCATAATGTTTGACCTTATCATTGGAAAATCAGAGCAGGAGTTAAATCTCTTAAAAAAAAAAAAAAAAAGTATGACCCAGTAGCTAGGCACCCTGTGGCCCAGCCAAGTTGACACATAAAATTAACTGTCACAGTATCATCTTAGAAGCAAGAGAAGCCCCTTTATTCTGCAGTGCCCCTCTACCAATACCTACTGACAAAGAACATGGTGCTATCTGGCATGGGAGAAATGTTCAGTTTGCTGTGGCTTGAATATGTCCCCTCAAATTCAAGTATTGCCAATGTGACAGCATCAAGAGGTGGGCCCTTTAAGAGATCACTAGGCCATGAGGGATTCTGTCAGGACTGGGATGAAGGCCCTTAATAAAAGAGGCTTCAGGGAGCATCTTGCTAGCTTGCCTTCTGTATGTAAGAACACAGCAAAAAAGCCCTAGTCAACAAGTGCCAGCTCCTTGATCTTAGACTTCCCATCCTCCAGAACTGTGAGAAATACATTTCTGTTCTTTACAAATTAAAAAATATATATATATATAAATATGTATCCACATAATTATTTCTTACAGCACTGGTTTTGTCATTGCAAACAACTGGAAACAATCTGAATGTCCAGTAATAGGGGACTGTTTAAGAAAATGATTGAACAGCCAAACAATTAAATACTGTACAAGTGTAAAAAGAAATAAGGAAGACCTCTGTATGCTATTATGGAATGACATCCAAAACACATTATGAAGTGAGAAAGGGCACATGTATAACAATTTGTACGGTATGCTAACTTGCACTTAAATAAGAAACATTGATATATCTATATCTATACATATTTATTTTTTTCTTTACAAAAAAATAAGGTAATACTAAAACAAATTAGCAAAAAGTTCACCTAAATAAAAAGTGGTAGGGACAGGGTGTAGGGGATGGATATGGAAGACAGATTACCATGCTCATAAATTTGACTTTGGTAGTATATAACTGTCTTACATATTATAAACAAAATGAAATCAAAATGAAAAATCAATACTTAAAAATAAAAAAAACAAAAATTATACCATCTGAACTGTGTATCTTGTCGGAGGCCTACACTCACACATAATTATTTCAAATGACTTTAAAATGAGTTAACTATGTATCCTTAGTAGGGATTAGCCTAAGGACAAAAGAAAATGCAAAGAAACATTAAACTGACTTATGATTATATTTTTACTAACAATATTGATCATTTTATTCTGAAGATTTGTGTACATATTGCCAGAGAAAGTAAATAAATATTTGTGTTAATGTCATTGGAAGCTAAGACTTTCAGTATAATTAAACAGATACTTTAATACTCTGAACTCCTAATTTTAAACGGAAAATATCAGTAAGAATTTATCATATAAATTCTAAAATCTGTAAATCTGTTTTCTTGATTTGCACTGAAAAAAAAAAAAAAAAAGACAAATATATATGTGATGAGTTGTCCCAAATTTGCAATGATGAACTCTATGATTTTTCCAATTAAGGCAACCAGAGATTCTTGGAGAAATAATAATAATAAAAAAGGGAGGAGTGGTAAACAAAATGTGCAAAATGAGCCTGGAGCATGTTGTCATGCCAGAAAACAAGGAAACTATAAAAATAAATGATTTGCATCATGTTAAAAGGATTCAGATGCCTAAAGAGTTTCCTGCTAGCCAAAGTTCAGATAATATGAGCATCAAAAGTAGTAATAACTGCAGTGGATAGAAACACATTGCAAATTCATGAATTAATTATGTTGAGTTAAAAAAACAACTTCAGTTTGCAGGTTTCTGTGGAACCAGTTTTGGAAACTGGCAAATGAAGGAAAGAGTTGGGCAGTTTTCCTGCTTCTCTTGTACAAATTGTTCTCAGGGTAGCCAAATAGTGCAAAAAGTTTTTTTAAATTACTTTTGCTAACAAATAACAAATTGAAAGAATTAGTATATTCCCTTTTTGCAAAGTCTAGTGAAATCACAGATTTGAGAAATGATCATAAATGAATACTGAAACTATTATGTGAAAAGCTGATGGATAATTTAATAATGAATTGATGAATGAAGCTGACACACTTGACTTACTGATCAAACTTTTTATCACTGGAAAAGGAGACAACAGGACATTATGAATCTTTGTATATGATTCTTTGGAAGGTTAAAGAAGCCCACTATATGTGAATTTTCATTACCAAACAACTGTACCTGAGAACCGCAATCTGTATGACATACGGGAGATACATCAACATATTAAATGGTATCAAGAAAATACAATCTATGAAATCTTGAGTGTGTAGAACTATAGTAGTAGGTTTTAAACTTTAGCGTGCATCAGCAGATTGCTGGGCTCTTAACTCTAGAATTTCAGGTTCAATAGGTTTGGGGCATTCCTTGAGAACTTACATTTCTAACAAGTTCCCAGATGATGCTGATCCCTGCTGATCTCAGGACTACCAGTGGCCTTTTCCAACAAATACAGTGAACATATAGAGTAAAATACACTTAGGAAACACTCCAGGAATATGGCATGTGCAGATCCTCTTTGGATTCTGATTTGAAAAAAGTCTGTAAAAAATGTTCATGAAGAAATTGGAGAAATAGGCTCAGTGATACTTTATTGTAGAAATTATTATTAAATGTTAACATGTGATAAACATGTTTTCTGTGTTTTCTTTAGGTGTGAATTTTAGAGATATATACTAGAACATTATTGGCTAAATGATACTAAAGATGTTGAATACGTGGTGTTGTATATAGTATTCTCTATATGTTCAAAATTTTCTAAAATAAAAATTGATTTATAAAGCCAGAATGTAAATCTATTTTCATTGTCATTTCTAAAAACCAGAAGGTTTCTGGATATTATAAAGACATTCAATATAGATATAGTTGTGTCAATTTTATAGTATTTAATTTTCAGATGAGAGTTTTGTTATAGTTTATAAAAGAGGCTTTCCTATTGAGAACTCAGAACTATTTTGGAACCTAAAAATAAATGTGATTTCCCTGCAGCTTCAAGTTTTGATATTCAATAAGCTAATAATTTTTAAGTTAAATATAATGAGCTATTGTTCAGCTTTGCAGAATATTGAAATTTTATCCCTTCCTTATAACATAGAAAAATTAACTAAACATAAATAAAAGACATAAATATAAAAGCAAAAACTATAAAAACCCCGAAAGACAACCTAGGCAACACCAATCTAGACAAAGAAATTGGCAAAGATTTTTATGATGAGGAACCCAAAAGCAAATGCAACAAAAGTCAAAATGACAAATAGGATCTAATTAAACTAAAGAGCTTCTGCACAGCAAAATAAACTATCAAGAGAATAACAGACAACTTACAGAATTGGAGAAAATACTTGCAAACTTTGCATCTGAAAAAGGTCTAATAGCCAACATGTATAGAGAACTTAAACAAACTTACAAGGGAAAAAAATATTAAAAACTGGGCAAAGCACATGAACAGACACTTTTCAAAAGAAAACATACATGTGGCCAACAATCATAGGAAAAAAGCTCAACATAACTGAGCATTAGAGAAATGCAAATCAAAACCACAATGAGATACCATCTCACACCAATCAGAATGGATATTATTAAAGAGTCAAAAACCAAGAGATTTTGATGAGGTTACAGAGAAAAGACATCAATTACATAGTGTTTATGGAAGTATAAATTAATTCAAGCATTGTGGAAAGCAGTGTGGTGATTCCTCAAAGAGTTAAAACCATTTGACCCAGAATCATAAAGACATTTTTCTGTTATATTCCAGAAGTTTCTCATTTTACATGTCATATTTAGAGTGTCCAAACTCCTCTTAAAGATTAACAAGAACAAGCCTGTAGTGTGACAAAATCAGATTTATTGACTCACTGGAAGGGAAGGGTATTTCAGAGGACTGGTGGAATGTCATCTCACAAGATAGAAGGAAGTGTCTTTTGCAAAGTTTGAGTTATCACTGAAGGATTCTGAGGACAGTCTAATGGAAGTATGGTTGCAAGACCTTGGAAGATGGAAATGCTGTGCATAGTAAAACAGTAATACAAAATACTTAAGATGAGTATGCAAATAGAGGACACTAACAGGAAAATGAAAAAACAGGAGATTTAACTCTGGAAAAAGTGTCCAGCTGAATATTAACTGAATAGGCAAACTAAGTATTTACAGATCATTTTGGATAACAGTGAATCAGAAGAATTGATGCCAAGGATTCAGATGAACCAGTTGGAAGAAGCTATGTTTAAAAGTTAGAATTTCACTGACTATCTGGTAGAATGATATAATCTTTCTTTTCAATCTCATTTGATTATCTGAAATGGTATGTCATACTCGTTTTTCTCTATCTTTATCTTTTCTATAT
The DNA here is from genome assembly GCF_047675955.1 of Chlorocebus sabaeus. Lineage (NCBI taxonomy): Eukaryota > Metazoa > Chordata > Mammalia > Primates > Cercopithecidae > Chlorocebus > Chlorocebus sabaeus. The sequence goes on from NC_132933.1 coordinate 60,359,846, forward strand.
TTACCTTTCATTCTCACTCTTTTCCATGAAAAAACTCCCTTACCTACCCCTACCTATTAGCATCACTTTGCATCGATGTTCTGCTGGTGATTCTGACACACTCAGAAGAATTATTGCTAGTATACATAATAAACAACATTTAGGGCATTGAAAAAGTATCTGCCTTATGCTATGATGGAAAGTACTTCAGGTCCTCAGATCAGTTTATCCTACATGCTTGTTTTACTTGTCTGCCCGAACCATTACTGGATAATTTTTATATCGATAAAGTAATTAGAGTTCAGTGTGATATGACTTATGATAAATCATGAAAACCAAAATTACGCATGATCCTCCACTTTTTATTTAAATCACAAAAAGTTGTATGATTTGGTACCATCTTCTTCTGCCTCTCCTTTCATGTAGTAATATTTTCAAGTGTCCCCTTATAGTAAATTGTATTTTAGAAAAATTAAAACATTCAAATATTCTCCTTCTTTCTTAAACACTGTTTATTTGCAACTTTGTATCTCCAGTCCTCTCAGGAATCAAATTTCTTTGGCTAAATATGATCAATTTCCTTGATTACTCATGAGTGTCAAAATTGACTTTCTTAAATTATTTAGCAGGGGAATTATTGTTAAAGCGCAGACAAGAGGAAATAATTAAGTAACTTTATCTCCTATTTAAGAAATTAAGAGGCACACTTAGTTGATTTGATTATAAAGTTTCAAATAACAATATTACCAAGATGGGAAAAGAAAAGAAAGCTATCTCATTCTGGTTCCAGGAAATTCTGGGAAGAAAAATTGAGACACAAAGAAGGTTGGGAGATTAGACACCAGGACTTTCACAAATCCCTACTCGAACAAATAGATAGAGGTGGAGGAGTCAGATGGATGTAAATATTAAGATGATTGATACACTAGGCAGAGGCTGCAAACCTCTAGAAGAATCCTCATATGCCCCTACTTTCAACACAATGAGGTGTAGATATTAGGTAAATAGTTTGAAGAATCTGAGTCAAAGTTTCTGGTTCCCTATGGCCTGGAAAATTGGGACTTAGATGTTTCAGTGTACCTCATTGAGGATGCTATTCGGAGTTGATAAGACACTTTCGAAGCAGCAGAAACCTGGGATTGTAATGAAGAGAAATTATCATGAATTGGGAATTCAAGATTAGGGGCCAATATGCAAGCACATGAGCTCAACAAGTAGGTGCAGCACATCACACATAGGAGGGCAAATGAGACCAGTTGCACACCAGAACTCATCATTTATGAAGCAGCACAAATTGCTGAGTATCCAGAGAGAATAACGGGACTCCAAAGGGTTCCATAAGAATGCAGGACATCCCATATCCCTTTTAGTGCCCAGAGGGTCACATAAGCCATATCCACTTCAATTCTAAACATACCCACAAGACATCTGAGAAAGGATCAAGAAGAGGGAGGCAGAACACTAAAAATTGAGGTACTTGGGTCTTCCAAGGAGACATGAATTGAATTACCTAAAGAGATAGTTTAAGTTATTGGAGTAAAATGAGATTACAGGATTATATTCAACCTTGGGTGGGGGGTAGTTTTTATTATTTCTTTGTATTGCTATCTAATAGGGTCATGAAGAGGTCCTAAAATAAAAATCAAATCAATTGTAGACAATAAAAAAAGACATTACATTTATATATCTGAAGGCACTTTCACAAAACTGCCACATAATTAAATATGTGTCTATAACATTTTTCATAGTCAAGCAAATTTGGAATGTATTAAATAACTAATTGAACCAATATATTATTGCTAATCATTTATATTTTTCCATGGATATGTATTGCTCTATCTTCCAACTTCTTATAGGCCACGTGAGGGAAACTCACATGTAGGAGAAGAGAATGAGGCAACAAACGGTTCACAAAGTGAAGCAGAGCCAAAAGAATGAGGAAGAGTCAAACAGAAAACAGCTTTTGAATATCTTGGTATTGTCAGGACTGAAACTGAAACTAAAGTCTTCCTCTGTTACACAGGTTGCTACATTCCCTGTATTACATAAGCTATTTTATGGTGGATTTTCATCCCTTACATTCAAAAAAATCACAATAAAGTATGTTTGTTTTCATGCACGCGATCTTTCAACATAGTAAGCGTGCATGTTACAGATTTTAACTCCTGACTTTTACATCCATTGTAAAGATTGGCACCAGATTTGGTATCATTTTCATTTATGGATGTTTGGGCTTTTTTGGTTATTTATTTTTACATTTTCCCCAGTTTTATTGAGGTATAATTGACAAAAATATATATAGTTGAGTACAATGTGATTTATTAATTTACTTATACATTGTGAAATAATTAGCACAGTCGAGCTAATTAGGTGATTAGCTTGTATACGTATTCATCACCTCACAGTTACCCTTTTCTGTGTGTGTAGAGTGAGAACGTTTCAAATCTACTCGGAAAATTTTAAGTGTGTAATACAGTATTATTAACTGTAGTCATCATGCTGTACACTGGATCTCCAGAACTTATTTACTCATCCTGCACAACTGAAACTTTGTGCCATTTGACCCCATTTTCTCCACCCAGCAGCCCCTGGCAACCACCTACATTTATCACATGAAAATTTTCTCTTTTATGTTGTTTTTCCCCCTAGGTCAGAAATGCCTGCTTCAATGGAGTTCAAATGTGCATTCAACAAGCGTTGTTCCTTTTTATGATTTTATTATTCATAATGAAAATTTAATTATGTTCAAGAAAATTCCAAATATCACATAATTTTATTCATCAATAATTCAATGTAAATTTCAAAAGCAAGAACTTTTTTTTACTATAACTACAATCCATTACTACTACACTGAAAAATTAATACTAATCCTTAAAGTAATAAAATTCCAGTCAATATATACATGTCCTTGACTGATTCAATACGAATTTTTATAGTTGGTTTCTTCAACCAACGTCCAAACAAAGTAATTACATTACATTTGGTCACAATGTCACTTTTATTCAATAACAGTTCCCTTTCCCTTTTTACTACATATTGATTAAAACAATTTATCTTTTAGAAGTTCCCATGTTCTGGAATTGCAAGATTGAGTCATCTTTATGTCTTTTAATATTCTTTTGCTTTGCATTTCCTATAATCTGGTGGATAGTGTCTGGATATTTCACTTTTATGGTGTTACATTTGATTGGGCTCAGGTGTTATAGACCTAGTATATCTATTATAAAGTTCTCCATCAGCATTTCACCCTAATATTTTAGTGAACATTGCTTATCTTCATGTAGATTCATTTCATTTTTGATTCATTTACTGCCAAACTTTCTGTATTCTTATGTTAAATGTTTCTTTAAAACAGTATATGGGTGGATTTTTCTTCTGATATTTTGCTTCATAAATGGAACATATAATTCATATATAATCAATGGAATTACTAACAAATTTGAGTTTTAATGAACTATACTATGTTGTGATTTTTATTTGTACTAAATATCCTGTGTTTGTCTCTTATTTTTTGCCTAATTTTAAATTGAATAATTTTTATTATGTCATTTTTTTCTCTACTAATTTGGAAATTTTACTTTCTGTTTTGAATTTTTTATGGGTAACCTGGAAATTACATATGGCTACTTGATGAAGTCTTAGTATACAGAAAACCTTTTTTCATCCCTTGTGACTGTGCAAGTACCTTAGAATACCTTCATTCAATTTAATCACCTCCCAAAGAATTCGTCACTCCTCTTACTTATTTTAATTATCTTTTTAAATGCCCAAAGATGTTATCATCAGTTGCTTATGCAGTCAATGTTCATTTAGATTTTTTTATATATTTACTATTTTATTTATTTCTCATTCTGTCTTACATCTCAGACCCTCCATTTCAATTTACTTTTCTTCCACTTGAAGCATATCCTTAAGTTCAGTTGGTAATTACAGATTTCATTATCTACAAATGTTTTCATTTCCCTTTAGTCTTGAAATATACCTACACAGTTTAAAAACCTTGGCAGTTGTTTTTTAAAACTTCATTCAACATACTGAAGATATTATTCTGAAAATCTTTGTAGCTGAAAAGTCAGACTTCTAGTTAAACTGTAACCTTTTAAAGATAGTTCAACTTTTTCCTCTGGCTACTTTTAAAATTTATTTCATCTTTGGTGTTCTGAAATTTTATTAGAACATACCTAATGATGATTTATTTATATTTATCACACATACACAATTCATTTGGTGTCTTGAAATTTCTAGAAGTATCTCCACAATAGTATTTACAAATGATTTTATGTTTAGTAATGTTTTTTATTATTTCTGAAATAGCTATATGACTATTATTGGAAATGGAAGCCACAATTATTTTTTTCAGTTTTGATTTTTGTACTTAATTTTTCTTTTTCGTTTTCTCTTGGTGAACCTAATCAGTCAAATGTTACACATTCTCGGTCTATCTTCCATTTCTTTTAACCTCTTTTTTATATTTTCCATCTTATGTTTTTAACTGCACTCTGAATAAGTTCTTCAAATTTATTTTCTAGTGAAAATTGCAATCTGCCATTTAATCCCTAGATTGGAGTTCTGTTATTACACTGAATATGTATTTTTCTCATTTCGGGAAATTTCACTTTGTTCAAGTATGTCTGTTGTTTTCTGATATTTTCTTTCTAAATGATCTTTGTAATTTCATCTTTTATTCTTTAAACATTTTGTGCTTAGCTATTCTATATTTCATGTCTGACTATATATATATATATATATATATATATATAAAAAATTGCAGTTTGTGGAGTTCTAAATATGCTTTCTTCTTGGTTGTTTCAAAATTAAATTGCCTGTTCAGATGTTTACTCTTCTTTCAGAAGAGTACATACATTTTTTGATGTGGTAAAATATGACATAAAATGTTCCATTTGAACCATTTTTAACTATACAATTCAGTGGCATTCAACACATTCACAATATTCTGCACCAAAATCAGTATATATTTCTAGAAATTTTTCATCACACTACCCAAAAACTATATACCTGTTAAGCAATAGATCTTCAGTGCCTCTCCTGCCAACCATTGGAAACATCTAAATTATTTTCTATCTCTACATTTTAGTCTATTTTACATGGTTCATTTTTGTCCTTTTGTGTCTGGCTTACTTTATTTCAAATAAATGTTTTTAAGGTTTATCTATGTTGCAACATGTATCAAAACTTCATCCCTTTTAATGCCTGAATAATATTCTATTATATAAATACACATTTTTTATTCATCCATTGATGGACACGAGTTATTTCCACCTATTGACTATTGTGAATAATGTCACTATGCACATTCATGTACAACTATCAGTTTCAGTCCCTCATGGTAATTGTACATTTTAACTTTTTGAGGAACTCTCAAACTCTGTTTTTGACAGAGGCTGCAACATTTTACATTTGCACAAGTAATGCAAAAAGTTCCAATTTCCCCACATCCTTTACAATTAATGTTATTTTTGTTATTTTTTAGTAGCTATTCTAGTGGGTGGGAAGTAGTATCTCATTGTAGTTTTGATTTGCATTTTCATAAGACTAATGATGTTGAGAATATTTTCATATGGTTATTACCCATTTATGTATCTTCTTTGGAACAATGTCTGTTGAAGTACTTTGACCATTTTTTAATTGGATTACCTTTTTGTAAGAGTTCTTTATATATTCTAGATGTTAAATCTTAAGATATTATTTGCAAATATGTTCTTCAGTTCTGTGGGTTGTGTTTTCATTCTCTTGATAGTGTCTTTTGCTGTACAAAAGTTAATTTTTATAAAGTAGAATTTACCTATTTCTGTTAATTGTGGTTTTGGTATGATATTTAAGTAACTATTGCCAAATAAAGGGTCATGAAAACTTATTCCTAGGATTTCTGCTAATAGTTTTGGAGTCTCAGCTCTTCAGTTTAGGTCTTTCATTCATTTTGAGCTGTTTTCAGATATGCTGTAAAGTAAGGATTTCACTTCATTCAATACATTTGCATATCTAGTTTTATCAGCGCCATTTGTTGAACAACTTTCATTCCACATTGAATGGCTTTGGCACTTTGTTATAAATCAATTAGTGATAGATGTGAAGATTTACTTCTGAGCTTTCATTTCTATTCTCTTGGCCTTTATGTATATCCCTATGTGAGAACCATACTATGTTTTCTGTACTATAGTAAGTTTTGAAATCAGGACATGTGAGTCCTCCACTTTGTTTCTTGGTTTTCTTTTTGAGATTACCTTTTGCTATTCAGGGTATCGTGAAAATCCGTGTGAATTTTAGAATAGGTAATTCTATTTTTAAAATCATGCATTTTTAAAAAAGACCATTAAAAAACATTCTGGGCTGAGCATTGTGGCTCATGTTTGTAATCTTAGCACTTTGGGAGGTGAAGGCAGGAAGATTGCTTGAGCCCAGGAGTTCAGGACAGCCTGGGCAACATAGTGAGACGACATCTCTATTAAAAAATTTATATATTTAAAAAAAATCTAATTACATTGAACCTGTATGTTGCTTTGGTGACTATTGTCCTCTTAACAACAGAGATGTCTTTTCATTTACTTTTTGTGTATCTCTCTTTTAGGGTTCTCTAGAGGGACAGACCTAATAGGATAGATGTATATATAAAGGGGAGTTTATTAAGGAGTATTGATTCACACAACCACAAGGTGAGATTCCACAATAAGATGTCTGTAAGCTGAGGAGCAAGGAAGCTAGTCCGATCCCCAAAGCTGAAGAACTTGGAGTCTGATGATCAAGGGCAGGAAGCTTCCAGCATGGGAAAAAGATGTAGGCCAGAAGACTAAAGCAATCTAGTCTTTTCATTTTCTTTTGCCTGCTTTTATTCTGACTGCAATGGCAGCTGATTAGATTGTGCCCACTGATATTGAGGGTGGGTCTGCCTTTCCCAATCCAGTTACTCAAATGTTAATCTCCTGTGGTAACACCCTCACAGGCACACTCAGGAGCAATACTTTGCATCCTTCAATCCAATCAAGTGGACCCTCAGTATTAACCATCACAAGTCCACCCCTTGTCAACTTGAACTCATACACATCTCCTGAAATCATACATAATCTTAAGTAAAGACAATAATAAGGTCATAATTACATGTAACCTAATACAACTGTCTTTTGTACAATGGGAAATACACCAATCCCTAAAGCAAATGCTATTACATAAAGTTAATAACACTTAAATGTTGATATGAAGTCAACAAATCTTATGTCACATGATAAAATAAAAAGGAAATAAATTGGAGATATTTTCTTAGTACAGTGTATACGTGCACAAACATGTTCTTAACAAAATAAGAATAAAGTACTCATGACAATTACAGTGCTTAATTCTGCAACTGGTCATGTGGTCATACCTGATTTTGGTGACTGCTTTTCTCTACTACCCATTCTGTATTCCCTTTACCTTCAGCATACACTTTAGCAGGTTGCATTTTCTTTTTTTTACTCGGTGCAATGACCAAAACCTTCATTCCTGAAAGGTCTGGGCCATTTGTAGTCCTGCCTGGATTGGACTGTTGTAGTTTCCCATTGACCTTAATCACAGGGCATGGTAATACTAAGAGATACCCTAAAAATTTTGTAGTATTCCACACATACTCTTCCTTACCTCCATTGTGGAGTAGCAGTCTGATTTTAACTTGATAGCCCCGGTCAGTCATCCGAGACAACACTGTAATTCTCTTCTTAGCCTGTTGACATAGAGGTAGGAGGATCCCAAAGTGGCCAGGTTGCAATCTTAACTTACAGTTTAATGAAATTGTTGTATCTCCTGGTAGCAGCATTCATTCCTCACAACTACAACCTCAAGTCCAGCAGAACATGGTGTTGAAGAAACAGGAAGCAAACATTTTGCTAGTGGGTCACTAGAGGTGATGACAAATGGTGCCACTTCCACTTCCACTCCTTGATTCCTGGACCCATGAATTCTGGCTATGGGAGAAACAGTACCATATGTTGGAGGCTGATTCAGAGCACACACCGCCTCCTGGAGAAATTTTCCCCAGCCGTACAGAGTATTGTCACCTAGTTGGCATTGTAATTGTGACTTCAAAAGACCATTCCACCATCCTATTAATCCAACTGCTTAAGGATGATGTGGAACATGGTAAAACCAGTGAATTCCATGAGCATGAGCCCACTGCCACATTTGCTGTAAAGTGAGTGTTTTGATCAGAGGCAGTGCCATGTGAAATACCATGATGGTAGATAAGACATTCGTGAGTCCATGGATGTACTCTTGGCAAAAGCACTGTGTACAGATAGGCAAACCCATATTCGGAGGAAGTGTCTATTCTAGTGAAGACAAACCTCTGCCCCTTCCATGATTGAAGAGGTCCAATATAATCAACCTGCCACCAAGTGATGGTGCCATATTGAGGGATCAGTGTTGGTCTCTGCTGCCGGCAAATTGGGCACTCAGCAGTGGCCTTAGTCAGGTCACCTTGGTAAGTGGAAGTCATGTTGCTGAATCCATGCATAACCTCCATCCCTGCCACCCTGGCCACTTTGTTCATGGGACCATTGGGCGATGACAGGAGTGGCTGGGGAAAGAGGCTGAGTGGTGTCCACAGAATGAGTCATCCTATCCACTTGATTATTAAAATCCTCCCCTGCTGAGGTCACCCTTTGGTGAGCACTTACTTGAGATACAAATATCTTCACAGTTTTTTACCACTTGGCGAGGTCCATTCACATACTTCTTCCCAAAATTATTTTGTCACCAATTTTCCAATCATGCTTATTCCAAGTCACTGACCATCCGGCCAAACCATTGGCTACAGCCCATTAATCAGTATATAATCACGCATTTGGCTATTTCTTGTTCCAAGAAAAGTGCATAGTGAGGTGCAATGCTCAAGGTTCTGCCCTCTGGGAAGATTTCCCTCTGCCACTTCAAGGATGTCTGAGAAAGGGACTATAGTGCTGCAGCTGTCCACGTTCAAGTAGCGCCTGCATATCGCGCAGAACCATCTGTAAACCAGACCTTTGTCTTCTCTTCCTCTGTCAACTGGTCATAGGGAACTCCACATGAGGCAATCGATGCAGGCTGAGGGAGAGAAGGCAGAGGGACAGGAGTGGGGACCATGGGCATTTGAACCACTTCTTCATGTAACCTACTTGTGCCTTCAGGACCTGCTCGAGCCTGATCATATATCTACCACTTTCATTTGATGATGGAATGCTGCTGTGCATGCCCCACTTTATGACAGATGGGTCAGAAAGCACACAGTTTATGATAGGCACTTCAGGTCTCATGGTAACTTGATGACCCATATCCAAACGTTCAATTTCCAACAAATCCCAGTAGCAGGCCAACAGCTGTCTCTCAAAAGGAGAGTAGTTATCTGCAGAAGATGGCAGGGTCTTGCTCCAAAATCCTAGAGGCCTCTGCTGTGATTCACCTATGGGGACCTACCAAAGGCTCCAAACAGCACCTCTATCTGTCACTGACACCTCAAGCACTATTGGATCTGCTGGGTCTTATGGCCCAAGTGGCAGAACAGCTTGCACAGCAGCCTGAACCTGTTGCAGAGCCTTCTCCTGCTCTGGACCCCATTCAAAACTGGCACCTTTTTGGGTTACTCGATATATGGGCCAGAGTAACACTCCCAGAAGAGGAATGTGTTGTCTCCAAAATCTAAATCGGCCCACTAGGCATTGTGCCTCTTTCTTGGTTGTAGGAGGGGCCAAATGCAGCAACTCATCTTTCAACTTAGAAGGAATATCTTGACAGACCCCACATCACTTAACCTCTAGAAATGTTACTGAGGTAGAAGGTCCCTGAATTTTAGTCAGATTTATTTCCCCTCCTCTTGCACACAAATGTCTCATCAATAAGTCCAGTGTGTTTCCTACTTCTTGCTCACTGGATCTAGTCAGCATAATGTCATCAATATAATGGATCAATGTGACATCTTGTGGAAGGGAAAAGCAATCAAGAACTCTTCGAACAAAATTATGACACAAAGCCAGAGAGTTGATATACCCCTCAGGTAGGACAGTAAAGTTATATTACTGGCCTTGTCAGCTGAAGGCAAATTGCTTCTGGTGGACTTATGGACAGTGATGGAGAAAAAGGCATTTGCCAAGTCCATGGCTGCATTCCAGGTACTGGGGAGATGTGTTAATTTGCTCAAGCAATGAAACCGCATCTGGCACAGTGGCTGCAATTTGAGTCACCACTTGGTTAAGCTTATGATTATTCACTGTCATTCTGCAAGCCCCACCTGTTTTCTGCATAGGCCAAATAAGAGAGTTGAACAGGGATGTTCAACTGTATGTCTCTGCATGTGAGATGGGTCTCCTGAATACAGCAGACTGATGGATCTTAACTCTTTATTCAGTTTGCCAGTCTGTGTCTTTTAATTTGAGCATTTAGTCCATTTACATTTAAGGTTAAGATTGTTATGTGTGAACTTGATCCTGCCATTATGATATTAACTGGTTATTTTGCTCGTTAGTTGATGCAGTTTCTTCCTAGCCTCCATGGTCTTTACATTTTGGCATGTTTTTGCAATGGCTGGTACCAGTTGTTCCTTTCCATGTTTAGTGCTTCCTTCAGGGTCTCTTGTAAGGCAGACCTGGTGGTGACAAAATCTCTAAGCATTTGCTTATCTGTAAAGGATTTTATTTCTCCTTCACTTATGAAACTTAGTTTGGCTGGATATGAAATTCTGGGTTTAAAATTCTTTTCTTTAAGAATGTTGAATATTGGCCCCCACTCTCTTCTGGCTTGTAGAGTTTCTGCCGAGAGATCTGCTGTTAATCTGATGGGCTTCCCTTTGTGGGTAACCTGACCTTTCTCTCTGGCTGCCCTTCAGATTTTTTCCTTCATTTCAACTTTGGTGAATCTGGCAATTATGTGTCTTGGAGTTGCTCTTCTCGAGGAGTATCTTTGTGGCGTTCTCTGTATTTCCTGGATTTGAATGTTGGCCTGCCCTACTAGGTTGGGGAAGTTCTCCTGGATGATATCCTGAAGAGTGTTTTCCAACTTGGTTCCATTTTCCCCCTCACTTTCAGGCACCCCAATCAGACGTAGATTTGATCTTTTTACATAATCCCATACTTCTTGCAGGCTTTGTTCATTTCTTTTTCTTCTTTTTTCTTTTGGTTTCTCTTCTCGCTTCATTTCATTCATTTGATCCTCCATCGCTGATACTCTTTCTTCCAGTTGATCAAGTCGCTTACTGAAGCTTGTGCATTTGTCACGTATTTCTCATGTCATGGTTTTCATCTGTCATTTCGTTTATGACCTTCTCTACATTAATTACTCTAGCTATCAATTCTTCCACTCTTTTTTCAAGATTTTTAGTTTCTTTGCGCTGGGTACGTAATTCCTCCTTTAGCTCTGAGAAGTTTGATGGACTGAAGCCTTCTTCTCTCATCTCATCAAAGTCATTCTCCGTCCAGCTTTGATCCGTTGCTGGCAATGAGCTGCGCTCCTTCGCAGGGGGAGATGTGCTCTTATTTTTTGAATTTCCAGTTTTTCTGCCCTGCTTTTTCCCCATCTTTGTGGTTTTATCTGCCTCTGGTCTTTGATGATGGTGACGTACTGATGGGGTTTTGGTGTAGGTGTCCTTCCTGTTTGATAGTTTTCCTTCTAACAGTCAGGACCCTCAGGAGTAGGTCTGTTGGAGATTGCTTGAGGTCCACTCCAGACCCTGTTTGCCTGGGTATCAGCAGCAGAGGCTGCAGAAGATAGAATATTGCCGAACAGCGAGTGTACCTGTCTGATTCTTACTTTGGAAGCTTCCTCTCAGGGGTGTACTCCACCCTGTGAGGTGTGGGGTGTCAGACTGCCCCTAGTGGGGGATGTCTCCCAGTTAGGTTACTCAGGGGTCAGGGACCCACTTGAGCAGGCAGTCTGTCCCTTCTCAGATCTCAACCTCCGTGTTGGGAGATCCACTGCTCTCTTCAAAGCTGTCAGACAGAGTCGTTTGCGTCTGCAGAGGTTTCTGCAGTTTTTATTGTTGTTGTTGTTTAGCTGTACCCTGTCCCCAGAGATGGAGTCTACAGAGACAAGCAGGTTTCCTTGAGCTGCTGTGAGCTCCACCCACTTCGAGCTTCCCAGTGGCTTTGTTTACCTACTTAAGCCTCAGCAATGGCGGGCGCCCCTCCCCCAGCCTCGCTGCTGCCTTGTGGTTAGATCGCAGACTGCTGTGCTAGCAATGAGGGAGGCTCCGTGGGCGTGGGACCCTCCCGGCCAGGTGTGGGATATAATCTCCTGGTGTGCCCGTTTGCTTAAAGTGCAGTATTGGGGTGTGAGTTACCCGATTTTCCAGGTGTTGTGTGTCTCAGTTCCCCTGGCTAGGAAAAGGGATTCCCTTCCCCCTTGCGCTTTCCAGGTGAGGCGATGCCTAGCCTTGCTTCAGCTCTCGCTGGTCGGGCTGCAGCAGCTGACCAGCACCGATTGTCTGGCACTCCCTAGTGAGATGAACCCAGTACCTCAGTTGAAAATGCAGAAATCACCGGTCTTCTGTGTCACTCGCGCTGGGAGTTGGAGACTGGAGCTGTTCCTATTTGGCCATCTTGCTCCCCCCCCTACATTTCTTCTTTTATATTTTCATAGTCACAGATCTTATTCTTATATATTATGTTTCTTTTAGCAGATTTATAATTAAAATTTTATTAATTTAGACTTTAAATTGTGGAAGAAATAAAGGAGTCACCAACCCAAAGTATACTACCTTTCATATTTACCTATATATTTACTTTTACCAGTGTTCTTTATTTCTTCATATACCTTGAAGTTATTGTCTAGTGTTCTTTTAGCCTATAGTACTCCTGTTAGTATTTCTTGCAGGGAAGTTCTACGATTAATAATCTGTGTCAACTTTAGCTTATTTGGATATATTTTTATTCTCCTTTATTTTTGAAGAATAGTTTTGTCAAGTAGAGAATTTTTGTTGCCAGTTTTATGTCTTTAGCACTTTAAATATGTCATCTCACTTCTTGCTTGTCTTTATGGATTCTAATGAGAAATCAGTTGTTAATCTAATTGAAGATTTCTTTATGTGGAATGAATCATTTCTATCTTGCCACTTTCAAGAGGTCTCTTTGTCTTGGATTCCAACAGTTTGATTGTAATATGTTTCAATGTGTGTCTCTTAGTTTTTCCTATTTGATGTTCATTTAGCTTCTTGGGTGTGTAGATTCATATATTTTATCATATTTTACTTTTCATCCATTAGTTATTTATTTAAATATTTTCTCTTCCCATTTCTCTTCTCCTTCTGGCATTCCCATAATGTATAAGTTAATACACTTTTTGATGTTTGACATTTGCTTCAGTTTTTGTTCATTTATTTCCATATTTTTTCTCTCTATTCCTCACACTAGATCATTTAAATTGATTTATCTTCAATTTTGCTGATTCATTTTTCTGCCTGTTCAAACTTGTTGTTGAACCCTTTTAGTGAATTTTGTAAATATACAATCATGTCATCTGCAAACATGGACAATTTGACTTCCTCTTTTCCTAATTGAATGCCCTTTATTTCTTTCTCTTGCCTTATTGCCCTGGCCAGAACTTCCAATACTATGTTGAATAGGAGTGGTGAGAGAGGGCATCCCTGTCTTGTGCCAGTTTTCAAAGGAAATGCTTCCAGTTTTTGACTATTCAGTATGATATTGGCTGTGGGTTTGTCATAAATAGCTCTTATTATTTTGAGATACATTCCATCAATACCTAGTTTATTGAGATTTTTTAGCATGAAGGGCTGTTGAATTTTGTTGAAGGCCTTTTCTGCATCTGTTGAGATAATTATATGTTTTTTGTCTTTGGTTCTGTTTATGTGATGGATTACATTTATTGATTTGCATATGTTGAATCAGCCTTGCATCCCAGGGATGAAGCTGACTTGATCATGGTGGATAAGCTTTTTGATTTGCTGCTGGATTCGCTTTGCCAATATCTTATTGAAAATTTTCTCATTGATGTTCATCAGGGATATTGGTCTAAAATTCTCTTTTTGTTTTGTTTCTGCCAGGCTTTGGTATCAGGATGATGCTGGCCTCATAAAATGAGTTAGGGAGGATTGCCTCTTTTTGTATTGATTGGAATAGTTTCAGAAGGAATCTTACCAGCTCCTCTTTGTACCTCTGATAGAATTCAGCTGTGAATCCATCTGTTCCTGGACTTTTTTTGCTTGGTAAGCTATTAATTATTGCCTCAATTTCAGAACCTACTATTGGTCTATTCAGAGATTCAACATTTTCCTGGTTTAGTCTTGGGAGAGTGTATGTGTCCAGGAATTTATCCATTTCTTCTAGATTTTCTAGTTTATTTGCATAGAGGTGTTTATAGTATTTTCTGATGGTAGTTTGTATTTCTGTGGGGTTAGTGGTGATATCCCCTTTATCATTTTTTATTGCATCTGTTTGATTCTCCTCTCTTGTCTTCTTTATTAGTCTTGCTAGCGGTCTATCAATTTTGTTGATGTTTTCAAAAAAACAGCTCCTGGGTTCATTGATTTTTTTTTTTTAAGGTTTTTTTTGTGTCTCTATCTCCTTCAGTTCTGCTCTGATCTTATTTCTTGCCTTCTGCTAGTTTTTGAATGTGTTTGCCCTTGCTTCGCTAGTTCTTTTAATTGTGACGTTAGGGTGTCAATTTTAGATTTTTCCAGCTTTCTCTTGTGGGCATTTAGTGCTATAAATTTCCCTCTACACACTGCTTTAAATGTGTCCCAGAGATTCTGGTATATTGTGTCTTTGCTCTTATTGGTTTCAAAGAACATCTTTATTTCTGTCTTCATTTCATTATTTACCCAGTAGTTATTCAGGAGCACGTTGTTCGGATTCCATGTAGTTGTGTGATTTTGAATCGGTTTCTTAATCCTGAGTTCTAATTTGATTGCACTGTGGTCTGAGAGACAGTTTATTGTGATTTCTGTTCTTTTACGTTTGCTGAGGAGTGCTTTACTTCCAACCTTGTGGTCAATTTTGGAATAAGTGCGGTGTGGTGCTGAGAAGAATGTATATTCTGTTGATTTGGGGTGGAGAGTTCTGTAGATGTCTATTAGGTCTGCTTGGTGCAGAGCTGAGTTGAAATCCTGGATATCCTTGTTCACCTTCTGTCTCATTGATCTGTCTAATACTGACAGAGGGGTGTTAAAATCTTCCATTATTATTGTGTGGGAGTTTAAGTCTCTTTATAGGTCTCCAAGGACTTGCCTTATGAATCTGGGTGCTCCTGTATTGGGTGCATATATATTTAGGATAGTTAGCTCTTCTTCTTGAATTGATCCCTTTACCATTATGTAATAGCCTTCTTTGTCTCTTTAGTTCTTTGTTGGTTTAAAGTCTGTCTTATCAGAGATTAGGTTTGCAACCCCTGTGTTTTTTTTTTTTTTTTTTTTTTTATGCCTTCCATTTGCTTGGTTGATCTTCCTCCATCCGTTTATTTTGAACCTTTGTGTGTCTCTGCACGTGAGATGAGTCTCCTGAACACAGCACAGTGATGGGTCTTGACTTTTTATCCAATTTGCCAGTCTGTGTCTTTTAATTGGGGCATTTGGCCCACTTATATTTAGGGTTAATGTTGTTATGTGTGGATTTGATCCTGTCATTATGATGTTAGCTGGTTATTTTGCCCGTTAGTTGATGGAGTTTCTTCCTAGCATTGATGTTCTTTACAATTTGGCATGTTTTTGCAGTGGTTGGTACTGGTTGTTCCTTTCCATGTTTAGTGCTTCTTTCAGAATCTCTTGTAAGGTATACCTGGTGGTGACAAAATCTCTCAGCTTGCTTGTCTGTAAAGGATTTTATTTCTCCTTCACTTATGAAACTTAGTTTGACTGGATATGAAATTCTGGGTTTAAAAATCTTCTCTTTGAGAACATTAAATATCGGCCCCCACTCTCTTCTGGCTTATAGAGTTTCTGCCACGAGATCTGCTTTTAGTCTGATGGACTTCCCTTTGTGGGTAACCTGACCTTTCTCTCTGGCTGCCCTTAACATTTTTTCCTTCATTTCAACCTTAGTGAATCTGACAATTATTTGTCTTAGGGTTGCTCTTTGCAAGGACTCTTTGTAGTGTTCTCTGTATTTCCTGAATTTGAATGTTGGCCTGCCCTTCTAGGTTGGGGAAGTTCTCCTGGATAATATCCTGAGGAATGTTTTCCAACTTGGTTCCATTCTCCCCGTCACTTTCAAGTACACCAATCAAATGTAGATTTGGTCTTTTCACATAGTCCCATATTTCTTGGAGGCTTTGTTTGTTTCTTTTTACTCTTTTTTCTCTAAACTTTTCTTCTCACTTTATTTCGTTAACTTGATGTTCAATCACTGATACCCTTTCTTCCATTTGATCAAATCGGCTATTGAAGCTTGTGCATGCATCACATTAGTTCTCATGCCATGGTTTTCAGCACCATCCGGTCATTTAAGGTCTTCTCTACACTGTTTATTCTAGTTAGCCATTCGTGTTATCTTTTTTCAAGGTTTTTAGCTTCATTGTGACTGGTTCGAACATCCTCCTTTAGCTCGGAGAAGTTTGTTATTATTGACCTTCTGAAGCCCACTTCTGTCCACTCATCAAAGTCGTTTTCCATCCAGCTTTGTTCCTTTGCTGACGAGGAGCTGCAATCCTTTGGAGGAGAAAAGGCACTCTAGTTTTTGAAATTTTCAGCTTTTCTGCTCTGGTTTCTCCCCATCTTTGTGATTTTATCTACCTTTGTTCTTTTGATGATGGTGACCTACAGATGGGGTTTTGGTGTGGATGTCCTTTTTGTTGATGTTGATGCTATTCCTTTCTCTTTGTTAGTTTTCCTTTTAATAGTCAGGTCCTTCAGCTGCAGGTCTATTGGAGTTTGCTGGAGGTCCACTCCAAATGCTGTTTGCCTGGGTATCACCAGTGGAACCTGCAGAACAGCAAAGATTGCTGCCTGATCCTTCCTCTGGATGCTTTGTCCCGGAGGGGCATCTGCCTGTATAAGGTGTCAGTAGGCCCCTACTGGGAGGTGTCTCCCAGTTAGGCTACATGGCGGTCAGAGATCCACTTGAGGAGGCAGTCTGTCTGTTCTCAGAGCTCAAACACTGTGCTGGGAGAACCACAGCTGTCTTAAGAGTTGTTAGACAGGGATGTTTAAGTCTGCAGAAGTTTCTGCTGCCTTTTGTTCCACTATGCCCTGCCCCCAGAAGTGGGGTCTACAGAGGCTGCAGACCTTGTAGAGCTGCGGCGGGTTCCGCCCAGTTTGAGCTTTCCGAGCCACTTTGTTTACCTACTCAAGCCTCAGCAATTGTGGACTCCCCTCCCCCTGCCAGGCTGCTGCCTGGCAGGTGGATTTCAGACTGCTGCACTAGCAGTGAGCAAGGCTCCATGGGCATTACCTTCTTTAATCAGAGTGGCATCCTTCCAAATAGGATGTCATCTGTTCACCTCAGAATTGTCATTTATATCCCAAGGAACTCTTTGTTAGTCAGAAAAGGGTTGTTTATAGGGCACTGCCAAAGTGTTGATAGAATCCAGCAGCTCTTTATACAGTTTCTTAGTCAGTTCTAGGGAAAAATAGGTTTCCTGCTCAAGAGTATCTTCTTTTTGGATTCCCCACGTAGCATGATTCTGTATAAAGCGTTTCAGTTTCATTATGAAACTCTTCTGGGCACTGCTATAATGTTAGAGTATTTCTCTGTCATCACCCAAGATAGTTTGTGTATTTGGGGTTCATAAAATAAAGGGCAGCTTCATTTCAGTCATAAGGGTAGCTTCAGTTAATGTCCCATAGTAAAGCACTAAATGTCCCACAAGTAAAAAGATTTTAATCCAAACTTCCAGGAATCATCACAGAGAGGCACTCACCGGCTTTTGCTATGAGCCCTACCTCAGCAAACACTTGTTTACTGAAATGGAAGAAGCTGGGGCAAAATTAACAAAAGGAGAGATTTTATTGGGGCCAAAATTGAGAATTGCAACCTGAGAGCATGGATTCATATTGTCCTGAATATAGCAGGACAACTTCAATTAGCAGCAGTTACAGGTGGATTTTTAAAGAAAAGAAGAGTCAGTTTTGGAGTTGTTTCCCCAGAATTTACATTAAAATTATATAAGCTATCGATCAGCTTTACATTGTTCTTTTTATCATGATTTCCAGGAACATAAAAATAATGGGCGAGACAGCTATTCAGAAACAAAATGACTTTTAAAAATTTTCCCCAGGTACAAGTGTGAGCAGAGGGAGATGACTAAAATCCCGTACTCATTTTATCTTGGTTCTGCATACCTCACATAGCTCAGATTGCTCTGAGCTATTTTTCTTTTCTCTCACTGCACAGAGGGCTATTAAATGGAGAATTTATTCCTACCAGAAATCCTGCTTCTATTCTGCATTCTGTGGGCTCAGAAAATTTTGCTGGTTTCTGTTTAGCATGGTGTCCAATTAATACTGCTAAATAGGCAGATTTATATTTCTTCTATTTTACACAACTAGGTAGGAGATTTCCCTTTCAGATACAATGTCCATGTCCATTATACAATCAAGTAAAAGAGACATTACCACTTCACATAAATCATGTTCAAATGTACAAACTCTCCTATAAACTTTTCATTTTATCAACTCTTACTTTCCTATCTGTAACCTCCATTAGAACTTTATCAATTGGTTTTTGTTTTACAATATGAGGTAGGAAAAGTGTTCCCCACTCAGATATAATATCCAGTTTCATAAAATATTTAGGTAGAGAAGACACAACTTCTTCATATAAAACCTGTTAAAGCATTCCAACTTTTATAATTATATCAACCCTTACATTTTTATATTCTAGTCCTAGGAACTTCTCTTCTCCACCCCCAGACCATTTTATCCCTTCTTGTGCAAAAAAGCTTTAGGTTCCCAGTGAAACAACCTTTAAAAAAATTATAACTGAGAAAATTATGACAGTGAAAGAGATTTGACCTAACTGACTCCATCTTGCTTCTTATCTCTAAGCTGTCCTTGTCCATTCCTTGGCTGGGCATTGGCTGAACCAACTTTGGGAAAACTGAGTCTATAGTTTAACTTTGAAACAAAGATGATAACAGCTTCTTTTCCAAAACAAACTCCCTGGCTGGGGACTAGACTGCTTTGCAGGGCTAACAAATTAGCTACACAATTAGAAATTATGGTTGAGAAGTCATGCAGCTTCTGATTGCAAGATGAAGAACCTCCCAAAATTGCTCCTGGAGATAACATCACTATTGTAAAACCTGAGATCAGTGCTTGAGATATTTTTCAGACCCCGTCCTCATTAGATCAGCTGGCACAACTCAGATCGATAAACTGGCTCATCTGTCTTGTGGCCACAATCCAGAATCTGACTCAGCACAAGAAAACAGCTTTGATTCCCTATGACTTTATCTCTGAACCAACAAATCAGCACTCCCCACTTACTCTTCCCTATCCCCCAAGTTATTCTTAACATAAACTCAGTCTCTGAACTTTCAAGGAGACTGATTTGAGTAATAATAACACTCCAGTCTCCTGTTCAGCCAGCTCCGCATGAGTTAAACTCTTTCTCTATTGGCATTTCCCTGTCTTGATAAATTTGATCACTCTGGGCAGCAGGCAAGAAAAACCCACTGGGCAGTTACACTCTCACAATCCATTTTAGTAAAAGCTTCTCAGAAATTTGATGATACAGATCTACAAAATGAAACAATTTTTTTCACACTATACCCACTGGTTCCAATCATTACTCGGTTTTTCCCTTCCCCCACATTGACTACCTTCTTAGTAACCACAGGTCTTAGAGGTACTGTCTGTTGTCCCTGCTTAATTTTTACCTTGGGCATCAGCTTAAAGGCTAGTAGCTGAAACTCAGGCTCACTGAAATCTGTGCCTGTGCTAGAATAAAAATCTGACTCAATACTCTCTTTTAGTTTCATTTCAGCTTTCACAGATAACAACCAAGGGCTTTGAAGGTTTTGCTTTTTTTTTTTTTTTTTTTTTTTTTTTTTTACTAATAGGTTGTATTTCTTTATGCATCCAGTGAACTGTTGATGAAAAAACTCCGTATCTGTAAAATCTCTGAGGAGATTTATTCTGAGCCAACTATGAGTAACCAAAGGCCTGCGACATAGCCCTCAGTAGGTCCTGAGAACATGTGTCCAAGGTGGTCTGGTCACAAATTGGACTTACACATTTTATAGAGAAATAAGTTATCAATCAATACATTTAAGATGTACATTGGTTTGGTCCAGAAATGGGGGACAATTGGAAGTGGAGGGCTTTCAAGTCATAGGTGGACTCAAAGATTTTCTGACTGGCAACTGGTTAGAAGAGAGATTATTGATAGAAAGGAATGTCTGGGTTAAGATAAGGAGTTTTGCAGACAAAGGTTTTGTCATGTAGATGAAGCCTCCAAGTAGCAGGCTTCAAAGAGAATAGATTGTAAATATTTCTTATTAGACTTAAAAAGCCTGTTCTATCTGTAGTTCCAAAAGGGAGGAGGGTGTAATAAGTCTTGTCTGGCTTCACCTTACCATCGTGACCTGAACAAGTTTCTCAGGTTAACTTTGGAATGCCCTTGGCCAAAGAGAGAGATTCATTCACATGGTTGAGGAGGGACTTATCATTTTATTTTTGGTTTACAGAGCCAAGTCCATGGGAGCTAGATTCATCTCTGAATTCCACTGGTACATTTTACCTTTAGTAACTAATTGCAGCATATCCTTGGCTCCAAACCATGGTGACCACATGGCCCCTTAAGAATCAAAGATTCCTTATCACCACCCTTTTATTCTTTCTCTTCCCAAACCTCTGTTTCTGTGAGCCAGGACTATTCTAGTAAACCCCATTTCATTGACATCAGTTGAGAGTAGAAAAAACTCACGCACAAACTCAAAGTGCACTTTCTATTCTCTCATCAGCTGCAATCAACACAGAAGATTTCTGTGACAAAATGTATGGGGATTTCTCTCCACCAACAAGCTAGCAATCACTTCTACAGTTCACATCAGCTAGGTTTCCTCTAATTCAGTTCTATTCTGACAATGTCTACTTGAAGATAGTCTCAGATCCCACAAGCTGAGGTCTCAATCCCCAAGACTGTATTCTCCCCTTCACATGCTAATTGCAGGCTCCAGGTTGTTTTACCTGTGCATCTTACCAACTGGTTATAAATCAGAGATCCCACAACCCCCTCCTTCGGTTTGATCACTTTGCTAGATTAGCTTACAGAACCCAGGGAAACATTTACTTATATTTTCCATCTTATTATAAAGGATATCCCAAAAGATTGGCCATGGCAGAGAGGCCCACGGGGATAAACCAACAGGACAAATGTGGCCAAGTGTAGCAGTCATGACCTGAAGCTATCTGGCTTAGTTGGAACCTTATTCCACCCGAGGCGGCTCACCTCTGTTGCTAGCATCTTATAAAAAGATGCATACGGCAAAGCATATGGAAAGGAGTACAAAGCTTTCATGTCCTCACTAGGTGTATCATCTGATAATTTGGCTCTGTGTCCCCACTCAAATCTCATGTTGAACTGCGATCCCCAGTGTTGGAGTTGGGGCCAGGTTGCAGATAATTGCATTATGGGGTTGATTTCTATGGGTTGAGCACCATCCACCTAGTGCTGTCTTGTGATAGAGTTCTCATGAGATCTGGTCATTTGAAAGTGTGTAGCACCTCCTGCTTCTCTCTCTCTGTCTCCTGGCCATGTGAAAACCACACCTGCTTCCCCTTCGCCTTCCACCATGATTATAAGCTTTCTGAGGCTTCCCCAGGAACAGAAGCCGGCAGAGACCACAGAAACATGAGCCAATTAAACCTCTTTTCTAAATAAATTACCCAGCCTCAGGTATGTCTTTCTATCAGTGTGAGAATGGACTAATACACCACCCTCCGGGAACCTTCACAGGTTCCACTATCTGAAGGCTTTTTCTATCTCTTTTCTGACGTTTGCTGTTTGTTCAGACATCGTTCTTCTGAATACCTTCAATTCATTTTCTTTGGTTTCCTTTTGCTCTTTGAGCATATTTCAGACATTTTATTTAACATATTTTACTATAAATTCAAACGTTTGGGCTTCCTCAGAGATGGTTTCTGTCCATTTTTTTTTTCCCTGTGAGTGGGCTATATGTTTCATTTTTCTTTTTCTGTGTGCTTTGTAATTTTGTTATTGTTACTGTTGTTTGGAACTGTACATTTTGAATATTATAATTTGGTAACTCTGGAAGTCATATTTTCTTGTTCCTAAGGGATTGATTATTTTTGCTTCCTGAGAGCTGCCATTATACATTTGTTCAGTGACTTTTCCAAACTATTTTTGCAAAGTTTGTATTCCTTGTGTATGATCACTGAGGTTTCTGTTTCATTATCTCTGCCATAAGCCAGTGCATGTTCAGAGTAGAAATCCTAAGCCAAAAATTTATAAGCCTGAAATCAGCATTTTCTTACATTAAACTCTCTACTGTGGTCAGAAACAAACATCTAACCCTCAAACCTAGATTATTCATTCCAAAAATAACAGTCTATCACAATGGCTGTTCATTACAGTTATCAATAAAACCATAACTATTTGCCACTGTGTCCTATGAACTAACAGTGACACATTTTCCAATAGTAACAGGATTGTCATAGCTTTATACATACCAAGGCCAGATAACCAATACCAGATTACCAATTTTGAAGTTTTATTGCCTATCATTACTTCTAGTATCGAGCACTCTAGTATCAATCAGGGCTCAGTTTAGGTAATAGAAGTCACTTAGAATATGTAAGTAAAAAATAAACTTAGCATAGTAAATTTAGTATTTATGAGGTTACTGCAAGAATTAGAGAGTAAAGATTAAGGCTGTACCTCCAGAAACAATATCTACTACTCCTAAGAACAAATACATCAGAACCACTACTACCTTCCTCATAATCACAAAGATAAGGAATCAGAATACTTGACCCTAAAATATGAGCTTTAATGTAATCTTATTGAAGCCATGATCCAGGGTTTAGAAAGACTGTTTGGGAAGCTATGACTACTGCTATAATTACTACAACTGTGGTAGACCAGGTCTCCATTAGGAACCAGAGAGGTCAGCCTTCACCAACACCCTACGGTTACTCTGATAAAAGTATAAGTTAAACACTAAAGAACTGGAGAAACTGACACCTTAGAACAAAGGCTAGAATGTAAAACAAGGCATTTAAGACCCCACCTGGGCTTCCTCAGAACCTAGAGTTTGATTAAAATAATGAAAATGCTCTTACACACTTTGTACACCTTGTACCAGGATCCACTTTAGATTAAGTAATTCTTCCAAAGTTCTGAAGTAATATTTCAGACCCCAGTCCCTAAAGATTAAACAGGGTGAAATATTTTGGCTTGCAGGTACACTCTCACACATAGGCATATGGTCTGAATTTATACGAGCACTGAAGAAAAAACTTATAACTTTGAGTTGATCTGGTGAGTTAATCCCACCTTCTGCCTGTAGCCAGTTGCAGAAATAAACTCCCTTCTTTCCCAGTCTGTCTGTGTCTTGTTATTGGACCGCAAGAACAAGCACCCAAACCTTGTTGTGTCTGGGAACACGACAGAACAAGGAAATGAAATGTGAAATCTAGCCACGATGATAGCCTGTATTTTTTTCAACACTCATGATGCTTATAAACAGATTAAAAAATGTTAGTCCATTATTATTGCTGTAACTGCCACTTTCATTGCTAAAACTGGAAATTGAACAACAGAATCTTCATATACGTTGTTTGCCAATCAGAAAACTGCAAAAGTTATTTCAGAGGGTCTATGCCTCATTTCAGCCCTCAACCACGAACATGGTGGTTTAAAACAACATTCACTTTTTAGCCTGCAATTATGTAGTTTAGAAATCCATCATGTCATAGTTGATTTCTCTGCTCAGCATATTACAAGGCTGGCATCAAAATGTCAGTCTGAGTTCTGGTTTG
Source organism: Chlorocebus sabaeus (assembly GCF_047675955.1). Lineage (NCBI taxonomy): Eukaryota > Metazoa > Chordata > Mammalia > Primates > Cercopithecidae > Chlorocebus > Chlorocebus sabaeus. Next base: position 60,383,730 of record NC_132933.1, read on the forward strand.
GAGGGCTTGGAAATCTCTGTAATTCTAGCTCATTCAGGTTGCTGGCAAAATTTAGCTTCACGAGGTTGTAAGACGTAGGTCCACATTTCCTTAATGGCTGTCAGTCAGGGGTCACTCTTAAATACTAAAAGCCACTCTCTAGTCCTTGCACATGGTCCTCCTCCTCTTCAGAGACAGAAATGTGAGTCCATTAAATCTTTCTCCTGCTTCAAAGCCTTTCGATATTCTTTTCTACTATTATTTGAACAAAATGTTTTGCTTTATGCTAGCCAAAATAAGCTAGACACATAAAGAAAAATATTGTATAATCTCAAATATATATGGAATCTCAAAAAGTCAAACTTACAGAAACAGAGGGCAGAATGGTGGGTGCTAAGAGCTGGGGTTTGGAGGGAATAAAGGATGGTCGAAGTGCATAAACTTCCAGTTATAAGACTATCATGTTCTGGGAGCCTAATGGATCCTATCTGTTGTGATAGATGTATTCATTTATTTGATTACAACAATTATAATACATACATATATCAAAACATCATGTTGTACACTTTTAATGTCTACAGTCTTTGTCAAATATTTTAAAAGAAAGAAGGGGCTCACTTGATTGGGTCATGTTCACTCAGATAATCGCCATATATTAATGTCCGTTAACTTAAGACTTAAATTACACCTATAAAATCCCTTCACAACCATACCTAGATTAATATTTGATTCAGTAACCAAAAATGGAAATCTTGGGGCCAGAGAGGGCAGCTAGAATTCTGTCTACTACAGCCTCCATAACTGTAGTTGGAAGGAATATCTGGATATATATATTTCCAGTTACTGTAGTACTAAAAATATCACACTACAAATAACTTTGAATTTTGTCATTTGAACATTTCCAGCCTAGGATGTTTGGAATAAACAGGAGATATATTTTTAAAGTGCTGTATTTATGAAACTGCAAGAAGTTTAGTATGAGTATATCGAAGGGTAGCCACATGATGAGAGAAAGAGGAAAAAAAAATGAGCCTCTAAATGTGGCTTGGGGAAAATTGTGAAGAACTATTTTCTGAATTTGTAGGAATGTTGAACTTTCTGCAGGCAATGGAAAGTTGTGTAGGATAGAGTTTAAAATAATAAATATTGAATTGGTATCAGAATCAATAAAGATTGGTTTACATTCCAGTTGCAACACTTACTAACTTTATTCATCTGCTCAGATTATTTGAATTTTCTGAGTATCAATATCCTTGTATGTAAAAGAGGATGATAATAGCAATCTATTACTTGAAGAACATTTTTAAACAACTACACGTGTCAAGTGAATAGAATACACATCGTACTTCAACATGCCAACTTTCACTGACATTAAATATATTGAATAGGAGAGTTATGTTATCTATTATGTGTTTTTAAAATAAAACTCAAAAATTAATTTGGACAATAGGTTATAATGAAGAAAAGATCAGAAACAGGCAAGTTAGTAAAGGTCCTAATAAGAGATGAAAATAATATGTAAGCTAAGATGCTATTGATGAAAATAAAGAGGAAAAGACAAAATCACTTCAGAAATAGATTTAGTTTTTCAGTGTTAATTTATTTAATTCACAGATGTTCTTACTCAGCCAATCATAATGCCTACTAGGTCAAAGGTCATTCTACACGCGATTGTCAGCAAGACTCCTGCTGGAGGAAGTGATCCCTAGTTTTTTCTTGATTATGTTCTTCCCACATGATGTTTGACTTTATGCTTTTCTACAACCAGTACTCCGATACAGGAGATGAGACTACAAATGGTCACTTGACCAAGAAAAGCCATTTCCTAAACTAATCAGCAACCTATGAGATGACAAAACATAAATAATTCTGGCCAAATATAGATACACTGGTCCAATCAGATTATCTTTTAAGAAACTTAAACTGGGAGTCCAAAGAGAATGGGATAGTTAATAGGGGGAAGTAAGACTGAAACTATGCAGAAAGAAGGGCAAAAAGGCAAGAAGGACCATGAGAAATAATAAAGTTAATGGGTCAAAATGATAAGCACATGGAAAATTTGAGTAAATTGGGGCTAATTTTGTAGGACATCAATCTTACACACAAATAAAAGAAATTCATGAAAAAATCAAATTTGGGGATATTGGGGTATGGTGAGTTATGCATAGTAAATCTGGTTAATATCAGCTCAAATAAGAAATATATTGAATGGGGTAAAAAATCAGTGCATAGAATATAAAATGAACAGATACAAATAAAATATCAAAAACCAGAAGAGTACCTGAGTTAAATTAATAATTGAACATTAAATTGAAAATCCATTTGAAATTGCTGTAGAAATTTCTAGAATAGTCTTTGACAGTCCATAATATAGTCTCAGAAATATGCTGTAATTTCTGTCTCTGTGAAATATGACCAATGTCTTTTGGGCTTTTTATGAGGCTCAGTACGTGTTTCTGCATATGTCTCCTTACATTATGCCTATAACTTGAACTAGTCATTGAGAGACTCTGTTCCTTTCAACTAGAATAGATATATATAAAATAATGGAGCTTTTATCTACCTCTGTCCTTGGTATCATATTCTATTTATTAGTCTTTCTATTCCTTGAATTTTTTTTTTCCTTTTTTTTTTCTTTTTTTTTTTTTTTTTTTTTTGAGACCGAGACTCGCTCTGTCGCCCAGGCTGGAGAGTGCAGTAACACGATCTCGGCTCACTGCAATCTTCACCTCTCAGGTTCAAGCAAATCTTCTGCCTCAGCCTCCCAAGTAGCTGGGACTACTACATGCCACACCACGCCCAGCTAATTTTTGTATTTTTAGTAGAGAGGGTTTCACCATATCGGCCCCAGGCTGGTCTTGAACTCCTGACCTCATGATTCACCCGTCTCGGCCCCCCAGGGTGCTGGGATTATGAGTGTGAGTCACCGCGCCCAGGCCCTATTCCTTCAATTTTTAAAATCTCCTCGTGTCAGGTTTTCCTTCTGTATCTACAAACATGGCTCAGTTCTTCCTAAACCAAAAAAATCATTTACCTATCACCTTTTCAACGTACTATCTTGTCTTTTTTTCATAGTTCCACATTTCCTCCAGAGAAGATTTCACACCACTTTTCTTCACTTTCTCACCACCTGCTTATAATTACACTTTTTACAATCAGTGTCTTTACACCACTGCTGTACTGAAACTGCCTTATGAGATACTACAAATGAGTTTCCGGTTTCCGGATCCAATCACTTTGTTGGTATTCATTCTTCTTGACATTTCTGCAGTATTTGAGCCTGTTGATAATTCCGTACTTCCAGGAATTTCTCTTCCTTTGCCTTGTATAATACTATACTCTCCTCATTTCTATCTGACTGATTCTTCTGTATCTTTTTGCAGCTTCTCTTATTCCATCAGCCTGCTAAATATATATCACACAAATTGCACTATCTTGTTATCACATTTGCTGACAAGCTTTACTCCAGTCTCCCTACAATGACTGCCCTGATCATTTTTCAGAAAACCTTATGAGTGCTCCACTCCCAATGTATCCACATTATTCTATTAGGTGCTGTATAATAATCACTGCCATTCAGCTAAGTACAGTAGTTCTCTAATTCTGACGGTTGTCGCTCTGCCTACTGCAGCAGGCATTACTTCTGTACCACAGAACAGACTGTTGCCACTGATACGACGCCCCTGCTTTTCTGGATATTGTAGTCTTTCCACTTGATCTGCTAGGCACAACAGTTATCTTTCGGTTGCCAAAGCTAAAAAGGTTTGCGTGACAGTGTGATGAAGAGTAACTCCTTATTTCTTTTACAATTTGTTATACAAATTCCTAAGAATTATTCTTGTGTGTCTATATCTTAAAGAACATTCATTGAAAGATCTCTCCATAGGTCTCAGAAAATCTAACTGAATTAGGGTCAGGAGACTAAACATAATAATAGCAAACATTTGTTAAGGATTTAACAAGCCTCAAGAACTGTCTTATATACTTACTGTATTTTAACTTTTTAAAATACTACAACTAACTTCTGTGAGGCCGAGGCGGGTGGATCACTTGGGCTCAGGAGTTCAAGACGAGCCTGGTCAACATGGCGAATTCCGATCTCTACCAAAAATACAAAAATTAGCCAGGCATGGTTGTGCACTCCTGTAGTACCAGCTATTTGAGAGGCTGATGTGGAGGATGGCTTGAGCCCAAAGGTAGACGTTGCAGTGAGCCAAGATCATGCCACTGCATTCCATCTTGGGTGACAGAGTCAGACCCTGTCTCATTTTAATGATAATAATAATAATGAAGATACTGAGAAGCAGAGAAGTTAAGATACTTGCTCAAAGTCACCCAGTAGTAAGTGACAGGGCAGGAATTCAATCCCACACACTTTGGCTCTAGAAACTATATTCTTAACAAGTAAACTTTACCACCTTTCAAAATTCATACTGAGGACACAATGTTTTACTTAGATTATTATTGTCTAAATTAACTAAGCATTGTTACTGGATCAAGCATAGGGTTTTTAAGCCTCCCTGACAGAAGACTTCTATTGGAAGAGCTCAACAGTTTGATGGACATGTCAAACTCTATCTGAGCTGTTTCCTCAAATTTCACTCACACAAATATACTTTGTGAGCCCATCACATGAGCTATTTAGACGTTTGGTAGATAGGTCCTAATGACTTTTACCCTCAATATGGATTCTACTACTTCTGTATATTTTTCTTTTTCTTTCTTTCTTTTTTTTTTTTTTTTTTTTTTTTTTTTTTTTTTTTTTTTTTTTTGAGACGGAGTCTGGCTCTGTTGCCCAGGCTGGAGTGCAGTGGCCGAATCTCAGCTCACTACAAGCTCCGCCTCCCAAGTTGACGCCATTCTCCTGCCTCAGCCTCCCGAGTAGCTAGGACTACAGGCGCCCGCCACCTCGCCCGGCTAGTTTTTTGTATTTTTTAGTAGAGACGGGGTTTCACCGGGTTAACCAGGATGGTCTGGATCTCCTGACCTCGTGATCCGCCCGTCTCGGCCTCCCAAAGTGCTGGGATTACAGGCTTGAGACACCACGCCCGGCCTACTTCTGTATATTTCTTAAGATTTTATTCACATTTTGTTTTAGAATCCATTAATCAGAAAATATATCTATATCCATAGCTTCAACCCTCACCTCTATGTAAATGACTCTTACATCCCTATCTTCTGTCCTAACATCTCTCTAGATCAGGAGACCTACACATCCAACTGCTTTACTGATTATTTCTACCTCATGAGCACAATAAATTCAACATTTTGAAAATTGAAGTCCTCATTTTTGTGCTCAAGGTAATTCATTTTCCTGACATTTAGTTTATTCTAACAGCTCTAACCAGGCTTGAGATCTCTTTATCATCTTTGATTCCAGCCTATCTACTATTCCTTATGGCCAAACAGTTGTCGAATTGTATTGATTTTAGTTTCCTTTTAGTTTCTACAAAAGAAACTCTTTATTCTTCTCTGTTTCTTCTGCCACCACTCAAGTTGAGGCTTGATTGACTCAATCATGTGCTATTGTAAGAGGTTTTTAACTGACCTCCATGTCTTCTGCCTCCCAACTTGTAAATTATCCCACCCTGCTCTCAGCATCATCTCCCTTCAGTAAGCTTTCTATGTTGTATTGACCTACTCAAAAACATTCATTGCTCCACAGATAATTATAAAATTAACTCAAAATTCCTCAATTTTCTATTCAAGACTCTCATCATTTTGTTTCAAGCTACATTTTCAGGCTTTTAATTGTCTAATCTGCTAGATTCTCTACAAAGCATCACGCCACAGACATACTGGGTGCTTTCTGCCTCATGTTTTGCTTTGTCCATGCATATTTTACTCCATCTTTTTAGAATGTCTTATATCCCCACCCTGAATGTCACATGTCAAAATTCTGCAATAATATCTCACCACCTCTTTAGTGAAAGCACTTTTGATCCTCTAATTAGATGCAATCATGTCTTCTTTTGTTTCCATACCATTTTGTACATTTTTAAATGCCACTTGTCCCCATCCTGATTTATTATTTTTACATTTTTTTACTTATCAGCCTTCCTTCCACCTCCACCTTATAGATCCACCTCCAACTTCATCCCAGCTAGGATCTGAGCTTTTTAAGACTCTAGATGATCTAACTTATGTTTGTGTTCCCTGTAGTGATTAACAGATTTATTATAAACAGAAAGTAATCAGTGGAATAATTTAGTTGAATGAAAACTTCAAATAAGTAAGACTTATGTATAAACTAGAAGTGTAAAACATCTGCTAATTCACATGAAAGGAGAAGGAAATATAATAGTTTCTTGAGTAGAAACAGAGTGGCAACAAATAGAGCTACACTAGGAGCTGCCCCCTAATATTTTTACAGCACACTCCAAAATGCTTCACTATGTTAATTAGCATTCTCTAGAAAAAGAAAATTAATAGGGGAGAGATAGATAGATAGATAGCGACATAGATAAATACATAGATACATAGAGAGATAGAAATATAGAGACATTGTTGACAATTCGTACCCAAATAAATTCTGTACCCAGATACATAATTTTATTGAAAACTAATACAATTTTTATTTCACCAAATTTAGAATAATGAAGGGAGACTCTGCCTGCCAAAGATATCACATAGGAAATCAGCAGAACTTACTGAACAAGAGACAAGTCAGGAATTCTGCCTTATTTCAGTTATAATTTTCAATGTTATTTAAATCTTAGCCCTTCCAACTGCATTGAGGAATGCACTATTTTTTTAAACAAACTAGACACCACCAACATTTACTTTTCACATATTGCAGAGAAAAGAAATAAACAAATCAAATGATTTCTTCTACAGAGACACAAAAACAATGTATCCAAGCTTAAACATGGCAGAAACAGGGAAGATTGCAATCTCTTTTTTCTTCAATGTTGTTTCTGTTTAGGCAGCTTTTCTGACAAAGAAAGAGTAAGTAAATATATTTAATCCATTTTATTCTGGGTTGCAAATTATGATTTTGATTTATGTGGAAATATTCAAGAGGCAATTTATATGCAAAGTAAAACATGAAGAATCAGAAGTTTTTCTTCCTTAGTCGGTGATTTATCAAAGATTGAATCTCAGTGTTACTGTGTAAACCATGTGTTTTCAGATAAGTGAAAGTCATAGAAAGCGGCAGGTTTTAAAAATCTATTTCGTTTGTTTTAAATAATAACTATTAGTTATAAGTCAATGAAGAGAGATAAGTTAGGTATACATAAAACAATTGACTATTATTTATTTCTTTGTTTATTTTTCTTTGTAATTAATGTTTCTTAGGTTACTATGTAAACACCAATCAACACTATGAATTGAGTTTTCGTTAACCTGGAAATGCACTAGCCACTGCCTTTCCTTTTCGCAAACAGGAAAATAAGCTGTGGAAGGCGGCTTTTATTTCGCGTTTATCATAGGCTAGAAGATTATACACATAAAGAAAGCTTCTGGAACATTTTTTTTTTATAAAGATGTGCCTGTGCAATAGCAAAACTGGCAGGTTTATCTTTGCTATTGTACATGAAAATACACATCTAGCAAAGGGGCAGAACAAGGAGGCTAAATAGAAACCTCCACCAATTTTACCCTCCACAGGAACACCAACTTCAAAAATTATCTACATGAAAAAATGACCTTCATAAGAACCAAAAATCAGGTAAGCAATCACAGTACATACTGTTAACTTCGTATCACTGAAAGAGGTACTAAAGGCGATAGGAAAGAGAGTCTTGAATTTGCTGACGCTACCCCTGGTGAATACTCTGGCAGTGGCTGTGTGGCCATGAGAATCTGTTCACTTGGGGAAGGCAAAGTGCAACAACTGTGAGAAATCGCAATGAATTCAGTGCTGCCCTGTCACAGAGAGAGGCAAAACTCTGCTAAACTCAGCTGACAACTACCCATGGAGGGAGCATTTAGACCAGCCCTAGGCCGGGGAGATTCGATTCACCCATCCCAGTGATAGGAACTTGAGTTTCAGCAAGCCTTGCCACCATGGGCTAAAATTTCTCTGGGGTCTTAAATAAACTTAAAAGGCAGTTTAGGGCATAAGGACTGTAATTTCTAGGCAAGCCCTAGTGCTGGGCTGGACTTGGAGATAGTGGGCTTAGGTGGTGTAAGACCTAGTGAGACATAACCAGGGTGGCTAAGAGAGTGCTTGTGCTACCCCTCTACAAATTCCTCACAGTTCAGCTTGCAGCAGTGAAAGCGATGCCTTCCTTCTGCTTGAGGAGAGGAGAGGAGAGGAAAGAGTGAAGAGGACTTTGTCTTGCAACTTGATTACCAGTTCATCCACAGTATGATATAGCACTGGGCAGAGTAGTGAGGTCCCCATTCCAGGCCCTAGCTCCTGGACATTTCTAGAAACATACTGGACCAGAAGAAAACCTCCTTCCTTGAAGGGAAGAACTGAGTCCTGGCACTATTCATCACCTGCTGACCAAAGGGTCTTTGTTCCTGAATAACCAGTAGCAAGATCCAAATTATACACACCAAGGGGCTTGGATGAAATTCTGAGGTGTGCAGGCTTCTGATGAGGCCCAGCACATTCACAGCTCTGGTGGCTATGAGGACAGACTCCTGCTTGAGAAAAGCAGAGGGAAAATTAAAGGGGAATTTATCTTGGATTTTAGGTTCCAGCTAGATCATAGCGTAGAAGAGCACCAGGAGTGAGCTTGGGATCCCCGATTCAAAGCATTGGCTCTTGAATGGTCTTTCCAGACATGCTCTGGGCCACAGGGGAGCCCACTGCCCCGAAAGGCCAGTCCCAGGCCTGGCAGAATTCACCACAAAATGACTGAGGAACTCTTGGAATTTATGGAGACATCAACAGTAGCCTGACAGTACTCTCCAAGGGCTTGTGGTAATGGTGGCCGTGGTGTGAGGCTCCTCTAACTATGGAAAGGGGAGGGAAGAGTGGGAAGGACTTCGTCTTGTGGTTTGAGGGCTAGTTTAGCCACAGTAGAACAGAGTTCCTGGTAGATTCCTAAGTTTTTGACTCCAGTTCCTGGCTCTGGGACAGCATCTCTGGACCTGCCCAGGGCCTAGAAGAACTCACTGTTCTCCTTGAAAGGAAAGACATAAGTCTGGCTGGCTTCAGCAGCTGCTAATTTTAAAGCCCAAGGACCTTGAATGAATATAGGTGGTAAGCAGGTAGTAGTTAAAACAGGTCTTTGCTGAAACCCAGTGCTGTGCTAGCTTCAGGTCTCACCCAGAACAGTCCCAGTGGTGGTGGCCATGGGGGTACTTGTGTCACCCCACACCCAGCTACAGGTGGTTCAACACATAGAAAGAGATTCCATTTGTTCGAAAGTAAGAAAGGAAAATAAACAAGATTCTCTCCTGAGAAGTCCGGAGAATTCTTCCCGATTATATCCTAGTCCAATAAGTGATACCTCCATGAATCTGTAAGAACCACAGCATTACTGAACTTGGTGTTCCCCTTAATGTACACATATCTTAGATTATAACACTCAACTCTGTTTAAATGTCTGGAAAGCCTTCCCAAGAGGGATGGCACAAACAAACATATACTAAGAATACTACAGTAAATACCTAACTACTCAATGCACAGACAGCAATTAACACCCACAAGCTTCAAGGTTATCCAGGAAACCGTAAGTTCACAAAAGAAATAAAGCACCAGGAAACAATGCTAGAGAAACAGATATGTGTGTTGTTTCAGACACAGAAATCAAAATAGCTGTTTTTAGTAAACTCACTCATGATAACAAAGAGAAGAAATTTAGAATAATATCAGATAAAGTTAACAAAGAGATTGAAATAATTTTTAAAAATCAAGCAGAAGTTATGGAGTTGAAAAATGGAATTGACATACTGAAGAATGCATCAGAATCTCTTAGCAGAACTGATCAAGCAAAGAAAGAATTAATGAGCTTGAAGACAGACTATTTGAAAGTACACAAAGGAGACTCAAGGAAAAAGAATAAAGAGATTGAAGCAAGCCCACGAGATCTAGAAAATTTGACAGGTAAGTCGAAGATACAAGGACTGAAAAGAAGGAATAATAAAATACCTGTTTGTGGCCCAAAAAAGGAGAGGAACCAGGAGAACCATCCCTAAGTAGATATCCACGAAGACCATTCTTGTGATGCTTTTTTTTTTTTTTTTTTTTTTCCTATTTCAGCAGCTTGCTCCCTGAGCTTTTTTGACACGGTTCTGCACTATTCCCGATTGATTAACATAAACACAATATTCCTCTTCAAGGACTAAACAAATACCCCTTTGGGCTGCTATAAGCAGATTTATGCCACAGCCATTTTGGAGAACAATTTGTGCTAGGAAATTGACGTGATTTTGGAGGACTTCCTGGGCGTCCGAGATACGTTTGAACTTCGTGGGGAGTTTCACTGAGAGGGTATATAAGTATGGGCTGTGAGGCTCATACCTATTATTCCCGTACTTAATCCAATGGCAATCCCTAGGCCAATGAGCAGGGCAATCAGATGTATTGCTCAGTTTTCTCTGCTAGAACTGTAAAGTGGGATTGGGAGGAATTGACTGGAAGGAGCAATTTGGATGTCTAGTGCTAAGTAAACTAGTGTACAAGTTCTAGTTCAGTTGGCTGGAAGACTTTTCAGTAAAAACTTCCCTCACTCGGATTTTCTGCAAAGATAACCAATTAGAACAATTTCTAAAAACTAGATGCCTAAACAATATTTCATCCGTGATGACCTTGTTTGTAACTGTGATTTCTAAATTACCAATCACCAAAGCAAGGAGGAATGAACTTCAAGGTTATAATTTACAGAGATCCCCAAAACATCATTTGTTTCGCAGAGGAAGAATGCTTCCTCGGATTTAAGGCAAGATATTAAACTTAGAGTGAAGAAACGAAGTGCGTTTTGCCCTTCTGACCTGAAGAAGAAGTATGAAGTAGCTAGAGTAGCAGTTGTAAGAGGCTGTAAGGCTTGGATATTATACTTTGCATTTGGGTGGATTTTGCTTTCCCAGAATAACTGAAAACATTGAGAGTCTAGAAAAATCTGAGATTTGGGGTTACTGAACATGAGAATTTGTAGGCAATGGTTAGGGGAATTCACAACCTTGCAATTTTGCCATGGAGTTACATCAGGACAAGTGTCTGGAGAGGGCCTCACTGTACAGAAGGGACAGTTTATATTTTGGAGACTTGGGGCATTGAGGTTGGCTAGGTCTGATATTCTAACTGGTACCAAATTATATTTTCCCCCGACACATATTTTCTATTGGTACAATTTATACTTACAGTGTAGTTGCTAAGGAGTTTAGGAACATAACCAACAGGGTTGAAGTAATGTTTGTTTTCTGTTGCTTAAAAAAAAAATAGAAGCTTAATGTTTGAGTTGGACTTGTTTAAAAAGGGGATCTACAACAGGGGTTTTTGTCTTGTGTCAGGAAACCTGTTCTTTGAGAGGGTTTATGTTTTTAGCTTGGTTGCGTGTTGACTTAAATCGGCAGAGAATGAAGCTACCATGCCTTGTGTATGCTTTTTAGGTTCCTGTGGGAGTGGGGAAACAAGAATTTGGGATACAAGGTGGTGTTAAAAGGGATGAAATTCTGAGCATAAATAGGGAATATAGAATCATACCTTGCAGAGACTCATAGTAAGCAAAACCAACAATCCTTTGCACACAGAGAATGTTCTTTCCTTAATAGCTTATGAGTCCCTTCAAGTACAGTGTAATCCACAAGACTTGGCAGAGTAAGGTTCATTGTAAGTGTTAATGCTAGTTGGAGAGATATTCAAGTAACCAGGATGAAGCCTGACATGTTAAAGGTGACAATATATAGGGAATTCGGGGAGACAGAAAAGGAGAAGGACTATAAAGAGTGTAAGAAAAATACTTAAACAAACACCTAGTACCTTGGTATATTGTTGTTGTGGTGTGGAGGCATATGAGATTGCTAGGACAAATACAAAGAAATTTTATCTGGGTGGTAATCTTGGAAATCCCCTGCAAATAGCAACCATATCCTGCTTCCCTTATAATAGTATTAATGTCAAGAGGATGAAGCTGTTTAAGTGAAGCAGTTGGATAATTACTGTGAGCCTGTAATAGAATTCAGTAAAAAGAGTTAGCTCTAAGAATAAAGTTTAAAAAAGCCATTGGGCTAATTTCCATCCACTTCAAGAGAGGTCAAAATATTCTAGATTTCTTGGGAAAGCAGGAAGCCCTGGTATTAATTGATGTTTTTAGGATCTCTGTAAATTTTAACCTTGCAGTCCATCCCTCCTTGCTTTGGTGATTGGTAATTTAGAAAGCACAGTTACAAACAAGGTCATCAAGGATAAAATGTTGTTGAGGCATCTGGTTTTTAGAAATTGTTCTAATTGGTTATGTTTGCAGAAAATCTGAGTGACGGAAGTTTTTACTGAAAATTTTATGCTATTTTTCCTGCAGTATGTGGTATTGACTTTGTGACATTAAATTATATGGCTAATTAGATAAACCCAAATCTCAAAGTTGGTATGATTGCCTTGAGTCTACCAGTGCTTGTATGTTTTTATGTGCTTGACAGAGTGCAAACTGCCTTGATGAGTATCTGTTTGCTAATTTAATAAATAGATTAACTATCTGGGATCTCCACCAGAAATTTCAAAGGACTCAGTAATAGCTTTAATTGTTAGCTGCAGTAGCCAGACTATGTTATGGTGGTTGAGTCATTGGCATGTTTATTCTTAAAGAGTGAAGTTCAAGGACAAAGGAGAATGTTATTCCATCCAGACTGTAAGAAGGCAGTTAAAGTGCAGAACAATGAAAGTAATGACCAGGATGCAGTTTACAGCTGTAATTAAGTAAAGAAGTCAGGAAAGAGTAGAATTCATTGAATTTTAAGGAAAGTTAAGGGTGTAAGGAAAAAGAAACTCCTTGAAGCTAGAGTTGAGAATTAGGGTTAATATTACCTGAATCCAACTCAGAGTCTGAGTTTGTCTAAACAACAGATAGAGGTTGGTTTGGCTGCGTCCTCACCCAAATCTCATTTTGAATTATAGTTCCCCACATGTCATGGGAGGGACCAGGTGAAGACAACTGAATCATGCAGGCAGTTTCTCCCATCCTGCTCTCAGGAGATCTGATGGTTTTATAAGAGGTTTCCCCTTCCCTGGGTACTCATTCTTCTTCTCCCTGCCACCATGTGAAAGAAGGAGGTGTTTGCTTCCCCTTCCACCATAATTGTAAGTTTCCTGAGGCCTCCACAGCCATGCAGAATGGTGAGCCACTTAAACCTCTTCTCTTTATAAATTACCCACTATCAGGTATGTCTTTGTTAGCAGCATGAGAATGGACTAATGGAGGAAACTGGTACCAGGAGTGGAGTGCTCCTATAAAGATATCCAAAACTGTGGAAGCAACTTTGGAACTGGGTGACAGTCAGAGGGTAAAACAATTTGGAGGTCTCCGAAGAAGACAGGCAGATGTGGGAAAGTTTAGAACTTCCTAGAGACTTGTTAAATGGCTTTGACCAAAATGCTAATAGTAATATGGACAATAAAGTCCAGGCTGAGGTGGTTTTAGATGGAGATGGGAAACTTGTTGGGAAGTGGAGTAAAGGTCACTGTTGCTATATGCAAAGAGACTGGTGGCATTTTGCTCCTGCCCCAGAGATCTGTGGAACATTGAATTTGAGAGACATGATTTAGGGTATCTGGCCGAATAAATCTCTAAGCAGCTAAGGATTCAAGAGGAAGCAGAGAATAAAAGTTTGGAAAATTTCAGCCTGACTATGGGATAGGAAAGAAAATCCCATTTTCTGAAGAGAAATTCAAGCCAGCTGCAAAAAAATTGCATGAGTAATGAGGAGCTGGATATTAATCACCAAGACACTGGGGAAAATGTCTCCAGGCCATGTCAGAGACCATCAGAGCAGCCCCTCCCATCACAGGCCCCAAGGCCTAGGAGGGAAAAATGGTTTCCTGGGCCAAGTCCAGGCCCCCACTACTGTATGCAGCCTTGGAACTTGGTGCCCTACATCCCAGCCAGTCCAGGCATGGCTATAAGGGGCTAATGTACAGCTCAGGCCATTGCTTCAGGGAGTGCAAGACCCAACCCTTGGCAGCTTTCACATAGTGTTGGGCCTGTGGGTGCATACAAGTCAAGAATTGAGGTTTGGAAACCTCTGCCTAGATTTCAGAGTATGTATGGAAAGGTCTGGATATTCAGGCAGAAGTTTGATGCAGGGCCAGAGCCCTCATGGAGAAGCTCTGCCAGGTTAGTATAAAAGGAAAATGTGGCTTAGAAGCCCCCACACAGAGTCCCCACTGGGACACTGCCTAGTGGAGCTCTGAGAAGAGGGCCACTGTTCTCCAGACCCCAGCATGATAGATCCACAAACAGCCTGCACCATGTTCCTGGAAAAGCTGCAGACACTCAATGCCAGCCTGTGAAAGCAGCCCGGAGTAGGACTGTACCCTGAAAATGGTCCTAACCCAGCCATTGTGTCCCCTCCAATGACCAATCACTTAGTTATCAAAGAACCTTGATTGGCTGGCACAAGCCTGGCCTCCATTCCTCTAGGCACTAGCATCTGTGACCCTGTTGGTTGAGGGGGGGGATCTCCAAGCTAACTCTGGGTGAAGAAATAATAACATATACCCCACACAATGTAACAAATATTTTAAACTCAAAGCCCTTTCACTGTGTCTCTAACAGTCGAATTAGCAGATATCAAACAGTACTACAAACACCATAATTAAACATTAAGCCACATCAATTTCCTAATCCTGCCACCCTGTTACTAGATCCAAATGCAGACTGACCACTTAAAGACTCCTGCTTACAAACTATTGATTTAACTTGTAGCACCAGAACAGACCTCCGAGACCACCCCCCTTACCAATCTGGAGGCCACTTGGTTGAGAGACGGCAGTAGTTTCACGTTGGAAGGTACCCAGTTATCAGGGTATGCTACTGTTCGCCTTACTGAAGTTATAGAATCAAGGCCCCTACCAGGCGGCACCACCTCAGCCCAGAAGGCAGAACTTACTGCCCTTACTCAAGCCTTACAATTAGGAGCAGGCATGAGATTTAATATTTACACATACTCAGCCTATGCATTCATGTAGTACATGCCCAGGCAGCCATTTGGTGGAAAAGGAAACTCTTAACAGACCAAACTTCTCCAATTAGACATACTCCTGTAATCATGATTCTTTCAGAGACAATTTTGCTTTCTACATAGGTAGCTATCATTCACTGCCGAGCCTATCAGGGAAGCACTGATGAAATCTCAATTGGGAACAACTGAGCTGATGACTAAGCAAAAGCAGCTGCCAGGCTGCCCCTTCAGGCAGTTTTGGTTCTGAACCCTGCTCTCCTGTCTCACACTATTCACAGAAAGAAACCCAAAGGGCTCCAGTGAAAGGCTTCTCTCATATCTCAGAAGGCTGGCTAAAAAGCTCTAATGGCAACCTTTTGTTCCAGGAGCCTCACAATGGAAACTTTTAAAAAGCTTACACAAATCAACGAATGTGGGGGCCAAACCCTCCAAAACTTAATAAGTCCACCATTTATTGGTAAAGGAATAACCCAATCTTTAATGAGCCATCTCACAGGCTTGTGCCACATGCTGCAAAAATGAATCCTGAAGGGACCCGCAAATCTCCTCCTCTCCTCTAATCCATTCGAAGATGAGGGACCCTACCAGGAGTTGATTGGCAGCTAGATTTTACACACGTGCCTATAATGCAAGGAACTTAAAGACTTGCTGGTCATTGTAGATACTTTCGGTGGACAGAGGCCTTTCCCACCAAAATTGAACAGACATTAGAAGTCACCATGGCCCTTTTGGACCACATTCTTCCCTATGTTGGGCTCCCTTACTCATTCCATAAGACAATGGCCCTGCCTTCATTTCTCAAAACAAGTAAGTTGCTAATGCCATTCAAATGAAATACTACTTGCTTGCATTCTGGCATCCAGAATCCTCTGGAAAAGTAGAAAAAGCTAATCAAACCATAAAAAGGCATCTCACAAAGCTAATACGGGAAATCGAACAGTCATGGCCCACTGTGCTCCCTATTGCCCTCTTAAGGTCTTGCATTACCCCAAATTCAGAATCCCATCTCAGCCTATTTGAAGTTCTTTATGGA
The DNA here is from genome assembly GCF_047675955.1 of Chlorocebus sabaeus. Lineage (NCBI taxonomy): Eukaryota > Metazoa > Chordata > Mammalia > Primates > Cercopithecidae > Chlorocebus > Chlorocebus sabaeus. The sequence continues at coordinate 60,399,817 of NC_132933.1, forward strand.
GGGCGCTTCTTACAAACAGACCTCTTGTTAGATCCGGAAAGTCATTATCTCACACAGCATGTGATACCTCTAGGACAAACCATCAAAACCATTAACCATTATCAAAATCTTTCTAGTCTGAAACCCGATCCCTCTTTTCCAGAGAACACACAGCCTAAACTGATGCCTGAGGACTGGGTGTATCTTAAAACTCTCGCATAGGATGAAAGGCCCTTAGAATTTGTCTGGACTGGGCCATATCGAGTTCTTCCTACCACCCCAATGGCTGTAAATCTCCGAGGTCTCTCTCCATGGGTCCACCTCTCCAGAATCAAAGCCACTCTGGCACCAAGTGAAGATCCTCCACTACATACAGCTGTGAGACAGTCAGAAACCTCTGTATTAGTCTGTTGTCACACTGCTAATAAAGACATACCAGAGACTGGGTCACTTATAAAGGAAAGAGGTTTTTTTGACTCCGAGTTCAGCATGGCTGGGGAGGCCTCAGGAAATTACAATCATAGCCCCTTTTAGCCATGCCTGGAGCTGAAGCAGCTGATATGCAGAGTACCATGTCCCAAGGCCAGGCCCACAAAACCATGTCTTCCTCCTGGGCCTCTGGGCCTTTGATGGGAGGGGGCTGGCATGGAGGTCTCTGACATGCCCTGGAGACATTTTTCCCATTGGGTTGGGGAATAGCGTTCAGTTTCTCGTTACTTATACAAATTTCGTAGCCCGCTTGAATTTCTCCCCATAAAAACGGGTTTTTCTTTTCTGTTGCATGGTCAGGCTACACATTTTCCAAACTTTTATGCTCTGCTTCCTCTTGAACACCTTGCCAGTTAAAATGTGTTCTGTTAGATACCCTAAATCCTCTCTCTCAAGTTCAAAGTTCCACAGATCTCTAAGGCAGGGACAAAAAATGCCACCAGTCTCTTTGATAAAGCATAGCAAGAATCACCTTTATTCCAGTTTCCAACAAGTTCCTCATTTCCATCTGAAACCACCTCAGCCTGGACTTCATTGTCCGTATCACTATCAGCATTTTGATCAAAACCATTCAACAAGTCTCTAGGAAGTTCCAAATTTTCCCACACCTTCCTGTCTTCTTCTGAGCCCTCCAAATTCTTCCAACCTCTGCCTGTTACCCAACTCCAAAGTTACTTCCACATGTTTGGGACCCTTTATAGCAGCAATCCACTCTCTGCTGTATTGTCTTACTGTATTAGTCCATTCTCATGCTGCTGTAAAGAAATACCCGAGACTGGGTAGTATATAAAGAAAAGAGGTTTAATTGCCAGAGGGATGCAAGAAGCTAGCTGCTGAAAGACAGGAAAAAAATAAGTAGACTCAGATCCTTTACCAAAACGGGTGATGGTGGTCAGACACTTCCACATAGACATCTTTTGGTCCCACCAGAGTGTAGCTCCAATCAGTGACCTGCAATTGGCTCTGTGCTTAGACGCTGTCTGCTGAGGATCCCAAGTTGGGAAAGGGAAAGAGAGAGAGGAGAGAGTTCCCCGTGAAAACAGAGTACCCTAACGGGCCACCAAAATGTTACAGGTAAACAGCAACTATGTGGGCCGGTGGCATGGGGAATAGAAGAATTTACCGAGACAGTTGTAGAGAGAGAAAGACAGATTTATTAGAAAAAATATTAGGAAAATAGTTTTCAAGGAGGCAATGGGCAGGCCAGCAGAAGCTGACTGCCGGGAAACAAAGGCTTGGTGGGAATTTTATAGAACAGTGTTTATGCTGTCTGCTGAAGAGAGCTTTGTGCGGTACTAAAAATGCTAAAGTTGCAGTGACCTAACTTGCAGGTGTCTAATGATAGCTGGGCTCAGGAAGATTTCAGTTGTTTGCACGGGAGGTCTATGTGACCTGAACCATGAAGAAAGGCATACTTAGAGCTCATCTGTTTTTTTTCTTGTTGTTTTTCCCATCTCTCACCAACCTAACTCCTTTGTCTATTTAAGACTCTACACATATCAAACTCTTGGATGGGAATCCCTTTTGTACCAAACAATTTTACTTTCTGTCCCTGTTCAGAGAATGCTCCAAGGGTGGTGTTTTTTTCCAATTTTACATGTAAATAGAGACACACATGGAAAAATTTTAGATGTAGACATAGAGACACAAATACATACATAGAGTCAATTCAGTAAACTATTGTTACCTAAAAGAAAAATCAGAAGTAGATTGAAATGGATCAAAAGACTTGTGTGCTTAGCATTTGTTTTCTCTAGTAAACAGCCTTGAAAATGATGAGAGCAGTGGGTGATGGATGCTTGCTTGTCCCTTAAGCTATAGTGAATAAATTGCACAATAAATGAGCAAGGATCTATAAACATAGCTCCAGGGTCCTCCATTCTGTTCGTTCCTGAATCCGTGTCCCTCCTGTATGCTTCAGGCAAAATGATGCTTCTGTGAAAGTGCGTTGGAACTACTTGAAATGATTTTAAAGCAATAACATATAAACTATTTCTAACCCATTTTATTTTGAGACTTTTTCTCAGTTCTTTAAGAATTAATCAAGTTGCAAAGAATATCCAGTTTCAAATTTGATTGTAAATAATTTGTATTTGCAAATAAAAGTAACCTCTAGAAAATTGTCAGCTTACTAAAATTAAACCTATGAAATGTTTACATCTATGAAAATTAACAAGGTATTTTCTAGATATCTTATGACTATATGTCAATGCAAAAATTGATTCTAGAATATAGAGATATAATCAAGTTACATGTTTTATTGACTATGCTTCATGTTTCTTTGAAAAATGTGTCATTTATTTTATTACAATATTTTGCATTTTAGTGAAAAGTATTAAGGTATGTTTGCTTTAACATTTAAAAATCATAATAATTTTTCCCATCTTTAGAAATAATGTGAATAAGACAATTTACCTATCAACCAGAATAAATAAATGAAAGACAGAAGTCTAGGGTATGAAGCCCAAATATGGCAATATATAAAAAATGTACAGAGCTACTTAAGAAATAGTTTTGCTTAGATAAAATTTCTTTTTAAAATATGTATATTTTTTCATATAAGCCATAAATTGACTTTTTAATTCTAGTTCTAGAAAATGTGACACAGGCTATACAAGAAATTACCCACGTGTATAATCATTTGTTCAATGCGCCAGTGAATAAAGCAAACAGATATTGATTCATTGGCTAGAAAAAAGGTTTTTAAATAATTGGTTTGAAGATACATCGTTTCAATGATTTATTGCTGCATAAGGAATCATCCCAAGCTTAATAACATGAAACAAACTTACTTTTATTATTATCATTTATGATTTGAAATACAAGTTAGGATTAGATCAGGTAGATAATTATTTTTGTGGATGTCCCAGACTAAAATCCATAGGTGACGGGGGCTGGAGACATTTAGAAGTCTTCCTAATTCATGTGTATGGCAGTTGATTCTGACTGCTGCCTGGGAACTCAATAATGGCCTCAGCTAAAAGATGTAAATATGTGACCTGGGATTCCTCATAGCCTGGCAGCTGACTTCCAGGAACTATTGTCCCAAAAAGGAGCCATGTAGAAGCTCTATCATCTTGTTAAAGATATGACATCTTTTCAAGGATACAGTCTATCATTGAACCTCATATATCATCATTTACACTGTGTGTAATATCACTTCCATTGGGGCAGTAACAAACGCCCACCCAAGTTCAAGGGAAAGAAATATAGACTCCACAATTTTTTTTTTTTTTTTTTTTGAGACAGAGTCTCAGTCTATTGCCCAAGCTGGAGTGCCATGATGCGGTCTCGGCACACTGCAACCTCCACCTCCTAGGGTCAAGTGATTATCCTGCCTCAGCCTCCTGAGTAGCTAGAATTACAGGCGTGCAGCATCGTGCCCAGCTAAGTTTTTGAACTTTTAGTAGAGATGGAGTTTCACCATGCTGGGCAGGCTGGCCTCGAACTTGTGACCTTGTGATCCACCTGCCTCGGCCTCCCAAAGTGCTGGGATTACAGGTGTGAGCTACTGTGCCTGGCCCTAGGCTCCACTTCTTGACAGGATAGTAGCAAGGATCTAAAAGAGAATATGAGATCATAAATATCGTTGCGGTCATTACTTGAACATACAATCTGCCACAGGCATTATAGAAAGCAATGTAAGAAAATAGTTCAATGCAGTCCAAACTCTGACACCTGCTAGACATATGAACTTAGTAAATTGCTTTACTTTCTTAAGGCATAGTTTCTTCACCCGTAAAGTGCAGATAATAACCCATAATTTATAGGACTACTATTATTATTACACATTATTATAGCTATTATACGATGTACAGCCATTCTATATGATAGTATTTTCTTCAGTAACAGAAATGTTCCATATCTTCACTGTCAATATGATAGTTTCCAGCCATATGTGACTGTTGAACTCTTAAAAGGTGACTCATGCACCTAAGGAACTGACTTTTCACATTTTATTAAATTTAGATAGTAATTGTGGGAGATAATTTTCAATAGATCTTTTGAGTTTCTGCATGTCTTGTGAATGAGATACTATCTTTTGAGTTGCTGCATGTCTTGTGAACGAGGTACTAAGTGTCACTTTTTCCAAACTAACATTTCAAGGATCTGTGTAGAGAACAGCCATGAAAGATTGAGACTGTCTCCCTCCGGAGCAAAAGGAAGGCATATAGAGAACCCATTATAAAAGGTGTTAGTTTCATAAACTCAAGATTTATCTCCTGTAAGAGGAGATATTAACTGGCTTTCTATTGCATCACCCTGTGAGAACTGGGGCCCAAGAGAGCAGTGCAAAAAATGGTGACACTCTGACTACTGTTACTGTTGTGAATAATAAACTGTTCTTTGTTGCTGATCCAGGAATCTCAAGTCTTCTTCCCATTCAGCTGGCCCAAAATTGTGCTCACCTAACAAAAATTTGAGTAAAATTTCAGACCCTTCACAGTTCTTGACAGAAACATATGGCTTGTGATGACCATATTTCAAATATTTTTCTTCGAATGTTTTCTCTGTCCCCACTCTCCAACTTTGGGGGTCCACTTAGCATGTTTCCTAGGTTAAAGTTTTCTCCAAGCTCCCATTTTTTATTCCTTTTTTTTTCCAGTTTCATTTATGATAGTTGCTGATAAGACTTTAAGTTCAATTATCTTTTCTTCTGTTATGTCTAATCTGCCATTCATCCAGAATATCATCCAAGACATTGTATTTTCTAATTTTTCAGATTTGATTTGTATCTTTTTGGATATTTTTCTTGTCTCTACATAATATTCAATCCTTCCACTCACTTGATGTGGTGGTGCTTTTTCTACTATATAATTCTTCTCTAACTTTATTCTGGGATGCAGTTTTATCTCATAAACAGCTTTATCCATGCTTTTTAAGGTTTGTTAGGTGGGACCTAAGCAACATTTTATGCAAGGCTAATTATCTCTAATCCTGAGGCAAGACTTTTAAAAATACTTTACCTGACCAGGCGCGGTGGCTCATGCCTGTAATCCCAGCATTTTGGGAGGCCGAGGCGGGTGGATCACCTGAGGTCAGGAGTTCGAGACCAGCCTGGTCAACATGGCGAAACCCCGTTTCTACTAAAAATACAAAAAAATTAGCCTGGCGTGGTGGCGGGCACCTGTAATCCCAGCTACTCAGGAGGCTCAGGCAGAAGAACCACTTGAACCCGGGAGGTGGAGGTTGCAGGGAGCTGATATTGCACCATTGTAGTCCAGCCTGGGCGACAAGAGTGAAACTCTGCCTAAAAAACACTTTACCTAATGCTCCGTGAATTAGGACATTGACCTGTCCAGCTGGTAAGAATAGGCATTATTCTAGGCCTTGTTTGAGCTCCAAGTATTCTATCCTCTAATTCCTTTGGGCAGTTCTTTTGTCTTGAGTAGTTTTCTCCCAAGCATCAACTTCACAGTACTCTGATGAATATTCAGTGATGATCCTATTGTGATCTTCAAAGCGTTTCCTCTGTGTAGGCCTTTCCTCTAAGTTACTCTGCCTTGTAAACTCTAGCCACCTTGCTCTCTCTGGACTTACAGGCATATCTCCACAACTGTGAGTCTGCTGGGCTTCCCCTGGCTTCCCTGTCTCTGAGCTGCATCTGGGAAACTCTCAAAAAGTGGTAACCTGGGGAATTATTGTCATGCATTGCCTGAACTCCAGTGTTTTGAAAAGTGTTATTTTCTTATATTTTTCAAGTTACTGCTTGCTTTTAGGCAAAAAATCAAAGATCTGTTACTTTCTTTGGGTAGGATAAATTGTTTTGTTCATATTATTGGGCAATTCTTTTGCCTTGAGTAGTTTCCTCCCAAGCATGAACTGATCAGTACTCTGATAACTATTCGGTGAGAATCCTATTGACATCTCCAGAAATTTTCCATCAATGATTCATGTTATTGTTGCTGTTTTATTGACATTTTGTATTCCAGGTTTTCTCAAAAGTGAGAATATATGTTTGTAGTTAAGAATGAAGAGCTAAAAACTGTTAAGAAGCTCTGTATAAGTGAATCGAGTTTGCTTACATGTAAGCTTAGGGAGACCTATGTTTAATTAGAGATTTGGTCATTATGTTGGTGAATATTCAAATGCAAGAACTCAGAAAATTTCACTCTAAGATAGCTCAGTTTTCTTTAACTGGAACAATGTATTATATTTGGAAGCTAGCACTTCCAGACGTGGAGGCAGTACTTATTTTTTAGGATAGATTGATTGAATGGGAAACTTACTCATTAATATTTATCGATTCCCTGTTGTCAACCCAATGTCTCTCTCAGAAACTCTCTTATCTAGGAAAAAGTAATAATTGGGATTGAAAACTTTCGGAGAGGCTGAGTACTTAGAACATACATGACGGAGTGCAAATTTGTCTATCAGTTATAGTAGTGGAAGACTCTGCCTACAGGTACTCCAACAACTTCTCCAAGTATAGAAGTGAGCCTGCCCATTCCAAGATATTTTCTAATCTTGAATTACGTTGTGAGACTTTTGTGGGTTTCAGAATTGATTGTGAAAGGAAGAATTTTTACAAATTTGAAGACAAAAAAAGTAAAAAAACAGACATAGAACCCTTACAGAAATGGGTTATCTATCCTGGAAGAAATAATATAAACATGTATTTTAAGGCACCTATGGTAGAACTTTTAAAGCAAGGCAGAACAGTTTTGTGTAAGTATAGATGAGTTAAGTGCACCAGCAACCATTACTGTTTGTAAAGCACTATGATTTGCATGTTCCAAATGATTTAATCTCCACAGCAACCCGTTATTTTACTATAAAACAAGAAGTTTGTAAACCTGATTTTGTCTTTGATATAGTGGGATTCAACTAAACTTGAAACTAAAATAAATTAAATAATTAACCAATAACAATATAAACTCCATTAAGATGCATTTGGAATATACGTTTTTATAGACTGAGGGTCTAGAGCAAAATATAGACTGGACGTTACAAAAATGGGTTACCTCTCACCCTAGATTTTTACAACTGAATTTAGCATGGCACAAGACTAGTACACTCTCATAAGCATTATAGTTTAAATCAAAGTCTCAGTTTTTAATGTGTAGCACTTAAAGAAGGCCAGTTTTCAAGTAGTCATTGAGAATCAACAAGAGGTAATAGATATCACTTAATATGGAATGCTATCACATAATTATAGCAACATTGATTGAAGCTTGGCTGAGGTAGTAGAGAATGACATGCTTTGGAATTTGACCCCTTAAGGTTCATGTTACCACAATATCCTTATAAGGCCAAAACAGCTGACTCACCAGTCTGAACTTGATGCAAAATTTCTAATATATGAGACATACTTTTCATTTTAATTCATACAAGATACAATGTTAAATATTTCATGTGAGAACCTGACATGTAAGGTTCCTTGTAAAAGTACAGGTTAAGGTGAAGAGCGATGCCTTTGGTTACATTTTTAATAGAATATTGAAAATATTCCATTTGAGTGCAATCTGCATAATTTTAGGTTTTTTTTAAATAGTTTAGATACATTCATTTATTCTTGATTAATGGATGGAAATCTGAAAAAGAATATGTTTTACTTTATGGCATGTATTATTAATAATTTATTACTTCACTCACAAATCTTTCATTTGAGAAAGCAGTGAAAAATATTCAGGGATAATAATTTTTCAAATCACAGGCATACTAATGCCAGGTAGCTACAGCATGCTATAAGGGACAATCTTGCTGAATTTGACAGGAGAAATTAGCGTGCTGACAAGCATAGTTATGTAAAACTACATTTTTTCTATGAATTTAGAATGAGCTCTTTTCCCTGGGATTATCTAGATAACTGTATCTAGGTAAAATGCCTTCTATTTATGCTTTATCCTCAAGTATTCTCACAGACTTTCCAATGTTTCTAATCTTTTTAACATGGTTGTACTTCTATGACTTGACCAAGCACACAAAATGGAAAATAGCACATTTGGTACTCTTAGATACCTTAATAAACACAGGACCTCTACAATGAAAAGACTATGTCGAATTCCATTACTGAGACATAGACTCTTAACTAGTCATGTGTGTGAAAACCCTTCTCAGTGTGTTGCCAAATACTTTTCAAAGCATATGTTTTATTGTTGCAATTGAGAACACATAAATTTTACGGCAAAGTTTGTCAGAAGGAATACTGATTTGAGCAGTTGGGAGATGCAATGTAAGAAGAAAGAGGTATAAAAAATCAGCATACCCTTAGACATCAATCTTGCATTCAATAAAATACTAGAGAAATTTGCTGAAGGCTATATAAAAGGGTAAAACCATTTGAAAAAACACCTGTAATAATTTAAGTAAACAGAAAAGAAATTAAACAGTGTAATAAATGTGGATTACTTTGTCTTAGTCTGCATAGTATTGCTATAAAGAAATACCTGAGGCTTGAGTAATTCATAAAGAAAAAAGGTATGGAGAAACGCAGAGCAACATGGCCAAAAACAAGGCTCCACTGATCATCCCTTCAAAAAGGACACAAATTTAACAACTATCTACACACAAAAAGAAGCATCTTCATAAGAACCACAGAACAGGTGAGCACATAAAGTACCTGGTTTTAACTTCATATCACTGAAAGAGGCACGGAGAAGAGTAGATAAGAAGTTCTAAATCACAAACGTCACCACCCTCCCATCCTGCAACAGCTGCATGGTGCAGAGAATCTCTGTGCTTTGCAGACTGAGAGTGCAGCAAATGTGAGATACTGCTTTGAACTCAGTGCTGCCTTATCAGAGCAGAGAGCAAACCCCAGCTGTACTCATCTAATGCCAAAACATGGCTGGAATATTTAAACTGACCCTACCCTGAGAATAATTTTCCATTTGAAGTAGTTGACACTTGAAATTTGACAAGCCTCACCACCTCGAGCTAAGCTGCTGTGGGGCCCTATGTGAATTTGAAGGGCAGTCTAGGCCACAAGGACTGCAAGTCCTAGGTGAGTCCTAGTGCTGAACTGGGCTCAGAGCCATCAGATTTGGGGAGCGAGTGAGCTACTGAGATACCAGCTGGGGTTGCTAACAGAGTACTTGTGTCATCCATCCCCTAACCCGTGAAGTGCAGTTCGTGGCTTCAAAAGAAACCCCTTTATTTTGCTTGAGGAGAGGAGAGGAGAGAGAAGGGTAAGAGGACTTTTTATTGCCTCTTGAATACCAGCTAAGCAACAATAAAATAGGGAAACAGTCAGTGTTGTGAGGCCCCATTTTCAGGTGCTAGATGCTAGACAACGTTTCTAGACACACCCTGGTCAATTACCAGGATCAATTACCAGATCAATTACCTGGTAGAAGTTTTCCAGAAGGAAACCCACTACCTTAAGGGGAAGGACCCATCAGCTGCTGACTAAAGAGTTCATGGGCACTGAATAACAAGCAGTGATACCCAGGTTACCCAGGTGGTACATGCTATGGTCCTTGGGTAAGACTTTGAGATTTCCTTACTTCTGGTGAGTCCTCGCTTCTGCTACAGCACATTCCCAGCTATAGTGGCTATTGGAAGAGACTTCATCTGCTTGAAAACAAAACATAGGGGAAAGTAAAGAAAATTTTGTCTCACACCTTAGATTTCAGCTAGGCCACAAAGGGATAGCACACTAAGAGAGGTCTTTGGGTCCCTGATTTCAGGACTTGACTCTTGGATAGCATCACAAAGCCTGCTCTGGGCCAGAGGGGAGCCCACTTCCCTGAAAGGTGAGTCATAGGCCAGGCAACATTCACCTCAATCTTGCTGAATAGCCCTTGGGCTTAAAGCGAATATTGGTGGTAGCCTGGCAGTAATCCCTATAGGCCTGTGGTGGAGATAAATACTGGGTGAGGCTCCCCTGCCTGTGGAAAGGAGAGGGAAGGGAGAAAAGCACTGTATCTTGTGGTTTGAGTGCCAGCTCAGTCACTGTGCAATAGAACACCATGTAGATTTCCAAGGTTTTTTTTTTTTTTTTTTTTAAAACTATATCTCCTGGTTTCCAAATGTCATCTCTGGAACCACCATGGCATTGGGAAATTCACTGCCCTGAAGATAACAGTACAAGTCTGGTGGCTTCACCAGCTGCTGATTGTAGAGCCTTGAGTGAACGCAGGCAGTAGCCAGGTCATGGTTATAGCAGGCCTTGGGCAAGACCCAGTGCAGTGCTGTGTTGGCTTTGGGTCTAACCCAGCACAGTCTCAGTTGTGGTGCCCATAGGGGTGCTTGTAACACTCCACCACCAGATCCAGGTAGCTCAGAATGGAAAGAGAGAGAGAGAGAGAGAGAGAGAGAGAGAGAGAGAGAGAGAGAGAGAGAGATCATTTATTTGGGAGAATATAAGGGAAGAGAACAAGAGTCTCTGCCTCATAATCCAGATAATTCTTAAGAATTTTATCTAAGACCTTCAGGTGGTACTTCAGTAAGTCTGCAAGAACCATAGCTTTACTGGATTTGGGGTTCCCCCTAATGCGCATACAACTAAGATTACAACACTCAAGTCTTTTTGAATATGTTGAGAGCTTTCCCAACAATGTCAGGTACAACTAAGCACAGAGTATGAAGATGAAAATAAATACCTATCTCTTAAATAGCCAGACACAGATAAATATACAGAAGCATCCAGATTATTCAGGACCATATGACCTCACAAAATAAATTAAATGAGGCAGCAGCAATATATTCGGGGAAAACAGAAATATGTGACCTTTCAGACAGAGAATTCAAAATAGCTGTTTTGAGAGAACACAAAGTAGAGACAACACAAAGTAGAGAACACAACATAACAGAAGGCACAACTGCAGAATTCTATCAGATAAATTTAAAAAGTTGACTAAAATAATTGCAAAGAATCAGGCATAAATTCTGGAGGAGTTAAATAATGCAATTGACATAATGAAGAATGCATCAGAGTCTTCAATAGCAGAACTGATCAAGAAGAAGAAAAAATTAGTGACCTTGAAGACAAGCTATTTGAAAATACACATTCAGAGGAGAAAAAACAAAAATGAATAAAAAACAATGAAGCACACCAACAGGATCTAGAAAATAGCCTCAAAAGGGTAAATATAAAAGTTACTGGACTTAAAGAGGAGGTAGAAAAAGGATAGTGATAGAAAATTTTTCCAAAGGGATAATAAAATACAACATCCCAAATGTAGAGAAATATATCAATATCCAAGTACAAGAAGGTTATACAACACCAAGCAGATTTAACCCAAAGAAGACTACCACAAAACTTTTAATACTCTTAATTCCTAAAGGTCAGGGAACAAAAGGTCTTAAAGCAGCCAGAGAAAAGCAACAAATAACATACAATGGAACTCCAATACATCTGCAAGTACGCTTTACAGTAGAAACCTTACAGGCCAGAAAAGAGTGGCATGAAACATTTAAAGTGCTGAAGGAAAAAAAACTTATCCCCTAGAATAGTATATCTGGTGAAATATCCTTCAAACATGAAAAAGAAATAATAATTTTCCCAGAGAAATACAAGATGAGGAATTTAATCAATACGAGACCCATATTACAAGAAATACTCAGGGGAGTACTTCAATCAAAAAGAATGAAAAACATTAATGAGCAATAAATAACCATCTGATGGCACAAAACTTACTGGTAGTATCAACTACATAGAAAAACATATAATATTGTAACACTGTAACTACTGTAACTGTGGTGTGTAAACTGCTCTTATTCTATGTAGAAAGACTAAATAAAGAACCAAACAAAAATACCTAAAGCAACTTTTCAAGACATAGTCAATACAATAAAATATAAATAGAAAATACAAAAATTTAAAAGATGAAGGAAAAAGTTAAGGCAAGTTTTAATTAGTTATTGTTTTGCTTTTTGTTTGTTTCTCTATACAAATATTAAGTTGTTTTTAGGTTAAAATAATGGGCTATAAGACAGTATTTGCAAGTTTCGTGGTAACCTCAAACCAAAAACATACAATGAATACACAAATAATGAAAAGCAAGAAACTAAATTATATCACCAGAGGAAATCATCTTCACTAGAGGAAGACAGAAAAGAATAAAAGGAGGAAAGATAGACCACAAAACAACCAGAAAATAAATAACAAAGTGGCAGGAGTAAGTCTTTACTTATCAATAATAATATTGAATGTAAATGGACTAAACACTCTAATCAAAAGATATAGACTGGCTGAACGGATGAAGAAACAAGATCCATTTATCTGTTGGGTAAATGGAACACATTTCACCTATATAGACACACATAATCTGAAAATTAAAAAATGGAAAATTGTATTTCATGCCAATGCAAACCCAAAAAAAGCAGGAGTTGCTATACTTACATCAGAAAAAAAAATAGATTTCAAGACAAAAACTATAAGAATAGACAAAGAAAGTCACTATATAACGATAAAGAGGTCAATTTGTTAAGAGGATGTAACAATTTTAAATATATAGTCACCCAACACGGGAACACCCAGATACACAGAAAATATTATTAGAGCTAAAGAAAGACATAGGCTCCAGTACAACAATAGCTGTTGTACTTCAACACCCCCACTTTTATCACTGGACAGATCTTCTAGGCAGAAAATCAATAAAGAAATATCAGAATAAATCTGTACTATAGAACAAATGGATATAATAAATGTTTACAAGGCATTTTACCTAACAGCTGCAGAATACACATTTTTTTTCTTCAACATATGGATGACTCTCAAGGATAAACAATATGTTAGGTCACAAAACAAGTCTTAAAACATTTTAAAAAATTGAAATAATATCAAGCATCTTCTCTGGCAACAATGGGATAAAACTAGAAATTAATAACAAGAGAAATTTTTGAAACTATACCAATACATGAAATTTAAACAATGTGCTCCTAAATGACCAGCAGTTCAATGAAAAAAGAAAACTAAAAAATTCTTGAAACAAATTGGAAACAATCGGAAAATCTCAAAGAAAGGAACAAATTGCTAGATACATACAACTTACCAAGATTTAACCAGAAAGAAATCCAAAACCTGAACAGTCCATTAACAAATAATGAGATCAAATCCATAATGAAATGTCTCACAGTAAAGAAAAGCCCAAGGACTGATAGTGTTACTACTGAATTCTAACAAAAATATAAAGAAAAACTCATATTGATTCTGTTCAAACTATTTAAAAAAATAGATAGCAAGGCCAAACTTATTCTATGAGGCCAATATTACCCTGATACCAAAACTATAAAAATACACATTAATTAGAGAAAACTGCTGGGCAATATTTCTGATGAATATTGTTGCAAAATTTCTTAATGAAATACTAGCAAACTGAATTCAATAATACCTAAGAAAAATTATTCATCATGACCAAGTGGGATTTATCCCTGGGGTGCAAGAATGTTTCAACATATGCAAATCAACCAATATGATCCATCATACCAACAGAATAAAGGAAAAAATTATATGATTATTTCAATTGATGTGGAAAAAGCATTTGATAAAATTCAACATATATTCATAATAAAAGCCTTCAAACAGAAGAAATTGAAGGAACATACTTCAGCATAATACCATTACGACAGTGCCACAGCTAGTATAATCCTGAATGGGTAAAAACTGAAAGCCTTTTCTGTAAGATCTGGAACACAACAAGGATGTACACTGCCACCATTGTTATTGAAGATAGTACTAGAAGTCCCAGCTAGAGCAGTCAGACAAGAGAAAGATATAAAGGGCAAATTTAAAGGAAAGAGTCAAAATATCCTTATTTGCAAATTATATGATCTTGTATTTGGAAAAATCTAAAGACTCCACAAAGAAACTATTAGAAGTAATAAACAAATTCAGTAAAGTTACAGGATACAAAATCAATGTAGAAAAATGAGCAACATTTCTATATGCCAGTAGTTAACAATGTGTAAAAAAACAAAACAAAACAAGAAATCCCATTTACAATAGTCACACATAAAATTAAATACCTAGAAATTAACCAAAGAAGTGAAAGATCCCTATACCAAAAACTATAAAACACTGATAAAAAAATTTAAGAGGACACCACAAAATGGAAAATTATTCCATGTTCATAGATTGGAAGAATCAATATTGTTAAAATGTACACACTACCCAAAGCAATCTGCAGATTCAATAGAGCCTGTATGAAAATACAAATTACATTTTTCACAGAACTAACAAAAACTAATTCGAAAATGTATATGAAGTCACGAAAGACCCAGGATAGCCAAAGGTATGTTGAGCAAAATGAACAAAAATGGAATAATCACATCATCTGATGTCAAATTATAATACAGAACTATAGTAACTAGAATAGCATGGTGCTGGAACTTAGACCAGACACTTAGACCAATGAAACAGACAGAAATCCACACACCTACAATAAAACCATTTTTGATAATGATAGCAAGAACATATGCTGGGGGAAAGATAGTCCTTCAATAAATAATGGTGGGAAAACTAGATATCCATTTGCAGAATAATAAAACTAGTTAACTGTCTCTCACAATGATATGGTTTGGTTGTGTCTTCACCCAAAATCTCATCTTAAATTTAATCCCCGTAATCCCCTTAATCACCAAGTGTGAAGGGCAGGATCAGGTGGAGATCATTAGATCATGGAGAAGGTTTTCCGCATGCTGTTCTCATGATAGAGTCTCACGAGGTCTGATGGTTTTATAAGCACCTGGCATTTCCCTTGCTTGCACTCACTCCATCCTGCTGCCCTGTAAAGAAGGTGCCTGCTTCTCCTTTGCCTTCCACCATGATTGTAAATTTCCTGAGGCCTCCCCGGCCATGTGGAACTGAGTCAATTAAACTTCTTCCCTTTATAAATTACCCAGTCCCCGGTATTTCTTCATAGCAGCATGAGAATGGAATACTACACACCATATACAAAATCAAACCAAACTGAATTAAAGACTTAAATCTATGATCTCAAACTATGTAACTGGTACAAGAAAACTATCAGGAAAATTTCCAGGACATTGTTTAAGGCAAACATTTCTTCAGTAATACTCTACAAGCACAGACAACCAAAGGAAAAATAGACAAGTGGCATCACAACAAGTTAAAAAGCTTCTACACAGTAAAGGATAGAATCAGCAAAGTAAAGAGACAACCCCTAGAATGTGAGAAAATATTTGCAAACTACCCATTTACAACAGGTTACTAACTGGAATATCTAAGGAGCTCAAACAACTCTATGTGAAATACTCTAATAATCAGATCAAAAAATGGGCAAAAGATTTGACTAAAAGAAGACATACAAATCACAAGCAGGCACATGAAAAGGTGCTCAGCATCACTGATTATCAAGGCTGGTTCAACATATGCAAATCAATAAACATAATCCATCACACAAACAGAACCAAAGACAAAAACCACATGATTATCTCAATAGACTCAGAAAAGGCCTTTGACAAAATTCAACAGCCCTTCATGCCAAAAACTCTCAATAAACTAGGTATTGATGGACATATCTCAAAATAATAAGAGCTATTTATTACAAACCCACAGCCAATATCATACTGAATGGGCAAAAACTGGAAGCATTCCCTTTGAAAACTGGCACAAGACAGGGATGCCTTCTCTCACCACTTTTCTTTTCTTTTTTTTTTTTTTGAGACGGAGTCTGTCTCTGTCGCCCAGGCTGGAGTGCAGTGGCCGGATCTCAGCTCACTGCAATCTCCACCTCCCGGGTTCACGCCATTCTCCTGCCTCAGCCTCCCGAGTAGCTGGGACTACAGGCGTCTGCCACCTCGCCCGGCCAGTTTCTTGTATTTTTTAGTAGAGATGGGGTTTCACCATGTTAGCCAGGATGGTCTCGATCTCCTGACCTCGTGATCTGCCCGTCTTTGCCTCCCAAAGTGCTGGGATTACAGGCTTGAGCCTCCGCGCCCGGCCAATTTCATTTTTCTTGCAAAGAAATAATCAGATTACTTAAAAGACTAAAGAGAGAAAGACACAAGTAAATGAAGCTCTGTTAAGTTTTATTACAGACACATGTGTACAGTGTTTGCCAATCACACAATAAGCAATGAATCTTAAGGCAAAATAAGTTTTCATATCTTTGGAATAGATAAAAGAAAATTCACTTCAATACAGGATATTATAAGCCATTCATGTGTAGTTTGGGATTATTGTTAAAACATCTTGTCATGCACTATCACCATTGAATTGTGTCATAATCTATTTGAGAGAATATTTTTTCTTAAAAGTATATAAGATAATACATCTTAGAATAAATGCCATATTACATTTGATGAAGTAAGTTATATGTGAATGCTATTTTTAAAATCTAAACACTGTAAGATGTAAAATGAAAGGAAAGCCTCCAGTTTCTTTTCCTTTCTTGTTTGTAAGTTTTTCTTACTAATAGTTTTCAAGAGACTATTTTTTTCTTCAACATTTCATTTTGTAAATTTTCAGTTCTACAGGACAAGTGACACATACTACAGCGAGAGCACTCCTATAATTTTTATCTATGTACACACTCATACACACACACAAACACACACACACGGACACATTTGTGAGAGGAGAGAAATCATTTGAAATTATGTTGCAGATATCTTAAAACTCTACTAATATTCAACATGTATCTCCTAAGATAAAGACGCACAAAACACCATTACTACACCCAAAATACTGAAACAATAATCACATTTAAAATACAATATGTGTTAAAATGTCTTCAAATTCACAAAAGTATTCTATAGAGCTGCCCTCCACCCATTAAAAGGAAATAGTACTGAACACTTGTTAACGATGGCAAGACATATTTAATTTGAGCCACTGCAGTAGGGGGAAGAGATTCAGTACAAAACTGAGCTCAGCTTCAAATACAGCAAGGGAAGCTGGGGATTAATAGCCAAAGGGCAAGGTGAATAGAAAATTACTAAAAAGAATTTGATTAGATATCAAGGGTAGGGAAAGAGGAACTTGATTAGATATTGTGGCAAAAAAAACCCAAACTGTTTTTCCTCTGCTCTCTCAGCACAACAATAAACACAGAAGACTTCTGTGACCAAATATTGGTGGGGTGGGGGGTGGTTCTTCCTATTTCAAGCAAGCCATCAGTTCTGCAACAGACACCAACTGAGTGTCCTTCAATTCAATTCTTATACTATTTATCTGGAAACAGCATCAGGTTCCACAGGTTGATTGCTCCATCCCAAGACTGTCCCACACTTCAGATACCAGCAGCAAGTCAGGTCTCTGGAACTTCTGACTCATCAGCATCAAGTCGATGGTCCCACGATCTCCTCTTTGGGTTTGATTAATTTGCTAGAGTAGCTCACCGAACTCAGGGAAATACCTATGCTTGCCATTTTATTATAAAGGATATTACAAAGGATAGACACAAAGAGACGCATAGGGAAAGATATAGTGGATAGTGGCATTGAGCCTCTGTGCCCTCCCCAGGTGCACCATCCCCCAGGAATCTCCATGTGTTCAGCTATCTGGGAGCTCTGCTAACCCTGTCCTCTTGGGCCTTATTATAGAGACTTCATTGGATAGGCATGAGTGACAACCAAGCAGAAATGTAATTAGGCAAAAAGGGTTTGATCTAATATGAATAGACTTGAGTGGGGAAGCCCAGCAAGGTCTGTCTTCTGAGATTCCTCTGGTCTCTCCATGCGACATTTCTTCTTCCAGGGTATGAAGCAGGACCCTCTCTGGAATAATGGTCTTATGACTTAACTCACAGTCATGGATTTGTCATTTATTTATTATTTAGCCACATAATACTGACCCCTTTGCCATCAATAGTTACTTCACTATTGTCTACTTAATTTTCTTAGGAACCTCTGGCACCCATTCTGTAAGTTTTAATGTGTTATTTTTGTTGGTCTTACCAGTAGGTATCAATGGACTCATTTCATCATCAAGTGGTTTTTATATGATTTACTGAATGAAATTTCAAGGAGTAAAGCTATATAGTTATTTTACCAAAAATGACAATCAAATTGACAGTTGAGTTTGGCAATGGCAACTATGTCATTATTGCCATCTGTCCATGGGCAATCGCAAGACATCATTAGAATGTAAGACACATTCTACTTCAAATGAGTTATAATATGAAAAATAATTATACATCTTAAAATAGATGTAATATTCTATATTACTCTGTGTTTATTATTAGGTATTAAACCCATTTGACACTACTTCTATATGTGGTAAGACTTAGGGATCTTGCTACATATGTGTTCCAATGAACAGTAGCATATTTTAAAAGATCCTTACATGAAACTTCTTTTTTCCCCTGAAGGTGGAAAGCAACTGAAAGTTATATACAAGATATAGACAATTACTGATGAAAATGTTAGCTTTATTACCAATGCAGATAAGAGAAAAACTACAGATCTTTGGTCAAAAGATCTTCAGAGTAATCTCTACATACCACTTTCCTCTCCTCCTAAGTATAGACCAGAACTATAAAAAAAATTATATAAAGATAGAAATGCCCCATAATTCCAGTCTCCAATGTGATAGCCACTAGCCATATGTGGCTAGGGAGTGCAGAAAAAGGTCTAGTGTAAATGTGGAATTGAATTTTTTAGTTTATTTAATTTTACCTGGTTTAAAAATAAATAGGCACATTTGCCAAATGACTATTATATTGAGCAGTGCAGGTCTAGAATATGCCATGAGTTCTATGCAATTAATAACCATGGACCAATGGATACCATCTACCATTAGGGGACCTTCTTGTCTTAGGAGAAGAATGAATAAGCAATAGATTGAGAATAAATTTATTTATATATCTGAAGGTTGACTGCATGGAATATATCCTATGGAAATTTGAGGTTATAGAAATATATGAATTCCCTTGTTACACATAGCCATGAGTGCTGACACAATATATTAAATAACTCATTAGGCCTCAAATAGCAGTAGTATGAATAACATCTAGCATATAGTTTTCTATTGCTACCTAACTATATTACCAACACTTAGTGACTTAAAACAACACATATTTGTTATCTCTCAGTTATTGCGGGTGGAGGTTCTTGTCATGGCTTTACTGGGTGTTCTGCAAGGCTGCAATCATGGTGTTGACCAGGACTGAGTTCTCATCTGAAAGCTCACCTGGGAAAGAATCTGATTTCAAGCTAATATGGTTTTCGACACTATTCAGTTTCTTGCAGGCTGTTAGATTAAGAGCTTCAATTTCTTTCTGACTTTCAGCCAGAGGATGCTTTCAGTTTATTCCCATGTGGCTTTCTCCATAGGGCAGCTCACAACATGGCAGCCTTCTTCTTAAAAGCCAGCAAGGGAGAGAGTGACTCTGATGCATGTTCAAGATTGATGATCACTGCATTTTCCCCATTGTATTGAAATGCTAACCGTGTCATATATGTGTAAGAGATTGCTAGTTATCTATCAAGATCTGTTCTCCCGTTCTTTTATAGTTTGATATCCTCCACTTGTCAGCAAGGCACATGACTACCTAAAAATAAATATTTTATTTCGGGCTGATTTTGCACTACATGTGGCTGAGTCAAATTCTAGGTGAGTATGTAGACTTCTCTGAAAGTGACCTTAAAAGGATGGGGCTTTGCCCTTATTTTTCCTTTTTTTCTTTCTTGCAGACTGTGATCCAGGAGGGATGAATGAAACAGAAGCAGCTGCCTTGGATCATGAATGACTTTGAGAAATGAGACCACACAATACGAAAACAATGACATAGAAGGAGTCAATATCACTGACATAGTAGCATTGCATATCAGCCTTAATTTTTTTTTCTCCAGATGAATGAGGAAAGTAACATTTCCTTTTTAAAGCCACTGGTATTTTGGGTCTCTTGCAGTAAAGCTTAATCTTAACATTAGATATGTACTTGGATCTATTTCCCTCTAATCTTTAACTTTCAAAGTTCTATTTTTCTATTTCTGTCTCAGAGTCATATCATATCACATGGACTATATTTGTAAAGTAAATTTTTACATCTGGTGAGGCAATTCTCTCTCCTTTTTAATCTTATTTGTAAGACAATATTTACTTGAAATTTAAAGTAATTTTTTGTCTTTCACCCACTTTTTGATGGAGTTGTTTGCTTTTTTCTTGTAAATTTGTTTAAGTACCTTGTAGATTCTGGATATTAGACCTTGGTCAGATGAATAGATTGCGAAAGATTTCTCCCATTCTGTAGGTTGCCTGTTGACTCTGATGGTAGTTTCTTTTGGTGAGCAGAAGCTCTTTAGTTTAATTAGATCCCATTTGTCAATTTTCAGTTTTGTTACAATTGCTTTTGGTGTTTTAGTCATGAAGTATTTGCCCATGTGGCCAACAAACATGAAAAAAACCTCATCATCACTGGTCATTGGAAAAATGCAAATTGAAACCACAATGAGATACCATCTCATGCCAGTTAGAATGGTGATCATTAAAATATTAGGAAACAGCAAATATTGGCAAGGATGTGGAGAAATAGGAATGTTTTCACATTGTTGGTGGGAGTGTAAATTAGTTCAACCATTGTGGAAGACAGTGTGGCAATTCCTCAAGGATCTAGATTCAGAAATACTATTTGATCCAGCAATCCCATTACTGGGTATATACCCAAAGGATTATAAATCATTCTACTATAAAGACCCATGCACACGTATGTTCATTTCAGCACTGTTTACAATAGCAAAGACATGGAACTAACCCAAATGCCCACCAATGATAGACTAGATAAAGAAAATGTGGCACATATACACCACAGAATACTATGCAGCTGTAAAAAAGAATGAGTTCATGTCCTTTGCAGGGACATAGATGGAGCTGGAAACCATCATCCTCAGCAAACTAACACAGGAACAGAAAACCAAACACCACATGTTCTCACTCATAAGTGGTAGGTGAACAATGAGAACCCACGGACACAGGGAGGAGAACATCACACACCATGGCCTGTCAGTGGGTGGGGGGAAAGTGGAGAGAGAGTATTAGGACAAATACCTAGTGCACGGGGCTTAAAACCTAAATGACGGGTTGATAGGTGCAGAAAACCACCATGGCACATGTATACCTATGTACCAAATATGCACATTGAGCACATGTATCCCAGAACTTAAAGTAAAATAAAAAGAAAAAAAATAATAGTAATATTTTTATGAAGATTCCCAAAATAATAACTCCATTGAGTTCATTACTGGATGCAGTAAAGAAATGTATTACATTACAAGGTCTTCATATTTTGATGATATTATGTCTTCTCATCTGAGACCATGGCTTGTTCTTCCATTTAGACAGATTTGTTTTTATGTTTTCTATTAAATTTTATAGATTCATGTAGATTTTGTCCCATTTTTTTTTTTTTTGAAATTTATTACAAAGTATTTGATGGTGGTGTTATTAGTGTGAATGAGATATTTTTCTTTTCTGTTTTTAGTAGGGTAGTATACAAATATATATATATATTGATTTTTATGATAAAAATTCGATCACAAAAAATTAATAATTGTACCATCAAATTGTCTTAATTCTAATACCAGAAAGAAGTGTCTTTTGAATTACTAGAATACTTTTATTTTTGAGTTTTTAAAAATTTTTTCAACAAAATTCAACAAGCTGAATTTTTCATTTGCTTATTGCATTGCATTAGCTAAAATCTCCAAAAAACATTGTTGACTAATACTGAGGATGGCAGCTATCAATCTTTTTCTGACAGCAATGAAAACTTGTATTTCATTATAAACTATGTTGGCTCCTAGTTTTGTTGCAAAATGTGTTTATCAATTTTCGCAATTCCTTTTAATTTCTACCTATCTAAATTTTTATTTGAGTTGAATGTTTATTTCGACATCTATTGATGCAATCATATATTTTGCCTTAAATTTATTAATAGAGTGAATTCTTTAGACGGATTTTCTTTTAAAAAAAAATCAAATTTTGCATTTAAGAAGTAAAACCTATCCAGACATCATGGTATTACTCTCATTTATTCCTCAATTTGATTGACCAAGATTTGTTTTAAATGTTTTCACTTACGTTTTTAATTACATTTGCTACCATTTTCTCATTTTGTACTACTGTTTTTAGTTTTAAGCAGAAAGATTTTGTTAGTTTCGTATGATGAATTACGGAGATTTTTAATAGTTTTTTACAGATGGAATGAGTTTGGATAATATGGAAGTTTTCTTAGAAGAAAACACAAGGAAAAAGCCTCTTGACATTGGCCTTATCAATGATTTCTTGGATATAATACCCAAAACACAGGAAACAAAAGCATAGACAAAGGAAAGTACATTAAACTTAACAGCTTCTGCACAGCAGAAGAAACAGCCAGCAAAATAAAAATAATAATAATAATAAAAAAGCACCTATGGCATGCGAGGAAATATTTGCAAGCCATGAACCTGATAAAGGCTTAATATCCAAAATATATAAGAAACTCCTACAACTTAGTAGTAGACGTAAAACCAATAAACTTATTTAAAAATTAGTAAGACATCTGAATAAACATTTCTCCAAAAAAGACATAGAAATGGACAACAAGTATATGAGATTGTGCTCAACAGGAAAATGCAAACCAAAACCATAAAAAAAAAAAAAATCAACTCACATCTCCCAGGTTGGCTATTATTAAATATAAAATAAGGAAAATAAAATGAATGTTGATGAGTATGTAGAGAGAACAAACCCTTGTACACTATTGGTGTGAATGTAAATTGGTATAGCTACTATGAAGGATTCTCAAAAAATTAAAAATAGAACTACCATATGATCCATCAATACTACTTCTGAATATATTACCCTAAAGAATTGAAATCAGAGTTTCACAGAAATATCTGCACTCTTATACTTATTTCAGCATTATTTATAATGATCAAAACATGGAAACTACCTAAATGTCCATCAACACATGAATGGATAAGGAAAATGTGACCTATACATAAAATGGAATATTATTCAGCCTTAAAAAAGAAGGAAACCTTACCATTTACTACAACGTAAATAAACTTGGAGGATATCATGCTATGTGAAATAAGACAGACACAGAAGAACAAATACTGTATTAGTTCATTTATACGAGTTATCTAAAACAGGCAAATTCATAGAGGCTAAAAATAGAATGGTGGTTACCAGGGGCTGGGGTATAGTGAGGATAAGGGACATGTTGGTCAAAGAGTACATGCTTTCAGTTAGGCTATATGAATAAGTCCTAGAGATCTATACAGAATAGCACATGTAGTTACCAATATTGTATTGTATAATTAAAAATTGGTGAAAATAGTAGATCTTATGTTAAATATTCTTATCACAAAAAAGAGGGGTAATTTTATAGGTTTCGACTAAGTTTATGACATTGTTTATCGTGATAATTTTATAGGCATATACTTATCTTCAAACCTACCAGGATGTATACATAAAATATGTACAGCGTTTTTTGTACATGAACCAAATCCGAATAAAAAGTAAGAGTTTTATGGTTTTATGTGCCCAAACTGTTATATGTAATCAAATAGCAAAATAATCTAAGCCTGATCTGTTTTTAAATAAATTGATTTTAAATAGCCTTTGCTCTCTCTTCTGAGATCACTTTAATGTCTAGATATTTTACCATTTCCTCAGTCAGTTTTGGTAATTATATTTGCAGTGAAATAAATTACTTTTTCCAGATTTTAGATCCATATTAATTTTTTAAAATTTTAATTAACACATAATTGTACATATTTATGAGATGCAGTGCAATATTTTGATACATACAATCTATAATGATTACATCAGGGGAATTAGCCTATCCATCACCTCAAACATTTATTATTTCCTTGTGTTGGGAATGTGATGATTCTTTTATTCTAGCTATTTTAAAATATATGATAAATTGGCCAGGTGCTGTGGCTCATGCCTGTAATCCCAGCACTTTGGGAGGCCGAAGCAGGCGGATCACAAGGTCAGGAGATAGAGACCTTCCTGGCTAACATGGTGAAACCCTGTCTCTACTAAAAATACAAAAAATTTAGCCAAGCTTGTTGGCACGCATCTGTAGTCCCAGCTATTCAGGAGGCTGAGGCAGGAGAATCGCTTCAACCTGGGAGGTGGAGGTTGCAGTGAGCTGAGATCATGCCACTGCGCTCCAGCCTGGGAAACAGAGCAAGACTCCATCTCAAAGAAAAAAACTGCTGGGTCTGACCCGCAGACCTTGGCCGAGCAATGGATGAACAAATGCACTCAGACACAGATATCCAGTGAAAGAGTGGGCTAGGGGACCCGACCACTTACAGACCCCAAAGAGGGTGCTGTAAAGAGTCAGCAGCTAGGCCCTGACCAGCTGGTGCTGTGGGCATTTATTCAGTATAGATTTAATGACAAAGGCCTTGAGTCAACACACTTGTGGCTAATTGTGCGTGGACGATTCAAGGCCAGGTTTTTGGAGACATGAGTAAACAAGCTATTCGGATAAACTCCCCTGCATTCTTTTGTACCTACTTCTGACCCTTTGCCCCAGGATAAGAACCAGGGCTTTGGGCTCATTCTTCCCCAAAGCTTTGCAAGCCCCTCCCCTTCCTACAATTTCTCCCACCACCCTGGTAGATGTCCTACAAAATGCAGTAAATTATAATTAATTATAGTAACCCTATAGTACTATAGAGTTCTAGAACTTATTCCTCCTATCTAGCTGTAACTTGTATTTTCTTAACCAACATCTTTGTATTCCCCGCTCTTTCCCTTCCCAGAATCTGGTAACCACTATTGTACTTTCTACTTCAATGTGAGCAGCTTTTTTTACCTCCAACATATAAGACAGAATATGCAGTATTTATCTTTCTGTGCCTGGTTTATTTCACTTAACATAACATCCTCCAGTTCCATCCATGTTGCCACAAATGAAAGATTTAATTCTTATGGCTAAATAGTATTTCATTGTCTCTATATACCATATTTTATTTACTCATTCATCTGTTGATGGATAGGTTGATTCCAAATCTTGGCTATTGTGAAGGGTGCTGCAATAAACATGTAGTACATCTCTTCAATGCACTGTTTTCCTTCCTTTGGATACATACTCAGTAGTGGAATTGCTGGTTAATATGGTAGTTCCAGTTTTAGTTTTTTTGAGGAAACTCCATATTATTTTCCATATCAGGTGTACTACTTTACATTTCTACCGACAGTATGAAAGCATTCCCCTTTCTCCATATTATCATCAGTATTTGTTAGTTTTTGTCTTTGATAATAGCCATTCTAACTGTGGCAAGATAATATTTCCTTGCAGTTTTGATTTGCATTTCCTGAAAATTAAGAATGTTGAGCATTTTTTAATATACTTGTTGGTCATTTGTACATCTTCTTTTGAGAAATGTCTATTCAGATTATTTGTGTATTTCATAATTGAATTATTTGTATCTTTTGCTGTTGTGTTCTGTTTATATCCTGAACATTAATTAATCTCTTGTTAGATAAATATTTTGCAAATATCTTTTTTTCCATTCTTCAGGTTTTGCCTTCACTCTGTGGATTGTTTCCTTTGCTGTGCAGAAGTGTTTTAGTTTGATATAACCCCATTTGCCTGTTTTCCCTTTTGTTGCTTGTACTTCTGAGGTCTTACTCATACATTTTTTTTTCCAGACCAGTGTCCTAAAGCATTTTACCGATTTTTCCTCCTAGTTGTTTTATAGTTTTGATTCTTATGTTAAGTCTTGAATCCATTTTTAAAATGTTTTTAGAGATGAGAGGTGGGGTCTCACCCTGTTTCTCAGAATGCAGTTCGGTGACTAGCCAGCCACAGGTACAATCATAGAGCACTACAGCTTCAAGCTTCTAGGCTCAAGTGATTATCCTGCTTCAACCTCTTGAGTAGCTGGGACTACAAGCTTATGCTACTGCACCCAGCTTTTTAATCCATTTTGAGTCGATTTTTGTATGAGGTGAGAGACAGGAGTCTAGTTTCATTCTTCTGCGTATGGATTTCTTGTTTTCCCAGCACCGTTTATGAAAACGACTGTCCTTTCTGTAAGGTATGTTCTTGGTGCCTTGTCAAAAGTCAGCTGGCTGTCAACACATGGATTTATTTCTAGATTCTCTATTCTGTTCCATTGGTATATTTGTCTCTTTCTATATCAGTACCATTCTGGTTTTAGTTACTTCAGCTTTGTAGTATATTTTAAAGTCAATTTTGCTAATTTATATTTGAAATAAAATAATTTCCTCCAGATTTCAAAATTTCTTGAATAATGTTCCACATTTAAAATGCTTCAGTAACTTCAAAATCTGTGAGTATATAGTCTTTCTCATCCCTTATTTGACATGTTTTTAACTGTTTTTCTTACCTTACTCTTCAGTTTCCCATTTCATTCTTATTTTTCAAGAATTAACTTTTGTTTTCACTTGCCATTTCTTCAAATTTTAGAGAATTTAGTTTCAAAAACGTAGTGTGAGAGGTTTTCCTCAAAACAAGAACCATAACTGGTATAAATTATTTAATAACAAATATTTAGAGTGTCTGAAAATTATTCTAGAGGCATGCTGTAAATTTGAAAACAAAAACTTTTTTTTCAAGAAAATTTACTAAATCTTGGCAAGAACAGAACATGCTTGTGGCGTTTGAACTACAACCCACTCCCTCACCTCAATTCCAGCTTATAATAACAGGAGGCATACTTATGGTGGGGTCATCCAAGAACTCAGGGTTCTCTCTCCCTTAACTTCCAGTGTAGAGTTATAGTGTATTCCAGGGATCAGGAGGCCACCAGCATTTCTTTTTCTCTCAGCTCTGTGTTACATACAGATGCTCTATTCCAAACAATAGCATCTAAAAGTTCTGAGGCTCTCTTCTACTACCCAGTCACCACTCATAATATACAAGCTCTTCCCCAGGTGTGGAAGATGAAGGATGCAGGGACCCTTTTGTCTTCACTTCAAGTTACTCCTAAAGTGAGGATTTCACACTAAAGAAGGCAAACTGAGATAATCAGAAGCTACCACCTACCACCTTGATCAGGAAGCAGGTGTGCCTCTATGATAGTAACGAGTCACTGTCATCATAACAAGTTCTGGAGAAGTGGCTCAAAAATTTTACACAGGGAAGGAGGCAGCTTTTAAGAATAGAAAACTGTGAAGCTCATCCAAAGTTATAAGACTACATTGAGAACAGATTGTATAGAAAAGTTCAAGCCTAGGAGTAAGTTGAAAGTAATGGAAAGTTTGGTCATAAGCAATTAAGAGGAGACTTTTGGCTCCATGAGAGCAACAAGACAAACTGTAGACCATGTAGAACTTTACCAGACAACCAGAGAAAACGGTAGCTAATAAGACACCTCCTGGGATTATAAGAAACCTCAAAGACCATCTTCAAAAACTTACCTGTAAAGGGAACAGCACTTAATTTAATCAATCAGTGGAGCAATGTATGCCTTTGAGTATTGTTAAACCTAATAAAGGAATCAAATGGGAAGTTAAGGCTTACTTCCCAAATTTGATGGAAAACAATCTGGTGAACATTCAATTAAATGTTGCAAGGTAACATTGTCTTCTGAATGGTGTATCCCAAAGATTCACACCCACACACATAATAGTGAAACTGTTGAAAGCCCTATGCAAAGAGAAAATCTTGAAAGCAGCAAGAGAAAGAAAACTCATCATGTACAGGGGAAGCTCCAAATTAACAGCTTAATATTCACTGTATACATGAAATGGAATGATATATTTATAGTGCTAAAAGAAAAAAAATGCTATCAACCAGGAATTTTAAATCTTAGCAAAACTATATTATGAGAATAATGGCAAAGTAACAATATTTCCAGGTAAACAGAAACTGAAAGAAAACATTGCTGGCCAAGCACAGTGGCTCACACCTGTAATCCCAGAACTTTGGGAGGCCGAGGCAGGAGGATCACCTGAGGTCGGGAGTTTGAGACCAGCCTGACCAACATGGAGAAGCCCTGTCTCTACTAAAACCAAAAAATAGAAAATTACCCGGACGTGGCAGCACATGCCTGTAATTCCAGCTACTCAGTATTCTGAGACAGGAGAATCGCTTGAACCCAGGGGGCAGAGGTTGCAGTGAGCCAAGATCACGCCATCGCACTCCAGCCTGGACGATAAGAACAAAACTCCATCTAAAAAATAAATAAGTAAATAAATATATAAATGCTATTAGCAGACCCACCTAACAAAAAATACTTAAAAAAATTCTTCAGTCTGCAAGCAAGTGACTCCAGGAAGAAATGTGAATTAATTTTAAAGCATATAGAGTGCTGGTAAAGGTAACTATGCAGGTACTATAAAAGAAAGCATAATAGCATATTTCTCCTCCTTAATAGTTTTAAAAATCAATTGCATAAAAATGTATATAAATTATTGTTATGTCTACAATATATAGAAATTCAACATATTTTCCAATAGCAACACAAAGCAGGTGAGTAGGAGCAAAGTTGCATTGAATTAAGGGGAGAACACCAAAGTGGTAGCTCAGACCCACAGGAACAAATGAAGCAGAAATTTTGATAAGAATCTTGATATAATGAACTCTTTAAAGATGTATTCTATTCTCATCTCTCTTAAAAAACATAAAATCACATAAATTAAAAATTGTGACAACGTATTTTTGGAATCATAACATATATAGATGTAGTAACAATAATAGCACAAAATGTAGGGAAAATAATAGAGTTCTATAGGAATAACATTTCTACTTGTAACTTATTTTGTATAAATTTGAAGTAGATTTTCATAAGTTAGAATGAATAGTAAACTCTAGAGAAACTACTAAAAATACTCAAAAATATATTGAAAAAATCATTGAAGGAATTAAAATGTTACAATAGACAATATTTACAGAATGCCAAACAATGTAGTAAAAAAAAGAACAGAGCCACAAAAAAAGAGATGAGACATACAGAAAACATCAAGTTAAATGCCAGATATAAACCCAATTAGATCAATAAAATCAATGATTGTAAATTGATTAAAGAATCAAATACAATGGCAACAATAAGGTTTTTCATCCCCAAGGGGTCAGATTAGCAGTATTGTTAGCATGCCTCTCCCACTTGTAAAGACAAAATAGTGTGTAGAGGTTCAGGTTTTGAAATTTTTTCCAAGAACCAACACAAGAAATTAACAGAAAAACTGAACAAAACCACAGACTCTTTGAGAGAAGCAGCAGGCAGCAGCCTACAATATGAACCAGAATGAAAACCGTGAGTCTCCACTGCGTGAAATACGGAGAGACTGCTGCTATGACACACTCTCCCACAAAGTAGCTGGGCAATCCAGGCCATGGGGGAAGGCCGTAACTCTATCCAACACTGGAACTGATTTAGTGAACAGTGGGGAATATATGAGAAGCAGCATGCTCTGTTTGCACTCTCAGAATCCAGTGAGGATGGAGAGAAGTCATTTCTGTTCCTACCTCACAGAGAACCTCATGGAAGCCTGCCAGCTGGCTCAGGGTGCAGTCCAGAGACACTCCCAACAGAGATTTGCCATGTATTCTTGAGTGGGGATGAACACCATTGCCCAGAACCACAGGGTGAGCAGGAAGTGTGCTACAGCCATAGGGGCAGGAGTTCCGTGACCCTGGGTGCCCCTGCTTCATGGGCATATAGAGAGGGGCTGGCCTGAAAGCCACAGTTTCAGTCTTCCCAGGAAAAGGCTTATGGCCTGGGGCAGTTTTGAGTTCTGAGCTCAGCCTGCCTGGAATCCAGATAGCTGTTGTTGGCATAACACTCTGGATATGAGACCTGCCTTGCCAAGTGTGTGGTAGCTGAGTGGAGCTTACTGCCACCTGCTATACCCTGCTCTTCGTGCAGATTCTTCTGTGCAACAGAGGTAGTTGTGCTCCTCCCTAGAACATTACTCCAGCAGCCGGGGAACTGCCATCTAATCTCCATTAGGACAACTGTTTGTGGCTGCATGTCAGGAGCCAGAGGACAGCCCTCCTTGTCCCACCCCCAACCTGGCTTTGCGCTTTCACCACCCTGGTAGTGTAAAATGATGGATGGGATATTTGGGAGATCCATTGCCCTGCTTATTGCCTGAGGCACCAGAGTACCTCCCCTGGGTAACATAAGGCAAGAACACATTCTACTGCTCTCGCTGCAGGCGGTCCTCTTTTGTAAGTGCCACCTCCTGGCTGGAGGCCAACCAGCAAAGTCCATTACATCTGCAGGCACAGTAACACAGCAGTCAAGAAGAAGAAGACATTTGCATGACCTGAGCTATTTCCAATGCCTGCATCACCCTGGTGAACCAAGAGTTCTTGAGTCTATGCATGTGGATACTACTACTGCTGGCATTTGAGAAAGCCAACATACTACGGCTATTTATAATTAAGGAAATCTGAGAGTCTGCATCATTCACCTCCAACCTGCATCAGAGAGGGCACTTATAAACACTGCTGGGAGACTTGAGGACAGGTCACACCTCCAGATCCCTTGCAGATATTTCTCAGCACCAGCCTAGAGTGTGGCAGCCCAACTGGGTAGCTAGACTCAGAGAAACAACAGGATTCACAGTAGTCTTGCCCTCAGGGACTGCTAATCCTAGGGAATGGGGAGAATACCACATTAAGGGAGCACCCAGTTAGACAAAAGAAACCAGACCAAAGGCTTTGCATCTCTGAACTTTCCACGTGTGGGAAGTGTTCTTAAGCGGAGGCACAAGTGCAGTGCTGGGCTCATTCGGAAAAGACTGTGGTTTGGTTCCAACAGTCAAGCACCCATCATTCTTGTGTAGGATCTAGGAGGAGGAGACTTCTTCTCCCCCTTGCCTACCACTGCAGACACATCTCGGGTGTCTACCATGGGAACTTGGCATGGGCCCATCTGCAGGCAGCCTTTCTGGAACACTTCAGGGTGACTACATCCCCAAAGGAAAAGTGCCTTACAGATTCAGGCTTGCACTAGAGGTAAAGTCACAATCTCTCTCTTCATGGAACACCAGCATTCCTACACATAAATAGAGGTGCCTGCCTTATCTGAATAGCCAGAACACTGATCAGGAATACAACTGAGAGGCAAATTGTTTTTCTGAGGCCTGGAAGAAGAGCTATGGTAGCTTCCTCTCTTCCCCCGTTAAAATACCACATTGCATTTTATTGAGAATTTTCATAGCAACATCTCTAAAAGCCGGGACCTATTCCCACCTTTGGGGTATTTGCATTTACTCACCTGCTTTAGCCACTGCTGAGTTTTATCCTTGGGCAACTCTTATTGGCCTGAATCCTAAACTCTCCAACCCAGTGAAAAAAATATTGGGGAAAACGGTTAAAAATGCACACCACTGGGAATCAAGATAAGCTTCATTAGGCCTCTGCCACTTCAGCCAAACAGGAGACAGTAAACCTTCTCGTACACCCAGCATAACACTAACATAACCAACATCAGAGAAAACCATGACACAAAATTTATCTATAACCAAGGAACTCAAACTGAGACTTCTCCAGTGAAATCACCCAGAGTCAAAACTAGGTGACAATAAACTATCAACATTAATGTCACGTCCTCAAGGGGAAAAAATTAGAAAACCTAGTTGAATAAAAAATAAATTCAAAATAATGAAAAGAAAAGGTTTACCCAAATGAGAAGGTAACAAATAAGTATTTCTAGCAAGATGAAAAAACAAAGTTCTATATCATTCCTTCTCCCTAAATCGCAATAACTCTCCAGCAGTAGATCCAAATCAAAATAAAATCTTTGAAATACCAGATAAAAAATCAAAGTTTGGTTGCTAACTTACTCAAGAGGAACAAGAGAAAGGTTAAAACCAACATAAAGAATTTTTTAAAAAATTCAGCATCCAAATAAAAAAAATTTCTAAAGAGATAGCTACTTTGAAGAAAAATCAATCCAAACTTCTGGAAATAGAAGAAACATTTAGGAAAATACTAAATGCAATGGAAAGTTTTAACATTCAACTAGAACAAATAGAAGAAGAAATTTCAGAGTTCAAAGACAAGGCATTCAAATTAATGCAAACAGACAAAATTTTTTTAAAAAAGAAAACAAATTAACAACATCTGCAGGAAAAATGGGATGATGTAAAATGCCCAAATCTAAGAATTATAGGTGTTATTAGGGAAAAGAAAAAGCAAAATGTTTGACAAACCCATTTGAAGAAATAATTAAGAAAAACTTCCCTGGTCTTCCTAGAATTTTAGACATACAAATGTAAGAAGCTCAAACTCCTGTGAGATTTATTGAGAAAAGGACATCGCAAACTATCTTATCAGTTATCAGGCTATCTAAAATCCATGTGAAAGAAAAAATTCTAAGAGCAATGAGACAAAAACGCCTGGTAACCTAAAAGGAAAACCATCAGACTAACTGCAGACTTCTCAGCAGAAACCTTACAAGCCAGAAGTGACTGTAGTCCTATGTTTAATCTCCTTAAACAGAATAACTGTAAGCCTAGAATTCTGTGTCCAGCAAAACTAAGTATTATAAATGAAGGATAAAGTATTTCTCAGACAAGCAAATACTGAGGAAATTTGTCAATGCTATACCAGTTTTACAAGAAATTCTAAAAGGAGTTTTACATCTTGAAATCAAAGGTCAATACACACCAGAATAAAAACTCCTGAAAGCATAAAAACCATCAGTCTTTTAAAACAATAACACAATGAAGAAAACAAAGTAACTAGGTAAAAATCAACATGATGACTGGCACAGAACCTCTGAATTCAGTATTTATGTAGAATTTAAATGGTCTAAATGTTTCATTAAAATAATACAGATAGGCAGACTGGATGAAAATATTATAAACCAAATATCTGCTTTCTTCAGGAAATGTACCTAAGACATAAGGATTTTTATATACTCAAGGCAAAGGGATGGAGAAAGATATTTCACACAAATGGAAACAAAAGTTAGCAGGAATAGCTGTTCTTTTATAAGATAAAACAGACTTCAAAACAACAACAGTAAAAAAAAAAAAAAGACGAAGATCATTATATAATGAAGAAACGATCAACTTGATAAGTAGATATCACAATTGTAAGTATACATACACTTAATCCCTGAGCTATCAGATTCATAAAACAATTACTACTAGACCTCAGTAAAGAGATAGACCACAACACAATCACAGGGGGGGACTTCAACACTCCATTGACTGCATGAGACTGATAATTAAGGCAGAAAGTCAACAAGGAAACATTGGACTTAATCTGTGCTCTAGAACAACTGACTATAACAAACAGTTACAGAACATTATATTCGAGTACTGCAGAATATACATTTTTCTCATCGGCACACAGAACATTCTCCAAGACAAACCATATTAAAGGACACACAACAAGCCTCAATAAATTCTTCAATATCAATTTTTTATAGGAATATTCTATTTTTATTTCAAAATTATAAGGGAAAATAATATTGTTTTAAAGATTTATTTTTAGTTCAGGGATACATGTTCAGGTTTGTTACATAGGTAAATGTGTCATGGGGGTTTGTTGGACAGATCATTTCATCACCCAGGTATTAAGCCTAATACCCATTTTTATTAGTCCATTTTCACACTGATGATAAAAACCTACCCAAGGCTGGGCAATTTACAAAAGAAAGAGTTTTAATGGACTTAGAGTTTGATGTGGCTGGAGAGGCCTCACAATCATGGTGGAAGGTGAAAGGCACTTCTAACATGGAGGCAGACAAGAAAAGAGATCTTGTACAGGGAAACTCCCCCTTATATACTCATCAGATCTCCAAGGTGTTTCCATACATCTGAAATGTAAGTGATGGTTCCCAAACCCAGTTCTTGACTTCTGTGCACTGGCAGCCTCAACACCATGTAGAAGTTGTCAATGCTCGTGGCTTGCACCCTCTGCAGGCACAGTCAAAGCTCTATGTTGGACCCTTTCAGCCATGGCAGGAGTGAATGGGACGCAGGGCACCAAGTCCCTAGACAACACACAGCACAGGGACCCTGGGTCTGGCCCATGAAACCACTTGTTCCTCCTAGGCCTCCAGGTCTATGATGAGAAGGTCTATGATGAGAGGGTCTTTGTGAAGCCCTCTGAAATGCCCTAGTGGCATTTTCTCCATTTTCTTGGGGATTAACATTAGGCTCTTAGTAAAATATCTAAAAAGAAATACATCCCATGTTTATTGATTGGAAGGCTTAATTGATCATAAGACATGTTAAAATGGTCAAAACTCCTCAAACTGATCAATAGTTTCAACACAGTAACAAAATTTAAGCTGGCATTACTTTTGGCCAAAAAAAAAAAAAAAAGTTAAAGGCTTATTTTAAAGTTCTTACAAATTTTTTTTAAAGATAGTTTGTACAAAATAATTTTCAAAAAGATCAAAGATCAAGCAGCCAGAGAAAACATCGATATTTCCACTGCACATAAACTAAACCAAATGTTTTGTTTCAAAGAACACTTTTAAGAACATGAAAGGTAACCAGAGAATAAAAAAAAAAAAACAAAAAACTGCATGTCATATATCTTATAATGATTTTGTATCTAGAGTATATAAATAACTCTTACAACTCAGCAATAAACATTCAAATAATTCAACTAAAAATGAACAAAGAATTTGAACATAAATTTATCCAAAGGAGATGTACAAATGGCCAATAAGCACATAAAAGAATGCTGAGCACTATCAATCAGTAGGAAAATGAAGGCTATAATCAAGAAAACTGACAATACCACATGTTAGTGAAAATGTAGAGAAATGTGAACCTTATGCATTGCTGGTGGGGATATATAATGGTACAGCCACTTTGGAAATTAGTGTTTGGTGGTTCTTCAAAGATTAGATATGAAGTTTCCATTTGACCCAGGTATTGCACTCCTAGGTATGTACCCAAGAGAACTAATCACATTTGCCCACGCTTTTTTTTTTTTTTTTTTTTTTTTTTGAGACAAGGTTTCACTCTGTCACCCAGGCTAGAGTGCAGTGGTACAAAAATGGCTCACTGCAGCCTTGGCCTCCTGGGCTCAAGCAATCCTCCTGCCTCAGCCTCCAATATAGCTGGGAACACAGGCACATGCCGCCATGCTCCCTGTTTTTTTAATTCTTTTTTTTTTTTTTTTTTTTTGTAGAGATAGGATTTCACTTTGCTGTCTAGGCTTGTCTCTAACTCCTGGGTTCAAGCAATACTCCCACCTTGGCCTCCCAAAGTGCTGGGATTATAGACATGAGCCACCATGCCTGGCCCTCACAAAAATTTTCACATGGATATTCACAGCAGCATTACTCATAATTTAAAAAGTGGGAATAATACAAATTTCTATCAACAGAGGAATGGGTAAACATAATGTTGTTTATCCATACAATGGAATATTATTCAGCCTTAAGAGTGATAAACTACTATTAGGTTGGTGCAAATGTAATTTGTGATTTTTGCATTGTTGAAATTTGTGATTTGATATTGGAATACATTCTTAAATAAGTGTGATTATGTTATACATCATTTTAATGCACATTTCTCGCTTTATGTTTTTTTGCTAATTACTTGTTACTTGCTGTTTATTTTATGTTTATTTTAAACTATGGGAATAATGTTAGACAAAAAGCAAATTTCAGCGATTTTTTATTCAAGTTCAAAATAAGTCGTAAGTCAGTGGAGATAAATCACAACATCAACAATGCATTTGGCCCAGGAACTGGTAATGAACATACAGTGGTGGTTCAAGAAGTTTTGCAAAGAAGATGAGAACCTTGGAGATGAGGAGCACAGTGGTCAGCCATCAGAAGTTGACAATGACCAAATGAGAGCAATCATTGAAGCTGATCCTCTTACAACTACATGAAAAGTTGCTGAAGGACTCAGTGTCGACCATTCTACTGTCGTTCAGCATTTGAAGCAAACTGGAGAGGTGAAAAGGCTCGAACAAGTGGGTGCCTCATAAACTGAGCAAAAATTTTTAAAAAATTGTTTTGAAATATCATCTTCTTTTATTCTATGCAACAACAACAAACCATTTCTCTATTGGATTGTAATGTGCAATGAAAAGTGAATTTTATGTGACAACTGGTGACCACCAGCTCAGTGGTCGGACTAAGTAGAAACTCCTCAGTACGTCCCAAAGCCAAACTTGCACCAAAAAAAGGTCATGGTCAGTTTGGTGGTCTGCTGCTTGTCTCATCTATGACAGCTTTTTGAATCCCGGCGAAACCATTACATCTGAGAAGTATGCTCAGCAAATTGATGAGATGCACCAAAAACTACAATGTCTGCAACCGGCATTGGTTAACAGAAAAGGCCAAATTCTTCTCCACGACAATGCTCAACTGCATGTTGCACAACCAAGCTTCAAAAGTTTAATGAACTGGGCTGCAAAGTTTTGCCTCATCCACCATATTTGACTGGCCTCTCCCCAACTGACTACCACTTCTTCAAGCATCTCGACAACTTTTTGCATGGAAAATGCTTCCACAACCAACAAGACACAGAAAATACCTTCCAAGAGTTCATTGAATCCCAAAGCATGGATTTTTATGTTACAGGAATAAACATACTTATTTCTTGTTGGCAAAAATGAGCTGATTGTAATGGTTTCTATTTTGATTAATAAAGGTGTGTTTAAGCCTAGTTATAATGATTTAAAATTCATGGTCCAAATCCACAACTACTTTTGCACCAACCTAATAATACATGCTACAACATGAATTAACCTTGTAAACATTATGATAAATGAAAGAAGCCAATCACAAAAGACCACATGTTGTGTGATTCCAATTATATAAAATATCCACAATTTGTAAATCTGCAACAGAAAGAAGATTATTGGTTGCCTAGAGTTTTTACAGGGGGATGTAGAGTAGTGACTTTTTGTTGGCAAAAGATTTCTTTTGGGGATGAAGAAATGTGTTCTGGAGTTAAATAGTACTGATGGTTGCAGAACTTTTTGAATATACTGAAACCACTTAATTTTTCACCTTAAGCAGATGCATTTTGTGGTACATGAATTACATCTCAGGGAAAAACAGATTGCATAAAACAGAAAAAGACCTTGGGGATATGATGAGAACCCAACATAATTGAAAATAGAAGCAACAGCTAGAGCTGTAGAAGAAAAACCAGACACGTGTGGTGTCATACAAGTCAAGTGAAGAAAAATTTTCATAATGTAGATGCTTAAACTATGTCAAATGTTTCTGATTACTTCAGTAAGATTTGAAAAACTTGCCATTGCATTTAGCAGCATGGTGTGATGGGTTACCTTAGTAAGGGAAATTTTGGTACAGTTGTGGGACAAAGAGCTGATGAGAGAGTAATCAATGGCTTAATTAGAGACACTGACTAAAAACAGTTTCCCTAAAGAGTTTTTTGGAAGGGGAAAGATAAGAAAGGAAAAGTAACTGGAGGACGAAATAAGGTCAGGAAATAACTTTTTAAATGGCAATAACAATTGCACATTTTAATGGTGATAAGAATGTACAGTAAAGATATAAAAGTTAATGATACAAGATAGAGAGGGGAAGATTGTTGAAGCAGTTTGCTTAAGTAGGCAACAGAGGATTTTATCCAATGCATATCTACAGTGACTGACCTTCAATTAGAATTTCAGCAGGTCATTGATACTAACAGGAGAGAAAGAAGACTATCTAGTCACAGATGCAAGTAGTTGAAAGTAAAAATTTATTGTAGGAGCTGTGGAGATTCTATTTGTGTTGCTTTAATATTCTCACTGAAATAGAAAACAAGATTATTAGCTATGAGAGAGTGAACTAATAATCTACAAACGTAGGAGAGAAAACAAATTAATACTGTATGGTTGTAGGCCAGCAGTAAGGTCCATTTGTGGTGAGAGACCATTAACTTAAATTTCTGGCATTTAACATAACCAAATATTCACATTTCGTTGATATTATTTTCCTCTTCGGCTTCCAAAAAATTACTCTTGGTGTTTCCTTTATCTACATCATCTTCTCACTCTCAAGTCATCACATATTTGCCTCTTTTTGTTATTCGTATCTCATCTCTTCGCAAATGTCTTCTCACAAATACATTCTAAAGTGGTTATGGTATTTACACTAAATCTGTCCCACATAGTCTACTTTATTCATGGCCTTCCACTCAGTTTAGCAGTGATTGGTTTTAATTAGGGCATATGACTTCATTTTGGCCAATAAAATAGTCAGCTGGAAGGCTCCTGAGAAAGATTTTTCTCATTCTTAAAGAGTGATAAGTCCTCTTTCTAAGAATGTTGCTGTGTCCAGATGCAATGATGAAACCGCAGCAATAATTTAACTATCTTCCTGAGGATAAAGATAAAAAACAACAATAGGAGAAAGCAACGGAAATACAGAGAAACAAATTCAGAGCTGGGATGTACCATATTAGAAACTTTCTCACCTCAGGATATCATGTAAAGTAAAATAATGAAATGTCTCATTTTGAAGCCATGTGAATTAGGGTTTTCCTGTTATCTGGAGCTAAACTTAACTGATACACAACTTAGATAAAATAGCCTCTATCATATTACTTTGTTTGATTTTCCTTATTCATTTATCACCATCACACATTCTCTTATAGGTGTCTGTGTGTTCTTGTTTGTTGTTTTTTGTCCTCATTAGATGGTAAGTTTCATAACAGCGACACTGCTTTTCTTGTTGACATTGTATTTTCATCACCTATAACAATGCTTGCTACATCATAATCACTCATTAAATACTCATCAGATGTGATGCATGAACATTCTCTTTCAGGCCTCTTTTATTTCCTTTCTTGTCTCACTAGCTCACTCATGAAGTATTTGTTTCCCTTGATTCTTTCCTTGGCTGCTTCCTTCTTCACTGACGGTGTTGTAATTATAAACTTTTAGCCATAGTGTGATGGCCCTGGTCAGGTTAGGTATTGGAAAATGCCTATAAGCATTGCCTCAAAGCAATAAAGAACCACAAACTCTTTGGTTCTTTAAGTGAGTGCTGTGGACTGACTCTATCTCCCCAAAAATTTGTATGTTGAAATCTAACCACCACAGTGAGAATATTAATTGCTGAGGTCTTTAGGAGGTAATTAGATCATTAAAGCTTTGCCTCATGAATGGAATTAGTGCCCTTATAAAAGAGACCTGAGGAAGACTTTAACCCCTTTTTCCATGTTAGGACACAAAGAAGGTGCCATTCAAGAGGAACAGGCTCTCATCAGACACAGAATCTGCTGATGCTTTGTTCTTGGATTCCCCATCCTCCAGAACTATGGTCAATAAATTTGTTGCTTATAAATTACTCAGTTTAAGATATTTCGTTTCAGTAGCCCAAATAGACTCAGATAGACATTGATTATAAGAAGTGGGGTGCAGCTGTAACAAATACATAAAAATATGAAAGCACCTTGGAGCTCAGTAACGAGTAAAGCCTGGAGGAATTTTGAAGTACATGCTAGAAACAGCCTGTATGGCTGTAAACTGACTAAAAAAGGAAATTCTGGCAAAGTCTTCAAATGAGAAGAGAGCTGTAGAGAAAACCTCAATCTTCTTAGAAATTACCTAAGTGATCACCACTAGAATGTTTGTGACAGTGAAGGCCATTCTCATTAAATATCAGACTGAAATGAGGAAAGATTGTTAAAAACTAGATGAAAGGTGATTCTTGATATAAAACAGCAAACAACTTGGCTGAATTATGTTCATGTCATAGTGCTCCAGGGAAGGAGTCATGAAATAGAATATTTGGTAGAAGAAATCCTTAAGCAAACAGTTGAGGGTATGGCAGGCCTTTACTAGACTGCTTATAGTAAAGTGTGAGAAAAAAGAAACAAAGTTGGAATTCATAATCAAAAGGAAAGGGAGGCTTGAAGGTTTGGAAAATTCTCAGCTTGGCTATGTTTTAAAGAGTGGGAAAATGTGTTCAGGAAAGAACATCAAGGTTGTGGCCAAGTGAGTATTTGATAAGGAGATTAGTGTGAATAGAAGGAAGCCATTGTATCAAGACAATGGAAGAATGATCCTAAAAGCATTTCAGAGATCTTCGGGACTGCACCACCCATTACAGGCCCAAAATGCCAGGGCTTTTGGGGCACAATGATTACAAATTTCTACTCTCCACATTCCAGTAAAGCACTCTTTGCCTACCCCATCTGTGGTTCAAGCAGGCCCCGGTGCCACTCAGGTTGCCCCTCTGGAAGGCACAGGCAGTAAACCATGGTGGCATTCACACAGTGTCATCTCCAGGAATGTGCAGCTTGCACAAGCTTTGAAAACATGCCTACTGTCACCTGGATTTCAAAGGATGCCCTGGAGAGCCTCAGGGCCCAAGCAAATAACTGCTAAAGTGGTAGAGCCACTATACAAACCCCCATTAGGGCAATGATCGGTGAACCCATGGGGGCAGGGCCACCAAAAAGAGCTCCCACTAGGGAAATACCCAGTGAAAAGATGGTTACGGGACCACCTTCACAACCTCAGATTAGTACAGTCACAGCCATGCGACTGCAGCCTGAAAGAGCTGCAGGAACCAACCTGCAACCCATGAGAGCTACAGTGTGGGCCTTACCTAGCAAAGCCATTTAGAAGCAGGACTGCTCAGAGTGTGGAGGACCCAACCCCTACCTCAGTGTGTACAAAAGGCTGGACATGGAATCACATAAGTTTATTTTCAAGACTTAAGACTTAATGTTTACACTATTGGGTTTTGAAATTATTTGGGACTAATTATCTTTTCTTTTTTCTTCTTTCTCTCTTTGGTGTTAGAACTATCTATCCAATGCAAGTTCCACCATTATAGTTTGGGGGCACATAACTTGTGTGTAATTTCATAGATTCACAGCTGGAGAGAAATTTACTTCAAAATAAATCTTACCTTGAGTCTCACTTATATCTGATTTAAGTGATACTTAGATGAGACTTTCGATGAGACATTAAACTTCTGAGTTGATGCTTGAATGAGATAAGACTTTAGGGGCTATTAGAATGAAATATATGTATTTTGCTTATGAGAAGGAAATGAATTTGTGGGTTCAGGAGCAGACTGCTGTGACTTAGAATATTTGTTTTCCCCTAAAATTCATATATTGAAACCTAACTACCAAGGTGATGGTATTAAGAGTTGAGGTCTTTAGAAGGTAATTAAGTTTTGAAGGCTTTATCCCATAAATAGAATTAGTGCTCTCATAAAGGAGGCTTTCAGGAGCCTTTTTGACACGTCTGCCGTGTGAGGAGACATAGAAGATATCATCCAAGAGGAAAGGGCTCTTAGCGGACACAGAATCTGCTGTTGCCTTGCTCTTAGACTTCCCAGTCTCCAGAACCGCTAGCAATAAGTTTCTGCTATTTACAAATTACCCAGTCTAAGTTATTTTATTACAGCATCCTAAATGGACTAAAATAGGTGACCAGCACCCACAGCTTGTCAGGTGGTTAGATTTCAGATGTTTCAGGGCAGAAGCAATCTCTCTAAGTAGGATTGACTAGTTCATTCTCTTCATTTCACACTCCAGTTTAATGGGAAAAGGCAGTAGTCTAGTGAGGTGAATTGTGTATAAGCTTCACTCCCCAGGAAAGATTTTCTCACTTTCTTCTTCACCATATAGTTCCTCCCCTCTCCAACTAATGTTCATAGGTCACGTATTTCCACTATTCCTCACAGTATATCAAATATTAACATTATTTTATAAATGAGAAAAAAAATCAAAGGTTAAATATTGCCCCCTGGTAACATAGCTTTCAAGTGGAATAGCTGAGAATTGAGTGTAGATTAGCATGATGCAAGAGCCTAAGAAATTAACCACTAAGTAAAACTGGAGACAAATAGAATTCTAGCTAAACCATCTACGTACTGAAATAATATACTTCTCAGAACAAAAATATTGGATGAAACAGTATCATATTAGGCCTGACCTTATTTGGCAGATCTTGGTTAAGATGTTTTATTTTTTTGTTTGTTTGTTTTTTTTTGTTTGTTTTTTTTTTTTTTTTTTTTTTTTTTTTGAGACGGAGTCTTGCTGTGTCACCCAGGCTGGAGTGCAGTGGCCGGATCTCAGCTCACTGCAAGCTCCTCCTCTCGGGTTCACGCCATTCTCCTGCCTCAGCCTCCCGAGTAGCTGGGACTACAGGCACCCGCCACTTTGCCCGGCTAGTTTTTTGTATGTTTAGTAGAGATGGGGTTTCACCGTGTTAGCCAGGATGGTCTCGATCTCCTGACCTCATGATCCGCCCGTCTCGGCCTCCCAAAGTGCTGGGATTACAGGCTTGAGCCACTGCGCCCGGCCATTTTTTTGTTTGTTTTTTAATTCAAATCTGTATTAGTCAGGGTTTGAGAGAGAGAAAGAGTGAGAGGAAGGAAGGAAGGAAGGAAGGAAGGGAGGGAGGGAGGGAGGGAAAGAAAGAAAAGAAAAAGTCTGGGCCTGGGTGGCTCACGTCTGTAATTCCAGCACTTTGGGAGGCCGATGAGGTCTGGAGATCAAGACCATCCTGGCTAACACGGTGAAACCCCATCTCTACTAAAGATTCAAAAAATTAGCCAGGCGTGGTGGCAGGTGCCTGTAGTCCCAGCTACTTGGGAGGCTGAGGCAGGAGAATGGTGCAAACCCGGGAGGCAGAACTTGCAGTGAGCTGAGATGGTGCCACTGCACTCCAGCCTGGGTGACAGAGTGAGACTCTGTCCAAAAAAAAAAAAAAAAAAAGAAAAGAAAGAAAGAAAATAAAATAAAAAAAGAAGAGAAAGGAGGGAAGGAAGGAGAGAGAGAGAGAGAGGAAACAAAGAAATAAAGAAACCAAAAGGAAAGAAAAAGAAGGAAAAAAAGGAAGAAAGAAAGAGAGAGAAAGAGAGAAAGAAAGAAAAGGAAAGAGAAAAGTAGAGGAAGGAAGGATGGAAGGAAGGAAGGAGAGAAAGAGAGGAAAGAAATAAACAGAAAGAAAAGAGGAAGGAAAGAGAGAAGGAAAGAAGGAAGGAAGGAAAGAAAGAAGGAAAGAAAAGGAAAGAAAGAGAGAGAGAAAGAAAGAAAGAAAGAAAGAAAGAAAGAAAGAAAGAAAGAAAGAAAGAAAGAAAGAAAGAAAGAAAGAAAGAAAGAAAATTTCTTTTATGAAATTTTCTTATATGATTTAGGAGACTGGCCAGCCCAAAGTCTGAAGGGTAGGCTGGCAGGCTGGAGACCCAGAGAAGTGTTAATGTTCAAGTCTGAAAGCAGTCTGCTTGCAGATTTCTCTCTTCCTTGATAGAAGTTTGTCTTCTTCTTTTTAAGGCCTTCAACTGATTGGATGAGGCCTACCTAAATTATGCAGGGTAATCTGTTTTACTCAAAGTCTACTGATTTTACAGTTAATCTCATATAAAAAGTATCTTGACAACAAAAACTCAGACAAGTGGTTGAGCAAATATCTGATACTGTGGCCTACCCAAGTTAATACATAAAATTAACTGTCACAGAGTCTCAATACCCTTTCTTAGTTACCTAATAACTAATTAATTGGTGCAGTTGACTCTATTAGAAATGCTATTGTGACATTTTTGATCCCTGATAGAGAAAATGATGTTTTTCTAAATAAATGGTCTATTTCTTAGATTTCTCAATTTGTTCCTTGGCACACTTGAATAAGCATATTAGGCTGATTAGATGTTTACTTCATTTGGGTGGCTGGCAAGGCAAGTACTTTGAATTCTTAACCTTTAGGATTAAAATTCAGCTTCTTTCAGTGTCACTCCTGGGCAAGAAGCAGATGTCTGTATACTAAAAATTTTCTTGATGCTTTACTAGATACAACTGGGCTATTGAAATGCAACATGCTCTATATGTTTGAACTGCTCTTATAGAAGTATTCTAAACTGAATATCACAAACCAAAACTTTTCAGGAAGCTAATGACTGAAACTTTAAATAAAATCTCCCTTCCAGTCATGGAAATGAACTATAATCTGTTGGAGGATGGGTGATTCCTGGTAGTGAGAAATAAACAGCTTATGACTTAGGTTCTTAGCTTCAATGTGTCATACCATAATAATGCTTTCATAGGAAAATATATAGTGACACATATTATCATCATTGCCTCTAAAAGGCACTCACATATGTCATTCAGTAATTTATATTTATTTATTTATTTATTTATTTATTTATTTATTTATTTCTGAGAGAGAGTCTTGCTCTGTCACCAGGCTGGAGTGCAGTGGCGCGATCTCGGCT
Organism: Chlorocebus sabaeus; assembly: GCF_047675955.1. Classification (NCBI taxonomy): domain Eukaryota; kingdom Metazoa; phylum Chordata; class Mammalia; order Primates; family Cercopithecidae; genus Chlorocebus; species Chlorocebus sabaeus. The sequence continues at coordinate 60,444,247 of NC_132933.1, forward strand.
CACTGCGACCTCTGCCTCCTGGGTTCAAACAATTCTCCTGCCTCAGCCTCCCGAGTAGCTGGGACTACAGGCACATGCCACCATGTCCAGCTAATTTTTGTATTTTTAGTAGAGACAGGGTTTCACCATGTTGACCAGGATGGTCTCGATCTCTTGACCTTGTGATCCACACCCCTCGGCCTCTCAAAGTGCTGGGATTACAGGCGTGAGCCACCATACCCAGCCTCAGTCATTTATTTTTAAATTTGTTATTATGAATAGAAAATTCAGTGGAAAAAACCTTGGGCTATCGAAATGCAACATGCTCTATATGTTGAACTGTTCTTATAAAATAAACTGAAAGTCACAACTTTTTTCTTTTAGTTTATGAAAAATCACTTCCTTCTTCCACTTTGTTTTATTTTTTATTAAATGTTAATTTTTTTTTTTTGAGAAAGGGTCTCTCTATGTCACCCAGCCTGGAATGCAGTAGCACTATCATCACTCCCTCCAGCCTCAAACTCTTGGGCTCAAGCAATCCTCCCACGTTGGCCTCCTGAGTAGCTAGGACTACAGGCACATGCCGTCATGCCCGGCTATTATTTATTTATTTATTTATTTATTTATTTTTTTGAGACGGAGTCTCGCTCTGTCACCCAGGCTGGAGTGCAGTGGCGCAATCTCGGCTCACTGCAAGCTCTGCCTCCTGGGTTCACGCCACTCTCCTGCCTCAGCCTCCCGAGTAGCTGGGACTACAGGCGCCCGCCACTGCGCCCGGCTAATTTTTTCTATTTTTAGTAGAGACGGGGTTTCACCATGGTCTCGATCTCCTGACCTTGTGATCCGCCCGCCTCGGCCTCCCAAAGTGCTGGGATTACAGGCGTGAGCCACCGCGCCTGGCCTATTTATTTATTTATTTTTGAGACAGAGTTTCGCTCTGTCACCCAGGCTGGAATGCAGTGGAGCGATTTGGGCTCACTGTAAGCTCCGCCTCCCAGCTTCACGCCATTCTCCTGCCTCAGCCTCCCAAGTAGCTGGGGCTACAGGTGCCCGCTACCACGCCAGGCTAAATTTTTTTGTATTTGTAGTAGAGACAGGGTTTCACCGTGTTAACCAAGACGGTCTCGATCTCCTGACCTCGTGATCCTCGTGCCTCAGCTTCCCAAAGTGCTGGAGTTACAAGCGTGAGCCACTCCACCTGGCCTATTTTTTATTTTTTATTTTTTTGTAGAAACAGGGTCTCTCTATGTTGCCTAAGCTGGCTTCAAACTCCTAGGTGCAAGCAATCCACCCACCTTAGCCCCCCAAAATGCTGGGATTACAGTCAGGAGCCACCATGCCCTGTCCCTTATTCCACTTTGAATATACTGTTTGATAATAAATGTTTGTAACTTCCAAATATGTGGTGTCAAAGAGCCAATTGGTTTAGGTGTAAAATTTAAAAAGAGTTAAGGAACAGGCCAACAGTTTTCTCTCATTAGACACATCTTCAACAGTATTTCTTCCTGAACAATGTCTAGCAAATATACCCCAATAGATAAACCTGAATTTCAAGGCACCGATCTATCACATCATAATCAGTAATTTTTATATAATGCTAAAAAAAGTAAAGCATGTCAGAATCCATCTGATTTTGTGACCAGCACAGCAAGAATAAAAACTGACCTATCAGATTATATTTGTCCTTGGTTTCAATAGGTTCTCTGGATCTTTTACACTGCTCGCCGTGATTTCTGAAATTTTCATTGCTAGTGGGACATACCACAACACTCATTTCCTATTTAGCAAATTTGGAAAGGGAAACACATTTACTTAATATGTTTCTATTAATGTTTTATTCTCAATTGTTTCATTAGAGACTGAGAAGGTAAAATAAAATGAGAAGGTGGTCATTCGTGTGATAGGTGGGAATCGGAGGAAGGAGCATGTCCTGAGTTGTCCTAGACTTCAAACGTAGGGAGGACAGGTGGGTCTCTGCTTCAGTGGTGAAGAGTAAATCCTGAGTATAAAGCAAAATGATTCCAAATGCTAACTTTTACACGTTAAAAATGTGCTGTCACTTACTCCTGATAGCATGTGATGAGACAAAATACATTACCTCTGGAATCTTCCACCCAAAAACCCATAAGCCCAGTCTAAACACGAGAAAAATTATTAAAATCTCAGTAAGGGACATTCTACAAAATACCTGACCAGTATTCTTCCAAACTGTCAAGGTCATTATCAACAAGGAAAGTCTAAGAAGGTGTCACAGTCCAGAGGAGCCTAAAAAGATACAATAAATAAATGTAATGTGGAATCCTAGATGGGATTCTGTAACCAAAAAAAGGACTAATGTCCTTAATAATAAAAATTAGGGCAATCTGAATAAACTACGGACTTGAGTTGATAATAATGTATGAACACTGGCTCATTAATTATAACAAATATGCCATGTTAAAAATAAGAAAAACTAGGAGTGAGGTATTTGAGAACTCTGTACTATCGTCACAATTTTTCTGTAAATCTAAAACTGTTCAGAAAATCTTAAGAAAACATCATATGACCAGATTTCAGAACTAAATTGCTGACAAATTACTTTCATTTTTTCATTTTCTTCATTTATATATTTTGCTTCTGTTTTACCCCAGTTAACTTTAGAATACTTTAACTGATAAGAACGGAGTTAAGCCAGTGCACAAATTAAACTTCAGTTGTTTTCATGCATTTGTTGATTCTCAGATACTCGAAGTGGATATTAAATTTGTTACCCAATGTACAGAAATAAAATTCTGAACTGAATTGCCTGCATCGGGATTGTCCTTGTTTTATTTTATTTATTTTTTTTTTTTGAAGCAATTGTCATTACTCCATCAACATCTTATAAGTCGGTGTGATCAGTTCTGACAATAAGACCAATAACTTCAGTGTTTTTAATCAGGCCAAATATTAGCTCACGTATTTTTCCACTTGTTGAAATAGAAGAAATTTATAATACTCCTTTTCAGTAGGGCATTGTTTCTCCTATTCAGAGTATGTTTTCATCATATTAACTTTCTCAGTTTCTAGAGTGCTTACCAAGGTTATTATGATAATATCTATATATAACTTGGTGATTCTCAATCAGCTTCACAAAATAAGTCACAGAAAGTTGTGAGCTTTTTTTCCCCCCAAATGGCTGAAGTGAAGATGAGAAATAACACAAATTAACCTAAACATATATTGTGCTTCTTCTAAAACCCCAATCTCCTTTTTGCCAGAGGTTAAAATGTTGCTTGATTTAAATTTTCTTTTCCTTTTTTTTCTTTCTTCAGCAGCTAACCCTTGGTGAAAATGAATAAATTAATATCAGAATAATAAATATATGAGTGAGAAAAGAAATAATACAAAAAGGACTGGACTGTGGAGTATGTAATTCTTAATCAAACTTTGGGGCTAATAAAATTTTAAATGCAATTACATATTTAGTGACACCATGTAGTTTGAGAGGTTTCGGTGAATTATCTCCATTTTGCCAAAGTGAAAACAAAGCCAGGAGTAAAGTTATTTTGTTCCGCAAATATTATCAACCATCTCCAGGAACTTATTTCACCTGGATCTCCTATGGTTGTACAGAGAAATCCTTAGGTAACTTTTACATTAAGTGAAGCAGTAGATCTAATCTGGAATAAATAAATATCACTTAAATCTTGTCTTGAAAGATGCTAAATAAATGCTCAGAAACACTACAATAGTGTTCAGCAATTTTGAAAAGTGATTGAAATTATGTTCAAGTCAGAAATCATACTGAAGGAGCTACCAGAGTGAACAAAAATATGCAAACTCCGAAATGTACCACTGAAAAAGGGTATTTTACTCTATACACATTCGAAAATCTATTTAAAATAAAGTGAATCCTTTGAGTTTTGAATTAACACACACAGTAAAAATGAATGTTTATTTCTCATAACTTTTATTAATATATATATTAATAAGAAAACATGCAATACAGAACCTGAAATAGAACAATTAATACAAGTTTGCTGCTGGATTACATACTGCCATCCTTGGCCATACAGTAGCCAACCTTCTTACTTCCAAAGCATGGTTAGAACTGCTTTAGGATACTGTTCATTTTCAGATGCTGTATGATATCACAGAGGAGGAATCTTCCCACAATACAAACATAAATACATATTTCATAAAATTCTTAATATTTTAAGCAGGGATAGTATAAATTTCACACAGTTTACTCTTTAAAAAGTATCACTTACAATCACTAAACAATTGCCATCAATTTTTTTTTATTTGTGCACATACATTTTTCTGAGCAGATTTTTTGTTACTGCTTCTGCTGTTGTCAACTTACACTGCTTTTAAAAATCACATTTACTAAAAGCACATGATGGTTAGTGTAAGAAAGCTACTGTGAAAGAATATTTTAAGGCCTCTGCATAAAATTGATCTGGTGTGGTAATTGGCACATAATATAGAAAGGTTCTTGTAGAAATACATTTCAGCTTCTCTTGCTCTCATGTTTTCCCGGCCAATTGGGCCAGTTGGAAACATTCAAGATAGTTACTAATGATCATGATAAAAAGTTTACCTAAACTAACTCTAAATTTGGTTTCAAAAAATATAAAAGAAGAAAGATAAGAAATAATAACTATAATAAAAAATATAAATCAGAAGAGTATAAATAAAAGTCTAAACAAGTAGATTTTCATAAATGTATATTAGGAAGTATACACACCTTCAGTAATACCATGAAAAAGAAACAAACAAACAAACAAAAAACTAATGTTGAAATATACATGTGAGTAAAACTCCCTTAATTTTCTCAGGATTGAAAAGGATTTTTTTACGTGTGTGACATGATTACATTTTCAGAACGGAACAATTTGTGATTTGTTTAGTCAATTTTTTCCCATTTAATGACCGTGTGTGATAAATATTAGTTTTGGAAGGCAGAGGCTCTTTGTAACTGTTACCATTACACAATAGCACTAACCATTTAACGATCATTATTTTCTAACCAAATTTACATAATCAAAAATAAAATGTTAAGTAACTAAATAAGACTACACAAAATTACTCTCTAAATTTATTACATTGTAGATACCATATGTAAAAGTTAATTTTTAATACACTGGCACAATATTAGCTAAAACGAAGGTAAAGTTTAAGAAAAGAATGTGTATGCTCGTAGCATATAAGATACTTAGTATTTGAATATATACTCACAAGTGTGATATAGTAATACCATAGCTAGAAAATTAATCACAATCTAATTGAATATGGACACAAAATAGAATAACTACTTTGATTGAACGTATTATTCTCATATAAGTCATTCAGTTTGAAGTTTTAATTTCAAATCAAACGAAATCCTTTTTAAAACAACCATTTTTTGATTGTTGGTTCAGTAAGACATTTTGCAGTTCTAGGACTACATATTCATACATCACAATAGCCACTTGTGTACTGTGTCAACCTATACCACTGTCTATTCAGTCACAGAAATAACTTGTAATGTGATGAAAAAGGTATCATCAGATCTGAAGCCCTAGAAGTTACAGGTTTCCAAGGCCAGATCTAGTGGAAGCTTAGAAAGAGATGGCATAGGGGAGAATAACTGGGCTCATACCCCTTGCCTCTTTGGCTACTCTCAGCCTGCTTCCATTCAAAGCCTCTCTGGTAAAAACCAAGAAGAGGGTGCCCAGTCATTTAATATTCTAAACACAGTCTAAGTCTGATTATAAAATCAGAGTTAGAAAGGGTAATAAAAGCGTATTGGTTCATTCCTATATCTATAGGAAAGGTGTCAAAAGTTCACAACACAAGTTTCCAGATATGAGGATTTAAGAACCTCCTTAGTAACTCAATAAATTCTACCATCAGAAGAAAAATCCCAAATATCCAACTTTGGGTCCTATTTGATATTTTTTAACATAGATAGTAACCATTGAGATGCCTGACAAGCTATTTAATAATCTTTCAGCCTCTTCTTTTTATTCTTTAAATGTGTGTATGTGTGTGTGTGTGCGCGCATGTATGTGTGTGTATAGATCGTAAGAAAACTAAAGGTCTGCAGAGAGAAAATGTGAAAATAATTAAAATACAAGAAAAAAATCTCACTCACATCATCTTTGCAGGTATTTGAGGCAAAAATATGTTCTAAAATCTACTGGAAGCAATGACTTTTGTCACTATTGGTTCTTTTCTTAATCTTCCCCAAGTTTAAAATTTTCAACATCAACAACAATAGCAAAAATATCAACACATTTGTATGATAATAATTTAATAAACTTCCAAATATCATCAGTCCTTCAGGATTCACGTGCACCTGGAAAGCCAGTAGGCTCCAAATCCCTTGGAACATTAACACAAAGGATAAAATAAATAAATTAATTTTATTAATCAAACTCTGATAGTTAAAAGTTAAGAAGTTATTCTGCACACCCAATAAAATATGATTTAAGGAGCTTTACAATGGATGGGAATAATATATATTCTGAAAACGCTACTTAATCTGCTGGACACATGAAAAGAAGCTTTCTCAACACTCAGTGGAAAACCTCACCAATGAAATTATGCAATTACCACAGTTTATGTTACAAAATTTACACACAGTTTCATCATAAATTAAATATCAAGTTACACGTTAGAAAATCTATGTCTAATTTAATCAATAGGAGATATTGACTCTCCCACTCCCCGACCACCCCCGTTAAACATCAATTGTCTCTTGGTTTAGTGTTACACTGAAACAAGGTATTTTCTCAGTTTTGCTATGGAAGAAAATTAAGTTGATGGTGTTTCTGTAAATTTATAAAATGTGCACATAGAAGATAATGGCCAGTTAAGAGATAAAAGAAGCAAATAAAGAACAGACAAGAGAAGAAAACTAATGTTTTCTATGAATAATACTGTTTCTTTGCTTAGAAGAACATATTTTATTTCATATATGAGATTTTGATAGTTTTTGTTCTGTGTGTGTTTTTCCGGTATTTCTTGTTGAATAAGGCACAAGCAGTCATGTGCCTTATTTCTCCCTCTGCATTTTTCCTTAAAATTCTATGTTTGATGTAGATTTATAATTACATTTCTTGAAAAGTTCCTTTCTGATATTCTTGTTGTTATTAGTGGTTTTCTTCAGTAAGTTGAGCTAGAATAACAAAAATCCCTTAGTCTTATAGATTTAGTATATGGTTTTATCTACAGTTATATGTATTTGTTATGTTTACTGAACACCCTTTGGTAACAGCCTATTGAGCTGTCAAATCAACATTTAAATCTTCCTGAGTTTCTCCACAAAATAGTAGTTTACCGTCAATATTGTAAGTGACTCGTGCTTTGAATGCATCCACCTCCTTTTAATTTTCTAGGCTGTTACATACAATTCCCAGAAGTAAAGATCCAAGTAATAATGGGCTACAGGCTTAAAATGGCAGATACTGTTTTATTTCTGATGTACTTTACACTAAACTATTAAAGTAAAAAGAGGCCCTTTTTAGCAAATAGTTGCCTAATTTGGGCAGTTATTGCACTTCTGTGTCTCGAACTCTACTAAAGAGTAGAGAAATAGGTTGTAGATCTAGATCTGTACAGTTTATATATATTCCTTATTGAAAACGTATATACAAATTATATCAACAATATAGTACTGGAATAAGGTAGAAAACGTGAAAGCAGAGAGAGAGACACACAACAAGTGGTATTTACACTACCTACTGTGTATTTTGAAGGGAGACTCACTAACAACAACAACAACAACAAAATAAAACCTGAAAACAACAAACAAAAATCAAACAGAAAGCCCAAAAAAAGGCTAGAATATGTATACCTTTTACCATTATTTGAACAAAAGTTTAGATAAACTAAAGGTAAACTTAGAAAATAAGATATTTCTAGGCTTTCCATTTGCTACATACTGGTTCCACACAATCAGCATGGAAAAAAATCAGTAATATTGCACACGATGATAAAAATAACAAAAAATACTGTACATCAGAAATAGTACGTTCTGTCATGATAAGCCTTACTGTACAAGGGGATGCAAATTGTTAAATTCCTTTTCTTTTTAAATATACATTCTGAATTAAACAAATTGCAATTTTTTGGTTAACTTTTGACTAAGGGTCTAGCTCTAGACTTATTCTGGTATCTGTTTCTATTTACATAGCTATTTACAAATCTGATAATCAGAATACTCATTGAAATTGTATCTTAAATTTTGATTACATATGTCTTTTCTGAAAATTTGAAGTAATTATTTTAGCTTTACAAGGGATGTTCCTCCATAATGGGAGAATCACCTTTGGAGGATCTGGCCTGTTGGCGTGGAGTGAAGGTTGTCAAAGGAATGACTTTAATTGAATCATCACTGGGATGAAGTCTCTCAGACATGGTGTAAAACTGAGATGTTGCACTACCTTGCACTCCCTGATCAACAGAGCATAGTTCATCAGCACCTTGCACCCAACCTTGCTGCAAACTGACTGATGATTGGGCCTGGCTGCGATGGAGGGCAGTAACCTGGGGCAGAGGAGAGCTGTGGCAGATTGCAGCAGCCTGTGCTAAAGTAGGGCTGTAGCAGAGGGCTGAGGCCTGTGCTGATGGTGGGCTGTGGCGAAGTGCAGTAGCCTGCACTAGAGGAGGACTATGGTGGAGAGCAGAGATCTGTATTGGTGGAGGGCTATGGCATAATGCGATGGTCTGTGTCACTGGAGGGCTGTGGCAGAGAGCAATGGTCTGTGTCACTGGTGGGCTGTGGTGGTGAGTAGAGGCCTGTGACAGTGGTGGGCTGTGGCATACAGCAGAGGCCTGTGCTTGCGAAGAGCTGGAATCATTCAGAGACGCTGGCATCCAGCAGGCATCAGAATGGCCATAGATGAGACACTCTTGAGTGCAGTTGTCGGAGGCCTCTTCCACAGTTGGTTGAACAGTTATTTCTGCAGCTGTTGGGGTGAGGAAACAAATAATAAAATTTACATTTCAAAGGCGTATTTTTATTAGCTACTTAAATGACATTGTGACAAAAAAAGGTAACAACCTATATACAAATGCATTACTGACTTCCATTATTTATAGAGTTGGTATTTTTAATTTGTCAATAATTCTTAGGGAAGTATAAATGACTTGGAGTGGGTGGATGAGGTCTCATTATCATAATTGGGATCCTTTGGCCTAGTATCCCAAATGTAGGTATTTTTTATTGTATCTGTGACCCCCAAGGAAACTATGATCATTCATCCATACATGCAAGTCAGCTGAAATATGGCTTCTAACTAGCACTGAGAGAGGACATAAAAGCAAAATGAATTGGAAAACAAATTATAAGAATATATAATGAATTAATTATAGCTAAAAATAGTTAGCTAAGAATAAATTACATACATTTGGAAATGTAGTTTATTGAACTCTAAGATATGCCTTAGTTTCAAGAATAAAATATAGTCATAATTATTTCAAAGATAATTAATTTCTGTGCTCTTCATTTTCTGAAATCATCATAAAATAGAGGTTAGCAACATAATAAACTAGAGATCCAAGTACTTAGCTGTAAACTATAATAGTTTGTAATACTCTTTTTATGAAATTTCTGTATAGTCTTCAAATGTCAATAGATATCAAACATCAATAAAAATATTATACAAATTTTAGTAAAATAAAGATGGAGTTACTATATCTACATAAAGTTTACTTGAGAGCAAGAAATGCTATCCAGTATAAAGAAATACATTACATGACAATAAAAAGATCAATTCTCCAAGAAGACATATCAATCCTGTGTATATGCACCTTACAACAGTGCTTCAAAATACAAGAAGCAAAATAAACTAGAAATGAAAGGAAAAATAGATATATCCACAGTCATAATTGGAGACTACACTACTCCTTAGAACTTGATGGAAAAAATAGAAAATCAGTAAACACATAGAAGACTTGAGCAATATTATCAACCAACTAGATCAAAATTTATATTAGTAGAACTATTCAATTATAGCAAGTTAGAAACAGGGGAATATCTTCAAATTGACATGCAGGTTCTACAAAAAGATAACAGCTGACATTATATTTAAACGTTAAATATTGAATACTTTTCCCCAAAAATCACAAACAGAAAGGTTGACACCACTCCTATTTGACATAATATTGTAAGTTCTAGCCAATGAAATAAAGCAAGAAAAAGAAATGAAAGACATACCATTGAAAATAAACAACACTGTATCTATTCACAGACACATTTAGGTATATATGTAACAAAATGTGTGTGGTATCTGTGTGCTTAAAATTTTAAAAAATGATAAAAAATAAAGAAAATCTAAATAAATGGAGAGATATACCATGTTCATAGCTTGGAATACTCAATATTGTTATCATGTCAGTGGTCCCATAATTGATCTGTAAACTCAACATAATCTAAATAAAAAGGAAATCCTAGATGGATTTTCTGTTTTTGTAGATATCAACAAGCTGATGCTATAATTTATAGGGAAAGGTAAAGGAATTAGATTAGCCAACCAATTTTGATTAAAAAAAACCTACTTGTGGACTCACATGATCTGATTTCAAGATTTACTATAACATGTACCTAATCATTACAATGTAATATTAGCCAAATAATAAATACAAAATGATTAATAAAAATAGAATAATCAGTCCAGAAATAGATCCACAAAAAGACAAAGTTATTTTCTACGAAGGTCTGAATTCAATGGCTAAAGTATAGACTTTTCAACAAGTGCCGATAGAATGATTATAGATTATAAACAGAAAATTAAAACTTGACCCACATCTTTAATCTTATAAAATAATTAACTTGGACTCAATCAAAAGTCTAAATGTAAAATGTAAAACTATACAACTTCTATTATAAAATATTGGAGAAAATCTTTGTGACTATGAGTTAGGTAGCATTCTTAACTACAACACCAAAAGCACAATTTATTTTTAAAAATATGCTAAGTTGAGCTTATTTGTAATTAAAAATATTTACTTTGCAAAAGACAATGTGAATGAATGAAAAGGCAAGCCATAGACTGTGTAAAAATATTGGCAAATCACATTTCTGACAAGGGAGCTGTATATTTTAAAAAGGATGTAAACTAACAATAGATTTTTTTTCCCAAGATGACTGATTGAATCCTTTTATCATGCCTCAATGACTTGGAAATAGCACGATAGTGCATAATGATCAACTTCGTGAGCTTTAATTCAAGAAGAAAAATGAGAATCCACCAGTATTGTGAAGGGTGCCCCAGGCCCCAGGGAGGGGGACATGGGCAAATAGTCCTTGTGATGGCATCCAGCTGATAAAAGTAAGTGAAGCCCCAGTACATGAGAGAGAGAGAGAGAGCCTCCCTCTGTGACTCACCTTTCTACTGGGGATCTGAGCAACCCAAGAGGAGGGAGAGAATATTTTGTTCTTTAAAGTCCTGGTGCTAACTTGGGGAGAGGCTTGGAGACCTGTGAGGGAAAAACACCAGGGAAAACTACAGATATTTGCCCAGGCCAAGGACTGAGAGCAGAATGCCGTTTTTAATCCAGGTACATACAAAATCAGCCATTCCTTTGAGACCTAGCAGCATGGCCATGCAGGTATTTTAGTCTCAGGACAGAGATTGGAACACCTGCTCTGGAGCCGGGTAGGGGCTTCCATAGCCAGAATTGTAGAAAGCCCCACAGGAGTAGGCACCAGAATTGTACGCTCCCCTGTTGAAGCCCTGGGGCAGGAGAAGAGCTGCTATAGCTGTGTTTTCTCCTGGGGGATGAGACTTTCATTCAAGGCCAGCTGGCAACCTGAAACTGACTTGCATATGCCATTAATGGGTGCAGCATGCTCCCCTGAGATTGTGGTATAGCAAGACCCTCTCCGTTCCACCTCCATGCAGAAATCCAAGATTTGGAGCACCCACTTGCTTGAATCAGCAATCTGAGTTGCCCCTCTCTTCATGGACATAAATTGTGGTATGGCAGGCACTTTGCACTCAGTGCCCAAACGGATCTCCAGGTGTTTGAAGCACTTCCTCACTTCGATCAACAGCCTTAGCTGCCCCTATTTCTGTGCATAGATGGTAGTGCAGTGGGGCTTTTATCACAACGCATGCAGACAGATCTCCAGGAATTTGGAGTACTTGCTCACATGGACTAGTAGCCTGAGCAATGCTGCCCCTGCTGGCCGTGGATCATGGTGCAGTCAAGCCCTCTACACTTTATGCCCAGGCAGATCTTCAGACATTCAGATAACCCACTCATCTGGTTCAGCAACCTGGAGCTGCCCTACCCCTACCGTGCAGAGATCTTGGTGAAGAGTGGCTCTCTCTGTTTCACAAACATCTCTCTCTGCTTCACACCCAGGCATATCTCCAGGCATGTGGAGCGCTTGCTTTCCTGGATTAGGAATTTAGGCCTCCCCTAATCCCTGTCCAGAGAACTTGGGGCTGAGGAGATTTCCCAGCTCCATGCCTAGGCACACCTTTGGGTGTTTAGTGGCTGTCCACTGGATCCTTGCTAAGTGCTGGTGTTTGTGCCTGACATCATGGGACATTTTGGCAGGCCATGCCCACAGTGGACCTGCCCTAAGATAGGGCTGAGCAAGGAGCTCAGACAACTGTGCACTCTACAGATTAGCCCATTGCCTAAGATGAGCGAGAGCTTCTCCCAGTAAACAAGGATCATGTATATGCCCAACCACATCAGGTCCAGCCAGCTCTCACCCATAGGTACCATGTACAGACTTGTAGGTTGAACTACACACAACAATATAAAACCTGCCAAAGAAACTACATAGGGTTACAGAAGCAAAGACAAGTGACCACACCCAGCATTCACTACAGTCACACCCTGTAGGGAGGAGAGGAAAGGGAAAGGGAAAGAAAAAAATAATGTTATACTGAAATTTTAAAAAAAGAAAATATTCTACTAACACAAAATTACAAAAATTAGAAGTGCCAATATTCTCAGATGAGAAGAAACCAGTGCAAGAATTCTAGCACTATGAAAAATATGAATACAGTGACATCACCATAGAATTGCAGTACCCTTCCAGCAAAGGTCCTTAACCAAAATGTAAATGCAGAAATGACATAAAGAATTCAAAGCATGGATTTCAAGGAAGCTCAGTGAGATCCAAGACAAGCTGAAAATGAACACAAAGAACTTCTAAAGCAATCCAGGAAATAAAGAAAGAGATAAACATCTTGAAAGAAAGCAATCAGAACTTCTGGATTTGAAAAACTAACTTAAGGAATTTAAAAAATACAATTGAAAGCTTTATCAATAGACTGTACCAAGCAGAAGAAAACTTCAGAGTTTAAAGACCAGTATTTTGAAATAATATAGCCAGATAAAAATAAAGAAGGAAAGAATTTTAAGAAATAAGCCATGTTTTTGAGCAATATTAGATGACGTAAAGCCAAGAAACCTACAAATTACTGGCATCCCTGAGGAAGAAGCAGACAATGTAGGTAACTTGGAAAACAATAGTTGAGGTAATAATTTAATAAATGTTCTCTGATCTTGCTAGAGAGACAGATATCTACGTTCAAAAATTCCAGAGAACATCTGAGGGATATCATACAAAATGAGTATCACCAAAGCATATAGTCACAAGACTGTCCAAGGTTAACATTTAAAAAAAAAAAAAATTGAAGGCAACTAGAGAAAAAAGGTCAGATCACATACAAATGAACCTCATCAGGCTAACAGTGAACTTTCTAACAGAAACCTTACAAGCTAACAGAAATTGGGGGCCAATTTTTAATATTCTTAAAAACAAGAAATTCCAACTAGGAATTTTATATCCCACCAAACTATGTTTCATAGGCAAAGGAGAAATAAACCATTTTACAGACAAGCAAGCCCTGAGAAACTTTGTTACCAGTAGGCCAGTCTTACAAGAGATTATTGAGAAAGTTCTAAACATGGAAATCATACCAGCCACCAGAAAAACAAACTTAAATGCATAGCCCAAAGAACCTATAAAGCAACCACAAAATAGGAAACACAAAGCAACCAGCTAACAACTTCATGATAGGATTAAAACCTCAGATATCAATAATAACCTTGAATTTAAATAGCCTGAAGGTCCAATTTAAAAGATACGGAGTAACAAGCTGCATAAAAAAGCCCTATCAGTCTGCTGTCTTCAACAGACCCAACACACATGCATAAACATCCATAGACTCAAAGTAAAGATCTAGAGAAAGATCTACAATGGCAACAGGACACAAGAACAAGGATTGCTATTCTTATATCAGATAAAACAGAGTTTAAAGCAATAACAAAAAAAAAGGGTATTACATAATGGTTAAGTGTTCAATTCAACAAGAAGACTTAACTATACACATACATATGCACCCAGTATTGGAGGGTTTTCTTCTTATAAAACAAGTTTTTCTTGGTCTACAAAAACACTTAGAAAGCCACACAATGATACTGGGGGATATCAACATCCCACTGACAGCATTAGGCAGATCATCAAGATAGAAAACTAACAAAGAAATTCTGAACTTGAATTCGACACTTAACCAGTTGAACCTAATAAACAAGCACAGAATACTCTACCCAATATATGTGTATATACAAAATATACATTCATCTCATCTGCACATTGGGCATCACTAAGGTTGACCACATCCTTGGCCATAAAGCAAGTCTCAATAAATTTTAAAAAAATTGAAATCATACAAACCATTGAAAAAATAAATAAGATTGACAGGCTACTAGCTAGATTAACAGGAGAAGATCCAAATAAGCACTGTCACAATAGACAAAGGTGACATTACAACTGATCCCACAAGAATTCAGAAGATCCTCAGAAAACATAAACACCTCTGTGCACACAAAATAGAAAATTTAGAGGAAATAGAGAAATTGCTGGAAGCACACAGTCACCCAAGATTGAAACTGTGAACAGATCAATGCTGAGTTTTGAGACCGAATCAGTAACTTTAAAAACTACCAAACAAACAAACCAAAAACAAAACCCAGACCAGATGGATTAACAGCCAAATTGTACCAGACATCTAAAAAAGACATGTTACCAATGCTACTGAAATTATTTAAAAAAAAAGAAAAATTGAGTAGTAGGGACTTCTCCCTAATTCCTTCTATGAGGCCAGCATCATCCTGATACCAAAACCTGGCAAAGACACAACAAAAATGAAAATTATAGGCCAATATCTCTGATTAACAAAGATACAAAAATTGTCAAAAAAAAAAAAAAATACTAGGAAACTGAATCCAACAGCACTTCAAAACATTAATTGACCATGATGACTGTGATCAAGTAGGCTTCATTCTTGGGATGCAAGGTTGGTTCAACATATGCAAATCAATAAATGTGATTCACGCATAAACAGAAGTAAATTTTAAAAAACAAGTGATTATCTCAATAGACACAGAAATGACTTTTGATAAAATCCAGCACTTCTTCATGATAAAAACTTTCAAATGTTAGGCACTGAAGGAACACAACTTAAAGTGATAAGAGTCATCTATGACAAACCCACAGCCAACATCATCCTAAACAAGCAAAAACTAGAAGCATTCTTTTGAAAACTAGAATAAGACAAGGATGTCCACCTTCAGCACTTCTATTCAACACAGTACTGGAAGTGCTAGACTGAGAAATCAGGAAAGATAAAGAATTAAAGACATCTAATTAGGAAAAGAATATGATAACCTATCTCTATTCATGGCCAGTAGGATTCAATATGTAGAAAACCCTAAAGAACATTGAAAGGCTCCCGGAACACAAAAGATTCAGCAAAGTTTCAGCATACAAAATCAATGTGCAAAAAGTAGTAGAATTTCTGTACATTAATAACATTAAAACTGAGTGCTGGATCAAGAATACAATTTTATTTGCAATAGCCAAAAAAAAAAAAAAAAAAAAAAAAAAAAAAAAAAAAAAAGCTAGGAATTTATCTATCCAAGGCAGCAAGAGGTTTGTACAAGAAGAACTACAAAACGCTGCTAAAAGAAATCATAGATGACACAAACAAATGAAAAAGTATCCTATGCTCATGGATTAGAAGAATAAACATAAAAATGACCATACTACCCAAAGCAAAATACAGATTCAACCCTCTTCCTATCAAACTACCGAAGTTATTTTTCCAGACTATGGAAAAAAAAAACTGTTCTAAAATTTATATGGAACCATGAAATAAGCCAAATAGTCAAAGTAATCCTAAGCAAAAAGGACAAAGCTGGAGGCATCCCATTATCTGATTTCAAACTGTATTATAAGGCTACAGTAACAAAAAGAGGACAGTACTGATACAAAAGCAAACACATAGACCAATGGAACAGAAATAGAGAACCCAGAAATAAAGTTGCACACCTACAACCATCTAATATTTGACAAAGCAGTGGGGAAAGCACTTTCTATTCAAGAAATTGTGCTGGGATAGTCTAGCCACATGTAGAATGAAACTGGAACCCTACCTATCACCATATACAAAAATTAACCTAGCATGAATTAAAGATTTAAATGTGAGACCAATAACTGTAAGAATTCTAGAAGGAACCATATGAAACACCATTCTGGACATCAGCCTTGGCAAAGAATTTATGACTAAATCCTTACAAGCAATTGCAACAAAAACAAAAATTGACAAATGGAACTTGATTAAACTAAAGAGCTTCTGCAAAGCAAAATAAGCTATCAACCGGGCAAACAGACAACTTATAGAATGGGAGAAAATATTCCCAAAGTATACATTCAGCAAAGGTCTACTATCTAGAATCTATAGAGAACTTAAACAAACAACATGCAAGAAATAAAAGCCTTCATTCAAAAGTGGGCAAAAAATAAAAACAGACACTTCTCAAAAGAAGACATATAAGGGGTCAACAAACATATGAAAAAATATTCCTCATCACTCTTCACCAGATAAATGCAAATCAAAACCACAAGGAGAATCTATCTCACACCAGTCAGAACAGCTATTATTAAAAAGCCAAAAAAACAATAGATGTTGACAAGGTTGTGGAGAAAAGAGAATTTTTATACACTGTTTGTGAGAATGTAAATTAATTCAGCCTTTGTGGAGAGCATTTTGAAGATTTCTCAAAGAACACAAAACAGAATTACCATTCAACCCGGAAACTCTCATTACTGGTTATTATCTACAAAAGAAAACAAATTATTCTACCAAAAAGACACATGCACTTGCATGTTGACACAGTACTATTCACAATAGCAAAGACATCGAGTCAACCTAGGTGTCCATCAATGGTGGATTAGATTTCTTATATATAGCACATGAATATCATAGGATATACGCAGTCTTTAAAAGAACAAACTATGTTATTTGCAGCAACATGGACGCAGCTGGAGGCTATTATCCTAAGCAAATTAACACGGGAACAGAAAGCCAAATATCACATGTTCTCCCTTATAAGTGGCAGCTAAACATTGTGTACTCGTGGAAATAAAGATGGCAACAATAGACACTGAAGAGTATTAGAAGGGAGAGAGTGGGGAGAAAGGGTTGAACAACTGTGAATATGATGGGATTATTCCTACCCAAAACCTCAGCATCACCCAATATACCCAGGTAACAAATATGCACATATACCCCCAGAATCAAAAATAATAGTTGAAATTTAAAAAACTAAAAAATAACAATAAGAAAATAAAGAACTCAATTTAAAAACTGGCAAAAGATCTGTATAGACTATCAAGGAAGATATGAATATGTCAGATAAGCATATAATTAGAGGCTCAGCACAGTTCAACATTAAAGAATTGCAAATTTAAAATTTAAAGAGATACTATTCTATTTGAGTGATTAAAAGAAAAAACTAAAAATACCAAGTGCTGGTAAGTATTCCAAACATCTAGAATCTTCAATTAATGCTGCTGCTGACACAGAATGGCACAGGGAATTTAGATAACAGTTTTGTCAACTTCCTATAAAGCTAAACATATACTTGAAAAACAAAAACATAAAAAACAGCAATCCCAGTCCTGCATATTGATGCAACATATTTGAAAACTTATGTTATCGTAGAAATTTATATGTGCAAGTTAAACAGCATTATTAATAATCACCAAAATGTAGAAATGACCCT
This sequence comes from Chlorocebus sabaeus, assembly GCF_047675955.1. Lineage (NCBI taxonomy): Eukaryota > Metazoa > Chordata > Mammalia > Primates > Cercopithecidae > Chlorocebus > Chlorocebus sabaeus. The sequence continues at coordinate 60,462,274 of NC_132933.1, forward strand.
TACTGTCTTTCAGCTGGTAAAAGAATAAACTGTGTCATAGCCATACACTGAAATACTACTCAACAATACAAACAAGCATATTGATTCTTAGAGCAACATGGATGAATCTCAAATGAATTTTGCTAAATGAAAGAAGCCATAATCAAGAGTCTACATCGTGTATGGTTCCTATTATATAACATTCTGGAAATGGCAAATTTACAGGGATGAAAAACATATAGGTGACTGTCAGGAGCTGGGAATTCAGGTAATGTTGACTAGCAGAGAAACACAAAGAAATTTTGGGAGTAATGAAAGTGTTCTCTATATGAAAATGGTGATGGATACATGATTGTATGCATTTGTCAAAACTGGTAGAACTACAGAACATGAGTGAATTTTATTGTATGTAAATATAAAAAACAGCAATGAGTGTTTCCAACTGCTGAGAAATTGTATTTTTTATAATTTACTTTTGCCTCCTTTATTCAATTCAGAATTATTTTTTTCCAGAAAAATATTCTAATCAAATTAAATAGTATTGGAGCCAAATAATACATGCTTCCTTGTGGACTCACTGCTTGAAATATTTTTAATACAAAGTTATCAAATTCAAAATATAATTTTGAAAATAATGTGTGAAAATATTTTAAAACATAAGAATATCATACTTATTTACAGAAACTAAGGACAAACTATAATACAAAGGTTTTCTAAGACATTTAGCCTCATACATTTTCTACCTTCACAAAGCTAGAAAAATGACAATGATTTTTGTTTAGGTGCATGGTATTAAGAGAAGAGCAGAGCAGGAAGGAAGAATTTGGGTTTTTTTAGAGAAAGAAACTGTCCATATAATCCTCACTATTTTCTTAACTTTGCATTGCAACTACTAGTTAATTTCAAATAACTTTATAAATGACTGGTATAATTTGTTTTCACACTTAGGTCTCCAGAAAAGAAAAAAAAAACACATTATCTTTTTCTTCTCTCCGAACATGTGTGCTTGCTGAGTGATAATGACAATTCAAATTTTTGTGCATCATTTTAAAAACTAAAAATAGAGATTCAATTTCTTATAGAGTCCAGTGACTGTCATTATCCTATCATTCTTAGTACCAAAAAATAGGATGTAAAATAAGTTATAGTAAGACTAATAGCTCCTCATTAGATAACCATTTATCTTTCTTTATTTAGAGCTCACTTAAAATAAACGTGTCCCTAGGAGATTAACGTTTAAAATGTTCTATATTTTTGCACAATTATATTTGAGAAATAGTTGGGAATATAGAGTTTTATATATTTGAGATAGTATTAAACCATAATCTCGGGCATGAAAATACGTGAACACATATAACTTCACTTTCAAACAAAATTTAATTTCCTGGTCGTCAGAAAAGCAATTTATCTGGTAGTCTGAAATTTCACAAAAAATAATACATCATAGTTTCAACATCGAGCTTCTAGCCTATTTGTGATGAAGAAATTGATGCAAAGTCATTTTCACTGGAAAATGATATAATTTATAATTATTCCTTTTTGACAATTTTCTTGAGATATAGTTTATACCTTAAAATTCACCCATTTAACATGAGAAATTCAGTGGTTTTTAGTATATTCACAGTATTGTGCAACCATCTCAATTCTGGGACATCTTTATCTCTTCAAAAAGAAACCATTAGCAGACACTGCCCATTTCCCGTCAAACTACAGAGCCCTAAGCAATCTCTAATCTACTTTCTGTCTCAATAGATTTGCCTGTACTGTACATATAATAGAAATGCAGTCCTTTATTCGGACAGTTTGGTAAGTGGTCTGTTGTATTTAGCATAATGTTTCTGAATTTCATTCATGTACTATGTATCAGTACTTCAGTTCTTTTTTACTACCCAAGATTATCTTTTATAAGGATATGTTACTTTTTATTTATCCATTCATCAGATCATGGACATTTGGGTTGTTTTTATCTTTTGGCTATCATGAACAATGCTTTTATTAACATTTATGTAAAAGTCTGTGTGCTGGGTCATATGCCAACTCTGTTTACCATTTGAGGAACTGCCAAATTGTTTTCCAAATTGGGTGCACTATTTTACATAAACATCAGAAATGCATGAATGTTCCCATCTCCCTATGCACTTACCAGCATTGGTTATTATTTGTCTTTTTTATTACAGCAATCTTAGGAGTAAGAAGTGCTATCTCATTGTGATTTAGATTTGCATATCCCTAACTGCTAATGAAGTTAAATATTTTTTGATATACTTACTAGTCATTTATTTTTATTCTTTGGAAATATATGCCTATTTGTATTTTTTACCCATTTAAAATTATATCTTATGCATTACTATTGTTGGATTTTACAAGTTCTTTTTATGGTCTAAATATAAGACCCTATTAAGATATACAATTTACAAATATTTTCTCACATTCTGTGGTTTGTCTTTTCACTTTCTTGATCATATCCTTTGACGTACAAAAGTTTTGAAGTTGATGAGGTATAATGTATTGTTTTTGTTGTTGCTTGTACTTTTAGTGTCAGATCTAAGAAAACTTTGCTTAATGCAAAGTCATAAAGGTTTACTCCTGAGTTTTCTAATAGTTTTATAGTTTATAGTTTCTGTTCTCAGATTAAGGTCAATGATCATTTGGAGTGGTTATTTCTATGCATTTTGTAAGGAAGTATCTAAAAATTATCCTTTTGCATGTGGATATCCAGTAATCCCAGTGCCACTTGTGGAAAGACTATTCTTTATTGACTTTAATTGGCTGAAAATCAATTGTCTGTAAATATGAGGGTTTATTTATGGACTGTTAGTTCTATTACATGCATATATATTTCCTTAGATCAGTATCACACTAGCTTGATTGCTATTGGTTTGCGGGAAGTTTTAAAACTGAAAAGGCTTAGTTATCCAACTTTGTTCTTATTTTTCACAATTATTTTCGCTAATCTAGTTCTCTTAAATTCCCATGGTTTTAGGATTAGCATCTTATTTCTGCAAAATTCAAGTTGAATTGTGTCAAATATGAAGATCAATTTGTGAGGGATTGTATCTTATAATATTGTCTTACAAATTAAGAACATGGGATGTCTTTTCACTTATTTAGACTGTTCATTTCTTTCACCAATAGTTTAGAATTTTTAAAGGATAAGACGTACCTTTGTTAAATTTATTTCTAAAGATTTTATTTCATTTTATTCTACTGTAAATGAGATTTTTTAAATTTTTTAAGAAATGTTTAGTGCTAAAATATAGAAATACACTCAACTTTTAATATATTGCTCTTATACCTTGAAGCACTGCTAAAGTATTAGTTTTAAAAAGCTTTTAATAGATTTCTTAAGATTTTCTGTATAATAAACTCATACCATCCTCAAATAGAGATAATTTTACGTTTTTCTTTACAATCTGGATGTTTTTGTATCTTTTTTTTTTTTTTTTTTTGCCTAGTTACCTGTGGTAAAACATCCAGTACAATGTTTAATGTTTAATAGAAGAGGTAAGTATGGACATCCTATGTCTTGTTTCTGATCTTATGGGAAAAGCATTGAGTATTTCACCATTAAATGTTTTGTAATTTCTCTTGTTGTTTCTTCTTTAACCAATTTATTACTTAGGAAGATCTTGTTTAATTTCTATATTCTTGTTAATTTTCCAAATTTCTTTTGTTATTCATTTCTAATTTTCTTTCCTTTTGATCAGAAGACATATTCTGGATGAGTTCAATCTCTTCAAATTATTGAGGCTTCTTTTATAGCCTACCATGTAGTCTATCCTGGAAAATCATGCCTGTGTACTTTCAGAGTCTATGTATTCTGCTCTTGTAGTTGGATACATGTCTGTTAGGTCTAGTTGGGCTAGAGTGCTGCTTGAGTCTTCTGTTTATTGATCTACTGCCTAGTTGTTCTATTATTGAAAAGGGAATTTAGAAATACCTGACTATTATTGAAGTGTCTATTTCTCTCTTCAATTCTGTCAAATTTGCTTCATGAATTTTGTGGCACTGGAGTTAAGTGCATATATGTTTGTAGTATTATTATTTTCTGATAGTTTGACCATTTTTTTTTATGATAAAATGTTCCTCTTTATTTCTGGTAACATATTTTAAAGTCTTTTGTTGCCAGATATTAGTGTAGTCACTTCAGCTTTCTCATGATTCTTACTTACATAGTATAATGTTTTTCCGTAATTTTATGTTCAGTGCATTTGTATCTTTGAATCTGGACTGTGTGTACTGTAGGCATATCTTCAGATCTTATTTTGTAGTCTATCTGACACTGTTCGCCTTGTTTTAAGTTGTTTAATCCATTTACTTTGTTATTAATATCATGAACTGATATCCGCCATTTGTCTTTTTACTTTCTATAAGTTTCATGGTTTCCCCCGTTTCTCCTTGCAGTTTTCTTTTGCATTAGGTGAATACATTCTAGTGTAATATTTTAATGCTTTTAATGATATTTTTCACAATACATGTGTGGGTACGTATATGTGTGTGTATGTGTGTATGAGTGTTATTCTCTTAGTCTCTAGTGCTTGAATCTTAATTTATCAGAGTTGCTTTTGACTTAATGTAAGTTAATTCCATGGGACACAGAGATGTTACTCCTATATACCTGTATTTACTATTTACTTTTCTGTAACATATATATGTAAAAAATTCAATTGGTGCATTGCCATAATTATTTTTATTGAAGCTGATAACAGGGGAGTAGTACATAATTATAAATTATATTTTATTAACCTTCCTATTTTACAATTTTGTTCTTTTATTTCTTTTTCTGTGAATTCTAGTTATGATCTGGTATCATTTCTTACTCCAATGCTTTGCTTCTACCTATCTTTGTGCTAAAGTTGTAATTATGTGTTATTATTATATATGACATTTCTATATGTTATAGACCCAACAACAAAATTATATATAATTGTGTATACATAATTATATATGTATATATCTTATACAATTGTTTATATAGAGATGTATATGTATGTATCTTGCTTTATACAAGGGTTTTGCAAGTTCATTAAGAGGAGAAAAAGAAAAAACATAAAAAAATACTGTCTTTTACATTTACCTACATCATTTTTTTTACTGCCAATATTGTGTTTTTTAATGTGATTTCAAATTACTATCTTGAGTCTCTGACTTTCAGCCTGAAGAATTGCCTTTAGTATTTTATGTAACATGGATATGCTAGCAATAAATTTTCTCAATATTTGTTTGTCTAGGAAGGTTTGTATTTCATTTCTGACAAATATGTTGCTGGATAAAAAACTATTTCTTATCTTTTTTTTTTCTTAACAACTCTTTGTTATTTCACTACCTTCTTGCCTTCTAGTATCCATTGAAAGTCGTTTTTTTCCCTCCAAAATTTTCTCATTTTCTTTATCTTTCAGTATTTTTACTGAAATGTGTCTGTGTGGATCTCTGTGTTTATCAGACTTTATTAAGTTTATTGTGTATATATGGCTTTTATCAAATTAAGAAATTTAATAACATTATTTCTTCTAGTATTATTTCCACTCCTTTTTCTTCTTTCCTTCTGATACTCCCTTTCCTCATCATTGTTCTTTATTTCTTTTTTACTTCAATGAAGTAAATACATTAAACAACAAAAAACAAGCCAAACATTGTCAGAGAGAATAAAAAATAAGATCTGAGTATATGCCTTTTTCTTTGTTCTTTTTTTGTCTCTTTTTCTTTAGATTATTTAATATCTATCAGCCTAAATTCAAGTGTTCTGATTCATTCTTCTATTGGTTCAAATGCACTGTTGAATCACTCTAGTAAATTTTACATATTGATTAGAGTACTTTTCACCTCCAGAGTTTCCATTTGGTATTTTTATGCTTTTTATTTCATTATTGATATTCGGTATTTGATAAAATACTGGCATTTTACCTTCCTTTACTTATTTAAGCAGAGTTTCTTTTAAATCTTTGAATATGATTATAATGGCTTCTTTGTAGTTATTATCTGTTAAATCTGACAACAGAGCCCTCTCACAGTCAGTTTTTGTCTTGCTTTTTTTCATGTATAGCTCACAGTATAACTCATAATTTTGTCACAGAATATCTCATAATTTTATCAAAAACTAGACATTTTAGATTATATATTGCATCTACTGTGAATACTGATACCCCTACCCTCTCTGGGACTTGATTTTGTTGTTGTTTATTTGCTTGCTTTGTTACTTGGCTAGAATATTTGGCGAAGTCTATATCCCATTGAATGTGTTAATTCTGATGTCATGCATCAGAGGGTACGGCCTTAAGTATGGACATACACTGAGATGTCAGTATTTTAGCTAAGGTTTCTTTGACAGTCTCTTGCCCTGATTTTTCAGCTAAACTACCTGCTTCATTTGGTATCCATTCTCAGCCAGTTAGGCTCCACTCATTACTGGCTGATTGCTTGATTGTTTTTGGCAATGTCCTAAGGCAAAAATTGTTCAGCAGTCTGATACAATTAAATTTGAGCCTCTTTGCAGGGGTAGTCGTTAAGGCAAGATTTGGATGTTGGTTCTGACCCAAGCGGGCTTTTTCTCTGCACATTTTCCTGGTTCTCCCTGCTAAACTTACAGCTAATCCACAGTCATCTAAATTTTAATGTAATTTTTATTAATTTTTTAGTTTAGTGTTTTTTGCTTTTTTTTTTTTTTTTCTCTCATGGAGATATCAGCTTCTTCTTATTGCCTTACCAGCAAAATCTCCAGTTTTTGACAACTCCCTTAACTTGAACTTCCCCATACTTTGCTCCAAATGAAGTCCCTTCTCTTGAGGACAGCTTTGGAGTTGTCTGTATTTATCATCCCCTGGGCCAAATATGTGTGCCACTGCTTTCAAGATAAAAATGAGAACAGTAGCCTGCTTCTTTTAAATGTATACCTCTGCTTTTTAGCAGACAGGTGAAGTATCCTCTGGTCTTCTTAACATGCCTAACCCAGCATGGAATTTCTACCCTATAAATAAATTGGAGTATGGGCAACTAGGCACAGTGTTCTTAACCACTCTTGCCTATAATAGAGCTTCTGCAACACAGACCTATTAGAAATTAGAAATCCTGGAAGCCTGTGCCTCAGTGGAAGATACTTTAACCCTAGACTTGGAGTTGGAGGCAAAAGGAGTTCTGCGTTTTTGAATGACCCTGGAAGGGATGAAGATTTTGTCACACTAAATTGTGTGGAGAGATATGGATTATGATTCAAATGCCACAGGCTCTCACTACTCTTGCAGAATATTATTAGATTTTCTAGAATAAGTGCTTCTCCATTTGCTGTTTGCTCTTAGGACAATCTCTTAAGTTGCTTCCAACCTTTGGCTGCTGTGAATAATGCAGCTACGAATATGGGTACTGATATCTGTTTGAATCTCTATTTCAACTACTTCTGAGTATACACCCGGAGTAGAATGGTTGGGTCATATGGTAATTTTATGTTTAATTTTTTTTTTATGAATCACTATACCATTTTCCTTAGTAGCTGCACCATTTTACATTCCCATCAGCAATGTTTTAGCGTTTTAATTCTTTCACATCATTGTTCTTTCTTTCTTTCATCTCCTTAGACTTATTCACTCTCACAAGAAAAGCATGGGAAAAACCCACCCTCATGATTCAATTACCCCTCACTGGTTCCCTCCCACAACATGTGGAGATTATGGGAGCTTCAATTCAAGATGAAATTTGAGTGGGGACACAGGCAAACCATATCATTCTGCCCCTGGCAACTCCCAAATCTCATGTCCTCACATTTCAAAACAAATCAGGCCTTCCCAACAGTTCCCTGAATTCTTAATTCAGCAATAACTCAAAAGTTCACAGTCCAAAGTCTCATCTGAGACAAGGCAACTCCCTTCCACCTATGAGCCTGTAAAATCAAAAGCAAGTTAGTTACTTCCTAGATACAATGGGGATACAGGCAATGGGTAAATATGCCCATTCCAAATGGGAGAAATTGGCCCAAACGAAGGGAGACTACAGGCCTCATGAAAGTGTGAAATCCAGCGAGGTGGTCAAATATTAAAGCTCCAAAATGATCTCCTTTGACTGCATGTTTCACATCTAGGTCACACTGATGCAAAAGGTGGGTTCTCATGGTCTTGGGCAGCTCTGCCCCTGTGGCTTTGCAGAGTACAGCCTCACTCCTGGCTGCTTTCACAGGCTGTCATTGAGTGTCTGTGGCTTTTTCAGGTGCATGGTGCAAGCTGTCATTGAATCTACCATTCTGGGGTCTGGAGGATGGTGGCTCTTTTATCATAACTCCACTAGGCAGTGCCTCAGTGGGAATTCTGTGTGGGGACTCTCACTCCACATTTCCCTTCTGCACTGCCCTAGCAGAGGTTCTCCATGAGGACTCTGCCCCTGCAGCACACCTCTGTCTGGACACCCAGGAATTTCCATACATCCTCTGAAATTTAGGTGGAGGTTCCCAATTCATGACTTCTGTGCACCCACAGGCCCAACACCACGTGTAAGACACCAACGTGTGGGGCTTGAACTCTCTGAAGCAATGGCTTGAGGTATACATTGGCCCTCTTTAGCCATGGCTGTTGTGCAGGGCACCAAGTCCCAAGACTGCACAAAGCAGCAAAGTCCTGGGCCTGGCCCACAAAACAATTTTTTCTTCCTAGACTCCCCAGCTTGTGACTGTAGGTGCTGCCATGAGGACCTCTGACATGTCCTGGAGAAATTCTTCCTATTGTTTGTGTGATTAATATTTGACTTCTCAATACTTAGGAAATTTTCCCCAGCCAGCTTTCAATTTTGCCTCAGAAAATGGGTTTTTCTTTTCTATTACATCATCAGGCTGCAAATTTTCCAAACTTTTATGCTTTGCTCCCATTTTAAACATAAGTTCCAACTTCAAACCATTTCTTTGTGAATGAATAAAACTGAATGCATTTAAGAACACCTAAGTTACCTCTTGAATGTTTACTGCTTAGAAATTTATTCTGCCAGATACCCTAACTCATCTCTCTCATGTTCAAAGTTCCACAGATATCTAGGGCAGGGGAAAAATGCTACCAGTCTGTTTGCTAAGGCATAGCAATAATCACCTTTGCTCCAGTTCTCAGTAACTTCCTCATCCCTTTCTGGGACCACCTCAACCTGAACTTTTTGGTCAACACCATTCAACAAGTCTCTAGGAACGTCCAAACTTTCCCACATCTTCCTGTCTTCTGAGCCCTACAAACTGTTCCAATCTCTGCCTGTTACCCAGTTCCAAAGTCACTTCCACATTTTCGGGTATCTTAATAACAGTGCCCCAATCCTGGTACCAATTTGCTGTATTAGTCCATTTTCTTACTGCTATGAAGAAATACCCAAAACTGGGTAATTTAAAAAGAAAAAGAAGTTTAATGAACTCACAGTTCCACATGGCTGGAAAGGCCTCACAATCATGGCAGGAGAAAAAAGGCATGTCTTACATGGAGGCAGGCAAGAGAGCACGTGCAGGGGAACTGCCCTTTAGAAAACCATTAGATCTCTTGAGACTCATTTACTATAACGAAAACAGCACAAGAAAAACCTGCCACCAAGATTTAATTATCTCCACTGCATCCCTCCCACAACACATGGGGATTATGGGAGCTACAATTCAAGATGATACTTGGGTGTGGATGCAGCCAAGCCATGTCAGGGCACATAAGGTGTTTTGATACAAGCATGCAAAGTGTAATAATCACATCATGAAATATGGGTCATCCATCCCCTCAAACATTTATCTTTCATGTTATAAATAATCTAATTACATTATTTAAGTTATTTTTAAATGTACAGTTAAATTATTATTGACTATAGTCATCCTGTTGCACTATCAAATATTAGGCATTATCCATTTATTCTAACTACTTTTTTGGAATGATTAACCATCCTTGCCACCCACTCACTTTCTCTACTATGCTTCCCAGCCTCTGGTAATCATATCTCACACTCTATCTCCATGAGTTCACTTGTTGTAATTTTTAGATCCCACAAATAATTAGGACATGCAATGCTGATCTTACTGTGCCTGGTTTATTTCACTTAATATGATAACCTCCAGTTCTATCCATGTCATTGCAAATGGCTCATTTTTTATATGAATGAATAGAACTACATTGCGTATACATTTTTTCTTTTCTTTATCCATTTATCTGTTGAGGAACACTTAAGTTGTTTCCAAATCTTGTCTATTGTGAAGAGAGTTGTCATAAATGGGGTGGAGATATACAATTTCTGTACTTTGGGGTATATACCAAGAAGTAGAATTGTTGAATCATATAGTAACTCTATTTTTAGTTTTGCGAGGACCCTCTGAACCGTTCTCTTTAGTGGTTGTACTAATTTACATTCCCACAAATAGTGTATGAGGGTTCCCTTTTCTCCACACCTTCTCCAGCTTTTGTTATTGCCTGTCTTTTAGATATAAGCCATTTTAACTGGGGTGAGATGATATCTCGTAGTTTTTATTTGCATTTATCTGATAATCAATGATATTGTGCACCCTTTCATACACCTGTTTGCCATTTGTATGTCATCTTTTGAGAAATGTATATTCACATTTTGTGTCCTTTTTTTTATTAAATTTTTTGATTAAATTATTAAGTTTTTTTCTTTTTTCAATACAGTTGTTTGAGCTCCTTAAATGTTTTGGTTGTTAAAACCTTGTCTGGGAGGGGGGTGGTAATGTGCAAATATTTTCTTCCATTCTGTGGGTTGTCTCTTCACTTTGTTGATTGTTTTATTTGCTGTGCAGAAGCTTCTTAACTGGATATGACTCCATTTGTACATTTTTGCTTTGTTGCCTGTTCTTGTGGGGTATTACAGAAGAAAACTTTGCCCAGATTGATGTTGAGCGGTTTTCAAGTGTTTCCTTTTAATAGTTTTCTTTTAATGGTTTCACAGTTTGAGGTCTTAGATTTAAGTCTTTAATCCATTTAGATTTAATTTTTGTATATGGTGAGAGATAGGGATCTAGTCTCATTCTTCTGGATCTGAATATCCAGTTTTCCCAGCACTATTTATTGAAGAGACTGTCTTTTCCCCAGTGTATGTTCTCAGCATTTTTGGAGAAAATGAGTTCACTGCAGGTGTTTGGATTTGTTTGTAGGTTCTTGATTCTGTTCCTTTGGTCTATGTGTCTGTTTTTTTTATGTCAGGTTTATGGTGTTTGGTTACTATAGCTCTGTAACATAATTTGAAGTCGAGTAATATAATTCCTCCAGTGTTGTTCTTTTTGCCTAAGATAACTTTGGCTATTCTGGGTCTTTTGTGGTCCCACATGAATTTAGGATTGTTTTTTCTATTGCTATAAAGAATGCCACTGGTATTTTGATAGGGATTACATTAAATCTGTAGTAGCTTTGTATAATATGGACATTTAAAAATTATTAATTTCCTAATTCATGAACATGGAATATTTTACCTTTTTTGGTGTCCTCTGAAATTTTTTCCATCAGTGTTTTATAGTTTTTTATCATAGCGATCTTTTACTTCTTTGGTTATGTCAATTCCTAGGTATCTAGTTTTATGTGTGGCTATTATTAATTTGACTACTTTTTAATTTCTATTTCAGTTTGTTCACTGTTGGGATATAGAAATGCTACTGAGTATTGTATTTTTATTTCATATCATGCAAGTTTACTGATTTATCAGTTCTAATAGTTTTTTTGCACTCTTTAATTCTTTCCCAATATGGAATTATGTCATCACCAAAAAAAGATAATTTGACTTCTTCCTTTCCAATTTAAATGAATTTTATATATTTATCTTGGCTGATTGCTCTAGATAGGAATTCCAGTATTATATTGAATAACAGTGGTGAAAATGGGCATCCTTGTTATGTCCCAAATCTTAGAGGAAAAGCTTTTATTATTTTACTATTCAGTGTGATACTAGCTGTGGGTCTGTCATATATGGCTTGTATTATGTTGTAGTATGTTCTGTTTTTCAGAGTTTTTCTCATTAAGGGCTATTGAATGTTATTATTTTGGCTTCAATTGAAATAATCATAGTTTTTTTTTCTTTCATTCTGTTGATATGATTGATTTGTTTATGCTGAACCATCCTTGTGTAATAGGAATAAAGACTTCTTGGTCGTAAGAAATAATCTTTTTAATATATTGTTTAATTCAGTTTGCTAATTTTTTGTTAAGGTTTTTACATCAGTATTCTCATCAGAGACATTGGGGCCTGTAGTTTTCTTTGACTTTAACATGTTTTTGCCTGGCTTTGGTATCATGGTAATACTAGATTCGTAGAATGAGTTTGGAAGTATTTTCTCATTCTCTATTTTTAGGAATAGTTTGAGCAGGCTTCGATTTAGTTCTTCAAGTTTCTGGTACAATTCAGCAGTGAAGCCATCAAGTCTTGGGCTTTTATATCCTGGGAGAATTTTTATTACAGCTTTGGTCTCATTTTTTGTTATTAGTTTGTTCTGGTTTTGGAGTTCTTCATGGTTTAATCTTGGTAGATGGCATGTGCCCAGAAATTTATCTATTTCTTACAGATTTTCCAATTTTTTGGCATACAGTTGCTCATAGTCAAAATTTTCTCACTGATATATTTTTTGCAAAGGTGGTTTCAATCTCCCTTTGGCTTTTATTCACCTTATTCTTAAGATGTTGGTCATAGAGATGGAAAAACAGCAATGATTACTCTGGCTTCTTCCTGCTGACAGGTGGTACAACTGGGGAAGGCTGGTCACAGGAGAATAGGAGTAAAACTGTTGCCTTGCAGCCATCTGCGTGTACTCACTGGTGTATGACAAAAACATTACTATTCTCACCCACAGTTCTAATACACCACTTAAGTGAACAGTAAACCACAGGTTGTTAGAAAGCCAGATTGGGATAAATAGAAAAGAGCAAATTAAATATACCATCTTTGGTAGAGTTGAATATCTTTTGAGTCAGTGTCTAAGTCCTGAGACTATATCAGCTCAGTTAAACAGCTGTTTTCTGCATGAGGAGGTGGCGTTTCAGATTGGCTGGGCCTCTCTATTTTATGAAGGCAAACTAATTTTAATAAGAGGCAGGTTTATAGAGACAGAAGTAAAACAAAGGTTAATGTTGGGTACGATTTATCCAGGTGTTAGATTTAAAGCATCTTTAGGTATAGAAAAGGACAGTAGTAGCAATCTGACACATTTTTCTCTCACCTGTGTTACAAGCAATAGGCTTAAACTTACAGGGCCTCAGGAAAGAGGTAGTGACAATTTTATTGAGGCCAAGTCAAAAAAGAAAAATGAAGCAAAACTTTGAAAGCATTAGTATGGAGACTTGTAGCCTAGAAAGAATTTAGTATTCATTTCAAGTTGCAGAAAATTATGAAAAATGTAAATAGGGGACTAGAGTCTAATAACAGGTGTACTATAGTTTTTTCTGAAATAGAATTTTTCTCTCTCCAATCCTTGTTTTTACTAAAAACAAATTACAACAAGACTACTTTATTTGTAAAGTAAGCTTTAGCCGTACTATACTTGACCTGAGTATTTGCATAAAGTCAGCAAGAATAATGATTTACCACACAGTCCCTTTTTAAATTCGCTTTGCTGGAATTTTATTCCATAAGAAATCTCAGATTAAACTTTTTAAAAGCCTTTAAGCATAGCCACAGATTTATCTGTGCTTACAAATACATGTATTAATTGGGTGAATTTCTCACCTCAAGGTCCCAATACAATCTGGGTTTTTGGGCCTGTCAAGAAGTGACATTCATTATTTACCGCATGGTAGGACCCCTATACAGGCACTGTGTAGACAAGTTATGAGGTCAGTTTTCCCAAGGGACTTTTATTGGCTCTATAAGTCAACTTTGACTCTTGAAAATAATCTAAGTGTATGCCATTCCATTCAAGGCCATGGTAAAATAACCAGTGTCTCCATTTTTCTCCTGTTACAAAAGAAAAAGGATTCTTCTTGAACTTATGCAAATAACGATACCTGTCATAAATTAAGTATACTTGGAAATAGTTTTCAAGTTCTGGAAAAATCAGGGAGAGAGAAATATGTTTGAGATTTTGCTCACAAGAGTGTACTTTACCAAATTATTTAAAGCTGTAGATATTTGAAAACAACATAAAAAAAGGTTTACTGGACTCCAAAACAAACAAAAAAAAGCAATGTTTTAAACAAATTCATAGAAAGATTAATTTGGTTTTCCATTAATTCACTCTATGTAACTAATTCCTGTTCTGCTTGGTATTCATAAACACATTAGCTCCCTATGGGAGTCTTGGAAGTTATTTCTTCTATTTTAATGTCACAATCTCCAAAGTTATCACAAACCTGCGTTCAAGTGCACCTGTCAGAGTCCTATAGCTGATTATAAAACCAACTTGAAATAAATCAAAATAAAACAATTGTGGCTGAAAAAGTCTCAAAACAGCCATGATTAAGGTCTGGTAATCTCTGCAGTACATAATAACATAACAATCATAATTATTACTAAAAACATATACTGAGACATATCAGAATTACAAGAATCTCACACAATTCTGGAACACACACTAATAACACATTTATGCAAATACAGCCCAAAGAAGAAAGCCAAAAACAATTTCCTACTTGACAGTGCTTCCTGTATGATTTTGATATACGAAATAAAACAAACATACCAAATATATCTCTTTTGGACTTTAGAGTATTTAATATCTGAAAGGGTAACTAGATCAAAAAAGGGCTTAATTTAGAATTTGACCATGGAAACTCTGTTAAATATCAAATGTTTAAACACTTGATATTAAAAAATGAAATCCCAAGTAACTGTAAGTCATTTATTTAGCTCAAAAAAAAAAAGGATAACTACAGAAAACTTTAAAAGCAAAATTGTTTACTTGCTGATAGAGGGGAGACTCAACTTTCCAAACAGGACCCAATAAAGACAGCTTGAAAACAACTGGATATCTTCTCTCTCCCCTCTCTAATTTCTGTTGTTTATTCAAAAGGTATAAAAAATCTTTTACAATATTTTCATAATACACTAAAATATCGTTTAAAAGAGAACACAAAATTTCACCTTTGCATTAGTGTCTTATTGATGTTAAACCCAATTATTAATAAAACCTAATGAATCTACACCATCTTAATCAGTTTGACCACGAGGTAAAATTTTCATAAACCTCTTATAACTCTTTACAATTTTCTATTAAACAGCAGGTCCATTCTCTAAGAAAAACATATTATTCAGACACTTGGGCACAGATTCCGGCACAGCATTAGTGTGCTTTTATTTTAATGTTTCACCTACAGAAAAACGAGATAATCCCCTTCAAATTTTAGCCAATTTGTTAATACCCACAGAACTTCATTTACAAGATCAATCCTCCACAAACCCTTTACAACTTGCTTCTACTTTGTTTTGTCCCGTTACTCTTTTAAGAAACTGTTTTTTTAGAACAACTTCTAAGCTAGACAAAATTACATGCCCTTTAACAACAGCAGCAACAACGAAAAATTCCCATGCCTTCTTATAACCTCCTACCAAAAAGAAATTCTACTTTCCTTTTACAACATGCATGCAAAATTGTTTTACCAGTAGTCTCAAGTACACGCTACGCTGTTAACTCTTAGCAACTTTTATTTTTGGTAAAAAACCTGGTAAGCAAGCAATGTGAACCACGCATAACCTTGCAGAGCCCATGACAAAGACAAAGCTGCAGACAATGTCTGACTCTTCCCAGCCTAGCCAGGGAATATATGGCTAACTCCATATGTCTCCAGACCTTACTTAGAATCTAATGACTGTAAAACAGATAAATCCACAATCATTAAAAGTCATAGAAGCAGTTGATTACCTTAAAGCATCTAGCAAACCGTATGCGACCTGCCTGATTTACACCAAATGTATAAACTTTAAAAACATTTTAGTTTAGTTTACCAATAGTCTTTTAACTGTCTTCATTTTTCAAAGATTATCAGAGTCACATAACCTAAAATATATTAAAGTTTCTTTCTGAAAGTTGATCTAAGTGCTTATTTTTCATTAAGCCAATTCATTAGAACACTTTTAAATAAACACCACATACATACATGCAGATATACACACAGACAGAAACAGAGAATTAAGACAGAGTTCCATCAGCTGAGAAGTGTTTAGAGGCAGAGCAGGGGTTTTAAAACTACATCTGCACGCATGTAGCTCAAATATTATCTATGGAGCTCTCCACAGAAAAATCTTTTTAAAATATTTTATTTTAGCCAGGATAAATAGCCAATATTTATGGCATTTGAATCTTTTTTTCTTTTGTTGTTGCTGTTGTTGTTGTTTTTGAGATGGAGTCTTGGTCTGTCACCCAGGCTGGAGTGCAGTGGTGCAATTTCGGCTCACTGCAACCTCCGCCTCCCAGGTTCAAGTGATTCTCCTGCCCCAGCCTCCCTGAAAGGACACAAAGACACAAAAATGCGTACCTGCTCCCCCGCTACACCCTGTTGCTAAACCCTTTGTTCTGCTCTCTTATCTCTGCACGTACCAGAGATTTCGTAAGTTCTGTAAGTACCTGTTTTTCTTTCTGAGGCCGGGTCACAAGACGTGTTTAAGTAAGATACACTCATGCTGCCATAAACCTGTTGTGCAACCTTACGCAATATAATTAACTGCCTTTGTGTAAAACTGCTCTCCCGCCTCAAGGGTTGAATCGAAATATCAGAAATGGCGGGAACCAATCATAGTTAGCCAAATCGCCTTGTTCAAACACTAGCCAATCATACATCTGATTTGTATAATAATTCTATGCCCACTTTTCTTAGACTATATAACACTGTTCGGAGCTCAGCGGGGGAGCTCTCCTGCCCGTCTCCTTTCACGAGCGAGTGAGAGTTCCAGGTTCGAACCTGTAATAAAGATCCTTGCTGCTTAGCTTTGACTCTGGACTCTGGTGGTCTTCTTCGGGGAATAAACAGTCTGGGCATAACACCCGAGTAGCTGGGACTACAGGCGTGCACCACTGCGCCTGGCTAATTTTTTATATTTTTAGTAGAGACAGGGTTTCACCATGTTAGCCAGGATGGTCTCGATCTCCTGACTTCATGATCTGCCCACCTTAGCTTCCCAAAGTGCTGGGATTGCAAGCGTGAGCCACTGAGCCCGTCCTTAAATCTTTTTTACTAAAGTTAACCTCCTATGTGAAATCAATAAGCCATTACTAAGGGTATAGATTAACAACAGACACACGAGGTGTCTCCAAAGAAATGGTAAGTGATTTTTACAAAATCTAGAATCTCCCCAAAGGTAGTTCAGATGAAAGAAAATTCAAGACAAAAAATCAGAAGCTGTCCATGGAGGGAAAAAGTATCAATAAATGGCAAAATTTCTACAAGTATTAAACCTCAAAGGACCCGCTCTAAAGCCACAGTTGAACCCAGGCCACCAATGGGAGAGGGTAAAGAGTTAGCAACTGACCCAGAGCAAAAGTGACTGCTGTTGTTCTTCCCTGAGGGAATCTTGAACATTTTCAAGCTTACAAAGGATTTTAACTGCTCAGGAACCGTGTTATTATTATGCATACTTCTTTTAATTTAACCTTTTTCTTTTAATGATATCCTCAGTTCCAATAGCAACTCAATCCAAAAAGTCTGGTAAAGTCCAGATCGTAATTTTCCAGGCTTTTACCATATCAGCAAAAGGTGTTTCCAGAAAGGGGGTAGAGGAGGCATCTCCAGGATCCCCATGAGTCCCAAGAATTTACTCTCAGAAATGGGCTTAAGATAGCAAAAGACGATAAAATCTCAACAACGATGAGGCCTTTTAAGACAAAGCTCACCCAGGGGCTTGGCATATTCAGGATGAAGAACATGCTGACTCATCTCAGACCCCTCATCCTTTCAGACTGGCTACCTGACATAAACTCAAATATTCCAGTCCTCCAGATGGTATAGGCCAAGAGAGAGTACCCCACATGGTCATAAAGTCATGCTCTCAAGGACGTAACGCAAGACAGGAAGAAACCTTTGTCTAGTTTGTGCTCCAGGGATCTGTAGCATAGTTTATAACTGACCAGCCTGCAGGGCTGGCTTGAGTAGCAAGCTGATAGGGGTCCTAAATATGCATTCTATTCTGTGGTACCCCTCTTTATGACAGAATGGCATAGAAAGGCAAGTTCATAGGGCAAGGTACACCAGATTCACTACAGTCTCAGACTTGCCTCACAAATCCTTTTTCTCATGAATAAACAGTGATTTTTACAGATCACTCAACTGGTTTGCAGAAAGAGAGAGAGGGGCCAGAAGTCTAATTGGTAAGCAATTCATTCTAATGGTTTTGCTGGCATGCCGGTTTCCGAGTTCCCTTTCCCTTGGGGCATTGGCGACCCTGCTCACTGCACTATAGTCACAAAGGAAAATCACCTTCTTCTATTTCATGGAGGCTTAGGCAAAAGCCTCTTAATTTTGCAAGATGCCACCCAATGGGCTGCATGGGGAAACCTAATTGGGAGAACCAAATTAGCATTTTCCATCCCAGCTGTTACAAAATACACATAACAAAAGAGACATTAGTCACCTTGCTGAATGCCCAATATTGACTAATTCCCTTTGCTCCTTGTTTTCTTTGATCCATTCAAAGTGGGGAGGGACCTCTGACTGAGAATTCAATGGGTAGTGTGTGGGCAATTTGAATAGGGGATAATCACTCCTAGCCAGGCCTGCTGACCTTCCACTAACAATTCCTTCAGGGCTTACCAAATGTGACCAGACAAATAAGGAGGCTTCTCTGAGCTAGGCCTCCTGGACTTTCATCAGTAATTTCTTCAGAGATCCCGCCCACAAATACAAACACACACAACAAAGATGAACAGAAGGCCTTGCAAACCGATTCCAGAGCAGAGGAGAATTCCTTCAAACAGTCCCATATTCTTCACCCAATTGAGGAGATAGTTCCCCAATCTGAAAATCCGTGTGATAGGGCCAGTCCCTGTGACAGGGCTACAGTGCATCTTAGTAAGGTTAACAGATCAGGGGAAGGATGGAGGTGATGGCAGTGCCTAGCATGTTCACCAGGTAGGTTCCAGACTATTTCTCCACTGCAATTAGGCCCAAGCACTATGGGTCAACAGCACCTCATCAGCAGAGACAGCACCAGAGATAGCCTTCTGTTAAATAAGCAGCAGCCAGAGATCATTTCTGTGTTCCTCATTCTGGTGGGGGGACTAAAAAACTGTGATCAGGGTATCCCAGATGAGCCCCCAAATTTGTAACTTCCCAAGAGATTCTTCCTGCCTGTTGCATAAGGAAAGACCATGCCATTGCAGGAGAGTTTAATAGACATGAAGCCAGCCACCCCATGTGGGTGTCGGAGTTTATACCCAAATTATCTCATCCAAAGCTCATCAGTTAGGGGTTTTTCAAAGGCAGTTTGGGGAAAGGGGTGGGGGTGTCCAGGTAATGAGTGCTCATTGCTGATTGCTTGGGGTGGAAATGAAATCATAGAGGGTCATAGCTGTCCTCTTGTTGGATGAACTGGGTGGGGTTGGTTGGTCCAGGTGGAGCCTTGGGTGTCAGATACGAAAAAAAAAAAAAAAAAAATGAAAAATATCTCAAAAGGCCAATCTAGAATAGTGGTATTACCTGCAGGAATAATTGGGGAAGTTGCAGATCTTATAATCTGAAGATGAATGGCTGAAAATCTTTTATGTCTGCACCTCAGCAGGACTCAGGCTCCTCTCCTCAGCCTAGACTGATGGCCTCCCATTAGCTTTACAAAAGCCTCATTGAGTTTTGGGCAAGACCTATTATCATTTAAACAATAGACTAAATGTCTCTCAAAGTTACCTTGTACTAATAGCCCAGGAATAATTAAGGGAAAGGTAAGATGTGGGGGTAGGTTAGCTCAGATTTTGTTCACTTTTGTAATTGTCTCACTGATATAGTTTTTAGAAAGGCAGCTTCATTCATTTTAATGAAGGTGATTTCCCCTGATAATATGATTCAGTTTTTTGCTTTCGATTTTTTGTGTATCCATTGTATGTTTTTTGGTTTGCAATTACCATGAGGCTTGCGAATATGATCTTATACCTCATTTTTTAAGGTGGTAAAAACTTAACAGTTCTTGCATAAACAAACAAGCAAAAAGTAACCTAATAAAGATTCTAAGCTTTAACTTTATCCCCTGCTTTTCAAATTTTTGTTGTTAATATTCATATGTTATTATACTATGTCTTGAAAAGTTGCTAAATTATTATTTTTGATAGGTTTATCATTTTGTCTTTCTACTTAACAGTAGATTACACACCACAGTTACAATGTTATAATATTCTGATTTTTTTGTGTGTGCATTTACTATTCCTAGTCATCTTTGTACCTTCAAATGATTTCTTATTAATAAAATTTTCTTTCTGATTCAACTACTCCCTCTAGCATTTTTTGTAGGAGAGGTCTGGTATTAATGAAATATGTCAGCTTCTGTTTGTTTACAAAAGTCTTTATTTCTCCTCCATGTTTGAAGAATATTTTTAACCAGATATACTATTCTAGGGTAGAAGGTTTTTTGTTGTTGTTGATGTTGTTGCTGGTTGTTTTGTTTCCTGTCAGCACTTCAAATTTGTCTTACCAGTCTATCCTGGCCTGTAGGGTTTTCACTGAAAAGTCTGCTTCTAGATGTATTTGAGTTCCATTGTATTTTCTTTTTCCCTGTGGTGCTTTTAGGATCTTTTTTTAGTCCTTGACCACTGGACATTTCATTATTAAATGCCTTGAGGTAGTTTTCTTTGGGTTAAATCTGCTTGGTGTTCTACAGCCTTCTTATACCTGCATATTGATGTCTTTCTCTAATATTGGGAAGTTCTCTGTTATTAAATAGTATCCCTTTGAATAAACTTTCTGCTCTCATCTCTTTCTCTACCTCTTCTTTAAGACCAGTACCCCTTACATTTGCTCTTTTGAGGCTATTTTCTAAATCCTATAGGCATGTTTTATTGTTTTTTTTATTTTTTATTCTTTCTTCTCTGTGTATTTTCAAACAGTCTGTCTTTAGGCTCACTAATTCTCTCTTCTGTTTGATCAATTCTGCTATTAAAAGACTAATGTATTCTTAGTATGCCAATTGCATTTTTCAACTCCAAAATTTCTGCTTGATTCCTTTTACTTATTTCAAGCTCTTTGTTAAATTATATGTGTATATATATACACACACATATATATGTACATCTATACATACACACACACACAAAGTATATGAAAATCCGCAGCCGGGCGCGGTGGCTCAAGCCTGTAATCCCAGCACTTTGGGAGGCCGAGACGGGCGGATCACGAGGTCAGGAGATCGAGACCATCCTGGCTAACACGGTGAAACCCCGTCTCTACTAAAAATACAAAAAACTAGCCGGGCGAGGTGGCGGGCGCCTGTAGTCCCAGCTACTCCGGAGGCTGAGGCAGGAGAATGGCGTGAACCCGGGAGGCGGAGCTTGCAGTGAGCTGAGATCCGGCCACTGCACTCCAGCCCGGGATACAGAGCAAGACTCCGTCTCAAAAAAAAAAAAAAAAAAAAAAAAAAAAAAAAGAAAATCCGCCAAACACTAGTAAATCAATTTTAAACAATGCACAAAGGACAGAAGTGTAATAAACATTTTCAGGATTTCTATGTGAATGAATGCTGCTAAAATATTATTTTAAAATATATTTTTTAGTACACTGTACAGTCTTTCTTAAATCCCAACCCCATTTAATGATCTTAAAAACTATTTTTCAAGGAGAAAGTATGGGACTATCACAGATTAACTCAATGCAGGTTCAAAATAACATGCATTGTGAATTAGCAAGGTTCAATTTAATTATACTTTAAACAACATTCACTGAGGGCTTCTGTAACTCATTAATAACATTTAGTTTCTATGAATTGAATATTCTTCCTAGAGAAATATATTAGCATCTCACACAGTACTAAAATATCTTGATGGATATCACAGTAATTCTTCTCTAGGAAAATTGTGATGCAGTCACATAGTTGATCATTTTATCATGATGAAAAGGAAGCTTGAAATAAAATTATTATTTAAATGATGGACAAAAATTCTGGCAACACACACATCAGTGGAGTACACTGAGAAGATGGAATATACAGCAGAGTAATAGAAATAGCTATCTGCAAAGAATAGATTTCAGAGAATATTGCTTCAATATCTCTTATTTGAAACCATTTACAAGTGAACTGTTGCCATCTGCATTTGCTGAGAAGAAGTCAGAAAAAATGACAGTATATTGAAATATATTTTAGCACAATTCAATAAAGATCACTGTCAGAGCATAATTCATCTGTTTTGGCTCAGAAAGAAAATTTGCTCTTATGATAGTAAATTCATTTGGACAAATATTTTTCTACTTTCTAAATGCTTACATTTTTTAAATTTTAGATTACTTTTGAGAACTATCTATGAAATCATATTTTTAATTGGGCGATGCAGTAAATCACATTTTTAATTGGGTGAATTTTCCTTCAATCAGAAGGAAAATTTGTTCTTATGACAGTAAATTCATTTGGACAAGTATGTTTCTACTTTCTATATGCTTACACTTTTTTAACTTTTAGATTACTTTTGAGAACGATCTATTAAATCACATTTTTAATTGGGTGATGCAGAATATCAACCAATTAAAGTAATATCAACCATCAAGTAATAGAGGAGAAAATCCCAGTCTTTCAAAATTCAGATATCAAGTTCACAGACATGATGAAATGCACTCTGCTGATGCTCCCTATTATTTTCTAATCGCTATCAATTTGAGAGCAAATATCTATTTTAAAGATGTTTTTCTTAATATCATTCCGAAGCGTAATTGAATGTTCATTATATAAATATTTCCAGTCAAACTGTTCCATTTAATGTATCTGTTAATCTCTGATAGCAAATTTCGTATGATAAAGGTGTTATACAGACTATTTGATTAATGTTCTCAGCTGAACTCTTATGAAAAGAAATAAGATGCTGTAAAATTGCTTTTGATCTTTCTTTTTGATCTCTCACACTTTTAGCAGCTTCCCAATTGCCCCACTGAAGACTGTCAATGCCGTGGTTTTGGGCTGTATCAGGTTGTAACTGATATACTAATTTCAGCCAAAAAAAAAAAAAAAGAAAAAAAGGGCTTCTGTGTAGAGTTCATCATTTGGTCTTTTCAAACAATAAATGAGAAATACATGACTCATCTAATGGTCTGACACATCAGTGTTTAGTTAAATGTGGTACAAATGCATAACTGAGTTATTTGAAATATTCAATTGAGATTTTAACTTTTTATTTAAAGACTTGTGTGACTAAGTTCCGTATTGTTGGGGATAATCTGTGAAGATTGATAACTCAATCTATTCATGTAAACTAACCAGAGCAGCCAAAGGATACACCAGGAAAAAATACCATAAGATGAGTAATCCCATTTTCACCTAATATTTCTACAATAGCTACTGGAATTTGCTGGACACCAATTTAATTAAGCGATCATCACCAAGTTAGTAATTTGGAACCTACATAGGTAGGCAGACATCAAGAACTTGGTGAGTGCGGGTACTTTCTAAGAAACTATCATTAAATGTTGCTACTTTATAGGTATAAATATAGCTATACTTTATGTTAATAAAGTATGTTGATTCTACACCAGACCGTTAATCAATCCACGGTTCCATAATTGTATTTTAGGTTAAATTATTCAAGTTTTCATAGTCTTACTCCTATATAATTTGAAGTCTAAATTAAATAGGTTACCTAGTTTAACAAAGATCAGGTTTAAGCAAATTGTTATTAACAGTCTAGGATTGCAATTAAAATAAAATGTTGAAAAAAACACAATTCTCACTCAGTGAAGCAAACTGTCTGCAGTGGCACAAAAATACTATTTGTATTTTAAAATACTGCTCATACAGCACTACAGAGCTTATGATATCAGCAACCATCAAACAATGACAAGCAATTTTCATTTGCTGTAGGATTTCTAATTAACCAATAAGTGTAGCATTTTTTTATATTATCAATTTATTGCCACATCAGTAAAATGAGTGTAATGACCACCTTACACTGGTTCAGTCAGCAATAGGCAGTAAAAAGTCTTTTTTTCTTCTTTAGAAGTAGTATTTGATGATTATTGCAATTAAGTGCTGGTATTTTAAAAAAAACCTCTGAATTACCTTAGCAACTAAAAAAACCTATGAATAATATTATTGACTATTCTGTTACATATTATTCTGTATCATGTAACTGTAAAGTATTTTTAACGCCCAAAGCTATCCAGTTAAAACAGAATGTACATAAAAGCCAAACTTTTAATTTCTTTATCATTTTATATTTTATGATATTATGGGTATTATTGAAATAATGCACTCAACTTTGATGAAGAGACAATCACAATTTGATGCAAAATGTTCTTCTCATGCTGAGGGTTTAGTGATTCAAAGCATTCTTCAGAAAGCATGATTTACATTTGACTTTTGAAATTGGAAAGGACAATTAATATGGTTTGGATCTGTGACGTTGCCCAAATCTCATGTGAAATTGTAATCCCCAATGTTGGAGGCGGGGTGCCTGGTGGGAGGTGATCGGATTATGGGGGTGAGTCTTTCATGAATGGTTTAGCACCATCCTCTTGATGCTGTTCTTTTGATAGTGAGATCTCGTTGTTTAAAAGTGCGTAGCACCCCCACTTTCCTGCTCCAGTTATGTGCAGTGCTGACTGAACTTTGCCTTCTGCCATGATTGTAAGCTTTCTGAGGTCTACCCAGAAACCCAGCAGATGCCAGCATCCTGCATCCTGTACAGCCCATGGGACCGTGAGCCAATTAAACTTCTTTATAAATTACCCAGTCTTAGGCATTTATTTATAGCAATGCAAGAACAAAGTAGCATGATGAACTGTTCCTTTTTGTAGTGGGGCATTTAAAAAATATCCTTGTTTGATTTAGAGCTTAGGTTTAGTATTTACTGAAGTCCAAAGACGATCATAGCCCTTGCCTTTGGTATACCTTCCAATTTTTGTTTGTTTGTTTAATGGAGAGTCTGTCAGACTGAAGCTTTCTTTTGGGAGATGAAGAAAGTGTTTTTTAGTCTATGGCCACAGACACTGAGAAAACATACAGAATTATTGATAACAAATAAATGTAGCCAATGCCATTCATCCAATAACCCTGGCCGATGTGTGCTAATGAAGTGTGTTAGGTGATAGCTATTGCTACTCTATGAATCCGGAAACTGGTATTTATTTAGACTGGGAAAACTGGGACACAACTGTCTCATGCAAGAAATCATTTGGCTAAATCTTCAGTTTTAACCCATTCCCCTATTTTTAATACATCTTATGAGAAACTGAAGTGGTTATCTCTTTTTAAAAACCTCTTTTAAGACTTCCTCTTTTAAAAACTCGTGAAATTTCTTTTTTTTATTTTTGTTTTTTATTTATTTATTTTTTTTTTTGTGAGACGGAGTCTAGCTCTGTAGCCCAGGCTGGAGTGCAGTAGCGAAATCTCGGCTCACTGCAAGCTCCGCCTCCCAGGTTCACGCCATTCTCCGAGTAGCTGGGACTACAGGCACCCACCACCAGGCTCGGCTAATTTTTTGTATTTTTAGTAGAGACCGGTTTCACCGTGTTAGCCAGGATGGTCTCGATCTCCTGACCTCCTGATCTGCCCACTTCAGCCTCCCAAAGTACTGGGATTACAGATGTGAGCCACTGCGCCCGGCCTGCAATTTCTTATAAGCATGTTAGGTTCCTAAAACAATCAGTTGTTTTAGAACCTTGCATCATTAATAATAAATGTGCTCACTTTATTTATGAGGAAAGGCTATTCAAGTTAAACATTATTATACGTGGTGTTTTTTTTTTTTTCCAGAAACTCTGAAGTGATCATTAACGTAAAATCATTCACGACATTTTAGTGACTTAAAAAAAAAAAAAAGTATTCATAAATTTACCATCAGTTACTTATTCAAACTTATATTTGGCAAAAACAAGAGTTTATTTTAATGAATAAAGAGGTCTATAATTAATAAACGTATTTAGTAATTTTTTAAAATGCCATTTTAATATGTCTTTCAACAAAATCTACAGTATGGGTATCTTTAACTTTGACATAAAGAATAGGAAGTACGGTCAGGCGCAGTGGCTCATGCCTGTAATCCCAGCACTTTGGGACGCCGAGGCAGGTGGATCACTTGAGGTCAGGAGTTCAAGACCAGTCTGGCCAACATGGTGAAACCCAATCTCTACTAAAAATACAAAAATTAGCCGAGTGTGGTGGTGCGTGACTGTAGTCACAGCTGAGGCAGGAGAATCACTTGAACCCGGGAGGTGGAGGTTGCAATGAGCCGAGATTGAGCCAGTGCACTCCAGCCTGGGTGACAGAGTGAGACTCCGTCTCAACAACAACAACAACAAAAAAAAGGATAAGAAGTACCAGAAAAAAATATATTCAAATATCCTGAAAAAGTAGCATTTGATGTTTATTAAAAGAATTATATAATTTCTTTTATATAAAATTAATTTTATGCTAAAATATTTACAACATCAGAGAAACTGTTAGCTACATTGCTAACTACTTAAGAACTGGAGAAGAGAAAGAATTTGCTCCCCTAAAGATGCTCTTTGAATAGGGCACCGGTAAGAATAAGGTTAAAAACAAGGGCACCAGATAGTCCCAGTGCTGACATCAACTCTATGTTGTTCTAGACTCGGTTTTGGAAGTGCCAGAGTATATAATGAAACCAATGTGAACAATATTCCAAAGTGCCTTAGAATAGATTGATCCAATTGTGAAAGAAGTCATGAAAATTATCTTTAGTGGCAATATTCTTCTTCCCATTGAGGTATTTATGAAGTTTTCCAGACTATAGGTGTGTAGGAATTAACCATTTGTATTTGACTATTTTATATTATTTGAAGGCAATATTCAATAAATTCTAATTTAACTCAGCCAAACTTCATGTGTAGAAGCATTTATGCACTATTTTGTATTTTAATTAGTCAAACTAATTAAATTATGTTCCTGGTATCAATACACTAGTTGCCTTTAAGCAAGATTTTTAAAAATTATTGCCTTCCTTTTTGAAGGAGGTAATGCTTGCTACTTACTTTTCTAGTTGTGTTTGTATTGATTTGCATATATTTTAGAGGTATACCATTGAAAAAGCAACTTTATATAGTTTTACACTTGTGTCATAAGTACATTTAATTGGTCAAAAGATGAGGCTAATTACTCGCTTCTGATAATACAGCTCTCACACCTGGAATGTAAAATGTCATATGAAGATATTTTTCCTTCAAATTAGTTTTTGAGAAATGACAGTCAGTATTCGGCATGTATTAGGTATATTACATATTCAAAATGCTATCTGGAATTTTGTAATGCGGGAGCATTAGAGTGTTTCTACCGATGTAAGATCAATATTAAATAAATCAGGTTCAGCCTAATGACCCATAACTTTGATATTTGCACTGGGGACAACTTGTATTTGAATATCCCTTTACAAGATTTCAAAGGTAAGTGTATGTGCCATAAAAATATTGACAGTTATGGAGTATGATATCATTGAAACAAAACTCATTTTCCAGAAAACTATAGTTTTGATTATTTAGATAAATAAACTGGAACATTGTGATGGACAAATCATATGCTACCTTCGAAATGGCTGAAGAGAGGTTTGATTAAAAATTGAGATTTCTTAAACATTTATTTGATTCACAGATTCATATGTAACTTATGAATGGTAACTAAGTTAAGTACTCCACATAAGAGAAAAATGATGAGTAAGACATGGGTTTATGTTAACAAAAGATCTCTTTGCGTGTGTGTGTGTGTGTGTGTGTGTGTGCGCGTGCATGTGTGTATAAAGATAGCAAGGATATGATTGCAGTTGGTGTTGTGGAGACAGTGCAATATCCACAGTGGACTAGAAATGATAAAAATGAGTGGAGGAGAGAGAAATTGTATGGAAAGATTTGCAGCAAACTAGTGTGAACCCCTTTTAGGCCTTAAGTTAATTGTGATCTTAAGTGATGAGAAACTCTCAAAGGCAGTGTTCTTTCTCTATTGAGGAAAATTAACCAAAAATAATGCTTGATAAATGTGCAAAGATGAATGAAACATGTGAACTATGGGCTGGCAGATTAAAATAGAATGTAAGAAAACATTTCTCGAATTAAGTGGAGTACTTATTTCAATACAATTTTCCATTGCTTCTCCTCACTGTTAAAATACATCTTCTCACCAAATTAATTTTGATTATATATATATATATATATATATGTACATATGAAACAAGTGCAATTAAGTACAGGAATAAATAAAAGATTTTGCAGATTTGATTACAGATGACCATAATAAAGCATATGTTGCAATAATGTGAGTCAGAAAATTTTTGGGTTTCCCAGTGCATATAAAATTTTTTTACACTATACTATAGTCTAAGTGTGCAATAGTTTTATATTAAAAACGTACTTATCTTAATCAAAAAAGTACTTTCTTGTCAAAAATTGCTAATGATCATCTGAGCCTTCACCAAGACCTAATCCCTTTGCTGGTGGAAAGTCTTGCCCTGATGTTGATGGCTGCTGACTGATAGAGTTGGTGGTTGCAGAAAGCTGGGATAGCTGTGGCAATTTCTTAAAATATGACTATGATGAACTTTGCTGCATTGATTGACTCTTCTTTTATTGAAATATTTGTCTGTAGCATTTGACACTGTTTATAGCATTTTACACACAGTGGAACTTCTTTCAAAATGGGAGTCAATTCTATCAAATCCTGCTGCAGCTTTCATCAATTAAGTTTATGTAATATTCTAAATGTTGCTTTGACAATGTTTACACCGTTTTCACCAGGAATGGAGTTCATCTCAAGAAACCAGTTTCCTTGCTCTTTCTTAAGAAGTAACTTCTCATCTGTTAATGTTTTATCATGAGACTGGAGCAGTTCAGTCACATCTTCAGGCTCTGCTTCTAATTCTAGTTCTCTTACTTATTTGCACCACATCTGCAGCTTTCTCCAATGACGTTTGAACTCCTCAGTTATCCATGAGGGTTGAAATCAACATCTTCCAAACTCCTGTTAATGTTAATATTTTGACCTTCTCAATAAATCAAGAATGTTCTTGGTGGCATTTAGAATGGTAAATTCTGTACAGAAAGTTTCCAATTTGCTTTACCCAGATCCATCAGAGGAATCATTATCTATGTCAGCTAGAGTTTTAAAAAATATAGTTTTTAAATAATAAGACTTAAATGACAAAATTACTCTTTGATTAATCAATTATGGAATGGATGTGCTGTTAGCAAGCATAAAAACAACATGAATCACCTTGTACAACTTTATTAGCGCTCTTGGCTGACCAGGTGCATTATCAATAAGCAGTAATCTTTTAGAAGAAATCTTCTTTTATTCTGAGCAGCAGATCTCAACAGTGGGCTTAAAATACTCAGTAAACCATGCTATAAACAAATGTGCTGTCACTCAGGCTTTGTGTTCCATTTTTAGAGCAAAGGCAAAATGAATTTAGCATAATTATTATAGGCCCTAAAATTTTTGGAATAGTCAATGAACATTGACTTTAACTTAAAGTTGCCAGCTATATTAGCCCCTAACAAGAGAGCCATCCTGTTTTCGAAGCTTAGAAGCCAAGCATTGACATTTTCTCTCTAGCTATGTAAGTCCTCGGTGGCATCTTCTTCCAAAATATGGCTGTTTCATCTACGTTGAAAATCTGCTGTTTAGTACAACCATATTCATCAATTATTTTACCTTGATTTTCTGTATACCTTCTTGCAACTTTGCCATCGGCACTTATTGCTTTACTTTCCACTTTTATGTGATGAACATCTTACTTTCCTTCAAACCCATTAATTGACAACTAATTGCTTCAAAGTTTTCTTCTGTAGCTTCCTCACTTCTCTCAAACTTCATAGAATTGAGGAACATTAGAACCTTTCTCTGGATTAGGTTTTGGCTTAAAGAAATGTTGTGGTTGGTTTGGTTTTCTATTCAGACCACTAGAACTTTCTCCATTTCCAGCAATGAGGCTGTTTGAATTCCCTATCATTCAGGTATTCACTGGAGTTGTGAGAAATGTGCAACTCTTCCTTTTGCTTGAAAAATTAGAGTCCATTGTAGGATTATTAATTGAGTTAATTTCAATATTGCTGTGTCTCAGGGTATAGAAGGCCCAAGGAGTGGGAGAGAGATGAGAGAATGGACAATTGACAGAGGAGTCAAAACACAGGCAACATTTGTTAATTAAGTTTGCTGTGATACATGAACACAGTTTATGTTGCCTCAAAACAATTACAATAGTAGTATCAAAGATCACAGGCCACCGTTACAGATATAAATAATCACAATAAAATTAGTAATATTTTAGAATAACCAAAACTTAACACAGAAACGTGATGAAATGATCATATGCTGTTGGAAAAATGGTGCTGACGGACTTACTAAACAGAGGGTGGTCATAAAGTGCAACAAAGTGAAGCACAGTAAAATGAGGTATGCCTGTATACATACTTGTACTTTCTTTTACTCAGAATAATTTTCATTAACCTTACATTCTAACACTCTGAGTAACTCATTATGTTTCTTAGTGATTTTGTTCCACATAGTCTGTAAAAATGGATTTGCTTTGATTCCTTACAGTAACAAAACTTGGGTTTTAAAATAATCATGAAGGAGCCAGGTCCATGATTTTGCTTTTACTTTTAACACCACAAGGCACTATGTTTACTTTGCTAACAGGGTGAGTTACAAAGACATAGTTTTTAATGTTAAACAAACCATGAATTCCTGGGATAAATCTTATTCCTAAATATATCTCTCAGTTTTTATATATTGCTAGATTTCATTTAATAATTTTAAAAGACCTTTTCTCCTTGTTTTACTTTATTATTTGGTCAACATTCATGAGGCATATTATCTGTAGTTTTAAATTTTTTATTTTCTCTTGTTTTCTTTGATAATATCATTTTCTAATTTTAGTATAAGAATGATGCTGGCCTGGGCTGGGTTCAGTGGCTTACGCCTGTAATCCCAGCACTTTGGGAGGTCAAGATGGGTGGATCATCTGAGATCGGGAGTTCGAGACCAACTTGACCAACGTGGAGAAACCCTGTCTCTACTAAAAATACAAAATTAGCTGGGTGTGAAGGCACATCCCTGTAATCCCAGCTACTCGGGAAGTTGAGGCAGGAGAATCACTTGCACCCCCGAGGCAGAGGTTGCAGTGAACCCTGATTGCACCATTACACTTCAGCCTGGGTAACAAGAGTAAAATGAGTTGTCACGATTACTTTCCACTCATATTTTTTGAAAACAACTTATGTAGAATTTTTATCTTTTCTTTCATAAATATTTGCTAAACTTCACCTGGGAAGTCATCTAGATCTGGAGTTTTCTTTGGGGGAATATTTTTAACAACAATGTTAATCCCTTTAATAGACATAACTATTTCGATTATGTAGCTTCCTTTTGAGAGAGACTTGGTAGCGCCTGCCTTTCAATAAATTTGTCTATCTCTTCTAAATTGTTAAATTTCTTTGGGAAAAAGTTGTTCATAATTATTTTCTGATGACCTTTTCACCATCTGTAGGATCTGAGGAGAATACTCTCTTTTATTACTGATAATGGTGATTTTTTGCTTTCGTATTTTTTTTTTTTTTTGGATCAGTCTAGCTGAGGGTATATCAATTTTATTAAATATTTCAAAAGATGAACATTTGGCTTGTTAATTTTCTTAAATATTTGTTTTCTTTATTGCTGAGAAATTCATAATTTCTTTATTCTTGCTTTGGGTTTATTTTGCACTTATTTTTCCAGCTTCTTAATGTAGAATCTTAGGACATTAATTTTAGATTTCCCCTCATCACTAATATAATTATTTAAAGTTTTAATATTTACTGTGGACACAGTTTTAGTTAGTTGCATCCCATAAATTTTGATATATTTTATTATAATTCCATTTAAAATATTTTCTTACTTTTTTATTTCATTATTGTCTCATCAAAGTATACTGTTTAATTTTTAAATATTGTGATTTTTCTGAGATAGTTTATTGTTATTTATATTTTAATTCCATTAACATAAATAAACATATTCTATGTGCTTTCAATTCATTTGAATTTAATAAGTTTTTTAATAACCCAGAAAATGATTGTAATAGTGCATTTTTATGCTGCTGATGAAGACATACCCAAGACTCACTAATTTATAAAGAAAAAGAGATTTAATAAACTTACAGTTCCACATGGCTGGGTAGGCCTCACAATCATGGCAAAAAGTGAAAGGCAAGTCTTACACTGAAGCAGGCAAGAGAGAATGAGGGCCAACCAAAAGAGGTTTCCCCTTATAAAACCATAAGATCTTGTAAGACTTATTCACTACTGTGAGAACAGTATGGGGAAAACTGCCATCGTGATTCAATTATCTCCAACTGAGTCCCTCCCATAACATGTGGGAATTATGGGAGATACAATTCAAGATGAGATTTGGTGGGAACACAGAGCCAAACCATATCATTCTGCCCCTGCCCCTCCCAAATTTCTTGTCCTCACATTTCAAAACCAATCATGCTTTCCCAGCAGTTCCCCAAAGTCTTAACTCATTTTAGCATTAACCTAAAAGCCCACAGTCCAAAGTCTCATCTCAAACAAGGCAAGTCCCTTCCACCTATGAGACCGTAAAATCAAAAGCAAGTTTGCTATTTTCTAGATACAACAGGAGTATAGACATTGGATAAATACACTCATTCCAAATGGAAGAAATTTGCCAAAACAAGGGACTACAGGCCCCATGCAATTCCAGAATCCAGTGGGACAGTAAAATCTTAAAGCATCCAAATGATCTCCTTTGACTCCATGTCTCACACCCAGGTCACACTAATGCAAGAGGTGAGTTCCCATAGTCTTGGTCAGCTCCACCCCTGTGGCTTTGCAGGGTGCAGCCTCCCTCCTGGATGCTTTCATGGGCTGGTGTTGAGTGTCTGTGACTTTTCCAGGTGCACAGTGCAAGCTATTGGTGGATGTACCATTATGGAGTCTGGAGGATGGTGATCCTCTTCTTATAGCTCCACTAGGCAGTGTCTCAGTGGGGACTTTGTGTGGGGGCTTCAACCCCACATTTTCTTTCTGCACTGCTCTAGCAGAGGTTCTCAATGAGGACCCTGCTGCTGAAGCAAACTTCTGCCTGGACATCTAGGCATTTCCATACACACTCTGAAATCCAGGTGGAGGTTCCAAAACCTCAGTTCTTGACTTCTGTGCACTCACAGGCTCAACACCATGTGGAAGCTGCCAAGGCTTAGGGCTTGCACCTTCTGAAGCCATGGCCAAAGCTGTATCTTGGTCCCTTTTAGCCATGGCTAGAGCAGCTGGGACACAGAGAACCAAGTCCCTAGCCTGTGCATAACAGGGGGGCCCTGGGCCAGGACCACAGACCCATTTTTTTTCTAGGCCTTTAGGTCTGTGATTGGAAGGGCTGCCTCAAATGTCTCCAAAATGCTTTGGAGACATTTTCCCTATTGTCTTGGGGATTAACATTTGGCTCCTGGTTACTGCAAATTTCTGAAGCCAGCTTGAATTTCTCCTCAGAAAATGGATTTTTCTTTTCTATCAAATCATTAGGCTGCAAATTTTCTGAACTTTTATTCTTTCTCTTTAAAAACTGAATGTTTTTAATAGCATCAAAGTCACCTTGTGAATGCTTTGCTGCTTAGAAATTTCTTCTGCCAGGTACCCTAAATTATCTCCCTCAAGTTCAAAGTTACACAAATCTCTAGGGCAGGGGCAAAATGCCACCAGTGTCTTTGCTAAAACATAGCAAGAGTCACCTTTACTCCAGTGTTCAACGAGTTCCTCATCTCCATCTGAGACCACCTGAGCCTGGATTTTATTGTCCATATTATTGTCAGCATTTTGTTAAAAGCCATTCCTCAAGTCTCTAGGAAGTTCTAAACATTCCCACATTTTTCTATGTGCTTCAGAGTCCTCCAAACTGTTCCAGTTTCTGCCTGTTACCTAATTCCAAAGTCATGTCCACATTTGCAAGCATTTTTACAGCAGCACCCCACTCTCAGTACCAATTTACTGTATTAGTTCATTTTCACACTGTTGATAAAGACATGCCCGAGACTGGGTAATTTATAAAGAAAAAGAGGTTTAGTGGACTCACAGTTCCACGTGGCTGGGGAGGACTCACAATCATGGTGGAAGTCAAAAGCCATGTTTTACATGGCAATAGGCAAGAGAGAATGAAGGCCAAGTAAAAAGGGTTTCCCCTTATAAAACTATCAGATCTTGTGAGACTTATTCACTACCATGAGAACAGTATGGGCAAAACTACCCCATTATTCAATTATTCCACACTGGGTCACTCACACAACATGTGGGAATTATGGGAGCTATAATTCAAAATAAGATTTGGGTGGGGACACAGTCAAACATATCAATGGTCTACCTTGGTTAATGTACCATGTGCACTCGAAAAAAGGAGGCATATTCTATAGTTTTGGGGTACAGCGTTGGTCTATGTGTAAATATCCAAGTAGGTCAATGTGGTTGACTGTATTGTTTAGACTCACTATTTCTTACAGATATTTTTTTCTTCATTTATTCTATCAATTGCAAAATGAAACATGTTAAAAAATCCTACTATGGAGGAGAAGTCAAGATGGCTGATTAGAAGAAACTGGTCAGCAGCTCTCACCAAGAAAATATGCTCAGTGAGTGAATACTGCACCTTCAACGGAAGTATCCAGGTTCTCTCCCTGGGACTGACTAGGTTGTTGGCAAGACCCACAGAGAGTGAGAAAAAGCAGGGTGGAGCAATGGCCCAATCAGGAGCTACATGGGGCAAGGGGAGCTCCCACCCCCACCCAAGAGAGGCGGTGAGTGATTGTGTTACCAAATTCAGGAAATCATGCTTTTTCTGTGGATCTATGTAACCTGCTGATCAGGAGATCCCCTCATGAACCCAGGCTACCAGGGCCTTGGATCCCAAGGACAGAGCTGTGCAGACTCTCGGCAGCCACTTGGGTTGTGGCCAGTGGCAGCAGGTTGGAGAGTGCCTAAATGACTGAGCTCCCGGGGGGAGGGCCAGCTGCCATAACTGCAGCTTCAGTCGGCCTTTTTTCCCTGCCAGTGAGAGGGATACTGGGCTACTTGGACTGGAAGAAATTCCCCACAGCACCGCACAGTGGCTATGGCAGATCATGGCCTGACTACTTCTTTAGGTGAGACTAGGATCCATCCCTCTTCACTGGGTTGGGCCTCTGTGTGGAAATTTCAGCAACTCCAGCCAGTTTACAGATAGAATTCTGATATCCCTGGTGAGAGGGGCAGCCACAGTCTCCATGGATCAGCAGACTTAGTTTTTCCTGCCTGCTAACTTTGAAAAGTCCAGGCAGTCTGGATGAGGGGAATCTTCCCCAGTGCAGAACACCTAGTTGGCCAAAAGGCATCCAGGGTACTTTGTTGAGTGGGTCCCTGATCCCTTGCCCTTTGACTGTATGAGATGCTCCAATAGGGGTCACCAGACACCTTATATAGGAGCATTCCAGCTGGCATAAGCTTAGTGCCCCTCTGACAAAGCTCCCAGAGGAAGGAGCAGGCAGCCATCTTTGCTGTTCTGCAGCCTCCACTGGTGACACCTCCAGGTATGGGAGTGTCCCAGGTGAATAGGGTCTGGAGTGGACCCCCAGTAATCACAACAGCCCTACAGAAGAGGAGCCTGACTGTGAAAAGAAAAGCAAACAAACAAACAGAAAACAGCAATGTCAACAAAAAGACCCCACAAAAACTCCATTGAAAGGTCAGCAGCCTCTAAGATCCAAGGTAGATAAGCCCATGGAGATGAGAAAGAACCAATGCAAAAATGCTGAAAACTCAAAAAGCCACAGTGCCTCTTCTCCTCCAAATGATCATAACACCTCTCTAGCAAGGGCTCAAAACTGGATTGAGGCTGAGATGGCTGATTTGACAGAAGTAGGTTTCAGAAGGTAGGTAATAATGAAATTTGCTGAGCTAAATAAGTATGTTCTAACCCAATGCAAAGAAGCTAAAAACCATTATAAAACATTACAGGAGCAGTTATCCAGAATAACTAGTTTAGAGAGAAAAACAAATGACCCAAAGGAGCTGAAAAACACAACACAAGAACTTCACAGTTCAACCACAAATATCAATAGATAAATAGACCAAACAGAAGAAAAGATATAGAGTTTGAAGATTATCTTGCCAAAATTAGACAGGCAGACAAGATTACAGGAAAAAAAAAAAGAATAAAAAGGAATGAATAAAACCTCCAAGAATTATCGAATTATGTAAAAAGACCAAAGCTACAAGTGATTGGGGTGCCTGAAAGAGATGAGGGAAATGGAACCAAGTTGAAAAACATACTTCAGGATACCATCCAGAACTTCCCCAACCTAGCAAGACAGGCCAATATTAAAATTCAGGAAATCCAGAGAACCCCAGTAAGATATTCCATGAGAAGATCAACCCCAAAACACATAATCATCAGTTCCCCAAGGTGAAAATGAAGGAAAAAAATATTAAGGACAGCCCATGAGAAAGGCCAGGTCACCTACAAAGGGAAGCCCATCAGACTAGCAGAGGACCTCTCAGTGGTAACTCTACAAGCCAGAAAAGATTAGGAGCCAATATTCAACATTCTTTTTTTTTTTTTTTTTTTGAGATGGAGTCTCGCTCTGTAGCCCAGGCTAGAGTGCAGTGGCCGGATCTCAGCTCACTGCAAGCTCCGCCTCCCGGGTTCACACCATTCTCCTGCCTCAGCCTCCCGAGTAGCTGGGACTACAGGCGCCTGTCACCTCGCCCAGCTAGTTTTTTGTATTTTTTTTTTTAAGTAGAGATGGAGTTTCACCATGTTAGTCAGGATGGTCTCAATCTCCTGACCTCATGATCCGCCCGTCTCGGCCTCCCAAAGTGCTGGGATTACAGGCTTGAGCCACCGCGCCTGGCCATTATTCAACATTCTTAAAGAAAGAGTTTCCAACCCAAAATTTCATATCTGGCCTAACTAAGCTTCATAAGTAAAGGAGAAATAAAATACTTTTCAGACAAGCAATTGCTGAGGGAATTCATCACCACTAGGTCTCCCTTGCAAGAGCTCCTGAAAGAAGCACTAAATATGGAAAGGAAGCACCATTATGATCCACTACAAAAATACACTGAAGTATACAGACCAATGAAACTATGAAGCAACTACATTAACAAGTCTGTAAAATAACTAGCTAGCATCATGATGACAGGATCCAATTCACACATGACCATATTAAACTTAAATGTGAATGGGCTAAATCCGCCAATTAAAAGACACAATGGCAAGGTGGATAGAGTCAAGACCCATCAGAGTGCTGTGTTCAAGAGAACCATCTCACATGCAAAGACACACATAGGCTCAAAATACAGGGATAGAGAAAAAATTACCAAGTAAATAGCAGAAAAAAGCAGGGGTTGCAATCTTAGTTTCCGAAAGAAAGATTCTATAAACCAACAGTAATAATAGTAATAAAAAGACAAAGAAGAGCATTACAAAATGGTAAAGGCTTCAATTCAACAAGAAGAGCTAATTATCCAGGAACACCCAGACTCATAAAACAAATTCTTAGAGACCGCCAAAGAGACTTAGACTCCCACAGGATAATAGTGGGGGATTTTACTTATTTTTTTCATCATACTTTAAGTTCTGGGATACATGTGCAGAATTTGCAGGTTTGTTACATGAGTATACATGTGTCTTGGTGGTTTGTTGCACCCATCAACTCATTTCCATTAGGTATTTCTCCTAATGCTATCCCTCCCCTAGCCCCCCCACCTCCCAACAGAGCCCAGTGTGTGATGTTCCCCTCCCTGTGTCCATGTGTTCTCATTGTTCAACTCTAGTGGGAGACTTTAACACCCCACTGACAATATTAGACCAATCCTTGAGACAGAATATTAACAAACATTTTCAGGGCTTAATCTCAGCTCTGGATCACATAGACCTGATAAATATCTACAGAGCTCTCTATCCAAAAACAACAGAATATGCATTCTTCTCAGTGCCACATGGCACTTACTGTGAAACTGATCACATAATTGGAAGTAAAACACTCCTCAGCAAGTGCAAAGGAACTGAAATCATAATAAACAATCTCTCAGACTACAGCACAATCAAATTAGAACTCAAAATTAAGAAACTCATTCAAAACTATACAACTACATGGAAATTGAACAACCTGCTTTTGAATGACTCGTGGGTAAATAATAAAATTAAGACAGAAGTTAAGTTATTTGAAACCAATGAGAACAAAGAGACAATGTACCAGAATCTCTGGGATATACCTAAAGCAATGTTAAGAGAAAATTTCATAGCACTAAATGCCCACATCGAAAAGCTAGAAAGATCTCAAGTTGACATTCTAATATCGCAACTAAAAGAACTAGAGAACCAAAAGCAAACAAACCCCAAAGTTAGCAGAAAACAAGAAATAACCAAGATCAGAGTGGACCTGAAGGAGATAGCCATAAAATACCCTTCAAAAACTCAACTAATCTTTGAACTGGTTTTTTGAAAAAAATTAATAAAATAGAGAAACCACTAGCTAGACTAATAAAGAAGAAAATAGAATATTCAAATAAGCACGATCGGAAATGATAAGGGGGATACCACTACTGTCTGCACAGAAATACAAACAACCATCAGAGAATACTATAAACATCTCTATGCACATAAACTAGAAAAATCTAGAAGAAATTGGTAAAGTTCTGGACACATGCATCCTCTCAAGCCTGAACCAGAAAAACATTGAGTCTCTGAATAGACCAATAATGAGTTCTAAAATTGAGAGAGTAGTAAATAACCTACCAACCAAAAAAAACCCAGGACCAGATGGATTTACAGCTGAATTCTACCAGGGGTACAAATAGGAACTGATACTATTTTTTCTGAAACTATTCCAAACAATGGAAAAGGAGGGACACCTCCC
Organism: Chlorocebus sabaeus; assembly: GCF_047675955.1. NCBI lineage: Eukaryota > Metazoa > Chordata > Mammalia > Primates > Cercopithecidae > Chlorocebus > Chlorocebus sabaeus. The sequence goes on from NC_132933.1 coordinate 60,501,170, forward strand.
TAACTCATTCTATGAGACCAGCATCATCCTGATACTGAAACCTGGCAGAGATACAACAAAAGAAATAAAACTTCAAGCCAATATCCCTGATGAACACTAATTCAAAAATCTACAGTAAAATACTGGCAAACCAAATCCAGCAGCACATCAAAAAGTTTATGCACCATGATCAAGTCAGCCTCATTTCTAGGATGAAAGACTAGTTCAACATATGCAAATCAATAAACATAATTCATCACATAAACAGAACTAGAGACAAAAATCACATGATTATCTTAATAGATGCAGAAAAGGCCTTCGATAGAATTCAACATCTCTTCAAGTTAAAAACGCTCATTAAGCTAGGTGTTGAAAGAATACACCTCAAAATAATAAGAACCATTTATGGCAAACCCACTGCCAATATCAGACTGAATGGACAAAAGCTGGAAACATTCCCCTTGAAAACCAGCATAAAATAAGGATACCCTCTCTCACCACACCTATCCAACATAGTATTGGAAGTTCTGGCCAGGGCAATCAGGCAAGAGAAAGAGATAAAAGGTATTAAAATAGAAAGTGATATGATCTCATTCCTTTCTATAGCTGCATAGTCTTCTGTGGTGAATATGTACCACACTGTCTCTGTCCAAAGTCTCATCTGAGGCAAGGCAAGTCCCTTCTGCTTATGAACCCGTAAAATCAAAAGCAAGTTAGTTACTTCCTAGATACAATGCAGGTACAGGCTTTGAGTAAATACACCCATTTAAAATGGAAGAAATTGGCCAAAACAAAAGGACTAAAAGCCCCATGGAAGTCTGAAATCCAATAGGGTGATTATTAAATCTTAAAGTTCCAAAATGATCTTTGACTCCAAGTCACACACCCAGATCATGCTGATGCAAGAGGTGAGCTCCCACAGCCTTGGGCAGCTCTGCTCCTGCAGCTTTTCAGGGTGTAGCCCCCTGACCTGGCTGCTTTCGCAGGCTAGTGTTGAATATCTGTGGCTTTTCCAGGTGCACGGTGCAAGCTGTCAGTGTATCTACCATTAGGGGGTCTGAAGGAGGGTGCCCCTCTTCTCACAGTTCCATCAGGCAGTGCCCCAGTGGGGACTCTGTTTGGGGGCTCCAACCCCATATTTCCTTTCTGCACTGCCTCAATAGAAGTTCTCCATGAGGGTTCCACCCCTGCAGCAAACTTCTACCTAGACTTCCAGGCATTTTCATACATCCTCTAAAATGTAGATGAAAGTTCCCAAACCTAAATTTTTGACTTTTCTGCCCTCAGGCCCAACTGTGTAAGCAGCCAAGACTTGGGCCTTGCACCCTCTGAAGCAGTGGCCTGAGCTGTACACTGGCCTCTTTTAGCCATGGCTGGAGTTGAAGCAGCTGGGATGCAGGGTGACATGTCCCAAGACTGCACACAGCAGAGGTTCCTGGGCCCAGCCCCCAAACCCATTTTTCTGTCCCAGGCTGAAGGTTTCTGACATGCCCTGGATAAACTTTTCCCGTTGTCTTGGTGTTTAACATTTGGATCCTTGTTACTTATGCAAATTATTGTGGCTGGTTTGAATTCCTCCCCAGAAAATGGGTTTTTCTTTCCTACCTTATGGTCAGGCTGCAAATTTTCCAAAGTTTTATGCTCTGCTTTTCCTTGAACACTTTGTCAGCTAGAAATTTCTTCTGGCAGATACCCTAAATCATCTCTTTCAGTTCAAAGTTCCAAGAGCTCTAGGGCAGGGGCAAAATGCTACCAGTCTCTTTGATAAACATAGCAAGAGTCACCTTTACTTCAATTCCCAAGAAGTTTCTCATTTCCATCTGAGACCACCTCAGCCTGGACTTCATTGTCCATATCACTATCAGCATTTTGGTCAAAATCATTCAACAAGTGTCTAGGAAGTTCCAAACTTTCCCACATATTCGTGTCTTCTTCTGAGCTCTCCAAACTGTTCCTACCTCTGCCTGTTACCCAGTTCCAAAGTTACTTCCACATTTTCGGGTATCTTTACAGGAGCGCCCCACTACCTCAATACAAATTTACTGTATTAGTTCATTTTCATACTGCTATAACAAACTGCCTGAGACTGGGTAATTTATTTAAAAAAAAATGTTTAATTGACTGACAGTACTGCACAGCTGGGGAGGCTTCAGTAAACTTACAGTCATGATGGAAGGTCAGGGTGAAGCAAACATCTTCACAGGGTGGCAGGACAGAGTGAGTGCAAGCATGGGAAATGCCAGGCTCTTATAACATCATCAGATCTCATAAGACTCACTCATTATCATGAAAACAGGATGGGGGAAACTGCCCCCATAATCCAGTCACCTCCACCTTGTCCCACCTTTGACTTGTGGGGATTATGGAGATTACAATTCAGGGTGAGATTTGGGTGGGGACACAGAGCCAAACCATGTCAACTATATGTGTTAATCATCCATAATACACTTTGTAATGTGGCAAAATAAGCAATAACAACAAATGCATAAGATTCACATCTTCTGACATTGTACAATTTATAGAGATTCCACTTATGTATATAATGGCAGAAGTCAGAAAGTTACTATATGGAAAGATAAGTATCACATGTTCTTACTCATATGTGGGAGGTAAATAAATTGATCTCATGGAGGTAGAGAGTAGAAGAATGTCAGATACCAGAAAGTGAGAAGGATGTGTGGGTGGGACGTGGGATTGTAGAGAAATTAATCAGTGGTTAGAAACATGCAGTTAGAGAGAAGATACAAGTTCTAATATTCAATAGCAGAGTAGGGTGATAGCAGTTAGCAAAAACGTGCCATATGCTTCAAACTAGCTAGAAGAGAGGACTTGAAGTGTTTCCAACACATAAATGATTGCTACAGCAAATACCGTGACTCAATCAGTTCACACTCTGTGCATGTAACTAATACCCACACGTACCCTCTAAATATGTAAAGTGTTATATAACAATTTTTAAAAATTAAGGAGAAAATATTACTGTATGGCTTCCCCAGGTAACCTACAAATTTCCCTTCTAGGAAGACCAACTAGTTTTTGTCAGTGCAGGATATTAGGAATCGCAAGCTTCAGTATGTTGAAATGAGTCAAGTTAAGGAACAACATAACAGATCAGAGCAAAAAGACTGGTATAGTTTACCTGTGTAGCTAAATGGTTTCATTGTGTTCTGAAAATATATTTGTTAGAATTTGGGAAGTTTGAGGAAGCTGAGTTAGTAAGTAAATACCGCAACAATTGTATTTAATCTGTAGTTACAGTCATTTCAGTCATAAGTCTACATAAACAATAGTAGACAACAATTTTTTGAATAATAAGCTCACACTTTACTAATGAACCTATGATAATATATTATTTTATAAAGTCAATTGTAGCCTAAGGTAAAAGAAAAAAGTGAAAAAGACGACAAAGTCTATTTTTGCACACTACCTTATTTTCAATAATTTATAATAATTTTTCACCATATAAAATTATTAAAAATTAAAAATAAACCCTGAAAGGTGTTAAAATATTTTAATAAATAATGTATGATTTAACTAATAACAAAATAGAAATAAAAAATAGCCTGTAATACTATATTGGCATAGATGAAATAATTTAATTAAATTAGTCATGATATATTCAAACGATGCATTTATTTATTTACATATATATCATAATGTACTCATAAAATTATCTTATACATACATGCATATGCCCAAATTTAAGTTAACTATGTATATATATAGTATGCTTGATTGATTTCAAATAAAATAATGTAGCAAACCAAATTAAATGAAATGATGAAAAACTGTGTACTTGTTTTTCTTATATTTTAAGCATCCTGGAATATTTAACTTATCTAAAATACCAAAAGCAGTGCACTTTTACAGTCATATTAATAGCGTTACCGTATGTTTGAGACATTTTTTCCAAAACTTTTTCAGTTTTAAAGTATTCATGTTAGCCTGCTGAACCAAACTTCTAAGGGTTAAGTGAAAAAAACTACCAACCAAACATGCAGTATTTTTTGTAATCTTCAAATGCAGAAAAATCTACCTGTCAAAACATCTAATATACTTGACTACCTGTCAAAAACAAAGTTTTGTAAATGTATGTGCAATAACTGAAATCACATAAACAACTACTTAGCCCAGTAGTAAAACTAATCACTTCATGCCTGTGCACTCGATATGAGGAAACAACAATTCAATTAATTCCACTAGATGACAGTATTAAAAATACTTGAAGGGCATTTCAATAATTGAAAATTAACTGACGGGTTTATTATATTATTTTGAAAAAATGAATTATTGCTCTCCTGTCTTCTAAATATTCTATTCATGTATTGGGAGATATATGAGGATCCTAAAAACGTGATTTAAATTGTGGCTAAGGATTTTCATGCTTCCATTCCATGAAACCCTAATAACTACGTTAATCAACTTAGCACTTGGGTATTATCTAGCTGAGCTAATACAACATAATGAAGGTATTTCACATTTGTTGGTCTTGATAAATTGAACATAAATTATCAGAGTGAACATCTTTTATATAAAGAAAACATCTCCCCAGAATAACTTGCAGGTATATTAGTCAGACGACCATTCACTAATTTTGCTGAAACTTTCATTATTGATTTTAAGAAATAGCAGACTCTCCATTTGCAATATGATAGAACAGTTAATGGCATTGGAAGTTTATTTTCCAGGGCATGACAAGAATGCTTTTAGTGCCTGTAAGTGAAACTGTTTTCCAAAGAAAAGAGGAAGCTATTCGCCTAACTCCCCACGTTGTTATTGAAATAATTTGGAAGGTATTCCTGTCTCACAAAGTTGGTGTTTGTTGCACTATATTTGCAGTATGAGAAAGGATTTATGCATTGTAAATACTACAATTCTATCGGGAAAAGCCATTCAGTCTTAAATGAGGCACACGAATCATACTTAACAGCATTAAAAACTACCTTACTTTGCATGAACATGCATTTAAACTGTAGTTTTCTCCGTGGAATAGAGAATGTTCAATTTTAACTAAGATAATCTGCATACAAAAGGACAAATTTATATTCTCATGACTACCTCTGTTATTCTCATTTTAAGCACATGTTTATAATTATGAAATTTAATTATGAAATTATAATTTATAATTATGAAAAGCCTATAGTATTTTCTTTAGATTAGAATCCTACAAAACTTTACCTTATTTTTATATTACACTCTACTGTTATTTCCATGAAACTGGAAAAATTTAAGGATAAAATGTGTATTTATGAAATAAATATGGAAATGTCTATGTAACTAAATTTATTTAAAAGATTTTTGGTTAAAATAGCTTTTTGATTTCTTTACAAACATAAGTAAAAACTTTAGTTATTTTTCAACTGAACTGTGGTGTAAATATGTATTATCATCCCCCATAATTGCTGCACATGGTTCATGATACGTTAAATGAGTGTCCACTCAGAACTCAGCCATGAGTTTGTCAGTTTTTAGTTGACCTTATAAAAGGAATAATGCTGAATAATAGCTCTTTTTTTTTTTTTTTCTATTTTACTTTATTAAGGACTGTTCAATAAATGTCAGGTCAATTCCATTTCCTCCAAAACCAATTCCCTTAAAATGAATTGAAGATTGTTTTTCTTTTCTCAAAAAGAACTGAAGACACCTTAGGGGTCATCTAGTAGTATTACAGAATAGAAAACCAAGGCAAAGTCAAGTCACCTCCCCAAGTGCTCAAAAATAATGATAAAGACAGGCCTAGGACCCTATTTTTCTCATTCCTAATACAGTGTTTGTCTAACTACCATTTGCTCTTGTGGGATAATAAGGACAACATGTGCTGTGTTACATTCTCCATTCGAAAGCATTCAATTCATATTTAGAAGGTAGAATGATTTTTAGGTTTCAAGTTAGAATACAATTTTTTGGAATTTCATCACAGATCTTTTCTTAAAAATAATGTGAATTCATTCTCTAAATTCCAGAGCTCGTTTATTTTGTATTTATTTATTTATTTATTTATTTATTTATTTATTTATTTATTTTTGAGACGGAGTCTCACTCTGTCACCCAGGCTAAAGTGCAGCGCTGTGATCTCCGCTCATTGCAACCTCTGCCTCCCAAATTCAAGGAATTCTCTTGCCTTAGCCTCCCAAGTAGCTGGGATTACAGGTGCACACACACCAGCCATGCCTGGCTAATTTTTGTATTTTCAGTAGATACGGCATCTCCTGTGTTGGCCAGGCTGGTCTCAAACTCCTGACCTCAAGTGATCCACCTGCCTCAGCCTACCAAAGTGCTGGGATCACAGGCCTGATCACTGCGCCTGGCCAGCGACAGGGCCCAGCCCTGAGCTTGTTTTTTAAAAATTGTCTTTCACTTTTCTAATTTACTTTTCACTATTTGATGAGATTAAGCAACAGTTAAGATACTATACAAATAAAATAGTAATAACATTTCGGCTGCTTAAAAAATGTACTCCTATATTTTAGACATAAATTCATAAAATTCAACCAGTCCTGCAGTTGGTCATCAACAGTCAGACCAGTAAAGCAGTTTATTACTTTTCTTCCTGCTCTTTAGAATGTAAGTCACAACTGGGCAATTCTCAGATGTATTTAATAGTTTTCTGCTGCTCACATCCATTACATAAGTCGTGCCTACTAAGAACTGCTCTCAACTCTAATAAAATCAATGACTATGGGAGAGAAACTTCTGATTTATAATTTGCAATAAGAAGTTTAATAGTGACATGAGTTAGTTTTTAAGCTTTATTTCTAATGAGAGCACACAGTGACCGTAATCTACATTACAATTAATATAATCAGTATTAGAATGCTAAAGAGGACATTTTAAGTCACATTTCAAAATGTTATTTACAATTCATTCTACATTTTATCTACACATATATAATCAAGTTTAATTTGAAGCCCTAATTTAGTTATTTTTTCCACATATCAAATACAATTTGAAAATTTTATTGTTTCATTGTTCATTTGTTTAATATTATGATTTTCAAGTATTCTATTTAACCAACCCTATTAATTATTGGTCCCATCCAACATTTGCCATTTCTCCCCCTTCCTACTGAAAGAGCCTAGTGACAGAGAAAGGCTGAGAACATAGGAAGAAGGGTAGAAGGTTGAGGAATGGTGATAGCGGTGAATAACTGTAGAAGTTTGCAATAAATACAAGCAAGTTCTCAGTAGTGATTCCAATTAAACCTAGCCTAAATCAAATAAAATTACTGGATCATATAGGGCACCACTTTTCCTTTAGAATCGTCATCATTCTGATTCATTATGGCAATTCTTGTATCTGAGACCTCAAGTAAGCCCGCAATATTTATTACGCCAAATAGTTAATAAAGAACGCAGACTGCTTTCTTTGCATACAATTTTGAGTTATGTTCCAACAAACTCCACACACTTTTATTATGTCTTATTATATCATCAAATATCAACTTCGTATTTTTTCACCAACTCATCTCCCTTAATAGTAATTTGATATTTAATTACTAAATATTATTTTATTTACTTTAAAATTACAAATTAAATTTTAATTTACTAAAATACTAATTTAATAGCAATTCAAAACTTAATGAAGAATAGTAATTAGGTTTGTGTATCTTGGCCAAAGTCACAAATTAAAACTAAACAGAGCAGCCATACCTTGCTCCTTATAATACATAAATGAAAATTGTAAGCATGTGATCAAGCTCTTCCCAGAAAAAACAGTCATTAAAACAAATGAGAGCTAATTTAAGACACTCATTCTGTGCTTCATTCAATATTGTGCCCAGGAATAAAAAGTAAAGATTAATTCTGGTTTTACAAAACCTTTCAGTTAGCTCTGTCATCAATTTGAAAACAATGTAAGGTAATTTCTATAAATTCTGAAAATTTGTCAAAGATATTCTTTATTATCTTTAAAATTCAATTTAAAAATGTCAATTTTTAAAAAAGAGGCCTTCAAATGAATGATATCTATGTGTTTATTACTTTTTCTCTCTTCTTATTTATGTTCTATTATGCCTTCCCCCATAATACCATTTCTATGTCTATAGTTAATTCATTATAGAGCAGTGCTTCCATTCAATCTCAAGTTAGTAGAATATATTCATCAAAAATAATTGGACTGGAGAAGATAGATTTAGATTATGACAGAATATAACTCATTGTGGTTATTAACAATCTTCTCACCAACTGAGCTGTTTGAAAGTTGGAAGGTAAAAATATGCTGGAGTGCCCTGGGGTAGGGATAGTTAGAAAATTGGGCTGAAATAAAGCTAAAATATGCAGGTTTCCCAGTGTTAAATTTCATGACATTTAAAAAATTATCTTCTCTTTCCCTCCTACCCTAATGCTATAATGATCAGAAAGATCCCCTAATTCGTTTTGCATACAGTGAAGAGCTACAGTTTTGTAATGGCACCTCAAAGGAGCAACTTCAGTAACAGTGACTCATTTAGCTGTTTAGAAACTCTATTGATTCACAGGGGATTACAAGCTATTGCTCGATAGACTAACATGGCCAAGCAATTTATATTAAACAAAACGTCACTTTCCTCTTGATAAACTATAACTGTATTTCATAAAATATGGATTAATATAGTTCCAAAATGTGGCAAAGATTACTATTAATTATATGTTCTAGCAAGATATGCACATAAAAATGTAACTGTACACTTGTGTACACAAGACTTTTTATTGCATGTTGTAGAACTTAAACTCTATCATTTAAAAACAACAGAGTATATGAATGTAAGTTCATTGATGTACTATAGCTCCTACAAAACTTAAATGATTACCACTACAGTTAAACTGATGTGAAACATGTAAAAATAGCACAAGATATTATGATATATTTCAACAAACATGTAAGTTCTTTTTTTCTTTTCTTTTTTTTTTTTTTTTTTGAGACGGAGTCTCGCTCTGTCGCCCAGGCTGGAGTGCAGTGGCCGGATCTCGGCTCACTGCAAGCTCCGCCTCCCGGGTTCACGCCATTCTCCTGCCTCAGCCTCCTAAGTAGCTGGGACTACAGGCGCCCGCCACCTCGCCCGGCTAGTTTTTTGTATTTTTTTAGTAGAGACGGGGTTTCACCGGGTTAGCCAGGATGGTCTCGATCTCCTGACCTCGTGATCCGCCCGTCTCGGCCTCCCAAAGTGCTGGGATTACAGGCTTGAGCCACCGCGCCCGGCCATTTTTTTTTTTTTTTTTTTTTTTGAGACTGAGTCTCCCTCTGTCACCCAGGCTGGAGTACAATGGTGTGATCTTGGCTCACTGCAACCTCCGCCTCCCGGGTTCAAGCAATTCTCTTCCCTCAGCCTCCTGAGTGGCTGGGATTACAGGCACCCGGCTAATTTTTGCATTTTTAGTAGAGATGGGGTTTCACCGTGTTGTTCAGGCTGGTCTCGAAGTCCTGACCTCCTGATACGCCTGCCTCAGCCTCCCAAAGTGCTGGGATTACAGGCATGAGCCACTGCACCCAGCCAACAAACGTATAATTTCAAGTGTTAATTTACTCAAAGAAATAAAAATACAATGGAAGGCAAACAGTGGAATATACCATTAAAAATCAAAATATCAAAAAATAGTTAATGACACTGGAAGAACTCACGGTACAATGTTAAGTTTAAAAAATGAAGACATCAAATAATAAAATGATTGTAATAAATCACAGTATCAAATCACCATTTTAACAATGATTATACCTACGTGATTTTTATTTTTAAAGTTTTCTATATGTTTAGTATTTTCTACAATTTCATCTATGAGTGTGCATTAACCCATGAACAAAATAAATCAGATTTTTTCATACATACATGTGTATTGAGATGGCCCTCAATAAAGGATTAATGACATTTTTTTAAGAGCCACCTAAATGTCAAACACAGTGTCTTCTGCATGCCTTGCAATGTTTTATTTAATTATAACAGCATCCCTATAAAGTAAGTATTGTTACTTTAATTCAAATACTCATCAAGTATTTAATGAGGAAACTGAAAATCAGGAGGTTAAATCAATTTCTAAGGCCAAAGAGCTAATTAAACAAAAGAAACAGGATTTAAGTCATTGCCTATGGCTCAAAATTGTGTACTCTTTCACTCTTAGCACAATACTTCTCCAATGATTAATGAATAAATTATATTAGATATATGTACCAATTTATCAACTCTTTCCCTTAAATTTAAATATCAATAATGAACCAGAAATATAAATTTTAATTAGTGAAGATTCCCAAGCAAAGTTGAGGGAAAGGTTCCATTATATTTGAACATGAGAGAGAACTGAACTTTAAAAATGTTTCTATTATATAAACATTTAAAATGTTAAACAATTATGTAAATTTTACATGTTTCAGACTGGGGATTTAGAAATTGATAACAATGCAGTAGTATATTTTTAAAGACATGCAAAATAGCTTGTCCTATAACTGGCTGGGTTTCTCTGAATGTTTCATTATTGACTACTTCTCAGTTTTATTATAAAATGTTTTGCACAATTGTGATGCTTTAGGTTGTACACTACCTCTAGAATTCATAATAAAATGATGCTGGCAGTGGAGAAATTTGCTTTATTGTTAAGTTTGCAATTACTCTGAATATTGACTCTAAAGTGATATAAAAACTGTGACTACTATGAAAATTTTTGTGGTATATTGAGGATGGAAGATTTCAGTACATTTGCTTGGCAATACTGTCATCTCTGTGCACAAGCTAGTTCTCAAGTCAGCCAGTGGCTTTTTGTATAATCTTTTTCTTTTTCTTCAACTTTTATTTTAAGTTCAGGGCTACATGTACAGGATGTGCAGGTTTGTTACATACATAAACATGTGCCATGGTGGTTTGCTGCACAGATCATCCCATCATCTAGGTATGAAGCCCAGCATCCATTAGCTACTTTTCCTGATGCTCTCCCTCCCACCACCCTCCTCCACCAACAGGCCCCAGTGTGTGTTGTTCCTGCCCATATGTCCATGTGTTCTCATCATTCAGCTTCCATGTGTAAATGAGAACAAATCAACAGCCAATATAATACTGAATGGGCAAAAGCTGGAAGCATTCCCCATGAAAACCAGCACAAGGAAAGGCTGTCTTCTCTCACCACTCCTATTTAGTATTGGAGGTTCTGGCCAGGGCAATCCAGCAAGAGAAAGAAATGTGGGGTATTCAAATAGGAAGAGAGAAAGTCAAATTGTTTTTGTTTGCAGATAACATGATCCTGTATCTAGAAAACCCCATGATCTCAGCCCAAAAGCTTCTTAAGCTGCTAAGCAATTTAAGCATTCTCAGGATACAAAATCAATGTACAAAAGTTGCTAGCATCCAATACACCAACAACAGGCAATAAAAGAGCCAAATCATGGATGATTTCCTATTCACAATTACTACAAAGAGAAAAATGCCCAGGAATACAGCTAACAAAGGAAGGAAGGACTTCTTGAAAGAGAAATACAAACCACTGCTCAAGGAAATCAGGGAGGACACAAACAAATAAAAAAAAAATCCCTTGCTCATGGATAGGAAGTATCAATGTTGTGAAAATGGCCGTACTGTCCAAAATAATTTATACATTCAATGCTTATTCCTATTAAAGTGTCGTTGACATTCTTCACAGAATTAAAAATAAAACTATCTTAAAATTAATACAGAACTAAAAATGAGCCTGTATAGACAAGACAGTCCTAAGCAAAAAGAACAAAGCTGGAGGCATCATGCTATCTGACTTCAAACTATACTACAAGGCTATGGTAACCAAAACAGCATGGTACTGGTACTAGAATAGACACATAGACCAAGGAACAGAATAGAGAACTCATGAACACTTCTTATCCCTGATGAAGGATCATTTCCAAGTGTTACTTTAGGATATTTTAGAGTAATTCTAGTCATTTAACAAAATATTAAAATTTACAAAACACATGATATTTTGAGTATTTCAGGAAATCAGTGGGGTGCAACAACTCAATAAAAAGTTCAAATCACTTTTCTAACTGGCAAAAAGGGAGCAATTAAGGTTAAATTAAAGTTAAATGCTTAGTGCCCTTCAAATAGTACTTTTAAAATATGTAATAATAAAGTGAAAATAGTTGTTTTACATTTTTATACAATTGAAATGTAGGCACATTTTGGAGGCAGTAAATAGTTTCATTAAGCATTAGTTTCATCATATTCCTCTGGTTAATAAAGTATATTTTAAGGTGTAGAAAAACATTTATTCAGGTGATTCTTCAAAGGCTGTATTTCTAAATCTGGATTTAGTTCATCTAAATATGCTTAGACAGATGTCTATGCACATGTTTGCTTAAATAACTAAACATTTATTTGTAATTGTATTTTCCCTTTCCTTTCTGCATTAATTACAAATCTAAAAGAGGTTAAGATTACTCACTATTTTCAATAAAATATTAATAGAACAAATTTATTCATCATGTTTTGATTTGATAGTTGGCTGTTGCACATTTTCAAATATATTTCACTTGATCATCTAATGTTTAAATAATATAAAATTATAGTTAATAAGTCCATGTTCTACTCTCTTGTGTATACCAGACTTTAAATAAATTTAAGATATTATTATGACTTGGTGGATTCGTTTGGATTTCATAGAGCCAACTACTTGGTAATGCTCAAACCAAAATCACCACCACCACAAAAAGCCAACTTTTTTTTTTAATTGAACTTTCCCTGTGAAATCCTGTTGACATCATCTGTATATAGATTTTGTATACAAAGTCACACTCACCAGATTAACATTTCAAAAAATCTATAGTATATCTAAAATTTATATCCACCCTTGGTTAATATGAACTAAGCATGTTGTTCAACATTTTTAATTTTTGTAGGTAAATAGCAGGTGTATATATTTATGAGGTACATCAGACATTATGGTACAGGCATGCAATTTGTAATAGTCACATCAGGGAATGTTGGGTTTCTATGTATTTATTAACATTTATCCTTTGTATTACAAACAATCCAGTTATACTATTTCAGTTACTGTAAAATGTACAATTAAATTATTATTGACTGTTGTCCCCTGCTGTTCTACCAAATAGTAGGCCTTATTCATTTTTTCTAATTATTTCTTTTTGTTTCTCTTAACCATCCCAACCTTCCCCCCAAACCCCAAAACATTTATTCAGGTGGTTCTTCAAAAGCTGTATTTCTAAATCTGGATTTAGTTCATCTAAATATGCTTAGACAGATGTGTACCAGTACCCTTTCTAGCTACTGGTAACTATCCTTTTACTCTCTACCTCCATGAATGTAATTGTTTAGACTTTTAGATTGCACGAATAAATGAGAACATGCAATATTTGTGCTTCTGTGCCTAGCTTATTTTACTTAACATAATGACCTCCAGCTCTATCTGTGTTGTTGCAAATGATTGGATCTCATTCTTTAATATGACGGAATAGTACTTCATTGTATTTATGTAACACATTTTCTTTATGTATTTATCTGTTGGAAGACACTTGGGTTGTCTCCAAATATTGGCTATTGTAAACAGTTCTGTAACAAATGTGGGAGAGCCAATATCTATTAGATATACTAGTTTTCATTCTTTTGGGTGTGTACCCAGCAGTAGAATTGCTGGATAAAATAGTAGCTTTTCTTTTCTTTTTTTTTTTTTTTGGAGGAACCTCCAAAGCACTCTCTATTGTGATTGTATTAATTTACATTCCCACCAACAATGAAGGAAGTTTCCCTTTTCTCCACATCCTCACCAGAATTTGTCATTGCCTGACATTTTAAACGAACTTTAACTGGGATGAGATAATATCTCATAATTATAATTTGTCTTTCTCTGATAATCAGTGATGTGAAGCACCTTTTCATATGCCTGTTTGTCATCTGTATGTCTTCTTTTGAGAAATGTCTATTCAGATCTTCTGCTCTTATTTTAATCAGATTGTAAGATTTTTGTGTATAGAGTTGCTTGAGCTCCTTATATATTCTGGTTATTAATCTCTTGTCAAATGAGCAGTTTGCAAATATTTTCTCACATTCGGTAGGTTGTCTCTTCCCTTTATTTATTGTATCCTTTGCTGTGCAGAAGCTTTAATTTGATGACCAAATCCCATTGGTCCATTTTTGTTTTGGTTGCCTGTGCTTGTGAGGTATTACTTAAGAAATTTCTGCACAGATCAATGTCTTGGAGAGTTTCTCCAATATTTTCTTGAAGCAATTTCATAGTTTGAGTTCTTAGATTTAAGTCTTTAACCCATTATAATTTGATTTTTATATGTGGTTAGAGATAGGGGTCTACTTTTATTCTTCAGCATCTCTATATTAAGTTTTCTCAGCACAATTTTTTGAAGAGAGTTACTTTTCCTCAATGTATATTCTTGGCACTTTTGTTGAAAATTAGTACACTGTAGGTGTGTAAATTTATTTCTGAGTTCTCTATTCTATTCCTTGGGTCTATGTGTCTGTTTTTATACAAGTACATACTGTTTTGGTTACTATAGCTCTGTAGTATAATTTGAAGTAAGGTAAAGTGATTCCTCCATTTTTTTTTTTTCCTTTTGGCTCAGAATACCTTTGACTATTTAGGTATTTTGATAAACCATATAAAATTTAGGATTGTTTCCTTCTATTTCTGTGAAAAATGTCACTGATAGTTGAATAAGGATTGCATTGAATCTGTAGATTACTTTGGGTAGTATGGACATTTTGAGAATATTGATTCTTCCAATCCATGAACATGAAATATCTTTCCATTTTTTGGTGTCCTCTTCAGTTACTTTTATCAGTATTTTATAGAGTTTATTGTAGAGACTTTTCACTTTTTTGGTTAATTCTTTTTTTTTTTTTTTGAGACGGAGTCTCGCTCTGTCGCCTGGGCTACAGTGCACTGGCCAGATCTCAGCTCACTGCGAGCTCTGCCTCCTGGGTTTATGCCATTCTCCTGCCTCAGCCTCCTGGGTAGCTGGGACTACAGGCACCCGCCACCTTGCCCAGCTAGTTTTTTGTATTTTTTAGTAGAGACAGGATTTCACCGTGTTAGCCAGGATGGTCTCGATCTTCTGACCTAGTGATCTGCCTGTCTTGGACTCCCAACGTGCTGGGATTACAGGCTTGAGCCACCGCACCTGGCCGGGTTAATTCTTAAGTATTTAATTTTACTTGTGGCTATTGTAGATAGGAGTATTATTTTATTTCTTTTTCAGATTGTCTCCTGGTGACGTATACAAATGCTATTGATTTTTGTATACTGACTTTGTATCCTGCAACTGTACTGGATTTGCTTATCAGTACTAGTGGTTTCCTGGTTGTTGTCATTATTTTTTATTGGTTTATTATTTAGTCTTTTTACTTAAGAGCAGAGAAGTTTACACACTACCATTACAGTATTGTACTATTCTGTTTTTCTGTGTGCTTACTATTACCAGTGAGGTTTTTATCTTAAGATGGTTTCTTCTAGCACATTAATATAGTTTTCTTTCAAACAGAAGAACATCTTTTAGCATTTCATGTAGGATAGGTTTGGTGTTGATGAAATCTCTCAGCTTTTGTTTGCCTGGGAATGTCTTTATTTCTTCTTCATACTTGAAGTATTTTTTCACTAGATATACAATTTGAAAGTAAAAGTTTTTTTCCTTCAGTACTTTAAATATGTGATGTCACTCTTTTCTGGCCAGTAAGGTTTCCAGTGAAAAGTCTGCTACCAGACCTGCTGGAGCTTGATATAATTTGAATGTGCTTTCTGGCCCAAATCTTACATTGAAATGTAATCTCATATATTGGAAATGGGGCCAGAGTGGGAGGTGATTGAACCATGGAGGAAGATTTCTCATAAAAGGATTAACACCATCCTTCTTGGTGCCATCCCCCTGATAGAGAGTGAGTACTTCTGAGATCTGGTCATTTAAAAGTGAGTTGCACCTCTCTCCTCATTCTCTTGCTCATGCTTTTGCCATGTGACATAACTACTCCCCCGTTGCCTTTCACCATGATTTTTCTGAGGCCTTCCCAGATGCTGAGCATATGCCAGCATCATGCTCATGCTTCTGGTGCAGCCTGTATAACAGTGAAACAATTAAACCTTTTTTACTTTATACATTTCCTAATATCAGCTATTTCTTCATAGCAACGTGACAATGGGATAATACAAACAAAAAAATTGGTATGAAGGAGTTGGAAATTGCTCTAAAGATACATGAAATCTGGAAGCAACTTTGGAATTAGGTAGCAGAAGAAACTGGAAGAGTGTGGAGGGTTCAGAAGAAGACAGGAGATGAGGGAATGTTTGAAATTTTTTAGTGACTAGTTAAATGGTTGTGGCCACAATGCTGATACTCATATAAACAATGAAGTCCAGGTTAAGGAGATCTCAGATGGAAATGAGGAACTTATTGGGAAATTGAGCCAATGTCACTTTTGTTATGACTTTGGAAAAAATTTGGTTGCATTGTGCCCTTTCCCTGGGGCTCTGTGGAACTTTGAACTTGAGAGTTATGATTTAGGGCGTCTGTTGGAAGAAATTTCTCAGCAGTAAAGCATTCAAGATGTGACCTGGCTGCTTCTAATAGCCTGTGTTCATATGTGGGAGTAAATAAATGACTTAAAGCTGAAACTTATGTTTAAAAGGGAAGCATAATGTAAAAGTTTGAATTTTTTTCAGCCTGGCCATATCACAGAGAGAGAAAAAAAAAAAAGCTTTTTAAGGAGAGAAAGTCAAGCAGATGAGACTTTGGACTTTGAACTTTTGAGTTAACACTGAAATGAATTAATACTTTCTGGGATTATTGGAAAGGCATGATTGTATTTTGAATGTTAGATTTGGGAGAGGCCAGCTTCAGAATAATGTAGTTGCCCCTGCCCATGCTTCATATTGAAATGTAATCTGCAATATTGGAGGTGGGGCCTGGTGGAAGGTGATTGGATCACGGAAGCTGATTTCTTATGAATGGTTTGGCATCATTCCCTCAGTACTGTCCTCACAATAAAGAGTGAGTTCTCCTGAGATCTGGTTTTTTAAAAGTGTGTAGCACCTCTAAGCTCACTCTCTTGCCCCTGCTTTGCCATGTCAGGTATTTGTTCCCCCTTTGCCTTTTGCTTTGATGGTAAGTTTCCTGATGTCTCCCCAGAACCTGAGCATATAATAGCATCATGCTTTCTGTACAACCTGCATGACTGTGAGCCAGTTAAAACTATTCTCTTTATAAATTACTCAATCTCTGGTATTTCTTTATAGCAATGTAAGAATAGACTAATACAGAGCTCTATTTTATGTTAGTTGTTTCTTTTCTCTTGCTGCTTTTACAATTCTTTCCTTATCAATGACCTTTGGGAGTGTGGTTCTTAAATGCCTAGATGTAGTCTTCTTTGGGTTAAATCTGTCTGGTGTTCTGTGAACTTCTTATACTTGAATACTGATATCTTTTGATAGGTTTGGGGAGTTCTGTGATATTATCTCTTTGAGAAAACTTTCTGCCCATACTTCTTTCCCTACCTCCCCTTTTAGGCCAATAACTCTTAGATTAGTGCTTTTGAGGCTATTTTTCCAGATACAGTAGTGATGCTTCTTTGTTTTTTTATTCTTTTTGTCTCATCTGACTTTATATTTTTTATAGTCTGTCTCCAAGCTCACTAATTCTTTTTTTCTGCTTGATGCATTCTGTGATTCAAAGATGGATGCATTCTTCAGTATGTCAATTGAATTTTTCAACTCCAGAATTTCTGGTTGATTCATTTTAATTATTTTAATCTCTTTGTTAAATTCATTGGGTAGAATGTTGAATAACTTCTCTGTGTTATCTTGAATTTCTTTGAACTTGAATTTCTTTGAGCCTCCTTAACACAGCTATTTTGAATTCTCTATCTACAAAGTCATATGCCTCTATTTTACAAGGATTGGTCCTTGGTGCCTTATTTACTTCATTTGGTGGGGGCAAACTTTCTTGGGTGGTGTTGATGCTTGTACATGTTCATTAGTGTCTGGGCATTGAATAGTCAGGTATTTATTGTAGTCTTCACAGCCTGAGATTGTCCTTCCTGGGAAGGCTATCCAGGTATTTGAAAGGATTTGGGCTTCAAGTCCAATAATGATGTGTTTTTTGTGGACTCCTAGAGCTACTGCCTTGGTAGTCCTAAATAAGATCCAAAAGAATTCTTTAGATTACCAGGAAGAGACTCATATTGTCTTCCCATACTTTCTCCCAAATAAACAGAGTCTCTCTTTCTGTGTTGAGCCATGTGAGGCCGGGGGTGTTGTGATGCAAGCACCTCCATGGCCACTATCAATGAGATCTGAAGCCAGCACAGCACTGGGTCTTGCTGAAGACTCTTTTCTTAAGGGTGATGGATTTCCCCAGGACTTGGAGATGTCCAGTGATGTCTAGGAGCCAGGAATTGGCATCAAAAGTTTCACCAGTTTACCTGATGTTCTCTTCCATTGTGGCTAAGCTGGCACTGACACAACAAAACAAAGTCCTTCTATGTCTTCCATCTCCTTTGCAAAGGCAGAGTAGTTTCTCCTTGTGGCCATAACCACCACCAGTTCATGGTTGTTCAGCCAGATCACCACTGATGTTCACTTAAAGACCAAATTAGCTAGTGGTGACTGCTGTCAGTCTTCAAGTCTTTAGGTCAGTGGTCTTCCCTTTGGCCTAGGACAGGTCCATAAATGCTGCCCAAGAACCTTGGTCTGTACACAAGGAAAGCAAGGGCCTGCTTGTTGCTCTAACCTGCTGTCAATGAGCTGGTAGAAAACAATGTTTCTTTAACTTTTCCTTTTGCTTTTCTCAAACAGTTGGAGTCTTTCAATGTAGCCAGCACAACTGGAAGTGTGCTGGGTCACACCTGAAGCCAGCATATCTCAGAATCCAAAGCCCATGGAGCACTACATGTATCACCACTGGTTATTCAGAGCCCAAGGGTTCTTTAGTCAGCAGTTTTTGCCAGAACTGGTTCCTTCACTTCAGGGCCATGGGTTTGCTTCCAGCCCAGGTTGTATCTAGATAAGTCATCTGTGAGCTAGAGTCTAGAAAGGGGGCCTCACAATTCTGCCCCGTGCCCTATCCTACTGTGGCTGAGCTTGTATCCAAAATGCATAGTAAGTGTCCCATTTACTCTTTACTCTCCTTGCCTTAAGAAGGGAGGAGTCACTTTATTGTTACAAGCTGCACTGCCTGGGCTTGGGAGAGTGGTGGCACAAGGACTCCCTTAGCTGCCCCAGCTGGTGTCTGCCTAGGTTACATGCCACTCTAATTCACTGACTCTAAGCCCAGCCTAGCACTAGGAGCTGCCTAGCAATTGCATTCCTTGTGTCTCACACTGCCTTTCAAGTTTACCTAGAAACCCTGAGCAATTCGGTTTGTGGTGGCAAGACTTGCTGAGAAACTCAAGTTCTGATCACCGGAACACCCCTTTGGCTAGGTCTGGTCTAAATGCTCCCTCAATGTGTAAGGGCTGGTGAAGCCCAGCACAGCTTCATTCTCCACTGTGACAGGGCAGCACTAAGTTCAATGTAAAGTCCCCAGTCACTGTACTATTCCTCCCCAAAGTGCACAGTTTCTCTTTCTCACCACAAGAACTCTGCTATTGGATGAAGGAGGGGTGGCAGCAGTAATTCAAGATTGTCTTTTCTGCCCTCCTCAGTGCCTCCTTTAATGATACAATATTAAAACCATGTACTATGATTGCTCACCTAATTTTTGGTTCTTATGACATTGGGGTGTGTGTGTGTGTGTAAAGTACTTGTTAAAATTTGGTGTTCCTTTGTGGGGACAAACAGCATAGGCTTATATCTCACAATCTTGTTCTTCCCTTGCTCTGTTTGTGTTTTTTAATGGCACATTTAACAAGCACCAATATTTGTTTAGTCATAAACATTCAGAAATGTAGATCATATTATGTAGCATTTACTTATTCTTTTTTCTTAATCCTGCAAATGATTCTGTTTTCATAAATTTCCCAATGCACTCATGTCAATAAACATGAGTGTAATTTTCAGATTTTTTTGATACCACTTTTTCATACAAAAGCCTCTGAGTTAATTACAAAATACCCAAATGTCCTCCCACACATTTACTAAGTGGCTGCTTGTTATTTTGAATCAATGACAAGTAAAATCAACTACATGCCCAATGGAAATTTTGGCAAGGTTTT
The DNA here is from genome assembly GCF_047675955.1 of Chlorocebus sabaeus. Taxonomy (NCBI): domain Eukaryota; kingdom Metazoa; phylum Chordata; class Mammalia; order Primates; family Cercopithecidae; genus Chlorocebus; species Chlorocebus sabaeus. Next base: position 60,521,247 of record NC_132933.1, read on the forward strand.
AAAATTATAATTATTAAATGTAAAAGGTGTTGACATAGCTTAAATTTTAAACAAAATTTAATTATATGACTCATAATTTCTCTAATATTTAATGCTAGAAATAAATTTTAAAACTTAGCAAAGATAATTATGGTTGACTGTTACTTGACATAGCAATTAATGTCTTAAAATATACATGATTACTTAATCAAGATCAATTAAGTTAAGATACCAGCAAGTTATTCTGAAACTGTAATTCTTTAATTACTAAGACAAATATTAACAAAAATCTAGTCTACAGAATGGAAGAAAAACGTTTTGATAGAAAGTTAATCATCTCAAATTTTTTTCGTTTCTTTTCTACTTAGAGTTTACACCAATATTTTTCCGAGAGTTTTTAGTAGGATTTATGATACTTTAAAAATCTTTGATCTTATCTCCTTAGTCCTGGAAAGCATGACAAATCACTCATAAGCTGAGTGTAGCAGTGGATGACCTTTTTTTTTTTTTTTTTTCTTGTTTCCATATAGAACTTCAAGCAGCTGAGGAAGTTGCTTCAGAGGGTGTAAGCCCCAAGTCTTGGTGAATTATACATGGTGTTGGGCCTTCTGGTGCACAGAGTAAAAAAATGAGTTTTGGGAACCTTCAACTGGATTTCAGAGGATGTATGGAAACACCTAGCTATCCAGGCAGAAGTTTGCTGCATGGGAGGTGCCCTCATGGAGAACCTCTTCTAGGACAGTGCAGAAGGAAAATGTGAAGTTGGAGTCCTCACACAAAGTCCCCACTGGGGCACTGCCTAGTGGAGCTGTGAGAAGAGGGTCACTGTCCTCCAGACCCCAGAATGGTAGATCCACCAGAAGACAACAATGTGCACCTGGAAAAGCTGCAGACACTAAATTCTAGCCTTTGAAAGCAGCCCAGAGCAGCACCCCTGCAAAGCCACAGAGGTGGACCAGCCCAAGACCATGGGAGTCCACCTCTTGCATCAGTGTGACCTGGATGTGAGACATGGAGTTAAAGAAAATCATTTTGGAGTGTTAAGATTTAATGACTTGTCTGTTGCGTTTTGGACTTGCATAGTTTCTGTAGCCTCTTGGTTTTTTGTGAGTTTCTCTCACTTGGAACAGGTAGAATTACCCAATTTCTGTACTTTCATTGTTTCTAGACAGTAACTAACTTGCTTTGGAGTTTACAGGCTCACAGGCAGAAGTGACTTGCCTTGTCTTGGATGAGACTTTGGACTTGGGCTTTTGGGGTTAATGCTGGAATGAGCTCAATCTTTAGGGGACTGTGTGAACAGTATTATTGTGTTTTGCAATGTGAGCACGTAAGATTTGGGTGGGGACAGGGGTGGAATTATGTGGTTTGACTGTGTCTCCATCCAAATCTAATCTTGAATTATTGTTCTCATAATCCTCACATGTTATGGGAGGGACCCAGTGGGAGGTAATTGGCTCATGGTGGTGGTTACCCCCATGCTGTTCTCATGATAGTGAGTGAGTTCTCACAAGATCTGATAGCTTTATAAGTGGCTCTTTACTTTTTGCTCAGCACTCATTCTGTCCTGTTACCCTGCAAAGATGGTGCCTACTTTGACTTCTGCCATAATTGTAAGTTTCCTGAGGCCTCCCCAGCAATGTGAAATTGTGAGTCAATTATACCTTTTACCTCTATAAATTACTCAGTTTTGGGTATTTCTTCATAGCACTGTGAGAATGAACTAATACATGTGTTTAGCCAAAAGGACCTTCCAGGAGCCTTTGTTATAATAGTTTATGAAATAAGACTTTTTATCAGTAATTGTTTTAACCAGAGAAGGACAAAACCTTTCTAAAATTGGATAGAAGGGATGGTAATGCAAGTGCTATGCAAATACCAAGCAGCTGTTTCTTAAGGGAAACTATGGCTTTGGAATTACAATAGAAATAGCACTACTTACCTGAAGTAATGAATGTGTGAGTTTAAGACCTCAGACCTCAGACATCTCCAAACTGCAAGCACTGCCTACAATAAACTTTAAAATAGTCCATTGAAGTCTCTAATCTGTATGATTCATATTTCCTTTGGTTATATCAGGATTACAGTATTATTATATTCCAGAAAATATTAAACTTTTTTCTGTCAAAATTTCAGGTCCCTTGGGAAATTAAAAAATAACCTCCCTATCATAAACCTAATTTTTTATGTGAATTTTAAAATATCATCATGATAGATCCTAGGTACATATTTAAAAGAAGTAATGAAGGTCAAATATTTCTTCTGTGTTTTAGACTATACACTTGAATTAAAAATTTCCTTCCATTTCAAACAAAGTTTTAACCTTATAAACTTAGCAAACCACTTCTACTGTGTAGGCCTCAATTAAACCACTGCTGCTGTGTGGACCTCAATTTTATTTTCTTTAATAATGAAAATGTAGAACTGGATGATCTTTAAGTTTCTTTCTGATACTAATATTATTTAGTATGCATTTTAAAAGTTATGAGGTTCCTATGTTGCACCACAGGTGTTGGGTTAAGCATTGTAGAAACAAAGATAGACATTACAAAACCCTGCTACTAAGGCTCTGATATTATAATAGAGACTACACGTTTGTAAACAAGTTAATTACATTAGAAACTGCTAAAATGAGAATTGAGATGCTTTGGAGGGCTAAGGAAACAAAGAATAATCTTAGATAGTATGGAAAGTTTGGTGGGAAGCGGGATGTTGGCAGTGGGAAGAGCTAGCTTATATAAAGGCATGCCAAGAAGAAAGTGAGGCTCCTTTGCAGGACCCTTCTTAGTTCACATTAGGAGAAGAATATGGCATACAGAAAAAGACCAGAAAAGATGGAAGTTATAGAACACAGAAAACAGATGTTAAGAAGAAGAAACTTATTTCAATCTTTTTAGCCCTTAAAGAGTTAATAAAAAAAAATCAGAGCAGAGAGGTGACATTCAAATCAAAAATTAATATTATATCAATTTAAAAATTAAGAGTTCCTAAGTGCTCTAGGCTAAAGAATAGTGTATAAAAATGGAGGATTATTGAAGGGGTTATAGTAAGAGATACATGTTTGAACTATGCAATTAATAAAGTCCCTCTGATTCTAAGGGGTTTAAGGCTTTAACTAGGTTATGCCATGTACCCCATAAATAAATACACCTACCCTGTACCCACAAATTTTTTAAAAATAATAATAATAATAAATTTTTTAAAATTCTATAGGGCCTGGAATATCAGGCTAAATAATAGTGTTTAACTGTAAATAATGCAAGTCTTTTAATTGATTTAAAGAAAGTGGTATGCATAAAATATGGCAGAGAAAGGCTACATTTATTCTTCTTACTGTATATAAGACATTGAAGAGTAGAACGCAGAATATCTTTGTTTTCCACAATTAAAATATAATACTTACAATAAGTATTACGTTTTGAGGAACTTACAGGTCATCAAAGTGGCCAGTTAACTCTTCTTTGCAGATGGAGATACGTTGGTGAAAAATGTTTAGAAGACTCAAGGCATATTCTACCTCTAAAATCGACTGTTCAATGATTAAAAAAAATTTCCTTGGTTGATTAACAGTGAAGATCTAGTGTTCTTCCAATTTGAGTAAAACTGACTCTGTGTAAATGAAGAATATTTTCCCATAATGGAGAATGAGATACTGAATTTACCAAGCTTTTACTACTGAATTTTTGTCACTTCTGTAACACATTCATTGTCTCTATTCTGAGTAATGCAGTGCGTGATTTTGAAAGTTTATCTAGAACTCCAGAAATTAAGAAAGGAGGGGGAGCAAGACAGTGGGATGGAAAACTCTACCTACTGAATGATAATGGAAATATAACACCAAAACCTATGGGATACAGCAAAAACAGTATTAAGAAGAAAGTTTACAGCTATATTTGCCTACATCAAAAAAGAGGAGAAAAACTTCAAATAAACAATCTAATGATGCATCTTAAAGAACTAGAAAATCAAGAGCATACTAAACCAAAATTAGTATAAGAAAAAAAAAGATTAGAATAGAAATAAATAAAATTAAAATGAAGAAAGCAATACAAAACATGAGTGAAAAAAGTTGGTTATTGGGAAAGTTAAAGAAATTGACAAACTTTTAGCTAGACTGACTACCAAAAAAAGAGAAGATTCAAATATGCAAAACCAGAAATTACAAAGGACACTACAACTGATGCTGCAAGAAATTCAAAGGGTCATTAGTGACTACTATGAGCAACTACATGCCTATAAATTGGAAAATCTAGAAGAAATAGACAAATTTCAAGACATGCACAACCCAATCAAATTGAACTAGGAAGAACTCTGAAACCTGAACAAATAACAAGTAATGAGATCAAAGTCTTAATTTAAAAAAAAATCCCAGTTAAAAGAGTCCAAGATGCAACGACTTCAATGCTGAATTCTACCAAACATGTAAAGAAGAGCTAATAAAGATGCTACTCAAACAATTCTTAAAAATAGAGGTGGATGGAATACTTTCAAATTCATTCCATGAGGCCAATATTATCCTGATACCAAAAGCAGACAAAGGCACATCAAGACACACACACACACACGAAAATTGCAGGACAGTATCTGTGACGAGTATTGATGCAACAATTTCCAACAAAATACTAGCAAACCAAATTCAAAAATGCAATAGAAAGATCATGCATTATGACCAAGTGAGATTTACCCCTGGATGCAAGAGTGGTTCAACACACACAAATCAGTCAATGTGATAAATCATATAAACAGAAGGAAGGATAAAATCCATATGATCTTTTCAACTGATGCTGAAAATATATGAAAAAATTTACTATTCCTTTATTATTATAAAAAACCTCAAAGAAATGGGTATAGAAGGAACATACATCAATGTAATAAAAGCCATATATGACAGAACCTCAGCTAGTATCATACTGAATGGGGAAAAATGGAAAACCTGTTCTCTAACACCTGAAACTTGAAAGGATGCCCACTTTCACTGCTGTAATTCAACACAGTAGCAAGAACTAGCTAGAGCAATCATACAAGAGAAAATACAAAGGGCATCAAAACTGGAGTGAAAGAAGTCAAATTATCCTTGTTTATAGATGATATGATCTTATATTTGGAAAAACCTAAAGACTGCACAAACGAACTGTTAGAACTCATGAACAAGGTCAGTAAAGTTGCAGGATAAAAAATTAACATGCAGTAGCATTTTTATATGCCAACAAGGAACAATCTCTAAGATAAATTTTAAAAAATTATTCCATTTACAATAGTAACACATAAAAGTAAACACCTAGGAATTAACCAAAAGTGAAAGATCTCTGTAATGAAAACTATAAAACGCTGATGAAAAAAAATTGAGGAGGACACCAAAAAATGGAAAGATATTCCATGTTTATGAAATGGTAAAATTAATATTGTTAAAATATCCATACTAATCAAAGCAATTTACAGACTCAAGTCAATGTTTATCAAAATACCAGTGGCATTACTCATTGAACTAGAAAAAAAAATTCCTGACTCTTATATGGAATCACAAAAATTCCCAAATTATCAAAGCTATCCTGAGGAAAAAAAAAAAAAAAAAAAAACCTAGAGGAATCACCTTACCTGACTTCAAATTGTACTAAACTGCTATGGCAACCAACACAGCATGGTGGCATAAAAACAGACACATAGACCAATAGAACAGAATAGAGAACCCAGAATTAAATCCACACACTTACACTGAATTCATTTTTGAGAAAAATGCCAAGAACATACTCTTGGGAAAAGACAGTTTATTCAATAATTGAGGCTGGGAAAATTGGATATTCATATGGAGAATAAAACTAGACTCTCCTCTCATCCTATACAAAAATAAAATCAAAATGGATTAAATATTTAAATCTAAGACTTCAAACTATGAAACTACTACAAGAAAACATTGGGGAAACTCTCTAGGATATTGGTCTGGGCAAAAACTTCATGAGTACAAGCACAGGCAACCAAAGCAAAAAATAAACAAACGAGATCACATTAAGTTAAAAAGCTTCTGCACAGCAGAGAAAGCAATCAACAAAGTGAAGAGACAACCCACAGAAGGGGAGAAAATATTTGCAATATACCCATCTGTCAAAAATTAATAAACAGAATATATAGAGTTCAAACAAGTCTATAGGAAATACTCTAATAATCTGAGCAAAAAAAAAAAATGGGCAAAAGATTTGACTAGACCTTTCTTAAAAGAAGAAATACAAATGGCAAACAAGTATATGAAAAAGAAATACAAATCAAAACTACAAAGAGGTATCCTCTCAACCCAGTTAAATTGGCTTTTATCCAAAAGACAGGCAATAACAAATGCTAGCACAGATGTCGAGAAAAGGGAACCTTAGTACATGGATGGTGGAAATGTAAATTAGTACAACCACTCTAGAAAACAGTTTGGAGTTTTTTCAAAAAACCAAAAATTGAGCTACCAAATGATCCAGCAATTCCATTGCTTGATATATACCAAAAATAAAGGAAATCAGTATATTGAAGAGACATTTGCACTCCTATGTTTGTGCAGCACTGTTCACAATAGCTAAGATTTGTACGCAACTTAAGTTTCCATCAACAGATGAATAGAGAAAGGAATGTGGTACATATATACAATGGAGTACTATTTAGCCATAAAAAAGAATGAGATCCAGTCATTGGCAACAATATGAATGAAACTGGAGATCATTATGTTAAGTTAAATAAGCCAGGCACAGAAAGATAAACATCATATATTCTAATTTATTTGTAGCATCTAAAAATCAAAACAATTGAACTCATGGAAATAGAAAGTAAAGGGATGATTACCCAAGGTGGGGAAGGGTAGTGTGTTGGGGTTTAGATGGGGATGGTTAATGAGTACAAAAATAGTTAGAAAGAATGAATAAGATCGAGTATTTGATAGCACAACAGGATGACTATATTTGATAATAATGTAATTGTACATTTAAAAATAACTAAAAGAATATCATTGGATGGTTTATGACATAAAGAATAAATGCTTGAGGAGATGGGTACCTCATTCTCCATGATTTGATTATTACATATTGCATGCCTGACTCAAAATATCCAAGATATCACATAAATATATAGACTTACTATATATGAAAATAAATTAAAATTTAAAACATTCAGAAAGAAAAGTAATCCAGAAATTTATACTAAACTAGTCATGGGTTTCTTTTCTAACTATGTGAGTGAGAGAGTACCTAGATATCCAAGGAAGATATTTATGATATCACAATAGGAAAAATGCAAACCCTTTATTTAATAGCACATTTAATATGCTTTTTATATGAATATACAGATATGGGTGAGCCTGAAGCATATTATACTAAGTGAAATAACCCAGGTACAAAGGATTAATACCGCATGTTTCCACTTATATTTGGAAACTAAGTTTGATCCCACGTAAGTAGAGAGTAGATTTGCGGTTACTAGAAGCTACAAAGGTTAGGGAGAAGAGAAGAGAGGGAGACATTCGTTAAAGGATACAAAATTACAACTAGATAGGAAGAACAAGTTCTAGCATTCTATAGCACTGTAGGATTACTCTAGTTTACAATAATTTATGATATGTGTTCCAAAAGCTAGAAGAGAGGATTTCAAATATTCCCACTACAAGAAATAATAAATGCTTTAAGTGACTTATATGCTAATTACCCTGATTTGATCACTATGCATTGTATGTATCAAAGCATTACTATGTACCCCATAAATACATTCAATTATTATGTCTATTAAAATAAATTAAACAAAAATACATATGCTGCTCTACTACTAGTATACTTGAGTTTCTTTTTATGTATATTTCAGTGAGATGACGACTTCGTTTTATTTATTCTGAACCACAGATGTTCTTTGTTCTCTTTTGTGAAAAGGATGTTAGGGAGAGATTAAATAAATCACTAAAGTTTTGTTCTAAATAGATAAACCACAGGAAAAAGAGCACCACTCATTGTGAGAAATACATGTTTTCTTAACAAGTATTGTATAGAGGAACCCGGTGAATCTGAATTGAGATATCACAAATTTGAAAATGTTCATCATTTTCATGCAGGTTCTCATTTTTTCTATTATTTCAGAACTCACACACATAAAGAAACTGTGTTGAAGGAAAATGTAAGCACTGAAGAGAGACACTTAATTTCAGGTTGAACAATATAGGTAGCATCTTTACACTGACCTGAAATCAGGATACTTACTTTCTAAGTAAGCAACAAATGAAATGAAGTGAAAGTCCATTTCATGTTCAAGATGAAATTATAAATGAGTGCTCCAAAATAAGGTGATGTAAGGCGTTAAGTTAAATTTTAAATTAGAAAAGCAAAGTCAAATGTATGTGCACACATATATGTATTATATATGTATGTATACTTTCTTAATTTGACATTATTGTCATATTTTACAATTACACATTTGCGTCCCTCATAAAGTACTGAAAGAGAGTATTTTGGACTTGCATAATGTGCCTTGTGAGAATACATAGTGAATCATTTTTTTATATAGCATCTAGTCCTACAATGATCAGATGTACCTGGTGTAGGCTTTAAACTGTTCAATGGTACACTTTAAGCCTGATTTCAATAACAATTGCACTGTTTTTTTCACATTGGCAAAACTCATTAGATATTTTTAAAGACCTTCTGAGCCTTTAATGTACGTTTTGACTGTTTCAGCTGACATAATTTTAATAACTCTAGTAATTCTTACAATATTATCTAATGATGGATCAAACATGTCACTGAAAAACAAGTGTACCTTTTTCTTCTTTGATCCTATGAGCAAACATTTTAAATAGAATTTATGTCATTTGGTTTTGGCTCTGTCATCTTTTAAGATGATGACTTTCTATAGCATTATGGGAGATAAGGGCAAAATGGCTGACAGGAAAACTTGACATTGCAGTATTGAATTTGGCTCACAATTCAGAAGGTGCTAGTGTTAACTGAAATTAACTTTGAGATGTTCATCATGTTATCATAGGTTTGACAACATCAGCAACTATCATTCCACACACCGATAAGATGACAGAAGGATAGATAAGAGAATGTTAGGGACTGCGTGCGATGGCTCATGCCTGCAATCCCAGCACTTTGGGAGGCCGAAGTGGGTGAATTGCTTGAGCCCAGGAGTTTGAGATCAGCCTGAGCAACAGACTGAAACCCTGTCTCCACAAAAAATACAAAAGTTAGGCAGGAGTGGTGATGCCTGCCTATAGTCCCAGCTACTCAGGAGGCTGAGGTGGGAGGATCACGTGAGCCTGGGGAGGTCAAGGATACAGCGAGCCATGACTGTGTCACTGCACTCCAGCCTGGGCAACTGAAAGCATGTCTCAAAACAACGACGATGACAACAACAACAACAACAACAATAAAATTAGAAAAGGAAAGAATTTTAAAAAAATAGAATTGCCGGAAAGGAATGAGTTCTTTCCTTTAAGAGTATTTTATAGATGACAATGCAGAATTTAAACTTGGATTGTGAGGAAGGAGGAAGCCAGATCATCTCCTTTTTACAAAGGTTTTTGGTTTTAATCACATTTTACATATATTGAAGCTACTGGCACTTTACAAAACTAGAATAAACTTGTTAATGTAATTTCTGTATTGCCAAAATGACATTTTAATAGATGTTAAAATTCTTGTAAACAGTTCACTGTCTATACAATGATAATGAAGTAGAAGATTTTTGTGAGGGCTTGTGTAAGCTTTTTTTCTCATTTATAGATGGAACTGATACAAATACACAGGAAAAAGAGACCAGTTTAATACACAGGAAAAAGAGGACCGGTTTAACATCAAGAAAAAGCTCAGTCCAGGAGCGGTGGCTCACACCTGTAATCCCAGAACTTTGGGAGACCAAAGCGGGTGAATTACTTGAGGTCAGGAGTTCAAGACCAGCCTGGCCAACATGGAGAAACCTCGTCTCTACTAAAAAATACAAATATATATATAGCCATGATGGCGTCTGCCAGTGGTCCCAGAAGCTGGGGAAGTTGAAGCAGAAGAATCTTCTAAACCTGGGAAACCAAGGTTGCAGTGAGCCGAGATCCAGCCACTGCACTCCAGCCTGGGCAACAGAGCAAGACTCCATCTCCAAAAATTAAAAAAAAATAAAAGAAAAGAAAAAACTCTTTAGAAAAAAATGTACAACTATCATTTTTTTCTCAAGATAAATGTTTACCTTTTAAAGGCCTTGATAGGAAAGATAAACACTAAATATAAATCCTCATAATGGTATAAGAAAAGTTACCAGAAACATTCAAAATGTTAAGGAGGGAAGAGGAAGAAGGAGAGCGAGGCAGGGAGAGAGGAGACAGAGAGAAAGGGAGGAAGGAAGAGAGAGATCTTCATTCACATCTTTTTCCCTGAGATTACAATTTAATCTTCCCTTAGAAACTCCAGGTGAGAAGTAGAATCTGCATTTCAATAGCATTTTTTCCATAACAAATATTACCTTAAGCAACATTTAAAAAAATCTGTTCTTATTTCAACATGTTTTATTTTATAACCATTTCCTTGTACTACTAATCTCTTACCTTGTATGTCATGTTCTAAATAGTTTATCCAGGAATCTCGACAGTTATGAGCCAATAGAGAAATCAATCATCAATTTTTACAGTTCTTGCCAGATCACCTTAATACTACTTAAATTCACAGAAAGAGTTAACAATTCCTAAAACGGAATTTATGCAGAATTTCTGTAGTAGTATTTTCTAACAAAACTGTCTGGAAGCTGCTTCCTTTTGGCTGGGCTTCCCTAAAGGTGCAGTGAATATGTCCATGCTGAGGAGGAAAATCATTTCTTCCCATAGTAGTGAACGATGTTAGTGCTCCAAGGAGGTCAATAAGATACTGCGCTAAGGCGCATTGCAAGGACACAGTGAAGAGAACAAAAGATGGGTATTTCAGGCAACAAGCCCTTGAAATCGAATAATTGAATGCTGACTAGATGATATGTGGTCTCTTTGCCCCTGCAGACGTAGACCCAATATGAAGGGCAGTGTCTAAAGCTCACTTTCAGATATACTATTTTTTAAGTTAAAGGGAATATACTTATGTAAATGGAGGGCAGTGATGAAATAATTGTGTGGTTTGAAATACTGCAAGGAAACACAAAATTTCATCAGACACCTACAGGTTTTACATAGTTCCTAATATGAATGTAAACTTGGATATTTTTCTCCACCTAAATGGATTATTACTATATAGCAATTTAACTTAGACTGAAGTAGTATCTGTAATTTGTAGAAGAAAATGAAGAAGGAATTGTAGAAGGAATTTGGCATGACCTGATTTTTTTTCCTTGCGTTAACATGCGAGAACTATTCTTTTCAATTTTTTGCTATCCATTCTCAAAACGAAACTTGATAAGAGAAAACACTAGTAATATAATTTAAATTTTTGTTGAAAAAAATGTTATATATACAGAGAGAGAAGAATTTTCTAAGACTCCTGTTTCATGTATGTTGATGGAAGATAACATTATTTGTACTTTAAATCAATGCAGTCTTCTCTGAGAGTGTATAGTTTTCTGATGTTAACCCCATTCCAGCAATCTGATAGATGGATATTATTTGTCCAATACATTTTTCTTTCAGATTATATTCTTTGTTCAACAACTGAATAAATATGTGATTGTAGGTAAGTCACATCTGCTCTAAAACTTAGTTTTCCCATTACACAATAAAGAATTTGGACTCTATGATCCTTAAGATTATTTCAGATATAAAATTCAATTATTTTTCTTTGTTCTATTTCTAAAAGTAGACAAAGGTTCTCTGTTGTGTAAAAATCAGCTCACCACATAGTACATTAAATTGAATATTCAGAAGTTTATCATCGGGTCCACATTTTTAAAATAAAAGTAGACGCACATCAACAGTGCTTGAAGGCTAGCGATAATACTTCTCCTACACCCTATCATGCAATTTGGCAGAAAATGATATCAGAGAAAATGCTATTTGTAAACCAAAGGCATTAGGTGTGATCACAATTTTATATTCTTAACTTGAAATGTTGGATGTAATCACACCTTTAAAGTAATTCTACTAATTTTTCTATCAGACCGATGCAAAAGCTTTATTTAAATGTGTACTCATAAAAACAGAACTGTAAGCATATCAGGGAATTATCAATTCAAGAATGTAACCCTTGAGGCTGGGTGTGGTGGCTCACACTTGTAATCCCGGCACTTTGATAGGCCGAAGGAGGTGGATTACCTGAGGTCAGGAGTTCAAGACCACCCTGGCCAACATGGTGAAACCCCATCTCTACAGAAATGTAAAAATTAGCCCGGCATGATGGTGGGCACCTGTAATCCCAATTGCTCAGGAGCCTGAGGCACGAGAATCGCATGAACCCGGGAAGTGGAGCTTACAGTGAGTTGAGATGGCTCCATTGCATTCCAGCCTGGGCGACAGAGTGAGACTCTGCCTCAAAAAAAAAAAAAAAAAAAAAAAAGAATTTAACCCTTGAAGTCAATGACACTAAAAACGAGGTTTTAACCACTCTCCTTATTTGATAGACTACATGTCTCTTATGTAGTAAGTTCTTACAGGTCTTTAGAAAAAATAAGCCTCTAAATTATAAGTCACTCTGGTAAAAACGGAACAATATGCACAAAAGTAAATCCTCTTATGCTCCCCTAGTTTTTATGCCAATCACAAAACATACTTGCTAATCATTACAACTTCTCTCTCTGCTCTCTCCCACAGAGTGTACCAAAAGCTGTAACGGCCTTTTTATTCCAGGCCTCCACATGGAAGCATGCATTTGGACAGCAGGATCTCTCCAAGTATGCTGTTAAAATTCTACCCTACTGAATAGACTTTCTGTTAACTTAAAGGAATCATAGAATCTGGGTGAAGGCAGTATGAGGAGACAGGTACCAGTACACTCTGACTGCATTTCATAGGGGTTTGAATCTGGATATATCAATTGCAGTAGTCTGTACCATCAGTAAAACATGACATCTAAATTTAATATAAAAATTATATTCATACCAGTTTTCCTTGCTTTAAAAAAGTACTTCCATTATTAATAAAACCAGCAAATTTCCTTCATAAAAGACATTTCTTCATGAAAGTTTTGATTAGATTAGGATCTTAAATTAGGGTGAGCCTGAGAAAATCTGATTTTATTTGTGCTGAACATATCTAACCTGAGTTAAAACGAAACCATATGATGGGGTTGAATTTAAGGTGTCTTCAATGGTACCTGTTCACATAAGACAAGACCAAAGGGAGTAAGAAAAAAATAATAAAACAAAAGCAACATAATCATAAGAAAATCCAACTTGTGCACTCATGCTGACTTTTCAGCATACCTCAATGGCTAACTACATCTAATATGTCTTCGAAAGTTTTTCTAGTCCCACTATTTAAATAAGAAAATCAAGCGCAAAATGTTTTGCTACATCTTTTGTTAAACATAGTGAATAATTTCTTCTATTCTCCAAAGGCTGTGTTCTTCATAAAACCTATTTTGCAGGAAAATATAATTATATTTTCTCCAAGGGTAACTTATACACCTAAGAAAAAAAGCTAGCTTGTAAAAATGGTATATTTCTTTAAGGCATTTTGCTGTCCTACTTAGCCGGTATATGGGCAAATGTGAAGTATGTGTGAATCATGCTCAAGAAGGGAAATTCAATTAAAGAAAATGGTACCTGCTTGAAACTCAGGGTTTTATTCCAATTACCTATAAATTAGTCCATGGTGAGAAAAGTGTCTGACAACTGCCACACATTCATCCCCAAGCATACTAGTTTTATCTAACAAGGGAATTAAAATGTCTAAAGTATATAGTTTTTAAAATTACCTCCCTTCTTTTCTTCTTTCCATTGTCTATCATCTATCCTACTTACAAAGTTTTGTGGGCTTTTTAAAATTATTATATTAGCATGTCTATATTCATATTTATCTTTAACATGTTTGAAAAATAAGATTGCCTTTTGATGACTTCTTTTAGATGGTTTGAGTATAGTATTTCCTTCTGTTATCCTAGACTATATATTATGATAAAACCTTTTTTTTTTTTTTTTTTTTGGCAGAATCTTGCTCTGTCACCCAGGCTGGCGTGCAGTGGCATGATCTCGGCTCACTGCAACCTCCACCTCCTGGATTCAAGTCGTTCTCCTGCCTCAGTCTCCTTCAGCTGGGACTACAGGCACCTACCATAATGCCCAGCTAATTACAGGCATGAGCCACCATGCCCAGCCAAAACTTTATTTATAAATAATGACCCTGATTCAAATTTCATGAATTCATATCATGGCTTCTAGCCCATTTAGAGTGATTTTAAAAAATGAGTTAGCTAGATATTTCTTTCTACTTTCTGATTACTAAGGTCTATAGGAAAGGTAAGATTAAAAACAAAATCTATTTTCACGTGTATTCTTAACATGTTCTTAACGTCTTCTTTTAGAAAAGTTGGGCCAAAAGATGTTGATATGAATAAAATATAGTGCTGTATTAATAACTATGTTACCGTGATATTTTGCAAGTCAATTTTATGTAATATTTGCTTTCAATCACGATTGGAGAAGTACATCTCTATGGGAAGTTATTATAATGTTTAAAAACAAAGTTTAAAAAGTTATTAAAAGCCAAAATTGTAAAGGACAATATTATTATTGTATGATTAACAAATGCAGTGTCCTGATATTCAGGAGACTTTACACTGATTTGTAATTTGGAATGTTTTTAAATACTTGCAGAAATCATATAATCTCGCTGGTTCCTTTTATTCTAAATGCAAAAGTGGGCGTGAGTGGTTTTATAATCTGGATTTAAGAAGTACATATTTTGAAGGATAAAATTGTAGGCTAAAGAAATTTGATGTATTATGATAAACAATCCTGTTCAGGATTATAATTGGTTGAAACACTTCATTTTTTTCTATACTTTGAAAAATCTAGAAAGATGGCTCTCAAGAGACTAAAATAATATTTTATTTATTGTATTTTTTTTTTAAAGATCATGTATTCTTTATATTAAACCTGTATTGAATTTTCTAGGTTTCTGCCACTAGAGAGGCTTTAGATATCTCAGAGTACGACAGTTACCTGAAAATAAATAACAATCTTTTTTAAAGGTAAAAAATTCCATTTGTTGAAGTTATTTTGCCTACATTCACAGAAAATAATGTTTTATTCTTTCATCTAAAAGGAGACATTTATCTTATATATTAGTTGACTTCAAATTATTTTCTTATTCTAAATGATTTTCAAGAAACACACATTGTTAATATACTGTGAATCCCACAAAACTTTGTCTTTTATTATAAACTCTTGGAAAAAAATATAAAAATGTGGTTTTATTATAACTTTATTCTAATTTATGGACATTTTAAAAGGTGCTAGTGGTTCCAGTGTTCCAACGATATAACATGAAGTATGGTAATACAGATAATTGTAAAGTCAAAAGTTTGGAAATCATTGGGATGAAGATTAGTATTTGTGTGCAGTACAGCAGGTAACTCTTCATCATCTCCTAATGTGCAACTACATATTAAAAGGTCCCAATATCGATGCAAAAGTGATATTTAATGAGTTCTTTTCAAAAAAGAGATTATCTCCGCAATGCCAAAATATTCATCAGGTAGAATAAAATTCAATTGAATGGCTGTTGAATTTCAGTTTATTCAATTCAAGAATTTTTAATCACATTTACAAATTTCATCTTAAATATGTAGTGTGAGATTATGCTATATACTATAATTATATAAAATACATTTGAAATAAACTGACATCTCCTTGAGAAAAAAGTAATACAGAGAATTGTTTGAACTGGAAAACGTATACCTATCAACAGAATTTTAAGTGTAGTATTGTATATATCCTTTTTTTTTTTTTTTTTTTTGAGAAATAGTCTCACTCTGTCACCCAGGCTGGAGTGCAGTGGCACAATCTCAGCTCACTGCAACCTCCGCCTCTTGGGTTCAAGCAATTCTCCTGCCTCAGCCTCTCAAATAGCTGGAATTACAGGTGCCCACCACCATGCCAGGCTAATTTTTGTATTGAAACGGGGTTTCACCATGTTGACCAGGCTGGTCTCGAACTCCTTTTTATAGTGAAAGAGGGTAGTTGGTTGAATAGGATTTTTTTTTAATTGAGTTATTTTTTAAAAGAACTTCTTGTCTAAAATAAACAAAAGCTTAAGAAAAAAATCTAACGATGGTGGAGTAATATGGTGGAATAAAAGCCTACACTGTTTGTCCCCTATGCTGGAACACCAAATTTTAACAAGTATCTGCACACAGTAAAACACCATCACTGGAACCAAAAACCAAGTGAGTAATCACAGTACATGGTTTAAATTCATATCACTGAAAGAGGCATTAAAAAGGATAGGAGAAACAGTCTGACATAGCTGACACTACCCCTCCCCATCCACTGGCAGTGGCCCTGTGGCACAGAGAGTTTGTGCACTTGGGGGAGGGAGAGCACAGTGACTGAGGGACTTTACATTGAACTCGGTGCTGCCCTGACACAGTGGAGAGTGAAGTTGTGCTGGGATCAACCAGTGCCATGCACAGAGGGATCATTTGGACCAGTCCTTACCAGAAGGGAATCACCCATTACAGTGGTCAGAACTTGAGGTTTTTTAGGAAGCCTTACTGCTATAGGCCAAAGTGCTCTGGGGTCCCAGGGAAACCTGAAAGGCAGTGTAGGATGCAAGGAATACAATTCCTGGACAACTCCAAGTGCTAGGTTGGGCTTAGAGCCAGTGGACTCCGGTGGCATGTGACCTAGGAAGACACCAGCTAGGGCAGCTAAAGGAGTGCTTGTGCCACTTCTCTTCCAAGCCAAGGCAGTGCAGCTCTCAGCAATAAAAGTGACTCCTTTCTTCAGATTAAGAAAAGGAAAGAAAAGAATAAAGAAGCCTCTTTTATGCATCTTGGATGCCAGCTCAGCCACAGAAGTATAGGGCACCCGCAGAGTTGTGAGGTCCCCATTCTGGCTCACGGATGACATATCTGGAAACAACCTGGGCCAGAAGCAGACCCATGGCCTTGAAGGGGGTGGGGGGAAACACTTCTGATAGGATTCATAAACTGCTGACTAAAGAGACGGTGGGCTCTGAATAATAAAGAGTGATAGTCAGGGAGTACTCCGTGGGACTCGGGCTCTGAGATGTACTGACTTCAGGTGTGACCAGCCATATTCCCAGCGGTGCTGGCTACAGTGAAAGATATTTTCTGTTTGAAAAAAGCAGGGAGAAAAATAATGAAGACTTTGTTTTGCACACTAGATACCAGCTTGGTCATAGTGGGGTAGAGCAATAAGCAGGCTCTTGGTGTCAAGTCCTGGTCTAGGCTTTTGGACAGCAATTCTGGACCTGCTTTAGGCCAGAGGGGAGCTCACTACCTTGAGAGGTGTGTCCTAGCTCTGGCAACATTCACTACAATCTCTTAGAAGAGCCCTTGGTCTTTAAGCGAACATAAGTAGTGGTGTCACAGAACACCTCATGGGCTGGGGGTGGTGGCCACAGGGAAAGGTGCCTCTGCCTGTGGAAAGAGGAGAGAAAAGCAGGAGGGACTGCGTATTGTGTGAGTGCCAGCTTACACAAAGTAGAATGAAATATTAGGTAAATTTGTAAGATTTAGTACTACAAATGCTGGCTCTCAGACAGGATCTCTGCACATGTCTGGGGCCTGAGAGATCTCACTGCCCTGAATGAAAGAACAGAAACCTGGCTGGTGTCACCACCTGCTGATTATAGAGCCCTTGAACCTTGGAGTGAACATAGGTGGTATCCAGGTAGTGGTTACAGTAGGACTTTGGTGAGACTCAGTGTTGTGCTGGCTTCAGGTCTCACTCAGCACAGACCCAGTGGTGGTGACCCCATGGTACTTGTATCACAATGCCCACAGTTCCAGGTGGCTCAGCACGCACAGAGAGAGACACTGTTTGGGAGAAAGTAAGGGAAGACAACATGAGACTCTTCCTTTTAATCCAAATAATTCTTTTGGACCTTATCTAAGACTACCAAGGCAGTACCTCTGTGAGTCCACAAAAACCACAGCATTATTGATCTCAGTAATCAATTCCCTTAGAATACATGGAAAACCTTCTCAAAAAGGACAGACATAAAACAAGCTCAAACTGCAAAGACTACGATAAATATATATCATTAATGCCCTGACACTGATGAATGTCCATAAGCAATCAAGAAAATCAAAGAAAACATGGCCTCACTAAATGAACGAAATAAGTCACCAGGGACCATTCCTGGAGAAACAGGGACATGTGACCTTTCAGTCAGATAATTCAAAATAACTGTGTGAGAAGACTCAAAGAAATTTAAGATAACACAGAGAAGGAATTCAGAATTCTGTCAGATAAATTTAACAAAGAGATTGAAATAATTTAAAAGAATAAAGCAGAAATTCTAGAGCTGATTAATTAAATTGGCATACTGAAGAATGTATCAGAGAATCTTACTAGCAGAAATGATAAAGCAGAAGAAAGAATTAGTTGAAGTCAGGCTAGTGGAAAATACAAGGTCAAGGGAAACAAAATTAAAAAGAATAAAGAATGAAGTACAGTTATAAGATCTAGAAAATATCCTCAAAAGGGTAAATCTAAGTGTTATTTTCCTGAAATAAAATGTAGAGAAAGAGATGGGGGTAGAAAGTTTATTCAAAGAGGTAATATCAGAAAACTTCCCAAATCTAGAGAAATAAGTCAACATTCAAGTACAAAGAGGTTACAAAACATCATGCAGATTTAACCCAAAGAAGACAACCTCAAGGCATTTAATAACCAAACTCCCAAAGGTCAAGGATAAAGAAAGGATCCTAAAAGCACCAAAAGGAAAGAAACAAATAACATACAAAAGCTGAAGGATTCCGTAAACACAAGACCTGTCTTACAAGAAATGCTAAAGGGTGTTTTTATTCTGAAACAAAATACGTTAATACATAAGAAGAAATCATCTGAAGTTAGAAAACTCACTGGAAATAGTAAGCACATGGAAAATCACAGAATATTATAACATCATAATGATGGTATGTAAACTACTCTTAAGTAGAAAGTTCAAATGATGAACCAATCAAAAATTGTAACTGCAACACTTTTGAAAACATAGTACAATAAGACATAAAAAGAAACAGTAAAAAGTTAAAAGGAGGGAGTATAAAGTTAAAGTACACTGTGTTTATTAGTTTTCTTTTTGTGCTTTTTTGTTTGTTTATGCAATCATTGCTAAGTTGTCATCAGTTTAAAATAATGAGTTATAAGGTAGCATTTATAAGCCTCATGTTCATGAGTTCAACTGATTTGATTTTTAGATCCCATAAATAAGCAAGAACACGCAACGTTTGTGTTTCTGTGTCTGGCTTATTTCACTTAACATAATGATCTCCAGTTTTATCCATGTTGTTGCAAATGACAGACTCTCATTCTTTGTTATGGCTAAATATTACTCTACTGTGTATATGTACCAATTTTTTTCTCCATTCATCTGTTGATGAACACTTAGGTTGCTTCCAGATCTTAGCCATTGTAAACAGTTCTGCAACAAACATAGGAGTGCAGATATCCCTTTGATATACTGATTTCCTGTCTTTTGATGTCCTCTTCAATTTCCTTTATAAGTGTTTTATAAGTTTTATTATAGAAGTATTTCACTTCTTTGGTTAAATTAATTCCTTGATGTTTAATTTTATGTGTGGCTATTGTAAATGGGATTAAATTTTTAAAATTTCTTTTTCACATTTTTCATGGTTGGTATATAGAAATGCTACTGATTTTCATATGTTAAACTTTTATCCTGCAACTTTACTGAATTTATCAGTTCTAATCATTTTCTTGTGGAGTCTTTAGGTTTTTCCAAATATAACATCATATCAGCTGCAAACAAGAATAATTTTAATTATTCCTTTCCAACTTGGATTCCCTTTCTATCTTTTCCTTTTCTGATTGCTCTAGCTAGGACTTCAAATACTATTTATAATAATGACCATGATAGTGAGCATCTTTATGTTACAGATCTTAGATGAAAGGCTTTCAGATTTTCCCTATTCAGTATACTAGTTGTGGGTCTGTTGTATATGGCTTTTATTATATTTGGTTATGTTCCTTCTACACCCAGTTTTTTAAGGGTTTTTATCATGAAGCGATGTTGAATTTTATCAAATGCTTTTTCATCATCAATTGAAATGATTATGTTTTCATCCTTTATTATGATGATATGATGTATCACTTTGATTGATTTGCATATGTTGAACCATCCTTGCATCCCAGGAATAAATCCCACTTGGTCATGATGGACGATGTTTCTAAACTATTGCTGAATTTGATTTGCTAGTATTTTGTTAAGGAAGTTTGCATTGATGTTCTTCAGAGATACTGCACTGTAGTTGGTTTTGTTTGTTTGTTTGTTTTGTTTTGTTTTGTTTTTTGGGATGTGCCTTTATCTGGTTTTGGTATGAGGGTAATACTACCCTTATAGAATGAGTTTCAAAGTACTCCCTCCTCTGTTTTTTGAAATAGTTTGAGTAGGATTTGTGTTAGTTTTTTAAATATTTGGTAGAATTCAGCAGTGAAGTCTTTGGATTCTGGTGTTTTCTTTACTGGGAGATTTTTTATTATGGTTTCAATCTCATTACCTGTTATTGGTCTGTTTAGGTTTTGGATTTCTTTCTGGTTCAATCTTGGTAAATTTTATGTGTCTAGTAATTTATCTATTTACTACAGATTTTTAAATTTATTGGCATATAGATACTATAAATGACTGTATGGAAGGGGGGTCTTTTGACTCTGACTGGTGCTCTATGCTACTGTGGCTTAGCTGGTGTCCAACATGCAAGACAGTGTCCTCCCAACTCTTGCCTCTCCTCTCCTCAAGTGGAGGGGAAGTGTATCTTTTGGAGCTGAGAGCTGTGCAGCCTGAGGTTAAGCGTGGGATGATGCCAGCACTCTCTTGACTTCCCCAACTATGTCTCAGTAGGTTGTGTGTCCCCCCAGTCCACTGTC
Organism: Chlorocebus sabaeus; assembly: GCF_047675955.1. Taxonomy (NCBI): domain Eukaryota; kingdom Metazoa; phylum Chordata; class Mammalia; order Primates; family Cercopithecidae; genus Chlorocebus; species Chlorocebus sabaeus. The sequence goes on from NC_132933.1 coordinate 60,542,220, forward strand.
TCTGGGCCTAGTTCAGTCTTAGGATATACCTAGGATTTGCAGTCCTTATGACTTAACCCGCCTTTCAAGTTTACTTAGAGATGCAGAGCACTTTTGCCATAGGCATGAAAATTCATAGAACTCAAGTTCAGACAGCTGGGATCCACAATTCCTCTCTGGCTAGGGCTGATTTACATGCTCCCTCTGTGGGTGGGCATCAGCTGAGTTTGGTCTGTGTTTTCTTTATGCTGTAACAGGGTAACACTGAGTTCAATGCCTCACAGTTGCTGTGTTCTCTCTCCCCCAGTACCCAGAGATGCTCTCCACACCAGGCCACCACTACAGGGACTGGGGGAGGGTTAGCATTGGTGATTCAGGACTGTTTATCCTATCTCTTTAGTTCCTCTTTCAGTGATATGAAATTAAAACCACATACTGTGAATGAGTACCTAGTTAGTGGTTTTTATGAAAGTGTTTTTTTCTGTGTAGATAATTGTTAACTTGGTACTCTCGTGCAGGGATAATATGGTTTGGCTTCGTGTCTTCACCCAAATCTCATCTTGTAGCTCCCATAATTCCCATGTGTTGTGGGAGGGACCCAGTGGGAGATGATTGAATTATGGAGGTGGGTCTTTCCTGTGCTGTTCCCATGATAGTGAATGGGTCTCATGAGACCTGAGGTTTTAAAAACAAGAGTTGCCCTGCACAAGCTCTCTGTTTGCCTGCTGCCATCCATGTAAGACATGACTTGCTCCTCCCAGCCTTCTGCCATGATTGTGAGGCCTCTCCAGCCACGTGGAATTGTGAATCCAATTAGACATCTTTCTTATGTAAATTGCCCAGTCTCATGTATGTCTTTATCAGCAGTGTGAAAAGGAACTAATACAGGGGGAGAATTGGTGGAGCTTTCTATTCCACCATCTTGCTTTGCCTTCTCCTTAAATTTTTTTTAAACGAAGAGAACTTTCTTCTTGTTAAATATATCACTCCCCAACTTATCCTACATCCCTTTTAATATATTATTAAATCTCACTGCATCCAAAGGTAAGCATCTTTTCACTTTTCATGTTTTTTTTACATGAACCTACTCTATCTCTTCTTTCATTTCTACTCTTTCCTAATTTATTATTGTTAATACAACTAAACATATCTTGTCTTTACTGTCTATTCTCATATATGCTTAAATGCAGTATAGATTTAGTAGATGATAATGATTGTATAGTGTCCACTATTATATTGTATTTAATAAAGAAAATTTTCTTTAATAAGTGAAGGAAACTTAGAACCACTCCTTGTATTTGAATAATAAAGATATTATGTCTCTAATTTCTTAAGGAGAAAACAAATCTAATAGAAATTTAGGCTAATGCAATAATCTCTGTCTTAAAAGAGTTTCATATTGATGTCCTCTTTCTCCTTCTCTTGGTAACTCTGGGAGAATAAGCACTATATTTATCAGAAGCCAATCTTTATACATCAGCTAAATAATGGCAACTTGAAGTAGAAAAAGGCAGACCCGATCTTTTCAAGGTACCAGAAATCTTAAATTAAAATATATTTCTATTGGTATACCTTTCTTTCATGAGATTCCACTTACTAGACCTTATTTTCTCCAATGTCCACTTTGCCCCTGTAGTACTGAGGTGGCTCTGTGTTATCATTACTAATACATTATAGCAACAAGACAGAAATTCTATTTATTCTTACAACACCAATGGAAAGTACATATTATATTATCCACACTAGTGATATTAATTAACTCAAAGATGTTTTCATTTCCAGTCCCTTGGGTATACTGTTAGGTCATGATCTTTCATTATTTTTTCTCTGAAATATAATTGACTTTATTTTTGTGACAATAAAAGGCTCTCAAAATCCAGAAAAGGTCAGAGCTAAGGAAGATTATATAAATGGGTCAGTCACTTAATATTAATATTTTTCATTTCAAGTTCTCTGGTATGTCAAATATTGTCAATTTTTTTCAGTATTAGTATCAGTATTTAGCTGCTTATTTAATATATTTATTTAAAAACTTTGTATATCAATTTTTCATGAAATCTGGTTGAGGAAATTTTCATAGCATGATACTTATTGTTAATAGCAAATAAGATGGCTTAAGCTAATAATATGTATAAATATCTTTATGAATTAAACACATAAATTCACTAATGGTCTTCATACAGAGTTCAGATGTTCAGATTCAGTAAACTTTAGTCAATTGTTTACATTACAGGAAATTATGTTCATTTATGGAGCTAATAACTTTGACATCTAAAGTTAAGAAAAATTGGAACACTGACATTCTACTGAAAGGAGTCTCTTTGGCAATTTTGATAGTACCTATATATTCCTTACCGTTTGTTCTTGGTACACTGCAGCGTTTTACTTACAGAGTTAATTTGAATTGGAGACATTACATTTAGTCTTAATTTCCTACAAGAAATCTCATAGGAGTTGATAAAAGTCTCTGTGTGGGCACAAACATGCACTTTTAAATTAATGCTTCATTCCTACTAAGTTGACTTTTTGTTTAGTTTAAGGGAGCCTTTCTATTTCTAGTGTTTTTCTCACATGTGGGAGCTCCATTGAAGTGTTTCTCCCAATATAAAAATTGTAGTTTTGAAAATAATGCATTAACATGAGGATTAAGAAAAACCCACCGCATTGTATTAACTTGAGAATTATTTAAAAAAAAAAATTGCATTCTATATTGGCCACCAATATAGTTTAAGATGCACTGAAACGATCTCCATCTATATTACTTTCCATTTGGAAAAGATAATTTACAATGCTTGAAGTTTGTAAACAACCTGATAACTAAATCTGATAATTTCATGACTAATACAATTGTTTCTATGGTAATCAGTTTTAGAAGAGATGAAAAAAATCTTAAGCTAAAAACAATCGATTCAAATATTCATCACCCAGATGATATAATATTATATCTTTGGAATATTTGTGGCTGAAGCATTCCTTCTACATCTTTTAAAATGTCTGCAATCTCATTCTTCAAGCACTGAACTACTGTGAAGAATTACTGTAACTTATGTACGAGAGGCCACAGTATCTTTAAAAGGGGGATGCATGACAAAGTATTAGGAAAATGCTAAACTTACTCTTAGTATTGCAAGGACCCATCTCTGGGATTTCTCCTGCCTAATAGCTATAGATTAAATCTATCATCTTAGAAAGTTTTTTATAAATGGTAAAATAACAACATTTTATAAATGGCAACATTTTATAAATGGTAAAATAATGCCTGTTCTGGTGAGGGTGGATGCTCTTCCCCACCATTCCCTAGAAGTTTCGCATTCATACAATTTACAGGTAAAAGAGCGAGTGAATCCAGCTGTTTGCAAAATAGCAAATATTCAAATGATTTTGAATCGTTGAAACAATTTGTACTACCCAATAGATGAAGCCTAATTAGAAGGGTTAATCTGCACATCGACTTTGGGGTTTAAAGAACAATAAACAAAAATTACTGCTCTTTAAAAAAAAAAAAAAAGTTTTCTGTTTCTGAACCATCTAAATTGAAAGCCACTTCTTTGGTTGAAAGGTTTCATTTCTTTTTTTACATGTTTATAAGAAAACTTGGTATCAGAGTATTTTGAATCACTTGTTTTTATATCCTTAAGTCTATTACATATTTTTTGATTTACAAACGCATATATCACAAAAAAGAGGTCAATGCTCTCTAAGAAATGATATTTTATAGAGAAGTCATTTGACTGTTTATTCCTGGTAAATCCTTACATAAAGTAACTTTCAATTATTATTTCCATGAAACCTAGAAAAGAACTGTTATCATCAATAATGGATGTCATTATTGACTCAAGTCATAGATAATTCTAGCTTTCTGTTCTTATTACCAAGCACAATAGACCACTGCACCTTTATTTATTTATTTTTACTTTTAAAAGTATCTCCTTGTATTAGTCTCCAATAGGACACACTTTAGGAAACGCTGGTCTCTGCTTATCGACCTTTGAGTAAGCTAATTATTTTTTTCTTTTTCTTCAATCACTGACACTTAGCCAATGGATGTGTCACCTGTTCTGTGCTATTTATGTCTAATTATTCATAATTTTAAATTCCTTAATCCTCTGCACATTCTCTCCCATCTCAATACTACTCTGAGCAAGACCCTAAACTGGCTATAACTCCTATAGTTGCTCTTTATTATCACAGTGTGAACACTATAAAGTGTTATCAAGATCTATGAACACAAATAACAGAGAAGCAAAAATCTAGAAAGCTTTAGGATTGGTAATGGCACTAAATAATACATACAGATTCAGTGGACTATGATTAGCATTTTTCTGAAAGATATCACAGACATGTTCTGCTGTTAGAATAACCTTTTCATTCATGGCATGAATCTAAATTAATGCTGGAAACCATGACTAATGCATCTAGCATTAATAACTCATCCAGAAACAAACCATGGTGATGTGCTTGTTACATCAACAGAGATTGCTCACTAATCACTGCCTATTTCGGTAAACATCAATCTTACTGTGTTTCTTTCTCCTAATTTTCTTTAGAAAATGTTTTCATCGTATAAACGCATAAAAATGGCAACTTTCCACAATGTGAAATATAATGCTTCAGGATAAAGAGGTGCATTAAAGTGTTCTACCCTTTAGTTCAGACAGCGATCTAAATCTAATGTAAGGCTGGGTTTGTTTAAAGTGTGTGGATCTAATTATCTCGTGCAGCGTATCCCTCTGTGACCTTTATCAACCCTGCACTTACCTTTCACCAATTAATAATGTCACAAATAATAAGGCTTAACATGCACCTTATTTTCTGGGTCTTAATGCTGATATTCTCATTTTATCACCAGAGTTACAGTATGCATTTGTAGGTAGTATTTTTAAAAGACAACTGAGTGTTCTTTTTTTCACACTTAAAACTTTTTAAAACATTACCTCTTCTTTTCTTAGAGATTTTGACATAATAATTTGAATTCTAATTAAAATACAGAGAAATATAATAATACTGTCAGAATTATATGGAAATGGGTTGAACTGGAATTTCTCTAAGGATTCCCATCACAACATAGGACTCAAGCCAGGCGCGGTGGCTCATGCCTGTAATCCCAGCACTTTTGGGAGGCTGAGGCAGGTGGATCACCTGAGGTCAGGAGTTCGAGACCAGCCTGAGCAACATGGAGAAACCCCCCCCCCCCAGAAAATACAAAATTAGCGAGGTGTGGTTATGCATGCCAGTAATCTCAGCTACTCAGGAGGCTGAGGCAGGAGAATCACTTGAACCTAGGAGGCGGAGGTTGCAGTAAGCCAAAATCGCGCCATTGCACTTCAGCCTAGGCAACAAGAGCAAAACTCCATCTCAAAATAAATAAATAAGTAAAAATAAAACAACTTAGGATTCATTAAATACATGCAAGATATGCACATGTGAGTATGCCTGTATATGTGTGTGTGCATATAGTTTTTATTTTCTTAAAACTTCTATTTAATTTTGCTAGATACATTATGTACACTGCTATTCTAGAAAAATGATGCAAATTATTTTAATCAAATAAAGAGACCATTTTTACCATTAATCCCCCAGTTATCAATCTTATTCTGTTTATGATTCATATTTGGGAATAAGAGTACATTTAGAAGTAGTTCTAATAATTCACCCTGAAACGTAGAATGCCCCTTACGCTAAAAGAACTAACTTGAAATATGTCAGATAAGGGTCCACTTAATTCACTCATGTACTCTTTCATTTATTCATAAAAAATTAATAATTTGTTTTTAAATATGCTGGATATTACTGCTTGAAAGGAAGAAACTTAGTTCTATCAGCAAAGTAAAATTCAGATATTTGCGCTAAACAATTGAGTCGGGTCTTGAAAACATGAGTAAATGTTCTTCCAAGAAATACTCAATTATGTTAGATCCCTTCACATGGGCAGGATTTTTAAATAGGAGAATATAGTTTATGTGTTGCTCTTTTAAAACGTATTTTCTTTCAGCTTTAGGGTGTGATAAATGTTTTAAAGTAAATTAATTTTATGGCTAACTTTCTAGCTTATTATATTAAATAATTTTGGTTCATTTGAGACAGTGTGAGTGCTTTTAAAATAAGTTATAATCTTCCTAAAGATATGTTAATAATACCATGTGTAATTTAACAAGAAAAAATGTGTTCACTAATTTCAAATACTCTTCATGGGAATTGAAATCATGATACTTTTATTTTTTTAATTTCTAATTTTGTATTTCATTTTTGTGGGTACATAGCAGGTGTATATATTTATGGAGTACCTGAGATGTTTTGATACATGTGTGCAAAATGAAATAATCTCATCATGGGAAATGGGATATTGGTCTCCTCAAGTATTTATCCTTTTAATTTAAAACAATCCAATTACACTCTTCATTTAAAAATGTACAATTAAATTATTATTGATTATAGTGATGCTACTGTGTCATCAAATTGTAGTTTTTATTTATTCTTTCTACATTTTTGGACCCATTAACCATCTCCACCTCATCCCAAACCCCGGCTACTGTTCCCAGACTCTGGTAACCATCCTTCAACTTTCTATGTTCTGAGTTCAATTGATTTTATTTTTAGATCCCACAAAAAAGTGGGAACATGCAATGTCTGTCTTTCTGTGTCTGGTTTATTTCACTTAACATAATGGTCTTCAGTTCCATAGATGTTGTTGCAAATGGCAAGATCTCATTCTTTACTATGACTAAATAGTATACCATTGTGTGTATGTACCACATTTTCTTTCTCCATGCATCTGTTGATGGAAAGTTGGGTTGCTTCCAAATCTTAGCTATTGTAAACAGTGCTGCAACAAACATAGGAGTGCAAACATCTCTTCAATATACTGATTTCCTTTCTTTCTGGTATATATCAAGCAATGGGATTGCTGGATCATATGGTAGCTCAATTTTTGGTTTTTTGAGGGAACTCCAAACTGTTCTCTATAGTGATTGTACTAATTTACATTTCCACTAACACCGTACTAGAGTTCCCTTCTCTCCACATCTGCACTAGCATATGTTATTGCCTGTCTTTTGGATAAAAGCCATTTTAATTGGGGTGAGAGGATATCCCATTGTAGTTTGGATTTGCATTTATCTGATGTTCAATGATGTTGAGCACCTTTTCAGATACTTGTATGAGATTTGTGTGTCTTCTTTTCAGAAATGTCTATTGATATATTTTGCCCATTTTTGATGGTATTATTAATATTTTCCTATAAAGCTATTTGAGTTCCTTATATATTCTGGTTATGAATCACTTGTTACACGGGTAGTGTGCAAACAATAGCTCCCCAGTGTAAGCATGAACTATTAAGCAAGCAATTGGAGTAGAGCTCATTAAAAAATCTCAATTCTCCTAAAGCCTTAGCTTCATAAAGAATTTGAAAACTCTTCTTTTCTTCACTTCATTTTTGCCACCTACAGTACTCGAAAGGCTGCTAATGATCATAGAACTGGAACAATACACCAAATGTTATGTTGCAGGTTGTACAAGAAGAAAGAAAAAAAAATGCTAAAGTCAGCCTACGAGGACATAAATCTTATTTTATTTTAAGAGCAGATACTCTTCAAAGTTCAGATATTGACCTATTATATTCTGATACTTGAAAAATATTTGGCTACAGGGAACAACAGGGAATCTGGAGCCCAAGTACTGAATTCTATTTGTTAGTATTGTATCCCAATTCATTCTTAGGTCACTCTGTAGCACTCTGTGTTTTATCTTCTAATTTAAAAGATTGGACCAAAAAATATGAAAATGACCCAATGAATGAATTCCATGCCCTCATGAAACTTGCATTATTATTGAAATAATTTTCTTTTAAATGGTTATCAATTAAAACTCAATAAACTAGCTTCGAGAAAGGATATCATTATAATATTTGTAAGGCAAGGTTGATAAAGAATGTATTAACTTTTCAGTATTGAAAAGAACTGATAAGATAGTAACTCTACCTTTTTTTTTTTTTTTTGAGAAGGAATTTTGCTCTTGTAGCCCAGGCTGGAATGCAGTGGTGCGATATTGGCTCACTGCACCCTCTGCCTACTGGGTTCAAGCGATTCTCTTGCCTCAGCCTCCCATGTAGCTGGGATTACAGGCATGCACCACCACTCCCGGCTAATTTTTGTATTTGTATTAGAGACGGGGTTTCACCATGTTGGTCAGGCTGGTCTCGAACTCCTGACCTCAGGTGATCTGCCCACCTCAGCCTCCCAAAGTGCTGGAATTACAGGCATGAGCCACCACGCCTAGTCAATTCTAGTTTTTTAAAAGTCTTATTTTGGTAATTTCATGCAGTATCACTTTTGCAAAAACACTGAATTATTTTTATATTCTTTACTTTGCTCTTATGTCTATAAAGTATAAAAACAAGTTGCAAACAAAGACATAATTCAGGAAGAAAATCTAGCAGTTAACAAAAAGAATTCAAGATTAATAAAAGGGTTATGCTAATGCTAATTATGATATTGCATAGATACAAAGGTTAAGTTCATTTAATAAAAATGGGATTTAAGTTCATTTTGTGGGTTGATTGAAGACATGTAATAGTTTCTGAATATTCTTCTAAGTTTCCATTTAAGGATTCCTTTCTGGCACTGCTTTATATTAACTGAGTAAGGAAAACATTTAGGTGTTCCCAACTGTCAGACTTAATTCTGTGGTAGGGTAGGTTGAGGATTAATTATTAGAAATCATAGAGTTCCTCATAGCAAAAAAAAACCAAGGTCCTTATTAGAGACACAAGCACAGGCCCTGTACTAAATTTTAGGTATTACTATACATATACACTTGTACAGATGATACTCTGAATTTTCTATGCTGCTGTTAAGTTAACTTTAGTTAGTTATCACATCTCAAGGGAATGGCAAGTTACAGAACGGCAAGAGATTGAAATGAGAGTCTGTTGAAGGGACAAAGAATGGAATACCAGAGAATAAATTTAATTAGTAATTAGTCTTAGAAAAAAAAAGTCAAATTCATGCTGAAAACTACTGTTCCAATGAAACTAAACACAAATCTGTTTTTTTTTTTTTTTTTTTTTTAATGGGTACAAACATAGGGATGAGGTTACTGACAACTGGGCAGTTGCTATGGGCAGTAGATACCAGTATGGGCAGTAGATAACCATAGATGTCAGAAATCAGAATACAAGCCCCAAAAAATAAATATTCTTGTCTCATCAGTTTTACTATAATATGTACTTACAGAAGTCCCTTCTGAAAAATGAATAGGCAAAGAATTCACACTTTGGATAAAAGACATAGAGTAGAATTTGGACATCTGGATTTTCCCCTATTAACTCAACCTGACTTATGGCTTGATGTATTTGGTTGAGATTATAAATCCCGATTCACAACTCTAGAGCAATTTAAAAAGAGAAGATGGAAAAGAGATCTTTTGTTTAAAATCAATGAAGATAAAGGCAGAATCAAGATACTAAGGTACAATAGTATTTAATATTTAACTCCATATAATATGTAATAAATGAAAACAGAAATTTTGCCTAGTGTAGTTTTGCATCTGAAGCCACTTTTGAAATGTTCTAGAACACTGATCTCTTGTCTTCTGTGCTAAGCATTTACTCATATGGCTTATAACTTCCCTAGTCTGCATACAGAACAAAATTCTGATCTGTTGTCTGAAAGAACTCACCTTAATTGAAAAATTGAGTCATAAAAAAGAATTTAAAAGGGCCTATTTCATTTGAAAAAAAAAAAACTAAAAATTACATAAAAGCAAATGTATGATGGATTGTGATGTGAAGGATAAAAAGAAGAAAAACAAAATGGGAGGAAGCTTTGGATTGGGAAGTAAGAAAAGTTACTGAAAATAAAAGAAAGAATGTCATGACAATGCGAACTGCTAGAAAAGCATACCGATTCACTGCTGCAAAACCTCTATCTCTGGAAGTCTTTAAAAGAAAAGTGTTCATTACAGTGCCTGATCCTTCCCTTAGAGAAGCCCTGTGAACTTTATGTGACAGAGTGATGAAAGCAGAGAAGGAAAACAGTGGAGAAAATCCACTTTATGTGACAGAGTGACGAAAGCAGAAAAGGAAAACAGTGGAGAAAAAGCAGAGAAGGAAAACAGTGGAGAGTCTAGGAGGGAACTTTGGTGGTCACGTCTCCTGTGACCTTCAGTTAAGATGGCAATAGCCCTAGTTAATGTCAAATTTCAATCTTCATTCAATATGGTTTTTTTTCTGAGATCTGAGCGATGTCTAACATTACTCTTGCTATTTATAGAAAGAAAATGTAGCTCACAGCTCTCTAACACTTTAAGAGGGAAAAATAAGGAGGAAATGACTGGATACAACTTTTGTGGACCGATTTAATAACATAAAATTTTAGAGCTAGACTAATAGTAGTTCCCTGTATATCTAGAAAGGGATTCAAAGAAGCCAGTGGGCAGAGTAGTATGCAAAAAAAGGTGACTCATCCAAACTAATAAATATCATTATTTGGGTCAAAAAGCAGTGCATCACTGAGAAAAATAGATATGACATTGGATATCAACGACAGAATGGATTGCCTGTCGCTGTGATATTATTCTGGGGGAAAAGACATTAAAATGAGACACCTTTTAAAGGATGTGCATATCATTAAAATAGTGCAGGAGGCCTCGCCTCTTATTTTCTTTCCTTTATATTTAGCTCACTCTCTGAATGGCCCATCTATGACAGATTGGTCAGAAAGACTTACTTCCTTAGTGGCCAAATCTTAACTGCTGAGAAGAATTCTTGGATACATTTCATCCAAGTGATATAAAGTTTTGGGAGAAGCATTATTCTTAGGGTCAGACTGACTTGGCCTTGATTTTTTGTTTTGGCACTTTATAATTTTTTATCTTAGGAAAGTTAATTAACTCTCACCACAATATGTTACCCGCTTTTTCTTAAGCTCCAGAGTGAGTTTGTAATTCCTCTTCTTCAGAAGGACTATTTTGAAAATTAGATATAACATCTGTAAATTGCTCAGCGCAGCATGTTGTAAACACAATAATATAACATTTAGAAGCATACCACATTTTGCTGCACTTCACTTTGTTGTTCTTTAGAGATGTGTTTTTTACATATTGAAGATCTGGGGCAACCTTGTGTCCAACACTTCTATCGATGCTGTTTTTCTAACAGCATGTGCTTACTTTGTGTCTCTGTGTCACATTTTGGTGACTCTCACAATATTCCAAACTTTTTCATTATTATTATATCTGTTATGGTGATTAGTGATCTTGGATGTCACTATTATAATTGCTTTGGATACCACAAACCATGCCCAGATAAGAGGGCAAACAATCAATAAATGTGTGGTTATGATTACTCCACTAACCAACCATTTTCCCATCTCTCTCTTTTTCCTCTGGCCTATTTCCTGACACACAACAACACTGAAATGAAGCCAATTAATAACCATAAAACAGCATCTTACGTGTTCAAGTGAAAAAGAGTCACGCATATCTAACTTTATATCAAAAGCTAGAAATGATTAAGCTTAGTGAGAAAGACATGTCAAAAGCCAAGATAAGCCAAAAACTAGACCTCTTGCACCAAATGGTTTGCCAAGTTGTGACTGCAAAGGACAAGATCTTGAAGGAAAGTTAAAGTTATATTCCAGTTAACATATGAGTTACAAAGAAGCAAAACAGCTTTACTGCTAATATTGAGAAAGTTTTAGCGGTCTGAATAGAAGATCAAACCAGTCCCAACATTTCTTTAGGCTAAAGTCTAATCCAGAGAAAAGATTAATTCTATGAAGGCTGAGAGGTAAGGAAGCTGCAGAAGAAAACGTTGAAGCTAGCAGGGGTTGGTTCATGAGGTTGAAGGAAAATAGCTATCTTCATAGCACAAAAGTGCAAGGTGAAGCAGCAAGTGCTGATGAAGAAACTTCAGGTAGTTACCCAGATCCAGCTAGAATAATTCATGAAGGTGGCTACACTAAACAGCATATTTTCGATGTAGATGAAACAGCCACATAGTGAAAGAAGACACCATCTAGGACTTGCACAGGGAAATAAATCAATTCCTAGCTTCAAAGCTTCAGAGGACAGACTGATTCTCTTGTTAGCAGCTAATGCGTTTGACAACTTTAAGTTGAAACCAATGCTCATTGACCATTCTGCAAAACCTAGGGCACTTAAGAATTACGCTAAATGAACTGAGCCTGAACTCTATAAATGGAACATTAAAGCCTGAATGACAGCACATATTTTCGCAGCATGGTTTACTGAATATTTTAACCCAACTGTTCAGATCTGCTGCTGAGAAAAACAGATTCCTTTCAACATACTACTGCTCATTGCCAATGTACCTGGTCAGCCAAGAGCTCTAATGGAGACATACAAGGAGATTAAAGTTGTTTTCATGCTTGCTAATATAACATCCATTTTACAGTCCATGAATCAAAGAATAATTTTGATATTCAAATCTCATTTAATAAATATATTTTCCATGGGTATAGCTGCATTAAATTGTTATTCCTCTCATACATCTGTGTAAAGTAAATTGAAAATTATTTGGAAAATGTTCACCATTCTAGATACCATTAAGAACATTCATGATTCATGGGAGAAGAGTCAAAATACTAACATTAACAGGAGTTTGGAAGAAGTTTATTCCAACCCTCACGCACGATTTTGAGAGGCTGAAGACTTCATTGAAGGAAGTCACTGCAGATGTGGTGGAAATGACAAGAGAACTAGAATTAGAAGTGGAGCCTGAAGATGTGACTGAATTGCTCTAGTCTCATGATAAAATTTTAACAGATGAGGAGTTGCTTCTTAAGGATGAGCAAACAAAATGGTTTCTTGACATACAAACTACTACTGGTGAAGATCCTGAGGACATTGTTGAAATACAAAAAAGGATTTAGAATATTATATAAGCTTAGTTGATAAAGTGGCAGCAGCGAGAGGACTGACTCCAATTTTTTAATGAAGTTCTACAATGGGTAAAATGCTATCAAACATTATGGCAGACTACAGAGAAATCTTTTGTGAAAGGAAGAGTCAATTGATGCAGCAGACATCACTGTTGTCTTATTTTAAGAAATTGCCAGGCCAGGTGTGGTGTGGCTCATGCCTGTACTTCCACCACTTTGGGAGTCCAAGACAGAAGAATTACTTGAGTCCAGGAATTCAATACCAGCCTGGATAACATGGCAAAACCCTGTCTCTACAAAAAAAAAAAAAGCCACAGCCACTCCAACCTTCAGCAACCACTACTCTGATCAGTCAGTAACCATCAACATCGAGGTAAGGCCTTCCACCATCAACAAGATTACTATCTATTGAAGGCTCAGATGATCTTCAGTGTTTTTTAGCAATATTTGTAAATTATGGTATATACATTTTAAAAGACATAATGCTCTTGCACATTTAATAGACTATAGCTTAATGTAAACACAATTTTTATATGCATTAGGAAACCAAAAAAAAAAAAAATACCTGAGAGATTTGTATTTATCAGTATTTCAGTTTATTGCAATGGTCTGGAACTGAGCCCACAATATCGCCGAGGTATGCCTATTCTGTAAATACTGTAAGTGTTAATGTTGATTCCTTTCTATTTCTCTCCTTTATCCCCGCAAGATTTGTATTTATCAGCATTTTTCCTGTACTTGGAATTATTTTTACAAATGGTATCTAATTATCCTATCTCCTCTCTTATGTAATTAGAAGCCAATCAGTTTTTCCCTCTACCCTATCCCACAGGACAAAGAAAGTGCTTAATGTTTGTCAGTATTATTTTTCAACCATCATGGTAAAAACTCAAATCTCCAAAGATACAACTACTGATACTATTGTTATCTTTGGTCAGAAATCCTCAAAAGCCCAAAAGATTTACATGTTTTTTGGGGCTTTTACTATTAAAATGTACTTAAAAAGAGCATATGAAGGCAAAATGAATGAGAGGAATAAAGACAAAGTATATCCTTGTAAATATGACATACTGAAGAAATGAAGTTTACTATTTGTACTGAGATTATTAAAAATTAAGTAATAATAAAGGGTACACTTTTGATTTACCTGTCATAAGTCAGAAAAACAAAGAATATGATGTCACTATGATATTTCTGTTTTCTGATCTCTATAATAAATTTAGCTAATTAGAACAGATACCCTTTTTGATAGATGACTTTATAGTCACTAACGATATATTTTTATCTTGAGCAAAGAAGGAGTCATAATTAATTATACTTAAGTATGTTGCCAGAGAGTGATATTAATTTAATCATAAAGTAAAATAAAAAGATAACACACATATTAGATGGCATTAGGAGAAAGGAAGAGATCAACTTTGTATCATGTTTTGATAGAGATGATAAAGAAGTCTATTTGCTACTATAATAGAAAGATAAATACAAGTTTGGCTTCAATTATGAATGAGCTAATGCCCAATTCCACTGCTGCCTACTGTGTGAGCTTGAGTGAATTACTCATCTTCCCTATACGGATTTCTTCATCTGCCAATACATTGTATTAAGCACTAGGCATATGTAATGTATTATCACAACAAATGAAGTTTTATGAGGCATTATGGCTCTCATTTTACAAATGAAGAAATGTGGTTCAAAATGTCCAAGGCCACACAGTATAGTAAGCAGCAGAATCAGAACTTAAAAAATCTTTTATTGGTAAGCCATAGTGAATGTTCCCTGCAAGATTTAATTTGTATCTAGTGAAGTCTTCTTTTGCTAGCATGCTCACACAGGTCTTAAACAGGCCAAGTTAGGATATAATCCTGAAGGCCCTGATTATTCTACCTTTTGTAAGGTTGAGGAAACAGGACTTATACAAGCAGGTCAAGTAGGTCTCTGGACCAAGTGGAAAATATAAAACATGAGCTCTTTTTAATCATTACGAAGATTGTGATGTCCAAGAAGATAAATTGACTTAATTGAGTAGATCCATAGCAGACTCCTTAACATTCACTGGATTGAGTTTACAGAATATGTATATATATACTTCATATATGTGCACATGCATACACACATGGATTTGTGATTATTATTGCTAAGGAAGC
This sequence comes from Chlorocebus sabaeus, assembly GCF_047675955.1. Taxonomy (NCBI): domain Eukaryota; kingdom Metazoa; phylum Chordata; class Mammalia; order Primates; family Cercopithecidae; genus Chlorocebus; species Chlorocebus sabaeus. The sequence continues at coordinate 60,557,242 of NC_132933.1, forward strand.
TCTAATAAGAATATCTATATGATAGGTAAGGATAAAGTAAATGAAACTTACGGAGGATTTTGACAAACATGGAAAGACATTTTACAAACGGAAAACATATCACAACATTTACTTCTCAATTTGGATGAGTTTACTGATATTTTTCAAGATAAAAGTTCAGTTAAACCCACAGAATTAATTACAACAAAGAAGTTTAAGGCAGATAAGAAAGAGGTTCAACTTAAAAAACTATTTAAAATTATGTGATAGTTTTTACATACTGGTTTGCTTAAACCAACCAATAAAAAAAGAGAAATCAATCCATCATCTGTGAGATTAATCTATCATCTTAGAGCAAGCAATTTTTACCAAAAGAAGACAGAGCTGAGCTCCAATGGATGAAAATGCTGTCATTGCACTATAATAATATTTTTTTAAAAATCACAGAAGTCAACAGTTATAGAGTATAGTTTGATGGACTTGATATATGAAAACAGTAACATTTTTTTACAAATAGAGAAGAAACTTTATTGAATCAGGTAGCATTGGTCAAGAAGTATTTTGCCCAAAGTTTATGGCTGTAACTTTTCATGATAGGAAGTGAATTTGGGAAGAGAAGACAGAAGGGGAAGCCTACTTCACATAAATGTCTGAATTAAGTGAATACTTTAGAAAATAAATCTGATTTTATTAATTTTTCATATAATTAATGCTATATATATTTAGACAGAAATAAAAATCCCATGAGATAAAATTTAATAAAGACACAAATCCCATTTAAAATGAGCAGTCCTTTTTATACAGTTGGCTATTTAATGTTATATATTTAAGACCAGTGCTCTGCTACACTGTATTTCCCTTGAAAACTAGTTCACATGATTCATTTTCTTATCTCAAAGTTTATTTCACTGGGCATAAAGCAATCCATGTTTGAATTACCACGAAGACTATGGAAAGTTTATACCATTGCCAGCTTTACCAAAAGAATGGTAATGTGATGTAGCTATGTCACTATTAATTGTTGACAATTTTCTCAAGAGCCTGAATAGGCTTTCAGAGAGATCTCTGATGCAATTCCAACTCACATTTGAAATTTGGTATGCACACACACATACACACACACAAACACTCAAGCTCTGTTTTTTGTATTTTGGGCTTTTTAAATACACAGACAATTGCAACAAAAGCAAGGAGGATAAAAGTTATGGGATAGACAGGGTAGAACAGGAAAGGTTCGAATCATTCACATTATTGCTATCTATTCTCCAATTTGCCCTTGATGGAAAACAATTAATAAAATCTTGGGTACCGTGAGACATTATTTGGTTCACATTCAGCCCGGACAATACCTCACATAAATCAATCCAGGCTTACGTTCTCACAATCTTTCACAAAAGGTTATTCTTTTATTTAGCAAGTCATTGTCAGAAAAACACCCAATCGTGCCTATCATGGATCACCTTATCTTACATTTCTCTTGCCAGGTCAGCCCCTTTTCTCTACAATGGTCTTGAAGATGGCAGATGCCAAACGTTAGAAAGATGCTGTTCTCTGAAATGAACCTTCATATCTAGATGGTTGTGTTTGTGGTTGAGGTTGTTGCCGTCATTTGACATTGTGTGTTTTATTTTGTATCACAGGAGGAAATTAAGAAAATTGTATAATCTGAGTATTTATAAGACAGATTGATTACCTGTATAAATATAATGCAAATGCATACTTTGGAAAATACACTGCTCTTATTTGAAATTCTAAATTATTTATAGTAAATCTATATATAAACTAGAGTTTAATTATATGATTCAATAATCTTTTTTTTCCCCTTGGGATTTGAGGTTTTACTAGTCTCAGCATTGTATATTAAAATTTTTGTTGTTGTTAAGCCATGTGAACTAGAAGGCATTTTTCAAAATATGTTTTTCCCTTAGAAGATAAATTCTATTCTCCTCATATTCCACTTCTGTTAACAAAAATTCAAATATTAATCAAGCTGAAAAAGCTTCATTTTATTTCTTCATTTCCCCAAGGGTTCATCGGTACATTTCACAGAATCTTTTATTTTCTGAACTTCATCATATCAAGACTTTTGTTTAGTCCTGTTCTGTTTTCATTTAGAATCATCACGTTTTCCCTGTTTCTTCTGTAAAATCCGCATGCTTTTCAACCTCCTATGACTGGAAATAGTCTAAGCTCACCGATCAAGTTGGCACAAACATGATTGCCAGGGATTAACAACCCCTCAATTCAATAGGCAGAATTATGTTCACACAGCTGAGAAGATATAAATCAGTCACTTCTCTAATTAGGTTCTAAGGTTGATGGAATTATCAAGACTTCACCTGGTAAAATAGAAGCTTATAAGAAGAAAAAGGCCTATGAGTCTTTCCTCTTTATTTGAATAGGATACGAACTATACCCATTTACTGAATCATGAGCAGTATAACATTGCAAGAGAACAATTTCTTCTTCATTTGACCTACTGCTTTCCTAGGTATATTTGCAGATGAAAGACATTTTCCAATAGAAAATATCAAACATGTATCCAAGTACTTTTTAATAACACTAAATTTGTAATATTACTTACTGCAATTATTATTGCTATTGCAATTGTACAGGAAAAAAAATTCATTGCTTTCTATATGGTGGGTAACTTCTTCAGATGAAGAAATTTTAACTAGACTACCGTTTTTTGATAGAAACATATTTTATTAACTAAAAGTAAGGGTGCATTATAAACTTAAGGCTAAAATGCCACACACACACACACACACACACACACATTTTTCTTATCTTCAGGAGTTGGACGACTGGTAATGCGTTAGGGGTAAATAGGTAACCTTTTTAACATTTGTATTTTAGTCCATAACGTGTCATGGGAGCCCGCGGCGGTGGCTACAGTTAAATGGCGGAGTCCGTGGCTGACACCTGGTGGCTGATCACCAAGCTGCAGAATCTGAATGCCCCCCAGCAACTTCCTCGAGATCTATGTGAGCAATCGGCAGACTCGGGGTCGGCCAGGGCCGCTTCACCACCTACAAAATCAGGGTCAAGGCAATCCTTTCTTTAAATTCACATAAGAACATTTGGACTTTTAATTCTAGACTTATTAACTTAGAGTATTTGCATGCGCCACCACACCCAGCTATTTTTAGTAGAGACGGGGTTTCACCATGTTGGTCAGTCTGGTCTTGAACTCCTGACCTCAGGTGATCCACCCACCTCGGCCTCCCAAAGTGCTGGGATTACTGGCGTGAGCCACCCAGAGGGCGATTTAAAAGTATTAATTTTGGTCACATCAAACTGTTAAGCAAGATGCCCTAAAATAATTAAAACCAAAACCGATTTGAGAAAACTAAACTTTATCTGATCTTATTCAACCTCTTTATTCACAAAATGCTGGTGAGAACATAAAATGGCACAGCTGCTTTGGAAAACAGTTTGGCAGACCTTCACAATGCAAAGCATAGAGTTACCATATGAACTGGGTATTTCACTCCTAGTTATATATCCAAGAGAAATGAAAACACATAAGTGTCTGTGCACAAAAAATCATACATGAATGTTTATAGAATAATTGCTCATAATAGCCAAAAATAGAAACAAGTCAAACATTCATCAACTGATGAATGGGTAAACAAAATGTGTCATGTCCATACAATGGGATATTAGCCTACCATAAAAAGTAATGGAGTACTGATACATACTACAATATGAATTAGCCTTAAAAACGCTATGCTAAGTGAAGCCAGATAACATACTGTACAATTCCATTTATATTAAATGCTCAGAATATAACTACATGAACAGAAAGCAGACTAGTGGTTGCTCAGATTTTGAGTGGCCACAGTCTTTCTTGGGGTGAGGAAAAGTGTTCTAAAATTGGGTCATGGTGATGGTTGTAGAAGTTTGTAAATTTATTAAAAATCATTGAATTGTACACTTATAATAGGTGAATTTCATGGTACATAATTTATACTTCAAAGAATCTGTAAAACAACCTACATATAGAAAGACGAAGAAGTCAAATAACAATACAAAAGGGAAAAAACTACTTTTCAAATTGAAAAGTTTAAGTGAAAAAAATGTTGACATCAGTGAATCTTCAGAAGCTTAACCCTCATTTCAAGCCTGAGTTGTTAAAATTTTCAATAGAAATAATATTTATACATTGAGATGTTTGATAGCCAATAGAAAACCTCATGAAATTTTACATTATGCGGTGGCCAGAATTCTAATATTCCCATTTTGTGTAATACCAAACATTAAGGAATTACTCACTATGTAATACCAAACATTAAGGAATTACTCACTGAGAATAATTGACTATTATTCTTGTCAATTCCATAAGCCTCATATCCCCTTTTACTTCCAAAGTTTCTTCATTATTTTTGGTAATAGTATTTTTAGCACCCTCACAATATAAACGTTGTTACTTTCTTAGTTGGAAATGCTTCTTCTTGTCATCATCAGTAAAATAACAATTTGCATAGTTTTGTGGGTTTTGTTTTAGAAAGAACACGTGAAACTTTTAAGTTATTCAAATTGCAATGGATATGTGTACACATCTATATTAAAAATTCGTTCACCATTGAGTTTCCAATTTTGTTTGGATTTTAACAATAGTAAGCATACAAGTATACTATTTGTGTATTTTATAACTATAAAAGAACTAACTTGTACTGAATAAGCACCACCCTAAATGTTTTACAATCATTCTCCTCAATTAATCCTCATATTAAATATAGCTGACCCTTACTGAAGACCTAATCTAGGCCAGGCACTATTCTGAAACCATTGGATACATCATCTCTCATTTACTCTTCAAAGTATTTCCATAAGGTGGTACTAATATTATCTCCACTTGAGAGATTAGAAAACTGAGGCATAATTAAGTAACTTGCCCATGATCATATAGCTAATAATTGCAGAGCTAAGAGTAAACATTTAGTCAAGAACCATGGTCTTAACCACTACACGATGTTTCCTTCTACTTTGTATTAAAATTTCAAGCTTTATTTCAAAATAATCCAAAAGACTTTGATTTAATAAATTCACTAAAAAAAATTACTCTTCCCATTGTGCTCGAGCCCTCTGTGTACTCACTGTGACATGCTGGCTCAGTCTTATGGCCTGTAGATACAAAGAAACTATGACTTTAATTAGACATTTTTATTTCTTTTGTATATCGTCATTTAAACATCCTTCTAGTAATTTCCTCCTAGCTAAATAATTTATTTCTTAGGAGAAACTCATCTCAATTTCATATTTCATAAACCCAGTCTCCTGAAAACATTTTAGTTGGCTCTCTAAAAATATTTCAACATGATGAAGAACATTCTGATGAATTTATTATCATTATATTATGTCCCCAAATAGTTCCCAGTATTAATAGGTGAGCTGCAATCTACTGATCTTGAAAATGTAGGCATCAAAAGCTGTTACACTTTCCATAAAGTGTCTGTCTTTTCATAAGAGGAGGCACTGATTTAATTCAAGGAATCATGTAGACAAAATTATTTTGCTTTCCGAGAGGTACTGATAAAAGTACAGGTGTCTGCATGAATATGCTGGTGTCTTAGAGAAAGAGACTATTATGACAGTATGGCCTTCATATAGTATATGGTATGTGAAATCAGCTTCTTTGACGATAAGGCTTCCAAAAATTTTGATTTGTAATACATTGCCTTAACAGCAAGTAACAGTACATATTATACTTAAGGAAGAGGTCCCCCACAGCATCATTTAATAAGAATCCATATTTCGGGGAATATTTTTAAGCAGAAGCACAGACAATAGACATTACGATGTGATGCCATGGATAAAGGACTTACTGAATTTCTGCTAAGTTTGCCATCAAGAAGCTAGAGCTGTTATACCCTTAGGCACCCCATCATCTTCCAGAAGTGTGGAAGTTCTTTGATAGCTTTTGATAATAGTATGTACACTATCAGGAAGCAAATAATGTGTTGTGGAATTTCAGGGCTTTTTTTCTGCTTTGCTGAATTGTTTCCTAAAAAATATAAGAAAGTCTGATCACAAACAGTGTCTTGCCACTGTTTTCCCTCACTAGAATGCATCAAGGTAGAAGCGTACTGAATTAAGACTAGAATGTGGTCTCATCTAGTGCAGTTAACTTCTCTGTATCTCACTTTATGGAATAATAATGCTAACAGCAACAAAAACAACGTCTACATTCAATTTAGAAAACACTCTGTGACAAGCATCGCACTTAGTGTTTTAAAAAACATGATTTCATTAAGATTGGTTGCATTATATAGTTTCACAGTTGAAACAAATTAGGCTAACAACTAAAAAATACAGTAATCAAACTCAGACTCACTCTCCAAAACGGCTCTTTTTCAGTCACATTAACATTGCCTATTTGCCCCCCTACTACCTAAGAATGGGGTTGTGAGGGTTAAGCGTCTCTGTTGTCCCTTCTGATGTCAGTAACTTCCAGTGACATGTTTTAATGACACCATCCATGCAACTGTTTCTTCCTGGAGTCAATACAGTTTACTGAGAATTCTAAAATTACACAGCTGCCACAGAAATGCATCTCAGACCTGTATCGCAGATAGTAATAGATACCACAGATACTAATAGATATCACAGACAGATATCACAGGTGTACTAATCTCTCCAATGAGATTGCGTATGAATGTGTATTGGCCACCTGTAAAGATACAGCGATTGGTCAGAAAAGAAAATTTCTACAGGCCATCATTTTCTACTCCTAAATTACATCTGGGGAAGCTATAGGTGCTATAGCACTATCAACCACACTCAGTGCTTCTGTCTGCAGTCTGAACATTCAGCAACTTTAAAAGGTATTGCTAAATGTTTATGTCTTAGAGATAAACACTTAAGATAACTGAAAGTCTGAGGATGAATTTCCATAATTTAATAATACCTTTTATGCACAGTAATTTAAAAGCAGAGTGAATCTGATGTGTTTGGGGAAGCTGTACTTAAAAATCTGGAGATGAATTAGGATAAGACAAACTGAATTTTTAAATAATCTAATAGAATACAAAAGCAGGAGAGTTCTGTTAAGAGAACATGCACCTTCTAGAACTACCCAAGATACAGTCTGTAAACACAAGGAGGCATTGTTAGCAATACTAAATCAAATCCACCCCAAAACCTGAATCCCTGCCGGATAATAAGTGAGGTTGCTGCAGCAGCATAGTCCCCTTTTCAAGGTCTCTTCAGGATAATTTAGTACCTTGAAAATTGGCAGTAATGCACTAAATGCCCTTAGGTTACAGCTTCATAGGTTAAGAAGTAGAGATTTGTAGCAATTATTATATCAGAACAATTCAGACAGAAACCCTTTCCTGAATTTATAACGGTAGTTACCTTGAAAGATACAGGGACTGGCATTTGCAAGATTGTCCCTCTTTTATTTAATTTTTTCAACCATGTTGACACAGCTAAAGTGCTTCTCTTATCCACAAGTTGCTATTCAAGAAGAGGGGGAAACAGCCTTCATTAGTTATTACCAAATGAATGAATATCAGCTTAGGATACCTCTATAGACAATATGTTATAGCCTGGTAATGATCCTTGTTAGTGATATTTCAATGTTGTCCTCAGTAAGTTATACATTTCAATTACATCAAGATATAGGTTTGTTCTGAATCAAAGAAACATTTTATTTCATCCACCCGGAAATTGTATACTACAGGTTTATTGTCACACAAGCCTGACCATTATAACCTTACAAATTAAAATGTCAATATGGACAACATATTGTTACATTATTAAATATCCTATAATTTTCAAGCTAGATTCTAACTCTAAATCTTTGTTTATTATAATTGTGGGCATATTTCAATATTAGTCTCAGAAAAAGGAAAAGATATTAAGGCTCCAGTGAACATATGATTAAAGAAAATTAGCAAACTATCTCAAAAATAAGTTGTTTCATTGTAATGATAATATTATAAGTTGCGAGCTTTTATGAACCTGATTTTTGGCTGGTTGAACAATTATTTGCCCAGAGGAAAGGATGCAAACTAACTGCTATGAAGCATCACCTGTAAATCAGAATCTAGACTACAAACTAGATCACCTTACTCTTATCATCATGTTTCCCCACATATGTCATGTTGCCCTTCTTGAAATGCAGAATAAACAAGTAAGCAAAATATTACTGAGACAATATTAGCTCTTATAATAAATAACAGGGAAGGTGTCATAAATAAGAAACTCAGATTGCTTTCAAATAATACTTATCTCAAAGAAGATGAGAATCTGAAACAGAAATCATTTTGCAGAATTATAAGAACATGTCTCAAAAAAAGAGAAGTAAATATTTCTTGTCACTATTAATAAAACTTTTTGTGTGATGTTTTTATCCTTAAATAATCAGGATAACCAGATTCTTGAGTTACAATTTATTTGAAGAAATTATGTATCTAGTGCCAGAGTGTCAACCACAGTAGGACTTAAAACGTGGGCCAATCTGGTATATCCATTCAGCTGCACCTCCACTTGAACATCATCTACAGTGAAAATTTCCATCCCATCATTTCAGCTAAGAAGCAAATCTTACAATTTATTACAGACTTCCTGCACTGGATACTGATCTAATTGACGGTACGTGACAGAGCAGCTTAACTTCAAGAGTGACTGCTGCTTTCTGTAACTGCTGTCACTTTTGCTTTCCTCATCCTCACCTTCATAAACAATTTCCTTGTTGCTGCTTTAATTTTGAGATGCCTTGTTTCCCTGGGAAATTGCTATGAGAGTGAATAAAAATAGGTGGCTGTAAAGTATTTTTCCCAATATAAATATTAATTTTTGCTTAACAATCATAATTGCAGAGCAGCAGCTAACACCAGACCTTTTGTTTTCATCACCAATATGAATAAATGGTCCATATCTCATGTGGGCAAAACTCTTTATTTTCAAGTGATAAATAATCCATTGAGGCAGGAAACAAAACTTTTAAAATTAATTGTTATGATCTTAATATTAAATAAGAAAATCGCGTGTGCTTCAGGCAATTTAGAAATATATTGTTTCAAAAATTTTTATATACAAAATTATTTTAGGCATATTACCTTAAAATTGTGGGTGTATTTCTGTCCCAAGTGCTATTTTAAATTTTACCATATTCTATTTATTTTTTATATTGATTTATAATAAAGAGTTTAAGTCTTAGCTTTATATCATTTTTAAAATAGCAATAAAGCATTATGCATTTTGAAAGGGCTGAAACGTGTTGGTATTAAGAAGGTCCTGTGGTTTGGCCAGGTGCGGTGGCTTACGCCTGTAATCCCAGCACTTTGGGAGGCCAAGGTGGGTAGATCACGAGGTCAGGAGATCGAGACCATCCTGGCCAACATGGTGAAACCCGGTCTCTACTAAAAATACAAAAACTATCTGGGTGTGGTGGCACATGCCTATAATCTCAGCCACTTGGGAGGCTGAGGCAAGAGAAAGCACTTTGAAACTAATGAGAACAAAGATACAGTATACCAGAATCTCTGGGACACAGCTATTAAAGCAATGTTAAAAGGAAAGTTTATAGCCCTAAACACCCACACCAAGAAGTTAGAAACAGCTCAAATTAGCAACATAATATCACGCCTAGAGAACTAGAAAAACAAGAGCAAACCAACCCCAAAGCTAGCAGAAGACGAAAGATAACTAAAATCGGAGATGAACTGAATGAATTAGAGACGCATGAAAACATACAAAAGATCAATGAATTCAGAAGTTTGTTTTTTGAAGAACAAATAAGATTGAAGGATTACTAGCTAGAATCAAAGAAAAAAAGAGGGAAGATACAAATATTCACAGTCGGAAATGAAAAAGGGGGCATTAACACCAACTCAGAGAAATACAAAAAACCCTCAGAGACTATTATGAACACTTCCATGCACAGAAAATAGAAAATCTAGAAGAAATTGATACATTCCTGGCAACATAAAACCTCTGAAGATTGAACCAGGAATAAATTGCAACATGAAAAGCCCAATAAGGAGTTCCAAAATTGAATCGGTAATGAAAAGCCTAACAAACAGAAAAATCCCAGGACCAGGTGGATTCACAGATGAATTATAACATGCGTATAGAGAAGAACTTGTATCATTCCTTCTGAAATGATTCCAAAATTTATAGAATTGTACTAGCATTATTCTGAACCAAAGCCTGACAGAAACACAACCAAAAAAAAAAATAAATTTCAGGCAAATATAATTGACTGATGAACCTAGATACAAAAATCCTCAAAAAAAAAAAAAAAAAAAAAAAAAAAAAAAAACCACAAAAAAACACAAAAAAAAACTAGCAAACTGAATCCATTAACACATCAAAAAGCTAATTCACCACAATTAAGTAGGCTTTATTCCTGGGGTGCAAAGTTGTTTCAACATATGAAAATAAAAACATATGATTCATCATACAAACAGAACGAACATCAAAAATGACATGATCATCTGAATAGATGCAGAAAAGGCTCTTGATATAATTAAACATCCCTTCATATTAAAAAATCCTCAACAAACTAGGCATTGAAGGAACTTACGTCAAAATAATAAGAGCCATCTATGATAAACCCACAGCTGACATCATACTAATTGAACAAAAGCTAAAAGCGTTTCTCTTGAAAACCAGAACCAGACAAGGATGTTCAAAACAGCATAGTACTGATAGAAAAACAGACACAGAGACTAATGGAAAAGAATAAAGAACCCAGACATAAAGCCACACACTTACAGCCACCTGATCTTCAACAAAGTTGACAAAAACAAGCAATGAGGCAAGACTCCCTATTCAATAAAAGGTGTTGGAATAATTGGATAGCCATATTCAGAAGACTGAAACAGGACCCCTTCCTTATATCATATACAAAAATTAATTCAAGTTAAGTTAAATGCTTAAATGTAAAACCCAAAACTATAAAAGCTCTGGAAGGTTACCTAAGAAATACCATTCAGGATATAGGCCCTGGCAAAAATTTAATGATGAAGACACTGAAAGCAATTGTCAAAAAAAAAAAAAAAAAAAAAAATGACAAGTGTGACTTAATTAAACTAAAGTGCTTCTGCACAGCAAAAAAAAAAAAAAAAAAAAAAACCAAACAAATAAAAAATCTATCAACAGAATAAACAGACAACATGCAGAATGGGAGAAAATTTATTCAAATGATGCATCCAACAAAGGCCTAATATCCAGAATCTATAAGGAATTTAAACAAATTAACAAACTAAAAAACAAACAACACACTAATTGAGCAAAAGCTAAAAGCATTCCCCATTAAAAAGTGGCCAAAAGACATGAACAGATACTTTTCAAAATAAGTCATACACTTGGCCAACAAGCATATGAAAAATTGCTCAACATTACTAATCATTAGAGAACTGCAAATCAAAACCACAATTAGTCAAAAAGGCCATTATGAAAAACCATAAAATAACAGATGCTTGAAAGGCTGCAGAGAAAAGGGAATGCATATACACTGCTCATGACAGTGTAAATTCATTCAGTCATTGTGAAAAGCAGTTTGGTGATTTCCCAAAGAACTTAAAGGAGAGCTACCATTTGACCCAGCAATCCCATTATTGGGTACATAAACAGAAGAATATAAATCCTCCTACCAGAAAAACACATGCAAACATAGTTTCATCACAGCACTATTTACAATAACCAAGACATAGAATCAACCTAAATGTTCATCCATGGTTGACTGGATAAAGAAAATGTGGTACAAATATGGTTGGCTGGATAAAGAAAATGTGGTACATATACATGATCCAATACTATGTAGCCAAAACAACGAGTGAGATTGTGACCTCTGCAGCAATATGAATGGAGCTAGAGGTCATTATCCTAAGTGAACTAATGCAGGAACAGGAAACCAAATACCACATGTTCTCACTTATAAGTAAGAGCTAAACATTGAGGATGCATGGACACAAAGAAGGGAACAGTAGGCACCAGGGCCTGCTTAAGGAAGGAGAGTAAGAGAAGAGTGAGGATTGAAAAATTGTCAGGTACTATGCTTATTACATGAGTCATGAAATAATCTGTACACCATACTCCTGCAACACAAACTTTATCTACATTTACCCCTGAACCCAAAACAAGTTTTTTAAAACATCCATAATATGAAGACAGATATTATGCTCTGGAATACATTTTTAAGAAGTCTTTTTGTTTGTTTGGTTTTGTTTTTGTTTTTATCTTGGGTATTTGCTGATTTGGGACATTTGATTCAAATGAAGACATTCAGAGACACCATGAAGGTTTAGCGCTGAAACTGCAGAAAAGCTGTTCTGAACCTGGGTGCCCAGAACTCTCCCTCATCCCACATCATGGTCATATTCTTCAACTTTCTTATTTTTAATTTGACTTTTATTTTAAGTTTAGGGGTACATGTGCAGGATGTGCAGGTTTGTTACATAAGTGAAAGTGTGCCATGGTGGTTTACTGCACGGATTATCCCATCACCCAGGTATTAAGCCCGGCATCCATTAGCTGTCCTTTCTGATGCTCTTCCTCACCCCTACAGGCGCCCAGTGTGTGTTGTTATCCACCATGTGTCCATGTGTTCTTATTGTTCAGCTCCCACTTATAAGTGAGAACAGGCTCTGTTTGGTTTTCTGCTCCTGCGTTAGTTTGCTGAGGATAGTGGCTTCCAACTCCATCTATGTCTGCAAAGCACAAGATCCTGTTCCTTTTTATGGCTGCATGGTATGCACTGAGGTATACGTGCCACATTTTCTTCATCTAGTTTATCATTGATGCACATTTAGGTTGATTCTATGACTTTGCTATTGTAAACAGTGCTTCAATGAACATATGCATGCATGTAACTTTATAATAGAATTATTTATATTTCTTTAGGTATATATCCAATAATGGGATTGCTAAGTCAAATGGTATTTCTGCCTCTAGGTCTTTGGGAATCGTCACATTGACTTCCACAGTGGTTGAACTAGTTTATACTTTCACAGGCAGTGTAAAAGCATTCCTTTTTCTCCACAATCTCACCAGCATCTGCTGTTTTTTGACATTTTAATAATAGCCATTCTGACTGGTATGAAATGGTATATCATTGTTTTGATTTGTGGATCTGTAATGATCAGTAATGTTGAGCTTTTTTTCATATGTTTGTTGGCCACATGTATGTCTTCTTTTCAGAAGTGTCTGTTCATGTCCTTTGGCCATTTTTTTAAATGAAGTTGTTTGTTTTTCTTGTAAATTTAAGTTCCTTGTAGATTCTAGATATTAGACTTTTGTCAAGTGGATACATTAAGAAATTTTCTCCCATTCTGTAGGCAGTGTGTTCACTTGGATGATAGTTATTTTTGTTTGGTTGGTTGGTTGGTTTTGTTTTTGCTGTGTAGAAGAAGCTCTTTAATTAGATCCCATTTGTCAATTATTGCTTTTGTTGCAATTGCTTTTGATGATTTATCATAAAATTTTCACCTTTGCTATGTCCTGAATGGTATTGCCTAGGTTTTCTTCTAGGGTTTTTATAGTTTTGGGATTTACATTTAAGTCTTTAATCCATCTTAAGTTAATTTTTGTATATGTTGTAAGGAAGGAGTCCAGTTATAATTTTCTGCATATGGTGAGCCAGTTCTCCCAGCATTATTAATTAAATAGGGAATCCTTTCTCCATTGCTTGTTTTTGTCAGGTTTGTCAAAGATCTGATGCTTGTAGGTGTGCAGTCTCATTTCTGAGTTCTCTATTCTGTACCATTGGTCTATGTTTCTGCTCTTGTACCATGCTGTTTTAGCTAATGCAGCCTTGTAGCATTGTTTGAAGTTAGGTAGGGTGATGCCTCCTGCTTTGTTCTTTTTGCTACGGATTAACTTGGCTATTTGGGCTCATTTTTAGTTCCATATGAATTTTAAAATAGTTTTGTTTTAATTCTGTGAAGAATGTCTATGGTAGTTTAATGGGAATAGCATTGAATCTATAAATTACTTTGAACAGTATGGGCATTTTTTAAAATATTGATTCTTCCTATCCATGAGCCTGGAAAGTTTTTCCATTTGTTTGTGTCTTCTCTGATTTCCTTGAGCAGTGGTTTGTAGTTCTCCTTGAAGTGATCCTTCACTTCCCTTGTTAGCTGTATTCCTAAGTATTTTATTCTTTTTGTAGTAATTATGAATGAGAGTTCATTCATGATGTTGTTCTCTGCTTATGTTTTGTTGGTGTATAAGGATGCTAGCGATTTTTGCACATTGGTTTTACATCTTGAGACTTTGCTGAAGTTGCTTATCAGCTTAAGAAGCTTTTGGGCTGAGACTATGGGGTTTTCTAGATATAGGATGATATCATCTGCAAACAAAGATAATTTTACTCCCTCACTCCTTATTTGAATACTCTTTATCTTTTTCTCTTGCCTGATTGCTCTGGCCAGAACTTACAATACTATGTTGAATAGGAGTGGTGACACGGCATCCTTGTCTTGTGCTGGTTTTCAAGGGGAATATGTCCCGCTTTTGCCCATTCAGTATGATATTGGCTGTGGGTTTGTCATATATGGTTCTTATTATTTTGAGGTCTGTTCCTTCAATTCCTAGTTTATTTAGAGTTTTAAACATAAAAGGATGTTGAATTTTATCGAAGGCCTTTTCTGCATTTATTGAAATAATCGTGTGGTTTTTGTCTGTTTATGTGATGAATTACATTTATTGATTTGCATATGTTGAGTCAGCCTTGAATCCCAGGAATGAAGCTAGCATGATCATGGTGGGTAAGCTTTTTGATGTGCTGCTGGCTTTGGTTTGCCAATATTTTACTGAAGATTTCTGCATTGATGTTCATCAAGGATATTGGCTTAAAGTATTCTTTCTTTCGTTGTATCTCTGCCAAGTTTTGGTTTCAGGATAATGCTGGCCTCATAGAATTAGTTAGGGAGGAGTCTCTCCTCTTCAATTTTTTGGAATAGTTTTAGTAGGAATTAAACCAGCTCTTCTTTGTACTTCTGGTAGAATTCTACTTTGAATCTGTATGGTCTTGTGATTTTTTTTGGTTGCTAGGTTATTTATTACTGCCTCAATTTTAGAACATGTTATTGGTCTAGTCAAGGATCCAATTTCTTCCTTTCAGTCTTGGGAGAGTGTATGTGTTCACGAATTTATCCATTTCTTCTAGATTTTCTAGTTTATGTGTATAGAGGGATTTACAGTATTCTCTGGTAGTTGTTTTTATTTCTGTGGGATCAGTGGTGATATCCCCCTTATCATTTCTGACTGTGTTTATTTGATTATTCTCTCTGTTCTTCTTTGTGAGTCTAGATAGTAGTCTATCTATTTTATTAATTTTTCAAAAAAAAAAAAACCAGCTCCTGGATTTATTTTTTAAGGGTTTTTCACATCTCTGTCTCCTTCAGTTATGCTCTGATCTCAGTTAATTATTGTCTTCTCTTAGCTTTAGGGATTGCTTGCTCTTGGTTCTCTAGTTATTTCAGTTGAGATAACAGGTTGTTAACTTGAGATCTTTCTAGATTTTTGATGTGGGGATTTAGTGCTATAAATTTTCCTCTTAACGCTGCTGTAGCTGCATCCCAGAGATTCTGGTATGTTGTCTCTTTGTTCTCATTGCTTTAAAAAAACTTCTTGATTTCTGACTTAATTCCATTATTTACCCAAGAGTCATTCAGGAGCAGATAGTTGTGTGATTTTGAGTGGATGACTTCATCTTGCATACTCTTCAATTTTCTGCTTAAATCTTCCCTCCATCTCTCAGACTTACATGTTATTACAAGTGTCTGACATTGCCTCTTACACTTACAGGATTTCCTTTTAGATCATCCCTGATGTTAAACAAAGGGTTTTGCTATGTTTCCTAAAAGAAAACCAACTGGAAATATATTTACCCCTCCATTACATTTTATACCTTTCTAGATGAAATGTAGAAATTGATGCTGTGGAAAGGGTAAAAAGGGTAGGAGAAATCAGTTGCTTTTTTATAGTTTCGTGTCATATTTTCACAAAATTAAACTCTGTTAAGTAGAGATATCTACAATAGAATTCAGATCCCTGAAATATGTTCCTTCAAAAGATAAATTGTTTTAATAGGCATATGAAAAAGTAGAATGTAATAACTTTAAAACATTTTACATCTTGATTGCAATGGAAGTCTGATTTTATTCTGTGTCTCAAAGAATGTCTTAGCTCAGTATCAATTTTAAGAAAAGTTGTATAAGCCCCTAAAAAATACAATATCTGCACTAGAAATGTGTGTTACATAGCAAATGCAGTGAAGAGCTGAGAAAAAATACATATTTACAGTACAGTGACCAGAACTAGCATTAGAAATGTCAGAGAAAAATTGTAATTACTTCTTGCCTTCCTTTTGGAGGTAAAGGTCTTTTTCTTTCTTTCTTTCTTTCTTTCTTTCTTTCTTTCTTTCTTTCTTTCTTTCTTTCTTTCTTTCTTTCTTTCTCTTTCTTTCTTTCTTCTTCTTTCTTTCTTTCTTTCTTTCTTAGACATGGTCTCTTTATGTCACCCAGGTTGGAGTGCAGTGGCATAATCATGGCTCACTGTAGCCTCGACCTCCCAGGCTCAAGTGGTCCTCCCACCTTAGCCTTGTGAGTAGTTGGGACTATAGTCACATACCACCACATCTGGATAGTTTGTGTTGTTTTGTTTTGTTTTTGTAGAGACAGGGTTTTGCTATGATGCCTAGCCTGGTTTTGAACTCCTGGGCTCAAGCAATCTGACCATCTCGGCCTCCCACCATGCTAAGATTACAGGCATGAGCCACCGTACCCGGTCAGGAAGGTGTTTCTAAAGTCCTTTATTAAAGGTGATGGCAGTAACTATCCAGTGTTTTTTGTTTTTGTTTTTTTCAAACTCCAGATGAGGAGAGGTACTTCCATTTATTTTAGTCATCCTATTTCTTTTATCCACCAACTTTATCTAGGCAAAAATTACTACAGGTAAAACATTGTATTAATATAGAATCAGATATTCAATCATTTTATATTTATATACATAAAGAAACATAAATCTAAATTAACTTAGATATCATTGATGAGTAAATTTTTTCTATAGGTAAATGGTCATAGGTATTGAGACAAACATCACAGAACTTCCATATTCTGATTTTTGAAAAACTTTTCAGTTTATTGAAATGATTTTGACTTTAATAGAAATAAATAAAATATGAAAAGAACTACAGTGAATATTAGTTGATATTTAATAGATTTAGGAAGAATTTTCAAGGTGGTAAACCAAATTGTGGATTTCTTTTAGGAAACTTTTAAATAATCAGCTGGAAATATTATGCTGATCTGCAGCCACTCAAGTTATCTAAGAATATATTTAAGATATTTCAAGTTTTGTTATAATATCTAATATATTGTTGATGACAATATGAATAAAACAACAAATAAGTTGTTATTCAAGTTAAGGGATTTATCTTTCATTGGGTATTTTACAATCATTACTTCAGTTCTATTTTTTATTTCTTATTGTGGAGTTGTATTTTATGTATGAGTGTGATATTTGCTTTTAAACATTTTATGAGTTTTAAGTGCTACATATGGTAGAAGTATGCAATACATTTATAGTTTGCAACAGCTTCATAATTGCTACATTATTGTATTGATTTAAAGGTAGGTTAAGTCAACTTAAAGCTATATGTTAGTTACTAATATACAGTAAAGTTAACTATATGACTAATATAATACCCTGGCTTAAAGTTTCATCCTTTTGTCATGATGTTTTTTATTTTTAAGAAACTGGGCAGCAGAATATTTAAGGAAAAGAAGCCCCTACTGTAAAAATGTAGCAGAATTATTTTAAACTATCAATTGTTTGTATAATTAGGGATACTCCAGCACATTTTTTTAGTGAACCACAAGTGTCTATTAAGACTGAGTAATCTGGCCTACCATATGTGATACCATGTGGTCCCAATAGAATAGCATCTTTGTTATAGAAACTTTGCAAGTTACCATTATACTTTTGTTAATTTTGTTGCTGGACTAATTTTACTCAACCAAAGACAAGCAAAACTACCTCTTCTAAGGAGCATACATTAATAAAATCACTTTAAAAGATACAAAAGGAAAAGTCACAGGGTGTGATTCATTGTGGACATCTGAAATAATGGTCAAATTATATAATTCCCATTAAACTGTATGCAAACACTCCCTATAGTTTACAATTTAAGCCAACAGGGAATGTGTCTTTACACAATAACAAAACAATAAATAAATAATTGCAAAAAGTTAATAAACTGTTCATCAAAAAGTATTTGACTTTTCCCTCACTAAACAAATTAATCAGGCATTTTTTCATCATGTAGATATTATTCTTAAATGATCAATATCTACATGAAACAAATAAGGGCATAGCAACCTTTACAACAGCATATCAGACAAAATTTTGATTACAAATAACTTAAGACAGCTGTTTAGTCCTATATTAGCCTTGTTTCTAATGTAAACAAGATCATTCTCTATTGTAATGATTATGTGAAACAAAGCCATACTATTAAGAAAAGTTTTAGTGATAGATCAGAAAGTAACTAGTTTCCATTTTCATAATTACTAAATATATATAAACACATCAATCAGAAGTTTATACTTCGAAGGATTTATCATTTGATTGTAGAATGCTAGTATCTAATTCCTAATGAATACCAGTAACTAAAGCTATATTTTTAAAAAATAGTCGCGGCCGGGCACAGTGGCTCAAGCCTGTAATCCCAGTACTTTGGGAGGCCAAGACAGGCGGATCACAAGATCAGGAGATCGAGGCCATCCTGGCTATCTCGGTGAAACCCCGTCTCTACTAAAAATACAAAAAATTAGCCGGGCGTGGTGGCAGGCGCCTGTAGTACCAGCTACTCGGGAGGCTGAGGCAGGAGAATGGCGTGAACCTGGGAGGCGGAGCTTGCAGTGAGCCGAGATCACGCCACTGCACTCCAGCCTGGGCGACAGAGAGAGACTCCGTCTCAAAAAAAAAAAAAAAAAAGAAAAAGTCGCTAACATTTACCTTATACTCTGTACTTTAAAAGTTAATTTCAATTCAACAAACATTGATTGCATGTGCCAAGCATGTTGCTATTTGTGAGGAATACAATATTGAATAACGAATAATCTACCCTCCTGAAGCTTCCAGTCTAGTGGGGAATGTGTAAAAAAAAAAAAAAATCTTACAAAGCTATTTCAGTACAGTGTGATGAATATTATGATAGAAACAAAGAGTCTCTCATTGACCAAACTTTGGTCAGGCTCCTTGAACACCTTTCTAGATTAGGCCTTGTTCTTCAGCCTTGTCTTAAGAACTGCTTAGCCCAGTTTTAGTCAGAGTCTCTCACCTTCCATATCACCTGACCTGAAAGATTCCACAAGAATTCTGTTAGCTCAATTTAGGCAGAATTTCCCCTACACTTAGTAATTTTCCATACACCTAGCTTCACACAAAAACTTGCTCCTTGGTTATAAATCTCCATTTGTCCTTGCTGTATTTGGAATTGAGCTCAAGTGCCATACTGAAGCCTCTTTTCTCCATCTGCAATTGTTCCTGAATAAAATCTGCTTTACCACTTTAATTATTGCCCAACTCTGGTTTTCTTTTAACACTAATATCTCAGAGTGCTATGGAACACAAAGGTAAGGGTTTCAAGTAATTTGGCCAAATATGTCTTCTTAGAGGAGTCAACTTCAAAATTAGAGCTAATGACTGAGAACTAACTAGGCAAAGGGATATGGGAATGGGTGGAAAAGCATTCTAGGGGAGGGTACTGAAAAGGCATGTAAGAAGAGTTTATCGTGCATTCTTAGAAGTTAGTTACTTAGAATACCTGTGGTATAACATTTTAGAGAGTCATAGTGAAAGATAAAGGTAGATAGATAAGCAGTATGTTTACATATCTGGGTTTGTCCCCAGAAAGGTGGAATTACTTTGGTTTCTACATTAACATAATTTTGCTTTTGCCATATTCTATAATCCATTGTCATCCTCATGGAATATTTTCTGTGTAGGCATGTTTAATAGTAGTCCCAAAGTCAAAGAATATACATCTCTGAAAAAAGAGTTTTGCAACCACCTTCATCTATTTGCTAGCTGCTAGGAATGATACATCTATAGTTTATTAATTGATGCTCTAAAACCTAAGAGTTACTTTTCCTCCAACAGTGAATTCCTAGATGGCCTACATAAAAGAGTTGTTTAATCTTCATCACCACATTTTGCCTTGCATAATTATCATATAATTAAACAACTTTCATTTTAAGCCTGTGTAGAAAACACTAAACCTCAGCTAAGGCTCAACTTGTGGGATTTTGAAGAGATTACCTGCTCGTAATGTAGGAGAAAGAAATTGATACTTTGCCTCTTATATTTCCTAATTTTTAAAGATTCATATATAAATTGTATGTTTTCAAGCATTAAAACCAATCTCATCTATATCATAGACAATTAACCGCTACTTTATAGATACTACAGAATTACATTGCCTAAGAAAGTTATTTCAGTCAATACATATTTACCAATCAACTGATAAAATCTAAAATGGTAATCAATGCAGTAGGTACTGGGAAAATGGAAAACTTCTAAGAATAATAAATATGTTCATTATTTTGATTGTGGTTGATGTGATTTGGTTCTGTGTCCCCACACAAATCTCATTTTGAATTGGATTCCCATAATTTCCATGCGTTGTGGGAGGAACTCAGTGGGAGATAATTTGAATCATGTGGGCAGTTTCCCCCATACTGCTTTCGTGGTAGTGAATAAGTCTTATGAGATCTGATGGCTTTATGAAGGGTTTCCGCTTTTGCATCTTCCTCATTTTCTCTTGTTGCTGCCATGTAAGAAGTGCCTTTTGCCTTCCGCCATGATTCTGAGGCCTTCTCAGCCATGTGAAACTGTAAGTCTAATTAAACCTGTTTTTATTCCTAGTCTCGGGTATATTTTTTATCACCAGCATGAAAATGGAATAATACAGTGGTGATAATTTCAAATGTTTACCGATACACTAAATTGCATACTTCACATATGGACAATTTGTAATTTGTCAGTTATTTCTCAATAAGCTCGTTAAAATACATAATAAATTCATCTTAGCTGATATGTCAGCAGTCCACATAGGGTATAGTGATGTCACAAAGGAGATGGTGCTCAAGTCTACCTCAAGGAGGAGTCATGGAAAGCATTACAAAAAAAATTGACTCCGACTGTGTGTTGAAAGATGATAAGTGTTTTCAAAGTAGACATTCAAACAGAATAGCATATAAGCAGGCACATGAAGCTGCAAGAATCATTAAGTGAACTTGAGATTATCTGGATTGTTTAAAGCATTGGGATTGAGGGGCAACTGGAGAAATCGGTATGGAAAAAGAAAGATGGTATGCAGATTCATGGAGGTTTTATTGTGGTAAACAATTCGCTTGAGTTGATGAAAGAGAATAGTAAATAAAGAAAGGATTGTATCGGTACATAAACATTTTATGTAAATATTCAAGGAACCTCACTATTAAAAATCTGGTATGCCATATCGAGGAAAGAACTCTTGGTTATGGCAAATCAGGGTTTAAATATCAATTCTTCCATGTAAAACTATATGACTAGAACCAAGTTTCCTGATATCTTTGAGCCTCAGTTTACATCTTATCACATGAATTTACTTGGCTATGGGAAAATACAATCCCAATGTAGTGATACTTTTGTATCTGGTACAGAGTCATCAACAGTAGAATGGCACCCTGTAGTCTATATAAACAGCGGTAAAATGAGCACTCACCCATACAAATGTTTATGTTCTGTTGTGCTGACAAATACTGGTGAACTATTCATAAATCTTATGCATTAACTGATACTTCAGGTCAAAGCGCTTTTACCACTATTCAACCCCTGATGCCTTATTTCAAAAAGAGGACAGAGCTGTAGATCAATGCGTTTTCTTGAATGTTTTATGTAAATTTAGTATTGTCAGTGAGAAATAATGGATTACAGTGGTGCTGGCCTAAAAAATTCACTGGCAAAAGCAAGGCTGATTTAAAAAAAGGAAATCAAATATCAGCCTCTCTCCTGAAACAAAGTGGAAGGTCAACTGTTTGTACATATAGCATGACAGCCCCACTGACATACACTTCATTTTTCATAGAATATACTGACAGTGATATTTAATACTCCTAACAGGGGCTAGATGTTCTGATCTGTTAAACTGCTTGGCAGTTCATGCAGAGAAGACGAAAATGCACTGACATCCTATTGAGAGGCCAGGACAAAATATATCTCTTGAATCACAAATAACATGAAAAGGACTTAGGACTGACCATATTTGCATGACTTTCATGTTATTTTAAACTAAAATGTTCTAAACAATGTATACCTCTTTACTATTTCATGTCCAATAATTGCACCCTGATTTAGTTTAAGGAAATTTTTGAATTGTGGTTGAGTTCAGGGTGAGGATCTCTCAACTACCTTTAGAATAGATCATGTGCAAAATATGAAAATGGTTCTTTTGGTATGGGTGTTTGACTCTTCAGCAGATGCTTCACATTTTCCTTTGCATTACATCACATAGCCTTTTGAAGGGAAAGAAAATAACTCTTTTTTAAAAAAACCTGTTGGCAAGACAGGGTTATAAAAATTAAGGGGGCAGCCGGGTGTGGTGATTCACGCCTGTAATCCTAGCACTTTGGGAGTCCGAGGCAGTTGGATTGCCTGATCTCAGGAGTTCGAGACCAGCCTGGGCAATACAGTGAAACCTCGTCACTATTAAAATACAAAAAATTAGCTTGACATGGTGTCGTGTGCCTGTAATCCCAGCTACTCGGGAGGCTGAGACAGGAGAATTGCTTGAACCTGGGAGGAGGAGGTTGCAGTGAGCCGAGATCGTGCCATTGCACTCCAGTCTGGGCGACAGAGTGAGACTCCATCTCAGAAAAAAAAAAAAAAAAAAAGAGTTAACGGGGCAAACATTATGTAAGTTTTACTACTGAAGTTCTCTAGTTTCTGTGTTCTGCAGAATCTAAGTCTTGAATGAAAGTTTCTCATAACTTTGTTCCTAAAAATGGATTTTGTACTAGAAATGAACACATTGCTACCTTATTGACTTCTAAGGAGATGGAAAAAAAAGATGTATGAACTGCCCTGTTTATTACATTTGAATTGCAATGCTATGACCTATTGATGACTACTTTTAAGAAAATTGTACTTTATTGTAATCAGAGCACTTAACATGAGATCTACCCTCTTAAATTTTATGTGTCCAATATGGTATTGTTGACTATAGATACAATGTACAACAGATCTCTAGGGCTTTTTCATCTTGCTTTGAAGTTCTTACTAAAATGAAACTTTACAATTTTTTTAAAAAAATTACCATTGCAGTAAAAGTAAATTATCTAACTGAACTTCATTGTACTCTCATACAGTGTGATTTGTATTTATTACCTTTTAGTATATGCAGTATGCATCCATATAGCTGTGTGTTAGATACTTAGAAAATACATGTTTGTTTTACATAATTCAGATTTTGAAAAAAGAAAACATTATACTTATTTGCTTACATTTAGAAAAATCATACAATATTCAACATTAAATAATAGGCTCTCAAGTATGTTTTATAAAGATGTTTGCATATTCTCAAGCTTTATCTCAGTTTTAAACTATCACTCAGTTATGTGGAAGACAAATTTAAGAAATGCACAGCAGGCTTGTTGGAAAATGGAAGAAGAGATTATCATAAGGAACAGAAAGAAAACGTTTAGGAAATTTTGTTCCAATTATCTATAAAAATTAGTCCACTAATGCTTGTTTCATAAATTCCATTTGTCATCCAGCACCTATCTCTTCTGAATTTTCACATATGTGTAGTCATTACTAATGATCTCGACAAAGTACTTTCCATTCCTTTTTGTACACAGAGATAGATCTGAAACACGCTTTCCCACAATTGTGGACCTAGCTGAGGGAGAATTTTGCTACCTCAATTTCTAATCAATGACATAATGATAGTTTTACTTCAGCTCATCAATGCACAAAAAAATGCAGCTTTCTCCAAAGCAAACATGTTTTACTATGAAAAATTGTGAGAGAGAACAAAATAAAATGATTATGTGACATAAAAAATGCTCACAGAAATTTATTTGAATACTTCGTATCTAGCTATTCAGAAGTGAAGATAATATCACAATAAAGGTTGTTATGCTGGAAAATGCAAATTCAAGCTAATTGAGTTACAGCAACTTGTTTGTCAAAACCACTGATGTAAAAATGTTGTCTCCTAATATAATGTGGGTTACGTTAAAGTTTAAGTGGCTCATTAGTCTATTGTAGAAATGTAAGTAGTTTCTAATTCTTCAAATTGTACCCAGAGGCTCAGAGCCAATTAGCACAAAAAATAATAAATACAGAAAATGTAAAAATTGAAAGCGAATTAATCACAGCTCACAGTAGTTCTTATAAGCAACTAAGATAATGTAAGTTTGATGATAAAATGTAAACTTTGAAAGAGTATGATTTGTCACCATTAAAGACTACAGTTTTCCGATTAGTGCATATTCGCCTATATTAAATTCAAAACCAGGGAGTTTCCTGCCAGCTATTGCCAACATAAACCATATTTTTGTGCTACAAATAATTTTGGACTTCTTGATATTCCATAATATTATTCAGCCTTAAAAAAGGATATACTACCATTTGTGACAGCAGAGATGAGTCTAGAGGACATTATCCTATGTGAAATAAGCCAAACATAGAAAGAAAAATACTGCATGATCTCAATTATACATGATATGTAAAACTAAGTTAAATACATAGAAATAAAGAGTAGAACAGTGGTTACCAGGGATAAAGAGGGGGAGAAAATGGGGAGAAACTGGTCACAGAGTAAAAAGTTGCAGCTATGTAGGATGAATAGGTCTAGAGTTCTAATAATGTACAGCATGAGGTCTGAAGTTAATATTATCGTATAGTATACAAAAAGTTTACTAAGAGAATAGATTTTAAGTGCTCTTACTTTTTAAAAAATGATAGCTATGGTATTTGTGGGTAGGTTAATGTTTTTGTCTGACTGTAGTGATCTTTTTACTATGCAGATGTGTACAAAAACATCATGTTGAACACCTTAAATATATACAATAAAAATAAATACATAAATACACAACTAAGAATAGAGACTGAATACAAGATATTAACAAACAAATCTCTTGTATAAAGCTGTTAGGGCTATACAACATACTTCTGGAAATGCAGTACAGGGAGGAATGTACTATACTTGCTCAGTTTCACTTCATAATTTTACAAGGGACCTTGGAATTTTCAAAGCGTGATTTATTATGTAGCATGCATCCTCTTTCTTCTTGCTCTCTTTCTCCTCCTCTTTCCCTTTTAAACTGCTTTAATGAAATTTGAACTATGATTCTGGGAATAACAGTTAAGCCATATTTTTTAAATGAATATGAACAGACAAAATATGGTCACTCATATTTTACTCAACCCTTTCTTCCTTTGGAAAGTTAGACTTGTTCCAGTTCACATGAAAATAGATCACAAGATATACCACAAGACAAGCTTAATAAGAGTCTCCTTACGTATGTGCCTTGTTTTCTCTAGTTGACCTTTTCGTAGTTAATTATAGTCATTCGGCTGTCAAATTCTCAGCTTAGGATTCCCTAAGATCTGCACCAAAACTCACAGTTGTCATTAATTGTTCTTCTAGTTGTCATTTCAGTAAATGTCCCAAGGACCAAATGCCTGTTTTCTTCCTTCCTTCCTTCCTTCCTTCCTTCCTTCCTTCCTTCCTTCCTTCCTTCCTTCCTTCCTTCCTTCCTTCCTTCCTTCCTTCCTTTCCTTCTTTCTTTCTTTCTCTTTCTTTCTTTCTTTCTTTCTTTCTTTCTTTCTTTCTTTCTTTCTTTCTTTCTTTCTTTCTTTCTTTCTTTCTTTCTCTCTCTCTCTCTCTCTCTCTCTCTCTCTTTCTTTCTTTCTTTCTTTCTTTCTCTCTCTCTCTTTCTTTCTTTCTTTCTTCCCTTTCTTCCCTTTCTTTTCTTTCCTTTCTTTCCTTTTTCTTTCTCTTAGAACAAGGTCTCCTGGGCACACATTCTAGTGACACAGGGCACAAAAGTTCAGTGTCACTGTTCATGCCATCTCCATTCTGTGTATTACATAGAGAACCATGGTCTCTGGACTCTCTCTTTCTCACATCTGGCTTCAGTTTTGATGACAGGTTCATTATAAATACATAGATCTTTCAGGATCATCAATACAGAATGTAGCATATTATCTCTACAGGATGGGCATGACTTCATCCTGCATCCAGATTCACACTGTAGGTTTTGTTCATTGTAAATGCCTATTTCTGACATAAACTTGACAGCTTCATCACAATAAATGCAAGGAGGAAAAATAGCACAGAATATGCGACATAAAGATATGTGGAGGGAAAAACCTGTAGAAATTTAGGAAATACAAATTATGTTTTAAGTTTTATTGTTATAAATCATATAATTAGTTGATCTACTCCAAAGATAATTCATGTCCTTACTTCTCTACTAATTTGACTCTGATGTTCTCATTACTCTTTCAGGATGAGAATCTCTGCTATCTCTTTTGGGCAAGTTCTTAGCATCAGAAGTACTAAGAATGTATTGACTATTCTTTCATCTGCTAGCATCAGTTATCAACTATTATGTTTATATATCGGGAAAACTTTTTTTCTGCTTTTGTACAAGTAGAAAGGTTATATTGCTTTACTATGCTTACAAAGTTGTTTTATATCTGTCTGCCTTGAATATCAATTTTATTTGTAAAATCTATTATGTCATTATTGTTGTTTTTGTTCTTAGTGTTATTATTATTATAGAATTATAGATGTTAAAAACAACATACCAGAATTAATTATTTGTTGGGTCCAAGTAAGATCATGTTGTTTAATAAAGTGGCTGATGTGATAATATTATCAATGTAAAGGATATATGTGTGTGTGTGTATAGCTATATATTTATATATGTGCATATATACAAATTTATATATATATAATTTTTGTGGCATAATTCCTGTTATTTTCATAAATGAAATAGGTAAAAGTGATTAAAAGGGTGGAGAGGTAGATGGTTTAGGAATATTTTTGATAGTAAGAACAGAAGGGAGTGAGAAAGAAGAGATACATTATTATGTCCTTAGTTGAGCTGCATGAGGATCTGAAGAGGAAAAAAAAAAAGCAGGAGTAGGAATACAGGCAGAAAATGACCAAATAAACTCCTAAAGCTTGGCTCTGCCCAAGAAGAAAAATACAGAAATATCATGAGAGACGAGATAAAGGGTAAGTAAATTCTGTGGTAAATGAACATGCAAGTATAAATATGCCTGAGTTTATAGGTGTGTGTCTCTAAGAAGCCACGGTGTTCCCCAAGCCTAATTAGTTATTTAAGCCTCTGGCAAACATTTTGGCTCAGAGCTCAGAGTGGGTGCCTTTCACCCACCTATAGTGCCAGAAATATACCTTCATGCCTTGTTTTCTTTTTTCAGACATAGGAGTAAACCAGAAGAGGTCAAAAGTGAGTGAAATACCTTCTTCACATCTAGATTTCTGGTAGTATGATACCATCATCACTATACTTTTAAAATGCCATTCTATTGTGATACTAAAATTTAAATTAACATGCGTCCTGTGTTTACAGGCTAGAAGTCATCAGAATGGATACAAAACTACGCTTTAAAGAGCATATTTTAAAATGCTTGGCAAATGTGGGTGGATACCCACATTCAGGGTATAGGTGCATCTGGCCATTTGGAACAGGTACAATTCAGCTTGTGCATGAAAACACCCCCACAGAGGTGCAGGTGTCACTTTCTGGAAAGTTGAGCTGGAATACGTGATTTCAAATTGCCATCCTGAAAATTGTTTGTATCACTCCTGCTTATTTTCGCCTCTCTTCCTGTTTATGTAATGCTAGAATCCAGAGGAACCCAAATATCATGGCTTTTGAAACAACTGAAATTCCCTCAGATCAGAATTTGCATAGTATATGCCTCTCCTTGGCAATAAGGGTTTTGTCGTATTTATAATGAGACTAATTCAGCTTTTTTTGCGGGCCAGATTGAAACTATTTTGAATACAGAATTTAGAATACAAACAACTTCCTCAAGCTTGCCCGAGTCTAATAGATAAAAATATAAATATATAATAACACTTATCAGTACAAAATAAAAATATATATAATTACTAATTTGAGTTTTCCAGTAGTTAATTAGCTTGGAAATTCTACCTTAGTTATTATGTCCAGGTCTTGTATATATTTGTAAGATGCCTAGAACAATTATTAGACTTTACTAAGGGAATAGACAAATGATTGCTACATTAGGTAGGAATTCGCTGAATGAGTATTTATTAAAAACCTTCTATGTGCTAGATATTGTTGAAGGAACTATAGAAACACAGGTGAACAACTCAGACAAGACTGCTGCCATCATAGAGCCTACATTCTAGTAAGCTTACATTCAAGTTATTCTAGAAAAATAAGTATTTGTTAATTCTCAAGACACTGAAAAAAACTCCCAAGAATAGAGTCCTCCTGTCATTTCTTATAATCTGATGATGCGCTCTCACTTCACAAAGATGCTACTGATGCTAAGAGGTTAACCAAAGAGATAATTATGCTATATGATTCTAATAAAACATTATCCAAGTCCAGGAGTGGTGGCACATGCCTATAGTCACAGCTACTGGGAAGTCTGAGGCAGGAGGATCACTTGAGCCCAGCAGTTCTAGGCTACAGTGAGCCATGACTGCGCCACTGCACTGCTGGGCAACAGAGTGCGACGCCATCTGGTATATATCTACCTTTTACTGATATACAGAATTCAATCACACCATTGTAGGGTATTCATCAAAGGATAAAGTATTGTTGTCAGTGGTGTGTACACATTATTAGTTCACCAATATTAAGGATTTACAGACAAAAATGTTAGATCTCTTAGTTAAGAGACTTATTGAAAATACCCTTCTTATTTCTCCAGAGGTGAAAACCCTTTCTATACCTCCATCTTCACTTACTATATTATGTTACAATTATCTACTTATGAATCTAAATATTTCCCAGAATCAGATTGCAGTATACTTATTTCTGAAGCCCAGCTCCTACCACAAGGCCTGACGCAGAGTAAAGGCTCAGAATTGCTAATGGAAGAATTATTTAACAACAACCATACTGATTTTTTAATGAGGATGTAAGTCCCATTAAGTAAATAATGTAATATAAAATCATCTGGAACTTTTTGTTTTAGAATCTGAAGAAATTTAGGATCCAGGGATGTTAACTGAACAATAGGATGACAGTATTAAGTTTGTAAAGTTCAAAAAATTAAAAACTTTAAGTACTATCTTTGCAGTCCTTTCTTATATCCTTTCTGATGTGTTAATAGTCTAATCCAATTGGGAAGTTGTGTGTGTGTTTGTTTTCAAGTTCAAGTTAAACAAACAGGTAGAAAGCATATTTCTCAGAGTTCAGCCTGGCCAACATGGTGAAACCCCATCCTCCTGAAAATACAAAAATTAGCCAGGCGTGGTGGTGCACGCCTGTAATCCCAGCTACTCTGGAGGCCAAGGCAGGAGAATTGCTTGAACTCTGGAGGCGGAGAATGCAGCGAGCCGAGATCGCGCCACTGCACTCTAGCCTGGACAACAGAACAAAACTCTGTCTCACAAAAAAAAAAAAAGAAAGAAAGAAAGAAAGAAAGAAAGAAAGAAAGAAAGAAAGAAAGAAAAGAAAAGCATATTTCTCAGAGATCATAAAAAATTGTATATTTGTCATGTCAGAGAAACTTTGCTAAGAAAAGCACTTTATCTATAATCATGGGGTTCTGTAGCCTCACAATGTAATACTTCAATTTAAAATTTAACTAAGTATTATATGATACTTGGAAAAGTGCAATACATTATCCCTAAAAAGATATACTAAAATCCTTCTCTGACAAGATGATGATCTTACCACTGCTTAATATATGCTAAAAATGTTGTTCTCAATTTGTGCCTTGATTGGGTGAGTGATAATAAAAAAATCAGCGATACTTGGTAAGTTTATTTGCTTATATCAATATTTGGCAAGCAAAATAACTCTCCTGGAAATATATGGAATGGATACAACAATTATTAATTGTGATGCAATTGTAGTTGGAGCATAATGGATAGAGTTAGTACATTTTATTCTAAAAAGAAATTTAAAAATAGAAGTGTATAGATATTTTAAATTGTGACTTGTGAGAGTCAATTTACTTTTTCACGTCTTTGCATTATATGTCCATGATTTTTACTCTTAATGATTTTGCAGTCACTTATTGCAATGAGAAACCAATATATATTGAGCATTTATGATATAAGTGTTTTACAAATGTTTGCTCTAACATATTACTATTGCACATTTTCAGATGAAGAAATCAAAGCTATTAGACTTTCAAACTATAAGAAACTAATGGGGAATAAATAAGGGTCATGTGTGTCCTGCATATTATTTTATATAGTTATATAGGATTATTTTCATGAAAGCCTTCATTTTCAACCATAATGCATATGTTCATAAATAAGATTGTAAAATATTTATAATTTTCTATGTTAAATATAATGCCTTTTGTATCATTCAATCAGTGAATCTCACTCACCTCCACCATCCAGTTAACAGTTAAAATAGGTAATTTACATTTTCTTATTGTTTGGGTATTTGGGGGAGTTGCTGTTATGTTACATAATAATAACAACAATCAAAATACTTCATGTTCCTTGTTGCATAAATAGCTAGCACTTAATCTTTATACTCTGTTCTGTATTCTGATAGTACTTTTCAATCTGATAATCTATTATAGTACAAGGAAAGGCAGTTCCAGAAGGCAAGTTTTGACCTTGTGTTCTACTACATAAAAAATTAATGCTCAGACTCACCGTCCAACCCAGCTTTAATAAAGCTACCCAAATTCTCTTGGCTGAATCTTTGGCAGGGTGATATCAATCAAAGTACTCAATTTTGTATTTGCTAATTCAATAGGCAGGCTGAAGAGGCTTTCAGCTCTACATTTAATGGGATAATAAGGCTTTTTACATATTTTGAATTTTTGCTGTGTTGACAGAAAAAAATGAGTTTCGAGAACTGCAAGATGTTCTTTTCTAGTAAGAAATGTTTCTTCTAAGTTTAACGTAACTGACCGTTTCATCAATCTTTCTATTATTATGCAAGATTATATCTTAGAGAAAAATATTATCATCTTTATTATCACAAGTAACTGAAATTTCATTGATTACTAAAAATAATAGATTGACTCAGATAGATTGCATATGCTTTCAGGCCTTAAAGATAGCTACTAATTGTGATGAGCAATTATGTCATCCTGTTACATTATTATAAACACTTCTCTTATTATTAAAAGCCAAATTATTCTTCATTGTAAATGTGCTTCTTTTGATGTGTGAAAACATGTGAACATTTTTACATAATAGATGAAGCCTTCCTGATCTTTTCCTACATCATTATTCTTATCATGAATCACTAAAGTTTCTGGAGTAAATATACTGTTACATATTTATGTTAGACATCTTTTTAAATATACTTAAAACTTTGAATTTAAATATACTTAAAAATTTGAGTGAAACAATGAAAGATTGCTCCAAATATGATTTTCTATAGTATTTATAACTTTTGCTAGTATAGTAATTATGAAATAACTATGAAATCTTATTATTTGAAAAATCTTAGCCCCAGTTTTATATGTAAATATAAACAAATATATATTAATAAATCTATAAAAATGAAATGTGCACTTAATTTTTTAAGAAACAATTTCAATAATTTATCTTGGTCTTTGATGGAAATCAGTTTTAATACAATTCAAGAGTATTCATCCAAAGTCTTAAATTATACTCATCTTTTATATGTTCCCTCCTCATTTTATATAGCAATCACATTAAATTTTTTTTTTTTTTTTAACATGAATAAGCCCTTTAGTGGTGATTTCTGAGATTTTGGTGCACCTATCACCCAAGCAGTGTACACTGTACTCAATGTGTAGCCTTTTATTTCTCACCCCTCTCCTACCCTTTCCCCTAAGTCCCCAAAGTCCATTGTATCATTCTTACGTCTTTGCATCCTCATAGCTTAGCTCCCACTTATGAGTGAGAACATACGAGGTCTGATTTTCAATTGCTGAGTTACTTCACTAGGAATAATGGTCTCCAGTTCCATCCAGGCTGCTGCCAATGCCATTATTTTGTTCCTTTTTATGCCTGAGTAGTATTCCATGGTAGGGGTGTGTGTGTGTGTGTGTGTGTGTGTGTGTGTGTGTGTATGAATGATACTACCTTATTCTGGCAAACATGGCCATAA
Organism: Chlorocebus sabaeus; assembly: GCF_047675955.1. NCBI lineage: Eukaryota > Metazoa > Chordata > Mammalia > Primates > Cercopithecidae > Chlorocebus > Chlorocebus sabaeus. The sequence goes on from NC_132933.1 coordinate 60,589,530, forward strand.
TGAAAAAATAATAAATTAACAGATGTTGGCATGGATGTGGTGAAAAGCGAACACTTTTACACTGTTGAAGGGAATGTAAATTAGTACAACCCTTTTGAGAAACAGTATGGAGATTTCTTAAAGAACTAAAAGTAGATCTACAATTTGATCCAGCATATATATATATATATATATCCAGCATATATATATATCCAGCATATATATATATATATCCAACATATATATACACACACACACACATACACGTGCGCGCACACACACACACAAATTTTCTTTATTAGCTCATTGTTCGGTGGGCATTTAGGCTGGTTCCATATTTTCACAATTGTGAATTGTGCTGCTATAAACGTGCATGTGCAAGTATCCTTTTCATATAATGACTTCTTATCCTCTGGATAGACACCCAGTAGTGGGATTGCTGGATCAAAGGTAAAAGTGTAAAAGGTAGTAAAATGTTTAGGTACGAGGAATGTCAAACAAGCCCAGTGTCACAATTGTGAGGCTTCTCTTTGTCTTTATGAAATGATTGTAATCAATATCTCTGTGTTAATTTATAAATTCATTGCATCACTTTTGTAAAAGAACAAAATGTGGATTATCATGATGTCAAACATAAAGCTTACAAGAGCCAGATAATTTAGTTTGCGTTTAGCTGTATGTCTTGTCATATGGCTTCAGGGAATTTAATAAATACCTTGGTTATCTCTGAGGGATAAAAAAGACAATTAATTTACATGTTTCACATCTTTACTTGAAATACCTCATACACTAAAATGTATCAAAGGATAAGATTACAAAGGAAATGTTATGTTTAATGTTTGGTGTCAGATAGTTACGTTAGACAAAATATACTGTTCCCATGGATGTTAAAAGGCAAATATTGCTGTCAGTTTCTTAAAGTGATATTCTTCTTTATTACTAACAATCTGATTTAAACTATTTATAAGGAGTCTACACATAAAACTTTGAAGACTAAGTGAAAAACAAAATAAAGGACAAATGTTCCCAATAAGTTTAATGAGACATGTGTGGGTAACAGATACTGTAACCATAGACTGATACGCATACATCTATTCATTTACATCAAGACTTCGCTGAAGCTTTAAAATATGCTAAAAAATGCAAGTTAAACATTGGTTCCTGGCTTATCATCTTTACAGTCAGACATTGCTAAACAGAGGGGTTAGCTTAATTAAAGGTTAAAGACAAACCAGATTTAGTTATGGGAATGGAGACTTCAAGGTGTATTTAACAATTACAAGATAATTTGAAAACTCTTAAAAAGAATTATCTCCTCTGTTTCTTAAGATATAAGTGGCTGAAAATACTAATAATGATAAAAGAACAGAATTATGCACACAGCTTTATTTTTTAATTTGCAGAAAAATATTTCACGGGTTAATGAAAACAAGCAGTACCTCTTTTATTTATATTTGAAATAAAAACAAAATGAAATTGATTTTGCCTAAAAGCTAAGTGTATATCCACTAAAAGTTCCATTTAGAAAAAAAAAAATAATGGAAAAATAAGAATGCTATTATTATATTAGCATAATTTTTAACATCTACAGTGTCTAAGGGGCACTGCTAAATTCTTTGCAATAGTTGCTATTGGTATTTATATTTTACAAATGAGTCAACAGACTTTAAAAGGTTAAATGATCGGAGCTGAGCAAGATGGCCAATTAGAAGCAGCCAGGTGGAACGGCTGCCACTGAGGGATCCTGACAGCTGCTGCACTCCTAACATATCTTCAGAGGAAAGGCACTGAGAGTAGACAAAGGGAAGACAAAAATGAGCTGAAGTGGGAGGAAGCTGGGAATATTGCAAGGGGCTGCTGTGCAGCAGGACTCACTCCTGGCCCCCAGTAACTCTTAGGGAACAGGTAAGTTGAACTGGTAAGGAGCAATTAGCTCTCACCATGGACTTCTAGAATCCCAGCAGTAGGAAACAACTTGACCACCACAGACGCTTACATTGGCAGAGACAGCTCCTTAGAGAAGTGGTAGGGGCAGTATTTTATCCAGTGAGGAGCGCAGAGGGTTTGGTGCGGGAGCATCTATAGCAGAGCATGGTCAGAGACTCTCACACCCCAGGCTTGACTTGCTTTAATAGGAGAATTTATCCCTAGTGGAACTGTCAGACCTGAACTTGGCAGGCCCATCAGAAGGGGATGGTGCAACCTGTGCACCCCTTGGTCTGCTGGCCTGTCCCGGAGGCCCAGCCTGACTCTACCTTCTTGCAGTGCAACCTCTGTTGCCCTGTGGACACGCATCATAGCTCCTGCGCTGGTGGACTGCACCACACTGGCAGAGAGCTCCAGCAGAGCAGAGCCCATGGCCATGCACTAGCCTACACCCTCCCTCCCCCAACTACATCTACCCTCAGGTCCACGGCCACTCCCCATATTGCCTTGCTGGTGAGTGTGTGTAACATGGCTTTTGCATTCCCTGTCCCCTCAGTGTGTGTGTGGGGGGTGTGTGTGTGTGTGTATGTGTGTGTGTGAACCCTGCCCTTCCACTGCTGCCAGCATGAGTTCACTCTGCCTCCTCTCTCCCCACTGTACCGTCATTGCAGTCAGAGCCTTGGTGGGAACAGAGCCCACCAGCCCCACTTTTACCAGGCACCTGCCCCTGTGCCAATGCTGTTGTCAGAGTGAAACTAGGAACAGAGAACAGCAGACCCTCCCACTCCCTGAGTGGGGACCTCTGCCTGCATGAGTGCACACAGAGGGTGCACAAAGACCTACACCTGACAGCATCTAGCCCTTGCGCTAAAACCACCACCAGCATGACCACATGCATAGTCGCCAGAGGGGATCCCCATCCTAGAGAGCCGTGCTGCCTCTGTCACTGCTGTGAATGTCTACAGGGAGACCAGTACCCCAATATCCACTGGCACCCTGCCACAGCAAACATGCATGTACCACACAGTGCTGCTGCCGTCACTGCTGCTGGCATATGCAAACAAGGACAGATCCCGCTGCCACTGACCTACCAAATGTTTTGACTGGCACCAGCCATCAAAGTTTAGTGATCAGTAGTCTGGGAGCATTTCGGCCTCCCTGGCACATTGGGTTCCTAACTTTGAGGAGCCAGAGAACAGTCAGGGCCCAATACCAGTCTCCCAGAGTTACAGTATGCAGTACAGAAGTTAGGAGTGGAGCCGTGCCTCCCTAAATTCTTCCAGAAATGAACCCAGTTGACTGAACCAAGCTTGTACCACAACCAAACCCTCAAGGTCATCTAATAGGACTAAAAAAAAAAAAAAAAAAGAAGAAGCTTACAAAACAGCAACTTCGAAGACTAAAGGAACATCAGCCCACAAAGACAAGAAAGAACAGTGCAAAAACTCTGACAACTCTAAAAGCCAGAGTGTCTGTCTTCTTTCCTCCAAATGACCACACCAGCTCTCTAGCAACAGTTCTTCACTGGGCTGAAATAGCTGACATGACAGAAACTGAATTCAGAATATGAATACAAACTAAGATCATTGAGATGCAGGAGTACATTGAAATCCAATTCAAGGAAGGTAAGAATCACAATAAAATGACATAACAACTAACAAACAAAATAAGTATTTATAGAAAACAATATACTGAGCTCATAGAGCTGAAAAACAAACTACAAAGGTTTCATAATGCAATCACAAATATTAATAGTAGAATTGACCAAACTATGGAATGAATCTCAGAGCATGAAGGTCAGCTTTCTAAAATAACACAGTTAGACAAGAATAGGGAAAAAAGAATTCAAAGGAATAAATAAAACCTCCAAAAAATATGGAATTATGAAAAGAGAACAAATCTATGAAGCATTGTTATCCCTGAAAAAGATGAGGAGAATGGAAGCAACTTTGAAAACATATTTCAGGATACCATCCATGGTCACTTCCCTGGCCTAGTTATACAGGCCAAGAATCAAATTCAGAAAATTCAGAGAACCTCAGTAAGATACTTTACAAGAAGATCATTCCGAACACAATCATCAGATTCTCCAAGGTCAAAATTTTTTTAAAAAAATTTAAAGGCAACTAGAGAAGAGTCAGGTCACCTAAAAAAAAGAACCCCATCATACTAACATCAGACCTCTCAGCAGAAACCTTACAAGCCAGAAAAGATTGGGGGCCTATATTCAATATTCTTAATGAAATTTCAACCCAGAGTTTCATATCTGGCCAAACTAAGCTTCCTAAGTGAAGGAGAAATGACATTATTTTCAGACAAGCAAATGCTGAGGGAATTCATTACCAACCAACCTACCTTACAAGAGCTTCTGATGGAAGCACTAAATATGGAAAGGAAAGGCAGTTACCAGCCACTACAAAAACATACTGAATTACACAGACCAGTGACACTATAAAGAACCACACAAACAAGCCTGCAAAATAACCAGCTAACATGATGATGATAGAATCAAATCCATACATATCAGTACTAACCTTGAATGTAAACAAGCTAAATGCCCTCAATTAAAAGGCACAGAGTGATAAGTTGTATAAAGAACCAAGACCCACTGTTACGTTGTCTTCGAGAGACACATCTCACATGCAGTGACACCAATGAGCTCAAAATAAAGGAATAGAAAAAATATACAAACAAATGGAAAATAAAAAAACAGGGATTTCAATCCTAATTTCAGACAAAACAAATTTTAAACCAACAAATATAGCAAAAAGACAAAGATGGGCATCACATAATGGTAAAGGGTTCAATTCAACAAGAAGACCTTACTCTCCTAAATATATATGCACCCAACACATTAGCACCCAGATTCATAAAAAAGTTTTTAGAGACCATCAAAGAGACTTAGACTCCCACAAAATAATAATGGGAGATTTCAACAACCACTGACATTATTAGACACAGAATTCACAAAGATATTTAGGAACTAAACTCAGCACTGGATCAAATGTACTTAATAGACATTTACAGAAATCTCTACCCAAATACCACAGAATGTACATTATTCTCAATGCCGCTCAGCATATACTCTAAAATTGACCACATAATCGGACACAAAACACTCCTCAGCAAATGCAAAAGAACTGAAATAATAAAAATCACTCCCTCAGATCATTGCACTATCAAATTAGGAAGCAAGACTAAGAAAATTGCTCAAAACCATACAATTAAATTTTTCATACATACAAATAATTTGTTCATGTCATGAATGACTTTTGGGTAAATAATGAAATTGAGGCAGACATCAAGAAGTTATTTGAAACTCATAAGAACACAGATACAATATACCAGAATCTCTGGGACACAACTAAGGTAGTGTTAAAATGGAAATTTATAGCACTAAATGCCCACATCTAAAAGTTAAAAAAAAAAAAATCTCAATTGAACCACCTACCATCACAACTAAAGAAAACTACAGAAGCGAGAGCAAACCAAGCCCAAAATGCTTTCACCCCATAATAGCATACCTGGTGAAAATATCCTGTAAACATGAAGGAGAAATAAAGACTTCCTCCAAAAAAATGAAAGCTGAAGGATTTTAACAATACCAGACCTGTCTTTCAAGAAATACTAAAGAGAGTACCTCAATTAAAAATAATAGACTATTAATGAGCAACAAGAATTCATACAAAGGTACAAAACTCACTGGAAATAGTAACACAAAAAATACAGAATATTATCACACTGTAACTGTGGTATGTAAACTATTCTTATCATAAGTAGAAATATTAAAACAGGAAACAATAAAAAATAATAACTACAACTTTTCAAGACCTAGACAGTACAACAATATATAAATAAAAACAATAAAAGATTAAAAAATAGGGGAATAAAATGTAGAGTATTTATGAGTTTCTTTACGTTTTTATGTTTGTTTATACAAACAGTGTTAAATTATTATTATTAGCTTAAAATAATCGGTTATAAGATAGTATTTGCAAGTTTCATGTACCCTCAAATCAAAAAACAGATAACTGATAGACAAAAAATTAAAAAAAAAAAACAAAACTAAATTGTATCACCAGAGAAAATCATCTTAACAAAAAGAAAGAAAAAAGGAAGGAAAGAAGGAAGAGAAGGCCATAAAATGAACAGAAAACAAATAACAATATGGTAAGAATAAGCCCTTATTTGTTCATAATAACATTTAATGTAAAAACAACTAAACTCTCCAATCAAAAGGCATAGAGTAGATTAATGGATTAAAAAAACTATATAATCTATTGCCTACAAGAAACATACTTCACATTTAAACACACTCATAGATTGCAAACAAACAGATGGTAAAAGATATTTCATGCCAATAAAAACTAAAAAAGATTGGTAGTAGCTAGACTTATATCAGACAAATTATATTTCAAGATAAAAACTATGAGACAAAGAAAGTCACTATATAATGATAAATGGGTCAATTCAGGAAAAGGATTCAACAATTGTAAATATATATGTACTCAACACTACAACACTTAGATATATACAGCAAATTTTATTGAGCTACAGATAGAGATAGGCCCCAATACAATAATAGGTGGAGACTTCAACACCACACTTTCAGCATTGGACCTTTCAGACAGAAAATCAACAACAACAACAACAACAACAACAGAAAAAAAAACAAAAGAAAATGAACTTAATCCTCCCTATAGAACAAAGAAACCTAATAGTTATAGAAAATTTCACCCTTCTGCTGCAGAATACACATTTTTCTCCTCAGCAAATAGATCATTCTCAAGGAAAGGCCACGTGTTAGTTCAAAAAACAGTTCTTAAAACATTCAAAAAAATCAAAAATTATCAAGCATCTTCTCTGACCACAATGGAATAAAACTCGAAATTAATTACAAGAGAGATTTTGGAAACTATACATTCACAGAGAAATTAAACAACATGCTGCTGAATGATCAGTGTGTTGATGCGGAAATTAAAAAGAAAATTGAAAAAATTCTTGAAACAAATTATAATGGACACACACCATAGTGAACCCTATGGGACATAGCAATAGCAGTACTTAGAGGGAAGTTTATAGCTATAAATGCCTACACTAAAAAATGAGAAAAACTTCAAGTAAACAGCCTAATGATGCATCTCAAACAACAGGCAAAGCAAGAGCAAACAAAATCCAACATTAGTAGAAGAAAAATCATAATAATAGAAGATAAATCAATGAAATCAAAACAAAGAAATCAATACAAAAGATCAATGAAGTAAAAAGTCATTTTGTTTAAACAAAATTGACAAGCCTTTAGCCAGACTAAGAGAAAAGAGAGAAGACCTGAATAAAACCAGAGATGTAAAAGGAGACATTACAACTGATACCACAGGAATTCAAAAGATGATTAGTGGCCATTATTAGCAACTATTTGCCAATAAATGGAAAAATCTATAAGAAATTGACAAATCCTAGACACATACAGCCTATCAAGTTTAAACTATTAAGAAATCCAAAACCTGAACAAATCCATAAAAATAATGAGCTCAAAGCCATAATAAAAATCTTCCAGCAGAGAGGAAGTCAAACTATCTCTGTTTGCAGATGACATGACCCTATATCTAAAAACAAAACAAAACAAAACATTTTGTCAGCCCCGAAGCTTCTGAAGCTGTTAAGCAACTTCACCAAAGTCTCAGGACACAAAATCAATGTGCAAAAATTGCTGGCATTCCTATACATCAACAACAGTCAAGCTGAGAGCCACAAACAAATGCCTACTCACACTTGCCACAAAAAGAATACAATACCTTGGAATACAGCTAACCAGGGAGGTGAAAAGTCTCTACAAGGAGAACTACAAGCCACTGCTCAAAGAAATCAGAGATGACACAAACAAATGGAAAAACATTTTATGCTCATAGATAGAAATAATCAATATCATTAAAATGGTCATCCTGCCCAAAACAATTTATACATTCAATGCTATTCCTACTAAATTATCAATGATATTCTTTACAGAAATAAAATTTTAAGAAATTATTTTAAAATTTATATGGTACCAAAAAATAGCCCTTATAGCCAAGGTAATCATAAACAAAATGAACAAAGCCGGAGGCATCATGCTACCTGACTTCAAACTATACTATACCACAGGATTATAGTAACCAGAATGGCATGGCACTGATACAGGAACAGACACATAGACAAATGGAATAGAATAGAGAACCCAGAAATAAGACCACACACCTACAACTCACTCTGAGGAAAGGATTTTCTATTCAATTTCTATTCAATAAATGGTGTTGACATAACTGGCATATGCAGAAGATTTAAGCTGGGCCCCTTCCTTACACTATATACAAAAATAAACTCAAGATGGATTAAAGACTTAAACATAAAACCCAAAACTATAAAATTCCTGGAAGACAACCTAGGTAATACCATTCAGGACACAGGCACTGGCAAAAGTTTCATAACAAAAATTCCAAAAGCAATTGCAACAGAAGCAAAAACTGACAAATGAGATCTAATTAAATGAAACAGCTTCTGCAAAGCAAAATCAACTATCAACAGAGTAAACAAAGAACCCATGGAATAACATAAATTTTTTGCAAACTATGTGTCTGACAGAGGTATAATATCCAGCATCTATAATGAACTTAAAAAAAGTGTACAAAGAAAAAAACAACTCTGATAAAAAGTTGGCAAAATACATGAACGGACACTTCTCAAAAAGAAGACATACATGTGGTCAACAATCATATAAAAATATCTCAGCAACATTGATTGTTAGAGAAATGCAAATCAAATCCACAATGAGATACTATCTCACACCAGTCAGAATGGCTATAGTTAAAAAGTCAAATCGTAAGAAATGCTGGTGAGGTTGTAGAGAAACAGGAAAAGTTATCCTCTGGTGGTCAGAGTATAAATTATTTCAGCCACTGTGGAAGACAGTGTGGCAATTACTCAAAGACCTAAAGACAGAAATACCATTTGACCCAGCAATCCCATTACTGGGAATATATCCAAAGGAATATAAATCATTCTATTATAAAGACACAGGCATGCATATGTTCACTGCAGCACTACTCACAGTAGCAAAGATATGGTATCAACCTAAATGTCAATCAATTATAGACTGGTTAAAGAATATGTGCTACATATACACCATGGAATACTATGCAGCCATAACAAAGAACAGGATTATGTCTTTTGCAGGAATATGAATCAAGCAGAAGGCCATTATTTTTACTGAAATAACACAGGGCCAGAAAACCAAATACCACATGTTCTCACTTATTAGTGAGAGCTAAATTATGAGAACACAAGGACACACAGAAGAGAACACCACACACTGGGGTCTCTTGAAGGATGGAGGGTGGGAGGAGAGAGGATCAGGAGAAACAACTAATGGGTGCTAGGCTTAAAACCTGGGTGATGAAACAAACCGTGCAACAAACCCCTGTGACACAAGTTTACCTATTAACAAACCTACACTTGTACCCCTGAACTTAAAAGTTAAAAAAAAAAAAAAAAAAAAGGAAAAACAATCTTCTAGCAGAAAAAAAACTCAGGACCAGAGGGCTTCACTGCTGACTTCTAACACATATTTAAGAAAGAACTAATACCAATTCTATTCAAACTATTCTAGAAAATAGAGAAGGAGGGAACACTACAAAACTTATTCTATGAGGCTAATATTACCCTGATACCAAAACCAACAACACATCAGAAAAAGAAAACAGGCCAATATCACTGATGAATATTGATGCAAAAATCTTCAACAAAATACTAGCAAACTGAATTCAACAACACATTAAAAACGTCATTCATCATGACTAAGTGGGATCTAACCTAGAGATGCAAGGATGTCTCAATGTATGCAAATCTATATATGGGATTCATCATATCAATAGAATAAAAGACAAAAATCATATGATGATGATGATGATGATTATTATTATTATTATTTTTGAGACGGAGTCTCCCTCTGTCCCCCAGGCTAGAGTGCAGTGGCCGGATCTCAGCTCACTGCAAGCTCTGCCTCCCGGGTTTATGCCATTCTCCTGTCTCAGCCTCCCGAGTAGCTGGGGCTACAGGCGCCCACCACCTCACCCGGCTAGCTTTTCATATTTTTTAGTAGAGACGGGGTTTCACCGTGTTAGCCAGGATGGTCTCGATCTCCTGACCTCGTGATCCGTGCGTCTTGGTCTCCCAGAGTGCTAGGATTACAGGCGTGAGCCACCGTGCCTGGCCCATATGATTATTTCAATTGATGCTGAAAAATTACTTGATAAATTCAACATTCCTTCATTTAAAAAAAATTCTCAAAGAATTGGGTATAGGATGAACATACCTCAGTATAATAAAGGCCATATACAGCAAACCCACAGCTAGTTTCATACTGAATGGGGAAAAAACAAAAAGTGTTTTCTCTAAGATCTGGAACATGATAAGGATGACCACTGTCACCAATGTCATTCAACATAGTACTGGAAGTCCTAACTAGAGCAATCAGACAAGAAAAAGAAATAAAGGACATCCAAGTTGAAATAGAAGAAGTAAAACTATTCTTGTTTGTTAATGATATGATATTAAATTTAGAAAAACCTGAAGACTCCTCAAGAAATTGATTAGAACTGATAAACAAATTTAGTAATTTTGAATGTTGATTTCGTATCCAAAATCAACATACAAAAATCAGTAACATGTTTATGTGCCAACATTAAGGAATCAAGAAATTTATCCCATTTACAATAGCTACAAATAAAATAAGATAAATTAATCAAGGAATTGAAAATCTTTACAATGAACACTATAAAACTTTGATGAAAGAAATTGAAGACACAAAAAATGAAAAGATATTACATGTATGTGGAAAAATAAATATTGTTAAGATACTCGTACTCCCAAAGTAATCTACAGATTCAATGCAAACCCATGTAAAATAATCATGACACTCTTCACATTAATTGAAAAAAAAAATCCTACAACTTATATGGAGCCATAAAATACCCAGAATAGCCAAAGTTATCCTAAGCAAAAAACAAAAAACACACACAAAAAAACAAAAAAAACTACATTGGAGAAATCACATCACCTGATGTCAAATTATACTACAGAGCTATGCTAACCAAAATAGTATGGTACTAGCATAAAAATAGACATATAGACCAATGGAACAGAATAGAAAACCCATAAATAAATTCATACATCTACAGTAAACTCATTTTCAACAAATGTTCCAAGAAAATACATTAGGGAAAGGACAGTTTCTTCAATCATTGCTACCTGGAAAACTGGATATCCATATGCAGAAGAATGAAACTAGACCCCTATCTTTTGCCATACACAAAAAATCAAATCAATGCATATTAAAGACTTAATTAACTCTAAGACTTCAAACTATGAAATTACTAGAAGAACACTTTGGGGAAACTCCTCAGGAAATATGAATGTGCAAAAACTCTTTGAACATTACCCAACAGGCACAGGCAACCAAAGCAAAAATGGACAAATGAGATCACATTTCATTATTTAGATGATAGCCAAAAATGTATCATGGACATTAGAACTGATTATAGAAGAAAAGAAGGACTACCCCAACACAATGTAAAAAGTCAAAAGCAACATTCTACCACATTTAAAATACCAAAAATTGATAAAGTATGTTGTTAATATTGCTCATATGTCAAAATTAAAGATTAAAGGTAAGTTTCTTCTTTATATAAAAATTTAGGTTTATGACTGATTTCAGGAAATTTTTTTCTTTAAGTGCTCTTTCTATTTCGTCAAAACATCAGTGTATTATACATTGCAGTTTAAGATAGAAGTGTATGAGTGAAATAAATTACTGTTATAAAGAGCAGTGGAACAATAGGACAGAAACATCACCAAATATAAAGTGGACAATGAAGAAATGTGTGCATATACACAATGAGTGCAAATATATTTGGAACATTCAGTATATCCTGCAGCGTTGTAAAATTTTATCAGCACAACATATATATAATATATATTTTAACTGATTGCTTAAACTCCACGTTTTTAGAAATATTTTGTCTGACAGCTTTAACTTATCATAGGTTTACATGTAATACATGTGTTATAATTTGGAAAAGAAAATGCATATTACATATTATTTACAAGTTCATAAACAATGGAAACTTAATTTTGTTAGTATATGTTTAGAAAACATATACAGTTTATAGATCAATTTGGAATTGAATCCAGAAAAGTATAATTATATCTTTAATGGCTGCTCAAACAAAACACTGAAAATGCTTATACTATCACAGGAGAAAAATGAATAATTAAATTCATAGGTAATTTGAAAGTAACTAAGTCAAATAAATAACTATAGGGTCACATTTATTTTACTATCTAAATATTGATGACACACAATTTAGAAAAAGCATTCAGATATATAATATATCCAACTGACTGAATGCCCTTCCTAGATTTCAGATATTTTAAATGTATTAAAAATGTGTTTCAAGCAAACAGTTGATATTTTATGAGAAGCAAAAAGGTAAACAGTTCTTAAACACAAATCAGCAATTCATTTTAAAATGAAACATGCAACATGGTGATGGTTTGTGTGGATTTCTACTGTACCTTTCTTTAGTCCAGGAATGAAAGCTAAAAAGAAATTTTAATAAAGTTAAACACAATAAATATTTTCTCTTATTTCTACAACATTATATTAGCATACCTAAATAAATATAATTTGTAAGGTATTGCAATATATTTACTACTTCACTTTGCAAAGAATGTGATAATTGAGATAGATAAAGACTGGTGCTCCTTGATATTTGTATTTTGTAATACAACTTTATAGAATTGGACCAAACCTATGCAATATGTTGGCTTCCTTGGAAGTAATGATTGGTCCTTTCTACAAAGGAAATGTGTTGTTGAGCTTAACATTTTGCGGTAACTCAGTAGATTTTCTAGCTTCGTCGCTTGTGATGGCTAAGTACAGTCCTCTACTGACATACCAGTTTCTTTCATGCAACCTCCTACTATAAGTGTAGAGCAAGCAAAGACTTCGTTTTTGACTTAACAGGTTGCTCTGTTTCCAAATTCTGATATATAAAATCGTAATAGGAAAAACCCCAAATCAGCAGGCACTAACATGAGAATGGCCCAATAGAATTATTCTTATCATGGTTTAAGAAACTTTTTCTATAATACCATTGTCTTCACCTAAAATTTTATATTATTTCTCACAATTAGAACATAAGGGATAGAGATTATTGTCATTATTTTCTAGATAAATTCAAGCCTTGAATTATTGACTTTCATCAAAACACTGTGAAATCATGCTTGACCTGGAACAAGTAGCAAAGTCTTTTTTAAACAAAATAATTGTATGTTTATAAATACCCAAATATATATTGATCTGGGTAGATGACTCTCAAGTTTATTCATTACAAAATTTTAAAGCCCATGTTAATAAATAATTTCCCAATCACATCTGCATTTTAGGAATTATTTAATAATATGCATTATGGATGAAAGCGTAAAGATAAACATTTCGAACTTGTTAAAAATCTATTTTGAATAAAATTAGAATATTATAAAATCAAAGACATGAAATTCTTAGATGGATGTAATAAAGCAGAATAGAAAAATAGAGGTGAAAGTAATGCTTCAATGTACTAATAAGGATCAATAAAAGAGCATTGTACAATATTTGTAAGTGTCATTGACAAACAGCACATTTATTTCTCATTGCAAGGTGTTTCATCTGTATGCAATGTAATTTAATGGTAATACAAGGTGAAGTATAAAATTTTTTTAAAATAGTGCTTTCATAAGACACTTTCGGGAGGATTGATTTTCTAAATAGAATTTTGCAACTCCCCACCCTTTAAATGAGGATTCTGCTTCAATGATGAGAAACACACACACACACACACACACACACACACACAGAATCACTCTAATGTTTTATTAATTAGAATTAATAATCAACTCGTAATATTTAAGTGTAGAGTTTTCAAATATACTGAAGTAAAAAGAGAAAGATTGCTTTAAACAGAAAAGTAATAATGTACATGCTTTTCATTTTTAAAAACTGCAATTTCAGTGTTGTCTAGAGCTTAGTGATAAAAATCCTTTCTAATTTGGTAACTAAAAAGGTCAAAAAAATAAGTAATGTAATGAGTCTGGACTTATTTCTAATAGTATGGAAGGTACAAATAAAAGAAGCAAAACAAGGGACAAGACAGCAATAAAAAAGAAAATAAACACATTTTAACAACCTATTCAAGACTTTTAGCTCCCAAATTGAAAAGTGAAAATTGGTTTATAAACTACCAAAGTCAAATATTGATTACTTTTCCTTAAATTCAGGATAAGCATATTCAGCATAAAACTTTTAAGACTGAATGTGAAGAATTTCTCAAATTCATCACATGAGAAATGGTCCAGAAAAGGAACCATTTTCTCACTGTAAGGCAGTATATACATATGTGTATATATATACACACACATACACATATATATACACACATACATACATATATATACACATATAGATGCATACGTATATACGTATACATACGTATATACATATACATACATATACATACATACATATATACACATGTATATACACACATATGTGTATATATACACACACATACACACATATATATTATATGATAACAACCACTAAGAAATACATTATAATTATTAATTATCATTATAATTATTAAGACTTTTTTGCCTAAGCTAAAGGCCCATCTTGAAATGTATCTCTAAATCTCAGAGTAATTTTTAATTAAGGTTTAAAAGTTTATCATTGACATTTTTAAAGCATCAACATTGCCCAAGATGTTTGTAGTAAACAGATCAGCATAGTCCTTGTCATCTAAAATACTATAGTCTATGTGAATCATTATGACTCAAACTAATTTTTAAAATAATTAATCCAACCAAATTTTATATTATGAATGACTAGGTATATAATATGACTAATGTGTAACTTAAAACATAATTTGTATAATATGGGAGATGAATATATCTCACAAGTTAAATTTGTTTTTAACCAGAAGATTGTTTTTAGGCTATTAAATATTCTATGATTAAATTTATTTGTTAATAAATTTAAAAATAATACTTGAGGCATCATTATTTTTACCTACACAAATTCAATACTAATAAAAAATTATGTTTGCATAAATTCTTACTTTGAGAATAATTGAGTTTTTTAACATTGTTTTCTGAATTAATGACTAGCAAATATTTTAATTAGTAAATTAAAACAATAGAAATAACTACGCTTCTTTTACTACAAAATTAAGAAAACATACATTTTAAAGAAAAAAAATCTCCTGTTTGAGTTTCATAAATAATACTACAATTTATCATGAGAACAATACCAAAACATGCTATGTTATCACATACACGCATATTTTAATATCTCCTTTATAATCCTAAAACAAATTTTAAGTACTAAATATGAACTAGAAATATCTGGCTAAATGTAAATGAGAATTCCAAATAACTAGATGATGTTTGAAGAGCTTAAAGGTCAATAGAACTCACCATAAAATTCACAGTGTTGACATAACGTTTGTTGATCAAGCACCATGCGTCAATCTATAATTGCCATTTACTTCAATAAAGAAGTAACAGTTGCACTTTTATTATGCATAAATTTTAAAGTCATGTAATAAAGCTCCTTTAATGAAGCCATTTTAAAATAAAAGTATCTTTTCTTGGAATAAATAAGAAGTGAAAACATTTTCAAAGACATTTGTTCAGAAATAATCAGATATCTTTACTACTAGAGTCAACGGAAATATAATATTGTATGTAAGTATTTATGACTATGCATATGCATATGTCTCCTCCTTAATTCAGTGAATTACAATGTTTGTTATGCTTCCTAATACAAATAAAATCTGATCAGTCAAGATTCAATTCATTTGAAAACTAACGTGTATCCTGTTCTTATGGGCTTTTTTTTTTTCTTCTAGAGATGGGTTCTCACTCTGTAGCCCAGGCAGAAATACAGTGGAAAGATCATAGTTCAGTATAACCCCAAATTCCTGGGCTCTAGCAATCATCCCACCTCAGCTAGGACTATAGGCCTATGCCACCTATAGCATGGACTAGCATATGCCACCATGATACAGGCTAACTTTTGAGAACAAGTTTCTCATTTGCTTATGCAAAAACACACAGTAGTTTATACTGAAGGTCACAGGATATGGCAGAATCAGTATAAAAAAATAAAATCAATGTACAGAAGACTGTGGTGTCAAATTAATAAACCAATACCTCTTTGAATAATGCTAATTTTTAAAAATGTTACAAAATATGCCAAAAAGATTCAATTCTTCGTGATGTATAATTCAAATCACCCCAGCAAATCTCATATTGAGTGCAAAACTAATATACTGTAGCAGTGTTGTATTTGTGTAGATTGCATAGAGTCTGAACTACAAAAATAGTGAAGCTTGCATCAAATTTTCTATTCAAATTGTGTGAAAGGCTAAGACTACTGTATTAGTTTGTTCTGATGCTGCTATAAAGAACTGCCCAAGACTGGGTAATTTATAAAGGAAAGAGGTTTAATTGACTCAGAGTTCCACAGGGCTGGAGAGGCCTCATGAAATTTAGCATCATGGTGGAAGGAATAGCAAACACATCCTTATTCACATGGCAGCAGGAAGGAGAAGTGTCAAGCAAAGGGGGAAAAACCCCTTATAAAACCATCAGATCTCTTGATAACTCACTTGTTATCATGAGAACAGTATGGGGGTAACTGTCCCCATGATTCAATTACCTCATACCAGGTCCCTCCTGTGACGTGGGGATTATGGGGACTATAATTCAAGATCAGATTTGGGTGGGGACACAGCCAAACCATATGAGCTACAAACAGAAAAGCTGCGACGTGATTAACATAATGAGCATCTTATTTGCAGTGAAATAAATGTTGCAAATATAAAATTCATTATGTATCCCTATACATTAAAGTTTCCATCCATATTCCTCTGTGCCTTGAGTTTCAATAAAAAAATAGGTTGCTACTGGATCAAAGAAATATTAATTTGAAAATTGACAACAGCTAAAGTCATAATGTTGGCTTTATTATAGAGGTAACTAACGCCTTAGGAATGAAAACATTTTCACCAAATATGCAATTACCATTTTCTACATTAACAGAATTTTGGTTGACTGAAATCATGCAGTGCCATAATACCAGATGGCTTATTTTCTTTCATAGCCTAGAGTTGTACGTTTTCTTCCATTTCTGAAATTAACTAATTTTTCCTATTCTTCACAAAATCTTCCTAGTCCACAAGCTGTTGGCTCTATTTTCTGCCCTTTTATTCAAGACAAATCTTTGCAAACACTGTAATGGATACCACTTTCAAGTCTCATTTTTTATGTTGACAGTGTTTATGCACTTCAAAGAGCACAGAGTTACAACTTAAATTTTATCTAGAATAAAATGATTACACAAATCAAGGACCAGAGCCCTTAGACAGTCATCCGATTCAGCATCCTCAATACACACATGAAGAAATGACATCAAGAGAAATGAAATGACTTAGATCTAAGACTAACATAACTAGAGACATAAGTAGAATAAAAATTCATGTTTTCATTACCAAGGAACTCACATACTATTAAATGCCACCATTTGCTGATCCTTTCCAAGATATGAAAACGATATGTATATTCAAAACTATTTGCTCAAGGAAAACTTTCATTGCAGAGAGTATCAAAAGATCAGTACTTTCAGAATACACATTTGGAAAATTCCAATTTAGATGAATAATAAATACAATTTACCCCCTCATGTGCACATCAACTGTCAAGGGCAGAATAAGAGAAAATCATATTTTAAGAAATAAAATTCTTGCTTTGACAGATCCAACAAAATGATAATGCCTATTGAAAAATACTAATTGGCAATGTAACTTTGTCCTGAAGAGAAATAAAATATAATTCTTCCTTTTTGCTAAAAATATAAGGCAAAAATTTCCACCTCAAAATCTAGCCTTAATATTTTAAATTGTTCATGGCCATATAAAACGAATCTAGCCAATCATAATAATTCCTTTTGGCAGCTACAATTAAAAGAATAATTCTGAGATATACAGAACTGGACACCTTAGAGAAAAATTTATATATGATCACATTATTTTTTCATTTGGTTTTCTCCAGGCCATCTGACTTCACTAATTACATTGTCAAACTATCCTAACAACACAAATGTCAATTTAAAATCCTTCTTGGTTAGTTTGGATATTTAAGAGAAAAAAATCTTTTTTTAAATAATCTTTTTAAATATTTTGCTGACTCTCAGAAAGAACTCCAGAAATATGAATTATGAAGGACTAAACTTTTCACAAAAATAAATGTGGGAATAAAAATTGTTTCATGGTCCATTAAAAGTTCCTACTAAGGCACTGGTTACACTGCTTTGGGAGGTACATGAAGCAGTTATGATAATATACAAAATTTTAATGACCGTGAGAAATTCCCAAAGCAAACTTTTGAGGGCTGGATCCATTATTTTCTTCAGTTTGGGAAAGAAAATACTAAGAAATTAGTATTTCCAAAATATGCCTTCAAGCTATCCGAAATGTTTGAAACAAATGTAGCTCTCAAACATTTCATGTCTTTTAGTAGTCAATCTGCTCTTGAGAAGATTAATTCTAAATTAAGGCCATTTTTAAATGGGACTTGGTAGTGTATCTGGTCTTTAGGTCCACAGTGAAATTGATTTTTAAAGCATGTTCCTTTGCATGATTTTAATGCAGGCAAAATACATGCCTCCAAGGTA
This sequence comes from Chlorocebus sabaeus, assembly GCF_047675955.1. NCBI lineage: Eukaryota > Metazoa > Chordata > Mammalia > Primates > Cercopithecidae > Chlorocebus > Chlorocebus sabaeus. The sequence continues at coordinate 60,608,242 of NC_132933.1, forward strand.
ATAGGGTACAATCTGTACATTGCTAAAAGACTTAAGTTTTAAAATTTCTTCCTTGTGAAATTGAAAATAAGTTTCTTCTAAGCAATTTACCCAATTGCGAAGCTTTGACTGGTTTGTCAACAAAACTTTTTGGGTTGTACACATAGAAATAAAACAGAGATAAACCTCAGTCATATCTAGAGAGAGATAATTGAAGTTTATTTTTAGAATAAACAATTTTCAAAACTTTTTCTTCACATTTTCACCAACCTGGTGCTCTATTACAAACTAATTTAAAAATTTGCTGTAGTACAAAGAAAACAGTAGGTAATTAAAGTCTCTGTATTGCATAAGTAAATGGAGATGATATCAGGAAATAATTTTCAAACACTTGAAGGTAGGCCATTTGTATATATTATTTTGATAAATGTCTATTCCAATCTCTTGTCTATTTATTAATCAGATTTTTTTTTCCTATTGAGTTGTTTGAGCTCCTCATATATTCTGGTTATTAATTCCTTGCCAAATGAGTAGTTTGCAAATATTTCTCCCCCATCTGTGGGTTGTCTCATCACTTTGTTGATTGTTTCCTTTGCTGTGCAGTAACTTTTTAACTTGCTATGATCCCATTTGTCCATTTTTTGGTTTGATTGCTTGTGCCTCTGGGGCATTGGTCAATACGTCTTTGCCCAGGATAGTTTCTCCAATGTTTTATTGTAGTAGTTTCATAGTTAGAGGTCTTAGACTTAAGTCTTTAATCCATTTGGATTTGATTTTTGTATATAGCAAGAGATATGGGTCAAGTTTAATTCTTCTCCATATGGCTATCCAGTTTTCCCAGAACCATTTAATGAAGAGACTATCTTTTCCTCAGTTTATGTTCCTGGCACCTTTGTCAAAAATGAGTTCACTGTAAGTGTGTGAATTTGTTTGTGGGTTCTCTATTCTGTTCCCCTGGTATATGTGTCTATTTATATGCCAGTATCATGCTGTTTTGGTTACTATGGCTCTGCAGTATAATTTGAAGTCAGGTAATAGGATTCCCCCAGTGTAGTTATTTTTGCTTAGCATAGCTTTGGTTATTCTGGGTCTTTTGTAGTTCCATATAAATTTTAGGATTATTTTTTCTATTTCTCTGAAGAATGTCATTGGTGTTTTGATAGGAATTGTAGATGGCTTTGGGTAGTATGGACTTTGTAACAATATAGATTTTTCCAATCTATGAATATGAAATGTCTTTCATTTTTTTGTATCTGCTTCAATTTATTTCATCAATGTTTTATAGTTTTCATTGTAGAAATCTTTCAAGTTTTTGGTTATTTATTCCTGAATACTTTATTTTATTTTTAGCTATTGTAAATGGTGTTTCTTTTTTGGTTTGTTTTGCAAAGTATCTGCTGTTGGCATACAGAAATGCTACTAATGTTTTTTTATGTATGTTGGAATTGTATCCTGCAACTTTACTAATTCCAATTTGTTTATCAGTCCCAATAGTTTTTTGGTGAGGACTTTAAGGTTTTTCTAAATATAAGATTACAAAGATTACATTGTCTACAAACAAGAATAATTTGATTTATTTATTTTTTCAATTTGAATGCCCTTTCTTTCTTTCTTTTGTCTAAGTGGAGAACTATGTTGAATAAAAGTGGTAAAAGTGCACATGCTTTTATTGTTCTTGATCTTAGAGGAAAGATTTTCAGACTTTCCTTGTTTGGTATGATACTAGCTGTGGGCTTAACACATATGATTTTATTATGTTGATATATGTTCATTCTATACTTAGTTTTTTGAGAGATGCCAATCAAAACTACAATGAGAAATCATTTCACCCCAGTTAAAATGGCTTTTATCCAAAAGACAGGCAATCACAAATTCTGGCAGGTTAGGGATAAAAGGGAACGCTCGTACATTTTTGATGAAAATGTAAATTAGTATAACCACTATGGAGAACAGTATGGAGGTTCCTCAAAAAACTAAAATTAGATCCACCATATGATCCAGCAATTCCACTGCTGGGTTTAAATCCAAATGAAAGAAAATCAGTATATTAAAGAGATATCTGCACTCCCATGTTTATTTTGCAACACTATTCACAATAGCCAAGAAATGAAAGCAATCTAAGTGTCCAACAATGGATGAATGGATAAAGAAAATGTGCCCCATATTCACAATGGGTTATTCATCAACCATAAAGAGAATGAAATTCTGTCATTTGCAACAACATGTATGGAGCTGAAGGATATTATGTTAAGTGAAATAAGTCAGAAACAGAAAGACAAATGTTACATGTTTTCAATCATATGTGGCAGCTAAAAAAAAATTCAACTCCATGGAGGTTGAGAGTGAAATGATGATTGCCAAAGGCTGGAAAGCATAGAGGAGACAGAAGGATAAAGTGAAGATAGTTAATGTGTACAAACATAAAGTTAGATAGAATGCATAAGATCTAGTATTTGGTAGCATAATAGGGTGACTCCAGTTAACAGTAATTTGTTGTATATTTTTAAATAAGTAAAGGTGTGGAATTGGAATGTTCCTAAAACAATGAAATGATAAAGGCTTGAGATGATAGGTTCTCTAATTACCCTGATTTGATCATTATATGTTATATGTCTGTATCAAAACATTAAAACATTACACATACCTCCTAAAATATGTAACTATTATATATCCATAATAATTAAATTTAAAAATAACAAATAAAAATAAAGCACTTGAAAGTCTTATTTTATTAGTGAATATCAATTTTGTGAGTTCCATAGCATATTTTCTCTTTCTGTATGTTTGTATCCCTTGCTAAACATATTAAGCTCTGCACACAACTTAGGACATAGTTTGGAAACAGGTATTTCATTTAAGAAGTATTCATATTTATCATACATTATATGCATGTCTATAATTATATTAATACTATATTATATACATTTTCTATTACATATAGCATATGTAACAGAAAACTGGAATAAGAAATAGATCATATAATTACCATTTCAAAAATATCTACTTCAACTTTATTTTAGGCAGATGTTTACATGTTTTTGGATAGGAAAGTATGTTTTTTAAAATCCATAAAGAAAAATTTGAACTTATCTCAATAATGTTTACTGTCATAAATATTGCACTGTTCCCCCAAAGTAACGTTCCATTACTTTCATTTTAAAATTTGCTACAAAATGAGAAAGATAGTGATGTTTATTCATTGGCAGTATTTTTTCTCGTGATACATCAGTTTAGAGAGATGCATCTGGATGGACAACTTATAAAACTCCAAATAAATGGATTACTTTTTTATATAGATCTTAATATTTACATATCAAATATTTAAGGAGATGAAATAGTTGAAATGAAAGTCTGATTTTGGAAGTGCAAGCTGACTTGATAATCCTCTTTATAAATATGTTTTCATAATCTCATATGCGATGTTAGCACCTACTGAAGTTGTGATTTCTTGTAATCACAGTGAATTACTGACAGCTTAACAGTAGTACCATGCTGGCATTTTCAAAGAATTGGAGACTGATATATTTTTTATATTTATATTTTTTTCTCTAATATATATTTTATTGGGACTTTGTAACTGTATGAACACAAGCTTTGGCAGAAATTGTCATTCTTGGAACTAACTGGTTATTTATATGTTGTATTGTAACACATGGGGAAAGGAGGGATCCTTGAAATGATAGGCCACATGTAAAAATATAGTCTCTGAATAATGTTATTGTTTTAACTATTAGAGAAATCATATCAAAGAAAAAATGAAAAATAAATGTGTTAGAAAACTTATTTTCCCTTATAACAATTAAAGGAATGGAATAAAATGCAAATCTATGTTTGTTTGATATTGAAAGATATATGATTATTATTTTAGTTTAAATCTAAATTATTTTAAAATTTACTGTTTAATGGCAATGATCATGCATAATTGTTATCCACAGAATTACTTAGTTTTACATTTTCAAATATCAATGGATAAATCAGACATATGGGAATTTGGCTACAGATTTTAGGAACAAACAAGTAGAGACATTTTCCATGTGGTGAAACATATTGGATATCTACTGTGGAGAACCAATCTTCTTAGATGATATGTTGATAAATATTTTATGTCAGCAAAGAACAAAGCATAAAAAGCAGTGCCACAAACATGAAGAGGAAGCAAAAATAGAAGCAAGCTATTTCAAACAGAATTAAATAAAAGCTTATATGCGCAGGAAGAGGAGGGGGAGTATGAGGAACTTATTTTATCAGTCTGACAGATTAACTCACTGCAAAAGACATGTTAAAAGGTTTTTTGAATAAACCAAATGCCGTCTGCCTTAAAAATCATCTGCACTTCATGATTAGAAGATACAGATTTAAGGTAATGGCTCTTTGGATACTCAAAATATAAATATTATATTTTTGTATTTATAAAAGGAGAGTATACCACCAAGAGATAAAACGTTGCCTAAGTTTTAGTTCTTGTATAACAAGGAAGGAGATATAAATCTTTAATACACTATAAATTTGATTCTGCATTTGTCTCAGTTTCTATTAATCTCTCCCTTTACTTTGTTTCATAAACATAAAATGATGTTTCTGCTACACAGTTTGGAGAATTCACACAGAAATCAGTTCAAATATGCATATTAATATTGCTACGAATTTGACTGAAATTTAGTCTATGAGAGTATAACCACGATTAGCTAAGATATTTATTTAAACTATAAGCCAGTCCTATCCATTCCTCGAATGCACATTGTGCTCAGATGAAATATCATGTACCATGATGAAACAGATATATCCCTGATCCCTAAGTAGCAATATTTTCCTATTCTCTTTCAATTTTTATACTCTGTTGTACAAAGAATTACCAGTGCTCACTTATTTTGCATGGATATAACTCACTGAAAAACTTTCCAAAATGATTTTACTTTTAAAAAGTAAAATAAACTTCAAGTCAACATGTACGTTTGCTTTTGGAAATTAAAGGGTATTTTTTATAATTTGCCAAAATTCCCGAAATACAGTGTGAGTTTCCTAAAATACAACAATCAATTCTTCTGATTTTTCCCCTATAATTTGAAATCTTATACCAGAATTTCAAGTGTCAAGAGAGAGAGAAATATACTCATATCTTGAATAACAAATACATTTGGTTTAAATAAGATTTTGAAATTATGTTTTTTTCCTACTAGAAGAGATTTTTTTAAGAATACAAATTATCCCCATAGGTTGACTAAGTTAAATAAGAAATTGTCATGTGATTTTGATTTAGATATGGATGAACTTGCTAATTTATTTTTATTTTCTTTAAACTGTTGTTATTTCCTATAAATAATTAATGGAACAACTTGAAAAAGAGGTCATGTGTGGTGGCTCATGTCTATAATCCCAAGGCTTTGGATGGCTAAGGCAGGAGTATGGCTTGAGGCACGGAGCTCCAGGCTAAAGTGAGCCATGATCACACCACTGCACTTCAGCCTGGGAGACAGAGTGAGACCCTGTCTCTAAAAATAAATAAATAAACCAAAGTTAGTGCATCATTACATTCTTTAAACATTAAACTATATACCAGTATTACTGAATTCTGAGGACCTATCTCAATACCCCTTCTTTTTGAAAAACGGATATCATCAGGAATGGGCACATAATATTCCCAGCTATCACTTGGCCTTTTAGCTAAAATAATTTAAATGAGATACATTGGGAAGAAGACATGATTAGCAATGAATTATATAATCTAAAGCAAAGATTTAGGAGTCATAAAGGCATCACAGAATGTAGCACTAATGCTAATAAAAACATGATGCCACCAAACACACAAGTGTTAACACGAATGCAAAACTTCCTGACAACAAAAGTCACTAAGAACAATTCCTTTACATAGGTGGAACTATTTTCTGGCAATATATAATCAAAACCCAGTCATATTCTAGGGAAAAAGATACATGCAGAAGCATATAATGCATTAACACATTTCCTCACAATATTTTTCTCAAAATTTTTGTGCAAGATTAATGTATATTTAGTTTACATAGAGTTTACATAAAGGATAAGCTAAAATTGTGTCGGGTACGATGCCACCTTAATAAATACTTGCTGAATGAATGAAAACATGTTGAATGTTTAAGGGTCAATATGTCACAATTACCCTGTGATACTCATTCCAGCTCAGTGAGAAGGAACAAAACCAAATCTAAGAATGAAAGAAAAATTAGTATTTCGTTCATGCTCATATCTAATCCATTTCCCATCCTTTTAAGACAAATTTCCTAAAAAGTCTTTTTCTCAGACTTCTTTATAACCCACTTCTTTCATAATGAACATTCTTCTGCATCATCTACTTAATTTTCCAAGCCATGAATTCTTCACCAATAAGAATTTCTGGAACACTGTACCATACTCTTCATGTCTTTTAAACTTAAAAAAAGAAAAAAATATTTTTGCTAACTATGCCTGTTTGTGTAGAATTCCCAAATCTAAAATACCACCAAAATAAAGCATTTCTGACACTTGTTGAATCAAACATATTTATTATTTAGTATGTTTCAGGTCTTGCTATGTACCAAGAACACTGTGCTGAATAAATGACATCGTCCCATACCACACCTGGCACTGATTTTATATGTTTGTGTGTATATATGTACTTAGATAGATATATATTTAAATAGATATATATTTTACATATAGATATATCTATATATACTGATTATATATAAATATGTATATATACACTGATTACACATATAATTATATATAATTATAATACATATAATTTTATTATATGTTTAATTTATATCTGTATGAAGACATGCTAATTTACAGGCCTCTATTTAGCGTTTTTGAGCAGTCTTTTCATTCTGTAATTAGTATGCTGCGTAAATAATTTCACTTCAGTGAGCCACTTTTTAAAATAGGCAGGTGAGGTGACATTTTTCTATAAGTGATTGATTCAAACTAATTATCTTTATACAAGTACAGATGCAGATTATGGAACATCAGCAGAGCAGAATTATTAGTGTTATTTTAAATTTTAGAATAGGGAGAATCAATTAATATGCACACAAAGCAAGTAGGTATAGTTTTCATTGAAAATATTATTAATATAGCAAGAGTCAAAAGACCACACAAATTTCACTTGATTTGCAAATACCTGCAATCACTTCACAAGCTCTGACTTTTAAGAATGTAGGTATTTTAAACGCTGTTTCAAATCGAAGAAATACCTTCTTTGGTTTTTAAAAGACATGTAGATCATACACTGTCTCAGCAGAAAAAAAATATTTAAAAATAATTTATTAGACAACAGAGAAAAGTAAAACACAGCACTGTATGTAGTACCATAAAAAGAAAAAAAAAAAAACATAATCTCATTCTGTTAATTAAATAGTTGAAGAGCATTCCATGCACATGCCTTTTGAATTTGATAGCATTTCTTGTGTCAAAATTTGACTACTGATTAGAAAGATAACTGACAGAATTTTCACATCTCTACCATTACATTGCTTACTTGGTATGTAACTTCCACAGACTTAATGTAGTTTGTAAAGTCAGTATACAGGAATTCATCTTCCTATAGTTTCATAAAATAACATTAATTAGGATCAAATTTAGAACAGATACTCACGACTATATTTGCCATCTGTTTCTATATGGTTGTCCTGTGTGATATGTGATGTGGTAGTCCAAAAAAAAAGTGTATCATAGTGTAATTCACCCAAATAAGCCACTTCACTAGTTTGCATTGACTTAGCAATAAAGGAAGTCATTTGTTCTCTACCATTAATATATAATCCCAAATTAATATTTAATACTGCATAAATTGTGTCATTACCGGTTACATTTATAAGACAGATTTAGAAGTATTTGTCTGCTTCAAACACTGTTATAAATATTGACATATCCATAAAAAGGCAACATAATTATAATTCCATATAAGTCATTCACTAAGAATGCAAGGTAACTTGTAAAAGAGGGGTAGAAGAAAATAACCAAAACAAAAAGATGCAAGTAAAGGAAGGAAGACAAAGAGGGCCAGACTAAAATAACAAAAACAATAATACAGAAGTAAAGGAAGAAAGACCCAAATACTCCAAGTGCTATGTTAGATCATTTAATTTTATATAATATATTTAATATAAATATAATATATAAATATAATATATTTTATATAATTTATTTAATATAAATATAATAATTTAATATTGTATAATATATAAACTGGCCAGTGCGGTGGCTCATGCCTGTAATCCCAACACTTTGGGAGGCCAAGGCAGGCAGATCACGAGGTCAGGAGATCGAGACCATCCTGGCCAACACGGTGAAACCCTGTCTCTACTAAAATACAAAACAATTAGCTGGGCGTGGTAGGGCGCGCCTGTAGTCCCAGCTACTCGGGACGTCGAGGCGGGGGAATCGCTCGAACCCAGGTGGCGGAGGTTGCAGTGAGTGGAGATCGGCCCCTGCACTCCAGCCTGGTGACAGAGCAAGACTACGTATCTATCTATCTATCTATCTATCTATCTGTCTATCTATCTATCTATCTGTCTATCTGTCTATCTATCTATCTATAATTTTTCTCTGTTTTTAGGTCATCTCAGCTTTGCAGTACAGTGCTCAAGTGTCATTTTACTACTTATGGTATCAGGACGGCCTCATCTTTCTTACAGAGAGTTCAAAATTATTTTCATTCTCATAGGAAGTTTTTGTTATAGATGTTAGAGTGCTCAGAAATGAGTAGTTACTTGCTTGAGTTTATAAAGCTGTTAATATTTGAATCTAAATCATATGGTTCAGGTGAATATATTCTTTCTTTTGATAAATATTTGGTTTTGATAAATGAATTTCTACATGAATAGTCTCAGAAAGCATTTAGTCTGGATATAATATGGATACATCTCTCTATCTACATAATTTGTCTATCCGTATCCAAATACAGATAATATTAATATACAACAGAATTCACACATTTATGTGAACTAAAATGTAACTTCACAGTCCTTCAGTTTTCATATCAGCTCCATGAATAACCTCCGAGTAATAAATACATGATGTTACGTAGTAGATGAAACTTTAATACCCATTTGAATCATTACCAATCACTCTCCTGTTTCCTACATTTTTTGTTTGTTTTTGTTTTGTTAATTTTTAAAATTTTTTTAATTTTTAATTTATTTTTTATTTTTTTACCTACATTTTGATTATTTAAAAAACCTACGAAATTTAGCCTAGGGAGAATTTGATATAATTAAAGGAAAATTTTCATTTCTGTCTGTCTGCTAAAGTATTCTGTGATCACCGAATACTGTTAAGTAGTCAACTACAAACAAATTAGAATGCTGGAAGTTTGTGGCTCTTCACTAAATCAATCTGTATCAATCCGGTTTCATTGCTTTTCTTATCATGAAGTCTTTTTTATGTTACATTCAGCCTAACAAAGTCTTGAGAACATGCCTACTTAGCAAACACACTTTCTTACCCTGTAACAGAAATAATTGATAGACTCAAAGATAAAACTTTACTTTTGTTCTCACTAGAACTCAAGTGGTGAATAATTGAAACACAATTTAAGGTTTTCCATTTAAATCAGTGGTTTTCTAAATTTGCATACACATAGATCAAATGGATAATTTTATAAAAATATTATTTCCAGGCTACCCTCCCAGAGAAAATAATAATATTAGTAGGACATAGCACTAATATTTCTTTTTTGCATTTTTTATTTTGGTAAAACATACATAACATTTATATGTTGTATGATGGATCCGCACATGAATGCTTGAGGTACACTGATTTTAACTATTTAAAAAACTATGCAAATGTACTTGTTTCATTGAAAAATTCGTACTATTGATTAAAGGCTAGTGCTGCTGTCGTGTAGCAGTCAGGTTACTGTGAAGGTATGGGCAAACTGCAAATAAACTTCTTGAGATATTAGAATGATCAAAATTAAGTTTAGATTTGTAAATACAATGGTAACTTGTGAAATCTTCCACAATTGGATGTCCTACTCTGATATGGCAAACGCCTCAATATTAATCAATTGGAAACTTTTTTTGACAGGCTTCTACTTAACCAATTCATTCGACTAAATAAAGCTCATTATTCTCACAGTGAATAAAACATTGACTTGATGAAGTCAACAAGATTTATGTCCTCACCTCAGCTAGGAAGCCACTTTACAGTATGCCCACTCACTTCTGAGCCAAAGAGAGTTTTATGCTTAAGAAAAGTCAGATGTTGTTTTAAAATACATTTACATGAGCTGCATTTGCTATTGCAACATTTAATTTAATTACAATCTCATATTACCCAATGAAATATTAATGTAAAAATAATTGCTTCAAAGATGAAATTGAACTTTTCAGAAAGATTACAAAGGGCAAAATGCTGCAATGACTTGTCATAGAGTACTGTCTGAGCAAGAGAACAACAGAAGATTCAGAAAAAATATCATAAAACTCTAGAAGCATTCCGTACTCAGAATACTTTTCAAGAGCATTTAGAGACACACTTCATTTTATGGGAACAAAAACTGGACACCACATACTATGTAATATTGGTGCAGTGTATGTAGTAAATATGGTGCATTGTGCTAAAATCAGTGAACATACATCCAAAGGCAAGGCAAAGATTCTACATCAAATTATGAAAGACAAATGTACACTTCTTTGTGTCAAGTATTTACCATATGTATGTAATATATATGAGATATGTATGCACTTCTTAATATTTACCTGTTCATCTGATTGCTTTGATGAACCATCTTACCTCTGATTATGACTGTGACTGTTAAAAGAGCTTCTATTGGAATTAAATGGGGTTATGTGCTTACCAATAAAATATTGATGTTCTATAACCTTCTAACCAAAGATTTTTTAGCCTAGCCTTGTGAATAAAATTTATCTCTAATATCTGATCTCTGAGGTTGCATTTTTGGTGTGTATTTCTGAGTGTATATTTGTGTGAGGAAAATTTTCCCGATGATCTCAGATGGATACAATGTAATTGACTTTATCTTTACTATTTCATGAACTCTATAATAAGTTATTATTTATTCAATATTATGTGCAATATTGATTTTTTAAATTATACAATTATACTGTTCCAGAATTTTAAGAAAAACACTACAATACACTAATATTTGTTACACCTACCATGTGCAGGAAGTCTCTTTTTGTATGCATTTTATCATTTAAACAACTTTCTGATATAAATATTATTTTCATTCCCGTTAAATCAATGGGAAAACTAAAGTTGAGATAGAAAGGTAGGTGACAGAGCTGAGATCCTAACAAAGAGTTTCTGACTCTAGAGTTTTTTGTGAGCTTAACTACTGCATGATAATGATCTCTGGAATGTTTTCTGGCAGAATGGGCAGAGCATGATGTAATTTGAGCTCTCATGTACGATTCAAATATAATCATGATACTGTGTGTTTTAACCCATGCTCTATTATCAAATTTTTGGGTAAATTTGTGCAAATAATCTATCCTTCTCCAACCTCAATTTCCACCTCTTTAAAATGGAGTATTTGTGTATATTATTCTAAATGTTCACTTTAACTTTAAAAGAATTTTTATACTCTCATATCAGGGATTAAATTTTGAATTAATAGGTTGACCAGAAATTCTGTTTCTGTTGCTTGATGTTTCTTGGTCGTCCACTGTTCATGAGAATGATCAACCATCTGGGAATAGTATGGAGACAAAAAATATTCAATTTAAAAGTTTATTACAATCTCTGATACAGAAGATTGAAGCTACTATATGAGAAGTTATTTGAAAGTTGTGTACTTCTCAAATAGCTATGTTGCCCCGATTCTATTCAGTTGACTTTAATTTTTCTGTTCATACAGTCTACACAGAAAATGCCTAAGTAAAATGCCTATGCTATTTGTTGAGATTTTTCTCTAAAAATAAAGCTCTACACTCCACCTGTAGGTTAATAATTGTAATTCATCAAGAATGAGCAAAAAATTCAGGGCATGCCTATGTTGATCTATCTTTTCTTAATCAATTTAGTAGCTGAAGGATGTCAAACACTTGTTAAGCTTGGCAAATAAAAGTAATGACATATTACATTATAAGAGGACTTTAGAAAAGTCCTATCTGCTACTGCACATTTAAGTGATGCTATCTGAGGAACACCAAAATCATCTGCAAAAGAACAGATCTATTATGTGAGCCATTCTAAAAATATATGAAAAGATATAAAAATCTGTTGCTATATATTTTTAAACATAATGCTTTTGCCAGCTAACAAACAATAAAATTTTGGCTATAAGAAGTTACTAAAAACTATCAAAACTACATATACTACATAGCAGAAACTTGGACTCCCCAAAATTCTCAAATTGTAAAGAGTTAATTAAGTTAATTAAGTCCCCTTTCTTCACCACACACTCATATTCTTGGTGGTGTATATGCTCAATCATTTTAGATATCATTTTAAAAGATAGAGGGAGTTTCATGTGTTAGTCTATTTTCACACTGCTAATAACAACATACCAGAGACTGGGTAATTTATACATGAAAAAGGTTTAATGAACATACAGTTCCACATGGCGGGGGGTTGGGGGGGTTCACACTCATGGCATAAAGCAAGGAGGAGCAAGTCACATCTTACATGGATGGCAGCAGGCAAAGAAAGAGCTTGTTCAGGGAAAATCCTGTTTTTAAAACAATCAGATCTTGTGAGACTCATTTAGTACCAAGAGAACACTGCAGGAAAGACCTGCCCCCATAATTCAATCACTTCCCACTGGGTTCCCCCCGATAACATATGGGAATTGTGGGAGTTAGAATTAAAGATGAGATTTGGGTGGGGACACAGTCAAACCATATCATTCCACCCCTGGTCCATTCCAAATCTCATGTTTTAGCATTTCAAAAACAGTCATGCTTTCCCAATAGTCTTCCAAAGTCTTAACTCATTTCAGCATTAACTCAAAAGTCCACAGTTTAACATCTCATCTGAGACAAGGCATTAGACTATCAGCCTGTAAAATCAAAAGCAACTTAGTTACTTCCTAGATACAATAGGGGTACAGGCATTGGATAAATACAACCATTTCAAATGGCACAGATTGGCAAAACAAAGAGACTGCAGGCCCCATGCAAGTCCAAAACTCATCAGGGCAGTCAAATCTTAAAGCTCCAAAATGATCCTTTGACTCCATGTCTCACATCTGGGTCACACTGATGCAAGAAGTGGGTTCCCATGATCTTGGGCAGCTCTGCCTCTGTGGCTTGGAAGGGTACACCCTCCCTCCCAGCTGCTTTCATGGGCTGTTTTTTAGTGTCTGTGGCTTTTCCAGACACGTGGTGCAAGCTGTCAGTGTATCTAATATTCTGGGGTCTGAAGGACAGTGATCTACTTTTCATAGCTCCACTAGGTGGTGCCCCAGTAGGGATTATGTGTGGGTGCTCTGACCTAACATTTCCCTTCCACACTGCCCTAGCAGAGGTTCTCCATGAGGGCCCTACTCCTGCAGCAAACTTCTGCTAAACATACAGGTGCTTCCACACATCGCCTAAAATCTAGGTAGAGGTTCTCAAACTTCAGTTCTTGACCTCTGTGCACCCACAAGCTCAACATCACATGGAAACTGTCAAGGCTTGGAGCTTGAACCCTCTGAAGCCATGACTCAAGCTGTACCTTGGCCCAATTTATTTATGGCTGGAGTGACTGGGATGCAGGTACCAATTCCCTAGATTGCGCACAGCACAGGGAGCCGACAAAGCCATTTTCAAATCCTAGGCCTCCGGGCTTGTAATAGGAGGAGCTTCCATGGAGACTTCTCACATGCCCAGGTGACATTTTCCCCCATTGTCTTGGTAATTAACATTCAGCTTCTCATTAGTTATGTAAATTTCTATAATTGGTTTTAATTTCTCCTCAGAAAATGGTAAATTATTTTCTATCAAATTGTCAGGCTGCAAAATGTCTGAACTTTTATATCTGCTTCCCTTATAAAACTGAGTGTTTTTAACAGCACCCAAGTCATCGTTTGAATGCTTTGCCACTTAGAAATTTCTTTTGCTAGATACCCTAAATCATCTCTCTCAAGTTCAAAGTTTCACAAATCTTTAGGGAAGGGGAGAATGCCACCAGTCTCTTTGTTAAAAGATAACAAGGGTCACCTTTGCTCCAGTTCCTCATTTCCATCTGACACCACCTCAGGCTGGACTTTATTGTCCATATTGCCGTAAGCATTTTGGGCAAAGCAATTCAACAAGTCTCTAGGGAGTTTCAAACTTTCCCACATTTTTCTGTCTTCTTCTGAGCCCTCCAAATTGTTCCAACCCCTGCTTGTTACCCAGTTTGAAAGTTGCCTCCACATTTTTGGGTATCTTTTCAGCAGCACCCCACTCCTGGTACGAATTTACTGTATTAATCTGATTTCGTGCTGCTCATAAAGACATATCTGAGACTGGGTAATTTATATGGGAAAGGATTTAATGGACTTACAGTTCCACATGGCTGAGGAGGCCTCACAATTATGGTAGAAGACAAGGAGGAGCAAGTCACATCTTACATGGATGGCAGCAAGCAAAGAGAGAGCTTGTGCAGGGCAACTCCCGTTTTTAAAACCATCAGATCTTGTGAGACTCATTTAGTATCACAAGAACAGCACAGGAAAGGCCTGCCCCATAATTCAGTCACCTCCCACCAGGTTCCACCTCCCACAACATTTGGGAATTGTGGGAGTTACAATTCAAGAGGAAATTTCGGTGGGGACACAGTCAAACCATATCACTGCATATAATATATTCAAGGCAATTTTGTACAACATTCTAGATGGTACATACTCACTTCTGAGTCCATTTAATGCAAAAAGAAGTACATTATTTGCACACTACATAGGAAAGAGGCTGCACATGATATAGAATCATTTAAACATTGGTTGATATTCAGAAAGTATTCTTTCTTGTTCTTTTTTTTTTTTTTTTTTAAATTCTGCTCTGTGATGTCTTGAAGAGGAATTTCTAAGATTAAGATGTAGGTGTTATCAAGTAATAATAAGGATTTAAAATCTGGGCTTGCTTTGGTGACATATCAAGACATGACACAAAACCAATAGTATGAGGTTAAATTAAGGAGTTCACTTAAGTTGAAGGCATTTGCTAACATGTTCTTTCAGAATTATTATGGAATCAAAGAGTAAGAGCAAAAGCATGCTTTTTCTAATCCAGTTTTCTTCTTCATTCCAAAACTGAATTTTAGTTATTTGCTGAAAATCCTACTCTTAATTACATTCAAGGGAGATGATTCTATAATATCCCATATATATTTTTCCAGTAGTCTATCTTACTAGAAAGAAGCAATTCCTTAGAGCTAGCATAATTTTTAATTATAATTTAATTCAACTTTCTCTCCTATATCTAGTAAAAATAAAGTACACTTGATCTTTAAATACTCTAGTTTCATTAAGTACTTACAAAATTAAAAACAGTTTTAAAATCACTTTTAGACTTCTCCTGATTCCTTTAAATTTTTCTTATGCATTAGTTTTTCCCAACCTAATTGTTTTCTTGGTCTCCTCTGAAAATTATTCTTTTAGTTTTTTTTTTTTTTTTTTTTTGAGATGGAGTCTCGCTCTGTAGCCCAGGATTGCTCATTGCAATCCATGAGCATGGAACGTATTTTCACTAGTTTGTGTCATCTATGATTTCTTTAAAAAATGTTTTGCAGTTCTCTTTGTAGGGATCTTTCACTTCCTTGCTTAAGTATATTCCTAGGTATTTTACTTTTTCATGGCCATCGTAAAAAATAATGAGTTCTTGATTTGGTCATTGGTGTATAGTAGTGTGACTGATTTGTGTACATTGATTTTGTAACCAGAGACTTTACTGAATGTATTTTCAAATATAGGAGTCTTTTGGGAGAGTCTTTACGGTTTTCCAGGTATTCAATAGTATTATCAGCAGAGACAGTTTCACTTCCTCTTTTCCAGTGTGGATGCCCTTTATTTCTTTCTCTTGTCTGATTGCGCTGGCTAGAACTTCCAATACTATGTTGAATAGAAGTGGTAAAAGTGGGCATCCTTGTCTTGTTCCAGTTCTTAGGGAGATTGCTTTCAACTTTTCCTCATTCAGTATGATGTTGGCTATGGATTTTTCATATATGCCTTTTATTATTTTGAGGGAATATCGTAGGTTTCTTGTTTGCCCTGTTTTAAATTAAAATTTAAAATTTTAACCACTTTACTTCTTTGTACAAAAAATGCTGTCAAATGTTTTCAACTTTTTGAAGATTCTTTAACTTTTCCTCCAAGTTTCTTTCACTTTGAATTAATGGGTTTTCATATGAGTCTTACCTGATGGTAATTTGTTTCCTAAATTTACACTAGACAACCTATTTTTTGAAAGAAAAGAAAGAAAGAAAGAAAGAAAGAAAGAAAGAAAGAAAGAAAGAAGAAAGAAAGAAAGAAAGAAAGAAAGAAAGAAAGAAAGAAAGAAAGAAAGAAAGAAAGAAAGAAAGAAAGAAGAAAGAAAGAAAAGAAAGAAAGAGAAAGAAAGAAAGAAAGAAAGAAAGAAAGAAAGAAAGAAAGAAAGAAAGAAAGAAAGAAAAGAAAGAGAAAGAAAGAGAAAAGTGGGAGAGGTGGTTCATACCTATAATCCCATAATCCCACACTTTGGGAAGCCAAGGCAGGTAGATCACTTGAGGCCAGGAATTTGAAACCATCCTGGGCAGCACAGCAATATCCCATTGATTTGGTTTGGCTGTATCCCCACTCAAATCTCGCCTTGAATTGTAATAATCCCCACGTGTCCAGGGTTGGGCCAGGTGGAGATAATTGAATCATGGGGATGGTTTCCCCCATACTGTTCATAGCAGTTCATACTGTTCATACTGTTCATACCATAGCGGTAGTGAGTAAGTCTTACAAGATCCGATGGTTTTATAAATGGCAGTTCCCCTGCACAAACTTTCTCTCTTGCCTGCCAGAGAGATGTGCCTTTCACCTTCTGCCATGATTGTGAGGCCTCCCTAGCCATGTGAAACTGTGAGTCCATTAAATCTCTCTTTCTTTATAAATTCCCCAGTCTCAGGTATGTCTTTCTCAGGGGCATGAAAATGGACTAATATACCTGTCTCTACAAATAATAATAATGATAAAAAATTAGCTACTTGGGAGGCTGTGGCAGAAGAACCTCTTAAGCCCAGGAGTTGGAGGGTACTGTGAGCTATGATCACGTTACCACACTCCAACCTAGGTGACCAGTCAAGTCTTTGTCTCTTAAAAAGAAAAGAAAATTTAAATTTTGAGTGTGGCTGTACATCATTACTTAAGGTATTCATTAACTGAATATATGTTTTTAAAAATTCACCCTTCTTCTTTACCCTATAAATTTAATTCATTATGAATAAACATATTTAACATAGTCTGCCAGAGACTGATACTTACATTTTCTCTTTTTTTCTCTTAAGCTATGTCAGCGAAAAAAGTAGCATCATGTAATTATAGAATCTTGCTAAGATTAGTGAAAAATATATGTTTGATAATTATGAAAGATGGTTCATTTATGTTCTTTTCATTCCGTTTCTTTTTGTTAAACCAAGTGTTAAACAGCATATGGGTAAATGGCAAAGGTCTTTGCACACCATGGCATGAATGTATAAATAGAAAAATCTATTGAATAGGAAGAGAGAGAGTGAGAGAGAGAGAGAGAGAGAGAGAGAGAGAGATAGACAGACAGAAAGAAAGATAGATAAAATTTAGGTTAAAGTACATCTATAAGGATGTTGTGCTTATACTCTGTGATCTTAGAAGATGAAAGAATGATATAATAATATATATAATAATAACTCTTATTGGATCCCAAATAAGTAGCTTACTCTAGGCAAAGTGACTTTGCTTTTGGTATTCTCCTGCTTCTAGGAAGGCTACTGTGTGTACAGAACCTTTTCACACTGCTTCACCACAAGTCATATCACTAATGCTTTTTGATTATGAAAGGACAGGCATAGGTCCATTTATTCCCATATTGTAAGTCTTGATATATCAACAAAAATGAAGACAAGAACAATAGTTATCATTACCGTTCAAGTAAAAGACTTCAAGCACTATTCAAGGAGCTTTACATACATTATATCATTTGTCCTGCACATCTACCCTCTGTTATATCCATTTTATAGGAAAATCGGGATTCACTTTCAGGACTGATTCCAACCTCATGTTTTTTACACTATTCTATGCTGAGGGTCATTTTTGTAATCAATTACAAGTCCCATAGCACTGACATTTTGGCAACACTATGTCAACTTTACTCTTCACGCAGACATTCTCAGAGCATAAAATCTAAGAAAAGAGAATGGAGCATATGGGACCTCTTCCAGCTGTCTTTCATCTCCTTCATATGTTCATACGACTTTCTGTTAATAATCCTAAAGGGTGAGTGATCCACACTGTGAGTGTAGGCCACAAGAATACGTTTCCAAAATGTAGGAGCAACCAGGAAAGAAGGTTGAATACTGTTTAATATTATATAGTAATACTGTTTAATATTACTATCACTACAAATAATAGGAATTATTTATATGCTAACTATTCATTTCATCGTCATATTTATTTGCTGGGTCAGGCTCAATGCAGAAACAAGAACAGCAAATGATTTACAAAACTTTTTTCGAATAAGTTTACTGTTGACTTATAGTCCCTAGTAGCAATTATAATAATATCTCTTTAAAAACAAAGACACAAAAAGCAAAACAAACAACAAAAAACACCACTATGAATCCCCCCTTCACCATTTTCTATTGCAGAAACTAAGGTAGTTCATTTATTGTCTATTCCTTGTTAAAGTAAACTACATTAGCCAAGTCCAGATTTATATTAATGGATTTACAGTATGCTTTGGAGTAATACAACATGACTTTCTATATCTCAACCAAAATTGTATTGAAGACGATTTAACTCACAAATAAGTTTTAATTGATCTAAAACACAAAAATTAAAAATAGGAATTTTGAAAACTTATGAAAGTTTGTTCACTAGGTTTTCCCGTGGATTTTGTTAATGATTTGGAGCTCTAATTATAAAACTTCATAGCCAGTAGTGAAAACAATATCATAATGATGCTATCAATGTACTGAGTAGTTATTTTTGTCAAAAATATATTTTAATTTTATTTAGCTGTCATATACATGAACAAATACATATCTCCCCTCCTCCTTTTTAACATAGAGTGCCCATGGAAATTACAGTCATTTTCCAGTAGAATTTATTTAGTAACTGTTTTCCATATGCACACTGTAAGTATTTACTCAACTCCTACTTGATATGAAACACTGAACTACCTACCATGGGAAATGCAGCCAAATAAAGAAGGTATTTTGAGCCATATAACATTTATTAATCCATCTGGTGAAATTTTTCAATTTTCAAGAGGTGGATTTGATGTCACTCATATCTTATAATATCATATGCTGGAGAATAAAACTTTAAAATGCAAAGCTATCTTTAAATATATCTTATAAAGTAAAATTAGATGTGCATAACTTAATTTATGAAATCTTTTAATTTAATCTAAATGGTATCTCTGTGGAAAACTACCAATATAAATATGGTTGTAGAAATTATTAACCATTAGAAACTTTAAGAGAATGGTGCCATATTATTTGGAATCATTTAAAAATTTTTAAATGACAATGCAATTTTAAAAGACCATGAAATGAAGGCTACAAAGGAAGAAAAAAGAAAATAACAAGGACAATACTGGTAATAAAAATGCAAAAGGATCATTACCTATGATAAAATGGTCAATTCATTATTACTATTTGAGGAATGCTTTTATTCATATCTCTTGGGTGGTGTGTTTCTGAGTCAATCAAATATTAAGTAAATGTATTGTTAAACCATTTTATCCTTTATATTAAAATATGTAAAAATTACTATGTTAATGAAAATTTAATTGCCGAGTTAGAAGTAGTATTTCCTTTATAGTGTTTCTTTAAAGGGAATTTAAAATTTGTTTAAGATTTTAACCTTGTCTATGTTGCCAGAGGAGTAAAAAAAAGATGAACTTCTAGATATAAGCTCATTAATTTCTATATAGATGATACACACAGAGAGAATTCAGTTTTTAAGCAGTATGTAGCTTCCCAAATTCTTGCCTTGATCCTATATTGTAAGGTGGAGAATTTCAAGGAGAGAATGAGAGAAAGATTGACCATTTATTCTCATGTCATGAGACGATAATCTGATTAAGATTACTGAGGTTTGAACTAATAGGTATCTTAGACATGATATGGAAAAATAGAAATACTCCCATTTCTCCCCTCCAACTCCAAAGTAATAGCTTCAGTTTCTGCATATTTTCAAAAGCTTTGATTACTTATAACTACATTTTTCCCCTTACCTCCTTATACGTGTGAGTAAACTTGTCAAAAACAAAAATTGAGTTCTATTTTAAGTCTTAAACTCAAGTGGAATTTTGTAAGTCCTTCATACTTCCTTTATATCATAGTGTTAATTAAAAGACAGCATTATCATCTAGGTAAAAAAAAAAAAAAAATGCCCCTTTTCAAAATACAACTATGCAAAGAGTCAGATATCTTCAATGGAAAGTTCCTGTCTACAAATAAATTTCATAAATGTATTACTACTACCACATAAAATATCAACACATTTTTTTCACAAATGTGGAGACTTATAGGTATTAAAGAAAATATGGAGACAATGTACTGTTTTCCATTACAACTTGAAGGAGACTGTTAGAAATCCTGCACTTTTAATTTAATTTCCAAGAGACAATATTTTATAGTAAACTTGAGGCAAACTTTCTTTTACATTTCATCTTTTAGAAAAAGAAGAGAAAGAATGCTTCCTGTAGGTAAAGCTGCACTTTGTAAACTGATTAGAAGAATAAGTAAAATGAAACTCACTTTAGCTTGTAATTCAACCATTAGTTTCTATCAGAGATGAGCTTTCAAAGTCAAAGTTTTGAGAATTAAAAGATGTATTCTCTCAATAAAACTATAAAACATATGCTACCATGCATTACAGATGGTTGCAAGCAGTGTTATAAACCTGATTTATTTTTATTTATGTGCTATATATAGTGCTGCGTCTACCATCACCTTACTGTCTCATAACGATGAGCCACATGTGAGAAACTGCAGTATAATTACAATAAGTTGTGTTTTCATAATATTTCTAAGACCTATTTTAAACCAATCTTCCACAACAGAAATGACATAATTTTGTTCCTCTGAGGCTTTTAAATATATTTTCTAACACATAATTGACTATGGATTGATGACTGATCTCATGGAGGTTGCAAATTATTGTTAGAGAAATGGTCAAAGTTCAATCACGTAGCCAATACATTTACAGCCACTGAGAAGAACAAATTACCTGAAACCTAGTTGTTCTATTTGCAAAGGTAGCTCATTCTTGGACATAATTAGTAAAAACCACTGACATTATCAGAGAAAGTAAACACTATAAAGTAAAATTCATAAACTGCTCAATTGATATTGGAAAATTAATATTTTAATCAAGCAACTGTGTCAAACTTCTGAACAAACATGTAATCAATTGCCATGGGAATTTGTATAGTATTAATTCTTAACAGTTATTTTTCAAATTAAATACTTTTGTTCTGAATTTTATCTAGCATTATCTCCATCTTACAAATAAAAGTAGAGTACAAAAGTTCAAAAATGGAATCAGAACAGAAATATTATGCACATTAAGATGAACTGTCACAAAATTTTACAAGAAGGCCTGAAGTTTGGTAGAATGTTATTTAGAGGATATTTTCACAGTGGGTGAAATCCTAAAGATGCTTGCAATACAATAAGCTCGAGTTTATACATTTTAACCCTAGGAAAGTAATCATTGATAACTGTTCTCCAATGACATTTAAAGCAGATGACAAGGCTCATGGTCTCATATTGAGCATAGTTTATGCTTGTACACAGACAGAATCTCCCAAGACTCAGAGCGCTTATTTCTCTGTTGTTTAACAACATACTAGAAGTTTTAAGAAAACACGTATTGAAAGAAAAGTTATCAATTACTTCTAAACCTTTTCTCCTCATCAACAAACCTGAATGTGTTAATATTACCTGTCAGTGAGGCTCACCAGCCAGCAATTCTCAACAAAGCTATGCATGGCACCGCTATGGGCTTCAGAGAATCTGGATAGTAAGGAGGCGTAATTTTTAAGAGCCCATTGTTTGTCATGATATACATCCCCCATAGGAGCACTCCCACCCACTCACCATCCTTGAAAATCAAGGACCTCTCTTCCCCTCATAAGGCATAGCATACTACAAGAAGGGCCCGAATACAAAAGCGTTGAAAACACTACCTGTCCTAGCTTTCGTTAGCTGGGGGTGGATTATTATTTTAAAATTTCACTCCTTGACTTTGGCTTTCAAAGATGGCCCATTTAATTCCTAAAGGGTATGTATGGCAGATACTAGTAACCAACAACAAAATTATCTGTGACATTAATGATCAGGGTGCTAGCTGTCTCATCTGTGCTATCTGGTCAGCGTGATTCTGTAGGAGATACAGATTTCTCAAACTGTTTATTTTTCATTGGCCAATTGAGAGCATAACAACTGTAATTTGCTTATCTTAGTTTGTTTCCTGTGTTCTCAGGAATTTATTTTCAAATACTGTTGGATTTCTCATTGGTCAAGGTAGGCTTTATGATACAGGTAGAAGGGGAAAGCCACTTATATTCTGAGTTAACTTCTCCTAAATAAATCCAAAGACTATTTATGCTAGCTCCAGTTATTGACCACTGCCAAGAAAATTAGTTATCATTTTCCCTATAAGTTAGCATTTTAATTTTCACCAAAAAATACAGGTCCAAAAAAAAAACAGCTTTGAGGCATCTAGAATGGATTTGGCCACACTGAGGCATCACATCTGGTATAGGACAAATTCAATTCAGTAACCTTGATAGAGTGGTATCTGGTCTCTATGAAGTGTTATCCCCTCTTGCTTTATTGAAAGTCAGAGTATATGGGTTCATCTGCTCCGTATTCACCCTACCATATTTGTCATAAAAGCACTCTTGCTCTGAAGAGACGGTGAAATTATAAATTTCCAGGTGTTTTGGCAGTTGTGGTACAAGCTGGATTTATTTAGTCATAATAATTATATCATCTAAGAAACTAAAAGGCTAGGTTTTCAGATAGCACAACCATACCAGCATGATCACTGAAAGAAAATAAGTAAGTAAATGTACAAGAGTTTGCTATAATATAAAAAGAAAGAAGAAAGAAAGAAAAGAAAGAAAGAAAGAAAGAAAGAAAAAAGAAAGAAAGAAAGAAAGAAAGAAAGAAAGAAAGAAAGAAAGAAAGAAAGAAAGAAAGAAAGAAAGAAAGAAAGAAAAAGAAATGGCACTTCTATAAATACACATGAACAAAGCTTATGGAGTGCTAGCCATTCAACCACCTGTCCTATCTGTAGCTGGGAGGGGCCATACCATGATGTGCTAAAAAGAGTTTGGCCTAGAATATCAAAGGCACAGAAGGAAATAAAGGGGGACACCAGAAAAGGGCAATGATGACAACAGGTACTTTTGCCTTGCACATGCTCCTGTCTTACTCTATGATCTTCAAGTAATAAAGCCAGGAAGGGAAAAATTTACTCTCACCTTGGTGGGACAGAAGAGAGAATAACACACAGCAAGGAAAACAGAAGGCAAAGCACAAGAATGTGTACAAAGCAATCCACTGCTACATCACTCAACCTGTTATGGACACAGTTGTACAGTTCATTTTATGCTAATATGTGCTATCAATTTCCAGAGAAAATTCATTGTCACTTCATTTTGATGCACACGTATATTCTACAAGAGTTTTATTATGATTCTGAATATAACACCTGCAAGAGATGCTGCTCTATCATTTGTACACCTGTATGAGAAATTACAATGACATTGGTAGATGCTCATTTGAGGCTCATAAATAAAATTTTTCATATCTCTTTTAGTAAAACCCATTTCAACAGTACAGTTAAACACTCTAATAGCAAGCTCAATCAATTCTATTACAATTATTAAAAGAATTGGATTTCTTAGGATGGAGTATGGACACATGCCATATATAATATAATATAATTTAGATTATGCAAATATAATGTAATTTAGATTATATGTCATGTCTTCATTTATTGGTGATTTCACTAACTAAATTTTATGTTAACCAGCACCGTAATACTTCATAGGTCCTACTTTTAGCTAATTTCTGAAACAATGAATATTAATACATTTATGAGATTTCAGAAAAATATTTTCCATTGGAAGAGTGTTATTACTGGTACTAATAGCAATACTGGCAATAAAATAATTAACAGTTATGAGAACTTATACTATACCATGTGTACCATGTACAGCTATCAATTGTTTTATAAACTAACCATTATTATCACCCTTATATTTTAGATTAGCAAACTAAGGCTCAGAGGTGTTAAATCATTTCCAAACTTTAAAAAACTAGTAACTACGAAAAGTGGAATTTAAAGCTGTGCCTGTCTGCACTCATCTGACACTAAACTTTTGCTATATTGGTCAATAGCCCACAGAAAAGTGAAACCTCAGAACATGATTAATCTGAAGTTCATGAAATAAATCTTGATTTCTTTAGTAAAGCATGGTTACTGTTATTGCTTTCTGTCCCAGGATACAATATTAGAAGTTATTTTTTAAACTGGAAAAAATTTGGAAACTTAGTGCTTTTAAGATTATGTCTTCCAAATGGTTTTAGGTATATGTGTGCATGTGCGTAGGCGCAAAGGTAAATAATTATAGGGGAAACTACTAAAATAATTCTCCTTTTTCAGCTTTCTCCCACTTCACTAACACTTAAGTTTTCCTTTCTTAAAGAAGAGGAAAATTTTTTTATAAAGCTAAAACTAGAGGAGGGAGAAAAGAAGGGAAAGAAGGAAAGGAGAAAGGCAATGAGTGAAGGGGAGGATAGAGGAAAGAAGAGAATGCAACGTTTTCTGCATATGTTTCAATTGCTTCTCTAACATAATTCTCAGTAGTAAAGTGGCAATAGTACTGAACACCACAGAATACCAACCATTGTCCAAATTAATTGGGTTACTTTGGGCTGGTCATTATATACATTGCATCTAAATTGCTACGTTTATAAAGGAAGAACATTGGACAAAATCAATTCCAGGGTCTCTTTCAAATAAAATTACACTACTTCCTCTAGAATTTTCAGCTTAGATTATGATATACCATATTATTTTTAAAGAATTTATTAAAAATAAGTAGTACCCTGTTTTTACCATTTCATCGTATTTTCAACTTCATGAATATAAATGATTTTAATAATTTCCTAAAATAGTATTATTTTATGCTACAATAAGCATTAATATTAGTTATTATATTGTTAAATTTGTGCCTTTATATAATTCATTATCTTTGTTTTTGTCATCTAAATGAAAACATAGTTTGATGCAAATTTTTCCTTAATTTGAAACACACATATCAGTCCTAAATATGTAGTCCAAAAATAATGCAGGACAATTTGTTATTACAATATTCATGACATTGATGAAAATATATTTCTTAGTCAACTCTGGTTGCTCTCTTTCTCTACCTTGCATTGTTTTTTAAAGACAGGACAGTAATGTTTCAAATTGCTTGCAGCAATGCCTGAAGTCTAGAACTACTGAAATGTCCTTAGCTCTATAAATACTATTTATGCTCTATTTATTAACAGCAGAACATTTTGGTCAATTCTATTATACTTTGAGGTTAATAGGTATCTATTGATTATCTAATAGCTTAATAGTAAAAAAAAAAATACAGTGGCTGAAAGAACCAGCATATTAATAACATTTTAAATCCAAATACAATCTGTATTTGTTCTCTGAAAAATATTTCCTTCAACTCATACAATTTCTCTGCTCCCCTCTCCATCTTGAACCTACTAGATTCAGACTTTCACTCCCAATATTACACTGAAAATTCTCTTATCAAGGTCACAAATAACCCTCCATGGTGCTAAAATCAAATAGTTATTTGTCAGATCTAATTTTACTTCACAGATGTCATTTTCTAGACTCTACATTTGACATTGTTGATCATGCTTCTCCTTTCTTGAAATAGTTTCTCATGTGACTTCTGATCTGCCATTGGCTTAGTTTTTCACTTACATCATACTAACCTTTTCTCAGTCTACTTAGCTGATTTCTTCTCACCTCCTCTATTTCTAAAAGTTGGAATATCTTCAGATCAGTACCCAGACTTTTCATCTTCTCCATCTATACTTGTACCCTAAGTGATCTCATCCCTTCTCATGGTTTAAAACCCCATTTGTATACTCTTTATTCCAAGCCAACACATCTCTCCTAAAATACAGCCCTACATATCTAAGTGTCTACATAATACTTCTATTTACATGAGAAAAAGGCATGACAAACCCAATCTTCCCCTGCAACCTTTTCTTCTAAACTCCAAACTTTCTTCTTCCCAATTCTTTACCATCTCTATTTTGAAAAATGCAAGCCTCTATTTTCTTAGGTAAAAAGAAATGGAGTCATCTTTAATTTCTTCATTATTATCAAAGAAGGATACATACACATCACACATACAATATATTAGGGAACTTTGTTGGCTGTGTCTTCAAAATACATCTATAATCTGACAAATATCTGCCACATCTACTGCTACGATCCTTGTAGAAACTGTAGTTCACCTACATTATTTCAAAAGCTTTCTAAGTAGTCTCCTTCTTTTTGCTCCAGTCCCATTTATTGTTTTCCCAATAGCAATCAAATTGTTCATCTTAAAACATACATTAGATCATGCCACTTCCTTGCTCAAAATCTTCCTATAAGAGTGATCCCAGACTCTCTTTTTCATGCCGGTAACAACAGTTTGTCCCAGGAGCCATTGCTGAAATCAGTTTGCAGTTTTTCCAACACTTCTAGAACCAGCCAGATTACACTTCCCTCACAGATACCACTACCAGTTAGCCAGCATCTCCTTCTCAAAGGTCTGGGTCTCAAGCCCACAGAATCCTCCTCTGTGCTCATAAACATAAGCACCAGCTGAGGTGCACATCATGTTTGGAGGGTTGCAGTTCTGTCCAAAATGTAGTAAGCCCAGTATAGCCCATATATACCACTTGTTATAAAACCTCTGGAAAATATACAAAAGGCAACTACCCGAGGACTCTGAAAGGTAAACAAAAAGAAGGCAGGTTTAGAAAAGGAGTCAAAATATAGAGAAGCAACACATTCAGGGATGAGATTCCTCATACATTTTTCCCTTTGTCTCACAGATTTGCCCATAATGTGAGCCCCTTTTGCAAAGCTCGACAGAGGTATAGAGCTGGCAGCTAAAACTTCAACTGAAAAAGCATAGAGGAACCAGAAAAGAGTCAGAGAATGTGACAGAAGTCCTAGAAACAGAAATGTTAAATAAAGGGACTCCATAATTCTATGTGAACCCACACAAATCCCAGGTTCCCCTATGAACTACACGAGCCAGAGAGAGACCCAAATCAGAATAGTCAGGGGTTTTGAAAACTGAACTATGATATAAACCACAACCTGAACTTCAGATTAACCCTTGAATCATGCATGTACTGGATTAATCCAGACATCATAGGAAAGCCTTTAAAAATTTAACAGTTACTAGAACAACTGCTGGTTAAACAAATAAAGAAAAAAAATCAGCATTATCCAGATGATTCAAATAGAACCCAGAGGCTATACTATATAACATTTAACATAAAAACACCCAGGAAAATATGAGAGATTCTCAAGGGGAAAAAAAATAACATTTGCCAATAGAAATTCTGTGTTCCTGCTGAGAGAAATCATAGACAACAAAAACAAATTCCATGCTCATGAATGGGTAGAATCAATATTGTGAAAAGCACCATGCTGCCAAAAGCAATCTACAAATTCAATATAATTCTCATCAAATACCACCCTCATTCTTCACAAAACTAGAAAAAACAATCCTCCAGTTCATATATGAAACCAAAAAAGAGCCGCATAGCCAAAGCAAGTCTAAACAAAAAGTACAAATCTGGAGACATCATATTACCTGACTTTAAACTATACTATAAGGCCATAATCACCAAAAAAGCATGGTACAGGTACAAAAATAGGCACATAGACAAATGGAACAGAATAGAGAACCCAGAAATAAACCCAAATACTTACAATCAACTGATCTTTGACAAAGCAAACAAAAACATAAAGTGGGGAAAAGATACCCTATTCAACAAATGGTGCTGGGATAATGGGCAAGCCACATGTAGAAGAGTGAAACTGGATCCTCATCTCTCACTTTTTATAAAAATCAATTTAAGATGGAACAAGAACTTAAATCTAAGACCTAAAACTATAAAAATTCTGCAAGATAACATTGGAAAAACCCTTCAAGACATTGGCTTAGGCAAATACTTCATGACCTAGAATCCAAAAGCAAATGCAACAAAATTAAAGATAAATAGGTGAGATTTAATTAAACTGAAGAGTTTTTGCACAGCAAAGGAAACAATCAGCAGACTAAACAGACAACCATCAGAGTGGAAGAAAATCTTCGCAATCTGTACATCCGACAAAAGACTAACATCACGAATCTACAAGGAACTCAAATTAACAGGAAGAAAAAAACAATAAAAAACAAAGCAATAAAAAACAAAACAAAACAAAAATCTCATCACAAAGTGGGCTAAGCACATGAATGGACAATCCTCAAAAGAAGATAAACAAATGGCCAACAAACATGAAAAAAGGCTCAACATCACTAATTATCAAGGAAATGCAAATCAAAACTACAATGCAATACCACCTTACTCCTGCAAGAATTGCCATAATAAAAAAAATCAGGCCGGGCGGGGTGGCTCATGCCTGTAATGCCAGCACTTTGGGAGGCCAAGGCGGGTGGATCATAAGGTCAAGAGATGGAGACCATCCTGGCTAACATGGTGAAACCCCGCCTGTACTAAAAATACAAAAAAATTAGCCAGGCATTGTGGCGGGCACCTGTACTCCCAACTACTTGGGAGGCTGAGGCAGGAGAATGGTGTAAACCTGGGAGACAGAGTTTGCAGTGAGCCGAGATCACGCTACTGCACTCCATCCTGGGTGATAGAGTGAGATTCCATCTCAAATAATAATAATAATAATAATAAATAAATAAAATAAAAAATAAAAAAATAATAGATGGGGTGGATGTGGTGAAAAGGGAACACTTTTATGTGATTGGTGGGAACGTAAACTAGTACAACCACTATGGAAAACATTCTGGAGATTCCTTAAAAAAAAAATAAAAGTAGAAATATCATTTGATCCAGCAATCCCACTACTGAATATCTACCCAAAGGAAAATAAGTGATTATACGAAAAAATACTTGCACATGCATGTTTATAGCAGCACAATTTGCAATTTCAAAAATATAAAACCAACCTAAATGCCCATCAATCATCAATCAACGAGTGGATAAATAGTGTTTTATACCATGGAATACTTCAACCATAAAAAGGAATGATATAATCGCATTTGCAGCAACCAGGATGGAACTGGAGACCATTATTCTAAGTTAAGTAACTCAGGAATAGAAAACCAAACATCATATTTTCTCACTTAGTGCAAGCACTAAGAAATAATACAAGAGACGTAGTCAGGGGTCAACAGACACATTAAAGTGGAATACGAAAAACAAATCCAAAGAATTCAAAAGAAAAGGCGGAGAGAGAGGCCAGGGGTGGTGGCTCACACCTGTAATTCCAGCATTTTGGGAGACTGAGGCGGGCTGATCACAAGGTCAGAAGATCAAGACCATCTTGGCTAAAATGGTGAAACCTCGTGTCCACTAAAAATACAAAAAAGTAACTGGGCATGGTGGCGCGAGCCTGTAGTCCCAGCTACTCGGGAGGCTGAGACAGGAGAATCACTTGAACCTGGGAGGCAGAGGTTGCAGTGAGATGAGATCGTGCCACTGCACTCCAGCCTGGGTGACAGAGCGAAACTCGTTTCAAAAACAAACAAACAAACAAACAAACAAACAAACAAAGCGGGGAGGGGAGAGAGAAACAGAAAAGAGGAGGGACAAATAGAAAACACTTATTAAAATGGTAGAATTAAATCCAATCACATCAATAGATACATGAAAATAAATAGTTACAGCACAAGTATTGTAAGATTTTCAGGCTGGATCAAAAAACAAAATGAAACAAACACACAAAGCCCAACTATATCCATCAACAAAAAAGCTGCTTTAGCTACAAAGACCTAGGTAGGATAAAAGTTAAGATAGTTAGCCAGGTACAGCGGTGCACACCTGTAGTCCCAGCTATTTGGGAGGCTGAGGTAGGAGAATCTCTTGAGCTCTGCAGT
The DNA here is from genome assembly GCF_047675955.1 of Chlorocebus sabaeus. Classification (NCBI taxonomy): domain Eukaryota; kingdom Metazoa; phylum Chordata; class Mammalia; order Primates; family Cercopithecidae; genus Chlorocebus; species Chlorocebus sabaeus. The sequence continues at coordinate 60,638,550 of NC_132933.1, forward strand.
TTGAGCCAGCCAGGGCAGCATAAAAAGACTTTGTCTTTAAGAAAAAAAAAAACAAAAAACCAACAACAGAAAACAGACATACAAAAAAAAGCTAAAAGATGGTAAAAGATATACCGCGCAAACCAAAAGCAAAAAAGTTGAAATGACTATATTAATATCAGAAGAAGTAGACATCAGAACATAGAATACAAACAGGGATATAGAGTGAAATTTTCTAATTATAAAAGGATCAATTTACCAAGAAGACTTAACAATCATACACGTATATACCCCTTAAAACAGAGCTTTGAAATACATGAGAAAAAAACAAACAAACAAACAAACAACTAATACAACTGGAGAGAGAAAACAAACACTTCTACACAGTACATAGGCCAAAAGGAAATCACAGTTGAATGAAAATAAAATAAAGCATATCACGATTTGTAAGATGCAACAAAAGCACTGGTTAGAGGGAACAGTACATTAAATACTACAAACTAGAACATTTTCACCTTAAGAAACTTGCAGAACAGCAAATACAATCAAAGCAAGCAAAAAGAAGAAAATTAAAAAAAAAAAAGTCATTAACCAGGCATGGTTTTGTGTGTGTTTAGTCCTAGCTACACAAGAAGCTAAGGCAAGAAGACTACTTGAGCCCAGGAGTTTGAGGTCACGGTAAACTATGATCGCACCACTACACTCCAGCCTATGTGACTGAGCAAGACCGTGTCTATCTAAAACAAAACAAAACAAAAACATAAATCGATAAAATTTAAAACAGAAAAATAGCGAAAAAATATGAAATCAAAATCTGGTTCTTTAAAAGGTCCAAGGTGGGAGATAATGAAAAGGGGCAATATCCAACATTATTATATATCATATATAACATTAGTATATATGACATTTACTTGTAATAATATTTTTCCTCCTGGTGAAGTAAATCATAGCAAAACTCTCACTAAAATACTATCTAGGAAAAAAAATCAAGAATATCTGCTGTTGCCTCCAGGAAAAAGATTGCATGATATATTTGAAATGCATGCATGCTTTTGTAATTACCTGGCCATTTATATTTTATGATTATCTGCTGTTATAGATAATAAAAAAATTTGCTTTATTTGACAGTTATGTCTCAGTAAGCAACAAACCTGAATAGTAATTATTCTGCATTGCTAAACTAGTAGAAACTACTAGTAATAGTAAGGATATTAAATTTGAATAACTAAAATATTTTTGATATTAAAAAATAGAATAACTAGTAGATAGAGAAGAGACCTAGCTTGGGGCAATGGAAGCATGATGGAAATCTGATGGTGATAAGTAGTTTAGGTATACGCCAATATATATCAGTGAAAGGTTAGTTGAATGTTATTTAACATCATATTGAAAATATAAAATGCTTTATCTATCTTGGTAAAAGGCCTACCTTAAAAATGAGCAAACTGAATACATCTTAAGTATTAAACCAATCTGCTAGGAGTCAGCTATGCGAGGCTTAACTTTCTAGTTTGTGAAAACAGAGCAGGCTTCTGCATAAGATAGGACAGAGACAAAAAACAAAAAAACAAAAATAATGGAAGAAAAGAAGAAAATAAAAGTGTGTGACCACAGCTATAAACCAAAGTGATTTTGCAGTTGTTCAATATTAATTAAACACATTAGGCAACCAGCTTAAGCCTCCGCAATATTCATAGCCTATAACGGTTTCACACTCTTTCACCTGTCACTTTTACCTTTAGAGTGAGCAAGGAGCAGAAATATAGTTTAACAAAAATTGCATGTATAGATTAGGACTCCCTGAACATTGAAATAGACTCTTCAAATCCATGTTGAGTAGTCTCTAAGTGTCTTTTATGAAATAAAATTAGAAAAACATTCTATTTCACTATTGTAAGTAATACAAAGATTTGTTTGAAGGCTAATACAGAAGATTCATAATTCAATTACAGACATATTTGGCAGTCATGTCAACTGTGACCAAGGCAGAGCACGTAGTTTTTGTTGTAATACTGACTGCATTCATAAAAAACAGAAACCAAAAAGAATAGTACTGATTTGGCAGTTATAGGCTTGGTAGATCATTAACACTGTATTTGAAAAAAATATACATGAAAAGAAAGTGATTGACACTTTGCAAATAAAAGTGTAAAAACTAATATTTACTTGCATCGTACAGTTCAACTAATAATATTCATTAAGTTCTGCTGGGATTTTCATTTATTGCTACCTTTCTTTTAACAAATCACTCATTTGTCTACAGATGGCATTTATTCAAAGCATAATGCATGCTACAGCATCATTCAGGGGAGGACTACAATAGCTTAAGAAAAACAACTCTGACAGTCATCCACCCACCTCTGTCATTGTTAAAATCAATGAGGTATATTTACATGCAATGAAATAATCGTCTGGTACATGAAAGTTATAATTATGAGATAATGTTAAACTAAAAAAAAAATGCCACTAAAGTGACTTGGCTCCTGTAAACACAATAAATCACATATAAATTTTATTCATATTTAACACATATTCAGTTATCAGAATAAATAAAAACACTTGTTTTAATGTGCTCAAAGAGAAATATTACACATATAACTTTTTTAAAAAGGGGTAATCACTTTTTTATTCTTTATTTTTATGAGCACATAATAATTGTACACATTTATAGAGTACATGTAATATTTTGATAAAATCATAGAACAGGAAATTATCAAATTAGGGTAATGGGGTAAAAGCCACCTCAAACATTTATCATTTCTTTGTGTTAGGAATATTTTAACTCCACTCCTCTAGTTATTTAGGAATCACTTTCTAATTTCCATTCTCAATCCGAGATTTTTTTTTATAAATACACGCCTTCCATTGTTTCTCTTTTTAATTGGATATGCAGAATTTTTATTTCAATTTTCATTTTTAAATGTTGTGAGTATGTAGTAAGAGTATATATTTATGGAGTACATGAGCTGTTTTGATACAGGCATGCAATGTGAAATAATTATGTCATGGAGAATGGGGTATTCATCCCCTCAAGCATTTATCCTTTGTGATAAATATTAATAGTTTGACCTGAGAAAATACAGACACACAAACACACACACATGTACACACAATAGCAAACCTATGACTTTCAGTACAGCATAGTGAGAAATAAAAAGTGTTCACTCTCATATAATAAACACATATTAAGGCAATTTTTCCAATCATACAAAGTGAAAAATAACTATGAATATTTTATTTCCTAATAATATAAATCTTCAAAGATAAAATGTATTTTTCTAATAATTTCAATGAATTGTAGAATGTCAATATTTTATTTGTGGTATTCACAACTTGTGACAGTTCACCTGGTAGTTAAAACATATGTTCAGTCTAACTTGTGTCCTCAAATTTTTATTTGCATGATTGCTATTCAGTGAAGTACCTAAATAGGTTAAACATATCTCTTGTTGTAGTTATAAACATAACAAATTATTATTTTTCTTTTCTTAAAATCCATACAATTCAGCTTTAAAGTCATTAGAATATTTTTATTAGAAATATTTTCTAGTTGTCTACACTGTATCCTCTTAATGCAAATGAATGCTGACATATTTTGGACTGTTTCAAAATTTTTCATTTATACAGAGTAAAAGTAAAAATACTATTTTTTGGGAGATATTTTTAACATTCAGGAAAGATAATTGATACATCGTAATTGCATTAATGGACTAGAGTTCTCTTTCACATAAAAATTGTATATTACATTCTTTGTTAGTCAATGATGTAAAAGTACATTAATGTCATGAAATAAAGGTCCACAATTGTTTGGAAGTTATTTTAAAAGGAGAAAATTGTAGGCACACATATGCTCACCCATATATGGTTAACCAGCTCTTCTAGGAATTTAAGTGTTTCTCCTGAAAGCCATAGTGTAACTTAGACAGTAGAATACTTTCCTCTGATGAAGTATATCACTCTCTCATCTCAATGAACAGTGAATGGGTAATGATGAATGCATTATAGAACTTTTCACTCAATACCATCTGCTTCAGAGAAAAAAACAAAAGCTGAAATTGTCTAGAAAAGTTTTAAAAAGTATGATGTTTCTATCAAAATCCCCATGCTTGCAAAGAAAACCTTCTTTTCTCTCCAAATTAGCATTACTGATTAGAACTGAGAGTCTATACTAAAATAAGTTAAAAAGTATATACTGTCCTCAGAGATAAATCCTGAGAAGAGAATATAATTGCCTTCTGAAAATGAAATTTTCAATTCATAGGCCAATGGATGTGACTGAGAATAGAAATTCCATTCTGATTGCTTATGTCATCCTTTGGATAAGAATTGCATCCTAGGACTCAAGATATGAGGTGTTACTGGTGCAGCCATATTACTCTTGGTTAAGAATGATTGATTGTCTTGGAAAGCTGTAACACTACAAAATTTTTTTTTTAAATTGTGATTCTATGAAACAGTTTGTGATGTCTTAATTCTATTTCCTCTTATTCCATTCACAGTGAAAGTGTATGTGTCAATGTGGTGAATCTGTAAACAAACATATTTGTGTCAGGATCACATAAGAGTTAAAGACAGATATTGGTGGTACGTGTACCACTGGTTCCATCATGTCCTAATGGTGTAAATTGAACAACCTCCTTAACTTCTTTAAACTTCAGTTTACTGACCATTAAATTTGAAATGTTAAATTTATCTCACATGTTTGTTTTGAGAATAAAATGTTAGTACTTTGAGCACGGTAAGCACAAGATTAAAGACCTTGATATTATTACTAAACAGTAGTAGTACTTAAACATTTAGTTTGACATAGTTTCTACATTTTCCACAATGATTACTGCCTGATCCATTCTACTGAGAAATAAAAATAAAATCTTAAGCCCATAATTCAATTGAATGACCCCTCCTATTAGCCAAGGGATCCCCAAAGAAACCTTGGAACCTGAGTTTCTGGCCATGACTCAGTGGGAGGGTGTCATTCCTCATTATAATCCTTCACTCCCTCACTAAGCACCAATAGGCTTTCTTCTCTAAGGATTAAACAGAAACCAACCCTTTCAAGAGACTTGCTGCACTGCTGGTTTTAACCAAGCACCTGATATTGCTCCTTCTTTTTGCAGTTTTAATAAAACAATAGACTAGCACTTCTTCCTAATAATAGACTGCCAGCTATGGGATGGTTCTGGACAGTCTACGGAGGATGCACAGTGAGGGTTTTTGTGTCCTTTACTTCATGTTTTAATGTCAGAGGGCCAAAAACCACCCTCATATGCTAACACTGCCGTTTATTGAACATGGATCCCATGGAGAGGCATAAAGCTCAACTGTAAATGCACATATTTCTTCTTTCATAAATATTCATGACTTCTCCTATAGCTTACTGAATATGTATATTTGGCCAGTTCATTCAGCACAAATCTCTGTCTTATTCTTCCGACCCTTTAAGTATCTATTTCTGGCTTCTGATTGGAGGCTAGCCTTCCCAGCCTGGTACAATGGCGACTCTGCAGACTGCAATCCTTTATGGAAATAAAGATCTTCTTTCTAAATTTATGAACCTCATCATTCTTCAGTTGACATTATCATAGTATATTGAGAGACTATGAGTTGAGAAGCCATGAGTATCTATGCCTAACAGCCCCAATCTATGTTAATAAGACCTTTTTAGAAGTATATGTGAATCAAATAATAATATTTGATTCCTTTCAAAGAGAGATACCATTAGAATTTGCTCAGTTCTTGAAAAAATAATATATACATATATGTATATCTAAAGGTTGCCAAATTCTTTTTAACAGAAATGAAGAATGCCTTTGATGGCCTTATCAATATTTTGGAGACAGCTGAGGAAAGCATCAATGACTTGATGTCTATTGACAAAACTTGCCCATAGAAGGTTTCCAAAATGAAATGCAAATAATAAATAAAGAATGAATAGAAAAAATAATCCAGCCAAATGGTGGACTAATGTACAGCTCCCACTTGGAAGGACAGAACAGCATGTGGAGACTCATATCATAAACTTTTGTTCCAAGAACCACCACAGGAACATACCAGAACACCAAAAGAATTCACAGACCCTTTGAAAGAAGCAGCTTGTCACTGCAAATCTTCTTGCTTTATTTGGGCCACAATTTTGGCTCTGTGCTTCACAGAAAACGACACAAATAAAGTAACATAATTAGATAAATTATACATGCAGTCAAAAACAAAAAACAAAGCAATTTCTTAGGAGAAATAGACCTATGTTCATCAGAGAACCACCTAACATGTACGTATGATCGTGTACATACGAAGTTTCTAGCTGCCTATCTTAGAATGAATATGCTTACTTTTTTCTCTACTTAAAAATAAATTTACACACATACACACACACACACACACACACACACACAGAGACTGTTTTTTTGAAACATAAGAAAATTGTTAATAGGTAATAATTAATTAATAGAAAATAATTCTTTTTGCAGTTCCAACAAACAAATCTTTAAATGAAGGTACTATAGATGCAAGGTTGTGTGAACTCCTATTATGGTAATAAAAGATAAACTCCAAGATTGTGGGTATGCTGGTTTATAAAAAAAAAAAAAAAAAGATAAATTATACCATATTTATCTACCTCTATCTATATACTATTTTCTTTATTTTAAACATCATGTGTTTATTTTTAGAAATTAAATTGTCAACAATTAAAGCTCCTTTTGACAGTGTAGCACGTCAGTAGGTTCTGAGACAGACAATTGGGCAACTACATCATACTTTAAAGTTGCCAGTCCTGGTATCACTGTTACAGGTACCAATAGAGTGAGAGCAAAGTCTCACCTTCTGAAAGGCAAAAAAGGAAGGAAACTGCTGCATATAGATGTGTTACAATGAACTATTATCCCATGTAAAGAAAGACCTTCAGCTTAAGCAGTTGAAAGTAAAGCAAAGTCCTTATTTTGGCAACAGGGAAATCTCTCTCTCTCTCTTTTCTTCCTCCTCCTTCTCTTCCTCCTCTTCTTCTTCCTCCTCCTCTTCCTCTTCCCCCTCTTCTTCTTCCTCCTCCTTCTCTTCTCCCTCATCCTCCTCCTCTTCCCCCTCCTCCTCCTCTTCCCCCTCCTCCTCCTCCTCCTCCTCCTCTTCTTCTTCTTCTTCTTCTTCTTCTTCTTCTTCTTCTTCTTCTTCTTCTTCTTCTTCTTCTTCTTCTTCTTCTTCTTCTTCTTCTTTCTTCATCTTCTTCCTCTTCCTCTTCCTCTTCATCTTCTTCTTCTTCCCTCCTCCTCCTCCTTCTTCTTCCTCTTCTTCTTCTTTCTTTCTCTCTCAAAATTTTACACCAATAGCATCCCTTGTTTACCTTCAGTTTATCTGATTATACTTCTCTGAAACAGCATGTCCAATCGTCATTTCCTGTTAATTCTTACCTGCCCTTTTAAAAAAGTGCAACACTATTTACAAAAGCAAAGACTTGAAATCAACACAAATGCCCATCAGTGATAGACTGGATAAAGAAAATGTGGCACTTATACATCACAGAATACTATGCAGCCATAAAAAAAGAATGAGCTCATGTCCTTTGCAGGGTCATGGATGAAGATAGAAACCATCATCCTCAGCAAACAGGAACAGAAAACCAAATACTGCATGTTCTCACTCATAAGTGGGAGTTGAACAATGAGAACACATGGACACAGGGAGGGGAACATCTCACACAGGGGCCTGTCAGGGGATTGGTGGGAAAAAAGAGGGAGAGCATTAGGACAATACTTAATGCATGAGGGGCTTAAATCCTAAATGATGAATGGATAGGTGCAGCAAACCGTCATGGCACATGTATACCTATGTAACAAACCTGCACATTCAATATATGTATCCCAGGACTTAAAGTAAAATTTAAAAAGTACAACAACGTAGGTTAGTCAATTTATTCAACCTGAGGGAAAATAGAACATTAATGTGTATTTATAGCATTGACCTACTCAAACTTTTCTCTGATAGTAATCTCTTGCAATATATTTGGATTTTAAAACAGTTCTTCTTCATATTTTATATTAGCTTTAAAAATGGTGATACAAAACAACCAGGAATAGTGAAAACAAGAGATTATTTTAAATGTAATCTGTTGACTTTATTTGCTTCCCCAGTAATAACAGGATGTACATAGCTTTCATTAAATTAAGCCTTTTTCTTAGTGACTGATACCACATTAATATATTTTAATATATTTTGCTTCTTACAGTTTGCAGGTTCTTCTTTCTTACCCTCAAGACACAAATTGTTTTCTTTAATAGAAGACCAGTATCCTTTGACGGCATCAAACATCAGTTGGCCCTTTTGAGATCCCCCTCAAGAAAGCTGTCTTTACTACTTATACAAATTCTCTTATTTTTCCATTTTCCCCTATAATATTTTGGCATTGTTGATTCAAAATATGAGCTTCTAAATTCCTAACATTTCCTGTTATGTTTTATAATAATAAATATTATGCTTGAGTTGGATTTACAGCCTTATAAATCCTTTAAGCCAATTAAGCAAAAACTAATGATAATCACAAACTGGATTTTAAAAATATCCTATATTTTCCTTTGTATCTTAATGGAAGCTACTACCTCTCATTAAAGGTATCTTTTCTTTATATCCTTTCTGGTTCTCCCTTTGACACAGGTGCAGCATTAAAATCCAGTAACTTGGTACCACAGGGGCAATTCTGCGTGAAGAGTACCATTGAAGTACCGATTTCAACTTGAAAATATCACAAGAATATACCTTTTGTTGCTGTGCAGGTAATTATCAATATTGACAGCATGTCTGCAAGCAAATCCCCTTCCTGTACGCAATAACAAAGGTGATTCACTCTATCTCCAGCTAAATACTTGAACAGATGCCTACCAGAAAGCAATAGGAGGAGAAGAAATAATTGCATATAATTCCGAAATAAGATTTTCCTTCCTTAATTATGTTTCTTCCTACCAATTTACTCAATGAAAATGATAAGGGAAAAAACTGAAATGCATAAGAGACATTTCTTTAAAAATAAATTATACTGATGCTACTATGGGAGAGGGGGGCGAGGGAGGGGTAAACCTTTATTCTCACAGAGACACTTTCTTCTAAATTCTATAAAAGTAATTAAAGCTATTATTACTACATTCATATTTCTAGTTTAATTTTTTGCCACCAGTCCTATGTATAAATCTATGCTTATTTAAAAATGTTTTTAAAAATAGGCTTATAAAGTTCTGGGGAAAGCTAAATATTTCACACTTCAAAGCATAAGTCTTAAAAGGAGCAATTTCTTGGCATTGATTTTTCAGTAAATACAAATGTTAAGAGTCCACTAATTGAAACAGAATAAGCACAAGCAAAATGAGGTAGAGCAAAGCAATTAACTAAGAGAAATGTGAATCAAATACAGTTAAGAACCAAATCTTCACTTGAGTTTAGCCATTGTTACTTTCTACCCAATAAGTCAAAAAGCATGATTCAATATAATGCATCTTTTGCAATTTTATAAACCACAAAGTTTGAAATAGTGTGTAATCCAGACCTATGGAAGAAAAAAATTTCATAGCTCTATCATTTCAGCTAAATCACATTTTCTGCCATTGTCATCTACACGACATATCTGTTATGCTTCCAATAATACACATAATTCAGATGGCCTATTCACCAACATAGAATTTATTTGTAGCATGAATGGTTGTAGCAACAAGAAAATCGTGCTTTATAATTTTTCTCTTTCTTGAAGCCTAACAAAGCAATTAAGAGAGGGAATGTTTACCATTTTGATGGGTGTTTAAACAGAATGCCAAACCAAGTTCTAGCTTAAATATTGTGTGGTATGATTGTGTCTATGTGACAGAGATACTATATAAGATTATCCTCTGCTGAACTATGACAACATCAAGCATATTATTGGATGACATATAATTTAGGTTAATTCTAAAAATCCATTTGGTTTTGTAAAGAACTTCTCACAAATTGGTCTTGCATGATTAAAATAAGTAAAGCCTCAATCAAGAGAAGTCATGCTAGCAAAATAAATTCCACCAAAATACTTTAAAACTTATTTCAAATTAGCAACCAATGGCTTGTCCACCCCCTCCTCTAGTTCTTGGAAAGTATATAATACACCACACATTAATCTAATATTGGCACTTCCCAGCTTAAATTGTATCATTCTAAATATAATTAGCCAATTATATTTTTAAAAATATGTTAATGTTAAGCATGCATTTATATAGATAAACTCTATGTAGATTTGAATAAAAGTAAAAAATACTATTTCTTTAAAGAGTAGTAATAAATGAAGCATTTCACTTTATTATGTGCATTCCAGTAACTTTGGCAAACACTAACATTTGTGGTGTTTCTTCCTCCTTCTACATGAGCTTGATGAGGCAAATTAATTTCAGATGCATCTAACTCTATGAAATTGACAAACTACTTTTACAAAAAAACTGCAGGTATTTGCAAAAGTCTTATATTTTCAAATAATAATGATAAAGGGAATTTTCTGTAGCTGAAATTACTATTCTGACAAACACATGTTAAAACATGCTAAGATGCCCTGTCTCACTTATCAATATGGAAAATTACATCTAGGCATCAATGAGACAATTTTTTCATCCATTCATTTCTTACTACTAAAACACTTTAAGGCTGGGCAAGATGCTTACACCTGTAATCCCAGCACTTTGCGAGGCCGAGGCGGGTGGATCACAAGGTCAGGAGTTCGAGACGAGCTTGGCCAACATGGTAAAACCCCGTCTCTACTAAAACTACAAAAATTAGCCTGGCGTGGTGGCATGTGCCTGTAATTCCAGCTATTCAGGAGGCTGAGGCAGAAGAATTGCTTGAACCCAGAGGCAGAGGTTGCAGTGAGCCAAGATTATGCCACTGCACTCCAGCCTGGGTGACAGAACAAGACTCCGTCTCAAAAAACAAAAATCAAAAACAAACAAACAAAAAGCGACTTTAATAGTATCCAGTATCTGCAAGAGTGTAAGGGAAGAGTAACCTCATACACACTTAGTGGGATTATAATCTAGTTTACCCTTTTTGTCAGGCAGTTTAACAATATCTAAAAATACATGTGTTTTAATGTACATACAGGGAAGACAAATAGAAGATTGAAAGAGGACACATGCCATGCACATATCTAATTATTTTTATCAAGACTATATAAAGAACATAAGAATAACTAAGTAAAAATAATCAAATTTAAAAATCAGCTACATTTATGAATAGTATAATCAAGAGAAGAAAAACACATAAGTAATACATTTTTGAATAGGTATTCAACCATATCGGTAAACTAGAAAATGTACATAGAAGACAAAATGAAGTTCCATTTTACAATTTGCACATTTGAAAAATTAAAACATGGTGTCCAATGGCTATGGGATGTTGAGCAACAACTCGCTTGTACTACTGAGAGACTTCAGACAGGTTGAATATGCTTATATCCTACAACTCAACAATTTTAATAACAGGTAAATACCCAAGAGTAACTAAACATGAGCAACAGAAAGCATGTATAAGATTGTTCTTTGTAGCATTTTTTTGTAATGGTCAAGTATTATAAACAATATAACTTGAATATATCAATAGGGAACTCATTTCTGTGAAATGTTCATACAAAACATCATGAAACAGTGGAAGTGGAGGCACTAGACTTACATATGCCAATAAATAAGAACATGCAAAAGGAGTCAACAGCAGAAAGGTCTGTACATGACTACAGCATTTATAATGTGTAGTATATGTTGTAAAAATATGAAAAATAATAATTAGGGGTAATACACTCCAAATTCAGAATTGTGGGTTACTCTGGAGAGAGAGGAAGCAGATTAGGAACAGAGGAGTATTCATAACTCTGAGAGTTCAATTTTTCTTTTTTTTGAGATAGAGTTTCACTCTGTTGTCCAGGCTGGAGTGCAGTGGCACGATCTTGGCTTACTGTAACCTCCACCTCCTGGGTTCAAGCGATTCTCCTGTCTCAGCCGCCCAAGTAGCTGGGATTACAGGTGCCCACCACCACGGCTCGCTAATTTTTTTTTTTTTTTTGTAGACGGGTTTCACCATATTGGCCAAGCTGGTCTCGAACTCCTGACCTCAGGTGATCCACCTGCCTCAGCCTTCCAAAGTGCTGGGATTACAGGCATGAGCCACCATGCCCAGCTGAGAATTCAATTTTTAATAATAAAGGGTGATGTGACACAATCATAGCAGAATGGTAATCTTTGAAAATATTAGGGGATAGAAACAATAATGTATTACTATCAGTCATTTTTCTTAATGATTGAAAATTTTACTAATAAAAATTGCACATTCCTTTTCATCCAACTGTTCCATTGTTTCCATGACAGATAGACCAGTAAGGATCTCAAGGATATTCATTGCAGCATTGTCTGTTTTAGCTAAAATCTAGACATTATCTAAATAGTTATGAATAGGATAAATCAGTCATGGTCCATCAGTTCATTAGAATACCATGCCACTGCTAAAATAATGAGATATATCTATTCTTTTTAATGTAGAAAATTCTGCAAGACATACTTTAAGTGAAAAACAAAACAAAACAAGACATCAACACTTGTGTATAGCAATACTCACTTGGTTAATATTTTTAAAATCATCTATACACATATACATAAATGTTGTATACAAATTTTGGATAGAAGTAAACAGAAAAAGCTTTTAACAGAAATTATCTTTTGTAAGAGGTGCTTGTGAGCAGTGAAGAGAGGTGAAAAGGGAGACACTAACTTTTACTTTCATATCTTACAGTGGTGTGTAAATGTTTTACCATGTATACACATGTTACTACTTTTATTTTTAATATAACTGGTATTATCTTGGTACTGAGATTATGGTTCATTTTATTTTCTTCTTTATTCTGAATGGCAATATAATCTTCTTTGCAATGGAAACCAAAGAAGAGCTACTTTAAAAAAAAAACCAACAGCAACTAAAGCTTTGTCTATATGAAAATAAAATGACTGATGAACTCATTCAATTTTGTTAAACAATTCTCTTCTAAAAAGAACCAGAGAAATCACTCATTAACATGAGTGGATTGTTCTGAGAAGACAAAATGGTCAATGAAGTTTCCTCTAACATAATAGGCTAATACCTATGGCCTCTCTTGTTTAGGTCAGACAACTGAATCTCCAAAGTGATCAAAGACTTCGTGAAATCCTATGTGAATCCTTGAATGAATGTTTATTATTCTGGGGAGGGAGTTTATGGCTTGAATATGATTAGAAAAGTATCCATTATTAACACTAAATTGTTTAAGGTGTGTGAAATGTTGTGTTAAGTGTATTGTATTGCTTATGTCATTTGGTCCTCAAAAATAATCCAAAGAGGTAGGTAGTATTATTATATACATTACACAGAGGAGGAAACCTGATGGCACATGAGTATGTACTTCCTCAATTCACAATCCCCCACCATTCTATAATATATGTTACTTTGTAGGAAGTGTTAGGGGCAATAACAAAATAAATATAGAATATGATTTGCATGCATTGAAAATTGCTCAGACACAACAAATCATTATTGTCTCTTAAAATTCTTCAGTTATATGTTCACTTAAACCAAGTGGCAGAGATCAAAGTTGGCTTCCATAATGTGTAGCCAAGTCCTTTCTCCAATACCTGTTTATTTCACTCATGCACAGGTTGGAGAAGTGGAAATCGGTGATTAAGCTCGAAGAACAACCTATTATCTACCCCTCACAGTTCTTCTTAAACTCTGATAGAACAGTTCCAAAATGATGTAATCAGGAAGGAGGCAAGTTGCAATCTATTTTAACTCCTACTACATAATTTTTCCTTAAAAGTCAAAATTTTCTTTTCAGAAAAGAGTGTTTCTATATCCATAAATAAAACTTCAAGACAAATAACAAACAGTAGGATATTCTTACTCTACATCAAAACTTGAAGATACAGTAAGGATAAATGTGTTGTATAAATTTTTCTGATTTAGCAATCAGAGGAGATGAGTGAAATTTTTACTCTACATTTCTATGTGATCCAGTGCAAGACTTAACTTCCCTATATAGATTATTTGAATATAAATGAGGATAGAATGAAAATGTATTCATTATTTTATTACACAGTAGATATGATACACATGATCATAATTTGCCCTTACCACACTAAAGCTTCCAAATATTCTTACATTTCTTTCAAAGCCCAAAGTATGAATTTCTATTTTTACTACTTGTCACCATTCTCAGTAGATAGGCAATGTTGAAAGAAACTTCCAATATTCTTTCACGTTAAAAGAAAATACAATATGTAAGTATTTTTGAATCTGTTCCTATCTCTTTTCATAACTTTTGATTCCTGTGAGAGTGGAAACATAGTTTCATGCGGTTTTAGTTTTAAGTATTGATGAGAGTCGGCTAGGTCAATTACAAAATATATGGTGATCACATGACATTTGTAAATTTTATAACATTTCTTTTATCCAAAAGAATTATGCTTTTAATATTAAACAGTGAAACTTTAGTGAAGTCTTCTTAGATTCTGCCACTGTCACCATTTTGCAGAACTCATTCCATCATTTTCTTAAAGATAAGATAGTAATTGGACTCAAATGAATTACTCAGTCCTATTTACCATGTTGAAAATGATGATCCAAACTAGGAAATTTTTTAAATCCTACAAGGAAACTTGAAAATGTGAGTCACACTGATTTTCTTGTTAGATTTTATCCAGAAGACAAAGCTTTGCTTATTATCAAGTCTTCTATTTTCCTGATTGCAATCTCATTTCCCTTGCCCTTGAAAAAACACATTTGCAGTGACCTCCAGCTTGTTAAATATTCAGCAGAAAGTTTATGGACTTTCCCATAACCTTGATTAAAAGCCTTCTGGGAAACTAAATGCTGAAAGAAGAACTTTATTTGAAAAGCAACTTGAGTGCTCCATGCTGATTTCTGTTTCACTAATAGTACATATAATCAGCAGTCACTGACATAAAATGAGGACAGAGGTAAAATATTGAAAAGCAATCTTTCTCTTTTCATGAGTTACTGTAGTAGCAGACTAAATGAGATATTTACAACTTGATTTAGCAGAAAGAAGAGATTTATTTTTAAACCCACAGGAGATATGCATAAAATGACTTGCAGATTCACACTCTACAAAAAAAAAAATACCAAGTAAATGCCCAGACACATATCCCAGTACACATGTATAAACAGATACTCAGAACACACAGTAATGATACATGAAACAATTCATGATGTTTTGAAACAAAATAACTAGGAGTTTTGAGTATTTTAAAGGTTAAGATCTAGGTGAAAACTAATAATTAAGACTAATTTAAGATGAGCTTCCTATATTTTATTAGTAATTTTTGGTTTATCATTTATTCATCGTATTCTTTTGTTCTGGAAGTTCTCCATTATCAGTATCTCAAGAGGCAAAGTAGTAAAATTTACGGAATTTAAATGCACTGTTCATCTTTAATTAGAATCTTTGATATACACACACACACACACACACACGTACACACACTTCTGGCAAGTATATGAAATTATAAACACATATAAAAGAACAAATGCAACAGTTTAAAACACAGTGTTAATTATTTGTCTTGTATTGGCCTAAGAAGCAATTGTGAAATTTAGCAGTTGTTCCTTATAGACGCTGTAAGTTGTCTGTTTACTCTGTTGATAGTTATTTTGTTGTGCAGAAGCTCTTTCATTAAATTAGATTCCCACTTGTCAATGTTTGCTTTTGTTGCATTTGCTTTTGTGGTCTTGAAATCTTTGCCAGTTCCTATGTCGAGAATGGATTGCTTAGCTTGTATTCCAGGGTTTTATAGTTTGGGGTTTTACACTGAAATCTTTAACGCATCTTGTGTTGATTTTTGTATATGGTGTAAGGAAGCGGTCCAGCTTCAATCTTCTGCATATACCCAGTTATCCCATCACCATTTATTGAATATGGAGTTCTTTCCCCATTGCTTGCTTTTCTCAGCTTTGTCAAGAACCAGATGATTGTATGTGTGCGAACTTACTTCTGGGCTCTCTATTCTGTTTCATTGGTCTATGTGCCTGTTTTTATACCAGTACCATGTTGTTTTGGTTACTGGATCCTTGTAGTATAGTTTGAATTAGAGTAGTGTGACGACTCCTGCTTTGTTCTTTTTAAGATTTGCCTTGGCTATTCGGGCTCTTTTTTTGGTTCCATATGAATTTTAAAATAGCTTTTTCTAGTTCTGTGAAGAATGTAATTGGTAGTTTGAAAGGAATAGAATTGAATCTGTAAATTGCTTTGGGTAACATGGTCATTTTAATGATGTTGATTCTTCCTATCTATGAGCTTGAAATGTTTTTCTATTTGTTCATGTCACCTAGGTTACAGAGTTATTGACAGAACCTAGACTATATATCAGGTTCCCTTTTTTCTAATCATATTCTTTCCACTGAATATACAGTACCAAACAGTTGTGCATGTATTAATTTGATAACAGAATTAATCTTTCCTTCAAAAGCAGAAAGGAGTAAAGGACATGAAGGATTAATTCATGTATCCAGCTTAAGGCCATTTACTTTTTCACAAAAATGATTATATCTCTTTAAAGCCATTTTTACATTTGCTTAAAGTAAAAACATAGATTCAAGGACAAAAAAGCAGAATACAAATGAAGCATTATCATTTGATCCACAGTAATTTTTCAAAACTTCAAATTATTGCTTCAAGAACCCTCATGTTTGCCTAACACTATCTTCATTAGATAATTACTTGTTATAAATCAGCACAGACTGAAGTCTGATAGGGCATTCAGCATTCCAGATGTACAGAAGTTTCTTTACTAACTTCAAGATAAAATCTTTTAAAACAAATTGCACTGATTAAAAAACATAGTCTTTATGCTTTCTGTGTAATTTTTTAAATAAAAGAAAGCATATTGCCTTGTGGTTACTAGCAATAAGTCACCTTAAAATATTACAATGAAATGGCTTGGTCTCATATAATACAGCCATTGTAAAGAAATTTATAAAAATATTCTTAAAATTTGCAATGAAACAGTTTTGTAATAAAGTAAAACAAAATTGTGCTGCCATGTCTATACAAGAAAAAATGCAATATTAAAAATGTTTTATTTCTGTGAAGATTTGGAGTTATAAAAATGCCAAATATATCTATTATTCCTTCCTGTTGAGAGTAAGTTAGTTTGCTTCATCTTCAATATATTCAATATTCCCCCACACCTTGAGGACGAATGTTTATTTGTGCTTATGCCTATGTGACAATAAGCCTGATTATAAGTTTGCAATGACACATCATCAATCTCTTCTAACATCTCAAAAAGTAGTCTGTAAATTTAAATATGAAAAAAGTAAAATTTTGACTATGTATTTATTATTGCTGGTGCTATTGTAAGATGTGAAACTATTCATCTCTGGGAAAACTTCGGATGGTTAATTTGAGAATGCTAAAATAATTTGAAATAAATAAAATAATCAATAAGTTTTAAGCTATATGAAGTTTTAATTCAAATGAGCCACAATGTTCTTAACTTGGCTATCTTTGATTCCTACCATGGAATAGAAAAAGCCACATAGTGTGAGAGATGAAAACACACCTGCCTACAATTTCCTTAAGCATCTATATTCAGAAAACATCATGCATACTAAAAACATAGACTTCCCTTCATTTTATGCCCATTAGACTCAAGGCACAAAGCCTCCTAAAATATACTGGGAGGACATTGCAACAAAAATGAATGGTAATCATTTAAAAAGATGCAAGAGCAAATAGTCAATACTTCTTCACCCTTTGGAATTAAACTAGGATATATAAGTAAGCATTAAGATTAAAAAAAAAAAAGAAAGAAAGAAAACTTACACATAATCAGCAGTTACCTAATTAAAGTTCCTATCATAGAATACATCCACATTGAATAGCTAAGCAAATATGTTTCCTAAAACTATGAGGACGTTAACAACAGGACATTTCTTTTTTATGACTCAGTTGCATACACAACATACAAAATCTCCTGGATATAGGTAAAAGTAGTCAAATAAAACAGTCCAGCACACCACATTCAATGGAAAAGTTATCTGCATCTTTTTTGTCTACTTTCTGTGACTTTCTTGGCTTCCTTTGTTCACCTTTCCCAGTCTGATAATTGTTTGCAAAAGTTGACACTTCAACACTAGCAATGATCCAGAAGAATTCTTAATCTGCTTGAGTGTAATAGGAATCACAGTGACTTCACCTGCAGAGATGTTTGCTGACTTGATTAGTTGACAGTGCAGCTGGTACTCTGCTTTGCTAATAATGCCCTATCTGCCCTGTTATTCTGATCAGTTTCCTAGAAATGAAGAGTTTCTCTATAGCTGAACACCTAAAATAAAAATGGCATTTATGTTCACCTAGACGACATGAGTGACGTATAAATGGAGTGGATTGTTTTTCAAATAAAAATTATCAGAAAAAGGACGGGCACGGTGGCTCACCCCTGTCATCCCAGCACTTTGGGGGGCCAGCACTTTGCGGGGCCGAGGAGGGTGGATCACGAGGTCAGGAGATTGGGACCATCCTAGCTAACACGGTGAAACCCCATCTCTACTAAAAATCCAAAAAAATTAGCTGGGCGTGGTGGTGGGTGCCATTCTCCTGCCTCAGCCTCCCCAGTAGCTGGGACTATAGGCGCTCGCCACTACGTCCAGCTAATTTTTTGTATACTTTAGTAGAGACGGGGTTTCACTGTGTTAGCCAGGATGGTCTCGATGTCCTGACCTCGTGATCCGCCCACCTCGGCCTCCCAAAGTGCTGAGATTACAGGCATGAGCCACCGCGCCCGGCCAAAATATTTTTAAATGCTGTAAATATATGTATATACGCAGACAAGGACATGTACTTTCATTTAATACAACAACGCTACAAAGTAACTGTTTTATGATTCCCATTTTAAGGATGCAGAGAACTGAGGCACAGGAAGCCTAAATGGCTTGTCAAATGTCATACTACTAGGAAGGAGCAGACTTGAGATTCTAGTCTAGGCAATCTGTTCCCACTCCAATAGAATGCTTCTCTTCATAATGAGTTATTTAGTCATATATACTTTAATAGCCACTAAGATGTGTTTTGTAGATAAGAGACTAAGAAAGAAATAAAATATAAGAGAATTAAACATATCTGCATCTCTTACATTTTAATGTATTTTTGAAATTTTATGGGTGTTAAAATTCTCCAATTTCAAAAAAAACAAATCTTTCTGGGAGTAGACAGAGAAATTCAAGGTCTTTAAAACAAGGTCTCTGAAGGTCAACTTTTTTTTTTTTTTTTTCTTTCTGCAAAAAATAGTATTGCTAAAGCAGCTCTGAAATTTCGGTTTCGAGCATATGATAAATTTCACTTATGCAGTGGTCCAATTCTCTGCCTTGAAAGCAGTATGTTTTTACTCTATATTGAGTACTAACACATAGACAGATTCACTTCAGACTGTTGGACATTATGGGATCTTTCTAGATGAAAGGGTTTTTTTTTTACTTAGCTACAGTTCATATCCTTTGAAACCCTGAGGGGAGATTCCAAAAAGTTACATGGGTATTGAATTGGGCTTAGTGTGTTTAAGATCTTTCGCCATGATATTTGTATTTCAGATATTATATTTCAGAAGTTAAGCTGTTTTGCAAAAATGTAATGGCTAGTTATTTCAGAAGTGAAGACTTAATAGTTTAATACTATGGCACTTTGAATTGAAATTTCAATATTTGGATTTAATTTGGGTTGAATCCTAAAACTCCAATTTTCTACTTGAATAAAAACATATTTGTGTGACATTTTTCAGTGTATCCTATTCTGTCCAATGCAATTCATAATCAACTAGGGGAAGAGAAATGAGAAAATATGATTACTGCAAAGTTTGCAATGGATTTAAGCTAGTAAAAGTTTTATAGAAGATCATCTGAATGAAAAAACAAACACAAACAGCTGAATCAAATACATGATTCATCTAAAAACTGAGAATGCCTTTGGTGCATTCATATATCAAAAATATCTCCAATGAGTACTCTGTCCTTGTAACTACAGTCTGAATTAGTCAAAGATCCCTGAATTCCTTGTTAATATTTAACTTAGTCTTTAAAAATTAGATGAATTAGCTACATTCTTTAAAAGAATGTAGAAGACACGTATGTACCTCTGTAAAGTTGACTCCTCCCAGGTTGCAGTGAGCTGAGATCACGCCACTGCACTCCAGCCTGGGTGACAGAGTGAGATTCCGTCTCAAAAAAAAAAAAAAAGAAAAATTGACTCCTCCTTCAAATCAAATTTAAAAAGTATTTACGCAATATGAGGATGCACATTTTCCAAAGAGACAGGCAGAGTACAGTTCGATGGAAAAATAAATTAGACCAAATTGTCAAGTTCAGTTTTAGATTGTTACATGCATAAATCTAAAGAAATCACAGTCTAAACTCAACCCTGGAAAACTACATCATTAAAATAAAAATTATAGTGAGCCAAGTGAACCTTGCAATGCACTATTGATAATCCAAAGAGTAGGAGTGGAATTTTCTAAAAGTTAATTGAAACTCAGTTTTTTTACATGCTTCAATAATATTGTCCTATAAAACTGATGCTATTTTCAAGATTATCAAGTATTCTTCTCAAAATATTTTTATTTTTGCATGACTTCCTTAATCCAGAGCATTAATTTCTATGATGTCATCTATCAGTATAAATAAAAAGCTGACAGACTTTATATGTAAGACAAACTTCATATAATTTAATGGATTGAACAGAGTCCAACTCCTTTTCATCTCTAGGATAAACAAGTAGAAATGAAAAGGAGTTGGACTCTGTTCAGATCATTAGAACTAGAACTAGAGATAAAAGCAGGGTAGCTTTTCTTTTTTTTTTTTTTTTTTTTATTTGAGACGGAGTCTCTCTGTCACCCACCCAGGCTAGAGTGCAATGGTGCCATCTTGGCTCACTGCAACCTCCCGCTTTCAGATTCAAGCGATTCTCCCACCTCAGCCTCCCAAGTAGCTGTGATTACAGGCACCCACCATCATGCCCGGCTAATTTTTGTATTTTTGTACAGATGGGGTTTCACCATGTTGGCCAGGCTGGTCTTGAACTACTGACCTCAGGTGATCTGCCCATCTCAGCCTCCCAAAGTGCTGGGATTACAGACATGAGCCACTGCGCCCAGCCGAAATCAGGATAACTTTTATAGGACATTTATATAACTATAAAAGTTATTCTGCTTTCATCTCAAGTTCTAATCATTGTCCAAAAGGGACTATTATAATAGGGTTTACCCAAAACATTTTGACTATATGTCACACTATTAACTCAGACAATTGCGTCTATCAAAATCAGTTCGTTGAACTGAGACTTCATTCTTCTAGAAAGTGGAAGTAGCATAGAGTCTCACAGGAATTTCATATAAAGGAAAGGCTGAGTTTACAGCAGAATGCATAAAGGATATATCCACATATTCTGCGTTTCTCCTCCTGGAGATTCTGTTTATGTACTTTTCATCATATTCAAAGGAAATTTACCTTCTAAAATTCATTTTTTAATTCCAAGTTGTTCTGGAAGTAATCATACACACAGATACACACAATTGAACAACATTAGATAAGCATAGTGAAGAGTGGTTAGTTTTCCTGACATAGAGATCATTATCATTCAGCATGTTTACAATTTTTTCTGCAATACTTTCACTGGTTAGCACAAACAGTAATTTTAGAAATCGGCAGTCCACATTGCTCCAAATGTCCTTTAAGGCATTTTTAAAATGGGAACCTTTTTTTAAAAAAAAAGGGCCTCATCACATGTAAAAAAGTTTTCCATTTGGATATATGATAACATTCCCCTTGAGTAATGATAATGCTAAATTTTATACTACTTTTCTCTCATGAATTGTTTTATTTAAATTGCAAAAGTAACTGCTTACCAACATTAGTGACTCTTATTTTGGAACACAATAAACGATAAACATCAAATCTTAATTTAGAACATTAAGTTGTTGCTTAAAAGGGCCAAATCTCAGTTATCTCATTTGCATAATGAGGGAGCTGGACTAAATAGCACCCAAGGTCCCTTAGAGCTCTAAAATTTAAAGACAGTGTAAAACGCAACACTTGCACATGTAAATTCTGGGATTTTAATAGTTACAAAATTATGATCTTAGAAGGGGCACTAGAGATTCGTATAATCCCTTCATTATATAAATTAAGAAAAAGAGACACCGTGAGGTTAAAAGACCTATCCAAGTTCACAGAGCTAGTTAATTGCAGTAAATGGATTAGAGTTCTGTAATACGTAAGGTGATTGCCTAAAACAAATTACCTACCATGGTCTGTGCTGAAAAGGTTGATGAATAGTGATTACAAAATGAATTACTGCAATAAAAATTCTTACTCAATGTTCAAATATTTTTATTGTATAATTAAATAGATACCCCAAAATAATATTTAAAATTACCAGCTTTCTCAGAGCCTTTGAGGTCTATACAAATTGCAAGAGAAGAATTTTCTAAGAAAAAAATAAACTTTTAATGGCTAACTTCATATACACTATTCAGAAAAAGTTTGTTTAGATAGCATACACACATTTCCAATATATGATTGATTAAAAAAAGAAGTGTCAGATAAAGACCATGTACCTAGTGGAACTGGGAAAACAATTTCTAAGATTATTGATTAAGATAGAGAAAAAAACGGCTAAGTGAACACTGTTATCTCTATTCTATTCTCTATTGAGCATCTTCAGCTTTCAATAAAATGTAAATTCAAAAATCGCAGAAATCATGGTAAGACAGATGGTCTATAGTTATTCATTTTTAAATGAATTCCTTGATATATTCATTAGTTGTTGAATGTTCTGTTGATGAAAGCAATTATGAGAGATGCAAGTTATTGTACAATTTTAAAAGTGTCGTGGAGATTAAAAATATGTTGCTACAAGACTCCTCATCCATTAAAATTTATAAATCATTTTAAAATAAGATGTTGATGTGTGGCTAACACTACTAAATATTTCAAGTCACTCAAATGCTACATCTTGAATGACTGATTATACTGACTTTCAAAGAACTACAAATAATAACAAATGGCAAATAGTCTGTGTTATAGGCAAAGGAACGTGAGAAGTAAGATTTTTTTGAAAAGCAGAAGAAAGAAGGTTGTCATAAAATGAATTGCCTCATGGCTCATAAATTATAGAAACACAAATGTTAAATGACCTTTATTACTTGGTGTAGGAAGCTTAATAAAATTTAGAAGTAAGAGAAGGTTTGTGAAGAGAAGGCCACCTATTCTGTCACTTTAGGTGATTATTCAAGCTTATTGACATTCCAGATCTTATGGCATTGGCATTCAATTGGCAGCTTGTGCCAATCTCTTAGTGCTTGTCACTTTCAAACAGAAAAGACAAGATAAGAGATTGCTTTACTTATAGTGGCCTGCTTTTGAGTGATTAACCTCTATCTAATTCATATTAGATTTAAGATATTAAACATACACTCATCTTAGAGACTGTCACCCAAATAAAATCCTGTAAATGTCTTCAAGTCTCCAACTTTAAAGATACACTTCTCATTTTAATTCATGACCTCTATAATTTTTTAAAGATTATCTCTAGCATAAAGTCTTTGTTGCCTTCACAGAGCCTATATACTCCAAATTAGCAGTCATTTTTTCAGCTGGTCTACATTGAGATGCCATCTCTTACATAGGGAAGTTGAATATGCTAGGATGGTATCATAAGATGTGTTTTATCCGTTTTCTTATTATAATATATTTATAAACTTTCATAAGCTTCAATAGAGAAAGATTTACTTTTCAAAAGCTTGTCTGTTCAAATGGTAAAATTAATATACATCACAGAATGTCTGCTACCAGATCACTGTTTCTACCTGCCTAAGCACATGTATTATAAAAACTACTATCACTACCAAGTATACCTTATTCTCTCTAAAACTACGGCAGATGATTGAACTCTTGCGTGTAACCATTGTTTATAATCTATTTATATATAGATACTTTTCTAACACTATTTACATAACACATCAGGGACTAAAATAAACTGGTAATCATAGACAGTATCAATTATTACAATGATATTTCATTTGAAAAAGAATAAAAGTGACTTTTGATATTATTGTTACCTTAAAAATGTTAATAGATATTAAGGAAATTTTTAAATTTTCAATAGCAGCATAAAGCTATATATTATTTTCTGTTGGCAAGGCAATGAAATAGAGCAGGCATTTGTCCTATATTTCCAGAACCCAGGGCCATGGATTCCAACCTCTTTCTCGAAATAGACATTAACTGGTATCATTGATAATGATAATGTCATTCCTTAGAAATATTGATTAATTTTTCAAAACGCATGACATTAAGATTGCTGAGCTGGTTTAAATTATTTTACTCCCCGCTCTCTACCATGGACTGACACTATTATATAGGCTAATGAGCACAGTTTTAAGAAATAATCTTACAAATATATAGCCTGCAGAGTCAGAATTGGCCTTGCTATGTAATTAACCTTAAAAGGGAGCATAACTTCTTTTTCTTAAGTGGAATATATTTCCTATTTGTTTTATGTAAAAATATTAACAAAATGATGCCATTCACTTTTCTTTTCGTTGTAATACATGAATTGATATGTGACTTTCATCAAAAATGCATTTTAAATAAATGTTAGAAAGCCTATGGAGTCAAATTTTCCTGAGCATATAGCAGCAAACAAAAACACTTAATTAACAGTTATATGGGTAACATTCCCTGAAATGCGGATTCAGATGATTTTCAGCCACATCAGAAGTGTTACTCTCCTCTTAAATATACTAACCAATACTATTCCTTTTTTCTATAATTGAATCATATTTTCTTCTTGAATCTTTTAGATAATTAATTAGATCACTGCTTCCCCCAAGGTACTAGTATATCAATATTTTCCAGGAAAAAAATATTTCCATGGCTTTATTTTGCTTTTAGACAACTGACTCCTAATGTTTTTATTTACGAAAGACTGAGTTTTAATGACCCATTACTAGCTTATTCTTTAAAAGTTTCACAGTTTTTGGTTTTGATTTTTTAATTTTATCAGTAGTCTACCTTTAGAATTAGATATTCAAATAATGAGATGTTCAAACACTTACTAGTAATTACCCTAGTGTTAGTCATGTCAATACTCTTAGCAGATCAGGAGAAAATCTGGCATTTCTCTGAGTAGAAATTCATTCTAGTCAATCAAATTGGTCTCCCACTTTTTATACCAATTTATTAGATTACTGGGAGAAGATCAATCAAAGTGCTTTGCCAGGGCAAGATTAATTACTTCCTCGTTGTGAATTAATTAGTAGTGTATTTGAGTGCTAAGCAAACCTGATCTACTGAAATAAAAATGAATGTCAAACAGATGTGCTAACCTGAGATAAACTCTAGCAGACATCATTTTAACAAAAACATATATTTGTCTTTATTTTAAATACATAATTTTTTATCTCTAGATGTTCTTGAAACTCTATATTTTCTTCTTTTGTATCACAGAAATGACTATGGTATGAAAAAAAGAGGAAAAGCATTAACTTTTTTGGGGGAAGATGAAGAAATTTCACTCAAGTATTTTGTTACTTTAAGATTCAATGTTAGACACTAAACTGGCTATCACATTTTCAGATAGAGTGACTTCATGGGTGAAATGACCACATACAATGAAGAGGTTTTAAAAAATACAGATGACGTAACTTGTTCAGTTGAAGAAAATTAAAATACTGATATTAACTAAATCATTCTCTTCTTTATTGTAGGTGGATTTTCTCTGTAATTGAACTGATTTATGGCGAGAAAGCCGAAGACTGATTTGGGCCTCTTTAGCAATACTCTATTTCACCATTTCTCTTCCAAAGAAGTATGGCTATTTTATCTCTTCCAGTGAAGTTGGAAAATTATAATATGCCAGCAGATCAGTAGAAATATAAAAATATTAGTAGTTACCCTTTTAGATCCAACTTACCTATAGTGAAAGAGCAGCAATGCATTCTCTATTTGAGGACAAAACATAAAAACCCTGGCTTCATATACATAGACTGGTAAAATATATCAGAAGTTTAATGTGATACATATTTGCTAATATTTCGATATGTCTCAGAACTCAGTTTGAATTATAAAAACAGAAAAAAAAATTAGAAAAGAAATTGGAAAGCATTTTAAAATCATATGCTAAAAAATCATATTTTACCTGAGACTACTTAAAAATAGATAGGAACATAGGGCCATACATAGTTTAATGTGTTTACAGTAGTCCCAAGAGGATCTCACCATCCTCAAATCTCTGAGTTAACACTACACATGGATATATAAAGCCCTCAAAAGTAGACTCACAACTTGTTTGTTACCAAGGCCACATGTGTCTCCATGAATGTGTCTCAAGAAAATCCTTTGCAAATGCAGACATTATCTGTTCCAGTATCCACAGTAACCCAGCAGCAATCAATGCTGTTTTTGAATTGGGTTTCTGTTTTGTTTTTGTTTTGTTTTTGCTTTTTAACAGATTAGCTTCAAAGAGCAGGGTTCATTGTAAATAATCTGATGAGGCTATGGTAGGAGGAGAGGTCTGGAATATAGGTTGTCATCCAAGGAAGATAGAACTGTATGGAATGGCATTAAGTGACCCTTAGTCCATTGGCCACAGTAAAGAGATTGCAATTATAAACTACAATGAGATGGAATGAGACAGGATATTTTATTGAATTTGTCTCCTCAAAAAGTAATAATTGGCTTGAATTTGTTTTCTTTATTTTCAAAAGGAAAGTTAATAGTCTTGGCAAAAGACTTAAGAGAATGAATTGTGTGATTTCTTCATCTAAACAGCAGATTTTTATCCACCTGGGAACTATATTTTTAAAGCAGTATTAATAAATCCCTTTAGCAAATTTTACAGAATACCCTTACTCATAAATGTCATATTTATTTCTGTTTTGTGAATTTACAAAGGATTTGCAGAACTGTGTGCTATTTTTGGCAATTCTCTAGCAAGAAAGAAAGCAGACTGAAGATGTAATAAGTTTCAAAATATGAAATGGGAACTGTGAAAATTAATTCCATTGCTTAAGGACAGCATTTATTTCCTCTAACACTTTGCATTCCTATTTGTGGTGCTATTGACTAACACTGCACAGTTTATTGGCATCTGCTCCATATCACAAAACCCATTATTGGGTACTATTTCAGAACTATAGCTTTGCTTTTTGAAGAATCAGAATACCTTATCATCAGTAAGAGCCTAAAGAGATTACTTTGCTATGGCCAATTCTAAACCAGCTATGTTTTTCTTTTTAATTAAAACAAAACACACACACACACACACACACACACACACACATACTATGTTAAACATTTCACTACTATGACACATTAGGACAATGGAACTTCATTTCAAGTAAATTATTGCGCTTCTTGCCCTTTTAGTAAAGTCTCTGACTGTCCCAAAACAAAACACCTAACCAAAATTTTCTTGGAACATGATTTAGGGGGAGGTTTCACGTTTAGTAGGAGAGCAGTTTTAGTATTATTCATAGTAAAAAATAACATTTAAACATTCACTCAACAATATTGTTAGACTTATAGAAAATGGACATTCATTTTTAATTATATCTACCCTTTGCATATGTTTATTAAACTAATAAGCAGCAAAATATATAATTTGCTTTACTATTATCATTGCCCACAGACATCTCGATTTTAAAATAAAATCAATTTAGCAACTAAAGTTTCTAATGCAAAATTTGTGAGTCCTTCACCCTGTAGAGTAATGATGAACAAGACACTTAATGTTCAAGATAATGGTGTCAATATAATTAGAAGAGATAAATGTTTTGCTCCTAATAGAAAACATCTTTTTTTTAAAAAAAAAAAGCCCCTCTAGTATGTCAACTAATACATTGATGTTAGCACTTATATCATTAACTATAAACAAGATCAGCTTCTGTTAAGAACTATGTGTTTGAATACTTTTTAAAACAACTACTTATTTCTAGATATAATTGAGATTAAAAGGCTATATTTAATGTTAAATGTTTTATTATTTCTAATGCATACCAATTCTCCTATTACTATCAACAGTATTCCATTTGAGTCTCATTCAGTTGGAATTTCATTTCAGGGTGAGATGTGCACCGTGGATGCTTACTCTGAGTTTACTCTTTAATTGTTGCTACGCAATCCTCTATGAAAGAGGCTTAGCAACACATGTTGTGCAAAGGAATCAAATCTTTATAGTATATAAAAATGATACTTATTCCATTTCTATATTCTTTTTTAACAGGGTATGATAGACCTACAACTAAAACAATAATTTATGGATTGAAAAACATCAGTGGCACCCTTGTTTAATGTATATTTGTTACGTATGATCATATTCTTATTAGAGATTGGCTCTTAGTTCATTACACAAGTAAATATAATCACAACTACGTATTTCCACCAGGAGTCATTATGCTGTGCTATACAAAGTAAATTAAAGATAGTTTAGTGACACAAGGTACAGGGGATTTTTTTATCTTCAGAACAAATATTGATCATTTATTCCAAGTATAAAATTGAAAGTATAAAATTGAAAACATCTACTATCCAGTAGATGTTTAGGACTGTCTGAACTTGCTGACTCAAAAGTCTCTAATATTTTTATACTAAAATACCTATAATATATAGCATCTAAATTTGTAGAGAGAAAAAGTTGATGTTATGTTGTCATTGGTTTCATATGTTTAGCCTTAGATTGTATCATAATGTGTAACCAATCCATTTCCCTATTTTTTGAAGTTTCAAAAATAGAGGATTAAAATACAATGATAGGGAAGCTATTTTGTTCTAAAGGCCAGAAGCTTTACTTGAATTATACATCCCTGCCATCCACAACGCTCAAAATAATCTTTCAAAATGTCTGGTTTATATTACCTTATTTATGTTTTTGCCAGGTATTTGGCCCATTTTTTTTCATATTGGTTTATGGCTATGACTTTTCTCTCACATATATTGTATACCTTTTTGTATCTACATACTTTTATGTATATAACATAAATGGAGTAAATTGTAGCTTCTTGCAATTTCAAGAATCTTCTGAGAAATATATATCTTATCAAATTTTGTATTTCCTGAAATTATAAATCAGCGAGGTTGTTCACTACACGTTCAAGATGATACATTTAATGAAGTTGTATTTAATATCAACTCTATGATCCTTTTAAAGAGTTCAACATCTTTGGAATTTGTAAAACGCAGATTTTGTGCCTTCTGTCTGAAGACCAAATGTGAATACCTTTCTAAACAGTAACATGGCACAGGTGTGTGATTTCAGTATATTACTGAAAACCTCAGATGTACTCTCCTACACTGGAGTCAGGATCTCTTATTTCCTCAGAAAGAAAATAACTTTCAATGGTTTTTCTCTCTACTAAAAATAAAAATAAAATCTAGAAAATAATTTTTATATATCAGAAAAAATTTACACCTTCACAAATAAATGAATAAAATAAAATAAATTGGCTGTTTATATACAAATAAATATACAGGTGTACATAAATGGAAAATTCTATCTATGCCTTAACAAAGTCACTATAATAAATTTCATTCACAGTAGTTATGATCATACATTTAAAATATTATCAACCGCTGCATACATGCCATCCATCTAATTCTGTATGTTTACCTTTCAAAAATGTGTCACTATGCACAATAACATAATGAATTAGCCCATGTTATTATGACTATGATAGCTTGACTTGCAAACACAGTAAACCTGTTTATATTGAGGAACCAGAGAGGCATCACTTACTACATTCAGGATCGGAGTTGCCATCCCCTTCAGTGCGATTGATGGGTGTGACATGATCAAAGTACTCCTCCTGAGGATAGCCAAGGGGCAGGCCATGGGATGCGCTGGTAAGGCTGCCTGCATCCTGGTCCCCCAGTCCACCATCACTGCCGCTTTCCTGAGAGCCTTCTGGCAGGTGAAATGTGACACGCCGCTGGGACTGAAAGGGAGAATGAAAATGACAGGGTTTCAGATATGATCTGAATAATTGTTTAATGCCTGCAATTTAGAAAATGCATTATTTTGGCTATCTGGTGAAGGCACATTAACATTATCTTGAGTTGTGAACAATTTCAGGCTTTTGTGAATAAGCATTTCTGTGTTCAAACCTTCACCTGAAGGCAGTGTTGCTCCCATTATATTTCAAAACAAGGCATAGCTAGATGCAGAATGAAAGTCAACTTGCTCTAAAGCAAGAGACAGTCAACTTTTTAGCATATTTGAGCAAACAGGAAATTCTAATCATCATTTCAACTGTATTTATTTAAGTATTATTTGGCAATAACTTATTTTTTGAATAATAAGTTTGGATAAATATAACCATACTTTTTTGCTGTATCTGTAAGTTGCTAGTGGGCTGAAACTGTAAATAATAACACAAATTTATTCAATCATGTAGACTTAGAAAACTAAAAGTACACCATCTTTTAGAAGAATCTTAGGGACAAAATTTTGAATTGGAATGTATTTATATTGATTTCACTTTCTAAGAAAAAAAATAATTATATAATATGGATAACAGTTAATGGTAATTATAAAAACAAACTATAGTTATCATCATAAATGGTATTCCTAGCAGAATATAAAAATATATATACAAGTAAAAATATAGAGAGGAGGCAATTGGTTTTTGAAAGAAGTTTGTAGCATCTTCACCAGATCTTGTAGCAGCATTTTTGTTTGCAGCATTTCTATGCTATATGTAGTAGTCTCTAAAAATAGGCTCCCCAGTGGACATCACCTCTTGATATTCAGACTTTCATGTAGCCTGAGACCACATTGAATCTGCACAGACTCTGTAATCAAACCTTGTACCTTCTGCTTTGCACCCTTGGAAAACCCACCACGGAAAATAACGGCTGCATTGGAAGTAGTTTGAGTACTGGGATCATGCCATACTGTGGGGAAGGTCAAGCTAACTGCATAGAAAGACTGTATAAAAAGAGATTACAATGCCTAGAGAGGCCCAGCTGTTCCAGCCACTCAAGTTCAGGCACCGGCTATGTCCATGAAGAACCCATTATGAACATTCCAGCTGGTGGCCTTATTGGAGTCATCCTAACCATCTTCAGACATTTGAGCACCCCCTACTTAAGGCAGCAGTCACTATGGAGCAGAAACAGCTACATCTGCTGTACACTACCTAAATTCCTGACCTAAAAATTAAGAAGGACTATTGATTTTTATGTCCCTGAAGATTACTGATGGTTTGCTATGTAACAATAGATCAACCAAAGCACTAAACTACTGACAGCATGAAAGCTTCAAATTAGGTATAATTTATTTAAGAGATTTACATACATCAAAGATCACAATAATTTAGGTCCTAGGCATTTTCATAACAGAATGCATATGTTTTCACAAATTCAGGTCTAACAGTCAGCCATTTCTTTAGATGGAGCTATGAAAAGATTTGAATATCATACTTCAAACTTATTGGAAGATATATGAAAATATAATAGACGCATATATTTAAGTAGCTCACTTGAATCTTCTTTAATTTTTAGCCATTACTTTTTACATTAAAGTCTTAATAAAATATGAGAAAATGACTAATGCATGTAATATGTCATATAATATATCTCATGGAATATGCTTATGATCGTAAAATTACTCCTTCTAATGAGAAATAGTCTGCTGATTTTCTACATGTAAGTGTAACAGCCAGACATAATTCTTTTGGGCCTCTCAGAGGGAGTCGCGGGTGGTGTTGGTTAAGGTAACTCTTAGCAGAATTAGTACGAGCAGAAAATAAATGGAATAAAAGAAATGTTTGCTGGAACTGAGTAATATTGAGGAGTTCAGAAGGCAGAGGTTTTTGTTGTTGTTGGTTTTGTTTTGTTTTGTTTTGTTTTTTTTGAGACAGGGTCTCATTCTGTCATCCAGGTTGGAATGCAATCTTGGCTCAATGCAACCTCCACCTCCCAGGCTCAAGCGACCCTCCCATCTCAGCCTCCCAAGTAACTGCAACCACAGGTGCGCACCACCATGCCAAGCTAATTTTTTGTATTTTTGGTAGAGATGGGGTTTCGCCATGTTGCCCAGGCTGGTCTCGACCCTTGAGCTCAAGCAATCCACCCACCTAGACCTCCAAAAGTGCTAGAATTACAAGCGTGAGCCACCTCACCCAGCCTTGGTTTTAGTTTATTGGGGGATGAGTGTTAGGTTGTGTGGAAGCTGTGAGGAGTGAGATTGGCTGTATTATCTGATTAAACCACACTGTACCTTCTAAGATTTAAAGCATTTATCAGGTAAATAATGCAATTGAAATATCTTTTTGTATGCTTTTTCCTGGTCAATATCCCTTTTTCTGTTTGTCTTTGTATCTAGAACTCACAGTGTAAAGAGGAAAATAAAAGCTTCAAGTCGTCTTCTGATCACCTCTATACAGACATAATCCAAATGTTACCCTGAATTACAGGACATTAAAATACATGGATTACCTAGCCTGTCAGTCATCTATTATTTATTAGTACTAAAGATATTTAGTATGGAGCTACTGAAATAATCATCAATGCTATATTCTTCAAAAGCAGAGTTTCATAAAAGTTTACAAAAAGTTTAGCTGCTTCAACTCTAAAGTCTCAGAGTACTAAATAAGCCCTTGTGAAACCGCCTTTGCAAAATTATGACTGAGACAGTGAAAGGTATCTAACCTAGCCAACTCCATCTTGCTTCTAACCTCCAAGCTGTCCTTGTCCATTCCTGGGAATAGGCTGAACTAACTTTGAGAGAAACTTTGTTTATAGTTTAAAACAAATACACTAACTGCCCTTTCTCAAAGCCGACC
Organism: Chlorocebus sabaeus; assembly: GCF_047675955.1. Classification (NCBI taxonomy): domain Eukaryota; kingdom Metazoa; phylum Chordata; class Mammalia; order Primates; family Cercopithecidae; genus Chlorocebus; species Chlorocebus sabaeus. The sequence goes on from NC_132933.1 coordinate 60,671,387, forward strand.
TCCTTCTTTCCTGGGGACTAGATTGCCTTTGTAAGATTAACAAGGACGGGCGCGGTGGCTCAAGCCTGTAATCCCAGCACTTTGGGAGGCCGAGATGGGCGGATCACGAGGTCAGGAGATCGAGACCATCCTGGCTAACACGATGAAACCCCGTCTCTACTAAAAAAAATACAAAAAACTAGCCGGGCGAGGTGGCGGGCGCCTGTAGTCCCAGCTACTCGGGAGGCTGAGGCGGGAGAATGGCGTAAACCCGGGAGGCGGAGCTTGTAGTGAGCTGAGATCTGGCCACTGCACTCCAGCCTGGGCGAGAGCGCGAGACTCCGTCTCAAAAAAAAAAAAAAGATTAACATTAGCCACAAGATTAGAAATTATGGTTTAGGAGTCATGCAGCTGGAGGCTACAAGATTCTGACCCTCCCTAAACTGCTCCTAGGATCAGTGCTTGAGATATTTTGCAGATCCTGCACTTGATGGACCAGCTGGCACCACCTAGATCGATACATCTGATCTTGTGGCCCCACCCAGGAACTGACTCAGCCCAAGAAGACAGCTTTGAATCTCTGTGATTTTGCACCTGACCAATCAGCACTCCTGGATCACTGGCTTCCCCCTACCCACCAAGTTGTCCTTAAAAATTCTGCTCCCCAAATGCTCAGGGAGACTTATTTGAGTAATAATAAAACTCTGGACTCCCACACAGCCAACTCTGTGTGAATTACTCCTTCTCTATTGCAATACCCCGTCTTGATAAATCGGCTCTGTCTAGGCAGCAGGCAAGGTGAACCCACTGGGTGGTTACATTTGCATTCTTGTAAATAAACTAAAACATTGTCAATAGCTTGTTGGATCTATGTAGAAGTTCGTTATATATATATATATAAAATACAGCATTTAAAGAAACTATCATCAGAGTGAACAGGCAACCTACAGAATGGGAGAAAATATTTGCAATCTATCCATCTGACAAAGGGCTAATAGACAGAGTCTACAAAGAACTTAAATTTACAAGAAAAAAAACAAACAACCTCATCAAAAAGTGGAAGAGGAATATGAACAGACATTTCTCAAAAGAAGACATTTTTGTGTCCAACAAACATGAAAAGAAGCTCATCATCAATAGTCATTAGATAAATGCAAATAAAAATCACAGTGAGGTACCATCTCACACCAGTTAGAATGGTGATCATTAAAAAGTCAGGAAACAACAGATACTGGAGAGGATGTGGAGAAATAGGAACACTTTTACACTGTTGGTGGGAGTGTAAATTAGTTCAATCATTGTGGAAGACAGTGTGGCAATTCCTCAAGGATCTATAACCAGAAATACCATTTGACCCACCAATCCCTTTACTGGGTATATAGCCAAAGGATTATAAATTATTCTACTATAAAGATACGTGCACACATGTTTATTGCAGTACTGTTCACAATAGCAAAAACTTGGAACCAACCCAAATGCCCATCAGTGACAGACTGGATGAAGAAAATGTGGCACATATGCAACATGGAATACTATGCAACCATAAAAAAGGATGAGTTCATGTCCTTTGCAAGGACATGGATGAAGCTGGAAACCATCATTCTTAGCAAACTAACACAGGAGCAGAAAACCAAACACCGCATGTTCTCACTCTTAATTGAGAGTTGAACGATGGGAACACATGGACACAGGGAGGGGAACATCACACACTGGGGCCTGTTGGAGGGTGGGGAGATAGGGGAGGGATAGCATTAGGAGAAATACCTAATGTAGATGACAGGTTGATGGATGCAGCAAACCACCATGGCATGTGTACACAAATGTAAAAAACCTGCATGTTCTGCACACGTATCCCAGAAATTAAGGTATAATTTTTAAAAAATCACAACATTTAACTACAGTTTTAAGAAAAATAAACTAATCATCCTCTAGGACCCCTCTTATAACCAGTAAATTGAAGGGTCAGCAAACTTTTTCTGTAAAGAGTCAGATAGTAAATATTTTAGGCTTTGTGGGCAATATGATACAGTCTCTGTCTCAATAACTTAACCCTAATTTTGTAGTGTAAAAACAGTCCTAGACAATATGAAACTGAATGGACCTGCCTGTGTTCCAATAAAACTGTACTTATGAACATTAAAATTCAAAATTTAGATACTTTTATGTATTATTAACTTTAATGTTTTGCTTGAACTTCTTCATCATTTGGCTCTAAAAGCCATGGTTTGAAGACCTCTGATCTGGAAGGCTAATTTTGTCAATATGGAAAAGCTGGTTAAAGATAATTATTGTACAGTATAAAAGGGCTACTACATTAATATTCATGTTATAATTTGTTCATGACAAATTTCTGTCTGTAGCCCTGCAGAGAAGCTGTGACACAGAAATGAAAACAAATCTACTGACTGGAATAGTGACTTTATGGGATGGAAATAAATCTTGGTGTTTTCATGAATAAATATTTGCCCTGAATAGCTAGTTATTTTCTGCCAGTAGCAGAGAGAAATAACACAGGATGCCTCTCCCTAAAATCTACACACCTCATTTTTTAGCTCAAATGAATCAGAATTCCAGAACACAATACCCAGACATTATATTGATGTCACTCACATAAATCATTTACAGACTAAATACCAAATCCCTAACATTCTTGTGCCCATTAAACCTCATGAAGGCATCATTTCATACTAATTATCAGGTAAATGTTTTTACATTTCATAACATGATGCAAGTGGCATTTTGGACAGGTTAATCTGGCACAAAGAAGCTGCATGCAGATAAGCAACCCAGTGATTCTAATTATAGAATACTTGAGTATCATGTTAGAGAAGGCTTATTAGAATTACCTATTATACAACCTTGCACACGCCATGAGTTCAAATCCAATACACTCTAACCCAATCTTCCTTTAGATTCACTGTCATCACCAGTAACTCTGATTAGAAAGAGTAATCATATGTAGGGTCTCATTACTTTCTAAGGATTACCATATGCACGTTTGTTTTTGATTTACGTATAAAACATTTTGAATTTCAAACTATTAAGAATACTTTAAGATTCCAAGTCCCCACATTTTATAATAATAAACAACTTCATTCTGGATGTCAGAGGATTTCTGCTTTTTTTCCCATAGGTACTGTCTTTTAGCCAAATGATTTATAATTGCTAAATATATCGTAAAGTAAAATGTGCAAATAGCTCGTTAGAAACTAAAGATTTTCACAGGCATCATATGGCCAGCATACATATCCCATGTGAAGATCATAATTCCCAGTGTAAAAACTCACAGATGACGTATCAGGCCTTTTTATTTTGTAGCAGGCCTTTACTGCTTGGCCCTGAAATTTGCAGTCATAAAAATTTCTACTTTACCAATTCAAGTCATTTTGCAGGATGGATCAGTTGACCTGTTAGCCTAATTGGGTTTTCACTGCTTCTTCTCTTCTCTTCTCTTCTCTTCTCTTCTCTTCTCTTCTCTTCTCTTCTCTTCTCTTCTCTTCTCTTCTCTCTCTTCTCTTTTTTTTTTCTTTCCTCGAGATGGACTCTCGCTCTGTCACCCAGGCTGGAGTACAGTGGTGCGATCTCAGCCTACTGCAATCTCTGCCTCCGGGATTCAAGTGATTCTCCTGCCTTAGCCTCCCGAGTAGTTGGGACTACAGGCGCCCGCAACCAAGCCCGGCTAATTTTTGTACTTTTAGTAGAGACGGGGTTTCACCCTATTGGCCAGGCTGGTCTTGAACTCCTGACCTTGTGATCTGCCCGCCTCAGCTTCCCAAAGTGCTGGGATTACAGGCGTGAGCCACTGCTCTCGGCCTCACTGCTCCATTTCATAAAATGTGAATAGTCTCATTTATCATGTTTCTGGGGTTTTTACCCTTCATGGCTATTTTTTTTAAGTACCATAACACATCACTAGCATGTGTTGGAGGCTTTTTATGAAGTTACATTGTAGCTTCATAAAATACATTGAGTCAGGTGATCTGCTAGCTCTGACTATTCTGCCATTACATTTTTCATGGTATATGTTTTGTGGGGGGGGAGAGGGGCAGAGCCAGACATATGTTTTGCTGATTAGAAGACTACATGGCATTATAAACAGGCAACTTTCCTTCTTTCCTTGAATCATAACTCATTTCAGCTCAATCAGAATGGAAATAATCTATTTGTAGATATGCAAGATGATGCTTCCTCTTTCGAGAATGTTATTGCTTATAAATTGTTAAATTGGCTATTACCACAGTTGTGTGAACTTTGAAAATGAAATAGCAATATTGTGAATGTTTGAGAAACTACAATTCTGTGACTAACATTTAAAATACGACAGAATTGAAACTTAACATGCTTTGAAACTGGCATGTGTCAAAAAAAGCCATTAAGTAATACTAAAACCAAATAGTAAAACTAAAATAGACAATGGTTTCAATGAAAAGCCTAATTATCAGTCAAAAAAGAATAGTAGAAATATCTACATTGTTTTTGGTACTAACCACATCCATATTTAGTGACTTACATTTAAACTTATGAATTACCAAAGCACCTTGACTATCCAATAGTTATCTAATAGCCTCAGCTATCCTAAAAGAACCTCATATCAGGAAGTAAGTGGGGAAATAAAGGCATGCAAATCCCTGAAGTATTTATCACAAAGTTTGTTTTCAGAATCATATCTACCATACTCTGCTTTTATTTTTAACTTTAACAACCTTGGATATCTGCTTTTCCAGCTCACAGTGTGTATTAGGAGGGTTGGTAGCTGCTAGAAAAGAAAACATTGACAGAAGGAGAAATTCCCACCAACTTTCTTTAGCTCTGCCTTTAGCTACAGAAAATATGTGTGATCGTTCTTCTGTATGACAAGCCCTCCTGTGTTTGAAGATAGTTAAGACTCATGTATAAGTCTTCCTATTGCAGGCTATAATTCCCATCCTAATTTGTTATGGTTTTCAGAGCTTTTACTATCCTATCAATCCTTTTCTTTTTTGTCCCTGTAGTCTACTAGCATAATTAACAAGATCAAACCTATACTACTTACTCCATTGTCAGTGATGAAATAGGCTTGGGAGATAATGGAATCATGGATCTCATATGATCCAAATAATCATTTTATTTTTAAGAATATTAGTCAATAGTTAAGTTTTTCTAGTTGTTATTTGAAAATATGTTTCCATAAAATAAGCCACAAGTTTGGTTTGAACACTGCTTTGTCTCTGGTGTCACTCCTTTGTATTTGCAAAATAATTCTCCCTTTGCTGTAGTTGCACAATATGTCTGTTTAATTGATACATTTTAAACAAACCAAATGTCATTCAAGCAACAGATGGTTTCTGACTTGGATTAGATGTTAGAATAATTTTGTAGCATACAACGAAAGAGGAAAAACCTGGCATTGTCATTAATTACATAAACACTTGGATCAAAATATTTCTTGCTTAATGTTAGCAAAAAATGCAACAAAAAGCTGTGATGGTGAATAAATATCAGTTTTTAAATAATAATTACTAGAATGTATTCCTAATAAAATTGGAGAATGCACACATTGGCCAGTATGCCAGCAATTTCTTTAGTGTGTTGAGTTTATGGATAGTAGTAGCATGTTTGTTTTAGACCCATTCTTCTGTATATGAAACATGTTTATTTCATCTTTTTTACCTGGTATTCATCAGCACATGAAAAACAATTGCTACTTATGTAATATGTGTCACTTCCTGGAAATTAATATGAGATGAATAGACCAATGTTTCCTTTGAACTTTTCTTACATTTAAAAAAAAACTGAAGTTCTATAATCATCATAGATAATCAAATAATAAATTAAAATAGTTGCATCTTCCAGTAATAATATTCACCAATGTGGAAAATAGTAGCAAGCAACGTTGTGGTAAATATAGTTGTGGGTGGAGTCGTGGGGAGGAATTGTAATCAACTAATATCTGTAGTGTTGCTGTAGTCTTTTACTTGTGGATCTCTCTACACAGGTGTATTTCTTCTAAAAGCAGACTCTCCTCTACTTATTTTCCATACAAACAAAAATATCGCTACTTACTGTCTACCACACCCACATACTCCATAAGCACATACACACATACACACACATAGTATTAAAAATAACCTCAAAGTGACTGACAAGTTAAAGAATTTTTTTAAAAAAGATCATTATGCTATGGTCCCAGGAGTAAATTCATATGGCACTGTCCTTTTCATTCTTCTTAAAAAGGTATATACATATACTTTTTAATTATTTCTAAATTGAGGATGGGAATAGACACTAGTAGAAAGATATAGTCTCCAACTCTAAAACCCATAAATCAATCTTATATATTTACCTCCAATATATTATTTGAACTTTTTGTAACACTACTTTTGTTGCCTTTCATAATATTTGGGAATTAGATAAGGGCATGCAAATTTGGATAAAATCGATAGCTAGCTACTGCAACCAGTAGCTATCAAGTGGTTTTCAAAACATCAGCTACGTAGAAATCACCTAATTTGTTAATCATGCAAATGTCACAAGATCCTCGGGGTGTTGCTTCACCAGACAGAAACCTCTGTGGCCAATGGTGCCTTTGCTTGAGTTTTGCTAGGGCCCACTGGGCTTATTCCACCCACTCAGCTTGGCATGCTGCACTTGGGTCTTGCTACCAGCCCAGATCCCATGCCTGCCAAGAGCAAGTCAGATGCAGGGAGGAGAGGGGTGTGTGAGTGAGCAAGCACAGGTTCCGGCCACTGTGCATAACCAGGTATGCTGGCTGTGATGAAGTGGGCAGCTGCAGGTGCCAGCATGGGCGCTGGATCCCTGCAAGGCTGCAGCTGAACCAAGTGTACTGCAAGTGAATTGGGCACCAGGGAACATGGTGGCGCCTGGAAGCTTGGAGATGCCAGGAACCACAGAGCCCCAAAGAGGGTGTCACAGTCCTGACTCAAGGAGCTGCTAGGTCCAGACTCCCTGAGGGGCACAGCTCTTCTCTTCTTCTCTCTTTTCTCCTTCTCATCGCCCCCAACGTGGCAAGTTGGGGTGGGAGGGTGGTGTTTCAGTCCTGTTTGTGTTACAGCTCTTTCAGTCCTGCCATTTGGTGGGTCCTGAGTCCCGTGTCCAGGAAAAATGAGGTATACAGACAACTGGAGAGTGAGCAAGGTGAAGAGATGCTTTGTTGAGTGACAGTGCAGCTCTCAGAAGATCCAGAGTGGGTAGCTCCTATCAGCAGTTAGGTCATCCTGTTGTTTGCCCAATTCTGACTGAGTCCTGGGGTTTTTACGGGCTTGAGACAGGAGAAAGTTCATGTTGATTGGTCGATGGGCAGCCATGGGCAGGCCAGAAAAAGCACATATTCTCACTTTGGTCTGAGGAACTGGCCAACAGGCCCCCAGGCTTCAGGACTTCTTTGACAGAAAAGTGGGACTTCACCAGGGACCTGCCCCTTTCTGAGCAGAAGCCTGTATGCCTCCTGATGCTATCAATCATGTCAACCCTGGTGCCCACTATCAATCATGTCATCCATGGCACCCAGGCTGTTCATGCCAAAGGGCATCTTCAGGCCCATGCCCAGCTGACCTCAGCACTCCCTCTGCTTCCCTCCCTTGTTTGTGGGTGGCCAAAGTCTGGAGGGGGCTGAGGCAGCCATGGGCATGTCAGCACCACCAAATGCTCACACACATCCCACCAGGTTGCCACAGTGCCTAGACTTGACCTCAACTTTGCTCCAAAATTGGAGTGGGCAGCTGGAGAGCTGAGAGGCCAAGCAGCAGGAGCAGGCACTTTAAAGCCTGCTGGGGCAGGAGGGCTTCCCAGGTCCCCAAGAGCACAGGATGCTGGGAGCAGCAATCCTAGCTGGACCCCTGAAACTGCACCTCGGAGGGCGAGGCTCTCACTCCTCTAACTCAGAAGGGGGCGGGGCTCCCACCTGCTCCTGATTCCCACAGGCTCCATGGAGCATGCAACCCTGGTCACACCTCCCCCACTGCAGCTGGTGTCGTGGCAGTGGCCACTCCAGACAGCCACGGCTGCCATCACAAGTTCCTAGGTTTCAAAATTCAAATATTCTGTTCGTTTTAGTAAGTCTGAAGTAAGATTCAGATTATTTAAGCCGTATGGTCTACGGTAGAGTGAATGTTTCTGTCACTCTAAAATTAATATGTTAAAACATAATTACTAACATGATGGCATCTAGAAGTTGGCCTTTGGGAGGTGCTTAGGTCATGAGGGCGGATCCCTCATGAATCAGAATAGTGCCCTTATATAAGTGACTTCAAAGACCTCTTACTCCTTCTGCCATGTGAGTACACAGTGAAAAGATGCCTCCTTGTCTATGAACAAGAAAGTAAGCCTCCACCAGACAGTGAATTTGCCTACAGCTTGAACTAGGACTTCTCAGCCTCCAGAACTCCGAGAAATAAGAGTTTCTTATTATGTTGTTATGTTGTTTATGTTGTTTATAAGCCACCTAGTTAATAGCATTTTGTTATAGCAACCTGAACAGATTAAGACACGGTTCTTTGACAATTTCAGAAACATATATATTTATATGTATGTATGAGAGAAAACTGGAAATGCTGATTAAGTTTTCTAAATATGTTTATAATAGACTCTTTTTTTTGGCATTTTAATATGAATGACCATATTAGAGAAATGAAATTCTAATGTGTCAGACTGTACTCTAATTAGAACAATTTTAGAATATGATTATTTCATAATTTTTATTCTATAGACATCTCTTTTTGTCACAATATTATATTTAATCACATCTCTTACCCTGACACTCACTAAAGGACCATTAAACAAGACAACTTCCAGTGAATCTATAAAATAAAAACTCACAAACTGAAATCATTATTTTTCCTAAAAATCAAAAATAAATCTACACAAAAATATCTTTTTAAATTTATAATATTAATCATTCTAAGGCATTTAAAATCATTATGGACAACATTTCTGGGATTTTTATTGCCCGTATACTCTCTTTGTAGATAAAAAATACATTGTATTGATCAAAGAAATCATGATTACAATTTGTTATCTATTGAATAATTAAGTTCTATAACAATTAAAAGTCATAGGGTTATTTTAAAAATAAGAGACTAATTCTGAAACATGAATATATTCACTTGGCAAAATTGATGAACTATCTTTGGAGATATATATATATATATATATATATATAAAATTTTATATTTTCAAGCCACTACATCCATTACCTACACAGTTTAATCAGTTCACTTTTAATTCACTTTAATTAGTTGCTATTACTAGAATTATTTTGCATTCAGGATATGTTCCTGCTCACTTTTGATAAATGATACATATGATCTAGTTATGATATTATTAACACAGAGATGGCCATAGTATAATATAATGAAAAAATGTGGGATGGGAGAGCTTCACAGATATGAAATTATCTGTGGATAATTTGATCATACTAGCGTGATGCTGTTCTGAAGAAAAACTACGACAATTGCAATGGTACTATAAGGATTAAAATAAATCAGTAAAAATACTTTTTTCATATTATATGCATGTGTGAATAAAGGAATCACATATTTTCTATTTAATAAGAATTGATTGTTGTTTGGTACAGCCTTCTTAATACAAAATTTTGCTTTTATTTACAATGAAGACAAGTTGGATCATAGGACTGTTAAAATTAGAGCTATGAATCTCACGGCATTGAAGAAAAAATGTTGCTAAAAGAGACTTGTGTTTATGAGCTCTATAAGCTGCAATGCTGGGGCACCTTCATTCATAATAAATAGTCCCAACTAAATATAATTACTCTAGGTTCAACACTGAGTTCAACTAATGTTAAATGCAAAGAGTCTTCCAAAAGTTCTGATTTCCGAAGTGCGTTCAATGGTTTATTTAAGGTATACAAATTGAAAAGATTACATTCTACAAGATACAGCAGGTCGTATTTTACAATTTTAAAAGAGTAGTGTTATCTCTAGCTCTCAGAAGTTCCTATTAAATTTCAAAATGATACCTTTCTGTCCTTTCCTCTTACAACTTGACAATTCTTCAATAAGTAACTAACACATAGAATCTACATAACTGTACCTGACAATTATATAGAATATTCCCTTGGATGTCTGAAATGTTTTTAGTATTACTGATTCCCAACATTACTGGAAAATTATCTGTTTTTAAAAAAATTTTTGAACTTGTTTCCAAATCTTAATGTAAATCACAAGTGACTCATTAGTAACTGACATAAAGGGTTAGGAGTTAGAACTGGGGTACTTTGAAAACTGCCAATAGCTAATAATGTTTACATTTAAAGGATGTTAAGTTAAACATATTGGAACATTGAGTTATTGCAACAAATAAGTACAGGATTTATTTATTTATTTATTTATTTATTTATTTATTTATTTTTACAAAATTGATACTAAAAAGAGGAAGAACCAAGTGCTATTTATTTTACCTACAGAAAGAGTAGCACACTCCTAACATTTGCTTCTGTTTTGACATCAGCCTTTGAAATAAGTTTTACTAATCTAGACTTCACCTTCACTTAGTGATCACAGACAATCAGGCAGCTTAAAATCCTAATAGAAATATGGCACAAAGAATTAATTTAGCTCTATTGTTCAAAGATGAATTTGCTGTATATTAGTGCTGCTAGTTTTTTTGTTGTTGTTGTTCAATAGCTTCGTGAAAATGCAAATCTTCAAATCTCTTCAGTGTGTTTGTTAAATTTGGTTAGTTTTCATGCTCCTCTAAAATTGCTTATTTATGAATCTATTAACATTTTGTTGCGGTAATGAAGCAAAAGCAAAATAATTACATCACTTTGAGAAAATAACACAAGTAACTCGATGTTAAGAAAGTAAACTCTAAGTTGGAAACTGGTCATAAGAGATGGGATAAATGCAAATTAAAGACAATTGCTCATCCCACAATTGATTTTTTAAAACAAATTTGACATGTCAGTTTGTGGTACATTTTATGAAATAGATTTTTCTCTGATCCAAATAACAGCAAAATATGATGTACACATTTAAAAATATTATCTCAGATCTAATAGGGGAAAGAAGAGCAAAAAGAATATATCTTGATGGTAGGAAGAATACACACACACATGCACATGCATTCACATATGCACAAGGTTTTCGAAAGTCTAAGCACATCAATATTTCTTAATTTCTTTCTCCGGTTATTTAAAAAAATTGCCTTTAACAAACAAAACAAGGCCAGGCGCGGTGGCTCATGCCTATAATCCTAGCACTTTGGGAGGCTGAAGAGGGTGGATCACAAGGTCAGGAGTTTGAGACCAGCCTGGCCAAGATGGTGAAACCCTGTCTTTACTAAAAATACAAAAATTAGGTGGGTGTGGTGGCTGGTGCCTGTAATCCCAGCTACTTGGGAGGCCGTGGCAGGGAACTGCTTGAACCCGGGAGGCAGAGACTGCAGTGAGCCGAGATTGTGCTACTGCCCTCCAGCCTGGGTGACAGAGTGAGACTCTGTCTCAAAAACAAACAAACAAAAAATCAAAAGTCATGTAAACAGGTAAACACTTTAAATATGCAATAATCTTTAACTAGATACAACTACAAATATTTTTAGTGTAATAATTGAAAATACATATAAACATAAACTAATACTTAAAAACATAAATGAATGGAATGATTAAAAAGTAAGTGAGGTAAACCCTTAACAATTTGCATGTTTAATTTTATATTTAATAATCCCAAATATTTAGGATAAACTTTCATTTTTCAATTGCACATTTTAAAAATTTTGCCATGTCAATGGCAATTCACATTATGAATTCACATCTAAGAATTCACATCTATGTTTGCTTACCCATATATTCATATAATATTAACAAAAATCACTGATTTATTTCACACCAATAATTTCAAGATAGTTATTAATAATTCAATTTGATAAGCCTTTGAACATTTTCATAAATTTTATACACAATTTAAATATGGATAAACAAGATCTGAATTACATTTCACACATGGTGATATGGATTATCATTTTAAAACCTGGCTCAATTAATTTCCAAAGACATTTGTTAAATGGCAGCAGTGTAACATTTGTTAAATGTTGCTTATTACACTTGAACGCATCTCAGATCCAGAGGATCTTTCTATTATTTTCAACTGAACCGACAAAAAGCTCATGTTCCAGAAGAATCGTTCTTCAGTCAAACAAATATAATCAATTATCACACCAGAAATGTAGCATATTGTGAAGCTTCCACATCTAATATTCATTTGTTAGGAGGAAAAAAAAAAAAAGACTTTTCATTGATATTCTAAAGTATTGGTAAAGGTCCTCCTGACTATTACCATGCTAAGTGCAAATATCTGGAGACAAAGAGTGAGCACTCTCTGGGAGACAGTGGATAAATCGTCTTTGGATAAAAGAGAAATGGTAAGATAACAAACTCGTACTGTGGAAACTTGAAACAGTATTCCATGGTGGAAAAGATAAAATGTGAGTTATACATAATTCAACTGAAAATAATCTTCAGAAATTTAAAATTTCATAAATGTTTTTTAAAGGGTTGCATTATTGATTTTTAAAATTCACGTAATAAAAAAAGAAATGACCAGGAAAATATACAGCTCCATGATTCATTTCTGAAGAAAAAAAATGACAAATATAAAACTGAGGTTTTGAAAATGCAATAAAAGCAACATAAAGGCTATAGGAAACCATGGAAGTTATAAACAGTCACTTCATTAAATAAAATTATATGTAAAAACTTCAAAACAATCTCGTAGGAACATGTATCTTTGATCTTTAAAATGTCTCATTTTGTAGTGCAACATCTACAAACAAGCAAATTATTATTTTTTTAATTGCCACAGGAGTTGTGGTGCAAAACTGGTTATTGGAATAGGATGAGTGCTGTGAAGTCTTAGAAAAATAGGATACAATTTCATTTAGATGAAGGAAAGTAAATGAATACAGTTCACTTGTTTGAACACTGCCTTCTGTTTAAAACATCAGTTGATTCAGTAAAGCATTACTCTTTAGTTTTACACTAAAATATATAGGCACATTTCTAAGGATCAAATCTAATTATCTTTCTGATATAATTACTTGATTATTAATGAGCTGTTTAAAAAAATCTAAGTGATTAATACCTCAGGCTCATTCAGGAAAAGCCTACTTCCTAATTTCTCTCAGAGATTTTAAGATTCAGAAGCATCCTTTTAAGAGTTATATTCTGCTCTTTTCTTACTTTGAAATCTAATGCAGTGAAGGATTTTAAAACACATCATTCCAAAATATGCTCTTTGGCATAAGAATTATTTTGAGCTAAAGGCATTTGAAAAACAGCAGGTGCAAGAAGTTCACTCTGACCTTCATTCTGTTTCTTAACAGCAGGACATGAAATTCCCATGTGAAAGATATCCTCTTTGTACTGGAAGGCAAGAAACCTTGTCTTCAAGGACAGAAAATTGAGACTGAGGGAAATTTGTACAAACTTTGTTAAACCAACCTTATCTTGTTAGTCACAACTTTATCCAATTAACTCCTCTAGCTCAAACCCCTTTGCCTTGTTACATTTTCACAATTTACTACATTTTGTCCAATACAGCATGTAAGTTTTCAACTCTGACTGTGTCTTTAGGTCTTCATTTCCTTATTTATGAAGACTCTCATTCCATGTAAAACTTGTATTGAATAAATATGTATACATTTCTTCTATTGACCTGTCTCGTGTCAGTTTAATTCCCATATCCAGCTGAAAAACCCTAAGAGTAGGGGCAAAAGTTTGCCTTCCTTTTAGCAGTCTCTGAAACATATTTTTATCTCCTAGTATCAATGTACGAATATATGATTATTTTTAAACATTTGAAAATTCATTTGATTGACATACCAACTTGAGTCAGATGATTCAATCTAGTTAATAGTCACTTATGGTGTAACATTTTTTAAATTGTATAATCAAATCTAAGTGCTGGGCCTTTTTACCCTGCTATGTCTCTTCAGTTTAGCTGAAAATAAATGCTCTATTAATAATATAGTTTTTGATGATCTATCAATGATACATGCTTAAAATTAGTGGTTTTCAAACTTCAGACAAATATAATGTAACAATTGATAAGCTAATTATTAAATACTTATAACGCATTGCTACCTCATTTAAAATACATTGTATAAATAAGACACTGGGGACGGGGCAGTGACTGTGGGGATCGGGTGCCCGAGGCCACTGTGGCTGCTGCTGCTGCCTCTCCTGCTCCTGACGCTGTGGCTGTTGTTATGGGAGCTGGAACCTCCACCATGACCGTTTATCTCACACACAACAAAGGCCCTAGAACTTCCAGGATCACATAGTTCCGGTCTAGCTGCGGGGAGAAGACGGCAAGGCCTGACGAGGGGAGGGGAAGGAGACAGGCACCCGCTCGGTACCCGCCAGCTCCACGTCGCGTCTCTGAGTGCTCTCGCCACTTGAAGAAGTCAATTTTTAAATTGTATTAGTTAAGCTCACTTTAAAACATGTTCTTCAAAACAGGGTAAAATTGAGAGTTAGATTATTGTCCTGTATCTATCAAAGAGAAGTAACAGGAGTTGCTTATCACCAAAAAAAAATAGCATATTGCCTCCCTTAAGAATCTTTTATTTTCCTTCATCATGTTTATCAGCACACTTTTGTGATGCCTCTGAAAGGAGATTCTGATATTGATAGTCATGAATTCCTGGCTACACTACATGGATTCTGGCTTTAATTTCTTTTTCAATTAGCATTGAGCTTAGGAGAAAGGTAGTTTATTTAGCTAGTTATCTGTTGCTAGAAATCATACTAAATAAATAAAATAGACATATAATACATTTCTTACATTATAAAGAAAATTCAAATATCATCTGTATATCATAATATAATTATGGTAATTTCATTCATAGATCCTCTGTTTGCACTGTGATCCAAATCTGTCTTCCTTATATATGCAAAAGTACCTAAACCCTTATTACCCCAAAGCCATCAAATCACCCACCCCCAAGTGGCACTGCTATTCCCACCTACACTTCTCTAGTTTATGCACAGCACATAAACATGTTCTAATACACTATATCACTTACTGATTTATTATGCTTATTGTCTATCTTCATGAGAGCAGAAACTTTCCTCTGTCTTGTTCACTGTGATATACTCAGTACCTTGAACAATACCAAGAATGTAATGGTTAAAAGTCAATAAATATCTGTTGAATTAAAAGTACACTAATGAATTTTTGAGGACTCACATTTGCAAAAGACAGTACCATAATACCTGAGTTAAGTGAGATGTCTGAGGAATATAATATTTTAATGAACAAACTCTTCTAGCTAAATAATGGAAACAAATTTAAAAGGTAGCATCCTCTTTTCCTACTTAAATCACTTCAAGAGAAATGAACATATGGATAGAAATGCCAGATGGACAACTGGAAATTATTTTCTGAATCTCATTAGAAAAGTCACCTATACTCTAAAAGGTCAGTTGCAATTCGTGGTGCATATGAGAAGAAAGAGTTTTTAAAAAATATAATATGGTTGTAATAGTAAGTCCTGACTATGAGCAATTACTTAAAATTTAAATGGATTAAACACCTTAATGATAAGACATTACATTGGCATAGTGAATGAATAACCAGGAACTAAATATGTACTGTCTACAATAGACTCATGTTAGAAGTAAGAACACAAATAGGTTGAAGGATAAAAGGTGAAAACAGATAGTCCATGCAAATAGTGGCCAAAACAAAGCAATGATAGCTATGCTAATAGTAAGCAAATAGATTTTACCCCCAAAAATGTTACAAGACACAAAAAAGGACAATATGTATTGGTAAATGTCTATTCACCAGAAATATATAATTATTAGCATACATGCACTACATATCAGAGCTTCTAAATATATGAAGCCAACATTAAGAGAATTGAAAGGAGACAGTACTACAAAAATAGTAGGAGACTTCAATATTTCATTGTCAATAATGGCTAGAAGAACCAGAAAGATGATCAGTAAGAAAATATAGATCTTCAACAACACTATAGACCAATTGGATCTAACAAACAGAGAAGAATCAGGTAGATATAATAAAAAATGATAAAGGGAATAGCACCACTGATCCCACAGAAATACAAAGTACCATCAGAGAATACTATAAACACGTCTTTGCAAGTAAACTAGAAAATCTAGAAGAAATGGATAAATTACTGGACACATACACCCTCCCAAGACTAAACCAGGAAGAAGTCAAATCCCTGAGTAGAACAAAAGTTCTGAAATTCAGACAGTAATTAACAGCCTATAAACTCAAAATAATAATAATAATAATCCCAGAACCAGATGGATTCATGGCCGAATTCTCCCAGAGGTACAAAACGGAACTACTACCATTCCTTCTGAAACTATTGCAAGCAATAGTAAAAGAGGGACTCCTCCCTAACTCATTTTATGGGGCCAACATTATCCTGATACCAAAACCTGGCAGAGGCACAACAAAAAAAGAAAATTTCAGGCCAATATCCCTGATGAACGTCCATGCGAAAATCCTCAATAAAATACTAGAAAACCAAATCCAGCAACACATCAAAAAGCTTATCCACCATGATCAAGTCAGCTTCATCCCTGGGATGTAGGGCTGGTTCAACATATGCAAATCAATAAAGGTGATCCGTCACATAAACAGAACCAATGACAAAAACCACATGATTGCATCAATAGATGCAGAAAGGCCTTTGATAAAATTCAACATCCCTTCATGCTAAAAATCCTTAATAAACTAGGTATTGATTGAATATATCTCAAAATAATAAGAGCTACAGCCTAATGATATCATAGCCATTGTAACATCGTAGCACAATGCATTACTCATGTGTTTGTGGCAATCCTGGCATAAACAAACCTACTGGCCAGGTGTGGTGGCTCACACCTGTAATCCCAGCACTTTGGAAGGAAGACTGAGAAAGGATGATTGCTTGAGTCCAGGAGTTCCAGACCAGCCAGGGCAACATGGTGAGACCCTGTCTTTACTTAAAAAAAAAAAAAACAATACAACAACAACAGCAAAAACCTACTGCACTGCCAGTGGTATAAAACTATATAGCACGTACAATTATGTACAGTACATAATACTTGATAATGATAATAAACAACTATGTTATTAGTTTATATATTTTCTATACTATACCTTTAATTGTTATTTTAGAGTATATTCCTTCTACTTATTAAAAAAAAAGAAGTTAATTGCAAAACAGCCTCAAGCAGGCATTTCAAGAGGTATTTCAAAAGAAGACATTGTTATCATAGGAGAAGACAGCTCTGTGCATGTTACTGTTTCTACACACCATTATCCCTAGTGAAAATCCACAACAAAATACTATCAAACAGAATTCAACAATATATTAAACAGGTTATACACCAATACTGAGTAGTAATTATTCTGAGAAGAAATGCAAAGACAGTTCAACATACAAAAATCAGTGACTGTACTATACCACCTAACAGAATGAAGGAAAAAACATACCTCATCATATCAATGGATGAAGAAAAACATTTGACAAATTTCAACACTGTTTTATGATTTAAAAAAATTAACCCAAGTACAAATATAAGGAAACTATTTTAACATTACATCATATATGAAAATCCTGCAGCTAATATCATATTCAATGGTGACTGTCTGTAAGATTTCCCTCTGAGATCAGGAATAAGATAAGGATAACTGCTTCTACCACTTGTATTCAATATACTACTAGAAGTACTAGCCAGAGCAATGAGGTAAGAAAAAAGAGTGAAAGTCATCTAAATTGGAAAGGAAGAAGTAAAATTATCTCTGTTTTTAGATGGCATGATCTTAGATGTATAAAATCCTAAAGATTCTAAAAAAAAAAACAAACAAACAAAAAAAAAACTTGTTAGAACTAATAAGTAAAATCAGCAGAGTTGCAGGATACAAAATCAGCACCTAAAAATCAGTTAGGTTTCTAAACACTAACAATGAACAATGTGAAAATAAAATTAGGAAAACGTTTCTGTTTACAATAGTATCAAAACAAGAATATTTGTATGTATAAACTTAACCAAGGAGGGGAAAGGCATACACTGAAAACTACAAAATTTTGCTGAAACAGATAAAAGAAGACACAAATAAGTAGAAAGCTATTTTGTGTTCATGGATTAGAATACTTAATATTGTGCATGTTTCAACACTTCCCAAAGAGATCTACATATTTAGTGTAATATCTATCAAAATCTAAAAGGTGTTTTTTAGAGAAATGGAAAAATCCATCCAAAAAACATATGGAATTTCAAGAGACCTGCAATAATGGAAACAATCTTGAAAAGAAGAATAAAGTAAAAAGTCTCACACTTAGTTACTTGTAAACTTACTACAAATCTACAATAATCAAAGTGGTATGGTACTAGAATAAAGACAGATAAATAGACCAAAAAAATTGATTAGAGAACCTAAAAATAAAGGTTCACATGATAGAGAACCTAACAATAAAGGCTCAAATGATTTTTATCAAGAGTGACAAAACCATTTAATCACAAAAGAACAGTCTTTTCAACCAATGATATTGGAAACCTCGATACTCACATGCAAATGAATGAAGGTAGACCCTTTCCTTACAACACATACAGAAAAACTCAAAATGCATCAATAACATAAATGTAGGACCTAAAAATATAAAATTATTAGAAGAAAACAGAGAGAAAAAAACTTCATGACATTGGGTTTGGCAATGAGTTCTTAGAAATAATGACAAAAATATAGAAATAAAAGAAAAAAAACTGATACATTTGACTACACAAAATTTTAAACTTTCATGAGTCAAAAAACACAATCATCAGAATGAAAATGCAACTTACAGAGTGGAAGAAATATTTTCAAATCCTACATCTGATATAGGGTTAATATCCAAAGCATCTAAAGAACTCATACAACTCAACATCAAAAATAATAAATAAGTAAATAAATAACTCCTTTAAAAATGGGCAAAAGACTTCAATAGACATTTTCCAAGGAAGATGAACATATGACCAATATGCACATGGAAAGATACTCAGCATAACTAATAATTAGGGAAAAACAAAACTATATTGAGATATCACTTCACACCCATTAGAATGGCTACTATCAAAACATAAAATAACAAAAGTTGATGAGGATGTGGAGAAAGTGAAATCCTGTACACCGTTGGTAGAAATATAAAATGGTATAGCCTCAATAGAAAACAGTGTAGCGATTTCTCAAATAATTAAAAGTAGAATTACCATGTGATCCAGAAATTCTACATCTAGATATGAACACACAGAAGCAGGATCTCTAAGATTCATGTGTATTTCCATGTTCACAGCAGGAATTTTCAGAATAGACAAAGGTAAAAGCCACCCAAATGTCCATTGGTGGATAGGTGGATAAAGGAAACGTGGTATACACTTTAAAAAGGAAGGTATTTTTGACACATGCTACAATGTGGATGTACCTTGAGAATATTACCCTAAGTTGAATAACCCAGTTACAAAAAGACAAACAGTACATGAGTCCACTTATATACGGTAACAAGAGTAGTCAAATTAATACAAACATAAAGTAAAATGGTGCTTGTTAGGGACTTGGGTACGAGGAGGAATGGGGCATCATTGTTTCATGGGTAAAGAGTTTCACTTTTGTAACATGAAAACAGCTCTGGAGATGGATGATGGTGATGGCTGCAAAACAATGTGATGTACTTAACGTCATTGAACTGTATACTTAAAAACTACTACAGCGGTAAGTTTTACGTTATCTGTATTTCACAACAAATCTTTTAAAAGCTAACAGTGGCATATTACAAGTTATCAGAGAGAAGAGAGCATTTGTAAAATGGGGATAGTAAAAAAGCAAAACAAAACAAAATCTAATAAATCAGGGATTTTCAAAAAGCTATGGACTGAGAAATGTCATTTGAGTTTGGTCATCACTGGTTTTCTTTAAGGATATAAAATTGGAAAAGATAATTAAAAGTTGCAGACGTTAAAGAGCTGATGTGTTATGACAGCAGTTATACAATTCTCTTTTAAACAGTTTGGTAGGAAAAGGAAGTGAAGAGGTTTAGCAAATGTCTGAATAAAAAGTAGGGTTTAGGATGTTTAGAATTGTTTGTCTTTTAAAATAATAAAGACCTGATCATGTGGAGAGATATAGGAAGACCAAATAGAGAAATAATTTAAAGATGCACGCAGGGGGAACTGAAAGGAGAGATATGCTTCTTTCTCAAAGACAGTAACCAAAATAAGGACAGTGAAAGCAAAGATTCAGAAATATTCTGAAAAGTACAGACAAGAGAAGGTGAAAAAAAAAAAACTGTTTTAATTATCTTAATCTCCTAAATAAATAGTAGTTGAGATAATATCTGGCAAATTGTAAGTGACATAAGATGGGACTAATAGTTTCAAATGAATAAAGTAAATAAATAAATCAGCTTCTTCAGATAATGTGTTAAGAAATAATAAGAGATTTAATTTTTTAAAAAAAAGTACTGCCCAGATGTGCCAAGAGCCCTGATACCGTTAAAAGTATGAATTTGCAGTGGCCCAACACGCCATTTTAAGAAATATATTTTCCAGCAGTTTTGGAGATCTGGGAGCCAAACAGCAAAATATTGACTTTTTATTGATTTTTTTTTTTTTTTCTCGGTTTTAAAATGACACCTTAGTGAGCGAATAAATACCTGCAGTGCCCAGAATAGTGCCTGGAGCATATAGACACTAAGTACATTCAGTTGTATGCAATGTCTTTTTAAATACACATGATGTAGTAAAAGATTACTTTGACAAAAAAGCTAAATGAGCAGTTTTTGATGATATCTAGAAAACTTACCAATGAACGGAAGAAATGCATTTCTACTCCAGAGATCTAAAACATTGTTTTGAGTTGGCTGATCTCCAATATTTTCCCTGCAATATTTTAAAGAATCCCCACATATTATGATTGATCATTTGAGTTATGCATATCAAATTTAGATAGGACCAATTTCGAGAAAATAATGTTCTATTTATTTATCTCCTGTGCAATATACGTCACAAATTCAAAATTTTGAGCATTAAAATGTTCCAGTGTTTCAAATGCTGTAGAAACAGAAATGATGCTATCACCCTAAAATGATTTTTAAATGTAAGGGAACAGCAACATCAGAAAAGCAAGAAATAAAGCTATATTTCACTTTTACAAAGTATAAAGTACTGTATACAAAGTATAAAGTACAGTACAGGTACTTCTTAAAAAAGGAAATAATAGGAATTAATAGGTTTTAAATGTTATAAGCTTTGTAAAACTTACACTTCAGATCTTTTATATTCAGATAATTCATTTAAAAAATAATTGCCTAAAGCGAGAAAATAAAGATGCCAGCAATAAAACTTGATAGAGAGATTAATTTATGTTTAGTCAGATAGATTTGTTTGCTGTTACAGACAACTCATTTGAAAAGGCATATTAAATAAGTACCTAGTTGGTACAAGGCATTGAGGAGGACTAAAATTACTACTATTTTAATGGGTCAATATTGTGTTTTAAGAAACATTTATAAAGTTAACAGAAGCATCAAATGCTTTCTACCCACAATAGAATAAACTACCTATAGTATTCTGTCTTACATGATGCTCTTAGGTAATAGTGGTGTTTGCTTGCTAGAGTAAGATCTAGTTACTATGTACATAACCTAAAATGCAGTGATGAAGAGATAGATATCATATGCTTGCAGCTGCTGAATTATACATACTTTAGTTTATTTCTAGCACTGTATATCTTAAATGGCAGAGCCAAACAAATCTATTGTGTCACAAAATAAATCAGATATTAGGTCAGCTGAAAACACTGGTTTTTGATTCACTGAATTTTATCATAGAGACATGAACTTTGCTTTAAACTAAAGTTTAAATTCCACTAGTTTGCTTTTATCATACTGTGTAAGAAATTAAATACAACAATCCAAGCTGTCCGTTGTGTGTATGTACCAAAGGATACATTTACCCTTAATTGTGAGAAATCTATTTAGATGTTTTAAGCTAATGTAGTACCTTATAGACTTTTCATTACAGTCAGTTCTCACAGTGCTTTTTCTTTCCTTCTGATCAATAAGTTTAAATAATGAGATGCCAAATTTTACTGTATTAGTGGTCATCAAAAATAGCCAATCACTTCTGCACAGTCCAAAAGATGAAGATAACTCGCACACAAAAGAACGCATGTTTATCCTCCTCCATTCCCAAACAAATCAAGTTGAATATATATATTTTTTCTAACAGAAGGCAGTTTGGCACAAAAATAAATAAATAAATAAATAAAATTAGATGAAAAAAATTGTGACACTCAATGTGTCACAATTAATTTACAAGGAAAGTGTACACTATAGATACTGCCTTCTGATGACAGCTTTTCACAAGAATCAGACTGTGAGGCTGAAGGACTGCAGATTAGTGAGAACTGATGAAACCATAAATGTCCTTGCCTTATTAAGATTATACAGCCTCAAATAGAACCTTCCTATAAGCAGGTTTCTTATGAGAAGAATTTATAATAAATAAATATGAGAACCTATAGATCTCAAATTCTAGTTGCTAAAAGAAAATAAAAGAAACGAACAGAGGTGGAATAAAATATTATTCTGTTTGTCCAAGATCACATTTTTGTCTCCATTTGTGAGCATGATAGGTAGAGGAGTTTTTCTTGTCTGTGAATACCCAGGTTGTGTCACTGGTAACTTTAGCACTAGGAGAAATAGTTATTCCAGTCACAGTATAAACCATGGGTTATTATGGACAAAGAAATATGTAATAATCAAATTTCTAGGATAGCACAAAGTCTAGCAAAGCAAAAAAAAAAAAAATCAAAAAAACTTACCAGAAATATTATAACAATTTTCAAAAAAGTCTAAAAATTATCAATCTAGGACCTAAAAGGATCTGACAATAGCCAAAAATATAGATTCTACATTAGATGAATGCACAGATTTGATATCTTTGTGTTTTCGGTAACAGGAGTTTTATTCTCTTTTCACCATTATGTGTGTGGCACATAATAGGCACTCAAGATTATTCATTGATGACATGGATAAATGTGTAAAATAAAAGTCTCTAGAATCTCTACTCCATGACATCAATGACCATCTCTATCTAATGATTATTTACCTTTAGCCCAGTTAGATGTCTCTTCTGAGATTTAGACCTATAATTTTCTCAATTATGGAATCCATTCCAGATCTACAACTGTTTGCTCATGGACATTTTAAAATCAACATATCCAAAACAAAAGTCCATATGGCCCTTCCATCAGTCTTCTGCACTTTCTGTTTTTCATTTCTTGTGGTTCCTTGGCTTTGGTCCCATAGACATCACCAATTATTGTCCATTCTACATCCTAAATATGCCCCAAATTTCTTCCTTTCTCCATCCTGCATGCCTCTGGCTTTATTCCTACAGTCATTGCCTATGACCAAAAGTTTATCTGCAGGTAAAACATAAAATAAAATATATCCTAAAAAATTAACTTTCAATATATTCAATTCTCTTAGGTATAAAAAAAAGACATAACACTGAAAAGATACGTAATAAATTAAAATAGATTTACACTTAATGAGATCGATACAAGTAATACAGTGTATCTCAATCTGTTCAGCCTCCTATAACAAAATACCATAAACTAGGTATCTTATGAACAACAGAGATTTATTTCTCACAGTTCTTGAGTCTGGGAAGTCCAATATCAAGGTTCTGACAGATTCATTGTCTAGGAGTGGCCTGCTTTCTGTTCATAGAAGGCTCTTTGCTGTGTCCTGACTTGGTGGAAGAGATGAGGGGACTCTCTCAGGCTTCTTTTATATGGGCACTAATCCCATGCATGAGGATTCCACCCCCATGACCTAATCACCTCCCAAAGGCCCCACTTCCTAATATTGTCACCTTAGAGGTGAGGATTTTAACATGAATTTTGGTAGGACACAAATATTCTGACCATAGCACAGGGTAACAGAAAGACTAGATTTTGTTTTTCCAAATTAGTAAATGAAATAAAGAAATATATCCTCAATCTTAAGAGTTAGTGAGAAAGACAATATCAGGACGTCAACATGCATTATTTTCAAATTCTTCCTGATCATCAATTGTAGTAACCACATTCAACTGCTTTATTATAATGAAGCAAGGAGAAATCAGGAATTTAAATTAATGACTTACATTTTCTCTTTTGAATAATATAACTTATCAAGCTTTAAAAAAAAAAAAAAAAAAGTGAGGCTGTGGGTGATTCATTCAGAAAAAATAAAAAAGACCATTCTACTCTCCATTGAGAATAGAAGTGAATTTTTGAGCTTTGTTCCATCCTCAGTCACCTGCTCTTGGCATTCAGTATTTATTGCATTTTCACTGTTGAACAGGAGCCACATTCCCTTCAATGGGGTGCATTTCCTGCTGCCTTTCATGATGCCGATCTTCATTATGGTCCCTAAATCACCTAGAGTGGACAATTTTATGTGGCCCATCTCTGGAAAATAGCAATTGCTGTGTAAAGATGATTTCACTTTAAGTAAATAACAAGGGAAACTGACATGGCCAAAGACCCTACTCCAAAGATTATTGCAATTCCCTAGTATGACACTCTGCGCCACATTCCTTAAAAATTTGATTATATTTACCCTACTGAGGTTGAAAGATATATGATTTAAGCTGTTACACTTTCTTACATGGTGATTATGGAAGCAATAACAAAGTGATAAGAAAATAAACAAATATGATTACCTCATTTATAAGAGGCAATTCCACCCACATTACAAGCAAATGTGTTCTCTGGTTTCATGCATACTATTGTATTCTTGAGGCATTTGTTGTTTATTCTACCAAGAGGCAAGTATATGGGCTTTTAATTTTATTATTACAAGGTGATTCTATTCTAAATTATGTTGTAAATATAGGGGAAATATTTCGAAGAGTGAATCACTTAATAGTTTTAAAGCTTGGGATATAAAGTTAACTTAATAGAATTTATATGACATACAGCCAGGCATATTAGAGCTAAATTTGGTATTATTTCTTTCCTTCTTCAAAGAACTCAGTTTTAGGCAATTACATACCACAATTTTTAGACACAGGAAACATTTTAATGTGGTTAATGGATCCTTTTTATAAAGTAATATAACTTGCAGTTTCTTTGCTGGCAAAGGAAGACCACTCTGTGGAGAAAGTAAATGAATTCTTAGTGCATCAAAGAAATAGAGGAAAAAAAATGTTATAACTTTTGCTTCGCTCTCCAAATTATCTCCTAGGATTCCCTCTGGGGAATACAAGTTGAAACATTTACCAGGAGCATTGACACCGAAGGAGCTCCTGGTGATCTATTCATTCTATATATACACAACTTGTTCAGCTGAAGTCTGAGGCTGTACAAGTAACAACTCTCAGGAGTATTTAAAACATCATTTAAAGTGTTTTGTTTTGTTTTTTTAGAATTTGCCATGATTACATGAAAATATGTGAAACAGTATATATTTATAAAGTCTTAACATGAGATAGCACGGTTCTCTGATTACAGTGATCAGTTACAAATGTATAAAACTATATTGCAACATGAAGCTATATTTCCTCCAAATCCTTTCAAATGGACCCTTAGGATCCTATTGCTTGGTCATGATCGAAATTGGGTAACTGTGAGTCAGATATAGAACACGAAATATCTATAGTAGCTTCTATGATATTTGCAAAAAAATTGCAGGGAAACTCTAAAATTTACAATGACAATATAAACTACAGTTAATAAATGAAGAAACAATTCATGTTAAAGCAATTCATGCTTTAATAATATACCTCTGTAATAAAACTCATAAGTGTATCTTTTATTTGTAACCTTCGGATATATTAAAGAGTTTTGTTTTGGTTTTGCATTACTTTTAATAAAGGAGATTCTCCATCAACAATTTCTTATAATGAGAAGTAGTCAACTTAGATTTTATCAGATTCCAAGGCAGATAAAGATGACAAGAATAGCAATTTCTTTTAGAGAGTGAAATCAATAAAAATTATTAATTCATTAGAACTCTAACTACAGACTACTATAAATGGGGACTATTTATTTAAACGATGCTGCTATTGTTCACAACATCTTGCTGTTTCTCTTTCAGATTTGTCTTTTGTGCTATGCTATGAGCCACACGAGTTCACTGTCATTATTTTATTGATTGACCTCACATTTATCAAGGCTTTTATAGCTCTATGATGCTGAATTTCTCTCTTTTACTGAGTACCTACTAATGTCTGAGAATTTTTCTTTGTGCCTTTAGTATAATTTCAGCTAATTTCAAATATGTCCTTTCTCCTTGACTGTATTTGTTAACGAACACTTGCCTTAGTGATGATGAAAAAATCCTACATTGAATTCTTCATTTATAGTAAAATTTGGAAGACAGAATTGATAATAAAAGGAGTTTGTGGAGTAGAAGAAACTCTAGGTTATGAATCGAGAGACCTAAGCTCCAGTTCCACTTCTTGCTCATGTAAATCCAGGTTCATTCATAACGAAGTTGGCATCAGTTTCTCATTAATCAAATGAGAGGGTTGGGTATATAATGTCTTTCTAATATCCCTTTTCTCTCTAAAATTCTGTGGTTTTTGTAGGAATACATTTACTCAAGGCAAGAGCTCCAATCCATTTAGGATCCAAGGTCAGTAGATGGAGTACGAATATAAGATACTGCATCTTCAATAGTAAAAATTTTTATTCTATAAAGCATAAAGTCATGATAATGATGAAGAAAATTATTGTTTCAGTTGTAGGGCAACTGGAAATAGCTTATTCTCCAATTGATGGTATGGTCATATAGTCAGATTGAGTTAATACTTCCAATTTCCCATTGCTTGAAAATAACGGAGGTTTCCATTTAAACACTTCATATGTCCTCTTTACAATCTATATGATCCTTTATAGACAATGTCTAGGAGTGAATTGATGATCTTAAGAAATCATAACACCCTTTCCATTAATCCATAGCTGCTGCATCAGTAAGTCAGTGTGAACAAACCTCTTCCATAAACAACACAATGGAAGCTCACCTACAGCAGATTCCAGATGAAGGGATGAATCATACACAGTAGAGAATTATGAAGTGAGCTAAAGAAAAATGGATTTTACCTCATTTAACAGTGACTAATATGATGCTTGCAGTAAATAAACATTCAATGTTTAATTACTGTTTTAAAAAATTTGACTCAAGGCCAGTGTAGTCCTTTCAAATGTAAAGATAATATAATTATTATTACACTATAAATAACATTGATAGCAGGAAGATAAAACAGAATTTCATAGTTACAGATCTTAGAAAATTATTCAATGTAAATGTTAAAGATAGCTAAAGAAATGGAAAGAAAACTTACTATATGTACCCCACAGGTTTAGGTGATACAAAATATTTCTAAATGAAATTGAATATTGTTGGTTTACATGAAATTAAAACACGTCATGCATTAGTCGAACCCACTCTGAGTCATCCTTAAATGATTTGTTCTGAAAGCAAAGAGATGTAAAATGATTTATTTGTGAACCTACACAAAAGAGCTTTGTAGGAGTAGAATTAAGTTGATGGAATAGTTTATAAGAAGTGAGTCTTGTAAATAAGAAGTAATTGTAGTTCTTGAAACAGACATACCTAATTAGGTATTATTGTATTTTAGGACTGAAGAACAATTGACCTGTGATCGCAGTAAGTAAACATCATACTGAACAGAAGTTACTCAGAAGTTTGAAATTAACTCACAAGTTCTTTCTTCCACTTTGAATTGAAAATAATCTATAGAAGTTCAAAACCCACCATCAGTGAAATGAAAAACCTAGAGGAAGATGCCAATTTTCATTGTCTATCAGTGAACAAATATTTCATGACAAATGAGAATAATGAGTTACGTGGGTGAAATAAAGGTGTTTTGAAGTATGAGAGCATAACAATACAAGAGGATACATGGTCACAGGTCCGCAATTTTTATACACATCTTGATACGCTGTTCTGGGTGGATACTGAGAAAAATGGTAGATAGAAGGCAGAACTAAATTGCAACTCCCACTCGGACAGAGCAGCGTGTGGAGACTTTTGTTCCAAGAACTACTTCAGGAATATACCAGGAAAGCCAAGAGAATCCATAGACACCCTGAAGAAAGTGGATTGTTCCTACAGGACGTGGGAGACAATGAAAATACTGTGCTGGTATTTACAGCTGACAGGCCTGAAGACGGTACACATCAGAGGACTCTGTGCAGACAACCTAGTCCTAGCTGGGTGGCTAGATCCAGAAGAGAAATAACAATCACTACAGTTTGGCTCACAGGAAGTCACATCCCTAGAAAAAGGGGAGAGTACTACACCAAGGGAAAACCCCATGAGACAAAAGAATCTGAACAGCATCTTTGAGCCCCAGATCTTCCCTCTGGCATAGCCTACCAAATGAGAAAGAACCAGAAAAACAATTCTAGTAATACGAAGAAACAAGGTTCCTTAACATCCCCCAAGAATTACACTAGCTCACCAGCCATAGATCCAAACCAAGAAGAAATCCCTGATATACCTGAAAAAGAATTCAGAAGGTCAACTATTAAGCTAATCAAGGAGGTACCAGAAGGAGGTGAAGTCCAATTTAAGGAAATCAAAAAAATGATACAAGGTATGAGGGGAGAAATCTTCAGTGAAATAGATAGAGTAAATAAAAAGCAATTACAACTTCAGTGTATATGTTGAAGGAATAGCAAGCTGGCCAGTATCACTAGACCCAAGGGAGATCAGAAAAGAGTACAGATGCTTCTAGACTTACAAAGGTGTTATGTCCTGATAAACCCACTGTTAAGTCAAAGAGCATCTAAATTGAAAATACCTTAAGTCAAAAATGCATTTAATACACCTAAGCTGCCAAACATCATAGCTTAGCCTAGCCTACCTTATCGTCCTCAGAACACTTACATTAGCATACACAGGACAAAATTAGCTAACACAAAGCCTACTTTACAGTAAAGTGTTGAATATCTCATGTAAGTTACTGAATACTGAAGTGAAAGTGAAAAACTCAATGGCTGTATGGGTACTCAAAGTGTAATTTATACTGAATGTGTATTACTTTTGCACCACCATAAAGTCAAAAAATATAAATTGAATCATCATAAGATAAGGACCATCTATAAGAGGAAAGGAGGTCACAGAAGGAATGGAAAGCGGAGGGGGCAAATGGTAGCGGGACTTGTAGAACATCGTAAAGTATTCTAACTTTCTTTGAGAGAAATGTGAAGCAATTGGTGGGTCGTGAGCAGAAGAGTGATGTGATCTGATTTTTAAAGGATGGTTGTGGCAGCTTGATTGAGAAATGACTGAAGAGGTCAAGGTTAGAACCACAGAAATCATTCTTATATAAATACATGTTAGGTAAATAAATGAACTGCAAGTGAGAATGTATTTTTCAACATGTCCAATTAAAATAATTTTTATTCGTTTGTTTAAAATGGCTATTATTTCATAAAAAGGTAAGTATTTTCAGTTACCTATAAAAGAAACAAGAATTAATTTTTCACAAATTTAAATATCCAAACAAGAAATGTTCACTATTTATTATCATAATTAGATACATTATATAATGGATATTTAATAAGCACACAATGGCTTTAAGCATATAAATATATGCTTAAATATAATATATATTATTAATGTCCATTTCAATGAGATCTAGAAAAAAAGTTACAAGGTTTGAGTTTCTATGAGCTCTACCAGCTATAGTCACATTCATGGAGCTACAATTATGCACTATTACCCATACATGTCAGATGCTCACAGATACTTGTAGAAAGAATGTTCCACATTCAGAAAGTAAGTGCAGAAAATTTTGACTGCTGTCAGGAAGCCAGTAGTGCTGACTATGATCAATGTCCCATACCTTACTTGTTCCTTATAATTTTGATAAGTGGCCAGGTGTGTTGGTTCACGCCTGTAATCCCAGCCCTTTGGGAGGCCGAGGTGAGCGAATCACCTGAGGTCAGGAGTTCGAGACCAACCTGACCAACATAGTGAAACCCTATCTCTACGAAAAATACAAAATTTGCTGGGCATGGCGGCACATGCCTGTAATCTCAGCTACTTGGGAGGCTGAGGTAGAAGAACTGCTTGAGCGCAGGAGGCAGAGGTTGCAGTGAGCCAAGATCACGCCATTGCACTCCAGCCTAGGCAACAAGAGTGAAACTCTGTCTCAAAAATAATAATAATAATGATAATTTTGATAAGTTTGATTTCCCTGAATTAAACCATCTCATAGATGAATGGTCTCAATCCCTGAACTTGGATTTTGGATAGTTACAAAAGAGAAAGCTCTATGGCATATTGGTTGAGATCCTGGGCTTGGGGAGTCAGATAGACCAGGATTAGAATCCTACTCTGGCTATTTACTACTTTAACACAGCCTTTGGCTTATAAGACGTAATACTTATTTGTATATTTTGTTTTTGTTTCATTTTGATTTTGTGGTCCAGCCCGGGGCTGGATCATTGGATGCTAGTAGTCCAGAACTTCACCATCAGAGGTCCTCAGAAGTGAAAATAACAAAACTGCTTCAATTACTTAAGAAACCATTTTGCTTCAGCTCTAGCAATCCAGGTGACGGTGTTGTGTGAAAGAACAGAAAAATGTCAGAGTTTGGTGGAAAGGAGTGGGTTCTATAATAAATCATCCTAACTAGAAAGCTTGTGGCTCCAGTGTCCGTAAAAACAGGAAACTGACTGAAATCAGCCCTTGTTTTCTTTTTGAATTTCTCTCTGGCTCTGATGTATAATGTGTATAATGTCTTTTTGTTTCATGTAATCTCTATGGTCCATAACCAAAAATGATATTTGTCTTCAAAGATAGCATTAAATTGCAAAATTATGCTACTTAGAGAAAATAAGAAAAATTGATTTGCAAGTCAACTGAAGACCCAATTATTTCTGTGGAATCTACTATGTATATACTACAATATAGGTAATGAGCAAGAACAATAAAGGGCTTTTTAATACATTTTGCTCCAATGTAGTTATAACAGAAGAAACTATCTATGAGGTTACAATGGAGGATATAGACTTGATGCCATGCCTCTAGGAATCCAAGACCCTCATCTGCAAGAATGGAAATGGGTTGTGATGAACTATATTGGTGACATAAACCTGGGTATAAATGGTTTAAGAGTGTCTCTGAAGGTCAGCTGCTTTCCTTAACACTCAGGCATACTTAGAAAATTCATTTCTACCCAGAAGCCTCTCAGATTTTGAATTAGGATTTCAAGTGCTCTTTATTTTCTCCAGACTATTTGCTTCTTCATTGTTGAGTTAGAAGACTATAAGAGCATCTGAAGGAGAAAAAAGTCTTCTTTATGAACTATTAATGCCATGTTTCACATCAAACATTTCATTAAGTCATACTATGTGAATATATAATGACACCTAGTATTCTACGATTTCTTAAATTACTTATTGAATTACTTGTCAATGAATAAGTTATATGATTATTGATTAATTTGATATTTATCACTAGTAGTAACATAGTTTGTGTCTGAGCTTGTGCACATATACAAATATGTCCACATATGCAAATAATTTTAAAATATATTTTATAAATCAAAGTGTAGCTGTAACTCAATGTATACTTAAGGTTATAAAAGAATTTTAAGCATATCTAAAAACACAGAAAATATTATTTTAGCACAGAAGTCACATAATATATGTACATAATTCAAGTGAATGACTCAAAAGTGATTTCATAAAACTTAGTCCTTTTTACCACCAACTAACAGAAAATTAGTAGGAAACCAACTGAAAAGAATTAGATCTTACTGGATACCATGTAATACATTCGCTAGGGAAAAATATGCTACAAGACATCTTCTTCAAGGTTTCAATACCTGGAGAAAATACATATTGGAGACCATGACATAGCAGTGAATTAAAGCTTTATTTATTCACATAATAACTAAATATCTATGGCTGCCACCAAGAGGATGGTCTAGGATAGGCCCCTTTGACTAGAATGAATTACTGAACATCAAGTAAAATAATCTAATCAATTTCTTTGCAATACTTAATTTTGGTAAAAAATCAAGATACACAGTCATTTATTATTAAATGTTGATTGTAGTCTACTACATATGACTATGTTTTCACTTAAAAGTATAATTCTACTTGTCACTTGTAAAATTTTAATACAAAGTCTTATTTTCTGAGAAGATGGTAAGATAAAGTTCAAGGTTTTCGACTTGTGTAGGTTTTATTTATATTATAGGAAGGGGATGACTGGAAGCAGAAATAATTCGTCTTGCACAGAGGATCCATCTAGTAAGTGATAGAGTATTCTATTATTGCAAAGTTTAAGGGATTATACATCTTGAGATGTAAAATGTAGTAAAAATGCTCTCCACCAACAAATTACCCACGAATCCCCATCTGAATTGTTCACTGACATTAAACAGACATTTCTATTTTAAAAGACAATAAGACTGACTGATAAAAATTCTATGACCTTTCCTTTTCCTCTTTCTTCCACAACAAAAACAGTCTACTTCAAAATGTCAAGGAAAGCATAAGAACTTAATCTTGAATCTGTCATATGAGTTGATGAATTCATTGCCAATATAGTACTGGCAGTCGTTAATGTACATGTGAGCATCCCATCTATATTTGCTGCTTCAATTAAATAAAGAAAAAAGCAGAGCTAAAACCTATCATTGGAAATTCAAAACAACAACATTTTACTTTAAAATTGGATTTCTATGTATTTTCTCCTTAGATTTCATATATTAGGATTCCTTTGATATATTATTCACACATTAGAAGCTAGTACTTTTTATCAGAAAAAATAAAAATACAGGTACTAACTTTGATACATTTCTGATATGTGCTCGGGGTATCTAATTAGCTTTTAATACCGTGTCTCCTGTGTTGTCATATTCTGAAAAATAATGTATGAGTTTATTAAGGTAAGTTGCAGAGTAACTTCACATAACAGACGAAGATGACAGAAACAACTTCATGAATTCCTATAATGTGGAAAGGAAGATAACTATCAAGACTATGAACTTATTTTATAAAGCAACTTTTTTGAGATTTCTTCTGACATTATTGCAGTTCTTAAAACAAATATAAATTAAAAATTTACATGATTCTGGATTTAATAAAATCTGTTTAAACAATTTTTTAGGCTCATTTTTTAATGTTTAAGAAATTTTCTAATATTTTGATTGTGTTGAGAATAGTTCTAGTGTAGAGTTGGGGCCAGTGGGAAAAAGAGTATAAAGCTTCATATTCTAAGTCATTTTCTCTGTGGTTGTTCTTTGTAATCCCTCCAAATTTATTATTTTCAAGCTAATTATTATTTACTTCTATATAAAAGTAGCTTTCCTGTATCCAACCCAATGGGAGTTAGATGATATGTTTATGTACCCTGTCTGTAGTTGAATTATTTCATGTTTCTGAGAAGCAAGTAACCTAGACACAACAGTAAAAAAACACGTACCAAATTGAAAATGAGTGTTCTTTGTATCCTCTTCAGCTCTGTTTTCACTAAGTCTTTATTAATGTATCTTCATATTCTCTTTGGTTTGATTAATACTATTTATAAGTTCTCTTTCCTTCAAAGAGCTCAAAAATCAAAACAAGTAGAAAAGAACTACTAAACATTTGGAAATATTTGAAAAATTTAAGTAAAAAAGAAAAAGAAGCAGAAGAAGAATATTTTTAAAAAGGAAAGATGAAGGGAAAGCATTTCCACCTATTCATCATATTAGCTAGCAACACTGTATAATAGGAAATACCCCTATTCCTGCTTTTAGAAGCGATCATAGACAGTGCTCTGTTACATTCCTGAATACTCCTATCAGATTTATCCTCATTATTTTATTTTCTTTCCATTCAACATTATTAATTATTATTTGGGGCTATTACTTCTGTCATTGGCCCTTTTCTTTATTCCTTATTCACCACTAAGTTCACTGCACAGACATTAATGTTAAAAGACAATATAGGAGTAGCTTACAATCAAAATGTTCATGATAAATTAATTTGTCTTCTTTATCAAGCATCATTAATTTTCTCTGCCTTGTTGATGTATTTATAAAATCTATAAAAGTTATTATGATCAACAGCATTTCTATGATGCAATTCTATAGTACAACTGTGGAAAATGTAAAGGATAAGATTTTATTTTTACAAGCGGTTAGCACTACCTATAACGTTGTTTAAACAAAATCCCCCTCATCTATTCCAGAAAGTGGAGGAGAAAAGCAGCCTATTACAAGGGAGAACTCAGACTGAGACAGAAGATACAGATTATGCTTCCCTATCTGTCTTGACTTACTACCTGACCTTGATAAAATAATGTTAACAGCCACATTGTTAAATTAGCCTATAAAATAGTTAATGAAACTTTCTTGCTTTGTGCTGCCTAATTATTAATTAAATAATAACTTTAATTTGCTTCTACAGGCATGAGGAAAGGTCCAGGTGGATATAATCTTCAAACATCATCATTCATTATCCTCATAGTCTGTAAGTCACAAATTATTCATTTATGGAGTCCCTGCTATATCTAGAATAACGTGCCAAAATAATGTGCCTAGCATGGGGAAAGGTCCAGATGGATATGATCTTCAAACATCATCATTCATTAGCCTCATAGTCTGTAAATCACAAATTATTAATTTACTGAGCTCCTACTGTATATAGAATAATGTGCCAAAACTTGAGGACCCAAAGAATTTAGGGGACAGGGACAAGAAAAAAAAAAATGTTTGTACAACCAGTTTTCAAGAATTTAAAACCTAATTTAGGGCTAGAATACACAAAGTAAAGTTTTCTCATCTAGCTAAGTTTGTAAATGCTCAATTATATAGACATTGTCCAGACTCAACAGAGGATACACTTCAGTTTATATATAATGTATAACTGAATGTCCAAAAATAGCATTGCATGCTATTGAGGTAGATATTAAATTTAGCAGTATTATTTTCACAAGCTTCTTGATTAGAAATAATTTTTAAATGTTATTGCTAAAGGCAAAAACAATGTATTTTCTGAAATACAGACTGAAAAGTTCCATGAGATAATTCAAAACTAGTTTGGTAAAATTAAAAATTGTATTTAATGTGATTTTCTTTTTCTTTAAAGGCAAAGTCATTTCACATAAAGAAATACACGTAGATATATAGCTTTATATAAAACAGTTTATGTATGTTCCCTCATGATAATGTCCATATGGATAATTCTGGAATAAAGCTTAAAATGCCATTACAGGTTTAACAATTATTACCTCCTTTCCCCCCCACTCTTTACCGTAATATTATCCACCATATCAAAGGGTAAGGTGAAAACTGACTCTGTAAAGCTATTCCGAAAGCAAGTCTGAATTTCTAAGTGCTTTTGGTTGATTTTTAAAATAGTAGAACCATATAGGCTTATACCAATATTCTTCAATTGATTTGTGATAAGTTCAACTCCACCTAACACTATACAAGGCAGATGGAATTTCCAAAATGAATCCGACCTTAAAGTTTGGCTTCCCAAACAGCTTTGGTGCAAACCCATTTTGAAAATGGACTTTGCCTGAATGCTGTCTATTACACATTTAAAATTGAGACAGTTATTTGAGTTTCAAATAATGGTGTTTAGTCCCAAGCCAACTTCAGCAAACGGTCTTCATCGTGATTCTGATTATATAAAACACTTAATTTGATTAGAAATATCATGTTTGGTCAGCTATTTATCTTGGAAAGTGTTTCATATTAGTAACTAGAGAGCATAAAATAGAAATAATTTCATCATCTCTCAGAAAAGATAAATGGAATAATATAACTACCTTCATATATTCTTTTCTCTTTTTTGAGTTTATTTTTTTCTATTTTTATTTTAAATTCAGGTCATACATGTGCAGGTTTCCTACCAAGGTATATTGTGTGATGCTGAGGTTTGGAGTACGAATGAACACATCACCCAGCTAGCGAGCATAGGACTCAGCAAGTACTTTTTCAACCCTTGCACCCCTCCCTCACTCACCCCCCTTGAATATTTTAGTGTCTGTCGTTCTCATCTTTATGTCCATCAATGTTTACCTCCCACTTATAAGTGAGAACATACAGTAGTTGGATTCTATTTCTACATTTGTTCACTTAGGAAAATGGCCTCCAAATGCATTCACATTGCTGCACAGGATATGATTTTGTTCCTTTTTTACAGATTCACAGTATTCCATGGGATATATGTACCACATTTTCTTTAACATATCCACTGTTTATGGGCATCTAGGTTGATTCCACATCTTTGCCGTTGTGAATAGCACTGCAATGAACATATGAGTGCATGTGTCTTTTTGGTAAAATGATTTATTTTCCTTTGGGTCTATAATCAGTAATGGGACTGCTAGGTTGAATGGCAGTTTTTTAGTTTTGTTTTTTTGTTTTTTTGTTTTTTTTGGATAATCCTTGAAACTGCTTTCCATGGTGGCTGAACTAACTTACATTCCCCCCAACTGTGTATAAGCATTCCCTTTTCTCTGCAGTCCTGCAACAATTATTTTTTAACTTCTTAATAAAAGCTATACTGACTCTTGTGAGATGGTATTTTATTGTGATTTTGATTTGCTGCTATCTGATGACTACTGATGTTGAGTATTTTATCAGATGCTTGTTGACCACATGTATATCTTCTTTTGATAATTTTCTGTTCATGTCCTTTGCCCACTTTTTAGTGGAGTTATGTGTTTTTTGCTTCATGAGTTGTTTAAGTTCCTTAGAGATTCTGGATATCATCCCATTGTTAGATTTGTGTTTCTGAATATTTTCTCCCATTCTTTAGGTTGTCTGTTTATTCTGTTGATAGTTTCTTTTGCTATGCAGAAGCTCTTTAGTTTAATTCGGTCACACTTGTCAATTTTGGTTTCAGTTGTGATATAGTTCTTCTCTATTTCTAACTACTGGTGGGCTGTGGATTTGTACAGGTTGCAATTGCTTTAGAGGACTTAGCCATAAATTCTTTTCCAAGGCCAATGTTAAGAAGGGTATTTCCTAGATTTTCTTCCAGGATTTTTATAATTTGAGGTCTTACATTTAAGTATTTAATCTATCTTTGGTTAATTTTTGTATACAGTGATAGATGTGAGTCCAATTTCACTCTTCTATATGTGGATAGCCAGTTTTCCTAGTACCATTTGTTGAATATGGAGTTATTTATCCATGGCTTATTTTTGTCCACTTTGTCAAAAATCAGATGTTGTTATGTGTGTGGTTTTATTTCTGAGTTCTCTAGTCTGTTACATTGGTCTTTGTGTGTATTTTTATATAGGTATCATGCTGCTTTCATTACTGTAGCTTTGTAGTATAGTTTGAAGTCAGGTAATGTGATGCCTTCAGTTTTGTTCTTTTTGCTTAGAATGGCTTTGACTACTAAGGCTCTTTCTTGCTTCCATATTATCTTCATATATTTTATTTAGTTTATGTTGAATTTCATATAAAAGTAAATAAATTCAAATCCATAGCTTTGAGCAGCCCACCAGTAGTTAGAGAAGAAGCAAGATACACACTTTAAACTTTTCTCTGATACCTGAGCTTCAGGACACCAACCAACATGACACAGCCACTTACGCAGAGTAATTGCTAGCAATACAAATTAACAATTTAATTTAATTGCCTATTGGTTATTTACAAGCATTTTCCATGTTTGTGTGTTTCTATTTCCGACACCTGAAGACCAATGTCACGTTGTATAAAATTAGGGATGATTGTCTCAGTAAGTGAATATAATTTGCTCTAATAGATAGTGATAGGTAGTGGGGTCTAAATCCAACAATACTCCAAGGCAGGAAACAGTATTAATGCAATGTAATGCTTCCAACATTTGGAAAAGAACTAACTTTATTTGTATGCAATCTCATGAATTGGATTATGTGCTCCTACTTGTTTTTATATAGCCTTGTCTCAGTCTCCAGGCTCAAATTACTCAATTAAAAAAAAGGAACATTGTGACAGTTCACAGCTGCGAAGTCTGCACTGTGCTATCCCAACATGGATTAAGCTAATCAATACAGAGTGTAGCCTAAACTCTCTAAAAGAGCAGAAGCTAATTTTATAACTATCTACTTAAGAAACAAGAAATTAATATAACATTTACTTAAGACAGTTATTTGAATAAGAATCTTCTATGTGGAAAGGTTGTCAGCTTAGTTTATGGTTTTATTTGAAAAGATGATTTAAACACGAGTACAGGTCTTAGAACATTGAATTATGACTTCTTTTGTGAATATTGGGTTTTCATTTTAAAACAAATTTAAATCATTAACCGTCCTCAACACCCACCCCCGCCAACCCTCCCACTACCCTTCTCAGCAAACTGAATAGGCAAACATATTTCTATTTACTAGTTATGGAAATTTATATGTAAGAAGGGACAATATAATGTAGAGTTTAAGAATATGTCTAATCAAAAAACTGTGGAACTTTAGACAAATATTTTGTACGTTATAAGTCTTATTTTCTGTACTTCTTTGGCATAAATATATTTGTATAATTTATATATTCATATTTTGAAGTGGTTTTAGCTTTAGTTTGCTTTTTCTTTGTCTGCCTTTAATTTTGTCTACATTTCTTAGTATGGTTCTTTAAACATAATAAACACTCTATAAATGGTGGATATAGATACAGTATTCATTTTGCCCACAGTAAATCACCATCTTTTATATATATATTCATATTTAACATCTTTAGAAAACCCTAAAGATGATCTTTCTGGAATCAAGACCTGGTTATGCCAATTAATCTCTAGGAATCTACTCAAATTACTGAAACAGACTTACTCATTTTCTTCTCTGTAATCAGGTAGGCCCTTATATCAATACGTATCTCTATTACACAGTTTGTTCATGTTGCATTACATATTTAAATTATTATGTCTTTCTTTCTTAATTGATTATGAACTTTACTCAAGCTGTCTTATTCAGCTCTATATCCCTGGACCAAGAACAATGAGTACATCCAGGACATTCAATGTTTGTTGAACGAATGACCTATGAATGTCAACATTTTTTTCCTTCTATGTTAATGGATACAATGTAGTGCTCTCTCTGAAAAACTAACAGATTGGCAGAAACCAGAGGTCTATTAACTTAGCAAAAGGAACAAGAACTCACTTTTACTTATCTACTATAAGCAAGCCACAGGGCTAGATGCTTCCAGAGAACTTGTGGAATTCATCAATATGTCAGTAGTACAAGGCACTGGGATCTTGGACTTGGATTACGGTGGGAGCTTGTCAGTTAACAAATGCAAATTTCCTACCTTATAAGACAAACTATGAAAATTGAATTCCACTGGCCATATATGCAGCCTCAGTGTTCCAGCTATCTCTAGTAATTTTTCAACTATACAAAGATCTCAAATGGTTCTACTATGTATTAAACATGTCGTAGTTTAAGAGTTTAAGTAGTATAAATTCACTATTTGTGCAAAGGCCAAGAAATAGCTTCACATCTACATTTATTTTTGGAGAAAGCTAACGTCACTTGGAGTGGGACATCAAATATTTAGAGCCTATCAACCACTCCAGTGTAGATATAAAACTAGAAGACAGCACTGTAAGGAACTGAATCAAAAAGTAAGTTGTATGAGTTGTTCGGTAGGGTTGAGTTTGAGTCCTCAGACACTATGACTTTTTTCTTAAAAAAAAACTTATGTTGCACACTTTGCTGTGAACTAATTGGCTTAAGATTCTTACTGAAACAGATGCAGCTACAAAGAGATAAAAAGCCGTCCATGCATTGCGTGACTCCTAAGTATGAGAAGTATTTAGAAACTTTGAAAACTTTGAGTGAATTTGAGGTCAAGTAATTGTGCAGCATACAGCTTCCACTACAACATATGTGGCAAAAATCAATGGATTCACAGCTTAAGCAAAAATGCCCTAACAAATATATATATATATATATATATATATATATATATATATATATTTTCTTGAATTTAATGGAAAAGTTTTCATATGTTGTCAGATTTAGGTTTTGAAATTTACAAGGCTGAGATAATGTGAATGATCAATTATTAATGAAAGACTTTGAATATATTTTTCATATATATGCAATAAACTTTTTTATATATTTGTTTTCAGAATCATGGACTACCTCTGGTTTTCTTTAATAAATGTTAACTATTTCCGCATTACAATGAAATCTTGCAAATGTCTCAAGATTCAATTTTATCACCTTGAATTCATCTTCATTTCCAAATAATTTTGTGTGTGAATCTTCCAGACAGATTAAATTTGAAAAAGGACCTCCATGCATGTCAAATATAACATAAGAATAAATCAAATTATTTTCTTATGATATTATGTAATTTTGACATATTTATATGACAACTTTCTTTTTTCTTTTTTTTCTATTTTGATAATTTTTGTACATACCTTTCTTGTAATTTATATAATGAGCACAAACAAAATCACTAAGATAATTGCTATAGCTGTTCTCTTGTGGTAGGCGTCATCTACAAACATTTAAAATACAGCTCAAAAGAGAATTTCCAGTTGATTATAGCTTTGCTACTATGACCACCACTGGTCTATAGAGTGATTTTATTCTTATTTTTATGCCACCAGCTGCATAAAAGTAGATCAATTACTGCAAAACTTAGATATTAAATAGAGAGGGTAAGTATTAACTGTCAAATCGTGATCACTATTGTAAATATTTTAGAAACACACACACACACACACACACACCCCCAATATCTATCTATCTACACACATACATGTATTTATTTATATGATACTGGCTAGAAATTAATGACCTCTTTGTAGTATAATCTTAGCCTTACCAACAAAGTACATTTAAAGAAACTTTTCTGCACAATGTTTCTAGTAGTTGCTTTTTGTTAGTCATTGTAAGCGTGATTTTCACACTGTTTGGAAAACTCAGGCCTGCTCCATTAACAGATGAAGTGTTATTGATCCAATACTTGCAGATTAGAGAGGAGCTCATTTTCACCCTTAAGATTTGTTATCATTTGGTTGCTTCTAGTCCAACAATGGATTGGAAAACATGCCTGTGCATGCAAAGCCCATTCGAGATAAATAGATTTCGATTTCCTTCAAATGCCTTGATTTTCACTTATTTTCAGACAGCTTTCAGAAATGAAAGCCTAGAGCACATTACTTTCAGATTCCTGATTATAGATGCAAGTATGATTTAAACTTAAGAAGCTACTTACACATGAATGAAATAAAAAAGCAATCTCAAAAAAAAAAAGCAATCTCTCATGTTGGATGAAAAGTCACTCGAGGTCTAAAATTATGAACTTTGGTGTTCATTTGGAACTGAAGGCAGTTATTTCTATGCTTTGGGCTCTGAAAAAAATTGATTTTACATAAAATCAAGGTGGTTCCATGCATCCAATGTTGGGAAAATAATTCCTTGTCTTCATGCTAAAAAAGAAAAGAGGGGTTTTGGACATGTCAGAAATAGACTGAATTGTGTTTTTTTCCTTACCTGTAAATGATTGACTCTGAACCCCAGACCCTGAGAGACAGATAATATACAGTTGACCCTTGAACAACAAGGGAGTTAGGGGAACCAGCCCTTCTTACACTTGAAAATCCACATATAACTTTTGACTCCCCCAAAACGTAACTACTAATAGCCTACTGTTGACTGAAAGCCTTACCAATAACATAAACTGTCGATTAACACATTTTGTATGTTACATGTACTACACACTGTATTCTTATAATAAAGTAAGTTAGAGAGAAGAAAACCTTATTAAGAAAATCCTAAGGAAGAGAAGATTCATTTACAGTACTGTATTGTGTTTCTCGATACTGTAAGTTTATCTTGTCTGTTTACAAGATGAATCATTTGTATGAAATGGTGGGCAATGCAGCTGCCAACCTTAATCTATGGCACATAGCAAACAATTCAACTTTTTCCTGTAATGGCATGACTTTTCTCTGCTTTTTGGGAGTACTTCTAGCATGACTACTGGCACTTCGTATGGCTCCCATGGCATTATTGAATGTTTATGGTATTGCACTAAACATGATGAAAAATACACAAGAACTGAAAGATCACTTTTTACTACAATACACAATTTACTAGAGAGAGA
This sequence comes from Chlorocebus sabaeus, assembly GCF_047675955.1. Taxonomy (NCBI): domain Eukaryota; kingdom Metazoa; phylum Chordata; class Mammalia; order Primates; family Cercopithecidae; genus Chlorocebus; species Chlorocebus sabaeus. Next base: position 60,713,466 of record NC_132933.1, read on the forward strand.
ATTGCTCACTTGGAGATGATTAGCATCACAGGGAATTTAAAGGGGATACTTGCAACACTTCAGCTCACTGTAATAGAAATAAGAGGTGACTATGAAATTATTACAGTAGTACAGTGTTCACTACACTAAACTTTTGAAGTTATAATTTAATACAACATCTTTATGTTTGATTATATCACTCTCAACTGCAAATGGTGCCATGTATGGTCTGTGTTTCTGTGCGTAAATTTTGAGAAAGGTTAATATTTTATTAAAGATTTGTGTACAATTTATGGTAGTAAATGATAAAATAGACTAGTATCTATATTTTATGCATTCATGACATACCTTTTTCTTAATAATCTTAATTTTTGTAGGCTACACAGTTTGCAAGTTTTTCCAAATTGTCAGATATTTCAAAAAAGTTTACAATATTCATTGAAAAAAATCAACGTATAAGTGGATCCATGCAGTTCAAACCCATCTTGTTTAAGAGACAAACATAGGCTGAAAGCAAATGCTATTGTCAGATCCTGAAATGAAAATGGATACTTTCCAAGGCAGCCAAACTACAACAGTCCAAAGTTAAAGTGGATCCCAACTCAAACTTTCAACACTGATAATAATTTGCTGGTTTTCGATGAGAATAAAGTACTTTATGGTTTTTCTGTCATTGAAGATGTTAATAAGTGTATGTTGCTTAATTGAACTTTACTTTCCAAAAATATCACAGATAATTTATATATGCTAAATTGCTATCAAAAGACTGAATGGAACAAAGTATGTAAACCAAATTAGGCTAATTGTCACCTGAAACTAAACAATTAATTTGTCCTGGCTGTCGACAACCTCTACTCAGATAATAAAACCGCCTTCCCTCAGGAAAGTTCTAAAAGTGAGTTCTTTCAATATCTTGACTTATGTCGCTGCCCATGGGCTTATAGCAGGAAATTCACTTTGAGTAAATTTCTGAGTAGCAAAAATTATTTCCAAAGCAATTTTTGGGAAATTTAATGCTTGATAAAACATTAGTTATTTAGTACAGAATGCTGTCTCAAACAGGTAGGAATAATTTCATTACTCTATGACTCATACAGGCATCAACTGTCAGCTCTATTACTCAAGCCACAAAAAAGAAAAAAAAAATATGTCTTCTCACCAAGACATTAGGATTTAAATCTCCTGTAATTCAAATACTTTATACGTATTAACCCATTTAAACTTCACAACAATGTTATTCATCAGGTGTCAATATCATCATGCTGATTTTGAAGATATTAAAATTAAGTCACAAAAGTTTTACATAACTCGTTGAAGTTCTTATCATCACTTCATGGCGCGAGTAGGCATTAAACTCTAATACTTTTAGCAAAAACAAGGGCATGAAACTAATTCCCTCTGTTGCCTCCCATGTACATGTTGCATAAATGCTTCTACCCTCACAGTTCCTAACCTGGGATTTAATACAACAGTATTTCTCATTTGCTAACCCCTCTGAATGCCTAGACATAAACCCAAGTTAAGTTTCCACTGGGTCTAACCCAAATTCTCAACTTTATTCTAAACTTTAACATGCATCAGGATAAGCTAGCAATCTTTTAAAACATTCATTTTTGAGGCTTATTCCTGAAGTTTTTGATTCAGTAGATCTGGGTAGGGCCTGAGAATGCACATTTCCAACCAGTTCCCTGCTGCTGCTGCTGTTATAGTAACTACATTTCAATAACAATCAGTCAAATTACCCAATTTGTTGCCTGTTAATAAACACAATATTTTGCAAAAGCATATGGTAAGGATACATTGTCACTTATCTTTAGAAATTGTGAGAACATATTTGTAAATTAAAGCCAATAATTGTTACTGATTTAATTTTTTATTAACTGAAAGAAAGTAGGTATCAATAGGGAGTAGTGACACTGGTACTTTAATAAACACATAGGAGCTCAAATTAAAAATCTTGAGAACTCACATCTTATCGTCTTAACCTTTATATGTCAGAGGCATGCACGTGAATGCACACACGTGCGCATGCACGCGTGCTCACACACACCTATACACACGTAAAAATTTGAGAAAGTAAGACAAAAAGGTAACCTGAATATTGTTACAAATGGAGCTGCCCTGGGATACAAATAAATAAAAGCTGTTGTCAAAAGTAATGCAATGGTTATTAGAAAGGTATTTACTTGCTTTCTTAAATTTTCTTATGTACACAAGTCTCATTACACTGAATATCATGCCATTTTCTTCAAGAAATTTAACTGAACTTAACTCTTAAGTATCAGCAGATAATTTGCAACTGGTGGTGATTTCACTGTAACTGTATTAATTGGGCATCTTTAACAGTTTGTAATTATAGATTTCAAGTTGTGAATAGAAACCCTCATTATGGCATGTATTATAATTAATGTGTGCCAGATAATGCTATTTATTTGAAAGTCCGTTATTCATGGAACACTACATTGAGCAAGAAGGAGAAGGAAAGATGAAAAATAGGGTACTTGGCCACAGTTGATTTTAAATTACAGTTGTAATGATGTAACAGAGCAAATAAATTGAGAAAAACTGAGTTCAACACACTTGAGAGAATGTATATTAATACCTGTTGATAAGGGATAGGAGATTAATCAGAGAAGCTTTGTAGAGAACATAATTTTCAAACCAAATGTTTTAAGGTGTAAATTGGTTAAAAAGGAAGAAAACCGCTTGAATAAAATATCTGATAATCCAATTTTCTCTGTAAAATTTCCCCAATCTATTATGGTATATATTGATCTTTTGCTTTTAATAACTTAAATATAATAACTTGTAACAGAAAATTTGGTGCTTAAATATGTACTGTCTTGTATTGACTACACTATTTTCTTTTTAATATTCGTATTGTTTTCCCAATTGAACCAAAAGGTTTTTGATGGCAGGCAAAAAGTTGTATACATTTTCTTTTGGTATACGATAGCTAGCATAGGCAGTTACCACAAGAGTCAGCACATTCTAGACTATTTAAAAACAAAGGAAGAAATAGAAGCAGAAGAAGAAGGAGGAAGAGGAAGAGGAGGAAGAGGAAAAGGAAGAAGAAGAAGAAGAAGAAGAAGAAGAAGAAGAAGAAGAAGAAGAAGAAGAAGAAGAAGAAGAAGAAAAAGAAGGAGGAGGAGGAGGAGGAGGAGGAAGAGGAAGAGGAGGAAGAAGAAGAAGAAGAAGAAGAAGAAGAAGAAGAAGAAGAAGAAGAAGAAGAAGAAGAAGAAGAAGAGGAGGAGGAGGAAGAGGGAGGAGAAGGAGGAGAAGGAAAGAAAAAATCAGCTCATGAATGATATCAAGACAGGAAATGGGCATTTAATGACTACTGTTTTGCAAGGGATTCAGACATTCCTACAATGCTCAATTGTAAGGTTGATGAAAATATCATTTAAGATGTAGCCTATCATAATTATTTGTACAAAAGTATTTTTAAAAGCTTTACTGAGTTTTAATTAACATACAGTAAACTGCACATATTTAAAATGAACAACATGTGTTTTGACATACGTATACACTCATGAAACCATCACTACAGTCTAGACAGTGAACACATCCTGACCCTCAACAGTTTCCTTGTGACTCTTTGTAATCCTTCACTCACACTCTTCAACATTTTCCTTTCTCAATAACGCATCAATTGGCTTTCTGACATAATAGCTTAGTTTTCAGGTTCTAGAGTTTTATGTAAGTTGATTCATACAGTATGCAGGCTTATTTGGTATCTGGCTTCATTCACTCAGGATAATTATTTCCATATTTGTCCATGTTGCTCTCTGTATCAATAGTTTATTACTTTTTATTGAGGAATAGAGGTCTATTTAATTGGTTTGCTGCAATTTGTTTATTAATTTTAATGTTGATAGACACTTAGGATGTGCCTAGACTTCAACTACAATTAAACTGCTATGAATGTGTCTGCACAAGTCTTTTTAGGATGTATACTTTCATTTCTCTTGGGTAAATAAATAAGGATGGAATGACTGGGTCATGTAGTAGAAGTAGGTTTAACTTTATTAGAAACTGCCCAACTGTTTTCCAACATGTTCAATTTTACATTTCCACCAGCAGTGTAAGAGAGTTTCAGTTGCTCCACATCCTCACCAATACTTGCTACAAATAATCTATTTAAGTATTCTTAATGTTATTTTATTTTGCATTTCCCTGATAATTAGTAATGTGCATGTTTTAATGTGCTTGTTTTTCATCCATATATCTTCTTTGTTGAAATGACTGTTCACAGTTTTTTGACCATTTTTAATTAGGTTGATAATTTTCTTCTGACAGAGTTTTGAGAGTTCTTTACATGTTCTGGATACAAATTCTTTAGCAAATATGAGATTTTCAACTATTTTTCTTTGTGGTTTATCTTTTCATTCTAAGTTTTTTTTATTAATTTTTAGTTTGTGGGCATAGAGTAAGTGTATCTATTTATGGGTTACATGAGATATTTTGATACAGGCATATAATGCATAATAATCACATCAGAGTAAATGGGGTATCCATCACCTCAAGCATTTATTCCTTTATGTTACAAACAATCCAATTATATTCTTTTAGTTTTTTGTAAATGTACAATAAATTATTGTTGACTGTAGTCATCCTGTTGTGCTAACAAATACTAGATCATATTCATTTTATTTATCTATATTTGTGTACCCATTAACCATCCTTACTTCCCCCCAGACACTACCCTTCCCAGCTTCTGGTAGGCATAATTCTACTCTTTATCTCCATTAGTTCAATTGTTTTAAATTTTTAGCTCTCACAAGTAAGTGAGAACATGTGAAGTTTGTATTTCTGTGCCTGGCTTATTTCACTTAACATAATAACCTCCATGTCAATCCATGTTGATGCAAAGACTAGATCTTATTCTTTTTTCTGGCTGAATAGTACTCCATTGTATATATGTGCAACATTTTCTTCATCCCTTTGTCTGTTGATAGACACTTAAGTTGCTTCCAAATCTTGGCTCTTCTGAATAGTCCCACAATAAACATGGGAGTACAGACATCTACTTGATACACTCATTTCTTTCTTTTGAAAATGTATCTAGCAGAGAGATTGCCAAATCATACAGTAGTTCTATTTTTAGTTTTTTTGACAAACCCTCTAATTGATCTCCATAGTGGTTGTGAGAAGGGACATTCTTGCCCTGTTCCTGATCCTAAAGTAAAAGCATTCAGTCTTATCATGTAGTATTATGCTGGCCATAGGTTTTTCAGATATGCTCTATTATGTTGCAAAGCTTCTCTTCTAGTCCTAGTCTGCTGAAAATTTCTATAACAAGTAAATATTAGATTTTGTCATATTATTCTTCTGCATCTATTGAGATACTTATATGGTTTTTCTTTTTAAGTCTGTTAATATCAAGAATTACACTGACTGATTTTTGAATGTTAAACAAATTTTTCATTCCTATAATAAAGCCCACTTGTTCATGAAATAGTATCCTTTTCGTATACTGTTGGATTTGACTCACCAAACATTCATTAAGAATTTTTACATCTATATTCATAAAGGATATTGATGTGCAAGCTTTCTTCTCTTCAAATATTTGTTTCTAGTTTTAGTAACAGAGTAATTCCAGCTTCAAGGAATGAGTTGGGGTATAGTTTTCTCTCTGGATAATTTTTGTGGAGTTTGTATAGAATTGGTCTTATTTAGTCCTTAAATATTTGGTAGAATTTCCTAGTGAGGTCACCTAAGCTTGGAGTATTCTTTTTGAGAGGATTTATTTTAGTAATAATTTCAATTTCCTTAAGTGATATAGGGCTACTCAAGCTATTTCTTCCTGATTGGACTTTGGTAGTGTTTTTTTTTTTTTTCAAATAATTTGCATATTTCATCAAAATTGTCAAATGTATACAGTACAAATATTAATACTCCATTTTTATACTTTTAATATCTGTAGTGATATCTCTCAATCCAAATACTAATAATTTGTTTCTCATCTCTTTTTAAGTGTTATCAGTTTGCCTAGAGTTTTATCAATGTTATTAATTTTCTCAAAATACTAGCTTTGGGTTTCACTAATTTTCTCCATTGTTTTTCAGCTTTTGACTTCATTGATTCATTCTCTAAGTTTTATTACTTTTTCTCTTCTGTTTAATTTGGTTTTCTTTTGCTCTTCTCCTGGTTTCTCACTGTGGAACCTTAGATAGTTAATTTGAGATCTTCTTGTCTAATATTGTAATTTTATGCCATCAATTTCCCTATAATCACTGACCAGGGACCCTAGCCACCTTGACCTCCCTGGGCTCACAATTCCAGGAGATGAATTTACTGTGAGGGCCCAATCATGCTCTATTTGGGTTCCCTCTCCCTGTGTTAAAGGATAGAAATTATATGTAAGCAATAAGCTAAGGCAATAGTAACTATTGTTTCATTTATGTTCTATTTCTTAAGTATCACTATCCATGTAAATTTACATATGATATGTTGAGAACCATTGCTTCATACATTTTGTTTGGTTTCTTTGTTGTTTCAGGTGTAGGGTAAATTCACTCCCTGACACTTAATCTTCACAAGAAATAGAAGTTTCAAATGATTTCATTACTTGTACTTCTTTAAATGTAAGTATTACTTTAAGTGGCTTTCTGAGAAATTTTTAAATGGGACTTTTTAAAATAACACGTTCCATGATCAGATCATCTAAGTTATGTCTCAGAAATTATATGTTGGATTTCTGAGAAAAATATTTACAGGCATAATCTTTTTTTTTGCATCTTAATTATCAATACCTTAGTTGCTCAAAAGAAAACATCTTTCTGTTGGAGAAAATCTTCCCCAAGAGAAAGCAAAATAGCTTTGGCTGATATATCCATGCTGAACAGAAATAGCAGGTGTATTAATCCCAGGTGCATACTATATGGACAATTTGAGATCTTTTCAATAATTGAATTCCGAAAAAGTCAAGATAAAAAGCTGCTAGGACCCAAAGTAAAACAGTGAAATCAATTGTTTCTTTTCAGAGCGACAATTATTATTTCTCACATAATAGATGTTATTATCTCAAGTAGCAAAAAGCACATAGGGGCCTTGCAGGTAGTCTGAATAAAGCTTTTTTATGAGTCTTTTAAAAATAAATTTCCTTAAAACTTTAGAGGACAATTCAGTATGCAATCAACTAGACTGCCCAAGAGCAGATGAAAAATAAGAGATTTTGGCAGTAATCAAGCACTGCAAAATCTTAAAATTGATTAACACAAGGCTTTTTATTACAGTTGTTTTTAAAACGATTTATGTAATTCAAATATTCAAAACGTTCCGGGGTTCCAAGTCCATTTTTTGACCCTGTTATGTAAGACTTTTAGGACTAATATTAATCTCTTTATTTTTACACTATAGTGATTTCCGTAAGATATAGCCTTTGAAAGCATGTAATTATTAGCTGACAATATATTGGATATACATGCTCTAGTTTTTCAGATTAACACAGATACCTGAGGAGACTAATGAGAGACTTCTTATTAGAATGTTTTATAATCCTTTATTGTATTACATCTACAAATTATGAGATGAAGTTTTAGTATTTATTTTTTTCTTTTTTCTTTTCTTTTTTTTTTTTTTTTTTTTTTTTTGAGACAGAGTCTGGCTCTGTAGCCCAGGCTGGAATGCAGTGGCGCGATCTCGACCTCGGCTCACTGCAAGCTCTGCCTCCCGGGTTCATGCCATTCTCCTACCTCAGCCTCCTGAGTAGCTGGGACTACAGGCGCCCGCCACTGCACCCGGCTAATTTTTTGTATTTTTAGTAGAGACGGGGTTTCACCGTGGTCTCGATCTCCTGACCTCGTGATCCGCCCACCTCGGCCTCCCAAAGTGCTGATATTACAAGCGTGAGCCACCGCGCCTGGCCGAAGTTTTGGTATTTCTAATAATTTCTGTGAATTTTTCTTTTTCAAAGAGATTCTAACTTTTCAAATATTTATATGGGTAACAATATCTTCATTAAATATGGCAAAAGTAAATAAAAGTTTATATGCATTTGGGTAGTCTTCTTGGGGAGAGAAATAGGAATAGAAAATAAAAATTCCTAAGTGGCATTTCATCATCTGTCCTATCATTTTATTTTCCACTGTCTCTCTCTCTCTCTCCATATATATATATATATATGCATGTGTGTTTATTAAAAAATAATTGAAAATAATATGCTATAGAGTAACATAATAAAGGGCACAAAATGTCCACATTACTCATTTTAGCAGATTGCATTTTCCAAAGACAACTAGAAATGTATCTCCTAGAACCTTACCATTCCACCATCAAAAAGTAGATAGAATCTGTATTCCCCTTGAATCTCAGTGGGCTTTCGTGACTGCCCAAATTAACAGAGTATAGCAGAAATATACTCTCTGAATTTCAATGCCAGGTCATAAAAATGCTGCACACTTTCACCTGCTTCTCTAGGATGTTCATCCTTGGATATTTCAGCCTCCCTGTAAGCAATCTGATTACCCCAAGTCTACCATGCTGCAAGGAAGCCCAAACTACTCCACACGGAGAGGCCAGAAGTCTACATGAACAGAATGTTTCCTTGCCAATTTCCAACCATTTCAGCCACCTGTTGTTTTGACTGCAACCATAAGCCAGAACTTCCTGCTATGCTATTTCTGAATTCTTGACCCACACATACTGTGAGACATAATACAATAATTGTTCTTTTAAACCACTAAGTTTTAGAGTGATTCGTTACATGGAAATAGATAACCAGAGGACTGGCTTCTTTCATTAACAAACTGATATCTGAAAGGGATAACACGTTATAGAGGTTATAATGTTAATGACAGATAACATCAATTATTAGCCTTGTGGCATTAATTTCTCTGAACAACACTTGAATACAGAGAGAAGTAACGGGAGCAGGTTAGTTGTTATAGGAAAGTAGAGCTGAGGAAAATTACAGAACAATGGATGAAACTAACATAAGATGGCTTTGGGCAACCATGGGACAGCACGGAGAAAAGTGCTAGATTAAGGGGTATATGGAGGCAGAGAAAAGCTTTGTCTGCTAAATCAAGGAGTTATTAAAGTATAAGTAAGGGTCGTGCTGACTGTGGCATTTGCCATATTTGCAAAGCTTCCCAGGGCACAGTGACAATCTGGCTTCTATATTGCACACGGATGAAATTAGAAATATGAGGAAAAAAATGGTGAGTTCCTTTTTCTCTCATTTAGCTGAAAATGTCTTTTAAAATAAGTTTTGGTACCTAAATTGGAGTGCTGCATTTCCTAAAATTTACTTGTTAAATTGCTGTTTCCCTTGATATTAGAATTATTTCATGTAGAGGGACTATCTTAATATTATGTTTGATTGTCACTTAAAGTTATAATACTTCTTTTTAAAATGTATATATAATGTCTGGAAAAAAGCAAGAGTTTTTGGCTGTTTCTATCATTCCCTTTCTATTTTCATTTATTTGATTTCAGATCAGAGAATATAGGGTGAATAAGGGTAAGAGTCATTGTTTCTAGAATTCTTGGGCATAGAATGTTGCCAAGTTTAGGAGTGTACAAGATCATCTCCAAATATGTCGACTGTTCAGTTTCTATCCTTCTCAATGAGTTATCTTTTTGTTCCAAGTAATTGCAGTATGTTGTATCTTCATCACAGCACTATTCACAATAGCAAAAACATGGAGTCAACTTAGGCGCCTATCAATGGCAGACTGGATAAAGAAAACGTGGTACATTTATACCATGGACTACCGTGCAATCAAAAGAAGAAAGAGATCAAGTACTTTGCAGCAACAAGGATGAAGCTGGAGACCATTATCCTAAACGAATTAACACGGGAACAGAAAACCAAATATCTCATGTTCTCACTTAAAAGTGAGAGCTAAACATTGAGTACACACAGACACAAAGAAGAGACAAGGGACACTGAGGCCTATTTGAGGGTGGCCAGTGGGAGAAGGACGAAAATTTAAAAACTACCTATAGGGTACTATGCTTATTACCTGAGTGACAAAATAATCTGCACATCAAACCCTCATGACACATAATTTACCTATATAACAAACCTGCACCTGTACCCCTGAAAATAAATAAAAGTTTTTTCAGAGAAGAATTGCAGTATCTTAATGATGACACTCAAAGTGAGGGTGATAAATACTGTTATCATGTACTACATTTTCTATATTAGGATCTTAACTCTGCAATACATTTTATATAAACATTATTTAGGATTGTCTATCTTCTTGTTACCTGAAGGCATTTGAAGAAAACTAGAAGAATGTCACCAAGTTATCTCAATAACTCTACAGATTGCTGTGACACTCTAAAGCTATAAATGAAAGTAAGTGTATCTAATCTATGAAGTCAGATTGTTATCTCTATTGACGTGGAAGAAAGAGATTGCCAAACTGATTTATAAGTACTTTGGACACCATCAAATTAACTTATTGCCTTCCAGCAACAGGTTGTCAGGTTTACACAGAAGACCATGATTCCTGGGGTGGCCTCAAGCATGGCCTGAGCGCTCTAGCCAACAGGACAGGGCAAACATCAATGACTTGAGCATAACTTGTCAAAATCCTAACTGTACTAGAAATATCACACTCCTACTCATCATAAAAAAGTATATGAGAGATTTTTTGTAATGCCTCCACCATTTATAAGCCAAGAGATTCTCTCCCTATGCCAATCTCACCTTAACCCACCAGCTTAAAGCAGAACCACATAATCATTGTTCTTAAGATGATTTTAATAAAGAAATACAGAACATATTAGATAGGATTAGATCATGACCTAAAACTACTCTCTGGAACACTGATTTATTGAATTGTATTTTTAACAGAACTGATTTTCCTGGATTGGTAATAAGTATGTTATTAAAGCCTGGAAAAAAGAAATTGAAACTGTATAAAGTAATCCCATTTCATTCCCATTGTTGAAATAGAGAGAAATCCAGATATTTAACTGAAATGGATTTCACACTTTTAAAAAGCCGGTGAGTCTGATGATTACAAATGTATCAGAGGGAGGTGGTCTTGGGGAATGATTACTAACTTCCCTTGTCTAGAGGCACATAGCTGTATTCATAGTAGAAAGCCAGTATCTGAAAGTCAAGGAAAATGGGATAGATTGCAAGATAAATGCAGAACGCTCTCCTATACAGGAGCTCACCAAGTCACTAGTGAAGAGGCATGTCTGAAAACTAGCATTCAAGATGGATCTGAGGGTTTACTGATTCTTTATTCATCTTAGAGTGGTAGGTAAATGACAAATCCTACAGTTACCTCTCTTCCTTGTCTTGCAACAGTTTCAATCAATATCAGACTGTCTAAGTAGTGTAACAGCAGAGAAAAAGATCACAGTCTGATAGTGTTTCACATTAGTTTTTATAATATATCATACTTTTAATTGATTCTATATGAGAAAGAGCTTATTTCCATTTTAAAACAGCAGCTTTAATATTTTCTGTTCACGAAAGAATAGTGATGGCATTAAACAGAAAGAAATAGGCTTTCTCCCAATAAATCTCTATGAAATATTTGTTTATTACAATGCACTTGCTTGTTAATTGGTTAGTTTCTTGCTTAAGCAAGCAGATAACCTAGAAAGGATAGTGTCATTACTCAGCAACTAAAGGAAGTAGCTGTAAATGCATTATCAATTTCAAGTTATTGGTTTTTCCTTGTGGTTCCAATGACTAGACAATCTGAATCCTGAGAGAGGAAACACGACCTATTTGACAGATCTAAAGGACTTAACACCATTTAAAAAGAGCTAAAGCATTTATTAAAATCAAACAGTATTAAGTATCGCCTTCATCATTTCAGTGTTGCTGTCATTCTTTGTTTTCAAGCTATTTTCCCCAGTCTCTGTCACACTTTTGTCCCTAGAATGACAATATTCCCCTGCTAATAGACTTTATGAGTGTTGATAAGAGCATTATTAATAATAGTATTGTGATAGCAATTGTATTAGTATTGTTACCTTGGAAATACCTCTTGTAACTACTCATCTGTATCAAGAAATATTTGCAGTTATCTGTTTATAAAATATGTCACATATGTTTGTACTGAGATGAGTAGAAACTTGATCAAATTACAGTAAATAAGATATAAAGACTTCATAAAGCCATAGACTCTATCAAGTTCCCATGATTAAGCCCACTTCTTCCTATTTTCCTTGCATTGCACTCAACCCTTCAGCTTCAATTTCATCATCTGTAAACTGTGATAAAAAATAATTTTTTTTCTCTGATAATTTTGAATTTTATAAAATAAGGAATGGAAAGTACATTGTAAATACTGAGTCAATATCAGTTAATTTTGTTTTGGTTGTTATTTGTGCTTTTTCTCATATGTATTTGATTCAGTCACCTGTCCATTTGGAGAATATTGCGGATAATTCTGGGAAATGTTATAGTAATTATCTAAGAACAAGTTATATTCAAGGTAATGCTGAATATTTAGTACTCTTTGTTTCTTGTAAATATGTGTATGTGTGTATATGTTAAGTATGTAAGATCAAATTCCTAAAATAGACTACGGAGTAAATTAGCCATTAGAGAATATCAGCAAAAAGTTAGACAGACATTAATTATAATTTAAAAGGCTATATGCCAGCAAAGTATATATGTTTCTGCTGGAAAAGCTTTAAAAATAGAAAATATTTTGTATGCTCTATGTGCACTTTTGTGAAAGTTGCATGTAATATAGTCAAAAACTGAGACAAGAAAACCTAATGTCTGAGAAATTAGTATAAACTAAAAATAAAGTACTAAGCATTCCCACTGAATGAATGGACCTTCCCTAGGCCAAGGGTACCCTAGGAAAAAAACTTAAAAACAGTCCTCAGGCATGATGAGATGGGAAGTCAGACACTCTTCATTATACTTCCTTTCTTTTGGGGTGTAGACACAGTTGACCAGCATTAATGTTAAAATTGAGATTGTAAGATGACAGAAGAGACTCTTTGTGGCAATAAGATATCAAATTATCAATAGGATCTAAGGCCATAGCAGGCAAGGGTTAAGACCCTTACACTTAAAGAATAAACTATGTTTTAACCTGCCACAAGAGTTTTATTTTTCTCTGGCAGCTACACAGGCACTGGCCATGAGATAAGCAATATTAAAACAATTACAGTTCAGCTCACAGATACTGATAACTGATCTCCTGTTCCACAAGCCATAACTACAGTTTTGATCAGACAAGACAACTGATTTCAGCACTTTCTCCTGATAAGAAGCCCACCAACCTTAGACTGATTCTGGCAACTTTACTGAGGCTGCAAGTTTCTATGTCTTCATGTCCAGAAAAGGCCCTTTCATGTATAGGTCCTGATTGTAATATATTTAAATGTTAAGGTCTTCGCCCCAAAGTGAACGTGGGTCATATGTTACATGCATGTTTGTTCAACAGATCTGTCAGGATCTTCATAAATATTCAGAGCTCCTCCTGTAAGCTGTTGAATATGTATGTTTAGCCAATCTGTTCAGCATAAAGCTCCTACCGCAATCCCTCTTCCTTAAAGTGCCTGTCTCTGGTCTTTGCAGGAGGCACGCTCCTCAGCCTGCAGGATGGACACCTTACAGGCTGTAACCCCTTATAAAAATAAATCCTCCTCTCCTTTTCTAAATTTATAAATTGTGTGGGTTCTATAATTAATGTGAGTATACAAGATTGTAAGGAAAATTTGTCCTTTCATTCTAGTATCTTCAAATATTGTTATAGTTCATTATGTGCAATGAATCATAATAACTTTTTTAAACAGTATTTAGACACTATTTATTTGCTAGTGGTAACAGTAAGCTTAGTGATTTATGGATCATATATTCTTCATATTATTGATTTGGTTGAAAAAAGGTGTGTGTGTGTGTGTGTGTGTGTGTGTGTTAGAGATCATGAGATCATTGTCTATTTGTTAGATCTGCCTACTTCCTTTCTATACTATAATTTCATAACAGGAGCAGAGACAGGTAATATACATTTCAGCAGAATTCTATAAACAGACGAAAAACTCAGAGGCATGTGAGTTAGAACTTTTGTCTACTATAATGATTGTTAATATATTTTATTTTTCTCACTGGCCAATTGCCACAGACACATGCTCCATTTGTGTACTGTACACAAATCTGAGCAGCATGAGACAAGGTAGAATGAGATGTTATTGTCTTTGTTTCAATGTATAGAAGAATATCATATCATATAGGATTCTGGTAATCAACCCCAAACCCATTAACTGTGGTAGAATTTGGTTGGGCATGGAAGCTTTAATTAACTTACTGAACATACATGAACATTGATTAGAATAATACCATGATGCTTAGCAAAATGATAAAGGAAACTGTGTAATATTTTAAGAAAGGATTAGCAGTGTTATAAGTGAATGGTGATATTTCGAAGCAAATTCTGTATCCACTAGCAAACAAACTGAAAAGGTCTTGATCTACTTATCAGTATTATTTTATATTTATAAATTCTAATTTATCATTGACGATAATAATAGCAGCTCTCTCTATCAAGTACTCATGATATGCCAGGCCATCTGTAAGCACTTTATATATATATAATCTCATTTCACTCTCCTGATAATCCTATCTGAGTTAGGTGTGATTATCTGCATTTAGCATAGAAGATAAGGAAGGCAGGCTGGATGCAGTGGCTCACACCTGTAATCCCAGCAATTTCCGGGGCCAAGGTGGAGGATCACTTACGCCCAGGAGTTTGAGACTAGCCTGGACAACATAATGGGACCCTGTCTCTACTAAAAATTAAAGCAATAAAAGAAATAACGAAGGCCTACAAGGCTTTTAATTCTATGGCTGTGGTCTCATTCCTATTAAGTAGAAGACCAGGTCTTAAAATTCAATCCAAATTATTTAATTTTATCTTTTGTTCTCTTATTGAATGTCTAAAACCTTAAGTTCAAAGTATTCCTGTATTGATCTTGTTTATCTTGAAAAATCAAAAATTAAATTAATAATTTTGCAGCAAGACAGTCTCAAGACATATACTGTAGACACACATATATAATAAATGACCAATTGAGAGGGGAAGATGAATTCCACTACCCACTCTCAAGATAAAGATAATCAGGATCCCAACTTAAAGTTCACCAAACATGAAGATAAGGACAGAAAATCCAGGTGGTTATCTAAGATATCTAATTATTTTCACAAAATGTTTTGATAGTGAATGAAATCTTTTGGTTTATGTTACAGTTGTGCCCACATAGCAATGAGGCTGCTTGCAAAATGCTTGCAAAACCGGACTATTTTTTAGAGAGAATTTACATTCTTTGAATAAAGTAACAATACGTACTTTATTCTGTGAGAAAAAGTTGCTATATAAAGACAGTCATAGTTAGTTTGAACAAATAAGACTTTTTCATGGTACAATGCCGGTGAAATCGCTAAATGACTATGGATTTCCTTTATGGTTTTTAAGGATGTTAACAGTTTCTCAGTCCTCTAATTGATCAGTAAAACTGATACAAAAGTGACAATTACAGAATTGTTTGCTTTTACCTTGGATGGTATTCTTTTAATTTTGTTCTAGAAAAGCCAATTTTCCTATGATTAGAAAGATAGTGAAACAGTTACTGAGATTTTATGTAATCAGACGTGAAACCAATCTATTCCCAGGCTAAAGTGCTTTGAAATAATAATGGTGCTGCCCTACATCCATGGAGATGATGTCAAGCACTGACCTCACACCAGTGCAAGAGTAAAATATATCTCATAAGAGAAACAAAAGGTTTATGCAATTGTGGCCTGTATTTTTTTTTTTTTTAATCACATGTCTCAACTACCCAGTATCCGTATTTCAAAAAAAAAGTCTGAGCTTGGCTGTGCAATCACAGAGAGAAAAAATTTGAGGGAAAAACTGCTTCCTACTGACTATTTCTATTTTTGTTTTTGTGTTTGCAAGTGAGCTTTGATTGCTGGATTGTACAGGCAAGACTTTTCTGGTCGACACTGTAGAAAAGCATGTAGAAAATCAAGCTTAGCTACAAAATATGGAAATCTCAGGAATGTGGCAAATCCCAAATAAGAGGATAAAAACAGAGTAATTTTGAAATGTAGGTAGGCAACAAAAATATAAGGAAAACACTTTTATCCAGATAGTGTATTTTGATAGAATGAGTTTATTCAAAAAGGTTTTCTTCTCATGGTAATTGTGGGGCAAATTTGATTTAACTTAAATTTTTTTTTTAGGAACAAATAAATATGGCATTAGAATATTATACACTTAAAGATAAAAGAAGCTAAGAAACACCAAAAATAAGTAAATGATAATCTTTCATTTTTAGATATTACATTACTATTACCATTACTATTGTTACTACTTCTATCAGTACTACTACTAATAATAACTAACATTTAATAATAATTACTGTATGTTGAGGTTTTTTAAGTCTAACATTATACTGAATGCTAACAGTAATCTGAGGAGGTAATTACTATTCTTCTCATTTCTAATTTGGTAAATTGAGTTTTAGAGAAGTTATGTAACTTGCTAAATTTCAAACAGTTAATAAATGTGGTATCCAGGATCTAACCTCAAGTATGTATAACTTCAAATCTGTGAGCTTGTCTATTACACTAAATTGCTTTTTATACTTAAATATTAGTGACAGAAAAGAAAAATCTATTAGAACTGCTTAGATTTGCTATGAATTTTAAATCTTGGTTCAAAACAGTCTATAGATTTATTCCCTACATTTGTACCCAATCATTCCGACTGAGAAATAGTTGAGATATTTTACATACCACTGGAAAGTATTATCAACAATTGTTGTCAAGTTTATGACTCTGTACTAATTTTAAGATACAATGTGCATTGAGAAACAACATTATGCCTACGGCCATACCACCCTGAATGCGCCCGATCTCGTCTGATCTCAGAAGCTAAGCAGGGTCGGGCCTTGGATGGGAGAAGCAGCATTACAAAAAGAGAAAGACAGAGAGAGAAAGAGATTAAAATTAATTATTCAAAGAAGTATTATTTTAACAAACAGAAAGGTTCATATTTGTCTAGCCTACAGTTTTGGGACTCCTTAAAGAAACTGGTAGAATAATGAAGAAATTTGAAGAAGAAATGTGGAAACACATATTATAGATTAAGAGAGGATGAAGAAGGACCCTCTAAAGACAAATCAAACTATTTTGGTCTATCAGTATGTCTTCATTCAAATTGAAGGCAAATGTTACCCCTAGCAGGGATGGGGGGGTGGGAGGGGACAATTTCACAAGCTATAACACGTTCCTTTTAGTTAACATTTCATCCCTCTTGTCCCTATCATATTTCCACTCTCTAACTCCAAAGTTTAAAAACAAACAGTTTTACAAATTACTTTCTGTTTTTTTTCCCCCTTGATTGCAATTTTTTCTGAAAGTACGTGTTTGGCTGTCTTTAAGACATAAACATTTTAATTCCATTTTGGCTCTGGAGACCTTAATTCAGCTTTTCAATATAGAAAGGCACTATGAATAAATGTCTATCATGCATGGGTCCTTTAATGACTACAGGGATATTATGAGATTAAAAATTCAAAAAGGAGGTTACTTGGTTTAGCACAATCAGGGTGAGAAGTTTCCAAAATCTACCAAATCTAAATCCCTTAGAACTTGAAATACAAAGTAAATTCACTTTTTTCAAAAGTCTTTCTGACACCAGTGTCAGAGCAGTTTTGACCCTAGTAAGTTATTTGTAAAGAGTTCTAAATTAAATAAGCAAATAATATAAGGTCAACAACGGAAAACATTTCCCGACCTTACTGTTTTCATAATTTCATAATGTGGTCTTTCAAAATGACACTAAAAATTCCTAATGTTTAGTTAAATTTCTAAACTGAATTAATTATTAGAGACATAATCACAGATAATGTCATTTTATGAAAAAAGTGTCCAATTATTTTAAGAAGAGATAAATAATACATCATATTTTATATTGTCTTGGATATAAAGAAGATGCTAATTGGGGAACTCCTTTTGAAAAATAAGTTTTGGCAAACTGTTTAATAAATCAAACGCAGCATTCATTCACCGGTCTATTTAGAAAGATCACTACATTTCTCAGCATCTTAAGTAATTTTATACTTTCATGGTTTTCCCAGACAGTTATTTCCACAATATTATTTGCCTAGCATTTGGCAAATTCTAGGAAAAACATTAAATATATTGTTTTATAATCTATAATTTATTTACTTTTCTCCTACACGAAACTATGAGTTCACTAAAGCAAGTCACCATGACCTGCTTCTAGCACAATTGTGCATCTGGCACAATTGCCAGCGCAAAGGTTGTTCAGAAAATGTGATGGTTAAAGTGTACGGAGTTCAATACTTGTCTTGACTTCAGAAGAGCACCAATAATTTGTTCTATTAATGAAAGTACTATTCATGTTTAATTCATTTGCCAAGTCCCTCTGAATAAAAATATAAAAATGAAATATATTCTTGTTTTGGTCATTATACTTGTATTAGTTGAGTAATTTCCCAACTCTTCACTTGGTTTCAATTAAAAACATACAGCAGCATTAAGTGAAGAAAAATGCTCCAAGATTAAATAATTCAGGCCAGGGACAGTGGCTCACACCTGTAGTCCCAGCACTTTGGGAGGCCAAGGAGGGGGATCCCTTGCACCCAAGAGTTCAGGACCAGCCTGGGCAACATGGTGGGACCCCATCTCTACATAAAATACAGAAATTAGCCCGGCGTCATGGCATGCACCTGTAGTCTCAGCTATTCAGGTGGATGGTTTTGAGGATCGTTTGAGCACAGGAGTTCGAGGCTGTGGTAAAGCTATGATCAGATCACTGCACTCCAGCTTGGGTGAAGGAGTGAAATTCTGTCTCCAAAACAAAAAAAAAAACTTAAATAATTTGATCATTTCTATCAAGGATGTTATGGTTTAAGTTCACTTTTCTGAGGCCAGAGAAGTGATATGGGACTTCCAAAATTATTCACATTGCTCCAGTCAATAAATAAGCAAGCAAGCAATCTAGTTAGCAAACAAAAGAAACAACAATAATTTTAAAAACCAGCTGTTAATAAAAGAGGGTTTAAAATATCTAAACTGTCTCTGTGTTGATTAAAATTTAATGGATAGATGCTAATCCTCCAGTGCACTTTATGCTATATAGATCTGGCAGGAGTAAATAGTACATGTTACAGAATATCTTAATAAGACATAGAGTATGTGGCTAATATTACTGTGCATCTATGAGCATCTATAAAAGTTTAAAGATTTGAAAGTTGTTTAGTGTTTCAACTCGTTTAGGGCTCTCAGGGAGGTGCACATACTGATTGCACTCTTCTTGTGGCATTTATTTCCCAGGGACATTGATGAAGATTCTCAAAATTCATGCTAGAACTTGAAAGGGAAAGAAATGAAATGGAAACTCAAATCATAACATATTATTAAGCATTCGAATTTAAACATATTGAAATCCAAACCTGTCGAGGCTTGCATAGTAATATTAATTTCATCTGGTCTTCAAACATTGTACTTTTAAATCTTCACAGACTAGAAAACAATCTTACTGACCTATTTACGTTATTAACCTTGATCCTGTATATCAATGTTTTAGATATCCCACAAAACTTGCAAAAAACAATCCAGTGCTCTATGTTGATATGTAGCCCTGTGCCGCTCAATGTTTTGGTCAGCGACAAATCACATATATGACTCTGGTTCCATAAGATTATAATGGAGCTGAAAAATTTTTATTGCCTAGTGACTTCATAGCCATCATAATGTTGTAGTGCAATGCATTACTCGTGTTTGTGGTGATGCTGGTGTCAACAAACCTACTGCACTACCAGTCATATAAAAGTATAGCATATACAATTATATACAGTACATAAGACTTGATAATAATAATAAACAACTATGTTACTAGTTTATGTATTTACTATACTTTTTATCGTTATTTTAGAGTGTGCTCCACTTTAGAAAATAAATTAATTGTAGAAGAGTCTCAGGCATGTCCTTCAGGAGGTGTTTCAGAAGACGGCATTGTTATCATAAGAGATGACAGCTTCATGCATACTATTGCCTCTGAAGACCTTCCAGTGAGACAATATGTGATATTGATGATCCTGACCGGGTATAGGCCTAGCTGAACGTATGTGTTTGTGTTTTAGGTTTCAACAAAAAAGTTAAAACAGTAAAAATGTTAAAAATGGAAAAAGTCTACAGCATGAGAATAAAAAGAAATAAAATATTTTTGTGCCCCTGTACAATATCTTTGTGTTTTCAACTAAGTGTTATTACAAAAGAGTTCAAAATATTTAAAAATTGCAAAATGTATAAAGTAAAAAATTTACAGTAGGCTAAGGTTCATTTATTATTGAAGAAAGAAAAACATACTTCCTTCAATTTAGTGTATCCTAAGTGTACGGTATTGATAACGTCTACAGTATCGTACAGTAGTGTCCTAGGCCTTCACATTCATTCACCACTCACTCACCCAGAGCAACTTCCAGGCCTGCAAGCTCATTCACGGTAAGTGTCTTATATGAGTGTGCCATTTCTTCTCTTTTATACCATATTTTTACTGTACTTTTTCTAGGCTTAGATATATAAATACTCACCATCATATTATATATGTCTACAGGTTACAAATATATACATTGACATGCTGTATAGATTTGTAACCTAAAGCATTAGGCTATATAATACAGCTTAGGTGTGTAGTAAGCTATACCTTCTAGGTTTGTGTAAGGACATTCTATGATGCTCTCAATGAGGAAATCACCTAACAATGCGTTGCTCAGAAAGTATCTCGATCATTAAATGACACATGACTATGCTTAATAAACCTGCACAACAAACACTCCTGGCAGCGTGTCAGTACGATTTACAGGAAAATTTTGCAATTATAATTTGTTCTAGAAAAAATTACATAGAAGATATTCAAATGTAAGGACCACAAGAAACAAATCGTATTTTTTCGTATTTTTTCTTTAATGTGAAGGAAATGTGTAATGATGGAAAGAGTATACGTATTTGGCCAGATGTAGGTTTGTCTTCTCTATCAGTCATTGACTAACTGTGTGACTTTTGCCAAGTTACCTGTTTTCTCTAAGACTCTGTGTTATCCTCTGTAAACAAAGTTAAAAATATCTACCTTCAGGTATAGTACGTTCCAATGTCCCTGTCACATAGTGGGGACTCAATAAAAGTTAGCTGCCTTCTTTCTTAGAGGAAAAAAAAAAAAAAAGTACACATTTTGTGGAATTACAGACTGAAGAAATGTCATCTTTGTCCCTGCTTTTAACTACTGTCACTGAGACTGCTTTGCTCTTCTCAAATTAGGACTGATGAAAAAGCTCCTGTTACTAGGAAAACATGGGCAATTATTAATACATAGTAATCTAGCCATTAATGAAGAGACTATTTTTATAGGAAATAAGAGCATCAGGGAAATTAAGCAATTAAATTATTTTTAATAGTTTTAGTACTAGACTAAGTGTCTACATGACCCCAAAACACACTGGGCAAGCCTCTATTCCTGAACACGATTGAGTTATTTTAGGCCCTCCATGTATCGTGGTTAATTCTTCTCATTCAGGGTACATAGTTTAAAAAAAGAACGCGTGTTAGTAGGGAAAATGATCTAAAATAAAGTGTTAAGTTCAAACAGTGGAAAATGACACTTTTCAAAGAGCAAAGTAATTCACTTGAATGTAAGTTTAAAACTGTAAAAACGATTTGTGGCTGGTAAAAAGAAAAAACACATTCAGATTTCTAAGGTTTTAGTAAATGCTTGCCATTTCTACAAATGGAAAACTATTTTAGATAGGTACTTGTCCTTTTTGCATGTGTTCTTGTGTAGTAATATTTATGAAAATAATGTCGTATTTATGTCAGTGATATTATTAATCTGAATAGCACATTAGTCAAAATCTTTTTCCCAGGGGAACCAATCTCTTACTTTAACATGTAAGTTAATATAAAAATAGCATTATATTTTGATAAATTTAAAAGAATGTGGCACTGAAATAAATATATTTAATTAAATAAGGAACACATATGATAATACATTTTTTATACTACATACTAAATCCCTCCTTGAACTTATTTTACAGTGACATTAAATGTCTCTCAAATTTCCTATTTTGCCCTACAAGTTCTCTAAAGGCTATAATTATTCCACTATATAATTTTAAAAAGGTAACCAACTATGTTTTGTGAAAGAGAAATGAAACAGAAAAATTAATTTATCATGGAACAGGTTCATTACCACCATGGAAAAAGCCAGTGCATAGACACGTCTGACCAGGGCATTCTTTCGCACTGCAATGATGCCAAATTTGGTTATGCTAAATAATTTTAAACCAACAGTGTACCTAACAATACTTATTTACTCGACACAATACATATACTTAATTTTCAAAAGATCATCTTTTTCTTACCCTATTCTTTCAAAAATAGTAACTGTTGGTTTTCTATGCTAAAAAGTCAAAATAACTGTCTTCTTCTATTAAAAAACTGCTAATATCCTACTGCTTCCCTATCAAATATTCCATTGTATCTGTATTGTGATAAAACAAAGAGGAAAAAGAACAATATCTTTTTATTTCCATTTAATATAAAATCATAGAATGTCCCATGTTAAAATTATAAAACTGAATGTTACGGACCAATTTGTAGCACACACACTAATTGCTTACTTTCTGGAGTACATGAAGTAAACACTAGTAGTGATGGAAGATAAGTCCTGTGAGCTACTGTGGAAAAAAAAAAGCAAACATTTAATGATATTTCATCCGTTGAGAATTTACTTTCAATTGCCAAAATGTGGTGGCTTCTCATTTTAACTGAACAATATCAATCTGATACATTTGACTACTTGGGTTTTGGTGGGCTTTTTTCTCTCTTATATTTGAATAACTAAATATACAAATAATAATTACCTCTGGTGATGGCACATCAACTAAGATTACAAAGTTATCGTAAAAAGGAGAAGAAATTTTTTTTTTTTTCCCCGAGACGGAGTCTTGCACTGTCACCCAGGCTGGAGTGCAGTGGTCGGATCTTGGCTCACTGCAAGCTCCGCCTCCCGGGTTCACGCCATTCTCCTGCCTCAGCCTCCGGAGTAGCTGGGACTACAGGTGCCCGCCACCACTCCCGGCTAGTTTTTTTTGTATTTTTTAGTAGAGACGGGGTTTCACCGTGTTAGCCAAGATGGTCTCGATCTCCTGACCTTGTGATCCTCCCGTCTCGGCCTCCCAAAGTGCTGGGATTACAGGCTTGAGCCACCGCGCCCGGCCAAAAGGAGAAGAAATATTTAAAGCAAATATTTGCCACTTAGAAAACACTGACAACTAGTGTAGAACACTTCCAGTTTTAGAATGCTGACTACCTCAAAATGGATTCAAGGTGAAAAATAAAACTGACTTGAAAGCAGAAAACAGCCTACCATAACTGAGTGTCTACGATGTATGAGGTGAGTTTTATGCATTATTTCCTACCTTATAAATCATGGAAGGATTAGTATCATCTTCATTTTACATTTCTATTGTTCTTAAATGTTTCATATATCAAAGTTATTCTCCATCCATTTCTCATCTAATAGAAATTAGATAAACTGGAAATTTAGTTGAGGTAAAAGTCACTGTACATAAAATCATTTGGGTTACTTGGAAAACTCAAAGCCTGAGAAATTCATTATTTGACTAACTCATTGATTTAATGTCTTATTATACATCAAACTGCTCAGGTTATTTTGCTCAGAGTTTCAGGTGAACTAGGACTTACAAATAAAATCTACAATGTGCTACATTTACAAAAATGAAATCTACATTTTAACCATTTCTCAAAAGTGTGTAAATGTGTTTTATTGGAAGAGAGTTCATATACTCTTGAGGAGATAACACTTATCCTCATTGTTTTTGCTATTCACCCATAGCAGAGAATGAATGGAATAAATATTTTAAAATTACCATTTAGAGGCCAGTGGGGTGCCTCATGCCTGTAATCCCAGTACTTTGGGAGGTCGAGGCTGGCAGATCACTTGAGGTCAGGAGTTTGAGACCAGAATGGCTAACATGGTGAAACCCCATCGCTACTAAAAATACAAAAATTCACTCGGTGTGGTGGCGGGCACCTGCAATCCCAGCTACTTAGGAGGATGAGGCAGGAGAATCGCTTGAACCTGGGAGGCTGAGGTTGCGGTGAGCCAAGCCTGGGCAACAGAGCAAGACTCCATCTCAAAAATAAAATAAAAAAATAAATAAACTACCATTTAGAAAAAACATGAAGTTAACACAAAGAAGACTAAGTAGGGGCACATGTTTCTGAAAGAAAAAGATATTTTAGAATGTGGTCGTGTTGATAAAATTAAATGTTCTATTCCCAAATTTAATTAAACATAAATTTTCCAGCCTGATCTCTTTATTGGTCTGCATTTCCACCAGAACAGAAAAGCAAAACAGGAGAGAATACTGGACATGGTGGAGAAAAACATTTAGAATCAGGTAATAAAGGAAAGTTGAAGAGAGGAGTACATAGGAAACAAAGGCATAACAAAAACAGCAACAGAGTGAAGCAGGTGGTGAAAAATAGAGCAAAAAAACCCAAGTAAGAAAACAAGAATAATGGTTAAACTGAAGGAAAAAGAAACGAGAGTAGCCGGAAATTGAGTCAAACTTTTCTTTTCCTTAAAAAATTAATAATACAACTGTAAAAGTGTCATTCTACACCATCAAGGAAGAGGTGTTTGAAAAGCAGCATACAGCAAATCTAGGTCAGTATTAAATAGAAAATTGCTGCTATACAAGTAGTTGTCCCTGCTATCACTGGCTTGGGGGAAATGTCTCTGGCAGTGAGGGATGCACCATTAGAAAGTGATTTCTTTTGTTTCCCTAGTGGAGGGAAAATCCCATTTAATTTTAGACATGGTAGAAGTTACAGGTTTGAGTTTGTTTTGTTTTGTTGTAAATTTGTTTCTTTCATTGTGAAAAAATATAACATAAAATTTATAATTTTAACCCATTTTCAGTGTACACTTCAGTAGCGTTAAGTACACGCACATTGTTGTGAAACTGTCATCACCATCCATCTCCAGAATGTTTATCTTTCCAAACAAAAACCCAAAAACCATTAAACGATAATTCCTCACTCTTCCCTTCCCTCCAGCCCCTGGCAACCACCATCTTATTTTCTATCTCTATGAATCTGACTAATCTAGGCACCTCTTTAGGTGGACAAAGTGAAATCATCCAGTATTTGTCCTTTTGTGAATGGTTTAATTCACTTAGCATAATGACTGCAAGGTTCATTCATGTTGTAGCATATTGCAGAATTTCTTTCATTTTTTAAAGCTGACTGATATTCTATTGTATATGTATATACCACCCTTTGTTTATCTATTTATCCATCAGTGGACACACAGATTTCTTCCATCTCTTTGCTATTATGAAAATGTTGCTATAAATATGGGTACACAAATGTCTGTTCAAGATGCTGCTTTCAATTCTGTAGCATTTATACCCAGAAGTAGATGTGTTGGATCATATGTCAACTCTGTTTAATTTTTTGAAGAACCATCATCTCAGTTTCACAACAGCTGCACCATTTTACATTCCAGCCAACAATGCACAAGGCTTCCAATATCCCCACATCTTCACCAACACTTGGTATTTCCTTTTCTTCTTTTAGTAATAGCCTTTTGAATCGGTGTGAAATGGTTTCTTGTTGTGGTTTTAATTTGTATTTTTCTAATAATTAGTGATATTGAATATGTCTTAATATGCTTATTAACAATTTATATATTATCTTTGGAGAACTTATTCAAGTCCTTTGTCCATTTCTTAATCTGATTGTTTAGTTTTGTTGTTGTTGTTGTAGGAATACTTTAGCTATTTTGGATATCAACTCCTTATCAGATACATGTTTCGCAAATATTTTCTCTAAATTTTGTGGGTTGCCTTTTCACTCTGTCAACAGTGTCCTTTGACGCACAAAAGTGTTTAATTTTAATGTATTATTTTTGTTGCCTGTGCTTTTGATTCCATATCCAAGAAATCATTATCGAATCTAATGTAATGAAGCTTTTCCCCTATGTTTTCTTCTAACAGTTTCATGTATTACCCCTTATGGTTAAGGTCGTTGATTCATTTTGAATTAATTTTTGTATATGGTATAAGGCAAGAGTCTCACTTCATTACTTTGCATGTGCATATCCAGACTTCTAACACCACTTGATGAATAGACTGTCTTTTCCTTATTCAAAAGTGTTGGTATGCTTGGCGAAAATCATTTAATCATATATATGACAGTTCATTACTGGGATTTCTATTCTATTCCACTGCACTATATACCTATCATCATATCAGTACCCACACTGTTTTGATCACTATAGCTTTGTAGTAAGTTATGAAATCAGAAAGTGTAAAGCCTCCAACTTTGTTCTTTTTTAAGACTGTATTAGTTATTCAAGGTCCCTTGAGATTCCATATCACTCTTAGGATGTGTTTTTCTAGCTTTGCAAAAAGTATCATTGGGATTGATATGGGTTGCACTGAATATGTAGATAGCTTTGGGGGGTACTGACATTTTAATAATATTAAGTCACTCAATTCATAAACACAGGATATCTTTCCATTCACTGGTGTCTTTAATTTCCTTCAGCAATATTTTGTAGTTTATAGTCTGCAAGTCGTTCACCTCCTCAGTTAAATTTATTCCTCAATATTTTAATCTGTTTGAGGATATTTTAAATGGTATTGCTTTCTCAAATATTTTTGTGTGTTCATTTTTAATGTATAGAAATATAGCTAATTGTGGTAATTTTATGTCTTTCAAGTTTTAATGTATTACACTCATTTTTAGTTCTAATAATTTCTTAGAACTTTCACAACTTGAGTCACTTAAATAATTGCTATGATTGCCATGAGACCTCCATGCAAATGGAGAAAATCATTCAACATATTTTTAGTTCTAAGAATGTTTTTGTAGAATCTTTAGGGTTTTGTATTTACAAAATCAGGCCATAATGCATATAAGACAACTTAATGTCTTTCTTTCAAATCCATTCCATTATAATGTTAAATAGAAGGGATGATAGCAGACACCCTATTCTTGTTCCTGTTCTTAGAGATAAAGCTTACAGACTTTCATATTAAGTTAGCTGTGGGTTTTTCATATGTAGTTTTTATTATGTTGAGATAATTTCCTTCTATTCTAGTTTGTTGCTTATTTTTTTATCATAAAAGCGGATGTTGAATTTGGAAGTGTTTTTTGTACATTGAGATGATAATTTTTTTCCTTCATTCTGTTAATGTAGTGTATTATATTGTTTGATTTTAATACACTGAAACATCCTTGTATTCTAGAAATAAATCTCACTGGGTCATGGTATATAATCCCTTAAATATGTGGTTGAATTTGGTTTGCTAATATTTGTTGAGAACTTTTCATCGATATTCATCAGCAGTATTGGTCTGTAGTGTTTCTTTCCTTGCAGTGTCTTTTTCTAACTTTGGTATCAGGATCACACTGACCTTACAGAATGAGTAGGTAAGTATTTCCTTTTCTATAGTTTTTTGGAAGAATTTGAAGGGGATTGGTGTTAACTTTTCTTTAAAGGTTTGGTAGAATTCACCGGTAAACACACCTGGTCCTGAGCTTTTCTTTAAGAGTTTTTTATTTTTTGTTCCGTTTCCCCTCCCCACAGATTCTTGCTCTGTCGCCCAGGCTGGAGTGCAGTGGCACGATCTTGGCTGACTGCAACCTCCGCCTTCCGGGTTTAAGCAATTCTACTGCCTTAGCCTCTGGAGTAGCTGGGATTACAGGCGCGCACCAGCACACCCGGTTAATTTGTGTGTGTGTGTGTGTGTGTGTGTATGTGTGCATTTTTAGTAGAGACGGGGTTTTACCATGTTGGACAGGCTGGTCTTGAATTCCTGACCTCCTGATCTGCCCACCTCGGCCTCCTAAAGTGCTAGGATTACAGCTGTAAGTCGCAGCACCTAGCCAAGAGTTTTTTTGTTTGTTTGTTTGTTTTTTAAATTATTATTATTATTACTGATTCAATCTCTTCACAGTTATAGTGCTATATGGTTCCTTCCTATCTCTTTCATTCTTGATATTTCTCATCTTTCTTTCCTGATATTAGTTATTAGTCTTTTCTTTATTTTCTTCATAAATTTAGTGAAATTCTTGTCAATTTTATTGATCTTTTTAAAGAAACCATTCTTAATCTCATGGATAGTCTCTATTGTTTTACTATTCTCTATTATTTATTTCTGCTCTAGTTTTTATTATTTCTTTCATTCTGTTCACTTTGGGTTTAGTTTGTTCTTTCTCGAAATCCTTATGATGTAAAGTTAGGTTGTTGATTTCAGATTATTTTTCTTTTTAATGTAATTATTTATAGCTATAAATTTTCCTGCTTTCAATGCATCCTACAAGCTTTGGCATGTTGTTTTATTTTTATTTGTTTCAAGATATTTTATATTTTCCCTTGCAACTTCTTCCTTGACCTATTGGTTGTTTAAGAAATTTCCACATATTTTGGATTTTCTTTCTATTGTTGATTTCTAGTTTCATTCAATTGTGATTGAAGAAGATACTTTGTGTAATTTTAGCCATTTAAAATTATTGGCTTGCTTTATGGCTGTCATATGATCAATTCTGGAGAGTGTTCTAAGTGTACTTGAGAAAAATGTGTATTCTCTTATTTTTTTAAAAAAACACAAAACCTGTTCACTGCCATTGTCACCCATTTTACATTTGGTTCAATAGTTTTCAGAGAAAAAAGATTTTTACTCTTTTATGTTAGTTAAATTTTGCTCTGCATAAGTGCAGCAAAATAGTAAGAAATGTAAGGGTGGTGGCTAGTTTGAATGTACCTCTGTCACTAAATCATGATTTACTGTATTCTTAACACATATACATGTGCCAGCTTCCTCTAGGTAGATTCCACTTTAAAGGTTTGTGAAAAGATGTGATGAAGTAACATCAAATGTACATGTTTAACAAATGTTATAAACTGAATAGATGCCCCCTAACCCAAATTTATACCTTGAAGCCCCAACCCCCAATGTGACTTGCAAATAGGGCCTTTAGGAAGGTAATTAGGGTTAAATGGAATCATAAAGGTAGGGTCCTAATTTGATAGGATTAGTGTCTTTATAAGAAGAGGAAGTCCTAATTCGATAGGACTGAGGAAGAAACAACAGATATTTCTCACTCTGCATGCACACAGAGAAAAGGTCATGTGAGCACACAGCAAGACAGTGGACATCAGCAAGCCAAGAGGAAAGGCCTCACCAGAAACCAAACTTAATGGCACCTTGATCTTGTCTTGCACCTTCTAAAACAGGAAGAAAATAAACTCCTATTGTATAAGTTACCCCGTCTGTGGTAACTTTGCTACCCATATGTGGCAATTCTCGTAACTGTTATGGCAGCTCTCGTAGCCTAGCACAACATTTAGACTGTCTCTATGTGTGGCATCACTAGCAATAATTTTAGAATTTTGTTAGGAAGTTTTTCTGAATATCTGACATAATCTGGTGCTAAGTGCAGTCTTAGTAAAACATAGCAAATCAACAAGAAAAATTGTATTCAATTGGCTGTGGGTAGACAGATGTGAGTATAACAGATTGCTTTCAAATATTCCAATTTCCTAGATTATCTTTTGGGATACAGCAAAAAAAAAAATTGGCTGCAAGATTATATTCATTGCAATCATGGCTAACTTAAGAGGGCTGGGAAGCTGTCATTTTTCTAAGTTTATTTCACTTCAATATCATCATATTTTCATCTCTAATTCACTAGAGGAATCGGTCAAAGTAACAGTTATATTTTACTGCTCTTTGAACAAAGTTTATCATGATTTTTAACATAAAGAGTAGTGTAGTACAGTGGAAAGAATATTGAATAGGCTAGAAAGAGTTCAGAACATAAGGATGGCAATCTAGTTTTTGACAATAAGATATTCTGTGAGCCAGGGAATATTACTTAATGTCCCTGAATCTCATTTTCATCCTCTGAAGAATAAGAGTGGGAAGGCAAGCTAGATATTCCCTAAGGATTCCCCCAGTTCCAACAATATTTTCCTAAGACTAGTGTTTTTCTTATACAATATTCTCTATTTTACTTTGAATTACGCCAGTCATAAAAGACCATATCTAACACAGATATGGACATCATAGGCAGCATATTTCTGTCATTGGGTGGTTCTTGTACCATGTCATAAATACATATCAGTTAAAAATAAAACTGATATATCTGTGTAGCATTTTGTCAATTTTATAAGTTCTGGTAAATCTGAATCAGTTTCTGCTTTGCTTCAGACTGTAGATTTGAAGGTCTTCAATGATGGCAAGATAACCATTTTTATATCTTACATCAAAGGCAGATAGTTGTATTCACTAAATGAATACAGTAAAAGCCTTCAATAAAAATAAAATTTATTTATTTATTTTGGTTAACATTAAGTTTATAGCTAAATTAGGAAACATAAGGGAAGAATTTTTCAAGTATCTGATTAATGCCATCCACATAGGTTGACAACCTAGATGACCCTTGGGAGACATAACCTAAACATGACACTGCAATAAAACAATGTTCTTTTGATTTATCTTTAAATATTCTACTTGTTTGTCTTCTCTAAACATTATTGTTGACAGAATTTCCCACTCCACTGGGAACTAAGAGTTCTTATTCTTCCAAAATAAAATATCTCAACTTAGTCATTTAAAACTCATGTTGCATTGTAATAAACATCCGAACTCATTTAAGAACTGTTTATCTGGGCCGGGCGCGGTGGCTCAAGCCTGTAATCCCAGCACTTTGGGAGGCCGAGACGGGCGGATCATGAGGTCAGGAGATCGAGACCATCCTGGCTAACACGGTGAAACCCCGTCTCCACTAAAAAATACAAAAAACTAGCCGGGCGAGGTGGCGGGCGCCTGTAGTTCCAGCTACTCGGGAGGCTGAGGCAGGAGAATGGCGTGAACCCGGGAGGCAGAGCTTGCAGTGAGCCGAGATCCGGCCACTGCACTCCAGCCTGGGTGACACAGCGAGACTCCGTCTCAAAAAAAAAAAAGAACTGTTTATCTTGTGAGGCATGATTGTAGAGCACCAGTTATAAATGGCATTACAACATACTGTCTTGGACTGTAACTCAACCATTAGCATTAGTCGTACTCTTCGTGGGAGGGAAAAGCAATGTCTTAGTATGAAAATTACTATGTAAAATGATCTTTTAAAAATGAGAATGGAATGTTCAATTTCATATGTTTAACAGATACTGCTTCCTAAACATCTGGGAGCCTGAGAAACATTTAAACACATAATTGCAGGTGGCAAACAGATGCAAATATATTCACAGTTTTAATCAGATAGTGTTTCTTTAAATTACATATAAGCACAGTTTTTTGTCAGATAGTGTATCTTTAAATTATATGGACATACTCCCTGTCAAGAATGTTCCTCTTATTTATATTTACCTCAGTTGAAGGTTCTCTAGGACACTACATGAATAATCATCTTAGAGAAGGAGATACAAAAACCCACTGAATGTTCACATTTGGTATAGAAAGGCTGACTATACTTTCCTTCTTGAAACTCTGTCAGGCAATTGTTCTACAATGTTGTTATCTTCCTCTATTCAATTTTGTTATCTTCTTCCGGTAGAATTTTCTGGCTTCTCTTCTTCCAGCCATATCATTGAAAGTATACTGTGACAGAATTTCACCCTTGGAGCTGTTATCTTCTTCCTCTTCTATGTGATCTTCTTGGGTAATGTGTTCCAGTGACTTCAAATATTGTATATTTTATCATGCCTTTCACCTTTCTATCTCCAAGTTCAAATGCTCTCATACCTCAAGAGCCATACTTCTAGCTGCCTCCTAAGCATCTTCATCGGGATGTCCTACAGCCACATCAAAACAATGTCTTCAAAACCATACTCATTACTTCCTGCTTCGAGTTTGTTCCTCTCCTTATGTATTCCACCAGCGTTGAAATCAGGCATTAGTTACAAAATATTGTTCCATTATCAAATTTTTTCTTTTCTGTTAGTCAATATCCATATCCAATCAATAATTTCTCAACTTTCTATCTCTTATATGTCCCGTGAATTTATTCTCTAACTATTCTTACTCTTCAAGTCATGTTTTAAGCTCTTGAGTCATTTAGTATCTGGGCTTAGCTTAGTTGAATTTCCCTTCCATACAGCTTCTGGAATTATTCTTTAAAACCCCAAATCTGATCATATCACTCAGATTCTTAGATATGGGTGCTGCATTTCCTAAAGGATAATTTTTAAATTTCCTAGTATGACATACAAGGCCCTTCACAATCTGTGGAAGTCTCATACCCTAAGCTCCAGGCTATAAAAAAACAACTGTCCTAGCCAATAAACTCTGATTTTATATTCTTTTATATTAAAATCACAGTGTAAAAACTGACTTCCAGCATGACATCTGAGGAGTTCCATGGATGTATCCCTTGCAAAACTGGTAAATATTAATTTAAAAGCAGCCATTTAAAGCATCAGAAAATGATCTTAGAGCATCTAACAAAAGAAGAAATACTTGTTCAAGAAAATCTACCAAAATTCTATAAAAAGAGCCAGAGTCTGTGGTATTTGCATGAAGACCTGTGCCTTCCTTTCTCCTCCCAAGTCAGCAAGACTACAACTCCGTTACACATGAGAGCAGCCAAGAACACAAGGTTCCCTTTAATCTGGTTCCCAGTGGGAGTGCTATCTTTCCTAGGGGATCATAAGGTCAACATTTCTTACCCTGGCCCTAACTTCCTGTTGTTGAGGCCAAGTTCCAGGTAAATTCAGCTGAGAGATGAGGGCTTTCTTTTCTACCTAGCCCCCATTCAAGTGATGGAGGTTCTACCTTAGAAAAGACACAACCAAGAATAGTAGGGTCCCAATCTGCCTTGCCTTCACTTGTAATGCAGTAGTTTCGTCGCCAAAGAATGGCTGAGAAGACCTGAAGCTACTGCCACTGACCACTTTGTTACCTCCACTAAGCACTCAGCTCCTAAAGCGGGAGAATCACACACAGAGAACTGGGCCATTTCAGGACCAGGTAGTTTCAGTTATATTCTACCAAATGTTTAAAAGAGAATTAACACTAATTCTTCACAAATTCTCCCCTTAAAAAATAGAAGAGTCAGGGAATACTGTCTAATTCATTGTATGAGGCCATGATTTCCTGGCACCAGAACCAGGCAAAGACAACACAAGAAAAGGAAACTGCAGAATAATATCTCGAATGTAAACACAAAAATTCTCAAAAAAAAAAAAAAAAAGTGAACCTGGACTCCTAGGAAAGGGATGTGTTGAACATGTGAGGGGTGATTCACTTTCACCATGGACATCTGGAATCCTGGTAGCAGGAGACCCCATGATCCCCATGGACACTTGAGCTAGCAGCGAGAACTGCTTAAAGATTTTTAAGGCTGGGCAGAGTTTCAGCCTATGTGGAACCCAGAAGGTTTGTTGTGAGAACATCTGTAGCCAAGTACTGCCAGGGACACCCATTCCCCAAGGCTCGCCATGCTCCTCAGGACACTCTAGACTTAGGGGAACTGTCAAACCAGAACAGAGCAGAACAATCTTGCCCAGGAGACCAGCCAGTCCACCCTGAGCGCCTCCTGTCTGCTCACCTCTCCTGGGCTCCCACCCTGGCCACGCCTACTTGCAGTTCAGCCTCATATACTCAGATGGGGTGCCTGCAGGATCCCGCAACATAGCTCCTGCACAGGAAGACCACACCTGACTGTCGGAGAGCTCCAGCAGCGTGACCCCGGCCTACTGGCACCAGCCCACCTGCACCCTCTCCCTACTGCAACCTCCCTTATGTCTCTTTGACAGCGAGCACTTGCCCACAGCCACACTCTCATTGCTTTGCTGGCACACACATAGGCAAGTAGACTTTGCCTTTCCTTCACTTGCTGGCACAAGGGTGCACATACACCCTACTGTGCCATTGCCCAATAGCAGTCCTTCTGAGTTAGAGCACACAGCCCAAGAGTACTGAACTGAGCCTTGCCTGCACCAAAATGTACCAGAAATGAAGCCAGTAAACTGAACCCACCTTATACAATGACCAAACCCCCAAGGATGTCAAAGAAAAAAAAAGCAAATAATAATAATAATAATTCCTTACCGGGCACGGTGCCTCATGCCTATAATCCCAGCACTTTGGGAGGCTGAGGCAGGTGGATCATGAGGTTAGGAGTTAGAGACCAGCCTGGCCAACACAGTGAAACTCTGTCTCTAGTAAAAATACAAAAAATTACCCGGGTGTGGTGGCAGGTGCCTGTAATCCCAGCTACTCGGGAGGCTGAGGCAGGAGAATCACTTGAACCCAGGAGGTGGAGGTTGCAGTGAGCCGAGATCGCGTCATTGCACTCCAGCCTGGGAGACAGTGTGAGACTCCGAAAAACAAACAAACAAACAAACAAAAAACAAAGAACAGCAACTTCTTGAAGAAAAGGATTGAAGAAACATCAGCTCACACATATGAGAAAGAAACAGCACAAGCACTCTGGCAACTCAAAAAGCCAGAATGTTTTCTTACATCTAAATTAACACAGTAGTTTCCCAGCAATGAATCTTTTTTTAATTTTTAATTTTTATAGGTATATAGTAGATGTATGTATTTATACATGCACATGGTACATACTCAAAATTGATGACACAATCAGACTTAAAACAATCCTCAGCAAATTTTTAAAAATCCTCAGCAAATTTTTAAAAAAATTTTAAAAAATCACACAAACCACACTCTTGGACCACAGTGCAATAAAAATAAAAATAAAAATAAAAATCAATAAATAAAAAATAAATAAAATTTAAAAATAAAAAACTTACTCCTGAATGACTTTTGGGTAAACAATGAAATTAAGGCAGAAATCAAGAAATTATTTGAAACTAAGGACAACAAAGATACAATATATCAGAATCTCTGGGACACAACTAAAACAGTGTTAAGAGGGAAGTTTATAGCACTAAACACCCACATCAGAAACTTAGAAAGATCTCAATTTAACAGCCTAACATCACAACTACAGGAGCTAGAGAAACTAGAGCAAACCAACTGCAAAGCTATCAGAAAAGAAATATCCAAAATCAGAGCTGAACTGAAAGAAATTAAGATGCTAAAAACCATAAAAAAATTAATGAATGCACGAGTTGTTTCTTTGAAAAAAATTAATAAGATAGACTGCTAGCTAAAGACAAAAAGAGAAAATTTGGATAAACACAATCAGAAATTTCAAAAAGGACATTACCACTGACCCCACAGAAATAAAAAGAAACCCTCAGAGACTATTATGAACACATGTATGCATACAAACTAAAAAACCTGGAAGAAATGGATAACTTATTTGACACATACAACCTCTCAAGACTAAACCAGGAAGAAATTGGATCCCTGAGCAAACCAAAAATGAAGCCCAAAATTGAATCAGTAATAAAAAGCCTTCCAACCAGAAAAGGCCCAGAACCAGACAGATACACAGTGAGTTTCTACCAGATACATAAAGAGGAGCTAGTACCATTCCTGTGGCAGGCCAGGTCTCACTAACACAGACCTCCATAACAACTGTTTCAGTACTGACTGAGTGGTTATTAAAAGCTCTATATTTACCTATCAGCTTTTCATAACCACTCAGGATAGAATGTAACAAAAGCTCACCAAGAGTTTTGCTTAGGAGTTTCCTGGGCCTTAAAGCATGACAAGATAACGACAGAATTCTTAAGAGGAGTCATTTAGGATTAAATAAGCTTTAATGGGAGTCTGGAGAAACTCCCCAGGCCTCCACAAACAAGCTTTATTGGGGACTAAAGGAGCTCCCCAAACCTCCATGACTTAGCAGGAGACAAGATAAGGGTAATTACCGCAGCAGCTAGACCCATCTAAGTTAAGTAAATTTACTGAGGCTCCAGAGGAAAGTCTTCAGGACTCGGATCTTAGTTATAGATTAAAAGAAGTTAATCACGTATGTCTTTAAATGAATGCACACTTACATGTAGATATACAGCTTAGAAGGTATATAAATTCTGAAAGACTGTAATTTTGAGTTGGTCCGGCAATATTTTTCAGGCCTTGTCCTTGTAACTGGTTACAGAAATACAAACTCTTTTCCCTTCAGTTCATCTGCATCTCGTTATTGGGCCACAAGAAATAGCAGCCCGACCCTCAGTTTGGTCTGAGAACATTCTTACTGAAGTTGTTCTAAAAAGAGTCCGTATAATATAGGGACTCTTCTCTAACTCATTCTATGAGGCCAGTATCATCCTGATACCAAAACCTGGCAGAGACACAACAAAAAAAAAGAAAATTTCATGCAAATATACTTGATGAAAGTAGATGCAAAAATTCTCAACAAAATACTAGCAAACTGAATTCAGCAGCACATAAAAAGGCTAATCACCATGATCAAGTAGACTTTATCCCTGGGATGCAAGTTTGTTTCGACAAATGCAAACCAATAAATGTGATCTGTCACAGAAACAGAACTGAAAATAAAATTCTCATTTGTATCTCAAAAGATACAGAAGGGAATTTTGATAAAATTAAACTTCCCTTCGTGTTAGAAACACTCACCAAACTAGGCAATGAAGGAGCCTGCTTCAAAACTATGAGTCATCTATGACAAATCTGCAGCCAACATCATAATGAATGAGCAAAAGCTGGACGCATTGCCTTGAAAATTGGAACACGACAACGATGCTCTCTCTCTCTCACCACTGCTATTCAAAACAGTACTGGCAATCCTGGACAGAGCGATCAGGCAAGAGAAAGAAATAAAAGGCATCCAAATAGGATGACAGGAAGTCAAACTGTCCCTGTTTGCAGGTGATATGATTCTATACCTAGAAAACCCCACAGTCTCTGTGAAAAAGCTCCTTGATCTGATAAACAACTTAAGCAAAGTTTCAGGATACAAAATCAATGTACAAAAATTGGTAGCATTCCTATACACCAATGACATCCAAGCTGGGAGTCAAATAAAGAATGCAATTCCAGTCACAATAGCCACAAAAAGAGTACAATATCTAGGGAAACATCTAACTGGGAAGGTGAAAAATCTCTATAACAAGAATTGTGAAACAGTGCTCAGAGAAATTAGAAATGACACAAACAAATGGAAAAGCATTCCATGCTAATGGATAGGAAGAATCAATATGGTTAAAACAGCCATAGTGCCCAAAGCAATTTACAGATTCAATACTATTTCCATCAAACTAACAAAGACATTCTTCACAGAATTAGAAAAGCTATTTTAAAATTCATATGGCACCAAAAAAGCCCTAATAGTCAAAGCAATCCTACACAAAACAAAAAAAGCTGGAGGCATCACATTACCCAACTTCAAACTGTATTACAAGGCTACAGTAACCAAGATAGTGTGGAACTGGTACAAAAGCAAGCACATTGACTATTGCAATGGATTAGAAAGCCCAGAAAGAAAGCCGCATACCTACAACCATCTGATCATTTGACAAAGTCGGCAAAAACAAGCAACGTGGAAAGGAATCTGTATTCAATAAATAGTGCTGGGATAACTGACTAGCCATACGCAGAAGACTGAAACTGGACCTCTTTCTTACACCATATACAAAAATCAACTCCAGATGGAATAAAGACCTAAATATAAAACCTAAAAGTACAAAAACACTGGAAGATAACCCAGGAAAGACCATTCTGGACATAGGACCTGGCAAAGATTTTGTAACAAAGAATCAAAAGCAATTACAACAACAAAATAATTGTCAAATGAGATCTAATTAAACTAAAGAGCTTCTGCATAGCAAAAGAAACTATGGACAGAGTAAATAGGCCACCTACAGAATGGGAGAAAATATTTGCAAACCGTGCATCCAACAAAGGTCTAATATCCATAATCTATGAGGAATATATATATGAAAAAAATTTCAACATCACTAATCATTAGAAAAATGCAAATCAAAACAACAATAAGATACCATCTCACACTAGTCAGAATGTCTATTTTGTAAAAATTGTAAAATAACAGATACTGGCGAGGGTGTGGGAAAAATGGAATGCTTATGCACTGATGGAGAGAATGCAAATTCGTTCAGCCATTGCAGAAAGCAATGGCAATTTCTCAAAGAAGTTAAAACAGAATTACCATTCAACCCAGTGATCCCATTATTGGGTGTAGTCCCAAGGAATATAAATCATTCTACCATAAAGACACATGCACATGGATGTTCATTGCAGCACTAGTCACAGTAGCAAATACTTGGAACTACCTAAACACCCATCAATAGTATACTGGATTGAACAATGCGGTACATATATATCATGGAATACTATGCAGCCATAAAAAAGAACAAGATCCTGTCTTTTGCAGTAAAATGGATGGAGCTGGATGCCATTGTCCTAAGCAAGCTAACACAGGAACAGAAAACCAGATACAACATGTTCTCACTGATAAGTGGGAGCTAAATATTGAGTACACAAGGACACAAAGAAGGGGACAACAACCATTGATGCCTACTTGAGGGTGGTGGGTAGGGGGAAGGTGAGGACCAATAATCTACCTGTCAGGTACCATGCTTACTACCTGAGTGATAAAATAATCTGTATATTTAACTCCTGTGACATGCAATTTATCTATATAACAAACCTGCACAGTATACCAAAACCTAAAATAAAAGTTCAGAAAAAAACCTAGCGAACCAAATTCAGCAATGTACAAAAATAATTATACACCATAATCAAGTGGGATTTTTTCCAGGGATCCAAGACTGGTTCACCATAGGAAAATCTATCACACATCAAATCAATAAAATAAGAAACAAAATGCACATGATTTTTTTTTTTTTTTTTGAGATGGAGTTTTGTTCTTCTTGTCCAGACTGGAGTGCAATGGCATGATCTTGGCTCACTGCAACCTCTGCCTCCCGGGTTCAAGCGATTCTCCTGCCTCAGCCTCCCAAGTAGCTGGGACTACAGGTGCATGCCACCACGCCCGGCTAATTTTTTGTATTTTTTTAGTAGAGATGGGGTTTCACCATGTTAGCCAGACTGGTCTCAAACTCCAGACCTCAGGTGATCTGCCCGCCTTGGCCTCCCAAAGTGCTGGGCTTAAAGGAGTGAGCCATGGCGCCCAGCCGACATGATCTTTTTAATAGACACACACACACACACACACACACACACGCACACAAAACAACTTGTCAAAACCCAACATGCTTTTATGGGGAAAATATTCAACACACCAGGAATAGAAGAAAACTTTCTGAACCTAATGAAAGGCGTTTATTAAAAATCCACAGCTAAGATCATAATTAATGATGAAAGACTGGATGCTTTCTCACTAAGACCAGGAAAACAACAGTAATATCCACTCTTGCTCATTTCTAACGTGTTGTACTGGAGGACCTAGCCAAGATAATTATGCAAAACAAAAATGATTATAACAATAATAAACAAAATTCATACAGATTGGAAAGGAAGAAGTAAAACTATCTCTATTTGCAGGTGACATGATCGTGTATATAGAATATCCTAAGGAATCCATGAAAATTATTAGAAATAATGAGAGTTCAGCAAGGTTGCAGGATATAAGATCAACATAGAAAAATCAACTATATTATTCAATTTATCTAGTCTTTGTTCACTTTTAGACATGACCAATATAAATAACACATATATTTAACTTTTGGGCTGATTTATATCATTTTAATGCTTTCTCAGTTCTATGATTAGATTACTTATAGTTCAGCGCTTACCATATTATTTATGAGTCATATTCTGTTTGCATTTACCCTTTGCAAAATTTATGTTACTATTCATGATGATTTTCTCAATACTTTTGGTTTCAGTAAAAGTTTTCTTAACCATTCATGAAGCTACATTTATCTAGTTATTCCAATTAGTTAACAAATACTATAAATGACTTCTTTTTAAGTATTTACTATTTTGGCTTCTAGAAGAGAGTTTAAAATAGCTGAGGTAGAAATAGATAACTTTGAAATTTCTGTGACTCCCTTAGCTTTACAATGTGTGATGCTTCATTGTATTAAATTCAAGATAATAATAGTAATTTGCTCACCAAAGAATACACACATATGTTTCTCTAAGGCTTTGAATCCAATAATTACTACTTATTTTTATGAATCTCCAAACAGTAGTTCTCTGAGAAGATGCTCTTATTTTACAAGTGAAACCTTAAGCTCTTCTTGATGAGATCTAGCATATAGTAGCTCCAGGGCAATCATTTATGAAAATTTATCTTTGTAGTCACTTTGGGTCCTCTTGTTTTTCCCCAAGACCACAGCTCCTAAAATGTATAAACAAAATGGAAATGTCCATTCCTGTTGATTATTGTAATGTTTTGTGTAGCTGTCTTCTTAAGTAATGAGCATACTTCAAGGAGATTAATATAGATTGGAATAAAAGCCAATTCTAATATTGCTAGAATTTATACCAGGATAAAATGCTCTAATATTTTTAATAAACTTCAGAATTGGCAGGGCACCGTGGCTCACAGTCTGTAATCCCAGCAATTTGGGAGGCTGAGGCGGCTGGATGACCTGAGGTCAGGAATTCGAGACCAGCCTGGCCAACAAGGTGAAACCCTGTCTCTACTACAAATCCAAAACTAGCTGGGCGTGGTGGTGGGTGCCTGTAATCCCAGCTACTTGGGAAGCTGAGGCAGGAGAAACACTTGAACCTGGGAGGCGGAGGTTGCAGTGAGCCGAGATCACGCCATTGCACTCAAGCCTGGGCAACAAGAGCAAAACTCCATCTCAAAATAAATAAATAAATAAATAAATAAATAAATACATAAATAAATAAAATAAACTTCAGAATCTTTAATAAATTTTAGAATCATTTTAGATTTCAAAAAATTTTGCAAAGTTAGTACAGGTAGTCTTTCTCTATACCCATTTTCCCTATTGTTAACATCTTACATTAGTATAATACAATGTGCCACAACTAATGAACTAATATATCTCTACACTATTGTTAACTAATTTTTACTTTATTTCTATTTCTTAATGTCTTTTTCTCTGACCCAGGATCCCATCTAGGGTTCCACATTACATCAGTTAGTCGTCATGTCTCCTTCAGCGCATCTTGACTATAATAGTTTGTCAGGTTTTCCTTGTTTTTAATGATTTTGGTAGTTTTGAGAAGTACTAGTTAGGTATTTTATAGAATGTCCTTCAATTTGGGAAAAAGTTCAAGAGTTTTTCACTGAGATTTCATAACAGAAGAGACAAAGATGTGCTTCTACATGCCAAAATAGTCTTTGGAACATGTTCACAGCTTTAGTTCTATGTTATAGAACTCTATTATCACTCCAAAGTTCTTCATTAAATTTTATTCAGTGTTTCTCTTAATTTTACCTTTAGTCACACTGGAATATTTTATTTAAATGAAAAACTGTATTGGATGCCAATCCCCAGAAACAATTTTCTCTTACACTTGACATCAAATACGGCATTTTAGTGTCACTGGGATGTGCCTCTTACTTCATTTTTCTCCTCACTTTATTTTCTGTAGAAGACATTTTCATGTAATTAAATCTTACTAGTGCAAGGTCACAGCTAAAATCCCTTCATATGTGCACACATGTACAGCATGACAACTGCCTTGGCAAAAGGCTCTTTGTTTTCCTGAATGGTTCCTTTATGATCTTCCATCACTGGCTGTTATTGATTCCTGAAACAAATATGATTCTTTCTTGGTTTTACTAGGCACACTCTCTCTTGTTAATTACTCTTAGTTCAAATCACTTTGCATTTCGTTAAGGTCAACAAATTGAAGGAATTGAATAATTCATTGCTGGACTTTCACTGCAGTTCTTTTTCCTCTGCATCTCAGTTCTTTGAATACCAATAAAAAATTAAAACTTTTTTTTCTTTGTCTATTGTTCCCAATAGTAACTGTGTGTGAATCTGTGTGTGTGCTGGCAGGGAGGGGTGCAGTGGTATAGGGCACCAACAGAAAGATTACATAGCAAAAGGCTGAAAGACATTATCTTCTTTGAATGTTTTCTTTTTGACTTTTCTTCTTTTCCTTCTCAGGAGGTTGTGGCTTCAGTAAATGATAGTTTCATTCTACTGTTAAGAGAGGCGTTTTAAAAAATCACCCTGTATATACCTAACTTTAAAAGTCTCCTGAATTCTTTCAATAAACTAGAACAAGATATAATCTGACCCAGCAGGTAGTACTTAGAAATGCCTTTCATGAAAAGGTTGCGTAAGTATTTATAAAATGAGAGTGATAACATTTAAAGAACAAGTGTGCAGGTAAAATGTTCCAGTAACATGCAGAAACATTAAGGATACTTCCAATGTATGAATTCTCTGCTCTTTTCTGTAAGAAGTTACCTGCTGCTTGTTATGACATTCAAGATAATTTTTTCCAAAATATTTTTTTGCTGCAGCAGACTTTGAGAAGTCTTTGTGCATTAATCAAACAAGATTAGCCACTTCCTTATTTCTAAAATTGAAATGACTTTGCA
Source organism: Chlorocebus sabaeus (assembly GCF_047675955.1). Taxonomy (NCBI): domain Eukaryota; kingdom Metazoa; phylum Chordata; class Mammalia; order Primates; family Cercopithecidae; genus Chlorocebus; species Chlorocebus sabaeus. Next base: position 60,755,911 of record NC_132933.1, read on the forward strand.
TCCATAATCCAGAAAGACAAGATTAACTATATATTTTCTGCATATTAGGTTGTAACTATTATGTATAGTACCCAGTATAATATGCAATGGTCCACATTTTATTGGATTGCATATGACCACCTGCTAACATTTAACCAAAGTGATACATTTCACATTTTGCATTATTTCTATTCAGAGTTGATTTCCCAAATAGTGTCCAAAAGAGATAAAGAAAATGAATCATTTTAATTATTCATGCTTTTCTTTTTCTATTTTCTTTTTCTCCTTTTTTTTTTTTTTTTTTTTTTTTTTTTTTTGAGACAGAGTCTTTACATCATTTTCGTAATGCCCCATGGAAGACTAAATCATGATTTTAAAGTATTTCAATGGCTACAAGTCATGTGTCTGATGCTCTTGTCCAAGATATGACTTTTCCATCTCTGGGCATTCAAGTATATAAATATTCTTTGTTTCATTTCCAAAGATGAAAAAGAAAAGTAAGCATATAATTTTAGTTATAGCTTATAGAACTTGTTCAAAAGTAGGAAACACACAACAGAACTAAAAACTAATAATCTTTAATATGTTATTAAGCAACAGAGTAATTACATAGTTCATTTTGCTAGCTTAAGACCTCATACCCATTTTTATTCTATATTAATTCTGTGCACAGAGTTTAAAAAGTTGGAATTGGGTTACAGAAGATGCGTGTTTTAATTTACTGAACTTAAAAAGTTACAAACATGGTTTATGCATCTGTGAGGCCCTTCTATATGGTAGGAGGATAAAACTTCTATGATTTTAACAAATGGGAATATTTTTCTGAAAATGTGTTTAATAATTTACAGTTACCAAATGTACATACAGGATACAGGATACATGCCTCTTCTCCTCAAACACACACAGACTTTATAGTATTTTATAAGAAAAAAAATCCTTGGAAAGAAAATAATGTATCATTATGCTTTAACAAATGAAAAATTTCTGGGTTGGGTGAAGTGGCTCACACCTGTAATATCAACACTCTGGGAGGTCAAGGTGGGAGGATTATTTGAGCCCAAGGGTTCAAGACCAGCCTGGGAAACATAGTAAGACTCCATCTCTACAAAAAATAGCTCAGCATGGTTGCAGACACCTGTGGTCCCAGCTACTTGGGAGTCTGAGGCAGGAGAATCCCTTGAGCCCAGAAGGTCAGTGCTACAGTGAGCCATGTATGTGCCACTGCACTCCAACCTGAGTGACAAGAGAGAGACCCTGTCTCAAAAAAGAAAAGAAAAGAAAAGAAAGACAAAAGAAAAAAATATTTCTCAGTTCATCTTTCATCCACTAACTACATCATCAATGTAAACCATTTTATAAATCTCATAATTATAAATCTTGTTACTTAAAAGAAGTACACGGTGGTGCATTGTTACTAACATATAAATACAAATACTATACAATAACTTTGCCTACTGAAATAACGTGATTGATGAAAAGGGTCCAATAACTCCAGTCAGGTTTATTTATCTAGTTTGAAAATATTTGCCCACTTAGTTATGCCACTGTTTATTCATTGCAAAATATTTTAGATAAACATGACAGCACAAGAGGATAATTTCTTCAAACGCTTGATTTTCCTCTTTTACAAATAGTGAATTTGATTTTTCCACAAGTCAACACACTGATACGCTTTCTATAATATCACTAGACATATCTTTGCTATTACTGCTCTTTATGATTCTGAAATGATGGCATGATGTGTTATTTAGGAAGTGGCACCTGGTTAAAACGCATGCTGTGGAGCCAAATGTTAAAAGTCAATTGCTCCTTTCTGGTTATTTCACTGAATGACTTTAACGATATATTTTAACTGCCAAATGAATCTGTGAAAGTGATATACTGATTCTAACTTCTCTCTAATCATGATGGAAAAATAACCATTTGATGTAAAAGGTTGAAAAAATTAGCCAGTTTCATGTCTGATCATCCCTAATATACATACATACAAATGGAAGGTGAATAAGAAATGAAGGTATAATTAGTATTCAAAGATTTGATTCATAATTGTTTTATTAGATATCAAATAAATAAGAACAGTTGCATTGCCATAAAACTGTAGCTGTTAAAAAATTATTTGATCAAAATTGTAGCTATAATTAATGACAATTTTAAATGTTAGCTCTATCATTGCCACTACTAACCTTATATAAAAGAAGTGTTTTAAACTGATATGTTTCAGATTCCTTTCTATGACTTACTTTCTTTAAAAATATAGTAAATATGATTTAGGAAAATGTGAACAAGCAATAAGTTTTCCTGGGAAATATTTATTAAGTAAGCTGACAGACATTTCTATGAAATTGTTCATATAAAAATTACAACCTGTATTAGTTACTTAAAAGAAAAAAAGTAAATAGTTGTCTGTGTAATAAATTATGCTTTTAGACAATATTGTTCCTACTATTACTGGGTCTACACAGTAAAACCATAGTTGCATTTTTTAACTGAGTTAAAGTATCAGACCTAGTCATAACAGTGGTTTGCTATTTATTTACATGTGAACATCCTCACAATGTTCACATACCAATTTATTTTCCCTCTTGTTCTAACCCAATAGTACTCAGTCCTTAATTCACTAAAATGTATTAAAATCTCATTTAACTTTTCTATTTTAAGTACATTTGTTCATATTCATCAGTGCATAAGTACTCATTTATAAGTGAAAGCTGAAATAAATGGAGTTGTCATTTAAATCATGAAAACATAGTTATCTAATTTTATGATGCCTCAGAAGCTACATTTTAGCCCTTGCTTTAACAAGTTGGAATAATTGAGCCTCATTTCCAACAGAAAAAACAACTTGAATAAATATTCAACCTAGGTGTGCTGTATATTGCATCCATTGAGAAGACAGTAGATGTATGATTCCAATGTGATTTTAAATACATGATCTGAAATTCTTTGTAATCCTTCATAACACATGTTATAGTAATAGCTTATATTTTAATATATTTTTAATCATATGAATAAAAACTCAGTGATAAATCTTGGAGGAATTTCTGCAAATAGAATTGTTATGCAGTCAATAAAGAGCAACTATAAAAATTGAAATAGGTTATGTTGTAACTCTATTTGATAGTTCCAATACAAAATTCACTAAAAGACAAAATACTCATAGTCTATTATTAAAACAAATATTTTCAGTATTTTAGCTGATGATTCATAGTTCTTAAATAAATAGAAATTATAGTGGGATCAAGTGCAGAATGATTACCTTTCAATACAGCGTTCATTAATTTCCCTTGTACATTATAAAAATGTGGTCAATCATAAAATTAAGAAAATATATTCATTTCCATTATATATATACACACACACACACACACACACACACACATATATATATATATATATATATATATATTTTTTTTTTTTTTTTTTTTTTTTTTTGAGACGGAATCTCGCTCTTTCGCCCAGGCTGGAATGCAGTGGCTGGATCTCAGCTCACTGCAAGCTCCGCCTCCGAGGTTCACGCCATTCTCCTGCCTCAGCCTCCCGAGTAGCTGGGACTATAGGCGCCCGCCACCTCGCCCCGCTAGTTTTTTCGTATTTTTTAGTAGAGACGGGGTTTCACTGTGTTAGCCAGGATGGTCTCTATCTCCTGACCTCGTGATTCGCCCGTCTTGGCCTCCCAAAGTGCTGGGATTACAGGCTTCAGCCACCGCGCCCGGCCTCCATGATACATTCTTAAAAATATTTGAACTTCAGACTAAATTATTTCCTGGAATGATATAAAACCTGGTACATGTTTTTGAAAAAAAAACACATCAAGATTAAAATCTATAATTAAATTATTAAAACAAATCACAGAAATACTGAATACAATTCCTCTGATTTTTATTTTTCCATACTGACAATAAAATTTAACCAATGAAAATATCAAGGCATGTGCAAAGAAATGACAGCCTGCCTTGATTAATAGTAAAAATACACAAATATTTTAAGTCTGGAATTTATTGATATAGCCTTGGAAGTAACTAATTCATTAGCCGGGCATGGTGGCACATGCCTGTAGTCCCAGCTACTCGGGAGGCTGAGACAGAATTGCTTGAACCCTGGAGGCAGAGGTTGCCACTGCACTCCAGCCTGGGTGACAGAGCAAGACTCCTTCTCAAAAAAAAAAAAAAAAAAGAAAAAAAAGAAAAAAGAAGTAACTAACTCAAAATTTGTAGTGACTTCAGTGTCTCCAAGTGACTTAAGGTCTTTTCATAATAGTAGAACATTTCTTCCTAAAAGGTAGTATAAGAACCTACTTGCTACAGAAAGGAAAAACTATAGCAGACTTCTTGAACAGGGCTAAAATTCCCACAAATAGTCATTAATTTTGGTTTCTGCAATCTCTGCATCTGAAAAGAAAATGCATTTCAGTAGTAATATATTAAATACAATAGCATGGATCGTATATTAGTCTGTTGTCACACTGCTATAAAGAACTAACTGAGACTGGGTAGTTTATAAAGCAAAGAGGCATATTCAGCTCACAGTTTTGCAGGCTATACAGGCTTATGCTTCTGGGGAAGCCTCAGGAAACTTACAGTCGTGGCAGAAGGGGAAGAGGAAGTAAGCACAGTCTTCACATGGCCAGAAAGAGAGAGGGAGTGAAGGGGGAAGTGCTACACACTTTCAGACAACCAGATCTCGTAAGAATTCACTCACTATCACAAGAACAGCAAGGGAGAAGTATGCCCCCATGAGCCAATCACCTCCCACCAGGTCCCTCCTACAACATGGGGGATTGCAACTCAACATGAGATTTGGGTGGGACACAGAGCTAAGCCACATCAGATCTATTTTAATAGAATTAGCTAGCTTAGTAGAATTAGCTAATTTATTAGAGTGCAAAGCCTAAAGAAATAATATATTGCATAAGAAAATGTTGATTTGAGAAAATGTAAAACAAGAGAAAAGGAAGAAAATTCTAGGTTCCAGAATAATGTCCAAATAATGCTGGATCATATAGGACAGTGCAAGACTAGTATCAGGGCTGCTGGTTGATTGAATGAGCACATTAAATGCTATAGTGGGAAGAGAGAATGTCAACGGTGGATACTGAATGAGAGGTATTCTGGGAGAGGTGAAAAAGAAGCTAACACAGGAACAGAAAACCAAACACTGCATGTTCTCACTCAAAAGTGGGAGTTCAGCAATGAGAACACGTGGACACAGAGAGGGAAACAACACACACCAGGGCCTGTCGGAGCGTGGTGGGCAAGGGGAGCGAGAGCATTAGGACAAATACCTAATGTATGTGGGCTTAAAACCTAGATGACAGGTTGACAGGTGCAACAAACAATCATGGCACATGGATACCCATGTAACAAACCTGCACATTCTGCACATGTATCCTGAAACTTAATGTAAAATAACATAAAATAAAATATAAAATAATAAGAGAAAAGAAGCACTATTTTCACGTTCTATTTTGTACTGACAGTCAATTCCAACAACAAACCACTAATTTGGCACCTGTTGTCTTAAAGTCATGTAAATACAATGTATTGAATCATACTATTACTACCACTAATAATAATGATAATATATAAACTTTGCACGGCACTGATATGTCCCAGGCACTGTCTAAACCATTTTTAGATACATGAACTTATTTAATATTCACTTACTTAAAACTTACAATAACTCAGTGAGATGAGTATGGTTATTATTCCCATTTTACAAACTGGAGAAAGACTTCTTTTATCATTTAAAATATTTTCATGTTTGTAGATGTGAGATCATTTTAGGAGAACCTATATCTATAGATTATAACTCCCTTTTTGCTATATAATTCCATTCCAGATTTTCGGTTGTGGCTACTTTGTTCTTTTTCCATCTTTCAATAGCATTTAACAAGTAAACTAAATCCTTGAAGAGAGAATCTCCGAAATTGGAACTAGTAAGACCATTTAGTAGAACTTACTTCATCTAGTTATCAATTGAAAAATATGAAAGCACATTTAATCTAGAATGAAATAAGTGGTCTCTTTTAAGGAAGAGACCTGAATTGTATTTATTTGATTTTCCTTTTGTTTATTTTATTTTATTTTATTTTCACTTTCTTTGTACTGTATCTGTTTGCTTTACCTTTTATTTATTATTATTATTATTATTTATGCTTTGAATTTCATTTAAAATCTTTTTTTTTTTTTTTTTTTTTTTTGGAGACAGAGTCTTGCTCTGTATCCCGGGCTGGAGTGCAGTGGCCGGATCTCAGCTCACTGCAA